>NW_025767634.1:1417500-2835000 GCF_003918875.1 Haliotis rubra
AAGTAGCCGGGTGGATAAAGTGATTTCGGTGTTGTGGTTGGGAGCTCAGTGATGATGAAGCTGTCTGCTGTGGAATTTTGGAAAGAATCGACGTTCGTGGTTGAGTTTTCCATTGTAGCTGGGTTTGTAAATAAGGTTAACACAACTGTCACCACTGACATTATTTCACATTCCACAGTTGTTGTACGTGGCAGAAATAGTGTATTTGATACATTTAAAACCATCTTGTAGGAGGTTGTCATGGTTTTGCATTCAGACTGAACTACATATTCCTTTTCGATAGCTTGTATACTACTGGAATAAT
This sequence comes from Haliotis rubra, assembly GCF_003918875.1. Lineage (NCBI taxonomy): Eukaryota > Metazoa > Mollusca > Gastropoda > Lepetellida > Haliotidae > Haliotis > Haliotis rubra. Next base: position 1,417,805 of record NW_025767634.1, read on the forward strand.
GTAACTGTGCGTTATTTGATCTTAAGCCATTTTTACTGATTTGTGGTGTTTTCCTTAATCAGTGTTTAACTGTTGACAGGAAAATGTCGCAATCTGTCTGATTTGACACTGGGCATCGTGACACGCCCTTGAAGAGATGTGGTGTCAAAAGTCAGTCCACAAATTCAGCATCGTGTGTCACTGGTCAGTATTTATTCCAGCACTCACAAGGCCACGGGCCTATTGTAAAATTCAATATTAATACAATATAAACAATTCATAGAGCATATACATGTATATATTTACATTAAATTATATCCTGAGTAGTTATTAATTTCATTATTCATTTATCAAATTATTCCAATAAGTGAAGACACACCAAGTGAAAGGTGTGTCCACAATGACGACGCACAGATGAGTGATTAAGGAAGGTTGGTAAATGGCAACATATAAACGGGTATTATTTTGCTGAAGCGTGAATAAACGTCTGCATAGGCGGCCCAATGATCTCATCCCTGTATCGCAGACCTGTCTACTTGCCATTGATAATGACAAGTTGTGTCCGAGATGTAATGTCGACGTTGAGTGCTGGATAGGGAACAGGTCCGGATAAGCAGCTGGCAGACCTCTCAGACTGTCATTGACAATTACAAGTTGTGCCCGACCATGATATGTGACGCTCCCCCATACCATAACGATTTTACAACCAAACTATCGACGTTGAACAACGCACGCATCAGCATACCGTTCACGTCCCCGTCTGTACACCCTTGCCCTGCCATCTGAGCTGTCTCAGGTGTCGAGGAAATCTCGACGCGTCAGTGAACAAAACACCATCCCAATCTTGTCTCCTGTACCGTAAATACTGTCTGCACCAGGTAAGACGTGCCTGTCGGTTATAATGGAGGAAAATCGGACGTATTGCAGGTCGTTGAGTACAGATTTTGTGCTCCCTCAGTCGCTTCCCTATCTTCAGTCCTGGAACTGATTGGACGTAAGCCAGGAATGGTCCAAGCAGTCAAACTGGCAGCCTGGAATCGATTTCTTAGATGGGTCAGCCGAATGTGGTTGTCTTGCTGACGTGACGTCACGCGTGGACGGCCGGTCCGAGGAAATTTCTCGTGTTCCCATTATGTTGAAAACGTCAGCTCTCCATAGAGGTGAGATCGTGTTTCGATATACACCAAAATGTCTGGTCACTTCATTTTGGGCCATTCCAGTCTCCTGCATACATACGGAGCAGAGACGCTGATTTTCTGTGAGCCGTGACATGATGTAGGCGCAGTTTATGTTTAAATTAACGAGTTTTCCACAACATTCAGACGCTAGAGAATAATTAACCGTTTTCCAATTTTCAATATCAGCTTGTAAACTTCAGGTGTCCAAAAGCATGCAAAAAGTGAGTAAGGTCATTGTGCACAAAACGCACGAGCCACGTACGACACGTGACATCAAATTTCATGCAAAGTGCTTTGCTACATGTTTATTTAGGGTTATTTTTATAACTTTTATTTTATGCAACTTTATGTTATGCACAGTTACTTTATTCCATAGGTATATATTTACTTAAATATCAAAAGTAGAAATATATTATTATGATACAAAAGAAGTATTATTTTGTGACAAAGATACAATATGAGGCAATCGTATATTGAACTGGTAAATATACTGCTGGAGAAGAATGCTAAACATCTGGCACAAACCGGATACACATACCGTTAGAATGGTAATCTATTCTAAGACAGCCGTGGAAATGACGGTGTCATTAGAGTGTTCGAAGACTATATCATGTCCTGATTATTTGGATTGCCCCACTGGTCAATTTTCAATCGTTAATCAGATGTGTTCTTTTTTAGCATGGCCAGTAGTTATCACGACGTGCCTGTTAAGATGCTTCTAATAATGAATCAGTCTCTGTCAGATTGTCATTTTACCAATGGTGGATATTCTTTCCAAGGCGTTCCGACAGCGCCGTTACCTGGCAGGTAGATGGTATTTACCTGTCAGTATCCCACACCTGGGATGGCGTGCCTTTACCTGAACTACGGTATAACCCCGTACTTAGGTCCTGACGATAAGGGATGGTGGAGAGGTACATTGTCAGTACCCGGGGGCCCTTGGAACGTTACCGTAGTTCCTCCAGCAATCACAAGACGATGGTCTTCATTCAATAGTTTTTATTAACACTGTGTTGCTGGTCAACCCACTCTATGGTCACTCTTTAAGACTTCAGCGGCAAAGTTTCAGTCTTAAGCCAAATGCTGGTGCTTCAAGATAATTTCTGAGACGATTCCTAGTGACCAAACATCAAGAGTAGGCTAGCACCAGACTCTCTTCTCTGAGCTTTGCTCCAGCTTAAAGTTGTTTTCCTACATCACAGCCAACACTCTCCACCTGTCGTCATCTCACCCATACCCAAGTTCAGACCCTCACCCTTCCCTCCACCTGTCGTCATCTCAACCATACCCAAGTTCAGACCCTCGGCCTTCCCTCCACCTGTCGTCATCCCACCCATACCCAAGTTCAGACCCTCACCCTTCCCTCCACCTGTCGTCATCTCAACCATACCCAAGTTCAGATCCCCATCTATCACTTAACCTGTCGTCGCCCCACCCATACAGGAGTTCAGATCTCCACCCTTCCCTCCACCAGTCGTCATCCCATCATGACTCCCATTTTTAAAAGTCTGTGTAAAACCCTGGCCATGTTGTCAACCTTTAGATACTGTAGTGATTGGGCTCTATGCCCTGTAACAAGCGCTAGTAACAAAGTCAATTTCCAACTCAAATCTTTTAGAGTCAGATTACAGTTCAGACATTTTCCCTCTAAATATCTCAACACCACACTCACATCGCAGGTCTGATTGTATCTGGGTAAAGAAGGTCTGGAACTGAATACCGCTCGAACAAATCTCTTCACCAGGGGGTGCTGGCCTATAGGCAAACCTGATGGCAATGTAAGCACTGATGATAGTGCACTTGTGGCTGTGTTGATAGCACTGTAGCCGCAAATTTTGTCATAAAGTTCTCTAAAAAAATTCAATAACTACAACAGGGTTTGCATCCAAGGGATTGTTGGATGTCTTTACACAGAACTGTTCCTACTGACTAAGGTATGTCTTGTACTGGTCCCTGGTACCCTTACGCCAGGGGTTCAGTATAAAGGAAACAGACTGACTCGACAGGCCAAGGCTGTGGAGGCCTTTCCCGATAAATGGCACACTATCAGTTCTAGCTTCTTGTGGAGTCGGTGGATCAAGTCTGGCTTGTATGGAAGATAAAGGTTTTTCTTTACAATGGGAATCTTTCGTGGGCTGGAGATGCACATTCTCATGGAAACAGGATACCAACTCTGAGTAGGCCACTCGGTAGGATGACCATGCCCTCTGCCCTGTCTGGCCTGATCTTTTGGATCACTCGTTCCAGCACACTGAAGGGAGGGAAAGCATAGAATTGATAAAGTGACCAGTCCCACATAAATGCATCTATGAAACATGCCCCAGGGTCTGGACGCCAAGATATGTAACTGGGTACTTGTGCATTCAGACGGGAGGCAAAGAGATCAATGTCTCAGTGATTTTGTAGAATAAGGGTTTAGAAAGCATCCACTCAGTTTCATCATGGAAAATTCTACTTTCATTGTCAGCATCCACGTTCATGCAGCCTGGCAAGTGAGTAGCAGACATTCATATGTTATTCTCCATAGCAAATTTCCAAATATGCTTGGCCATATTGTGGCAGAGCTGTGACTTAGTTCCTCCAAAATGATTGATATATGCTACTGCTGTAGAATTCTCTATTCTTGCCCTAACATGATACAAATGTCTTCAGTCTAAACAAAACAGCTTTGAGTTCAAGATAATTGGACCAGGCCCCACAAGTTTTCACACTTCCTTCATACAACACAGCTCCCCAACCCCGGGATTATGCATCTGTTGTTTATACCAGAGTTAGTAAACCCCTACACACTGGAGCAGAATTTCGAATGTTCACAGTCCACCATTAAAGGTCTTGTTTACAGATTTTTGACAGCTGCATTGTTGCATCAAAATTTCCTCTGGCTAGCTTAAGAGCCCTTGCTTTTTCAATTTCAAGTTGTTTTAAAAACAACAAACCAAAACGAATGGCAAAGGCATAAGAGATCATAATTTCAGCAAGTTGACGAATTGAAACCTCTGTCTTAGTTTGAATACTATTGCATTTCTGGAGAAATTGTTCCACCTTTTGCTGTGTCAGAGAAACAGTCATTGTTCGTGAATCAAGTACAAACCCCAGAAATACAAGTGACTGGCAAGGCAACAAAAACGATTTTTCATAGTTGGTCACAAAACCTAATCTCTCCAGTAAGTCTTTGGTATCAAGTATGTTAGTTTTGCAAACTTGTTCGTTCTCTCCTTGAAGATAGGAATCGTCAACATAGGCCACCGAGAGGTAACCCCTCAACCTCAGAGAACTGAACATTGGGTTTAGAAGCTTTGTGAAAACACGCGGGGACTAACACACGTTAGTCCAAAAGGCATACAGGTATATTGATAGGTGATTCCTTGCCAAACAAACCGAAGAAAAACCCTGTCCTCTTCAGTAATATTCACCGAATAGTGGGCCTCTTTCAAATCAATAGATCCCATATAACAACCTGGAGCCATTAGTCTGATTGCAGACAGCAAATGTTCCATCTTAAAATGACACTTCTCCACAGATTCATTCAGTGATTTAAGATTCAGAATAACTCTGTAAGACCCATCAGATTTAGGAACCAGGAAAACTGTGCTTATGTACTGAGGGTCACTGGGACTAACCATTTCGATCACACCCTTCTGTAGCATTTTGAGAATCTCTTGATCTAAGAATTGAGCTTGCTGACCACACAGTTTAGTTTCTCTGAAGGATGTCTGACAAGGAAAATCTGTGAATTCAATTGTGTATCCTTTCACTATCTGTAGAATGTATTGGTCAGATGTAATGTCCTGCCATGAATTCATATAGAAAGATAGTCTACCTGCCCAAATTGGCTGGTTAAGAACTTTCTCATAATTTTCCATTGAAACTTTGTCACTCACCACTTCTAATCTTGATATTTCCTTTTTTTCCTTCCCTTCGAGGGCTCTTGCCATTGTTGTAAGGTGAGGGTCGGGATTGCTGATGGCCTTGAATGCCTAAAAATATAGGCCCCCTCTGGACCGAGGTCGGAACACACCTCTTCCGCCTTTAAATGCTCCATGTCTTTGTTAAAGCTGGATCTCGGTTTCTGCCAAGTTTGGGCCTGTTGATGGCCAAAAACATAGTGACCTGTCTGACTCACTCGGCGAATCATATTATTTGCCTCTGACAGTTCCTTAATCTGATCAACGAGATTGTCACCAAACAGGCTATCCGTAACTAGGTTATTGTGAGCACACAAACTCTTGTATTCTGGCTTCAAATCCCCTCTTATCGCATCACGTCGTTTGAAGCTCAGATCCAGATTAGCAGCTGCAATCAGAGAAATGCCATCTACCAAGTTGGACACCACCGATGACACATCGAGATTGTTGACGTCCGTGTTACAGAGTGTGTGCACCACTTTTGCAAACGGAATAAGTCCCCTACAAATCAGCTCTTGGAACTTCTGGGTTTTAATATCCGGCCATCGGCTGTTAGGATCCATGATCCGCCAAATCTCCGACTTCACCCGAGGAGGCTTTAACTTGCAGCAATTTTCTGGTCGTACCTGCCTGTCAAGGATCTCCGACTTTTGCTTATCTTCTAATTTTGTAACCATTAATCCTTCGACTGAGGTAGCAATTTCTGGGTCTAAAGGCGTTGAAACTTCCGTAACTTCTATCCGACTTTACATTTGCACTGAATCCGACTGCGCATGCGCAATCTCATGTGGTCTCTCATATTACCTGGTACCGAGGGAGAATGGAGAATAGTACGGTAATTCTTTGTATTCTAAGCATTGGGGCAAACAATTCCAATCAGTTTATGAGTACTATTTCATCTATTTACAAACACCTTTTGATCACTCTCCCCATAATTATCTTATATCACAGATGTAATAAGCGAAAAGAAACAATTACAAAAAACTATTTTTTTATTATGTAATGTGCTATTTGGCGAATACATGAAAAAATACATTGAATTCTAAAAGTCATAAACAACCTTCAGGTTAAAAGTACTCTACATGTATACATATACTGAACAAACAAGTTTCTGTTTAGAAGTGAGTAGACATAAGTCCAATTTCGTTTTGTTCCACATTAAGATCTAACATGCATATACATATGACATAGTCAACTGTTTCTTGTTGTGCGTAACAAATTATGTCAATATCAATAACCATGATGACCTGGGATAGAAATCCTGAGCGAAGCCATTACAGCTTGGAATAGAATGCATGAAAAACATAATGCCACATAAAATAAATTACTTTACAAAAAATGGGTAGGTAGGGCGGATTTTATTTTTATTTTCTAATATTTTTTTGGTCATTTTCTATACATTGTTAGTCGAAAACTTGGATTGCCGGAAACTGAGGCGGATTTCGGAATTCTAAGGGCTTTATACACGCAAATTTACCAGTGTAAAAATGACTTTAATATTAGGGTAGGGCCAAATTGTAGGGTCCGGCGGTAATGAGAAACAACCAATTATTCTTATGTGGCCTTTGTCAACAGAAGAACCCTCAAATGTATTTGTACCACCTGGCAGTTACAGGAATTCACTGTAACCTGCAACAAAATATCAGACGCAAATGCCATGCTTCTGACCATAGTACTTGTGGTCGTACAGTGATCTTCTCTGACCAAACAGAAAGTCCTATATCTCTAGCTACATGCATTCCCGGCTTCACAACTTCACTTCCGGTTTAGGATTAAAACCGTAGGAAAAACGTGGAGAATGCATTACATCTTTCTAAAAGAGTCCCACCACTAAAGGTATCTACTCTAGAAAGCCCCATTCACTGGACATCGGTCTTTAGTTTCAACATTTCGGTACACATTGATGCAGAATCTTTTTCGGATGACCATTCAGGAAACCTGGCCTTCAGTGAAGGTCATTCTACACCTTACAACTTTAATGCCTCATCCAGATGATGATATATCGGACTACAGTTAAAACGTATAGAGTCATAAACATTTGTAAGCATATGACATTGTTGGTATTTTCGAGTAAAAGTGTAAGTGGACTTTGGAATTAGGTTGGCTTGTACCGAGTTTTATTGACCTGGTTTCTTTCCTCATTTCCCTTAAACGGGCTTCTGGCTATGACACCGTGAATGATCTCACAAAAGAACAAATATACATCCAGTATTGGGTCAAAAGGTATTTTCGTAACGACTGCTTATGACATCTTTGTCTGAAATCGGAATTAAATCATGTCCTCAGATATTAGCATTTTAACTGACGAAAAATTGTATACAAAATTTCGGCATAATAAATTTAGTGGTTGGTAAAATTGGATGTTAAAAATTAAAAATGCAGCACGTCATATTTATGGCCATGACAGATTAAAGATAAAAATTGCTCAACATTTGAATACATGATGGCCCATAAGCTAATATCTGTCAATCAGTAAATCCAAAATGGCAGCGCCAGATGATCAGTCTTGTTTATATTTTGAAACGCATGTCATACCAAGTCAAACCAGTGATAACAATTGTATGAATGGATCACTGAAAAATAGTGATGACACCAGGTGTTCCCGAAATTTGTAGGCTCTGTCCAGCTCTAAAGGTAGTTTGTTTCTTAACAAACAATCGACTCTGAATCATACAAACCAGTGTTATGAGAGAACGTTTATACTAGCTTTGTTGAAACTCACAAGATATGTTAACTTTGATTTATTTCTGCTATTTAAACACGCAAGAGACTAAGTTATTCTACATTGATCTCAGCCTAGGTTCAAGTAATTTCAGAGATATCTCAGCCTAGGTCCAAGTTATTTCAGAGTGATATCAGCGTAGGCCCAAGTTATTTCAGAGTGATATCAGCCTAGGTCCAAGTTATTTCAGAGTGATATCAGCCTAGGTCTAAATTATTCTGAGTGCTATCAGCCTAGGTCTAAATTATTCTGAGTGATATCAGCCTAGGTCTAAATTATTCTGAGTGATCTCAGTCTAGGTCTAAATTATTCTGAGTGATCTCAGTCTAGGTCTAAATTATTCTGAGTGATCTCAGTCTAGGTCTAAATTATTCTGAGTGATCTCAGTCTAGGTCTAAATAATTCTGAGTGATCTCAGTCTAGGTCTAAATTATTCTAGAATGATCTCAATCTAGGTCCAAGTTATTCTAGAGTGATCTCAGCCCAGGTCCAAGTTATTCTAGAGTGATCTCACCCTAGGCCAAATTGATTTGAGCCGGTTATTGAGTTGAGCCCCTTAGCCGGAACTACTTTCAGTCAAAATCGATGACCAGTGTAAGATCATAAAATTCATTCTAGCAAATACTTTTCAAATAGAAGATTTGTCGTATTGTAAAAAATCTTGTGTATTTCATTTCGTGACCTGCAAAATTGACATTTGAGTCATTCGTGGTTTCCCCACACATGAAATATCCACTTTATAGATTACTCGATGTGCTAAACATTTATTTCACATGAAAAGACACATACACACATAATTATATGTATATAAATCTATATCTTCTAAACATAAATCTATAACTTTGAATCTATATAAATTCCTATCAAATGGTATATGTCTTACAAATCAAGATATGCCAGTACCAATAACGCATATAATTAACCACAGTCAGGTGGCTACCTAATCCCTGAAGTGTGGCATGTAAGCTAGTCCCTGAGATAGAACACATCAACTGTGCATAAACCCAGCCCCTAAATTATACCATGTCAGCGAGTGATAAACCCTGTGCTTGAAGTGCACGTCAACCTGTCATAAACCTACCACCTGAGGTGAAGCACATTGGCGGGTCACCAACCAACGTAGCATATGTTGTATTTAGGATTGCACTTTCGCAGTACAACACAGATTCGAGTACCCAAGTGACACACAAATTCAGCGATCTAACCCACTTAGCCACCGGGGATTCCACAAAAATGGAAGTCGGACAACTGGTATTCTCGATCACGTACTTTGTGTAGGTTATAACTAACACGGCTTTCATGGCCGAAAGCTGTGAATGCGCAAAGCCGTTTAGAAAATGGTCCAATATAACATATGTTATATTTAGGATTGCATTTACTCAGTAAAGTACAGATTCGAGTACTTGTGATAGGTCGAATCCCATACTGGATTCTAACTTCAACTGTCAGGCACTAATCGCCAGAACGTGAACATATAACATGTTACATTTGGACACTTTCTAAATGGCATTGCGCATTCATTGGGGCACAAAACAGTCCCTAGAATCTGTCGTGTCTACTATTCATAAACCCAATCCATGAAGTGAATCTCATCAGCTTTTGAAAATCCAGTCCCTGAAGCATGGCGCTTCAGCTTGTCAGAAACCCAGTCCGGCAAGTGTATGGCGTCAGCTAGCAAGTGAACTATGAGCTTTAGGTCAGGCTCGTTAACTGGTCATAACTGAGTACCAAAAATATAGCACGCCAGCTAGTCATAAATCCAGTCCACGAAGTGAAGTACACCAGCTAGTCATAAACCTAATGTAATTAAACTTGGATTTTAGTTTTCGCTACTCACCAAACAGAGAACTTGGGACAACCCATTACGAGTCTCCTCAAAACGACCTTTCATCCGACCTATATCAACATCGCATACCCGATCAGGAGAGTGACAGTCGAAATGTGTTTTTTAATCATTCAACTTCGGATTTTCCGAACGACAGTTACAGGCTTTAAGTCGGAAAATCAAGGTCTATCTCTCGCTTCCATTGGTGCCGCATAGCTCGTAAAACAACTTTCTAATTGGCTTAGTCTGGTATTTGTTTGTAATTGCATTGTTTAGACAAAGTTCGCGAAATGTGGTTTTTGACGTGACCTGCTATGGAACCATGAGATCTTTCTTACAAGTAGTGGTCAGTAAGATCTGATTTTACTGGGGTTGGGTCATATAGTCTTATACCAAGTCACTGAAGCGTAGGGCGTCAATTAGTCATAACACCAGTCCCTAACGTTTGGCGTGTCAGCTTGTCATGAACCCAATCCCTGAATTGCGGAACGTTAACGAGAGAAAAAACCAGTCCCTGAGGTGTAGCAAATCCCCTAGTCATATACCCTGTCGACGAGGTGAAGCACGTCAGCTATTTCAAAATCCAGTCCTTGAAACACACCAACTACACATAAACCAAGACCCTGTTTCAGAAAAGCGATCTTAGCGCTACGATTGCGCAGCTCAATGTTAAAATACGAGAGTTACGATAATCTTAGTACTGGTCGCATTATGAAACGGGGTCCAGATCCCAGTAGTTCAGGGGCCCGTTTCACAAAGCGATCATAGAGCTACGACTGTCGTGAGTCTATGTTGAAGTATGAGAGTTACTGTCACCTTCGAGCTACGATCGCTTTGTTAAATGCGACCCAGTTGATCGTAACTCCCATACTTTAACATAGACTTACGACAGTCGTAGCGCTACGAACGCTTTGTGAAACGGGCTCAGTTCCTTAATTCTCTACAAGTGTGTCGGCTATTAAGACATAACGTCTTCTTTAGACCCAGGAGGATTCACGGTTATCTCGATGTCTCGATCTATAAACGAGGACAACTCGTTTGCTGTCTTCTCATCCATGGCTTCTCTTCCGGGTTCTGGCGTTTCATCTTCCTGAAATATTGTACAACGTACAGTTCAATCTAACCCGATAGAGAGACGGCAAATGCATGTGAATACTTTCGTTTTCTTGTTGAATCTCGGCGGGTTTTGAACATTCTTTCAGCTGTTTCAGCCGATATCACTAAGTGTGTTCAAGGGGCCTGGTGAGTTGGGTTTAAAGCCGTTTTTAACAGTATTCTAGTTATATCACTCCGTTTACAACTTTGGTGAGTGCTATGAGCACGGGATTTGTGGCGATATACCCTGTAATAATAATCGTGTCGCACCGGGATTCAAATCCACAATCATCAGAGGTTCTGGCGTGCGCAAGGGGCGCATCTGTGCATAGCGGAGCGTTATGCGAATGAGCCATGGTTCAAAATATAATGTAGTTCCTGAGAAGCTGTGAGTGAGTGAATGAGTGAGTGAGTGAGTATGGTTTAACGCCGCCTACATCAATATTCCAGCAATATCACGGCGAGGGACACCAGAAACGGGCTTCACACATTGTACCCATGTGGGGAATCGAACCCGGGTCGTAGGCGTGACGAGCCAACGTTTTAACCAATAGGCTACCCCACCGTCCCTTGAGAAGCTGTGAGAGTATGAGGGCGGAGAATCAGAAAAATCACACCTTGTAACTAGCCGAACAGCAGTTGGGTTGTGTGTCATAAGGATCTTACTTCAGATATTGTCGGGGCTGTGGGGTAGCCTAGTGGTTAAAGCGTTCGCTCGTCACGCAGGGTTCGATTCCCAAAATGGGTACAATGTGTGTAGCCCATTTCTGGTGTCCCCCGCCGTGATATTGCTTGAATATTGCTAAATGCGGCGTAAAACCCATACTCACTCACTCAGATATTGTCAACATTGAGACTTAAATTTACTCTCCTTCAAACGGCCTTCTTGTGATCCAGTCTCACCTGGAGTATTCAGTTATAAAGTATCCACATATATTTCAGCATGATCGGTTAAGCCAGTACACAGCTGATGTGGTTACCTGTTGGTGATTAATCCCACATCTACACGCCTCCCTCCACTTGGCCGGCAGACAGCAGCAGATGACGTCAAACAGGGGACAGATCAGACGCGGGTCAATCTTCTCGATGTCCTCAAAGCCTGTAATTATTCAGTTGACTGAATACACCCAGGTATAAGCAGGATGAATCGTGTATGGGCAAGGAGGACATGCTCGGGAATCAAAGCTGTAAACATACTCGGGAATAACCTGGTTTCTTCACAGATTTACATTGATCTAAACAAACATTTTCCACCATGCTACCATTATTTTGCCTTGGATGCCCAGTGGAATCTGTTTCGGTTGATAATCGACACTAAATATTTCTATAATGTATGATATGTTCTGTGCCAATTTAGCACGTACTATTTAACCGAAGCGGCGTGAACGATAGATTTAATAATTTAGTTGCTTTTTACTGTTAAGCGAGAATATGGTCGTCACCAACTATTAAGATTCATGTTGGCATGAGCAGCGCTCACCCGAATAAAAAAATCAACCCCATAACTAGTAGTATTGTCACCAGGTCAATTTAATGGCGATCGGGGGATGGTTGTCCTATATTTCTTAAGCCCAACTCTTACGCACCCACTAGAAGCGCACACCTGGTGTCGTCAGTTAAGTTTTCAATGTCATGGGTGTCAGTCTCAATGAAGTTGTCGGTCTCATTTTGGGGTTTTCCCCGCATCAAAAGAGATTATACGTGTTTGAATTTCTCTTGGCATTTGATATTTTTCATCATGTACCCACCTGTGAAGTAGCTGACAGGCAAGCCAACACCCAGGACAATCAGCACCGCAGTGAAACTGTACCACAGGTAGGACAGGCCGTACAGGCTATTCAGAGGACTCCTGCAAACAGACGTTGCAATCACAGAACAGTTTAAGAGATTGCTCCTAAAAGGTATACGTCCATCTATGTTAATGGTGACACAACATTAGAGAAATTATTAGCACCTTTAAACACCATTATATAATCACATAAAAGGTGACTGTGGTGACTCACACATCGGTGAAACCTCAAGACCCCTTCCTGTAAGAATCAAAGATCACAAAATCTCTGTGAAGAACAAAGATTTCTGACCACATCCAAGCTCACCCAGGCCAAAAGATCCTTTCGAACAGCATCAATGTACTCACCAGCTATCACACACACTACAAGATCAGGATTACTAGAATCAAATTTGAGGTGTACCAATACACTTCCTGAACAAAAAGCTGGCATTCTTACCAGTCCTCCACTGCTTCGGTCACGTTTAAAACAGTGGGTGTCGTTGTGACGTTGTAGGAGGCTAGCGTTGACAAAGTGGCGTTGACGTCATATCCGGGTGAGGTGTACATAGTTGTTGACGTTATGTTCCAGTTGCATCCCGTGATACTGATTGGACTCTTATTGGCTGGTAGCTTAGCAACGTGGGCACCAATACCGATCCAGAACATCATAAAGAGGCTGGTGAACAGGCCAGAATATGCTCCCTGGGGAGAGTACACAAACTCTATAAGTAACACCACATAGAAATTACATGTACATGGCTGATACCATGAGCGTCAGCCTTGACCCAAGGTTATGGCCTTGTACTGACTGCTAAGCCCATAGGTGTATAATTAGTCTATCCTTTGAAGAGGCAGGTTTACATAGGCGGACAAGGACGCCAGTCTGTTAGTGGGACAATGAGTTCTCTTTATTTATATTCTTTAGAAATTATGATTAAATCTATAAATCATAGTCTTAGAGACTTGTGCAAGTCTACATGAACATCTATCCGCCGGGTCAGGGTGACATACTCAAGCAGTTTAAACATTTGAAGGTTGCCATGGTAACCCGAGAATAATCCTATACTATGGTGAACAGGAGCCACCCCAGACTAACATCTTGTCTCTGAAATGAACATATTTTACAGAAAAAAACTGTTCATAAAGAATAATCATAAAATATAATGAAAAGGAGCCAAGAAACTTGAAACTGTGGAAATCTAGACTTGCATGCGCTTCCTTGGATATATTGGTTTCAGGATCAGACTAGAGCCACCCTAACCGCACGTTTTTGTGATACATTACAAAATGCAAAAATATTTATTTTAAACGGAATACCCCTCCGAAATCCCTACGGGTACACATACCCATTTGTTGGCCCAAGGAAACAGCATTCCCAGCGTGAAGAGTCCAAGCATGGGCGCTCCCAGCATTCCAAACAGAGACAACGCCGCCTGGTGAGATACCATTGAAGCATAAATGAGTGAGTGAGTGAGTGAGTGAAATTCATATGGGAGGAGAACAATGTGTGTCACAGTTTGCAGACGTTGACACTTCTGAGAAACCTACGTTTGGTGAATGATGCCAACGGAACAACACTCCTCATCAGGACCAAGCTCCTTCCCAGTGCGTTACACTTTCGTCATCGATATAGAGCTCTCCGCGAACTAGCTGTCGCTGTTAAGAGCTAAATTGAAGGTGAAGTGAAGGTCGCAACTTAACGCGAAATACGGCACCTTACACCACACATTCGTCACCACTCGCCCCTTTCCGTAACCTCCAAGAAGTCGCTATTCGGCTTGTCCCGGAATAACACGAGTTGGTCACGAATGTACACCACAAACAATATTCACCAATTATCCAGATACGAACACAGTGTGCATGACAACGCTTATAATTTGTGTGGGATATGAAAAGCAAATTTATTAAAACCTTTCAAAAACTTTTAAGTTATATTAGAACTGTCTTGTCAAAGGCTGCAACTGAAAATACTGAGATTTTGAGGACGTTAGACAATTGAAACCGGGCTGGCTACCTGTAGAATTTCGCCGAGTTTGGAGGCGACCCACGTCAGTCCCAGGCAGATGACACCGAACACGACAGCTGCAACAAAGACTGATATTGTCAACAGTGCTTATATAGAGTGTGTGTTCTGTTATTATGCCACAGAAGAGTCTACCTTTAGTAGCTTTCATAAGCCAGAGCTTGTTATTACATCGGAGAGATGAAAAAACCCCAGCAAAATATAATGATAAACTTTCTGTGATGATCTTCTCATTACATAATGTGCACTGTAGTGCATGTACCAGTACAAGAAATACAACTGAAAGTGAGAGATAAGTACTCCACCTCAAAAACTTTCAAATATGAATATATTTCAGATTGACCTGTGTTATTTTGATAATTACGAGCACTAATATCGATTGTGTTTGTTGCAACAATCAGTTCTGAAGAACTTATTACAGAATTTGGGAATTGAATTTCTTTTAGTTGAGGCCACATATCAAAGAAGTGCAGGAAAATACTTTCAGCAAGTGAATAGAAGAACACTGAAACACTAAAAACAGCAAAATGGAATCTTTGTTGCTCTGCTACTCGCCTATGATCTTGGAGATGTTGGTGGCTCTGCTTTCGCTGATTCCTTTGAGAAAGTATGGTTTGAGAATATCCTGGAGAGTCACAGCTGCCAAAGAGTTTAGTCCGGAAGATATGGTGCTGTAAATGTGACACATAAGATATATACCATCTGTCTGGACAAATTGTTATTGACATTGTTATTATTCATCACTTGTCTATAAATGCGTTTTGTATATTTCATTTCAACCGCGTATACCATAATACTAGAAGATATATAAAATAAACCATTGTTGTAAAGCCAAGGTGTTTGTAGACCGACCTGAGGGCGCCACTGAAGATGGAGGCGACAAACAGACCCGGAATCCCAGGCACATGGCCTAACACATCCATCACAAATAGTGGGAACAGCTGCAACATGGAAGTGGACATCAACACGTCATTGTATATTTCTGATCAAATTTAAAACTTAGATGAAAAATATATTTGTGAAATATTGTAATATCACCAGCATATTACCCCATGCAGAAGTGACCTGGGAAGATCCGGGTTATAATTGGTCTTGAGGCTCTTTGGGTGATCAGACTCGTTGATTTGGTTGGCACATGTCATCGTATCCCAATTCTGTAGATCGATGCTCATGCAGCTGATCACTGGATTGTCTGCTCCATACTCGATTATCAACAGACCGCCGTCATAAAGCTAGAGTGTTGCCCAGTGGGGCGTTAATATCAAACAAACCATATGGGAGTATGTTTCGTGTTGATGAGAGCCAAACACAAGAACATTTTATATAAGTCCAATAGTAGAAAGGGGAACCGTTCTGATGAAGTCAGTCAGCCCGACATGCATTAGGCATGGTAAGTATTTAATCAAAATCATAGGTAAAGAAGCGGAGAAAACGGAAGAATATATTGGCCCAACAATCGTTATTGTTGGAGTTTGGTTCATTTGTTACATCTCAAAAAGGTTAACGCCAGGTGTTCTTAACGTCTTTACACTTCGTGTGAAGCGATCGAGATTACCTGGTCAGAGGCGAATACAAGACCGTAGCTAATTGGATCACAGGTTGCGTAGAAGGCGGACATAACGATGCCGATCATGCTGCAGAGCACGAGGATGATGCAGAGGCCGGGGGCGTTGATCCAGAGGGCGCTGCAAGGAAAGCATTGAACATGAACATGAACATTGAAAACTTGGTTGAGGGAGTATGTTTTGTCTAGCGCAATTTTGAGTGATATCACAGTTATATTAAGGAGTGTCTGCTTGGCTGGAAGGGGTGTAGTTGTGGTGGTGATGGTAGGGGAGGGGGAAGGGAGCTCGAAGTGATGCAAGTCATAGACGTTCACAATGTATTCTTACAATTCTATCTTAAGTACCTACATTAACTTATATTTGCTACAAACATCATATATTTTATATTGTGTAATATGAAAAATGACCACCTACATCTGAGCATCCTTCAAAGAGGAGCACGTGAGAGCTCTCTGGACCTGTGCTTGGTTGGCTCCATACACTGACGCCCATAGGAAGCCAGCGCCAATTGTCAGAGACCAGAAACTATGGCGCACAGTCGGGTCAACGCTGAAACTGTAAACACATGGACATTGTAGTATTTGCCAGTCAGTATTTATTTCCTTTATATTTAATATCACTGAGATATAGACACTTTGGAAAATACTGCTTGACAGGAGGTTTCTTTAAGGCCACTGAGGTTGGAATATTGCCTCTGTTCACCCGTCAGTGAACAGATTTTAGGAATACTACAGCAATATCGATGTCATCAACGCTAAAAAGGGCTTCATTCATTAATCAAGTGGTGATCCAAACTGTCTTTTCGTAACGAGCTCAGGTCTAGAGTGTCCTATCAATTTTGCAATGAGTGGGTAACCGGAAGGATGAGACTTGGAATTTGAATTCCAATAAGAATCGCCAGCTTGGGTTGCTTGCATACTGAAAAATGGGATGTCGATGCAAGATGAATACACACTAATCCGTTGCCCGGGATCACACAATGAAAGTTTCTTGGCTATGGAATTTGAATAATTGAGATATTGCAGTAGAATATAAGGTCAGCAGGTGTGAAGACTATACTCCAGCTACACCGTGGTGACTTGACAGCTCGGAACACTGCCAATATGATTCAATAGTGCATCTACTTTATAACATACCAATCGCCTGATTCGACCATCTTTGGTTCACGACCTGATACTGCAACGTATTTGCAGGCAGCTTTTACTGATAAAAAGAATTTCAACAAACATGCACGGTAATCTCGTGTTTCCGTGGTGTCGGGGGCATCACACGATTGACGTCAAAGATTGACTGGATATATACAGGCATGCAAGACGTCAATGATGGACCTGATATGATGAGGGACACAGAATGTCAAAGGTTGACCCGATATAGCATCTGTTGACTTGTCAGCTTAGAACTTATTTTGGCGTATAGGCATAGCCAAAAATGGCTGACAAACTTCTTGATCAAAAGATAAATTGCTACATAAAGAGCATACTTGATCAGATGCCAGTCATATGTTTTCTCACGCCAGGTGTTTCAGAGAGTACATCTGTCGAAAGAAATGCAATCAAATTAGTTTCTACAGGTGAGGGGAAATGGGTTTTAACGTCGAGTGCAAGATCCTTCCACATACATATATTCGGGCAGTGGGTCCAAGCTGACTAGCCCTTGTTTTGTCCCCCTGAATAACGAGCGTCTGGTAAGGTAACTGTATAACAACAAGTGCCGTCTTTTAACGTACTTTGGTATGTATAGGCTGGGGATCGAACCCATACCTTCTCCTTTCCGTACAGACGCTGTGTCCACATGACCACAGAGGTGGTCCGTAACTACTCCGTGTTAGACGTTGTACAGTTGTTGTCAATTGTTTGAGCCACCATTCACTCACTCACTCTGAAAAGTACACTCTGTGGTTGTTCTCGGC
The DNA here is from genome assembly GCF_003918875.1 of Haliotis rubra. NCBI lineage: Eukaryota > Metazoa > Mollusca > Gastropoda > Lepetellida > Haliotidae > Haliotis > Haliotis rubra. The sequence goes on from NW_025767634.1 coordinate 1,435,777, forward strand.
TATCTCCCACGCCTTGCCGAAGCCGCCTATCTCTATACACCCCTGGATCATAGCTGCCGCTAGTCCCGCCAGCATCATGAAGATCTGGAACGTGTCCGTCCACAGCACCGCCTTCATCCCACCCTGAAATAAATACATGAATAAATGAAGGAATGAAAGGATGAATGAATGAATGAACAGAATGAAAGGATGAATGCATGAACAAGGAACGCTATTTTATCATTCAGTGAATGAATGAATGAAAGGATGGATGAATAAATAAGTAACGCTTATTTTGTCATTGAACGAATGAATAAATGAAAGGATGGATGATAGATGAATGAATAAGTAACGTTTATGTTTTCATTCATAAATTCAATTGCAAACAGCTAGGCTTGAAACTAGATGGATGCCGCACATTTTCGATAAACATCCTTCAAATGTTTATCTTACACAAAATGACATGGAAAGGTGTTTAATCAGTCTAGCTTTGTAAACATATACTCTTTAAAGGACTTATCACAAAATTCAATAGGCTAAGCACATTAATACATGTTATTATAGGACACCGAGAATTATTACAATATTTAATAACTTAAACAAATGAAACTGTTGCTATTATCATTATTTACCAAATTGATCATTTTAAAAAAACTAACGAACTTGTATCATCCTATGCTCAACATTGATGCAACATTTAACATAAGCACATGAAGGACCTTTCATTATCACAAGCCGGATAAAGGTCATACACAATTGAACAACATAAACATTTTAGCCCCTGCTATTTATCGTGATTAATGATATATACTGGACAAAATGAGTTGTAATATAAAATATTTGTATTTTTATGATTGATATTATCAGTGTGTCAATGAATAAATAGATCATTGTTCATAATTTCAAAATTTACATATATCCCTATTTTTGTCCAGTATAGTTTTGAAAATTCACTTAAAGGGCAGGTTTATTTAATCTTCTTAAAGCATGTAACAGCTGAAGGTGATAGCTGGGTTGCCAAATGTACGATCAAATATCAACATGATCTGAATGACGTACTTCATATACTATCTCATCGAAGGGGTAAGTCCCCTTATCCCTGTATCGGAAGATGTTAAAAAGATTTTCGTTTCAATTTCTAAGATGCCAACCCTGTGTAAAATGACTAGCAACTTGGTGATGGGTTGTATCTCTTATATTATCCTCATCATCTTGAAACAATGTAGGCATAAAATACTGATTTTCACAAACTGGACATAACAACTCCAATAGTAAGCTTGAAACTTATGATGACGTATTCACAACTATCGACACAAACGGGGATGTCATACATAAGCAAACTCCATCAACACTCCCGGATGATGATCGAGTATATGTCATTGTAATGACACCTTAAGCATTTATTCTGATTCTACATGTTGTAGCACGTATGGGTATCACTGTGTGTTCCTGTCTGGTTAGAGTGAGGAACTATGTGCTTGGATCCAACATCTATTGCTACACACTAGGCTAATGAACAAATACGTATATACATAGGTATGTCTTACAATAGCTGTGTAAAACGTACAAACAATCCCGACTGCGGCAACCGCTCCCCATAGAGACAGGCCTGTCACTGAAACAATAACAGATCACCGTTGCAATATGAATTGGGCAACAACAACAACAGCAACAACAACAACAGCAACAGCAACAGCAGCAAACAAAACAAATAAGAACAGCAAACCCAAAACACCCAAAGAAACCAAGTAAGAGTATACAAAAAGAACCCGACAGCAACACGCCCCTCCCCCAAACCCTCAAAGTAAGAAAACCCACCCCACCCCTACCCCGCAAAACAACCCCAAAACAAAAACAAAACAACAAAAAACAAACTCAAAACACTTTCAAGGAATACATAGAACAATACCTCACAACAATGCATAGAACATTGTTGGGCAGTACACAACATATATTATGCAGTTCCTAAATATTACACAATGCATAGAGCAATGTTGCTTATTGCATAGAACAAGGTTACATAATACGTAGAACAATTCAACGAAATACATAGAACAATACCCCACAATATATTGGACAAGGCTATACAACATACTTGTCCTACAACACCACATAAATTATACACATGAAATTAATTAAGCACCACCTGACTCAAGGGCATTTAAAAAGAACTGGACCAATTGTACCCACTGATTTGAAAGATGGCAGTACTAAAGCATGTCCTTCCTCAAGATGGCATGACTTAGACTTTTAGAAAATGTACAATGGTAAGTTATTGGCATGCATGACGGAGGGAAATCCTGTCGTAACGTTGGTGTTAACTTGAACATGGATCATAAAGGATAATAATGTGTCCATTAATAATGAGTCCATTTATATAGCGCCAAGCTTCACACAAGGTATGCTCATAGCGCTAACAATCAATAGCACAGCGCATTATTACCCCGGATAACCCAAGCTGTCTGTGAGGCGCTAGAAGGTTATAGTCGCATGACTTGTTTCACCATTTTCCTGCTGGGTGAACAGAGGCAATTTTGAACAAACTCACTTGCCTAAGGTTAGACCACGTGTATCACATGTGCTTCGTTGTGGGGCAGGACTGAAGCCCTAGAAACTCTCAGGAGTCAAGCTGCCAAACACGGTCACCCATCCAAGAACACTCCGAGCTCGAAGTTGTTTAACTTCAACTGATTTGTGACCTGACCTGTGACGCCACCGCAAATGATCCCTGGAGAGAGGGAGTCAGACTCTCCATCACCACCATCAAAAGGAGGCCGCTGGCCAGAGGAAACGTCGTCCGATCAGACGGCCCTACCTCATAGAGAACGTCTGGTGCGTCTCCGAGCAAAGCCTAACTTGAGGACATGGCGTAGGGTTCACTGGTCTGATGAAAGTCGCTACATGGAGACGTCGTGAGGTGAAATGGTCCATGTCGCCGAACCCTTTCTTGGTGGTTCAGTGATGATGTGTTTTTGTGTTTCGTATGACTGCTCGGTCTCATTACAGTACCTGGGACATTTTTACCAAATTTCAGTTTCCCTACATGGTGACGTCGTAAGGTGGAATGGTCCATGTCGCCGAACCCTTTCTTCGTGGTTCAGTGATGATGTGTTTTTGTGTTTCGTATGACTGCTCGGTCTCATTACAGTACCTGGGACACTCAGTGGTCATCGTTTATCAATTAAAGTACTGGACACTGCCTTGTGCCACATTTTGATAACCATCACCTTGACAGTCGTCCGATTTTCAAGGATGACAGCATTAGACCTCACCGTGCTCGAGCCGTCATTTGCAGAAGAACGCCATCGAGACGTTAACCATTAACCATAAGGAGACCAGCAAAATATGTAGGGATTAAGTCAGGCACTTCGTGAGGAATTGCAGAAGATTCCGATGCTGAGTCGTGATTGCCAGTATGAGGATGTGGTGGCCAGTGGTTGCGCTCATACAATCACAATCATCATTATCAGATTGCAGGCGTAGTCATGGTGACCATACTGTTCAACATTGTTGATATTTCTTGTATTGTAGTTGTATTCCTCACAGATTGCAAATACATTTTTACCAAATTTCAGTTTCGTATTTTGAGTTAATCAGATTAAGGCTTATAAAAGTAGTATTTCCGTGTTTAGCAAATACATAAAGGTGGGAGGTGCTTGATTAAGGCTCATGTGTACACACAGAACTAACTCACTCACCAAAACCCAACTTTGTGAAACGTATTTTTAGTTACTACTAGGGCTGTGTATTGGCAAATAAATTGTATTGCAACATATCGCGATTCAGGTACCCGTATTTCGATTCGTATTGCGATATATTGGGAACTTAAGTGTTTGACAGTAAGTGAGACTTATTGTACATGTCGATCCTACTTTCTACATCTCAAACATGTATGTTATGGTTCTGATAACAGCAATCTCAAAATTAGGTCACTTTGTCATGGATTCTATTTTCCTTTTTATACAATTTATTGCATCACAGTGTGGCGGTTTGTAATTGAATAACGAAGGAAAACATTAATTGTGAATGTAGATTGTGTAGATATTAATTTAAACCATAAAGATAATCACAAAAACTTCATATATGTTCTTTACCCAATATACCGGTTCTCAGAAAAAATATTGCAATACGTACCGTTTGAAAAGCGTATTGCGATATACCGGTATACCGGTAATACCTTGCAGTCCTAGATAATATATTGGACCCTGTGGGAGCAAAATATGCTGGCTGCTGGGGAAACTAAATGGATGGCATGGTCAGGTTTGGTGATTGTCATTATAACCTAGACTTGCACAAATTAGTTTGTGTTAATCAGCTGATCGCTTTTCCATGTTGGCATACCTGCGTTCAGGGCAAGGGATGGGCCGTACAGCACTATCGCCATGTAGATAATCTGTAATGGAAAGTATTGGTGTACAGCTGCAGATGGTTACCTTATCGTTATATACCCGTGAACATCCGGGTTGCAACTGGTTATCAGCAACCCAGGTTCGGCGTAAGAGGCGACCGACGGGATCAAGTGGTCAAGCTCGCTGACTTGGTTGACACGTTCCATCGTATCCCAATTAGTTAGATGGGTGCTCATGCTGTTGATCACTGGATTGTCTGGTCCAATCTCGATTATTTACAGACCGCCTCCATATAGCTGAAATATTGCTGAGTGTGGCGCTAAACAACAAACAACAACAACGTTGTGCATGCAGTGGTCTAATGCATGCATGCAGTGACTGACAATACGACACACCTCCAAGTGGAAAATTCATGTAAATAAATTATCTATTAACATTTCTCCTGTGTGATGCAAGAAATAAATAGACGAGTTTGTTTGACCATACAGTATGGCATACAGTAGTACTTTTTTACATTTAAGCCGACAAAGTCATTTGATTTGCTCTTACCGTCTGGGTACAAAAGATGAGGGTTCCGGCAGTCCGCACTCCCTTGCTGAACCGCTTCTCTAGATACTGTGCAAAAACAAACATGATTGTTACAACAATTACATATTCTTAGCAACACCTACGACCAAAGTACACATTAACACCAAAGATGGAACAGAAGGTACTTTAGATCAATCTACGAATGAATCAAAACAGAACCTTTTCAGGATTTCCAAAAAATACTCAACTAAATAGAACACTTGACACGTGTTGAATTGAATAGCACAATGGACGTAGCGTGTGCGCTATTATGAAAATAAATGTATGTCCACCAGGGGCTCCTTTCACGAAGCAACCTTTGCTAAGGTTAACATTAACGCCAATTCCTTAACACTACACTAAGGTTACCTTAGTGACTTACGATCTCCTTAGTGCTTTGTTAAAGGAGTCCCTGGTAAATAGAACACTGCTTTGTTAAAGGAGTCCCTGGTAAATAGAACACTGAGGATGAAAAGTGGATTGCGGCATCAACAGCCACTCCCAGCGTTGTGTTTTGTCTGACGACTACAGCCCCGGGCTTCAACTGCTTCAACGGATTGTCCAGCATTCAGCCGACCCATGGTACACTCCCTTTGCAGATTTGTGGTTATACCTACTCGCTTTTTGATTAATTCGTTTTGTGTTTAGTTATGGCCGTGGTTTGGCAATTCCATGCACGTGCGATTGCTAAGGTGATCTCTTGACTGGTGCGGGTGATTGTTGTATTTCACCCTCAATGACCAGATTTGTCACGTCGGTCACCAAGACCATGTTCAAGCAACTTACATGACATTGCCGTGAGTATTGTACAAGTAACCACAACGAAACACCCCCTCACAATTATTACCATTAACGTGCGTGTCATGTTTCTCATTGTGCTGAGTATATAATTATAATGGATTGTCATTTGTTATAGCAATCTGAAGAATGAATCCTTGTAAAGTATCAGTCTAGCCCTAACTGGCCAACTTCCCTCGAAGATGATGGATCAAATATTGATCAGACAAATTTGTAATCAGTCCCTTAGCAGTATGATCGATTGCACGCTCGAAGGTACACACAGAACAAGAACTAAAATATCGGTATCATCTAATAATATGTCATCATCTTCATAGCCTTGAATTATGAGGGCGGGTATTTGTCTAGAGAGGTGGTATATATTGAAGAGGGTAGTCCCTGGTGATCAGGACAAGATCAAGGCACGATCAGGGCAAGATCAGGCAAGATCAGGACAAGATCAGAGCCAGATCGGGACAAGATCAGGGCACGATCGGGGGCAAGATTAGGACAAGATCAGGCAAGATCAGGACAAGATCAGGCAAGATCAGGACAAGATCAAGGCACGATCAGGACAAGATCAGGCAAGATCAGGCAAGATCAGGACAAGATCAGATCCAGATCGGGACAAGATCAGGGCACGATCGGGGGCAAGATTAGGACAAGATCAGGTAAGATCAGGACAAGATCAGGCAAGATCAGGACAAGATCAGGCAAGATCAGGACAAGATCAAGGCACGATCAGGACAAGATCAGGGCAAGATCAGGCAAGATCAGGACAAGATCAGAGCCAGATCGGGACAAGATCAGGGCACGATCGGGGGCAAGATTAGGACAAGATCAGGCAAGATCAGGACAAGATCAGGCAAGATCAGGACAAGATCAAGGCACGATCAGGACAAGATCAGGGCACGATCGGGGAAAAGATTAGGACAAGATCAAGGCACGATCAGGACAAGATCAGGCAAGATCAGGACAAGATCAGGACAAGATCAAGCCAGATCGGGACAAGATCGGGGGCACGATTTTCAGATAGCAAGATCGGGACACGATCGGGGCAAGATCAGGACAAGATGTGATCAGATCCGCGCAAGATCAGCGCAAGATCGGGGCATGACAAGACACGGCACTACGGTTTCCGATTTAACATAAGGTACGACTTGTTTTATACACGTCCAAACACGATGGTAACAATGCTAATTAGTGCAATATGCATCTGGAAATAACTTCAGCCATACTCCATTATTTTAAAACCTCCGATTTTTCATGCATGTTCGACAATGTGACATGTGACACGTGACAGACATGTGACATGTGACACATAACAATAATCTCATTTCTAGATACGTCTAAGATGACATATTATCATCACATCATAAGATGCAACAAGAGGAGGATCTAGATGCAGATTTCTGTACTCCAACAGTAGTATTACTGACAAAATTATTCAAATGCCTTATTAAAGGCTACGATAAAACAGTTTGTCTAATTTTTGAGGAAATAGTACCCACAAAACATTTTCAAAGTCATTAGCAATATCCCCTAGAGCAGATTTCATTGTACCGTTTGTCTAAGATATATGATTACATAAGCGATGCTTAACGTTTCAGGTGTATCTATAGAATACTTGTATGGTTGACCATTTTGGCAGATTATGAAACTCGGTGCTCGAGCTGTCAACCACTTGGTTGTGTTACTATGTCGTATTACGTTTTAGTGTTGCACTAAAGTAACTCTGCTATTTCTGACCACGTCTTCAAATTTGATGTCTAAGTCACAAGGGGCGGTGGGGTGGCCTATTGGTTAAAGCGTTCGCTCGTCACGCCGAAGACCCGGGTTCGATTCCCCACATGGGTACCATGTGTGAAGGCCACTTCTGGTGTCCCCCGCCCTGATAGTGCTGGAATATTGCTAAAAGCGCCATAAAACTATACTCACTCACTCTAAGTCACAAGTAGAAGTATCCGTGCTAGTGACTTTCTGCGAGGGATATTAAAGTGTAATGACATTGACTTTATTAACCACTTAAAGACAGATCGGTATATTTTATTAACCTCAATAGACGGAATAAAAAGGTGGACTCTTAAATCTTGCTGAGACTTATATGCAATAAAATAGTACTTAACTACAGTCCGTCCGCAGTGTCGACGAACCTAGGTTGACATTGAGATTGCTATTTTGATACATCTGTAAGCCCAATGTACTTCATAGAAATAGTTTCATCATTAATCGATCCATGTTTCATTAGATTTTGCTTATTGGTACGGTCTATTTGTTAATTTTATTACAACAGTTGGTTTTAAGGTATATAGTTTATCAATCCTTATTTCATACTGAAAGGCCACAGGTTTGTAGTTATGTGAGGGAAGTTGTTCATTCATTCTGAGAATAATAGCTTTGTGAATATTTGTGGACAAACTTTCTAACTGTGTCTGACTGGAATTATTCATGAATGATATAAATTTCAGTTTCAGGATGTATGATAATGGTTCTTCATATATCAACAATAAGTATGCTGGGCAAACACATAAAAAAATAATTCATCTTCGACATCATTTAAGTTGAACATTTGACAGATTCTATTTTCTATCTTAATTCCTTCAAGTTGGTATCTCCCAGTTTCAACATATGAATCATGCGCAGAGCAGCAGAATCGTGAAGATTTATAATTCCTTATATACAACATGACATAATTCATTACAACACTGAATGACTTAACTTTCCGTACACCTGTAATTAGGAGATAAATTAAAACATAGGGTGTTGGAAAATCAGATGTATATAACGAAAATATAATATCTAAAAATTAGATTTAAAACCGAACGCGTAGCGTGAGGTTTGAAATAAAAAAAATTAGAGGCATTACCATTTCGTTATATACCTCTGATTTTCCAACACAGTTCGTTTATCTCCATTCTACCACAACCACGTTATTAAAATTATAAAAATATACATACGGTGTTGGAAAATCAGAGGTATATAACGTGATTATATACCTCTGAATGACTTTGATTAACCAATCACAATCCAGCATATACTGAAGTCATGGTAGAATCATCATTATTTGATAGTGATTTATAAACTTGTGCTCAGGATTTTGTTGGAGTCGTATAAGACGCTCTTAGGTGGAGACTATAGAAGGCTTTTGTCGCCATAATTGTTGATGTACAGATGGTTAAGTGTATTTTAGATAGTTAGGCGTTATTGTCACTCTGGGTATTTCTGCTCTCGTTTTAGGTTACAGTTGCACCCATGAACACGTGTTCTACCGATATCAACATGGGCGATGTGAACGTTACCGACCTCCCTGGGACTATGCCAAAGTCAATATATCCACCCGGCTACTTTGTCATCCCTGCTGACGACATGGTCACCTTTCGGTTGGCAATGTATACGACCATCATGCCTGTAACAGGGCTCATTGGACTAGTGGGAAACGTCATCAGTTTTGTGGTCTTATTACGTCACAAAATGCGGGACACAACCAAGATAGTTCTTCTTTCCATAACTGTCTGTGACTTTCTACATATCATTGCAATGATACTATTCTGTCTGATCGGGGTCACCATTGCTTTAGACTATCAACCTGGATTGTATATCTCAAGAAAAGCGTATCCATATTTTGGATCTTTTCTTATGTCGGTTTTTGGTCGTATATCAAATCTACTGATAGTTGTAATATCACTGGAGAGGTTGTGTGCTGTCCTTTTCCCTTTGAAAGTCAAATCACTGTGGTCAAGGAAGACAATGGGAGCTTCAGTATGTTTCTGCAGTCTTCTGGTTATTGCCATGTTCGTTCCCTATGCCCTGGAATTCGTACCTACGGATTTCCCTAAACCAAATTCGACAGAAATGATCACAGTTCTCAAACTGTCGGAGTTCGGGAAATACCGGGATTTTTATTCTACGCTGTACATCGTCAGAATGTCTGTCCTTCGCTTCATCCCCATCCTTATCGTCATCGTCTGCAACATCACCATCAGTGTCAGTCTGTATCGCTCCAAGTCCGCGCGCTCCAAGATGACGGATCAGAATCGTGACGAGTCGTCAGCAGAACAGCGCATCACTCAGACATTGTTTGGTCTGGCTCTTCTGTTCTTCTTCTGTATGACGCCGGGTGCCATCAATATCCTATCCCAGCTATTTGACTACGAATACAACTTTCCTATAACCCGGAACAACGTTTACAACTTGGTTGGGATACTGGCAGCTTGGCTTGAAATTGTCAACTCCTCCGCTAACTTCATCATCTATATTATTTCAAGCCGACCAATGCGCATGGAGTTCAAACGTGTCATCACGTACAGGAAGTGGACACTTTCAGACCGGAAGTACGACACGTCCACAAGCGAAATAGGATTATCAGCGATGTCGGTTTCAACAGTGGCATAGGGAGTGTTGCTCAAAGCCGGGTTTCGGCCAGTAATTAATCTTTGTTAAGAATATCAATACACCGTTTGAGAGAAACCTGAAACCCGCTTTGGCTTCGTGAGCTTAAAAGTCCCATTCCTTGCTCCTGGGTGGATACACTGGGACCGGAAGTAAGCCCACAGATACATGCCCAGTTGTACAATCAAGTCGCTGCCAGTCTCGATCTAACAAATTCATGAAGATACCTTGCAATGGATGGGAAAGACATATCTTGCTGCAATGGTATCATTTAGGTAAAACATTGCTATCTATTGTGCAAATATAATTAACTGACTTTAGTTAAACCCGTGAAGATCCGGGGTAGAATTGGTCTTCAGTAACTCATGCTTGTCGTAAAATGCGACTAACGGGATCGGGTTGACACATGCCATCGTATTCCAACTGCGTAGATCGATGCATATGCTGTTGTTCACTGGATTGTCTGATCCAGACTCGATTATTTATAGACCGCCACCATATAGCTGCAATACTGCTGAGTACGGCGTTAAACAACAACCGAACAACCAACGTTCAGTTTCGCTTATCATAACCTATATGTTACTATTTTCGTCAAACTATAGTGCAATGTCCATGGCCATCCACTGGAGTCAGACATGTTCGGGAACATTGGTTCTTCTTCGGATACATTGATTCATTCCACGTTTGACCTCTATTTGAAGCCCATTTCCGGTTTATGACTGAAACAATGTTTACACCGGAAAGGGGACTGAACTTATGATGGTGTCATGGATTCGCCAGACAATCCAGGCGGGAGTCCAAGTAACATTTTGTTTGCTTGAAATACGTTGTCTTAATTTCGAAAGTATTTTTCATTTGCTAATGACACGGGTTGAATGTTAGGGTAAAGTGCAAGTCGCATCTGAAATATACCTTACAGAGGCGTTAAGGATAGTTTTGGGTCCAGCAGAGGGTGGACCCAGGATATTGAGGGATTGTGTCAAATTGTATGACCTCTTCAGGTTCAGTGCGCACTGTGATTATTCGATGGTGATGTATTTGATTGTATACTGGTATCATAGTTTTGTTTTTGGACATTACGTTTGCACCGTTTCGGCTTCTGTTTACCGCCTAGTAGGGTGTTCATAACATATTTGTTGTTGTCAAATCAAATTTAATTCAATTTCTAACGGTAGCTAGTTTTATTTTTAATAAATATGTTGTGAGCATGCATTGCGGTTGTTGGTACATATCTACAATCTCTGAAACAACAGTGTTCTTTAAAGGGAGTGAGTAACGTTTGTATACGTAATTACCTAACTTTAGTTTTGCAGATATATTCATCATGGATGAGGCTTTAAGGTATCTGCTGCCTGTGCTGGTCAGGACAAATGCCCATGTATATAGTGCTAGCTCACTGTGCTGCAGTTGAACGAGTAGTGTTTTACGCCGCTATTAGCAATATTCCAGCAATATCACGGCGGGGGACACTAGAAATGGGATTCACACAAGGCCCATGTGGGGAATCTAACCCGGTTCATGGGCGTGAGGAGCGAACGCATTAACCACTGGGCTACACCGTGCTGCAATTGAACGTGGAGAGCCCTATCAGACACAGTTTACGGGCCAAGGGCCGAATGTATTATCTACATTTCTCGAAAACACAAATAATTAGCGACCCGTGAAGATCTGGGTTAGAACTGATCTTCAGTAACCCATGCGTGTCGTGAGAGGCGTCTAACGGGATCGCGTAGTCAGGCTCGCTGACTTGGTTGACACATCGATGCTCATACTGTTGATCACTAAATTGTCTGGTCCAGACTTGATTACTTTCAGACTGCAGCCATAAAGCTGGAATATTGTTGAGTGCGGCGTAAAACTAAACTCACTCCCTCACGCATTCATTCAAATAATTAGCACAAACCTGCCTCAATATTTTGATCTTCTAAAGTTAGTTTGGCAAAGGTTTCAGGTGGAAAACACTCGGGCTAGAAGTGCTCTTCATTAACCAATGATTGTCATAAGACTGAGGCAACTAACGGGATCGGGTGGTCAGGTTTGGTGACGTGGTTAGTGCATACCATCGTATCTCAAATAGGCAGATCGATACTCATGATGTTGATCACTTGATTGTCTGGCCCAGTAACGTTATTTACAGACCGCCATCAAGTAGCTGAATATGGCTGAGCGCGGCGTTCTACAAGCAGTCATATAAGAGGTAGAAGTCTCCATGTATAAGGGGGCGGTGGGGTAGCCTAGTGGTTAAAGCGTTGGCTCGTCACGCCGAAGACCCGGGTTCGATTCCCCACATGGGCACAATGTGTGAAGCCCATTTCTGGTGTCCCCCGCCATGACATTGCTGGAATATTGCTAAAAGCGGAGTAAAACTAAACTCAGTCAGTCCATGTATAAGTTTGTTATCTGAAAACCCATTTGGAACCTCCAACATGAAGACTGAGTAGATTTGTATTGTGTCAAGGACGGCACCTTGACGACACACATACGCGTCACCTTTATAATAATGTAGTAGGTTATTATCACTAATCATTACCTCAGTAAAGACTGTAATCATAATTAGGCGTCATTAACGGAAGTGGATTTTACTAAATCAACTGAACATCTTACACAAGCAAGTCTTGGGGTCGTTACAGTAATTCGTTTTATGTATTGGGATTAATATACCAGGTCGATATCAGTTCCAACAGCAGTTGTTGACAATGAGATTTAAGACGAATCGAATAATTTAACTTCATAGAGGTGCGCGCGTTACTCAACACTTCACTCAACAACATTGTAAATAAACGGGCCTGTTAATTGAGATATTAACATGAGAACAATATAAAACCCATAAAAACAAGTAAAATAACTAATCATCATGAATATCGATCTAGATGGTTTTACTGTGCTATTCGTTTCACAACAGTGTTTGTTAATATGTTTAGACTGGAATCATATTCAAAGGAGGCACAGCTCATATTACATCTCACATATCATGACCTCCAGCAGTTGTGTGGAAATCCGTTTCACCCTGGGTTACCATCCTAAGCAACTTTTGGAAGCCTGACTACTGTTGCAACGAGGTGAATGTCATTTGTCTTTATTGTCTTTATCGCTTTTAGTTTTGTTTGCCATCGATTTTGTACCTCTATTGATTTTGTACTGTCCTTGTTATTCTCAAGCAGAAATTTGTACCGATTTGTTAACTTAGCAAATTATATACTAGTAATACAATTGTTAGCCGTATAACATGTCTTTGTTGTTTCTTGGTTTCACGTTGAAGTTTCTTAAGTACAGGGTGCGGTAGGGTAGCCTGGTGACTAGAATATTGCCAAATGCGCCGTAAAACCATATTCACTCATTCACTTGCTCACTCTTGCGTACATAATTGCGGTTCGCATATAGTTCCATCTTGGAAATCAACATGTAACAATTTACAGGACAATGAAGGAGAATAAAGGTCAGGATGAATTATCGAACTGAAGTCTCAGCTGTTATAAGTACCTTTGTGTCTCTGTGCACTATTGTCAAGTTACTTATGTCGAGGGCCATGGGGTAGCCGATTGGTTAACGCGTTTGCTGGTCACGCCGAAGACCCGGGTTCGAATCCCCACATTGTTGCAATGTGTGAAGCCCTTTATTGGTGTCCTCCGCCGTGATATTGCTGGAATATTGATAAAAGCGGCGAAAATACATACTCACTCACTCACTACTTGTGTTGATATTTTCAAGTACATCGTCATCTTGGCGTTCTCATTGGGCACATCGATTATCACTTACCTCATATGCACTTGTCACTCCAAGGTTGTAGAACACCGGAACATAGATGTGCGCGGACAGCCCCATAGCCAGGAAATAGCCAATCCCAATATAGATGTACACCGTCGTGTGGTTGTACATCTCCGCTGGCGTTCCCAGCAACGTGATCGCCGACATGAAGCTGGCCAGCAATGACATCGCGACGGGAATGAGGTGCATGTTCCCACCGGCTAGTAGGAAATCCTTCACGCTTTTCTTACGGCGATCCTTGATAGCGTAAAATATACCAATTCCGGCGGAAAAGAGCAGGGTTCCACAGAAAATGACGAAATCCAGCCAATGGAACGAGTTCCTCTGGCCGGTCTGGAAACTGTACTGTCGTTCCCCCATCTTTGCTCACTGTACCTGGAGATGTGCCTGAAAACAAAAGCGAGTGTTGTACTGACAGGCTTTATTGAGTAGTGGTGTGAGATTACCATGGGCGGATGCCGCCTTTCATTTGGTTTATCAAAAGGTTCATCAATTACATTGTCAAAACATTTACACAGCTGTATGCGCATCCGTGGGGTCGCAGCACATGACAGAAGACTGACAAGATAAAGACAACTCTAGGGTTACGGATAACATAGCAATAAAATACATGAAACCATAGTCCACAAATATATTGATTGGCAGATATATTTCATCACATTACATGCGACATATTGAAGATATCGGTCGATAGTCATCGATAACGGGCATTGGATTGATAACCGGGGGCCAATATCTCTTATTGTACTGGTCAGATTGTTGAACAAAGACATTTGATGCGTCATTACATTTTTGGGTATCACCACATATCCTTATCAAATCGTACGTAACACGTGTCAACGGTGGCATGCAAGAAGGGTGGCCATTCTTCTTCTTATCAAACTCTCATTGGCACCAATGCCTTTGTTTAAATAAATTATGTTACTATTGTGTCCCTGTCAATGTAACTGGAGTTAGCAATAACAACCTCATTGTCATTCCTATTCAGATGTTTATCTGCAGTAGGTATAGGTATAAATGCGGACACTGTTTATTCACTCCGGTTTTGTGTGTGTACAGTGGTGCCTCTGCTAAGCAGCTGATTCGACAAGCACTCTGATGTTCGTATCGCTGACGTTATTGCTATTACCATTGCTATTGTAATTTCATACTGCCACTGTAAGACTACCGCCATTGTAATTGTACTGCTATCGTGATTACATTGCAATTATTTGCATTTATCTACAGACCTAGTTAATTTATAATACAACTGTTTATTGTGTACAACTTCTTTGTGGTTTCATACTGAATTCTTTTGCATGTACATGTAATTTTCTCTGTTAAATTTATTGTTTCCTCACGTCAGATCCCACTATTTCCCCCACTCAGTCCTCACTTCATATCCCACTATTTGCCCCGCTCCGTCATCACTTCATATCCCACTATTTCCTCCACTCAGTCCTCACTTCATATCCCACTATTTCCCCCACTCAGTCCTCACTTCGTATCCCACTATTTCCCCACTCCGTTCTAACTTCATATCACACTATTTCCCCCACTTCATATATCCCACTATTTCCCCCACTCCGTCCTCACTTCATATCCCACTATTTCCCCCACTCAGTCCTCACTTCATATCCCACTATTTCCCCACTTCAGTCCTCACTTCATATCCCACTATTTCCCCCACTCCGTCCTCACTTCATATCCCACTATTTCCCCACTCAGTCCTCACTTCATATCCCACTATTTCCCCCACTCAGTCCTCACTTCATATCCCACTATTTCCCCACTCAGTCCCTCACTTCTTCATATCCCACTATTTCCTTCCCTCAGTCCTCACTTCATATCCCACTATTTCCCCACTCTGCTCCGTCATCACTTCATATCCCACTATTTCCTCCACTCAGTCCTCACTTCATATCCCACTATTTCCCCACTCAGTCCTACTTCTGTATCCCACTATTTCCCCACCTGTCAGTCTAACTTCTTATCCCACTATTTCCCCACTTCATATACCACTATTTCCCCACTCAGTCGTCCTCACTTTCCCATATCCCACTTCATATTTTCCCCGACTCAGTCCTCACTTCATATCCCACTATTTCCCCCACTCCAGTCCTCATACTTCATATCCCACTATTTCCCCACTCAGTCCTCACTTCATATCCCACTATTTCCCCACTCAGTCCTCACTTCCCCATATCCCACTTCACTTATCCCACTATTTCCCCACTCAGTCCTCACTTCATATCCCACTATTTCCCCACTCAGTCCTCACTTCATATCCCACTATTTCCCCCACTCAGTCCTCACTTCATATCCCACTATTTCCCCACTCAGTCCTCACTTCATATCCCACTATTTCCCCACTCAGTCCTCACTTCATATCCCACTATTTCCCCACTCCGTCCTCACTTCATATCCCACTATTTCCCCCACTCCGTCCTCACTTCATATCCCACTATTTCCCCACTCAGTCCTCTCGCTTCATATCCACTATTTCCCCCACTCCGTCATATCCCTCGCTTCATATCCCACTATTTCCCCCACTCCGTCCTCACTTCATCCCATCCCACTATTTCCCCCACCTCCAGTCCTCACTTCATATCCCACTATTTCCCCCCACTCCAGTCCTCCTTCATATCCCACTATTTGCCCCACTCAGTCCTCACTTCATATCCCACTATTTCCCCCACTCCGTCCTCACTTCATATCCCACTATTTCCACCACTCAATCCTCACTTCATATCCCACAATGTCCCCGAAATCGATGTGTTAAAAAGCTTAGAACATATCAATATCCCTGACATGTGTTTGCAATATGTTCACACCTAAACATGTTCATAGCACATAGTCGCCTAGTGTTGATGTGGGAACTTGCTCTGTCGCCGCTTTCAACATTATTTCAGTTACAATTTGACTTGAGAATCGGTCGTTATATTGCAGTGAAATTAAAGATAAATCAGAATAAAATGAGGAAACGTGTTGTTATTGAAGTGACAGTGTTATTTGTTAAAACAACAACAACTTTGACTGTGTTTCCAACAATTGAAAGTCAGTCAGTCGTATTATCGTTTCTTTCTGTACTCTTGACTCCTTGGAAAATGAATCTTTAGAAACAATAATTGTGATAGTAGAACCCTGAAGACGGTTCTGAAACTGGGCGTAGCTCTACAAATTTTAAGATAGAGTAAAACAATGTAAATGAACAAGATACCAATAGTATTACGGGGGCCATGGGGTAGCCTAGTGGTTAAAGCGTTGGCTCGTCACGCCGAAGACCCGGGTTCGGATCCCACATGGGCACAATGTGTGAAGCCCATTTCTGGTGTCCCCCGCCGTGATGTTGCTGGAATATTGCTAAAAGCGGCGTAAAACCAGACTCAGTCAGTCAGTCAATAGTATTACGTATTGTGCCACGGGGAAACCTGGAGAAGGTATCCCTACATAGCCACGAGGAAACAAAGTACATTGTAAGTAACCGGTTACATTCTAGGGAAGGGTGCCCTTCTTCTTATAACCAGTGATGAAAGTTTCCCACCTACCAGGTGCAGGATAAAGTTTCAAAACATGATTACTGCTGGGCAGACGTGTTTAGTTGTCAGGTTTGTAAATATATATGCCTTTTGTCCGTTTGCTGTTCACCGAGGTAATTCCAGTCTAGTGTCTGCCTGAAACACTTGCTGGGCCCCGGATGAGTTTCGGAGATGACTTCACCATCTGTGCTGCTGACAATGGCAGAGTTCGCGGTTATCGACCCTGTAGATGAACGTCTTGGGGGAAGTGGGTCATTGACCTGGTGGTGTCGTGTTCCTTCAGTTGAATGCCCCATAGTGTAATGATAACATATACCAGGCTGTTTGCTTCTTCATACTTGGAGGTCACGGAAGGTGTAGTAGCGTCAGGAGCCACAATTCGCTATACAGAGTTGCATCCCTTAGATGGGTCAGAATCCTATTACCACAGGTTCGAATCCCGATTCGCCCTGATTATGTATCTAGGTTTTTCAGCACCTCTGAGCTTATGGTTTTCACTTCGTGTTCCTACCACTTAAGATTTCATGCCGTGGTTCAACTGAATACTGTCAAAACAGGACCACTCACGCATAGCAACAGAGCAGTCAAATATCGACACCTATGAAAAGCGACTGGTTTGTGTTAATGCATCGGGATTTCCAATGACGATGTTGTTCAAGCACGCTGTAGTTAATGTATTACATTGGTAATCATTTGTGCCAAGTTTTGAAAAATGATTCATTTTATGGCGTGAAGGTAATTTTATTGTTAGCATAATTACTTGAACTATTTATGTCGTTTCCTAATACCGTAGTAGTCTGGAAGTTGGTATTCCATTCTCGCGGGTTTCCTATTCTCGCGGTAAAGACGTTTTCTGTCGATATCACCGATGCGCGACACGGAGCGGTTGTTAACCTTACCGACCGGTAACTAGGAAGTGGACCAAGTCTGCGAGTGATCAAAATCTTGCAATGTCACGAATATTGGTGAGTTTATACCAACTTGGACATGTCATAACTTTTCCCCGCCCTTTCCGGCATGATTGCTCTTCCATGCACTCCACAACGTTACTTTCTCGTTATACCCCGAGAATGGGAGAAGCCTCATGTCGTCAATGGCGGATGGCATTGTTTATCACCGGGCTCACAAAGGGTAATTCACATGATGGATCTAGCAGGTGATAGATGCAGATGATAGAGGAGAAGGCCCTTCACTTAAAAACAAGAAGCATTCATACGATAAAAATTGTTTGTGTTATTTTTTCAGCCGATATCCGTAAGTACCGCGAGAATAGAAAACGCCATCATACTAGTTGGTACTTATGCTCTACACAATTATTCATTTTGTTAATGTCCATACGTCTAGTTCATAATATCCCGTTTATATGTTGGGATATGTATGCACTTTCTTGCTTGCCATACATTGTGAAGTATTCTATATGCCCAGAATCCTCAGTCAAATGGTCACAGAAAAGCCGATCATCGTGCCATTCCAGAATCATTTGGTAAACAAGACGTGGACCACCCTGTTCACATAAGCTACACTAAACGCCACGTTTCATGTTTTAAGTTACCTATTGAGTGATATGCATAGTTTGGGAGACCTAAATTAGAACGTGATTTTAAAACGAACCAATGGAATCTCCTCTCTGCACATTTCACCAGTATTATGATTGCCAGTTAGCATCGTTCTGTGATTTATTGACTTGCACAAGTCTCTAAGGTAATAATTAATAGTTTGAATGATATTTTCTAAAAAAATATGAATAAAAAGAGCACATTGTCCATCCAACAGACTGTACTGTCTGCTTATCTACCCTTGCTTCTATAAATCATAGAATTACCATACATCCATTTGCTTAGCATTCAGTACAGCCTTGGCGCAATGCTAGGTGATTTAATTAAGTGTTTGGAATGTTTGGCTTCTTGTAACATGTAATGTAATCAAATGAATGCCAGTTTGCTTCACACATCAAGGGCCATGCTTTTTCTAAAAGACTTGTGTTTATCAGCTCCCTAGCATCGCCTATGTCGACGATAGGATCGGATCCATCATAATAAGAAATATTATCTAAAACACAAGTTTCAGCCAGAACTATATTTCATGTTATCGCTGTCCTTTTGACTAATCACAGGCCTCGTGATGTAATATATTCATACACACTGAAGAAAACCTGCTTCGTATACCCAGAAAGAGGTTATCATGCTTGACTGTTTTAGGTGTTTAGGATCCTAAAGGCTAAATATAACCTTTATTGCTGATATAGGATACCCCGCAAAGCTCGCTAAATATAAGAGCTATTCCTAATACAGAATGTTTATCATAACAAAACACATTCGCGTGAAAACCTCGATAGAATTTCGATGATACTTGGAAGTTAACGCGGTTTCCTCGTATAGTTTAGCAGGGGGAAATATCCAATGCATATTCGTTAAAAAACCGCTTTACAGCACAAATTTAAAGTACATGTACTTGACACCTGCTTGAAACTGATCATTTAAATCAAAATGTCAGCTTGGCGTGATTACAACCTGCGAGTTTGGTGGTACAAACCCCCCTCACGCCGGTAACATGTAATCGAGGTTGTGAGTATATAACCTTACGTGACTCGTCAGCCTATTTCTGTTCGGTCTCGTTATCAATTACCGTTTTGCACCAACGGAACTGCTCCGTACCGTCTCAGGGCGGGCTATGGAAATCGGAAACTTATTGCGAGGCTTCCGACACAAACGCTTGGTCTCTGGAACTGTATAATTTAGAAAAAAAACACACTAAAAAAACCCCGAGTTTTAAGACCCGTTGAAATTGAGACTTGCTCCTTTTAGCTTTATAATCTAAGGACGCCAGTCTATTATTTATATTTTTTAGAAATTATCATTTAAACTATTCATTATTACCTTAGAGACTTGTGCAAGTCTAAGTGACAGTCAGACGGATTAGACTGTTCCCTGTTCTTTGAACAACGACTACTTGAGATTGTAATTATTTGTTTGCTTGTTTTGTTTGTTTGTTTGTTGTTTAACGTCGCACTCAGCAATATTCCAGCTATACGGTGCCGTATGTAAAGAATCGAATCTGGACCAGACAACCCAGTGATCAACATCATGAGCATCGATCGACACAACTGGGATACGATGACATGTGTGAGTCAAGTCAGCGAGCCCTGACCACCCGATCCCGTTAGTCGCCTCTTACGACAAGCATGGGTTGCTGAAGACCAATTCTAACCCGGATCTTCACGGGGATGTAAATCTTCGACGTTTGTGTGATCCGTCGAAATATCGTCATTGTGACATATATTGCATGGAGACAGAGAAAGGGAATCAAGTAGAATTCTTTTTATGCCATTACACGGTGTTAGAAAGTATTTACGATTTCAACCATCTCAACAGGCCGTTGTTTAATCAGACTAAAGTACTTTCCAAGCGTGGGAACAACCTCTTGGCAAAGGGCGGGGTATTCTGCGATCACAAATTCTCACATAAGAGCTGTATAAATAAAAACATAATGATTCGCAAATTGGTACCCAATTGGTTCAAGTGTCCAGCTGACAGCTCGCTATGTATACTCACAAAGAAGCTGACAAATCTGCATATACTAAAGCTTTCAACTGTCACACTTAATTCTTGTCAACACCTCACAACATCTGGCCACAGGTTGTTCACATTGAAGTTGTATAACACAGAGGCCTAAACAGTCGCAATGTAGGCCAAACCTTGTACACGGCCGTGTGATGAGGTCAAGACTTATGACATGACATACTTCTGACATTGCGTAAGTACAGAGAAGTGACAAGTCGCTGGACGAGGGCAAACCTTATACTTTAATCCCATCTCATCGCGGCCCATGCTGGGGTGGGGTGAAATTTCCAGGAAAGCTTACGCTGTCAACTTAAAAAAACACATGTTGGGCCGGGGGGTTGAATTCTCAGCACGACTCATGTCATCGTTTCTGATGTGCTCTGACACACGGGCGTCAGATTTCATCACCGAGGTATTCTGAAACATGCGTTTACTCAATGACTCTTAATTCACACGGCACGTTATAACATCCATTTGGTGCTTTTGAAATAAAATACTGTTTCTGAAGAGCAATATTAATTTAGAACGATGATTGGGCTAATTATGAAATTAAGAAGTTATTGGAAGATTGTGTAGTGGTATTGTGAAGCAGTGCTTTGCGAACATTACTGTGAATACATTCATAACATGTACTATGCAAATCAACTCCGTTGTCCTGACAACGCCAGTCTGTAGGGGTGGTATACGACCAGAAGTGGGGTAAACACTCTACGATGACGTCAACAAATATAAAAAAACAAAGGGACGCAATTGGAGATTCATTAAACATATGTTATATTTGGGATCACAGATTCGAGTACTTTTGTTGGTTTAGTCCCATCCGGGATTCGAACCCACACCACCAGAGTCAGCTACCTAATCGTTATACATTAATGTATCTGAAGGAACACACTTCGTGTAAATATAACTCAAAATAGCTTGCAAGAGGGAAATTATGAAAGAACACTTTGTTTTAGATTGATTCATAAATAAAATAACATACTGAGTAATGCAGCGTTCGTCATATCACTTCTATAACTGATGACACTCTGTGCCCATTGCCAACTATATCACATTGCACTGGGTGGTGAAGCTAAGTGGCCCAAGTGCTTCCTCTCACTTTTTATCATCAGTGTTTAGTGCAATCTACGTCCACTTAGTTCAGCCGTGTAGAAACACAAGAATCGCAGTCAAGAACACGGTACCTGTGTTTGAAGACATTGTTGAGATTTAAAGAAACACGGCACTGATGGTTCACATAACTGTACACACAAAAACATACTGACCCATGTAACTACGAGAACTCGTAGCACAAATAGGTCAACCCTTTCTTTTGTTTGTGTACACCCACGTGTTTCTGCAGTTCAACACGCGTTAGATTACAACAACAGTTTAACACGAAGAACGCCGATTTCGAATTCAAGAACATACATCTCTATATGCATAGCAAAGTACAGTGAGGGTTTGCATCGGAGGTATGATAAAGGAAAATGTTCAATCTTACCGCGTGTACCGACGAGAGTCTTCCCAATGAGGCACCTCTGAGCAGATTCCCATTGGCTAAATATAGACTGAGAACACTTCCTGCGAACAGGAATTTGACATACCTCAAATCGCCGCTAGTTTTTTTCCGGGGATATAAACACGCTTAAGTCAAAGAGAAAGCCACATTCGCTTCCAGGCCAAACGAACTTGTAGAAGCTCAACCGCATCAAAGGTTTCACTATCCTTGTGTGAAAATGTCTGTCCGAAGCAAAAAGTTTACGAAAGGGCTAAAGTCGAAGCAGAGTTGAGCGTCCTATTACGCTGACGAAGAGGTTGGGCAAACACTCAAACTGTTAAGACGTTTAGGGGATAATGGATATGGTACGGCAAGGCGATAAAACTCGCCAGCAGCCTCACCAAGGCTATACATTCATACATTTATTCATTTATTACTGGGTGCGTTCTCTGGCGTTGCGGAGCGTAGAAACAACCCATCTGTTTAGATGATGCAGGATTACAAGATTTGATGTAACCGAAAAGAAAGAAATCCTCTGTATATATTTACATGCCAGGGAAACATAAAAATATACATCCAAGAGATACGAATTCATTTACGTGAAGTGTTGATTTCCGAAATAGTTTCAGAAACTAACTGAAGTTTAATGCATCGAGTGTTTAACTTTACCAAGCTACATATCATTGACATGTGAATGAGTTTGTTCTTAATTTAAGCTGCAAGTACACATTACACCATGCGCATGCGCAAAATTGGGGTTATAGATGACACCGCTTTAGAAGTTTCAAAATCGCCCGTTACACTGCCTATTTGGTAACGAGGGGTCATTGCTCACTTCGTCACGTCGAAGACCCGGGTTCGATTCCCTACATGGGTACAATGTTTGAAGCCCATTTCTGGTGTCTGGTGATATTGCTGGAATATTGCTAAAAGCGGCGTTAAACCAAAGCCACTCACTTACTCATTGCTCTCTTCAAACACGTATTGGTTTCTCGACAGGATACACATGTGGATCCTATCACAAAGAAGATCTATTTGCACTTGCAGAGTTTCACAAGTTTTAATTAAATGTGATACTATCAAAATGATAATTTTAAACTTGAATGAATATCTTAAAAATAAATAACGGAAATAACTACACATTATATTAAAAATGCCATTCTTACCTGCATGTGCAACAGAAGGTCATTCACCTGTCCCTGTTTGGCAAAATGTAGCACAATGTGTTTGAGTTCGAGGGTAAATGATATTGTCCTTCATGGCTAGGTACTTCGTGTGTCCACTTTGTTCAGTGTAACCTTCACCTATAGATACGCCTTGGGCAACTCTTGTTGGCAGCTGGGATTCATTTGATACTCCTCCGTCATCCAGGGTCAGACGAGGTTATCAGGTTGATCCATGTTAAGCAAAATCTGACAAGGACCTACAAGCGTTTGGGGGTGAAACAAAATCTTTGGAAGAGTATTTTGCCTAATCTGTTCTGGTGATGTGTTGTAGCTTATCGGGCATATGGACGGAGTTGGTGTTCTGATTTGTCAGCTGCCAACTGCTATGGATCGATTGTTTGATCGGTAATTATCAGTGTTATCAGTGCCATGACACAGCGAGAACAAACACAGTTATCAGTACTAGTTTACCCAGTCAGCTGTGATTTATTCACCCATGGAGATTCCGGGCAGGAATATAAGCCCAAACAACCTATATACTTGTCTCGACGCAATAGGTGACTTCACTGATTGAATGTCTATATGTCTATATGTCGTCTTATGTTGCGTGAATCGAGGCTCTCGTCAATCACGGGATTGTCTGGCATAGATTTATTATTGCCGTCATATCGCGTCAATATTGTGTTGTATTTAACGACAAAGAAAGAGAGAAAGGTAACTTATTTCGCACTTATAACTAACCTTATTTCAGGTTCAATATTCATTTTAATGTTCAAATATGCAGTTCAGTATATAATAAGCTCCATGCAGGAGATCAACTCGCTAAGCAGAGGCTCTGCTGTACACGACAAACCCATATTAACACAAAACCTCAGTGAATTAACAGTGAGTCTATTAGTCAGCCACAGAGTGTGTCTAATTCAGCAGTCAAAAGGGATTGCTTAGAAACAGTTGTGGAATGTTTACAGTGTCTGATCATGAGCGAGTTGGGTTTTAACGCCGCTTTTAGCAATATTCTGTTCTCCGACGTTTTAACGTTTTGGTGAAACCTATGGGCACGTGTATGGTGTTCATCCAGAACCAGTCAGCACGAACCGGAAGTCGAGCCATCACGGGTTTCTAGCGTGTTCAACTGAGAGGACAGGGACGCCTGTGGTCCCCAAAAGATTCACATCAACTACAGATGTACAGATATAGAACGCCAAACTAGAGCATTTGGACCTTATGTATTACTAGGGGTGGGTATTGCAGATAATTTTAATATTGCGATATATTGCGATGCGAAATCATATATTGCGATATGTATTGCAATATATTGCATGAAGTCTCTTTTAACAAAAAATGACTCATAATCGCGTTAATGCTTTATTATAAAGCAAAAACACAACAAATTCACAATGCTCGATTAAGCTTTAATAACAACTTTTAATCATGACAAAATAAAAACCGTGAACTTTTTCAACCCAAATGCTGCCATGCTTAAACCTTTGTCCTAGTATTTGTTCGTTGTTGGGTGTCACCATTTTACAACAATCGCATGACTTCCGGTGTGAAAAACGGATATATCCGAAGATTTCCGTGTGTTACAAAGTTTTTCTAACGCATGTCAAAATACCGGTTTTCAATCAGCGTATCGCAATACGTATCGTTTTGATGACTGAACCGGTAAATACCGGTAAACCGGTTATATTGCACAGCCTTATGTATTACACGAGAAGATGTCATGGTAGGAGTTGACCTCACAACATAACATATCCGAGTTCATGTGTAGAGATCACACCGTATTTAAAATGGTTTTAAAGTGAAGTAGATCCGACAGCCGTGCAATACGGAAATCGAACAGCAGTACGGAAGTCGCCTAAGCTGGCTGCATTGTATTACTATCCTAAGATTAAATGGGTGTTTAATAAATATAGTTCTTGAAATCCATTTAGAAGCTGGACGACATGAATACATGACACGTATTCATGTATTCATTTAATAAATATATATGAGGAAGGTCAGATGAACATATAGATTACAGAATGATCCGCGCATACACATTGAATTATACACAGCAGGACCATTATTATTAATCATACGGCAAATTACATTCAGAGGACTTGAGTACTCATACAAACATACTATGTTAGTGACAATGCATATTCCGCTGGAAACAATAGTAGATCACCTGAGCTGACATTCTTACAAGACACATACTATGTTTACTAGTGACAATGCATATTCCGTTTGACACAATTGTACCTCACCTGAGCTGGCATTCTTACAAGACACATACTATGTTAGTGACAATGCATATTCCATTTGACACAATAGTACCTCACCTGAGCTGACATTCTTACAAGACACATACTATGTTTACTAGTGACAATGCATATTCCGTTTGACACAATTGTACCTCACCTGAGCTGGCATTCTTACAAGACACATACTATGTTAGTGACAATGCATATTCCATTTGACACAATAGTACCTCACCTGAGCTGACATTCTTACAAGACACATACTATGTTAGTGACAATGCATATTCCGTTTGAAACAATAGTACCTCACCTGAGCTGACATTCTTACAAGATACATACTATGTTAGTGACAATGCATATTCCGCTGGAAACAATAGTACCTCACCTGAGCTGACATTCTTACAAGACACACATACTATGTTAGTGACAATGCATATTCCGTTTGACACAATAGTACCCTCACCTGAGCTGACATTCTTACAAGACACATACTATGACAATTAGTGACAATGCATATTCCATTTGAGTGACAATAGAAACAATACCTCACCTGAGCTGACATTCTTACAAGACACATACTATGTTAGTGACAATGCATATTCCGCTGGAAACAATAGTACATCACCTGAGCTGACATTCTTACAAGACACATACTATGTTAGTGACAATGCATATTCCATTTGACACAATAGTACCTCACCTGAGCTGACATTCTTACAAGATACATACTATGTTAGTGACAATGCATATTCCATTTGACACAATAGTACCTCACCTGAGCTGGCATTCTTACAAGACACATACTATGTTAGTGACAATGCATATTCCGCTGGAAACAATAGTACATCACCTGAGCTGACATTCTTACAAGACACATACTATGTTAGTGACAATGCATATTCCATTTGACACAATAGTACCTCACCTGAGCTGACATTCTTACAAGACACATACTATGTTAATGACAAATTGCATATTCCGTTGGACACAATAGAACCTCACCTGAGGTGACATTCACACAAGACACATACTATGTTAATGACAAATTGCATATTCCGTTAGACACAATCGAACCTCACCTGAGGTGACATTCTTACAAGACACATACTATGTTAATGACAAATTGCATATTCCATTAGGCACAATAGAACCTCACCTGAGGTGACATTCACACAAGACACATACTATGGTAATGACAATATTGCATCACCTGAGGTGACATTCACACAAGACATCTATATAACAGTAGTTGTGCATATTACGTAAGACGCAACAGTACCTCACCTGACTTGGTTATTCACACAAGACACATACTATGTTAGCAGCATGCATATTCCGCTGGACACAACATAATTAAGTGTTAACATAATGAATTCAAGTTAGTATTTCACGAAAAGATCTAAAACAATCATGAAGGTATGAAGGTCAAGGTCATACAAACTTGTAGATGTTACCCAAAATACAGCCATGCAGTTAAGATACAAAACAGTACACGTTGCCTACCTGCGTTAATAAACAGTGAGTTTGTCAGTTGGCCACAGAGTGATGTATGACTGACTTGTCCGTTTATATATACCTTCAGTAGCTACTTACACTATCACGATGAAGGTGCTTGTATAAGGAGAAATAACCATTAGGAATGAAATAAAACACTTAGTCTCCCTGTATGGTTTTATTGTACCATAAACAACGACCACGAGTAGCTTATTTCTTAACAACAGCATTATTTACAGCCTCTTTAAGATGTCAATAAAACTTAAAAGCTGTAAAAAATATATACCCGATTGTAATATTGATGACTCCCGAAATACAATCCCGATCTCGGCAACGCTGGCCACGTTCATTTAATGAACGGGGACTATAGGCATTGAGATGGGTGTTGAGTTTGTATTTACTCACAAACACCAACTGAGGGTTTACTCAGTTTTATTTTTGAAACTTCAGGATGATTAAGTTGCATTGTTGTGAATTATTGAAAGTTGCACTGTTGCGCATTATTGAAAGTTGCACTGTTGCGCATTATTGAAAGTTGCATTGTTGCGAATTATTGAAAGTTTCACTGTTGCACATTTTTGAAAGTTGTACATTGCGCATTATTGAAAGTTGTACTGTTGTACATTATTGAAAGTGGCACTGTTGCACATTATTGAAAGTGACACTGTTGCACATTATTGAAAATTGCACTGTTGCACATTATTGAAAGTCCTGAGTGAGTGAGTTTAGATTTACACCGCTTTAAGCAATATTCCAGCAATATCACAGGGGACACCAGAAATGGGCTAAAAACCGAAACATGAGTCTCATTAACCAGTTCAGACAATGACCTACTTTTCAGCCGATACGAATTTCCTCGTGTGAAAGTGAAAAGAGACACTACAGACAACTATGGTTACGCCGAATTCCACTTCCTTGTATCATAAGAAAATGGTATTTACAAATTGATTTTAGTTTTAAAGTTTTAAACAATAGTATTTCTATATGCTATGTCGAGGTTTAGGCAGCATGTCGTTAACTAAGACGTCACAGACTGCCCCTGTTCGAAGTGGTCGTACAATGATTCACAATTCATCTGGCTCACTGGTTACACCTGTTATGTGTTCTTTGCGCCTATTAAGTGTATTTTTGTAACGTGCAATGTGATTGATAAAATATCAAGTCCGTACCAGACCGCCAAACTTTTCTGGTAGCCGAGCCTCGTTTTGAGATTTCCGCGATTTCAAGATTTCCGTTTGTCAGAACACGCTGTACGACAGAGCACGCTGCACGACGTGTTTGCAAGGATTAGAAGGAGCGTAGTGTTGCAATATACAAGTGATTAGGCATATCAAATAATACTGATTAATATTTATAAATCCATTTGAATGAGTTGGTCTCAAAATTCTGGACTGGTTATTGTACTAAGTTGCGCAAAATGACGGAACCCAGTCAGCAGGAAACGAGACTGTTGTGCAATCAATGTTTTCACTTGAAACATTGTACCCATGTGGGAAATCGAACCCGGATCTTCGGCGTGACGAGCCAACGCTTTAACCATTAAGCTACCCCACCGCCCCCGTTTCGTTTCGAAGCCATTAAGTCAAGATCATGATTTCATTTAAAACCTTTCAGCCTTTGTACATATGATGGAGCTTCCTCAACAGATGCATCAACAGCTAATGGTCTATGCCACCTTTGCCCATGAAGAAACCTTCAGTTCTTGACTGAGTGGGTCCTGTGTATAAAACATGTTCAGGTACAGTGTTCACCTACTTCTCCAAAGTAAACTGTGTCTATAACAAGAGCGTCTCTGCTAAACGTCAAGACATATAACAGTAGAAAGAGAAACTGTGCCAGGTGGAAATTATCTTAACATTTCTTCCATTACACATTGCCCCATATCGCCCTCTCTTGGATACAATCGTTTGACCCTATTATCGGCGCTGCCCAACCATACTGGAGGGCTGCGCTCTCTAGGCCACACCAGAAGGATGGGGTAGCAACTTTTTCGCTGATCCTAGTTCAATTAATATACTTCACATGAGCAAAAGGTCGCCACAATAATCAGGTTTTTGGTGCTATTAATAAATGTTTCAACCAAGTTTGTTATTTTATGATACTATAGTTAAGATTAACCTCTTTGGCGCGTACTCGGGTTTCCTTTTTCAAGATTGTTATGGTCAGGAAATAAATTCCCCCGACAGATCAACATAACACAACCGTGTTGATAAGCTGTAATGGGAATACTGGCGGTGCCACTGACCGACAGTAGATCCAAGGGCGGTGCTGTTTAACCGATTGACCGACAGAATGTCTAAGAGAAGACTGATGCTTCGTCTTTGAATATATAAAATTTTGATAGAAACAAGTAATTTCTTTGAAATTTACAATTGAAAAGGAGACCACTGAGATGGTCTCAGAACCTGAGGAAATGTGGACTTGCCTCATATAGAGCTTCAGCACTACAAAAAGGGAAGATAATGCAGTTCTAGTACCTGTGAGACAAACTAGTCCAAGAGCGGGGCTGTTTAACCGATTGACCGACAGTAGGTACAAGAGCGGGCTGTTTATCAATATATAGTTCACTTGAATTACCATCAGTTGAATTTTTTCTCGAATAGAAATATAGTCTGTCTCACAGTCTCTCAACCGCATATTATTTTCCTTTCTGATGCTTTTAGCAACATTCTGGCAATATCACGGCGGGGGACACCAGAAATGGGCTTCACACATTGTACCCATGTGGGGAAGTGAACCCTGTTCTTCGGCATGACGAGCTAACTTTCTATGGTATTTGTAATATGTAACATGAGTATCTTCACAATGTTTCAAATACTGTCTGTACATATTCTAAGCCTGTGTCTGTTAAAGACAAGCTTCATGTGTCGTTTATCTGCGGTGCCTTTGCTTCTCTAGACCTATTACCAATTCTAGACAATAGATACATAAATTACCCAGTAATGTACCATGCACTTAATTCAGATCTGAACACTATAAGGTCAGAAGATACCTTTATCAAACACATTTTTCATAGGATTTCAAAGAGTTGTTAATTTAGCAAATGTCGTCAGTCACGTGACTGCAGGTATATCTTGTTCAATGTACGCAATTGTTCCATGGGCCACATGACCGAAATACTGAGTATACCTTTATGTTGTGTTCATTTGACTTCATTTATTGATATTAAGTGAGTGAGTGAGTTAAGATTTAACGTCACATCGGCAATATTTCAGCCATATCGTGACGAATTGATATTAAGCTAATGCTGAGTGGTTCGGTCAACCAAAGTCTAACTTGCAGGTTACCTCTGTTGTGTTCTTCAACCACGAGCATGCCAAACTAATGAGTCTTTAAAGGCATTAGTTTTGCTGATGAAAATGCCATTACCTCGGCAGACAAACAGATCACTGATCACGTAGTTGACGAAGCTGGAGTAGCCACTGTTGCCGCAACAGGGTTAGGGTGTACAGACGGTGAGGTGGACAATATGTTGACGCGTGCGTTGTTCAGCGTCGACAGTTTGGTGGCGAAAGCGTTATGGTATGGGGGAAGATCACATCTCATGGTCGGACACAACCTGTCATTGTCAAAGGCTGTCTGATAAGTCTGCGATACATCAGGGGCGGATATACAGCTTTTTGAGAAAGTGCGCGTGAGTACATTCTGGTACTCCCCTAGTCAGCTGTTTCTCCGCACCTGTCCCCATCTAGCACGTTTAGTGTCGTCTGTGTGTCGTCGTTGTCAAGCCTGCGTGAACGCCAATGGTGGACACACATGATACTGAATTTGTGAACTGACTATTGACACCAGATCTCTTCAAGGGCGTGTCACGACGCCTAGTGTCAAATCATGCATATTTCGATATTATCCTGTCAACAGTGATTAAAGAAAACACCACAAATCATGTTATTATCTTTTTGCATTTAAAAATGGCACAACATCAAATAATGCACAGTTGATTTATTCCAGTAGTATACTTGTAAGTCTCGGCTGGTCAGTACTTGGAACACTCCAGTCCGTTTGAGACAAAATTTTCGCGCTGTTCCTTTAGTAGCCAATGCGCCCTTGTAACAAACTGGGAAAACGCACAAATAAATGATGACAGTTTCTAAAACAACTTTTTTATTTTTGTGACACAAATTATGCAATTTTTTTCTAGAGTTGGTCTGTTGTGTTTAATGCAGTCCGCTTTGGTTTGATTCTTTTACGTCTATTTGTTTTTGTGTTAGATTGCAATTCATTGGTATCATTTTGTCTTAAACGGACTGCAAATACACGAATCCACGTCGGTAGGACAAGATCCAACCTTGATTTCAGTTGACAAACCGTTGGCTGTGACCTCATCACAGTCGTAAAATTCCAGCACCAGGCAACTCAATTTAATTTCACGCTCAAGTCATGTTTCAGACATAACGCGGTCACCGCCCCCACCAGTAATCCCTGTGAGGTGAATGTGTGTCACCGGGTTGCGTGTCCGGTTGGGGGCCTGCGTACTTAACATAGTCTGTCTCACAGTCCCTGAACCACATTATTTTCCCTACTGCCAAGCCCTCCCTGTAATGACAAAGCCCTAAATGAAGCAAGTCTAGATTTCCCCAGATTTAGGATCCCCCATCTAACCTGCTCCTTTTCAATCTAAATGGGTTTATTTGTTACTATCAAAATTTAAACCTTAGTCTAACTTTAACATTGCAGATGGTGCCTATGCTTAAATTTTCCATGACTTGCGAGAGTAATTAGTGGTCTAAGTTCGAAATCACGTGTGAATGATCGAACATGGTTTTGAAAAGAATTATTCATTATGATCAGTTTATAAGTTGGGCGAAAGGTGATTGTGTATTGCTTTATTCGGAATGGTGTTTAACTTCGTCCTGGGCCCACTTTATCTAAACGTTCTTATGGCTACGATGATCGTAACTCCCATACTCTAACATAGACAAAAGACTTTATTAGTGCTACGATGATCGTAACTCCCATACTCTAACATAGACTAAAGACTTTATTAGTGCTACGATGATCGTAACTCCCATACTCTCACATAGACTAAAGACTTTATTAGTGCCACGATGATCGTAACTCCCATTATCTAACATAGACTAAAGACTTTATTAGTGCTACGATGATCGTAACTCCCATTCTCTAACATAGACCTAAGACTTTATTAGTGCTACGATGATCGTAACTCCCATCCCATCACGCAACCCGGTGACACACATTTACCTCACAGGGTTTACTGGTAGGGGCGGTAACCGCGTTGTCTGAAACATGACATCAGCGTAAAATTAAATTGAGTAGCCTGGTGTTGGAATTTTACGGCTGTGATGAGGTCACAGCCAGCGGTTTGCCAACTGAGATCAAGGTTGGATCTTGTCCTACCGACGTGGATTCGTGTATTTAGTGTTCCAAGTACTGACCAGCCGAGACTTACAAGTATACTACTGGAATAAAGCAACTGTGTATTATTTGATGTTATGCCATTTTTAAATACAAAAAGATAATAACATGATTTGTGGTGTTTTCCTTAATCACTGTTTAACTGCTGACGGGATAATATCGAAATATGTATGATTTGACACTGGGCATCGTGACACACCCTTGTGTCAATAGTTAGTTCACAAATTCAGTATCATGTGTGTCCACCATTGGCGTTCATACAGGCTTGACAACGACGACGCACAGACGACACAAAGCGTGCTAGATAGGGGACAGGTGCGGAAAAACAGCTGGCCAGGGGAGTACCAGAATGTTCTGCTGTCTCAGGAAATCTCATATAACACTGTATTATCTGTGGACAGGCTTTGCCTTGATGATGCGTGAAGTTACGTCTGTGTCCTTGAATGAACGGCTGCACATGAGGAGCAATTATCTCATCCCTGTAGCGCAGACCTGTCAGATTGACAATGACAGGTTGCGTCCGACCATGAGATGTGATGTCTACCCATACCATGACGCCTTCTCCACCAAATTGTCGACGTTGAACAATACACGCGTCAACATATTGTCCGACTCACCGCCTGTACACCCTAACCCTGTTGCGGCAACAGTGGCTACTCCAGCTTCGTCAACTACGTGATCAGTGATCTGTTGGTCTGCCGAGGTAATGGCATTTTCATCAGCAAAACTAATGCCTTTAAAGACTCATTAGTTTGGCATGTTCGTGGTTGAAGAAAACAACTGTGGTAACCTGCAAGTTAGGCTTTGGCTGGCTGAACCACTCAGCATTAGCTTAATATCAATACATGAAGTCAAATGAACACAACATAAAGGTATACTCAGTATTTCGGTGTGGCCCATGGAACATCTGTGTACATTGAACAAAATGTAGCTGCAGTCACGTGACTGAGAACATTTGCTAAATTAACAACTCTTTGAAATCCTATGAAAAATGTGTTTGATAAAGGTATCTTCGGACCTTATAGTGTTCAGATCTGAATTAAGTGTATGGTACATTACTGGGTAATTTATGTATCTATTGTCTAGATGTGGTAATAGGTCTAGAGCAGCATAGGCAAGATAAACGACACATGAAGCTTGTCTTTAACAGACACAGGCTTAGAATATGTACAGACAATATTTGAAACATTGTGAAGAGACTTGAAGCAAGGCTAAACTGCAAAACATCCAGTCTGGACCAGACAATCCAGTGATTTAAACCAGGAGCAAAGATCAACACTCTTGGACACTATTGCAAGCTGTCACCATGAATGAGTGAGTGAGTTTAGTTTTACTCCGCTTTTAGCAGTTTTCCAGCAATATCACAGGGGGACCCAAAATGGGCTTCACACATTGTACCCATGAGGGGAATCGAACCCAGGTCTTCTGCAAGACGAGCAAACACTTTAACAACCAGGCTACCCCACCGACCCATGAGTGGGAGAATATGCTTCAATGCTGCATTTAGTAATATTCCAGCAATGGATGACACCAGAAATGAGTGAGTGAGTGAGTTTAGTTTTACGCCGCACTCAGCAATATTCCAGCTATATGGCGGCGGTCTGTAAATAATCAAGTCTGGACCAGACAATCCAGTGATCAACAGTATGGGACACCAGAAATAGCAATCACACATTGTGTCCTATGAGGGGAATTGAACCTGGACTTCCGAGTGACAAGTTACAGTTCTAAACTTGCCGATTTAACTAGGGCAACATCAACAGAAATATCAACAATATGGTTCAAATATAAAATTTATCCGTTCCCATGTATTCCATCAAAACAATCAATGAGGCAAAGCGACAATGAAAACAATTGTAACCATTTGGGATTACTACATGACAGTTATCAAGATCCCAATATGTCCTCATTACATTATAGTCAATACTGATGCTTAACTGTCAGTGTATCCTTCAGTTTTATTTCAGTTTCTCAAAATTCTTAATAAAGTTTATCTTAGTATATTAATTTGCAAGAAAAAATGATCAAGTAATGCTGTCTAACTTATTTTAAGTAACTCCTCAAATAACAATTTTAACAATTCTTTCATTTGAAACCTTTTTAAAAACTTATTGAATGTTCAAATATCTCTATGTGCATCTTCACATGAAAACAAGCTAACAATCCCCCCTGCCCACAAATGACAATCGGCTATCTTCCACTTTTCCTCTTAGGTTTGAAGCCAGCTTTCACCTTGCTTCCTTTCGATCCTGTTTTCTTCGACATTCCCATTTTCTTTGAGCGTCCCCATTTTCTTCCCTCCTGCCCCCTTGTTTGTCTTCCCGCCTGATCCTGTCTTCCCACCCGGTCCCGTCTTCCTCGGCATCATGTTCTTCTTCCGTCCCGGCTGACTCTCTTTCTTCGTACCCATCTTCTTCCGCATCTCCTTCCTCTTCTTCTGTTGTGCCACTTGTTGCTTCTTGCTGAAGCCAGGTGGAGCTACTTTCTTAGGTTTCAGCTTGCTGTCCTTTTTACCAGGACTCTTCTTCAGTTTCTTTGTGGGAACATCGGAACTGTCCAACCTCTTCCTCTTCTTGCCCTGGCTGGGGAACAGATCTGACAACAGATACAGGAGTAAGTGAATGGTGGGAAGGGGAGGGGATGTAGGCTGAGGCAATATATCAGGACACATAAAAATAAATTTTATTCGTTCAGGTCCCTCCTGTTTAGTGCCATCAAAAGTGAGTTGCGTTTTACGCTGCTTTTAGTATTCCAGCTGGGGACACCTGAAATGGGCTTCATACACTGTACTCATGTGGAGAATCGAACATGCATGCTCTAACCATTAGGCTACCACACTGCCCTTACATCCCAAATAAAACAAAATATTGATAATAATAATCAAGTGAAGGGCAGATCAGAGTGAAGCTGGCATATAAAGCCAGTTTCAATAATACTTTATTATCCAAAACTCTGTTCCACAGTAGATATTGCTTGTGTAAGATCAAGATAACCCACCTTTGTCAGGGTTGGCTCCAACCTCTTTCCTGTAGTGGGCAATATCATCATCGCTCTCATCATCTAAGGGAGATAATCAATGGCATGTAACAAACGGAAAACAAAATTGAAGTGTCTGAAAACTTCTCTTTCCATGCCAAAAATAGATACATATTATTACCTGACATATTATAATCATGACAAATATGATCAGATCAGTCAAGATATCATTGCCAAGGTAAATTAGAAAATTATTCAATTTGGATCATGGAAGTGGGTTCCAGATCTGACATGCTCTGTAAAACACAAAATTAAATTGGCCTGCCCATTTTTATTGTGACTGCAAAATACTGTCATGTCAGTCAATCTATTTCCCTTAGAAAATAACATAGCCTGTGGCCTCATAGTCTATCAGTGATATCGCCTTTTGCCACTAACTTTTTACATATATTTTTTCAGCATAAAACATTGTATAACTGATATTGGGTAACATTTCAAGCTATTTTCTGTAGCCTCAGCTGTCCTCAAAACACTGTATGTAATGTTTGTTCTCTGTAGGAAATATGCGATCTACAAAGTCACAGCATCTGACCTAGTAATGACCTGCAGAAATCCAGTACTGTATTGCGAATGATCTTTTAACAATGCCTGCATCACAATAAATCATAATTTATTACATTACAAGTTATACTGAAATAAAATATATGAATAATGACAAACTGTATAAGAACCAGGTTTTGCAGATTCCCCAGTATTTTCTCCTCTATATAGCAGAATGTGCGCGGTGCTTCAAGCTTATATGTTTCTCCCCAAAGATATGCTATTTTCACTGTCTAAAATTTAAAAACACATAATTCAAGTTAGGGCATGAGTGAGTATGATTTTACGCCGCGTTCAGCAATATTCCAGCAATATCATGGCGAGGGACACCAGAAATGGGCTTCACACATTGTACTCAAGTGGGGAATTGAACCCGGGTCTTCGGCATGACAAGTGAACACTTTAACCACTAGGCTATCCCAAAGCCCCTATTTCAAGTTAGTGATTAACACGCAAGAACGGAGAAACTATGAACTTTTCAAACAAACGTACTGTATCGTGATACAGATGAATGGCACCCATATTAACTGGATATGTATCGTATCACAGCTTCGTCATTAGTGGTGTTCCGATTAATTGAAATAATCGAACATTGGTCGCAGTGACCAAGTCACCAAACAATCATTCACATTTTCTCATAATCGAACACAAATGATTTTGTCACTATTGTTTTAGTGTTTGAAACACTTGGAGATGGAACATATCTTAGAAGTTGTCAGGGCCTGAAAACATGTTTAATTCTTAGAAAACTCACTTCACTTGTTGAAAAGTCATGACTGCATTTTTCTTGACTCAGGAAGTTTATGTTCATGATATATTAGTCATCACTGTAAGTAGCAAGTTGCATCATGTTATACATATCTGCAATAACAACCTGGATAGGAAAATCTGAAAAATGACGCTAACCCATTTTTAATGATGATTGTTTGTTGGTAATGAAACAATCATCAATTGTGAGATTTCAAAGAACTCACTATTTCAAAATTCAGGGCTGCGTTTGCTCAATTTAGATGTTTTTCACACCGGCTTTGAATTGAAACTGGCAGATATGCTAATGAAACTAAAGTTGATAGATAATGTCTTCTATGCAAAGAACGATATATTGAAGACGAACACCATTTTTTATTAGAATGTAATGTATACCAAGATCTGAGGTCTTTACTTTTGCCATGGAAATACTATTTGAATCCTACTGTACATAAATTTAACACGTTAATGTCACGAATAAATCCAGAAACTTAAAAAAATCTAGCAGTGTATGTATATAAAGCTATGCGTCTTAGACAGTCATTTGTTTAATTGTAACATAACCAAACCGTATGTTATTGTTTATATTGTACATTGTATATACTCTCTTATAGTCCATTGTAAATGTAGAATGGGCCTGTGGCTTCCAATACAAGAAATACAGATTGATTGATGTATGATAAGCATAGGTTGGTTAGACCAGGGATCAGAGCAGGGCCCCATTTCACAGGGCAATCTTAGTCTATGTTAAAGTATGGGAGTCACCTAAGTGCTATGATTGCTTTGTGAAATGTAAGGTGTGTATGTAATGCCATGTCATAAAACACTAACTGATAACTACAGTCTCACCACTGTTATAATGTCATAGCTTTTAACTCTCGATGAAATGTTTGAGCCAACTAATCTTGCACAAGGGGACACAACTCTCACCATTTTCCTTCATCTGCTCTGCTGCCTGTTTCCTCTTCATCCCTTCCACACTTTGTTTTACTTGTTCTGCCTTCAGCTTCTCCTTCTTCTTCACGTTCTGCATCTGCTTCGTTTGACGAGACTGCTTTAACTTTCTGCAAGGTCAAGGTCAGAATCAAGGAAAACTGTAAAATGTTCTAAGTAAAGCAGAATACAAGCACTACAAGATTTATGAACAAACATAGTATGATGAAAGGAGTGGGCATTTAAATAAAAATAACAATTCCAATATTATCACACCAGGGACACCAGAAATGGGGTTTACACTTTTACCCATGGGAATCAAACCTGAGAATTTCAGAGGCAAACACTCTGTCCACAAACTCTTCATCCCAATTATCTGAGCTACACACCAATAATATATGAAAAGTCCCATACACTGGAATGATACATATAATAAGTGTGATTTTACACCTTTGTCAGCAAAATTACAATATCACAACAGGGGGTATTAGAATTCAGCTTCAAATAATGCAGCAGTTTGGTGTATTAAACCCAGACCATTGGTTACGTTGGTGTATTGAGCGAAAACTTTAAACGTGGTTATGCTGCTATCCTGAAAACTATAAATTGGTAAATCTCAGACATACAATTTGAGCTCCTTCTTCTTCTTATCAGCCAGGAGGTCTTCAGGGGTCTTGTGGATGAAGCTGTGATGGATGACTGCTCCCTCGCACAGACCCTCCTCGATCTTCACCAGCTCCAGTGTCATGCGTGGACCAATCTCCTTCAGTCTGCACACATAGACGATAACAATATTGTTTGTTTGTTTGTAGCATGTTATAGGAGCACTTAACAATATTCCAGTCCTATAACTGCACCCTGTATAGAATCATTATAATAGCCAGAAAATCTGGTGAATTTGCAGCTTCAGGTGTTTTGAAATGAATTTGTAACGCAGCACTCGGTCATATTCCAGTGAGTGAGTGAGTGAGATAGATTTCGCTTTATTTATTATTTATTTCACAATATTCCAGCAATATCACGGCGGGGGAAACCAGAAATGGTCTTCACATATTGTACCCATGTTGGGAATCGAACCCGGGCCTAGGGCGTGATGAGCGAAGGTTTGAACCACTAGGTTACCCCACTGCCCCTCATATTCCAGCTATATGGTGGCGGTGTGTAAATAAGTCTTGATAAGACAATCCTGTGATCAAAGCATGAGCCTTGATCTACGCAGTTGGGATATGATGACATGTGTCAACCAAGTCAGCAAGTCTGACCACCCGATCCAGTTAGCATGGGTTACTCAAGACCAATTCTAACCCGTATCTTCATGGGTAAATTCAAAATGAAGCTCAGGTTGGGAAAAGGTCAAAGTTATTTGAAATGATAGAACGGATACACAGGACTAAATGAGTCAATGTTAGATACTGTTTTTGAGTACAAGTGTATTTAATTGTAAACTTTGCACATTATCTTAATTCAAAAGGGAAAAAGGAAGTCACTCCCATATTAGGTGTATAACACTGAGAGCTGATGATTCGACCACTGACTATATAAGTTATCACATCGTGTCGAGGGAAATACGGGGTTTTATCAGTCCCGAGTAAGCTTGTATACAACCTTACGAGGGACTGATAAAACCCTGTATTTCCCTCGACATGATGTGATAACGCATTTATCTAGCCGAATGTTTTGCTTCAATTTCATTCTCAATTGTTGTGGCAAAACGTTTCCTTGCTGCCATGTTGACAACAGCTGATCGATTGACCTCAATGCAGCGCACGTTACTAAAGGCTTGGCGATGCACGCTTTTCTCACTTTGCGTGGTCACCAAGGCGTGGCGGGATAATATTACTTTTGTACTCCGGATCGCGGATCGTGACGGGTGTACATGGTATTTTATCAGAGTCATGTGAACCAATCAAAACTCGACATTCTTACATGAGGCTGGATAATAATCTTTGTCATGACTGCTGAGACCTGTCACTTAAGTGCACACCTTTCTCAGAGATACGTTTCAGGAAAAGATGAGATACCTACAAGTGTATTGTCACACAACAGGTGATCTCGCCATGAATTAAGGCTAAACGCTTGATAATCAACAAGTCCTTCCATCCTCCTTTGTTGATGATATGTCTCCTGCTAGTCACTCACCTGATTGCACTCTGTCCAGCCTTGAGGTTCCCACGGCCATGTAGCTGTTGTGGAAGTGTTACTTCATTGTGTGGACCATCCTGTTCACCTTCACTCTCAGACAAGTTACCTCCCCTGAATCACAATTCCATAAGAGTCAGTGAATAAGGTTACTGTTCATGATATGATAAACATGCTAATTGTGCCAAGATGCTGAATTTATAACCAAAGTGTTCAGGTTCATGTATTTCTTAATTTGCTAATTAATCACCCAAACACTCCATAAGTCGAAACAAAAAGCTATTTGGCATTTATAGCTAGCATTCTATATTCAAGCTAGTCTGGGATAATGAGACTACTAAATTGTGCTGACAACAAAGGGAAGTCCAATGACAGCAGTCATCACTGACTTGTATCATTTGATGGATATAATTCTCAACTAGTTGTCAGTGCTTCTCTTTTGCTATAAATTGAACATTATTGAAATGGACAGAAAATGTCAACACATTAAAAAGTAAAAGGGACCACAATTATCAATGTCACAGGCTGATCTTGTGAGATGGTGACAGCTGGACTATTTCAATTGGATGTGTTGTGAATATGATTACACAATGCC
This sequence comes from Haliotis rubra, assembly GCF_003918875.1. Taxonomy (NCBI): domain Eukaryota; kingdom Metazoa; phylum Mollusca; class Gastropoda; order Lepetellida; family Haliotidae; genus Haliotis; species Haliotis rubra. The sequence continues at coordinate 1,476,430 of NW_025767634.1, forward strand.
ATTTAGAAAGTGTTATATTTGGGATAACACTTTCTTAGTAAAGTACAAATTCTAGTACTTTTTTGAGTTGAACCCATCTGGGATTCGAACCCACACCCTCAGAGTCAGGCTCCTAATCGCCAGCACACAAAGTCAGCCGCCTAACCCGCTCAGCCCTGCGACTTTCACAAAAATAACATGTTACATTTGATCACTTTCTAAATGGAATTGTGTAATCATAGCTTTCGGCCGTGGGAGCCGTGCCTATTAACACTTATCAGAGGGGTACACAAAGTCCGCAGTCTAGACTACCAGTTGTCCGACTTTCATTTTTGTGGAAGTCGTGGTGGCTGAGCGGGTTATGGTTCAACTAAGAAAAGTACTAGAATTCGTACTTTACTAAGAAAGTGTAATCCCAAATATAACATGTTACGTTTTGTGAATACTTGATTAATTATGAACCAATGTCAGTTCCAATGAAACATAGATGGCATTTGTTGCCATGGTTTCAAGAACTAAGTTTTTAAAACTACAAAGAGTGTCTATAGAAAGGGACAGAAGCCAGAAATGAGAGGTACAGGCACTGAATTCCTCACCTTTCAATGAATTCACTGATATCATTGTACTTGCCGAGATCGGGAAGTTGTGTTTTGGTTAGTTTCTTGACACCTTTAGTCAACCCAACAGGGGTCAGGCTGATTGTACTGGAAGAAAGGGAATAGCATTCTTCACTTTCAGTAACAATTTCATCATTTTGCATGCACCATTACATTTTGAACACAAAACCTTTGTCATTACAACAGAGACTACGATAGTAATCATGCTAATTAAGTCAGCTGTGTTTCAGAGTGAATGAGTTTAGTTTTACGCCACTTTAGCATTATTCCAGCAATATGATGGTGGGGGACACCAAAAATGGGCCCCACACATTGTGCCCATGTGGGGAATCGAACCCTGTTCTTCGGCATGACGAGCAAACGCTTTAACCACTATGCTACCCAACTGCCTCTGTGTTTCAGAGATGTGCTATGGTCCCTGGCCTGGTAGCGATTTGCAGACATGTCTAGATCGTGTACATGTCATAGTTAGTGCCATGTGGGAAATAACTGGTGCTTTTGGGGAAATAACTGGTGTCTGGTATGAAATAACAATAGTTCTGTGGAAAGTAACTAGCTCCTTGTTGAAAATATTTACAGCCTTGTTGGAATTGACTAGTGCCTATACATGTAGGTACACGGACTGCCAGTTTCCCCAGCATAGTCTACTTCTTCACATCCCTCTCAATTACTCCAATGCCACATCAGTTAGATAGTAAAGTCCAAAACTTAAGCAAGTTGTAAATTTTGACTACAAATATGTGATTCAAATGAACAGTTCTCTTCAGTTAACCGTTTCCTATCAAAAGCAAACACAACAATTTGGGTGTATGACATTGAGCAAAGTAGGAGGTATGATACTTACTAATGCCGGAAATCGATGAGTTTTGTTTCTGGGTTGTAGCTCACCAACACACACCTCTTGATGTTATTCAAATTTACCTGCATCATACAATAATGACAATGTATTACTGAATCATTGAAAGTATGAACACCCTGAATATGAATGCTACTCCCTTCAACCCAAACCACAGAGGTGATTTTTAAGCTATATATTTAGCATATTCAAACATGACTCAAAACCAATCAGTGCTGACGTACATGTCATGTATTTATTTATTGATTACAGTACAATTAATAATTGTCTTGAATATCAGTTATGGATGGACAACCTGCAATTAATTATGACATTAACCACTACCATAACTTCACTGTGTATAGTGAGTGAGTGAGTGAGTATGTTTTTAAGCTGCTTTTAGCAATATTCCAGCAACATCATGGAGGGGGCTTCACACATTGTACCCATGTGGGGCACTCTTTATACATCAGTATGCCTTATCATGCATATGACTGAAACATTGAATCAAAACCACAATACCTTATTAACATTGATGGAAGGGAACAGATTCTGGAACATTGTTGTTATGAGTTGAGTGCTTTTCTCGTCGCCTGTAAATCCATTCATCACCAACAATGGATGGTGGTTGAACACTTTCCCACTTAAATCTGGCTTCTTCTGAGCAGATAACACATCCTTGCTCAAACAGAACTCTCTCACTTGAAACGTCAATGTAGGGCCCCTGGGGACACGCCCTATTCTCAGTTGAATATGTTTGTCCGTTTTGGAGAGAATTAAAAAGTGAGAAATGTTCAACAAACCAGCCACACTCACAAAGTCTTTCAAAACGTTGTTTTTACGAACCTGCAACGAAAATTATCACCATGATGCGAGTTTTTGCTAATAATTCATTAATAAAATTGAAAGAGGATCTTATCATACTTACAAGGATAAGGTGATCATAAAATATTGCAAAAGATTCTAGACAAATTTATCATGCTCAAGCATGGAGTTTATTAGCAGACATTTTATCAACAAGAAAACTTTGGCAGTAACAATTTAAGAGATGTTTAAGTGACAAAATTTATAATAAACTGTTTAATCAACACAGGCATATTTAAAATAAAATGAACAATGCGGATTTCAATTCATTGCATTTATTACATCTTACATCCAACTACCTCCCTTACATACAAAAAGATCTTTAATAGGTGAAGAGCTCAGTAGCCTCTTTATCATGTTCAGGTCACATGGTCGTTGAACTGTTGTGATAAACCATCATGTCGGGACAGCTTCCTTCCCATTATTGCAGTAAACATATTATTGAGCACCATGCATTTAAGCATTCAGATAATCATAACTAAGCAACTAACATAGCAGAAATGTTCAGATGACGTGAATCAATTATGAAATGTTGTGAACAATTCTTTAAAAATAACAGAAAATGAGAAACAAAAGAAGTTTATTGATAGATCTGATCAACAATGCTTTATTAATTCCTCTAAATGAGACCCACCTGAAGTTTACTGGCTGTATAGGGCTCCATCACTTGCCTCAGGTTTTGTATCAACATCCTCACTGTCACACCCACCTTCCCTCTGTGAAACACGAAGGAGTGAGGAGCAGTTTTATAAACTGCATCTTGTGTCTCTTCATGAATGGCTTGTGTCTTCCGAGAATTGCCGTGCTGAAAAATATGATAAACATTAAAACTTTAATGAAAGCTTATCATGCTTCAGGTTATTCATGCACGGGGCGGTGGGGTAGCCTAAAGGTTAAAGCATTCGCTTGTCACATCGAAGACACAATTCGATTCTCCACATGGGTACAATGTGTGAAGCCCTTTTCTGTTGTCCCCTGCTGTGATATTGCTGGAATATTGCTCAAAAACAACGTAAAACTAAACTCATTCATTTATTATTCACACACACATGGCTCTGGGTTTCTTGTGGGGCTCTCTTGTCGGCTTTAGTCATAATAGCAATCAAAATAAATCATCATGTGACACACAAACACCACAGATAACAAAACACAAGGATGTTCATAACTTTGAGGATACTGAGGAGATGAAAAGGAATGGGTATTGTGGTTGACACGTTGTATTATATTACAGGTATATATAAACATAAAGCATATAAAAATTTCAGTGGACCACAGTAACCTGAAAACGGTGAAGTCATGGTTAGTTGCTAGTGATACAGGTTTCACTTTCAGTACATGCTACTGAACGTAGTTAGTTGACCACACAAGACGTTTCCATACTTTTCGGCTTGAAGTATCTTTTCAGGTACCGGTAACAAAAATGTCAGGTTGGGGAAACCTACCGATCGGCCTATAATAGGCTAAACGGGATATTATAGGCTGTTCTGCCTATTTTGCTATAGGCCGATCGGTCTATATTTGAACATTTTTCTAATTATTTAAAAAACTATCAGTTTCTGCACAAAATGGTTTTATAGATCATAGAATTAATGGACCACCTCAGCTTGAAAAAAAAGGTTTTTGGACAAAATGGAAATTGATACCATGTTCAGGAAAAGATGTTTCATTAAGAACACAATTTTGCATAGATATTTATGTCATTAATTTTCAGTGAAAATTGTCAAAAAATATTATAGAGTTATAATTTAATTAGTAATTTCCAAACTCCTTTATTATGTGATGAAAATTCGCAAAAGGGTTTGAATGAAAGCCTTAGGACATCAAAACTTGAATGATGTTAATATCCTCGTGCGGAAATGCACCACTTTAAATTTATTTGATAAATAACATAATTATGGCCGATCGGCCAATAGCAAATAAGGCAGAACGGCCTATAATATCCCGTTTGGCCTATTTATAGGCCGATCGTAGGTTTCCCCAACCTGAATGTAACAACCTGGCAGAGAGCCGCGATGTAAACCGCAGAGCCCCCTTCCCCAACAACAAAGAAAAAACAGCTTTGTAAAGCAAGCAACGTTGCTTTATAAGATACTTCAAACCTTAATTTAACCCTGTCTTCGTTGGTATGGCACCACAACTTCTAAACGTCACCAAATATTACACTTTTACAGACTATCGTCTGCACAGAACAACTACATGTAGATGCAATTGGACAATTGCTAACGGTTTCGTGAAACCGGCGTGCCCCTCAATCGCCACGTTTATTTCCCATATGGATTCTTCGTGAGACCGTACCTTTCTCTTTCTTCCCATGATGAGAAATGACTTGGCTTGTGCCTAATGTGAATGTCAACAATCAAAACAACGACCACATGGCAGACATAGTGGTCCGGACCGGAAGTAATGCCTCGGAAATGCACAGTGCGCATGACAATTACAATCGGAACACTCCATAGCGACCGTTAAACTCGATTCGATAGACGAGGCAGTTCATATTCGACAACACTCGGCTTCTTCCGCCACCTTTAGCGCACTTTCTTGTTATGAATGAATGAATGAATGAATGAATATTTTAAGGGACAGAGTTATTTTGGATTTCTGACAATGTAAGCCGTATTTATTTTTCATAATGTCTTTTACTATTTAAAAAATTCCTTAAGGTGTTATGTTGCATTAAATGTAAAATGATGGCAATGGCAGATGGACGGATTTTGACAGCTTTAAATGGACAGTAGCCACACAAACAGGCTATACTGCAACAAGCTACATTACATTACTATTAACAGATTATACAATGTTATCAGTACGAGGTTTCTGTTTCTGTAAGAAAAATATGATTTTTATTTGCTTTAATTAGTGTAAAAACTATTTCGACTATTCAGATGATAAGTACCCCAGGAAGCATTGATTTACGCCTAAAATACTTTAATATGGATATTTGTTTTTGCCATGTGATTGTGTAAATTTATATTTTCTTGAACACCAAACAGAAGAGAGTACTTATTCAGTTCCTGTTTCATTGTATTCACTTCTATACAATCTACTGCATAAATCCATGTTCAAAACATGGACCTTGAGAATGTTCTCCGTTAACAGTGCCCTGTTAAATACAAAGTAAAGATTTCCAAAATATTCTCTGCATACCAGAGATGTAAGAGATGTAAGTTTAATTCTACAAAAATGCGTGAAATTTATCTTTAACCTCGTTGTGACAACGCCATGTGCAAGTCGAAAACTCCTTTGATAAACTGTAGAAGGTCAAAGTTCAGCACTTGAAATGCAAGAACTTTGTGTAACTCTCACTTCTGATCGCTGTTTCTGAGTTCTTGTGTTCATGTTGTAAAACAGATATCGGTCTCAAAATAGTCACATTGGTACGAGTGAGTGAGTGAGTGAGTGAAGGTGGGAGCGAGCGAGCAAGTTTAGTTTTACGCCGCACTCAGCAATATTCCAGCTATATGGCGGCGGTCTGTAAATAATCGAGTCTGGACCAGACAGTCCAGTCCAGTGATCAACAGCATGAGCATCGATATACACAATTGGGATACGATGACAAGTTAGCGAGCCTGACCACCCGATCCCGTTAGTCGCCTCTTACGATGGGTTACTGAACTTCAATTCTAACTCGGATCTTCACGGGTACATTTGTACGACATTCGCGGCTACTGGAGGTCACAGTTGTATAACAATAATCGCAGTTACTGCTAAATGTGTACGACATTCGCGGCTACTGGAGGTCACAGTTGTATAACAATAATACGCACGACATTCGCGGCTACTGGAGGTCACAGTTGTATAACAATAATCGCAGTTACTGCTAAATGTGTACGACATTCGCGGCTACTGGAGGTCACAGTTGTATAACAATAATCGCAGTTACTGCTAAATGTGTACGACATTCGCGGCTACTGGAGGTCACAGTTGTATAACAATAATGCTAAATGTGTACGACATTCGGGCTACTGGACGTATAACAATAACATTGCTAAAATGTGTACGACATTCGCGGCTACTGGAGGTCACAGTTGTATAACAATAATCGCAGTTACTGCTAAATGTGTACGACATTCGCGGCTACTGGAGGTCACAGTTGTATAACAATAATCGCAGTTACTGCTAAATGTGTACGACATTCGCGGCTACTGGAGGTCACAGTTGTATAACAATAATCGCAGTTACTGCTAAATGTGTACGACATTCGGGCTACTGGAGGTCACAGTTGTATAACAATAATCGGGGATACTGGTGCCACACATATACAATGTTCGAGGGGCAGTGGGGAGCCTAGTGGTTAAAAGCGTTCGCGGGGTACCCTGGTTCGATTTTCCACATGGGTACAATGTGTGAAGCTCACCTTACTCACTCACTACAATGTTCGCAGTTACATGCAGCCCATTTTGAATAGCATTCGCAATATGAAATACAACGGCAGATCAAACATTTCGTATAGTTGTAGTTTGATGGCATGCTGAGTCGGTGACGATTAAAATGACAAATTAGTGTGGTTGCTAATAAACAGATCCATAGACAGACAAAATTGTGTCTGAGATAAGCTAAATGTGAGTAGCTGCTTCGCTTATTGCAGGCGGAATGACGGAATGAGGTCAAAATGGTGTCACAGTGTGTCAAGTGTCATATGTAAACTGTTAAATTATCCGATCTATTCCTCCCGGCCCAGGAATTGGTTATATTTCTAGCTTCACAATTAATCATGCTGTTCTCATATCTATAGGGGCTGTGGGGTAGCCTAGTGGTTAAAGTGTTCGCTCCCCAACATGGGTATAATGTGTGAAGCCCATATCTGGTGTCCCCGGCCATGATATTGCGAGGATATTGCTAAAAGCGGCGTAAAACCATTCTCACTCACCCATATTTATTTTAACCTAACGGACATATTGGTAACTATATTGTTATATTGCATGCTTTATTATATTCAGAATCCATATTTCTTTTCCTTAATTCTCAGTAAAACCCATCATTCTCTCGAGGTCAGTTTGGAGGTGTAGTGTATGTGTAGTGCAGATACGACCATGCCGGCCAATGTGTGTCAGGTGTGAATGTCTGTCACGTCTTGTTACATATTTAATCCACACGCCTATATTTCTTTGGAATCAACGATAAACCAGTTGATGTCATATAAGCAGGTGTTTATTTTCCCACATTTGAAAGAAAGAGAAGTTGATAACGACCTATGCACGAGTTATCTAACTTAGATCCGTGTTCATCATTACATGATGTTGCTGGCGTGTTTGTTGACGGTGTGTGTGGCCCACAGCGTGGTGGGGAATCTTCAGATCTATCCCCAGCCTCACGGACTACATGCTTCGGATAAGTTTGAAGTGTATTTGAGTCAAGGGGGACATAAACAGAAAAGCTTTACGTACATAACGAAATCAGACCCGAGAACAAAGGAGAACAGTTCCGCCAAGCCCCATAGGTCGATGTCATGGACGTCGTTCGCCTTCTCTGGCGCGGCCGTTACAGCCGAGATCCATACTCCCACCGATTTCCACAACTGCATTGTTCGACCAAAGAGCTACAATTACCACTGTAGGAGGACAGGGAGTAAGACTGCCGAAGTGGTAATTAAACAAAACACAAAGATGATGTCGGTAGAATTTGACTACGACTACGGCAGCAACCACGGCGACATTACAGATAAATTCTTAATCTTTGCCGACGCCCCGGAAACACACGTTCCTAACAAGAACGACAACTCTGTCTTGTATTTCGGGCCGGGGATGTACAACTTCCATGGACAGAAGGAGCTGGACCATAATATCAAGGAGGTTTATTTGGCTCCCGGCTCCTACATCGACGGCGGGTTCCGAACATCCGGCGGTTCTGTGAAGATCCACGGTCGTGGCGTGATCTCTGGCAGCACTTATCCTCACAAAGATAAACGATTCCAGTGGGCACTTGTTCTCATGGACAAGGGATCACACCACACTTTCGAGGGCATTACACTAACGGACCCAGAGCAATTTTTCTATAGAGGCCAGAGCGATCATAATACCGTCAGAAATGTCAAAATGGTCGGTGCATGGACGTACAACGCTGACGGTATTGCCATCGGTCATGACGGCGTAGTTGAAGACTCCTTCATTAACGCAAACGACGATGCACTGAAGGTACGTTAGTTTGATTTATGGGGCGTTGGGGTAGCCTCGTGGTAAAGCGTTCGCCCGCCGCGCCTATGACCCGGGTTCGATTCACTACTCGGTTACAATGTCTGGTGGTCCCCGCCGTGATATTGCTGAAAGATTGATAAAAGCGGCGTAAAAATACTCACTAGTTTCGTTTAAACTTTAAGTTAATTAGGAAGATTAATGATATGAGTGTTATAACCTACGTGTCTATCACATCTATTGTCATGATGTCAAGGATACATTTCTTGATATCAACCTTTTCTAACTACTGAGAACAAGTTTTAATTATGACATATACAATGTGTGTCTTCCAATAGCTGAAAATCACAGACTAGTAATAATCTGAGTGAGTGAGTATGGTTTTACCCGCTTTTAGCAATATTCCAGCAATATCACGGCGAGGGAACACCAGAAATGGGCTTCACACATTGTACCCATGTGAGGAATATCGAATCCGGGCCTTCGGCGTGACGAGCGAAGGCTTTAACCACTAGGCTACCCCACCGCCCAAGTAATAATCTGAAAAACCCAGTAATATATCATGACTTATATAAAAGGCAGTGACGAGGAACCAAAAATAGCAAATTACAATAATTAGAATTAGAATTAGGTGCTTTGACTTTGGTACACAGTTGAATGATCTATCAATGAGCCGACAGGTTTTATGCATTTTCACGCCATTTACAGGTGCAAAAGTGATTGTCAGCACGAGGGGATCACATGATCTGTCAGGGATGCACGTGCTTCTCGGTGTGCATCACGTTTATCTGCCATAGTCAGATTACTTCAAGCATGGTTTGAGTTCAAAATTCGTCTGAATATTCCATGATAGGGTGATACGTTTCTAAAGTAGTTCAGTATATCTCTAGTTGGGATAGTGTGCCGACATGACACACTGCCGACAGAGATAATGTCTCTGCTTCAGAGTTAAATGGAATCACGTTATTCAGTTATAACGTAAAGTGGTTTCACTGTATGTTATACTAATACCTTGTCGAACAAACATTTTTCAATGTATACCTTGTGCTACCTGTGGTAACCACATGCCATAAAGTGGTTTCAGTAGCATTTTCAGTGAGTATTTCGAAGGACAAAGTCATATACTGAATTTTTCATTTCAGCTGTATTCAGATAATCTTAACATTCAACGTGTTGTCATCTGGCAGTCCCAAAATGGCGGCGTGTTCCAGACGGGATGGTGGACCGGTAGGGACATGCAGAAAGTACGGGTGAACGACATCGACATAATTCACACGGATTGGTGCGCGTTCAAGGGAGATAACTGCCACATTGGTGGAAACGATGCTGTGTTTGATCAGGCTGGAGATACAACACACTTCGACGTCCATGACATGGTATTCTCAAACGTCAGAATCGAGGGGTCATGTCCCCGTGTAATCTACTTCAAGATGCACACGGGGGCAAAAGGGTCGGTTTCTAACATCCGGTTTGAGAACTGGTCCATAGAGTCTCAGCCCACCCACGACAACCTACACAATGAAATAGCGGGCACCTCCGCTGGGGGTCACATCGCTAACTGGAACTTTTTCAACTTCAAAGTTGGAGGTCAATGCATCACCAGCTCAGGAGCCGGAGACTTCATCATAGACTCTCAACACGCCAGCGGGATTAAGTTTTCTTGTGGAGAAAATATCATCGGATAATATGGAAACACGAGCATATCGAAGGAAATTATAAAGGAAAACCAATTTGAAAATAATTTTGCAGAATAGTGTTTCGCTGGCTTTCGTATTGAGGGGACGCTGGGGGCTGAGTCGGCTAAGACGCTATAACTTTGCTATGAAGAGTTGCGTCCCTTTGATCATGATTTCATTTTAAACAACAGATCTTAGCTCTCGCTGTTTTGAAAAGTTAACTAAGAAATTCTCCAATGTCTAATAAACGACCGGAATTGAACAGTTCTTTCCATGGACTATAGAACGTCTGGTCCGTTTCAAATGTTCATCCTGCTGAAGCGAGAGATAGACGAAGCTTACTATTTTGAATCCGTCAGACACTATACGAGATCTGGTTAGCTGATCTGGTCGTTCAGGTCATTGAGACGTAAACGACAATGGGATATCTATGCTTGATCTGGTTTTGATGAGATAGTTTGGAATCCGAGATAATAGGTCTTGACTGGTTTCTGGCTCGTGAGTTTATCTGAAGTGATCCCATATTAACATATGACCCAGTGTAGACAAAGTCGGAATGCTTATCTCTGGTTAGAACTAGTCTTCGGCTAACGGGAACGAATGTTCCGGGCGCGTAGATCGATACTCATGATGTCAATCAGGGGATTGTCTGGTCCAAACTGGATTATTTACAGACTGCCGTCATTTTTTTGTGGGCGCCTTTAATCAACAAACACACCCACCAGACCTGACATGTTACTATCATCATTAACGGAATATTATGGAACTATGAGTGGATCCAGTCTAGAAACGCGCTTTAACACTACGAACGCATTATTCTCGCATCTTGTTTGGACCCACGAACTTATACCATGCAGGGGCGGATACAGCTTTTTGAGAAAGGGTGGGGGTGGGGGTGTGTGCACACTATTGAGAAAAGGAGGGGTGCACACTTCGTTTTCACCCGAGTTTCAATGGTCATTTAACAAACTTTCAGCACAAAAGGGGGATGCGCACCCCTGCACCCCCCCCTCTGCTTCCGCCTATGCCATGTTTACCCCGGTTGTGCGACTGATTTACGAACGACAAATATTCCCTCGATCGCACTACCTCGCATAAAGTTGTAGTGGGGTAGCAGTGGTGTCTCAGTGAGTTCTCTATCATCGCCAAAAGCATCACCAACGATCACCATCACTCTGCACCCGTCGCGGTAGTTTGGCGAGTGCTTTTAGTGGTTTTCACACTCGCGCAACCTCTGCGATAGGTCCATCTCGCAGTGAGGTCGCGAAATTGGTCGCAGTATGATCGCATAAGTCTCAGTAAACTCGCCGGTAGCTCGGAGGTCAGTCGCGCCGCGCGTTTCGTAGTTATCGCGTCAAGTTTTTCATTAGCCAAGCGGTGCGCGAACTGTGGCGAGTTCATAACGAGCGCTATGCGAACGCACTGGTAGCCTTCAGCGACCGGCGAGAGCGTTCCCGCGATTTCATTGCGACCGATTGTGAGCCTACTGCGGCCAGAATGGTCAAAATGTAGAGGTCTTCAAAGAAGGCCCCAGCGTACCCCGTCTACATCTACCCAAGATATCCAGAGGCCTGCTGCCCCTGAACCAGAAGAGGGCGCCCGGACTGCCATCCCTGTCGAAGATGAGCCCCCTGCAAGCCCTCCGAGCCCGAACACTCCGCCGGGAAAAGAAGAGCTGCTGGTTATATTATATTAATACTTTGTCCAACCAACATTTTAAATGTATTCCTTGTGCTTTGAAAAACCCGTGGTAACCACACGCCATAAAGTGGTTCCAGTAGCATTTTCAATGAGTATCTCGAAGGACAAAGCCATACACTGAATGCTTCATTTCAGCTGTATTCAGATAATCTTAACATTCAACGTGATTTTATCTGGCAGTCCCAAAATGGCGGCGTGTTCCAGACGGGATGGCGGACCGGTATGGAGTACTTGCAGGCTTGCCTTTGTTTTTTAATGCAGATCTCAAATATATCTGATTCATATGGTCACAGAATCATTTCTCCTATTCTGAAATGTGGAACCCGCCGGAAGCACATTCTTACACAACATGAAATAGCAGTTTCAATTAAACGCAGATTTTGGAAGTTTTAAACATATGGAGCTTTCTATATCGCTGCTTCCGTCCTCCTGGTTCAACACATTTTGTACGAAGAAACACCAACCACCAGAACATCTACCTGGAAGCTATGGTTTAACATTAAATCTTAAATACAGATGTCTCCATTAAATATTTTCCACACCAATAAGAATATTCTGCTGAAAGAAGACCCGATTTTCGATTCAATATCATTGACATTTGTTCCTAAATCGGTATCAAACAACGATGGTACTAGGTCACACGTCACAAACACATGCAAATGCTAGTCAATTGTACATCTACAAAATACGGGAAAATATGGTACAAATCAAAACAGGTAATTGTTTTGGACATCATGTTTGTAACGTATGCGTCAGACGTGGATATGTCCTCCACATGGCTACCTTCACGTGTTTGAAAGGACTTTAATGTTGTGACCTTGACTTAACAACTTCTGAGTCGTTTGACTCACTTTGAAACATTGGTGAAAGGAGCATGTGCAACATAATGGGAAGGTGGACTGTGTAAAAAGCTGAAGTCACTCCTCTTTTCCCACAGTCTGGGCAGGTTTATGCCAGTCTGAACCCTTCTGCATTGATCAAAACATGAAACAGATTAGGCGGTCTTATAGCGCTTCCTTTATTTGCATGTCAGGTGGGAAAGCTTAAGTTCAACTTCTTGGCCACATTACTGCGTTTTGACTTTGCCATTCCGATTTGAAACTCCATAAGATAGGAGAGAACACCTGGTGTCCATGGGTATGCCTACTTCTTGTGTAAATGCCTTACCCACAAGTTTTACATGGACTGACTGACTGACTGAGTTTCGTTTTACGCCGCTTTTAGCAATATTCCAGCAACATCACGGCGGGGGACACCAGAAATGGGCTTCACACATTGTACCCATGTGGGGATTCGAACCCGGGTCTTCGGCGTGACGAGCCAACCCTTTAACCACTAGGCTACCCCACCGCCCCCTTTTACATGGACGTGACAGTGAGAAAATCCACTATTCCACATATTGTTATTTTTTCAGTAAACGCAACCCGTGAAGGTCGGGGTCAGAATTGATCTTCAGTAACCCATGCTTGTCGTAAGAGGCGACTAACTGGATCGGGTGGTCAGGCTCACTGACTGGGATGATACATGTCATCATATCCCAATTGCGTAGATCGATGTTCATGTTGTTGATCCCTGGATTATCTGGTCAAGACTCGGTTATTTACAGACCGCCTCCATATAGCTGGAATATTGCTGAGTGCGGCGTAAAACTAAACTCACTTAGGCTGGATTTACACTACGTACGCATTTTTTGACGCATGCGTTACCGAGTGCGTTTTTTCCAATACACTAGGTGCGATCATCTGCGATATAAGACGGATGAATATAAGATGGAGGAAAACTCCTAGCATCTCTGGCAGTTTCTGTGCATGAGGAAGAGAACAAAACACGGAGATGGTGGGTACATCCCTTAAACCAACAAAGATTATTTGAAGGAGCCTATAATCGTCTTATAAGGGAATTATTAGGGAATTAAATAACATCAATCATTATGTGTTTTCGAAATATTGAACTAAAAAGTATGTAAAAAATATTTACTTTCATACCAACATTGTTCTCTCATACACTCAGGCATTACAAATTCCACATATATAGAATTTGAGCAGTACTGATTTCCCTGGGGAACATAGTTCTGAGGGTTCTGTTGACGTGAACCAAATTGAGCCTCATGAAATATCTGGGCAATTTTATTTTCCATAAGCCTTTTAGAAGCATCTTGAAGTAGCTTGTTCTGAGAATGAAATTTATCACAGGTTTGTCATATTATTGTATATGTTATGCACAGACAGGCGCAGAAACACATTATAAATAATATCTCATAAAAAACACAGCCTGTCTGCAATTGGAATCGCGTGTTTTTATCGTAAGATGAGGAAATAACCTTACCTGATTGTCAACCTGTTAGGGGAAATACCTTATTGGAATGACGTCATCAGGGGAATTCCTCATGCGAGTTCATTTGCGTTGCGTCAAAAATAGGAGGGCTACTTATCTAAATCGCTTCGGATCGCAACGCATGCAAAATTCGCACCTAGTGTATTGTCTAAATGGAAAATGTATTGCTTGCGTTTTTTCGGACGCAACGCATGACGCAACGCAGAGAAAATCGGACGTAGTGTAAATCCAGCCTTACTCACTCATTCAGTAAACGCACAGTATCAAACGATTTCAGGTGGGAGTCACAATCATCAATTTTTTACCTTAAGAGACAAATGTTAAGAGACACTGACTACATTTATCTGTGTTTGATCTATTTCCATTCTGTGTGGAACGATCCTGACAAAGGATTACCACCTAATGGCTGAGTGTCTGAAGCACGTGGACAATGTGATGGCAGAGTTGACCGTTCAATTTCGAATGACGTGGCGTCATTGGTGCAAACATAACTTGTTAAAAAGCATTCTCTTTTGGTAGATTTTGATAAAAGTAAAAAAAACACATGCGTTCAAAACTGCATAGTTCATACCATTATGGAAGTAAAACATTCCTGAACATATAAGACGTCTGGGCCTAGATTTTCGAAGCTCTCTTAGTGCTAAGATAGTCATAAGTTAATGTTAATGTATGGCACTTGCGACTATCTTAGCGCTAAGAGAGCTTCGAAAATCTAGGCCCTGAAGTGTACATGAATTCAACGACACTGAGTGAATGCTCACCTGTCAAGCGTCATTTGTGGATGTCATGTGGTTGAGTGAAAAGTCCAGTTCTTGTTCTACAGACGTCCGATCACTCCATGTCTTAACGCACTGATATAACAATCACTTATGACAGAACAACATCTTTTGATTTCGGTCCTAATACGACATAGATATAATGTTTGACAAGTAGCACCAACACACGTCATATCACGTGTAGAGTCAGTAAGAACTATGGGTGGAATGAGAACACCATTAACAAATTAACAACTTAGCTGACACTGAGGACCAAAATGTGTGGAACTGTGATCACCAAAACACGCAAGGTCAATGTTTATCGTTTAGTTTATATATTGTCTACACGAACTAAAGTTATGTAGGTTATCTGAAACATCCCGGTTAAGTTTCCACTGAACAAAACTGGAACTCAGCAAGGCCACACTGTGTCGACGTGCATTCTGGGAGGTGATCATGGAAGTTCAGTCTGTTCTCCTATTACTGAACATCCTGGTTCAGTGTACGTCTTCCAATGTCATAGTGTACCCTTCTCCTCACGGGATCCAGCCGTCAGACAAGTTCCACGTATCCATCTCTCAAAATGGACACCACCACAATTTGTTTGTCTACATCAGCAAATCAGACCACCGGCATACGCAGTTCCCTAGAGCAGAATCTGGAAGAAGTATGTCTTGGGCGTCCTTTGCCTTCACCGGCGCTCCCGTCACGGTCGAGGTCCACGCCCCTAAAGACTTCCACAACTGTGTCATCAAACCTACCAGCTACGATTACAAATGTAAGAGAACGGGACCCAAAACAGCCACATTCATCGTCACCCACAACACACGTATGATGTCTGTAGAGTTTGATTACGACTACGGTCTGGGTGCGTCCGACATCGTCGACAAACTCTTTGTCTTCGCTGACCCACCTGAAGCAAAGGTCCCTTCACCGCAAGATAAAAATGTCCTGTACTACGGCCCGGGGATCCATGACCTTCATAAGGAAATAGTAGTTGATGAGGACGTAAGGGAGGTATATATCGCTCCGGGAGCTTACATCAAAGGGGGCTTTCAGCTACCCCATGGGCGAGTGAAATTTCACGGTCGAGGTATCATCTCCAACGAAAATTTTGTTCGGCATGATGCCAGGATTGGCGAAGCTGCTGTCGATTTCCAACGATCATCTCACAATACATTCGATGGCGTGACGATAGTTGACCCGAGTCAGTTCTACTACATGAGCAACGGTGACGACAACGTTGTCCGTAATGCTCGCCTTGTTGCGGCGTGGATGTACAACTCAGACGGAATCGGAATTGGAGACCGTGGATTGGTGGAGGACAGCTTCATAATAGCTGATGATGCTAACATTAAGGTACTAAAAGTGATTGCTTTCTTTAAATACCATAACAGACTTTGCAGACTGTATAATTCTAGGAAAACTATATTTCGTACATTTTAAACAATTTTAAGTTGGTAAACCGTTCAAGTGGAAGAACAGTAATTTTATGTTTATATTTTCATGTTTTAGCCGATATGTCTTAAGAATATGGAAAATATGCTTTTTGCATAAGTTTATTTATGGTTAAAGCGTTCACCCCTCACGCCGATGATGCGGGTTCGATTCCCCACATGGGTACAACGTGTGAAGCCCATTTCTGGTGTCCCCCGTCGTGATATTGCTGGAATATTGCTGAAAGAGGAGTAAAACTATACTCACTCACTAAGAATAAGCAGAAAGGGTTACCACTTTGCAAGAAAACATTTTTGTGGTGAATTGTTCAGTGGCAAACTTGACATTGTATGCATCTTTCAGATACACAAGAGTCACATGACTGTGAGACGGTGCGTACTGTGGCAGATGCAGAACGGCGGTGTCTTCCAGACAGGGTGGGAGACAGCATACGTGCGTAACGTCAGCATCAGCGACATGGACGTGATCCACGTGGACTACTGCAAGTTCAAAGGTCCGTGCACTCACTTCAGTTCGAATGATGCTGTACTGGACACATTTGGTAACACACGCCATTTTGACATCAGTGACATGCGCTTTGAAGACATTCGAATTGAGGGATCATGTCCCAGGATTGTCAATTTCGTTATGGATCCTGCGGCGAAGGGGACCATCTCAAACATAAAGGTGATCAATATGTCTGTGGAATCTCAGCCAACGAATGACCCCATTCATAATGCAATTGCTGGAACGTCCATTGGGGGACGTATAACGAATTGGCAGTTTGTAAACTTGAAGATAGGCGGTCACTGTATTAGTAATCCAAGTCAAGGCGACTTCCGTGTTGATCTTCATACAACCAAGGACATAATCTTCTCTTGCCATCAGGATCCAATAATTGGATAACAAATGCCAGTCGCAATTGTTGTGTAATGTGTGTGTCAAGCAATTTGTTTTATTAAATAAACTAAATGTAGTAAATCATAAAATTTATCAACGGTCGCTATGATTCCAGGGCCTAGATTTTCGAAGCTCTCTTAGCGCTAAGATAGTCGTAAGTGCCATTCATTAATATTAACTTACGGCTATCTTAGCGCGAAAAGTGCTTCGAAAATCTAGGCCCAGTAGTATAGCTATTGTATTATCTGACTGTTTGTTGTTTAACGCCGCTCTCAGCAATATTCCAGCTATTTGGCGGCGGTCAGACAATCCAGTGATCAACAGCATGTAGGATCAACTCTAACCCGGATCTTCATGGGTCAAGTAGCAACATGTATATTAAGGCATGACACTCTGTTCACAGGGATAGAATGAATCTTCAGTAACCCATGCTTGTAACAGGCGACTAACGGGATCGAGTGGTCAGGCTTGCTGGCTTGGTTGACACATGTCATCGGTTCACACTTGCGCATATCGATGCTCATGCTGTTGATCACTGGATTGTCTGGTCCAGGCTCGATTATTTTCAGACCGCCGCCATATACTAGTAGCTGGACTATTGCTGAGTGCGGCGTAAAACTAAACTCATTCACTCACTGTTCACGGAAAGGAAACGATAATGTTTCAAAACACATTGAGTTTAAAAACTATTCCAGTTACATCACGACGTGTCAGCTTCATGAGAGGACAGCCCAGTCTTAAAGGTTTACGGGGCGATTGGGTAACCTAGTGGTTAAAGCGTTCGCCCCACGGGTTCGATTCCCCACATGGGCACAACGCGTGAAGCCCATTTCTGGTGTCCCCCGCCGTGATATTGCTGGAACATTGCTAAAAGCGGCGTAAAACCATACTCACTCACCCCTTAGAGGCTTACCACTTTAATGACGCCCACGAGTACGGTGACATAAACTGCAACCACATAAGGCTGAATCCATGATTCAGTCTCACGATAATGGCAAGGTTTCTGGCACACGTTACGGTCTAAACCCGAATCGAGGCGCCATAGATGGGACACTCATGCACCTTAGGGTGACAAGTGAAACATGCTAAAGTACCAGTCATCCCTGACTTCAACATCTCTAAATTTTTGTACGTTTTAATTCTCAAAGGAAGCTACACTATTGATTGCCTGCTGCTATTTACAGATGTACACATGATCGTTCGACGACTTGTGTTGCATCGGATGTGGAAGAGGGGGCGACCACCAGACAGGTATACAGTTCTTGTCGACCTCTCCAGGGTTATGAAACCCCGCACTCTCATCACATTTGGAACCACCTCCAACATAAAACCAAGAATCTTGCTGTAGATTTACAGCCAATAAACAGAAATGGCTGGAACAGCTCGAGGTTGAGTTGTCGTAGTATTCGCATAAATGTTAACAGTGTACTTTGCGGGGGCATCAACAGTGATATCGTCTTTGTTTACAAAGCATTACAAGCTACTGAGCAGCAGCAGTAGTAGATGTAGTAGATGTAGTAGTAGTAGTAGTAGTAGTAGTAGTAGTAGTAGTACCAGGGGCGGATACAGCTTTTTGAGAAATTGGTGGGGTGGGGTGGTGCACTCTTCACGAGAGTTTAAACGGTCTCTCTGGATCCGCCTATGAGTAGTAGTCGTGGTAGTAGTAGCAGTAGATGTAGTAGTAGTAGTAGTAGTAGTAGTAGTAGTAGATGTAGACTAGTGGTACTTATATGATGGCATAGTTTAAATAGAAGCTGTATCAGAAACTAGAGAGTTAGGTAGAAGTGGCATTACGTTATTACTAACAAGTAAGAGTGAGTGAGTGGGTCTAGTTTTACGCCGCTCTTAGCAATGTTCCAGCAATATCACGGCGGGGAACACCAAAAATGGGCTTCACACATTGTACCCAAGTAAGGAATCGAACCCGGATCTTCGGCGTGACGAGTGTGTGAGTTTTGTTTTACGCCGCTTTTAGCAATATTCCAGCAATATCACGGCGGGGAACACCAGAAAGGGGCTTCACACATTGTACCCACTGCCCTCTAACAAGTAGGAACATTACGTGTAGCCCGGCGACGTTAGTCACGTCACAGAAAACTACGTTTATAACCAACACCTAAAACGAATCTTAAATATGGGGCGGTGGGGTAGCCTAGTGGTTAAAGCGTTCGCTCGTCACGCCGAAGGCCCGGATTCGATTCCCCACATGGGTACAATTTGTGAAGCCCATTTCTGGTGTCCCCCGCCGTGATATTGCTGGAATATTGCTAAAAACGGCGTAAAACCATACTCAGTCAGTCAGTCTTAAATATATTCATCTGTGTTTTGGTTCCGATCATTTGCTGTATATTTTAGTCGAAATGCATACATCGAACTACACTTATAACGATTCAGCTCTCAGTAGGGTCTTGTGCTAAAATCATACATGTGTAATCGCTCCATGATTAGCTTTTTGGAATTTTTGTAATTCTACTTATCAACATATTTCTTTCAGACATAAATTTAACTCATATTGTGAACTTTTGTAAAGTCAGAAACTTTTAACATGAAAAAACCCTAAATGTACATGTTCACGTATATTCATTTCGTTTCAGGAGAGGGCGGATACATTCAGATTTGAACTCAATTTGCTTTATATGTCGAGTACTTTACATTTAGATTGCTTGAAATGAACAAGACTAGACTTGGTGGCTCGTCATGATGCTGTAAAGTACAGTTTGTAGTAGAACGATTGAAGAAAAGAAGCCCCCGTATCAATGTAATGCATTTCTGTTTAAGAAGACGTCTCTGGATCGCTAGACGGTCTGGGAATATAGATAAGCAGGTTCCCCATGGAGAAGCAGGTTAGGATTTGGTTGTAAGTGGAGACTTAATTGGACCAGATGGTCAGACACGATCATTGCGTGTCTTCCTTCTACGACGGCGCGGACATTGCAAATTCTTTAAGGCGCTTGTTTTCCCGGTCCAGATTAGATTACATGGTCGTTGTAATGCAGGAGCTACAGCGCCTCCGAACAGTAGGGCTGTACATGTGAATTGGCAAATAAATTGTTTTGCGATATGTTGCGATTCAGGTACTCGTATCGCGATACGTATTGCGATATATTGGGAACTGAAGTGTTTGACAGTAAGTGACACTAACTGTACATGTCGATCCTATTTTCTACATTATAAGTCCCTACACATACATGTTAATGGTTCTGATAACAACAATCTCAAACTTAGGTTGCATAGTCCTGGATTCTATTTTGTTTTTCATACAGTTTATTGTATTACCGTATGCCGGTTTGTAATTGAATAACGGTGGAAAACATTTGTTGTGAATGAAAGTGTGTAAATTGTAATTTTAACCATAAAGATAATCACAAAAACTTCATCTATGTTCTTAATATACCGGTTCTCAGAAAAAATATTGCAATACGTATCGTTTGAAAACCGTATTGCGATATACCGGTATACCGGTAATACCGTGCAGTCCTACCGAACAGTATGAATCACTCGTGGCAACAACGGATACACGTAACCGCAGAACAAGTCTGACGGGGCGATACACGCACCACATGATGTTCATCGAGGTCTAGTGAATCGAAAACCCTACCCTCAATAGTGATAAAGCAAAGGTGAAAATAGTCAGAACACGATAAAACTGAATTAATTTCAAATAATGATATACTATTTGCATAAGCTTATTCATAAATGATATATTTCATACCATTTCAAATTATATATGCAAGACACATTCGAAGAAAGTTAAAAAGGGACAAGGAAAAGGGATTCATAGATTTAGTGGGAAGATAATTATTTGTTCACAATGGAAATACAATTTAACCGTATTCTATTTTAAACGTCGCCGTCACGAATCTGTTCCGGGGGCCAGCGATTCTCCGGCCGGTGTCGTGGCTCTTGGTCTTCCCGATCTCGGGCGGTCTTGGGTCCCGCCTGTTTGCTGTCAGCGGTTTATCAATTTGCTGACCCTCATATTGGCGGCAGTAGAAAGTTGAATTTGCCATTGACGTTGTGAAACCCCATATTGGCCATACCAATCGCCCTGTCTCGTTGCGTAAGTCTTGGCATATTCGTGGTGGTGTTTTTGTTACTGCTTGCTCTGTCCATCACTGGTATTTATGCCACAATCTTGAACTTGCATTCAAACCAATGTCCCCTAGCCTGTATGATTTGAAAATTGCACGATTCGTACGTAGTTTTCGGACAGCTGTGTTCGTTATCGGGACCATGTTGCGTTTTGGCGAAAGTTTTCTGCTTGGGTTCAAACCTGTACCAGCGTTGTTTTATTTTACCTAAGTTGTACAGTTACAGTTACCTAAAAAATGATAACTTTCTTTTGTCCGGTAGTTTACTGTGATCACATCAGTTTTACACAGTATGATGCTATCAATATAGATTGTATATACTGTGTATAACTGATGCGATGTCATCACAGTAATTGAATATATATCAATTGTTCATTAGTCTATGTACATTCACCTCAAAGTTACATTTGTATTATCAAAGTCACGAAAGCGACTATTTTCGGGCGAATGATGCGTATCTATCTAGGCTTTTTATGTAAGTTTGATGTACGCGTGAGGGAAAGTACAATTCCGTTCAGATAACACCGATACTGACAGGGACACGTTCGTGTGTGTTATCTCCAACACATTCTTTTAGTATTATCTCCAGCATTGATTCATGTCAAGGACACCACAAAATCTAAGCAGCCAACTCCATGACGTTACTGATACCTGCCAGGCGAAATAATTGTGGGAAAAAATTAGGGGAATCCCCTGATTTAATGAAAATATTTACATTAGGACGTCATTAGATAATGATACGCTAATAAGTGTTTGATACAACCGTTTTTAATGATGCCATTAACTAATGATGCATTAAGGATTTAATGTATCATTTGGGTTTAATGTTGACATTAGTTAATGAAGCAATGATACAACCGGATCCAGCTGAGCACTACAACTATCGTTAGTCTATGTTAAAGTATGGGAGTTACAATCGTCTTACGGTTACGATCGCTTTGAGGAACGGGACCCTGATCTCTCCTTACAGGTGCTATACACCCTTCTTGAATATGCTTTTTCCAATACCAATACAGTCCACCCTTCTTCTGTTGGCATCTACCACTGAAGTCAGGCAGCATCCCTCATCATTTCACGCAACACATGATGTCTGTGGTTTTGTGGGACACTGTTCAACGCCCCTGTCTCAATGAAGGAAGGCCCCTCCACACATGACAGACATGGCCTTTATTGCATGTACTTTGTCCGACAGCGCTCGTCTCAAAGCGGCGTGGATGGGGAATACGATGGAATCGAGATGATGGATTTTGGTAACCAAACAATTAACCTTTTTTGTACAGTATGGACATTCTTCGAAAACAATTTTTCATTTATGAACTGCTTGTAATAGTAAACTATAACCGAATATGTCACGTCATTACAGTTTTAGCAGGAAGATCGAGAAAATATATGTACAATATGTGAAGCCCATTTCTGGTGTCCCTGCTGTGATATTGATGGAATATTTCTTTAAGCGGCGTAAAACTAAACTCACTCACTCAAATAGGTATTTAACTTTGGTTGACATGCAGACATTTTTCAATTCTTAATATTATATTCACAAGGCAATTTGCATATATGTGGTCAGTAATTCAAGATTCAAGAGACTCAAGTGAAATTTAGTGCCTGACGTTGAACCCTCACGCCAGAAACAGGATAGGTGAGGCTGACTCATCCACGGGCGTTACATGGAACGTTGAACCTTCGCTCGTATTTCTCCAAGAACCTGGCTAACCTATTGAACGCCATGCCTCTTGCTTTTGGAGAAACCCTACAAGATGTGCATATTCATTGTGACATGTAAACCAGGGTAAAGAAAGGGGTTAATTTATATGTGTTTGCTGCTTTGCACTCAATAATGTTTAATGTTTAATGACATACAAAAACAATAGCTATGATAGTTGTAAGATACAATGTTGAAATAAAACTGCGAATGAAAGTAAACAACGAACACTATAACTTTATTCATAGCATATGAAAGAAAGGAAACGTACACTGACCGTAAACATGGTCTAAATGTTGTAATCGATCAAGCCTTCGAGTTGCTGTATATTTCAAACATTGTAAGACTTAGTTGTTTTACTGCACACCTACAACAGGAAGTTGTACACAAATGAAGGCTATACTGGCAATCTAGCAGTGGCTCTGGAGGCTGACGTCACGGAAGTACCTCTGATACCAAAGATCTTTCTAATCTCCGCAACAAACTTTAGGTTGACAGTGTCCAGCTGGGAACCAATAAACAACGAAAGTAACAAACTAATAACCAATCTTTTATACTGAACATTCCGCAAGAAACCCATTAGAAATGAAAGAACGTTCTTGTTTTTGACGCGACACGCGTATTGATTGGTGAAGGCTGGAAATCTGTATGTGGCAAACACAATCCCAATTCAAAATAACGATGCATGGATGACCTACAGAAAATTTAAATAACATCGGCGTAAAAACCCTGGAGGAGACCTACAGCGTCACCGCTGTCAGCTGTTCAACAAGAAGTGACTGAGTCAGGTAATTGGGCATAGATGTGATTACAGCACCTGCTCTATACGCCCACCTGCAATATACGCCGTCCGTGGTAGTCTTCTGTTAAAATCAAGCTGAAACTTTAATTTATTTTCAAGTTTAATTAATCAAGTCTTTTATGTCCATTGTTCTTTTTACAACATGAATCACCACATTTTGTGGATACTAACTATATTGTTTTTGTAGGTGTTTCAAGGCCGCAGGTTCCCTCCGTCGTGTGACGGAGTAAGTTTAGCGAGTTGCAATATTATATACATCTGTATGAAGAAAGTGCAAAATAACATGAAGTCCTTGCGATTTACAGGGGAGAAGCTAATTAAGTATATTGATTTCATCATGTGTTCTAAGATTTCCAGAACTCTTATCTATTCCCAGGAAAGGCAGCGAAAACAGAGCGATACAAATGCCCCTGTCATTTATTTCGGACACCATACATTGATGGTACATGGTTATAAACTCTACAGGAGAGTTCTATGACGTTAACAGAGAGACACTTAGCTTTGGCTACAACGAAGAAGGAATGAGGGACGAGTTTGACACCGATTTCAAGAAAGGTATAATTCATCGCCAGTTTGTTTTCTTCATAACAGTTGTGAAAGAAAAAGGGAACTATGCCAGAAGGAATCAGCCCATATACACAAGTCACGTACATTCTGAATGTACAATCAGATTTTACCAACCATCCACAGGGATTTGTTTATGACTTTTCAAATATGTTAACACGATAGATGAACGTACAAAAAAAACATGGCAGTCGATGCAATTTACTGGGGATTAGTGACTAATTAAGTGTAATATATACATTGCTTCATCAAGTGTTCTAATATTTTTAGAGACCTCATTAGGTACAAGTGCAGGTATTTTGTTACTGACAAAAACACATGCTTTATTTAAAAATTATAGCTACATTAAAAGTTGTTTAAGATCTAGGTCAGCGATAATACTATTACTAAGTTATTTTGTGCTCAGATTAAACTTTATTCAAGTCACTTGACTTAAAAGATTATCTATTTTCTGTCAGTGTTCAAGTATTTCAGCTCTTGATCAGGCCACAAACGGACACGTTTCTTTGCAGACCTGTAAGACATGTTAAATCTTTGTGACCCATGGTGTCATCATTAGTAGCAGGGACCCAACTGTCTGTTTAAGGGGCGGTGGGGTATCCTAGTGGTTACAGTGTTTCGCTCATCACGCCGAAGACCCGGGTTCGATGCCCAACGTTGGTGCAATATGTGAAGCCCATTTCTGGTGTCCCCAGCTATGATATTCATGGAATATTTCTAAAAGCGGCGTAAAACTAAACTCACTCACCCAGTCTGTTTCATCCAAATGTTGAGATCCTTTGCTTCACTGTCAAGGCAATCCTAAGCTGAAATACGCTAACATGTAGTTGCAAATTACACACGAGATCACCTAGAGACAGAGAAACAAAACTGATAAACGTATTCCTGCAACCCTGAAAAGTACACCACCCTGATGAAGGAGAAAGCAAACACCCCGAAACGTCGTGTTATTCATTATAAAGAAGTTCACATCCATAAATCTTGCTGTTCTTAGTACAACAGCCTGTTAAGCTGACACGAAGCCATCTGGTTCTCAACGTTCTGCGTTTGTCATCTCCTAATCTGCCGGAAATGTGTTACTCAGTCGCTACTTCATAACTGTTAAACGACATTGCTTTCATAGAGGTTATACGAAATTGGACACATCAGATTTCGTATCCTACAAAACATAATCTGTTTAGATTTTCCTTCTACGAATAATGAAGACTATATTTTTAGTCTGGCTTTGGTAAATGATTGAAGACCCACATCAGAAAAATGACTTCCACAAAGTTCGGATTTCAATTTAAATTCTGTAATATTTGCCATTATATTTGGGAGAAATTGTGTTCATCTGAAACAGTGCTTAATTTCGATTGGATGATACTTTTTTATCATCACAACACCACTGATTGATCACGTATATTCACTAATGGATGAAGAGTTCATAAAATACTTTGCCATCCCCACATTTTATAGTATACTACCCATCAAAAGTTTAGACTCACTTAAAACGCTCACTATATGTGTTGTTATATATATATATATATATATATATATATGGCTACATCCAAGATGAATTTATCCACTACGTAGACGAACTAACTGCAAACCTTATGCAGATGACCTGCACGAGGGTCATGCATCAAATTGCTGAAAAGCATGTGCAAATATCGTGCATGTGAACAGCTGCGTTTTAGTGTAAAGTTTTGTTAAGAATTCGCCAATTTTCACTGATTTTCATCATTTATTGAAACCATGACAATAATCTTTTCAACATTACGAATTTGTTTTACAATACATCAGTTCATGTGTGTAAACAGTACCTTTAAACATTATGGAATATTTTTCCAAAATCTAGTTTAGAACAGTGGACTGGAGTAAGTGGCTACATTTACACTAGTGAGTCTAAACTTTTGATGGGCAGTATATTTTGATCCCGTCGATGGATGCGAGATGAAATTGTGTTTTAAGTCACGTTCGAGATTACTGCAGTTTTATTGCGACATCTGATTGACAAAGTGGACAGGAAAAAAAATTATGAGGCTGAGCGAGTGTACGTGTAAGTGTGGACACCGCCATGATCAGGTTAGGTAATTATTGCCTTAATGCGCAGTTGCGGCCCCTAATCCCAGGCTGGGAAAGTGTAATGAGTCTTTTTGAATACTGTAAATTGGTAGATACAAGTATGAACATGGGAGGAGTGGTTGTGGGCGATGGCGTGTTTTTGGGCGTCGAATTTGAGTTTAATTACTTACGTTCGTGTTAATGCCAAGTACAACTGACGAAAGCAGAAAATCGATACACGACTTCATTTGGGTCGAAAACAAATATTTTGTTACCGACTTGACGTGACGTCGTCAAAAACGTGTTGATTTAAAATAAAGAAGCTGTATCGAACTTTAGATAAGGTCTAAATGATGGATATTTCCACCACACAGATATTTTGTGATCAGGTTAGAATTTGCTTCACGTTTGTTCGTGGTGTGTGCGTGTAGTGTTTGTTTGCCTGTGATCAGCATCATGAGCATCGATCTACACAACTGGGATACAACGACATGTATCAACCAAATCAGCGTGCCTGACCACCCGATCCTGTTAGTCGCCTCTTACGACAAGCATTGTTTGCTGAAGATCAATTCTAACCCGGATCTTCCCGGGTGTGCACGTAGTGATGAATGAGGTCACCTTCCAAATGAATATCTGTTTTGCTATCACTCTTTAATTCAATGAAACCCATTTCTTCATATAAATAGTTTACAGCAATATTAAAGGAAATGAATAACGTTAATCTTTTCCCTGAGTATTACTCCTGATGGGAAATGATCACAGCGGTGACGACATTCATACAATTTACATACAAAGTTTACCATTTATTGTCTGACGTCTCACAGCAGCATTCCTGCGTGATTTGTCATCACGCAAACAAACAAGACAATCTAATCATGGATGGACCAGTAAGTACAGTGACACCATATTTCCGTTATGGATTTTGTTGAAACGAAGCAACAGCAGATGTCAACAAGCAAGACAATCTAGTCATCGATGGACCAGAAAATACAGTGACACCATATCTCCTGTACGGATTTTGTTGAAACGGAGCAACACCAGATGTCAACCTCGATTTACGTCTGTTGTTAAAAGTGCAGAGATTCTGCTGCTTGTAAATAAAGAAGACGTTCAAGTTATATATTCATTTGCAGCACAGTGTGTGTCAGTTTTACTTCCTCATCTCAACATGTTTTTCTTGTTGACTCAACGTAGATAAAAGCTATTGAGCTTCAAGAAACATATTACATCAAGGCACCAAATAGCTGTGATCTTTTTTCGAATGGACACTGAAAATCATTGAAGACATCAAGTGTTTACGAACAGGGCCCCGTTCCTCAAGGCGATCGTAGCGCTAATGTTGATCGTAACTCCTATCCTTTAACATAGACTTACGAATGTCGTAGCGCTACAATTCGCCCCTTGAGTAGAACGGGGCCCTGGTCAAAGATGATATCGCGGCATGACACGGCATGACACGGGTTTCATCATTAAGCTGCTTATATACTGAAAGGCCCCAAAGTAATATTGCAAATGGCATTTAAGTATCAATGGAGTATTTGAACCTATTTTTTAAAAATATACACCGGAAATCATGTTTGAGCCTGTATTGCCCCAAAAAGCATTGTTTGAGATTGAGGTTTGAAATGTAACGACCTCAAACAGCAAATACTTACTCTTGATACAATTTGTGTGATGCTACCGCTAGGGTAGGACATGCTTAGAATTTAGTTATGCCTTTTGTGTAAGCCCACTGAGATGCCACACCTCCCGCATCTCGAGCAGCAACGTGTCCATTCAACTTGTATTTCTCCTGTTTGGCTAGCATTCATATCTTAACATATCAGATTTGTAATTTGCAACACATCCTGCACACTCCCTACACTATCATTACATTGTTTGCGGAAGTGATGGGATAGCCTAGTGGTTTAAGCGTTTGCTCGTCACTCCGAAGACCCGGGTTCGATTCCCCAAATGGGTAAAATGTGGGGAGCACAACTGGTGTCCCCCGCCCTGATATTGCTGGAATATTGCTAAAAGCGGCGTAAAATCATGCTCACTCTGGGTCTAAGTTCCACCCATTACAAACGATTCCTGATCCCACGTCTCACAGACAGGCCAATACCGCCCTAGGACCAGGCACATGTCCTGCGGCCTCTGTTGCAGGACCATGGTGATGACGTAGATGAAAGACTCGGATGTGGTGGAGGCATTTGGACATACACTGCTCGCACAATCTTTGGTTGATTTGAACTGGTAAACCGATCCCGTGAGTGAGATGGTTCTCTTGTACGTTGAAATGACGCGCGAACCAGTGAAGATCCGGGTTAGAAATTGGTCTTTAGCAATCCCTGCCTGCTGTAAGAGGCGACTGACGGGATCGGGTGGTCAGGCTAGCTGACTTGGTTGAAGCATGTCATCGTATCCCAATTTCGACTATTCGATGCTCATGATGTTGATCACTGGATCGTCTAGTCGGAAATCGATTATTTATTGCTGGAATATTGCTGAGTGCCGTGTTAAACAACAAACAAAACAAAGACAGTACCCGCAACTGAAGACAACAGTTTCAAGACGTCCTGTGGCGATGTTGCGATTGGCAGCATTCAGTCTCGGTATTTCCCTGCTTCTAGTACGTCGCCAAACGAATGACAAATTGACTGACTTCGACCTTTTAGTCATTTTGACGGAAAATGTCACAGCGTGTTCTTGCTCTTAGCGTTTAGTGTCCTTTCCATGGTATTTTCTTGCTGTCTTATGAAAATATGTCTGTAAAACTATAAAAGTTAAAAATGGTTGTGCTATTCACCAGTGGCCTGGCGTTAGTTCAATAAAACAAAATTGCATTTGGATTGAAAGTTTCATTAATAAACAAAAACATGATCAACATTCTCATTTTATCCAATGCAGGTTTTTTAAAGATTGTAACTTGAAAATCCATAGCATGCACAGATTCTTAACATTTGGAGACATGTAATTAAATCCGTTAATAGCATACATTAATTTAAAAATGAATCCCGAAGCCCGAGTTCAAACAGTCCACCGAGACAGATTTCACTGAGAGAAAAAGGGAAAGCCGTCAGAATAACGACAACCAGAAACCATCGTTAACACCTGGAATCTAGGAAAAGAGCAGCAATTACGACATACTTATTACAACCTCACAGACGCACCTTTTTTCATCTTTTCTACTTAGTAGCAGCTACCGGTATAAAGCGGGAAATTTTTACTTTTTGTAACATCTTTATCAAATGAATCTATCTGATACATTTATTACAATCGGTCAATATGTTTTTTGCAAAGAAAGTGTCTTTCATTTGTGATTTGTCTTAACATTACTTACCCTTAAAAGAACGTAATGCAGGTGTGCAATATATATAATTATGCATAACTATATTTAATAAACGTTGTGTCACTGTAGCTTTTGTGGTTATAT
Organism: Haliotis rubra; assembly: GCF_003918875.1. Taxonomy (NCBI): domain Eukaryota; kingdom Metazoa; phylum Mollusca; class Gastropoda; order Lepetellida; family Haliotidae; genus Haliotis; species Haliotis rubra. The sequence goes on from NW_025767634.1 coordinate 1,506,279, forward strand.
CTCAATGTAAGAATGAGTGAGTGAGTATGGTTTCACGCTGCTTTTAGTTGAATATTCCAGCAATATCACGGCGGGGGACACCAGAAATGGGCTCCATACATTGCGGCCATGTGGGGAATCGAACCCGGGTCTTCGGAGTGACGAGCGTACGCTTTAACCACTAGGCTACCCCACCGCCCCTCTCTGTAAGACATGCAACAAATTGTTTTCTTTAGAATCCTCAGATGGAGTGGTCGTTTATATTGCCTTGAGTGAAGTTGTGACCATAGGCATCGCCATCATTAATGTCTTTAATCACCACTGGATTTATCGGTATCATTAACGGCGTAAAATATGTGACACATGTTATATTTGGGATTACTCTTTCTCAGTAAAGTACAAATTTTAGTAAACTCATGGGCCAAAGGAAGTATAGGACTGGAAAAATTATTTTTTCACTGTCATTGACATGGTTATGAGAATTAGACATGCGGACAATGTTGGCCCCACTACTGGGAAGGGAAATACACCGCCAAAACGCAACACGTTCGAACGGTGAGAGTGTTGAGGTCACACATGTGGAAAGCATGTTCCATGCCCCTAGCACATAATGCACGTGCAAAGTTTCGGTATAAGTGCGATGCGTCGGTCCCGTCATATCACAGCTGCTGAAAACACATGAAAAGTATGCCACGACTGACGCCAGAACAGAGGGAGAGGGCCATAGGGATGTCCGATATGGGAGCGACGAACGTCAGAATTGCAAGAAGATTTGGTTGTACGCCACTGACGACAGCGAGACTCCTCCAACGATTCAGACAGACAGGTCGAACACAGGACAGGCCGAGGAGTGTACGTCCACGTGTAACCAGCGCACGTGAAGATCACCATATACGCCTGATACACCTCCGAAATCGATTTGTTACGGCAACGCCAACGGCCGAAACAGCGTTGGGACGTCGCATCAGTCGAAGGACTGTCCTCAAACGTTTGAGAGCAGGTGGAATACGTTGCTATCGACCATTCCGTGGAATGAGACTAACACAACAACATCGACTTGAAAGACTGCAATGGGCAAGACGAGTATACCGCTGGCAAGTGCGTGACTGGCGTAGGGTCCTCTTCACCGATGAAAGTCGGTTTTGTCTGCACAAAAAGACGGCCGACAGAGAGTTTACAGGCGATGGCATGAGCGTTTTGCAGCAACATGCATTCAAGAAGTCCATGCCTATGGTGGAGGTGGTGTGATGGTATGGGGTGGCATTATTGGCGACCAAACGACACCCTTGGTCGTTATTCAGGGGAATCTCAATGCTGACGAGTACCGAAATCAAGTCTTGCAGCCTGTTGTCTTACCTTTCTTGAACAATCAACCAGCAACTCCCCATACAGCAATAGCGACGAGAAACTTTCTTAATCAGAATAACGTTAATGTTCTACCCTGGCCTTTCGATCACCAGATATGAATCCGATCGAGCATTTGTGGGATCATTTGGGAAGACAAATTTGTGGTCGTCATCACCCTCCACAGACAAGACAAGAGTTGGAAGTGGCATTGAGGGACGAATGGCAGCGACTGCCAAATCACGTCATACGACGCTTGATGTCATCGATGCGACGACGTGCACGAGCGTGCATCGAGGCTGCTCGCGGACACACACGCTAATGACGTTGTGATCGTTCTTGAACGAACTTTTCTGTCTTTTGTGTGCGCAATTCGTCAAAGGAATATCATTGTAACTTTGGTATTTACCCCCTGACTGTTTGAATGTCAATGTCACCTTTCAGTTCTTTCAACCAGGTAATGATTTGTACACACAGCAAAGTGCAAATGAATTTGCTACAAATACATCTATTACATAATCCAAATCTTGTGTTGTTTCTGTTTTACTGATCTTCAAAATGACCTATACTTTCTTTTTCCCATGAGTTTACTTTTGTTGGTTTGAGTGCCATCCAGGATTAGAACCCACACCCTCAGATTCAGGCACCTAATCGCCAGTAAACAAAGTCTGTCGTCTAAGCTATTCAGCTACCGCGGCTTCCACAATCAGGTTTTTCCACAAACCGCGATTTTTACCCAAAGAGTCTTTTTGATTAAGATTGATACGGTTAAGTAGAATTTAATGTGTAGAACATACATTAATAAATCCATTCATCCCCACTGTACTTCTTACATCGTCTTTTTATTTGTACTCAAAGACTAAGAGGGAGGGAATGATTGGACTTCAGACGCTTGAACTCACGATAACCAATTCTGCTTGCACCAAGTTCCGTTGTCTGATATGATAAGACGTTTTCCGCTGTCAATATTTCAGAAACCGCACCGCCCGACAAGCTGCTCCACATGCAATGGCCCTTAAATATGACCAGTGAGCGACAGACGTTTGGATATGAGACAAGTTGTATTGACACGAACCAATTCCATCTTATCCATCAAACTACTTGTCTCTACACCTGCGATGATAAACCTTTTGACTGATCTGTCAACTGTTATCTATTCCCAGGAAGGCATCAACAACAGAACTCTACACCGATTTAACGATACAAATGCACCTGACATTCACTTGGAACTGTTATCTATTCCCAGGAAAGGCAGCGAAAACAGTGCGATACAAATGCACCTGTCATTTATTTCGGACACCATACATTGATGGTACAGGGTTATAAACTCTACAGGAGAGTTCTATGACGTTAACAGAGAGACACTTAGCTTTGGCTACAACGAAGAAGGAATGAGGGAGGAGTTTGACACAGATTTCAAGAAAAGTATAATTCATCTTCGATTTGTTTTCTTCATAACGGTTGTGGAAGAAATAGGGAACTATGCCAGAAGGAATCAGCTCAGATACATCTCGAAACGTTCTGAATCCATCAGATTTTACAAGCCATCGATCAGAGGGATTTGTTTATGACTTTTTAAAACGAAAACTATGAGATGTTCAGGTTTCCGGATTATAAGCGTTTTTCTGTCTTACATTTTATGAAAGTGATATCAAGACTTTAAAAATTAATTTGGTTTTAACTAGGAAATCTTTAAAACATTCCTGATGTTGTTTTGCTAATAGATTGTGCGGTGTGATATGTGAACCGTATTAGTTTCATTTGTGATATGTCTACATTGTACTATCTTGGAAAAGTCATAAAAAGAAACTGAAGTGTCAAAACTATCTTTATGCGTGTAAAACGTATCACAACGTAAGTACCAGTTGTACCACTGATGTCTGTTGACACTGATGTATATAATCCGCCGTGATTCGGATTATTTTATGCTGAAAACTTTGAAGAATATGAAATATGATGTTGAAAATCTGTTTTTATCTCTCCGTTGCAGATATGGTTGTTCCCTCCTTACCTGCAAACCAATGTAGTGTAGTTAAACCAATGGTCCTAGACAAAGCAATGGCGTTCAAAAGTCTTTGTAGAAAACTAAAATATTAGGCGCAGGTGTCTTCGTGTTAACAGGGGATTTACTACTGAAGGTGGAACGATGTTCAATATTGGTTTACACTATTTTAGGGGATGACTAATATAAGTTTTGAAGGCAACTACATATTGACTGATTTTGTGCAGGAGTGAGTGAGTGAGTTAATATTTAACGTCACATCGGCAATATCCATATAGTGACGAAAACAATTTAGACAATAAAAATGAAAACATTTTGGAAAGTAAAACCTGTCGACGATGGACAGTAAAAATACTAGAATATCACATATATGAACATAAAACTAGAATGTTAAACTAAAAGATTTTAATTAAAAAAGACAATACAATATAAAACACGGGCTATAGATCGCCAACAACTGAAGGTAGATCATCATACTAGGAACCATGGGGACTTACAGTACTTTTGCTTCCTGCATGGACCCTAGCTGGATTTATATCATCCCTTCAGCCTCTGGCGACTGAAGTCAAATTGAGCCAAAATTAAAATGACAAAAATGCTACATTTAAAACAGCTGGTAAATTTAAATTTCCTTTGAAAGTTTTGGGAGTATCGTACCCTCGCAAGAGGACAATAATTTTACGCTACTTCAACACCCTTTGAGGGTACAGCCACTAACAATCTCAGTTATTAATCTAAACTACCAATAATAAAATATGTATCTATTTACATTTAACAAATCTAATTCTTTTCAAAATGCAATAATTAAATGAGAACTTATATTATTAAAAAGATCCTTCATAGTTCGTGATTTGAAATAGATGTCCCTAGTGAGGGAATATTCAACACAGTCAAGCAAGACATGCTTGACCGTGATTCTTCCATCACAAGGGATGCAAAACGTAGGATCTTCACCTTTTAACAGATATTCATGTGTATATCTTGTGTGGCCAATGCGACACCGTCGTATGATGATGACCTCTTTAAATCTGGACTGACAACCGAAGTAGGTGTAACCAATGTAGGGTTTTATTTCATGTAGTTTATTGATACCTACCTGGGTGTCCCACTTCTTCTGCATTAGATCACGGATATAAGATCTGATGACAGCTTTATAATCAGAGTATGGAATAAGAAGTGGTGTCACAGATTTGTTGAGTGCTGCCTTGGCAGCAAGATCAGCCATTGTGTTACCAGAAATGCCAACGTGGCTGGGTAACCAACAAAAGACGATGTCGCATTGGCCAGTAGCAGGATCATTATACAATTCAATAATTTCAATTAAAAGTGGATGTTTACAAGAGAGATTATTGATAGCCTGAAGGCACCACACAGAATCGGAAAAGATTATGTATTGTTTATATTTACGGTGTTTATTAATATTTTAAGAGCTGTTAATATGGATTTTGCTCAGGAAGGATATTGGGTGGCAGCACTGGATTTAACAGACATCATCAAGGGAGCTGAAACATTGAATCATCTGACACAGTTGAGCGACTGATCTTTCATGTTCAGATATACCTTGATGGTGATCTTAAATTCCTTAATTGTATGAGGAATATTTACCTTTATGGATGTTCCTGGTACAAATGTCTTGCTAGCGACATATGGTAATAAAAGTAATAGTAAGCAAGCTTCCGAATTTTCACAAGGGGGCAAGTCAATCTGTTATCTGTGTGAATACTCCTCTTTTCAAGTTCGTGCCGACAAACGGAAAAAACTAACCGTTACTTACAGCAAATGAACAGGTAACGCAACTGATATATGAGGGTAGAGGCAACATTACGACGAGCTAATCGGATATATAAAACCCAAATGTATCAACCTTTGTTCAAACACTAGGAATTGTTTCGTTGAATACATTAACGATACCAGTACCATTACCACTGAGATACGTCTGTAGGAGATAATCCATAATCATCAACAGCACAGTGCTGTATTCATTCTTTGAGAGAACATGGCAGAATAAGGTCAGACACTGATGACAAAGGTTCCACAGATATTGAAATGCTAGCTTTCGGGATATGGAAGAAATGATTTCGCATATATGGCGGTGTCTACCGAGGTAAATATGACCCTTACATCAATATTTTTTTGTCATCTTCCAGAATATTCAGATCTTCATTCAACCAAGTTTCAAGCAACTCTCAAACAGTATAAATAAAGTAAATTAATTGGCTGAGAAGTTTTCATGCCACAACGTTTCATTGAGATAGGGATTTGAACCCAACAAAAACAATGCCAATGACACCAAATAGCACAAACTCACTCTCGGTAGATAGAACGTGCATCAATTTTTAAGCTTATATTAGATATGAATCACAAACACTGCTTTTGAATGTAAATTTTATGATGGTTATGCATGCACGGATATCGAAACGTTGATCTTGACATTGACAAGATTTTTACATATCAATGATGTGATAACAATCAATGATGTGTGTAATGGAGTTTTCTTTTCACATACAAGGTTCACGACATACGGTATGTATGTGCCATTACTTAGACCAGGTCATATCATACAACTGAACAAAAATAATCCGTCAAATCTGGCATTTTGGTAAAGAAATCACACTGTTACAATCGATCATTTGTTTTCGTGACACTTTCAATGAGCTTTTGAAATAATGAAAATTGTTTTTTCCGCAATATCCAAACCTAATGTATTATCTTCGTATAACATTATTCCAGATGTCTATGTAAAACATGTTGTCTGTCACTGTAATGCAAACAATGTCAATTTCAAGCAAAGAACAAAATTGTATTATACAAGACCAAAACTCAAACGAAAAATAATCTCTAAGATCAATAAATTGTTCAAAACCAAATGATGAACTGAAGGTGCTGATATAGACTTTAGACGTCATGTTTTTCCTAAGTAGTATTATGTACATCGCAGCGGATGGGAACAGGGAATTGTGACTGGAAACAGTCAACACAGGACTCTGTCTCCCGGCCCATGATCAATGTGGACTGGCTCATTTTCTCATACATGTATTTTGTATTAATAGTAACAAATATATATTCAAACTAAACAATGAAACTGATGTGTCTCCGCTTGTACATTTAAAATCATTGCTTACCACACATCAGTATGAGTGATTACATTGGACAGTGAATACGGGTCTGGTATGGACGGAAACATGACCTCCTGCAAGGACGAAATGAAAGTACAGACCACATTTGGGAATAGTAGAGCACAAGACCAAATACTGCACATGCAGCCTGTTTGCGAACGTCTTCTGGGTGACATGTTTGGTTTTCCATTTTCAAAATGCCGCATCTATGAGTGTGTCAAAGATGAATGTGCCAAAGCTGTCATGATGACTGCAGTGCACACTGGCTCTTCCATGCGGAATTAATCCTGACTCCTGTCAGAGTGTGTATTTAAAATAAGCCGCTCCCTTATCAGTTCTCATCGGGCAGAATAAATGACCCCAGCGCACGTGCGGTGCACATGATGTCAGCGGCGTTAGGGGCAGGATTGTGATTGGAATATCAGATAAAGAAATTACAGAGAAAATGCAGCTTTAATCAGGGCTTAAATTGGATTAGGCATTACAAATGGCCAAAGAAACTGGACTGATTAAATGACAAGTTAAAAATCAGGACTTTAAGGATGTCGAAGAAGTAAGATATAAATCAAGACGGTCAAATTGCTCATGATGAAGGCAAGTCAACAAACGAGAATTCACAGCAGTTACCTTAGCAACCAGCAAAAGGTGCATCATGGTCAAGGTGGTACAGATAAACATCAGAGTACACACCATACTCAACAATTTCCATGTGGTCACGTTGTGGGCGGGCACACAGGCAATGTGATACAATTGCCGTAAAATTGGACACCGCAACCCTGTGTCGATCTAGCCATTCCAGTGGAAACTGAATGAGGTTCTTTGTGGTGGCACTTCAGAGGACGAACCATCAGACTTCTTTGTCGTATCAGTGACCTGTGATGATGATGGTCGAGTGTAGATGGTAACCTTATATCTACAGGGCAGCCCGGTAGAATTTACAGTAGTCACTCGTGCTGATACAACCGCGATTTCACAATCAACATTTAATCCCTGGAACGAAGCTGATACCCCAGACAGGGAGTTATGCATGCATAACAGAATGGGTGTGCAGGGCCGTTTATGACGGATGTCAAGTATCATGCTCTTCTGAGTATAGATATGTCCCTCAAGATAACATTGGCAGAGTCCCATGTAGGTGAAATCAGATGTTTGTATCCGTGGGCTTGTTCACGAGTGAGCAAGTTAACATCAAGTTGAAAGAGAATGTCCAACCGTATAGTATCGCGACAAAACGCAGAATAGAATCTGATTTGCATGCAAGATGTATGCTGTATTAATGAGGTAACAGAGCCAGCTAAGTACTGCGCTCCCATGGGGCCAGTAATGAAGAAGTCTGACCAGGTTCGAATCTGTGTGGATCTTCAAGAGGCATTGGAGCATGAGAGGTTCATGATGCCGAATCTCGAATCGAGCTCAACGGTATTCTCAACCTCGGATCCATCCAGGTATATATATATATATATATATATATTTATATAATAATAGGATATTTATATAGCGCACATATCAAAGCAACTAGTGCTTACTCAAGGCGCTGGTATTTTTTCCCTTGATCACTGGATCTCAATCTCAACGGCACATCATATTATCAATCTCAACTCCCTGAGGAGTATACAGCTCTTGCAGCCATTAGGCGCACCGAGTTATTGTGGCTTTCTCATCCTAACGAGGTACCCATTCACAGCTGGGTGGACTGGGACACATAGTCACAGTACTTTGTCCAAGTTCACTGCACGTTGCTGTACCCGCAACTAGGTGTTTGCACGTATTCATGTGGCCACCATCTGGTCATATACCAGATCCATCATATTTTACCAAATGCCTCTGCATGAAGACAGTCAGATGCTGACGACATTCATGACGCATGTGGACGTTATTGCTGTAGGAGTGCTCCTTTTGGAATAACATTAGCTCCAGGCATAGTTCAGAGGAAAATTTGTGAGGTATTGACAGGGGACATTCAAGTTAATTGTCACACACCAAAAGAGCATGATGAGAGACTAGATCGTATGTTGAATACAATTCTATGAGCTGGTTTGAAGCTTAAAAAGACAAATGCAAATTTCAAGATAAGACATAGTATACTTTGGATACAAAGTCATTAAGGATGGGAGGAGTGCCTACCGGAACAAGCTGAAGGCCATCGTTGCCCTACTAGCAAATATACAGTTAAGAGTACAAAGGATGGGAGGGTGATTTACATGGAAGATTGTTTTCATGATGGTATTACAAACTATACATAGTTTCTTTAAAGCACAAATTTGTTACATTGAAACAATTCGTTAAATCTTAACATGTTCTTTCAATACAATGGTTTGGGATATAAGTGTTTGAAGGCAGGGCCGAGAAAATATAATGAAATCCAGCGCCATCACACGTGTCGCAGAGGTTACACATTCTTTCTTCAGGTGGACTTTTGTGTTATACTGCTTTTTACTTCTATAGATAAACGATGGCAGGAACCTCTAAACAAGAGGAATTTAAGAGCCAGGGAGAAAGTGATAATGTCAAATATTTTTCAAGGACAAGATCAGTTTGAATAGGCGATAAGTGGTACCTTTCGAATTCGCAATCTCTTCGCGTCGTGTTTGAGTTGCTATATGATGACTGTAATCTTAGGCTTCATCATATTACATTTGGTTCAGGATTCTTGACAGCTTTTGTTCTTTGCCAGATAAGACTTTAGCCAAGAAACATACCATAACGATGTGACTGAACTGAGACTATGTCGAATCAACTTACTTGGGCAATTCTTACTTGACTGATACTGTGAATAAACCTAAAACAGATTTTTCAAGAATGATTGAGTGTGGATTTAGGGGGCTATGCATGAGATACTGCATGCTCAGCAATCTAAGATGTACTAACAAGTATGGAGTTCAGTACTCGAGTTCTATGATACAGTTTTACCATTTGTGGTCAGTGCTGATGCCAGTAGTTATGGCTAAGGTGGACCACTGTTTCAAGCACATGGGGACGCATTACCTTCACTTGCCTTCTGTTCAAGCACACTCACAGCTTCAGAAGTAAAATATGCAAAGATTGAAAAAATTGTTTTACTGGTGTATGGGTCATGAGAAAGTTAGTCGTTAACTTGAGGGACTAGAATCTGTCAGACCTCAGAATTGGTCCCATTCATTAACTACCATGACATAAATCGCGTGCCATCGCTTTGCCAGCGCTGAAAATGTGTCAGCCAGGAGTCTCATTGTACCAGACACACTGCAAGAAGTCCTTTGCCAGAGAAGATTGATGAAGCATGTATGGAGGAGAAATAACAGACTTTGTTGAATCAGTTTCTGTAAACAAACCAATTTCAGATGCGATAGCAGAATGCAGAAAAAGGCCACAATGTCAGACAGTTCTTTGTCGATAGCAATACAGTTAGCAATGTTAGGATGGGCAGGCCACATCTGCGATGTACCAGCATAATATCATGTTTACAATAAAATCACGGTGATCTCTCAGGTGATAATCATCTCTTGATGTTCAGAGATCGCATTACAGTACCAGCACAGTTGACAGAGGATATTGTGGACTGGATCCACCAAGGACCTCCGGGCATTGGAAACAGAGGTTTATGGTGGCCTGACATTTCAACTGATATGAAAGTAAAGGTTTCTCAGAGCACCATCAACAGACCATCGCAGAAGAAAGAACCCCACAGAAAAAACTCAGCTTACCAGACAGACCTTGGCAGAAAGTTAAAGCTGATCTTGGCTGTGTTAAAGGGGAACATTGTCTTATTGTGACTGATTGTTTCTCCTACTATCTGGAGTGGCATTTAAAAGTTGGTGTGATGAACAACGGTGAGAGTTGTATGCACATGGACGATGAATCAAAACAGTACATGCTTATTACAACAAGCAAAGGAGACACTGTGATTCGGGACTGATAGTGTGCGGTCACATGACACAAGTTTGAGACACTGTTCCAAAGGGTGAAACAGCGTTGTTCGCAGTATCTCTGCAACAACATTAACCAGATCGGGTCGTGTTGTGAAGTCACAAGTGAGTTATGGTGACTGGTCCAAGTTGACCTATGTTGACTGTTCTGAACTTTCTGTAAAACTAAGTTTATGGCAACAAAAGAGCTATGCATTAACACTATCATGCAAAAAACGTTCTGTTAAACATTGGAGTCACCATTTGTTTTAGGTTCACCATATTTTTTAGGTTCATTGATATAAGCTTTATGCAATTGCCAATTGTTTGTTACCTGTAGTTACACATGGTTTAATGCTAATCACAGTCGGCGGTAACCATGTCCATCACATGCAGTTATCAGAGCTGGATGCCATGCCGTGAAGATTCGGGTTAGAATTCGTCTTCAGCAACACATGATTGTCGTAAGAGGCGACTAACGGGTGGTCAGGCTCGCTGACTTGGTTGACACCTGTCATCGTATCCCAATTGCGTAGATGTTCATGCTGTTGATCACTGGATTATTTAGAGACCGCCGCCATATAACTGGAATATTGCTGTGTGCGGCGTTAAACACCAACCAAACCAAACCAAACCAAAGAAGGGAGATATCTGTGTATGAATATCAGCCATTCCCTCCAGAATTTAGGGATGTCAACTTTTTTTATTTTGAGTAACACGACGTTTCGGAGTATATTCTTACTCCTTCATCAGGTGAATGATATGTGCAGCATTATGTAAAATACGTGTATACTTATTCAAATATGTGATTATAGAGCACTAGGTTTAGTTTTCTTTTCAAAGTGAACATGGATGTCTACAAATATGTCAGATATCAAAGCGATAATCTACACCAAAACGAAAACAAACATCTTTAATTATCATCGCACAAAAGTAATACCAATTCATCACTTGATGAACATTAGATGTGAAATCTGAGAATCTGGGTATTTTTGCTCCCAAAAACATACTTGGACTTAACATGATCATACAACGACAAAAACACTACACCTTGTCAGGTTACACACGCAGACAGATATGTTTAGTTTATATATCAGAATATCAGAATCCTAAAATATTACCTTATAACATTCGTCTTACCATGCGCTTGTGAATTTGTATCTGTCGGTCTAAGGCGGACACAAATCGCTGTGCAGAGTTGCGTCCCTTGGACACGCCAGAAAACTATGATAGTGGATTCGAATCCCGGTTCGACCTGAATATGGTACTTGAATATGAGTTTTACCAAAGTTTTAAACGAGCCACATTAAGAGTTCTCCTTCTACATCAAGGTGATACACAACTGGAATACTGTAAAAGCATCCTTAAACCAGAATTACTCATTTGAATCCGTCTTTGGCCCGCCTATGGTCAAATAGCCGTTTCCCAGCAGGATCTATTGATGTCAAGCAGCGTATCTTCTGGTCTAGACCCCATTATTTACAGACCGCAGTCTGGAGTATTGCTAAGTGTGGCGTTAAACAAAACAAATGAATAACATATTTAGATACATGTATGAAAGTAACAAAACACCGTCCACATGACTTAACATGACTTCAACTTTTCAATAGTCAGTTCTTTCATTTCTGTCGAGCAATATGGTGGACATGTGGTGGACATTTCCAAATTTGACAAACCAGTGAGCAATATGATGTTTGTCTCTTTTCTTTTCTCAAAAATTCACCTCGAGCTTACAAGTTATTCCTTTTTCTAATCTTTTCCATGAGTTAACAGTTCTTATTCTAACCAACTGGAAGGATGAGCTACAGCATTTGGGATAATTATCCAAAATTTAAAAAAGAAATCCTTCTTCTAAAAACGTGTAACCTTTGAAATTTGGTAAATATGCATATGCAAACTAAGAAGACTTTCTGGAACTTCTGAACCACCCACCTCAAGATGACTCATTTAGCAATTAAGTTTGTTCAAACCCCCCTCCCCCCTTCCCCCACACCAAAAAATAACATAAAAGAATAAAAAAAATAATGTTGTGATGAATGTTTCTTACCACAACAATATTCTCATGACGGAGCATAGATTCCTCCCACACAGTTTTACTTATGGTTATTGGTTACACATTCCACTTCAATCAGAGCTCATTCTGAATGTAATTACTGCAGTATACACCTGGACAACAGACTGACCCCACAGCTGATTACTGAAATGTACGTCAGAGTTTACTGAAATGTACGTCAGAGTTTACATCAGTTCGTCCTTCCCTGAAAGACATAGCTAATCTTAGCTGTTCGACTGTCCCTCAAGTTAACCTGGAGAATCACACGACACATCTGTATGTATAACTTCCTCTGATCGGAGCACGGCCACCAGTGGGCAGGTCATTAAGGAAATTATGTTTAACTAGCTGTCAGTGGTCACCAGAGTGTAGGTCATTAGGAACTATGTTTTACAAGTAGTTTGAGGACCTGGTCAACACTATGCCAGTCATCAGTTTATCAAGCTGTCGTTGGTGGTTGTGTTCTGAATGACCCCAGCACTTATCCATGCACACTGCAAATATTTTTCAGATTGTTCAACATGCATGTCATTAAATATACTTCTCATCAAAAGTTTAGACTCACTTGTGTAAATATAGCCGCTTACTTCAGGCAACCGTTGTGAACTAAATTTTGAAATATGCCATACTGTTTAAAGGTACTGTTTACACATGAACTGATGCATTGTAATACAAATTCGTAACGTTGAAAAGATTATTGTCATGAGTTCAGTAAAAGATGAAACTCAGTGAAAACTTTACACCACAACGCAATATTTGCACATGCTTTTCAACAATTTGAGACATGATCCTCGTGTAATTCAGCTGCATGAAGTTTGCAGTTGGTTCCCTTGAGTTAGTTGAGAAATCAATCTTCGATTTATATATATATATATATTATATATACACACACGTGATTTCTGCAGGTGTATTATCATTAAATATATAAAATATGAGTCAAATATAAAGGAGATTTGACAAGAGGAAATATCTGGACTCATATATGTATATATATATATATATATATATATATATATATATATATATATATATATATATATATATATATATACATAACATATAGTGAGTGTTGTAAGTGAGTCTAAACTTTTGAAGAGTCGTATATGTTACCTTGTTAGCAGTGATTTGTAAATGTGTGACCAGTCATGTAAGAGTTATGCAATCAGACAAGCATACATCATTTGCAATTAAAAGAGGAATCATTCACATTCTATCATAACCTGGACTTATGTTATGGTGTTTTGTTTTATATCAAAAGATCAAAGAAATCACAGAAATACGGATGGGCTACCGCAGCATCACCCACAAGAATGCTTCCAAAACTAGCAATACATTCGCTTTGTATATTTTGCCCTCTAATTTTATCGTTATTAACCAAACTGCATCCTCTATAATAATATCTCAGCAAAATGAGACTTCAATAAGGAACACTGGGTTTATTCTTGAATACATATGATTATTATACTTTTCTAGAAATAACGAAAATACAGAAATGAAACACACTTTGCTATGTTATGGCTTGCAAAACTTTTTGAAGTGGGTATCCACAGTAACCCTTTAAGAGGATATTGAAAATAACTTTTCCAACAGTATATTGATATAACTTTTCAAAGAGTGACAAACTTTGTTTGACAATTGTATTTCGCTGCGTTTTGAAAGAATACACCTACAAACGGCGGGGCCAAAGAACGTACATACTTCAAAATGGGTTTGACCAAAACCCAACTATGATACCTACCAAATATACAGCCATCGAATAGCTAATTTCAGACTATCAAACTCTCAAATATAGTTGTGTGCCCGACATGTCACAATATGTTGACTTTAACAATGGAGGTGAAATTACTTTGCAGCTGATACAATTTGTGATTGTATAGAAACAATACGACGTCAGTACATTACAATTAAGACCCTTGAAAGAAGGAATTATTCTCAGTGTTAAAAATGGAAGACATGTCTCCTGCGAACACCTGCTGTCATCACTGTATTTTCAGTGAGCCATTCATAATATGTCCACCAACATGCCCAACGAACGACTCGAAACATACGAAGAAACACTAAGTAAGAAATGAAGTGAGGCATGAGAGTAACTGATAGATCGGATTTTCCTGTTCAAAGTTAGATTGGTATTCACAAGAGTGAATCAAGTCCAGGCTCATCTATCATCCACGCTTTGGACGAGGAATGCAACGCACATCTACAATCACAGCATCGGTTACTAAACTGAAATTAAAGTGCGATCATTTGGAAAAGCAATATAGAAACACTGACAACACGTATATACTATACTTATAACTTTAATAAGGGGAACATTTTGTTGGTACATGCTGTAAAAAGGCTGTAGTTGGGAAATGTATTGTCTGAAATGTGAATTTTCTTTACCAAGTAGTAGTAAACTTTCGAAAGGACGTCAGTTTGGCAGTGTCTGAGGATTTGCAATACACGGTACGATAAACGCAAGAATCTTTAGTGATGAGAGAAGAGGCTGAAGGGAGCGCGATGTAGAACTTTAACTCACTCACGAACTAAAGGGGAGCGTGAAGAGAGGAGTCGGGTGAGAAATTGCATATGACAAAGTAAGGGCGTTTACTTATATCGTAAAACAATCTCTCTTGTACAGCTGACAGAAATACAAGAACGTGTCCGTCCACACGACGACAGACCAGAAGGTTCAAATTTAACTCGACAGCGAGAGCTTGAAGGATGGCAGAACCCCACATGATAGTGCCTCGTTAATGTTCTGGAATATTCCAGGATGGAAGTATAAAATTGTAATATGTGACTTTATTGAATTTTGTGAACAATAAAATATATTTGCTTTATTGAAAATTAGAAAGGCTTCTTAAAATTGAACATTGAAAAGCTGTTTCAACGGAGTTCGGTATTATGTGAAACTTGTGGGACTATAACAGCAGCGACGGCGTGGCTGTGTTAGTGAGAAAACATTAGCGTGGTCAAATATTCAGTTCAGGGGCTGCATATTCCTTGCCTCAGATTCCAGTTTATTTCATTTTCAAACAGTATATTCTGTTTCCTGTTCGCATCAATACAGCCGATGTGACTCTGAAAACATGTCTATTGCTCTTTTGTACTGGAATCAAAAGCACCATAGAAAGAAATATATGTGTCAGTGGGTATGGTTTTGCGGCGCTTAAGGTTCATTCTCCACTAAACGTGCATTTAACAGATAATGGCGTCGCTTTGGGATAGTTATAAAATGTTTTGTTGGTAATGAGCAATTGATACTCCAAAGTGTACCTTATGATATGACAGTGTCAGAACATGTTTAACAGAAGTTATAGAAACTGATTTTATTTACTTTCAGGCTCTTGAATGTGCCAGTTTTACATAAATATGCATGTCGCTAGCCAACAGAGCAGTAACAATTATATATGTCATATTCGAAATAGTGAACAAATTGTCTTAATATTAGATCTTAATGTTGACTCGATAACATAAGAATATATTTAGTACGATTCCAATACTTTAGTATGTCAGTGTTTTTCAAGCCAGGCTCAGAGGTAGGTGTCGCCAAAATAATTGACAGATACGTTACCTAAAATCATGTTGCATTATGAAATCAAAATTGAAGGTTTATAACAATAATTAGAATGTCATCTCAACCGCAAATGAATAGAAAACAATATTTAACAATCAGTGGATTGACGCATGCTTTCACAATATTATGTTTTTTGAGAGAGTACTCTCAACTGTAACAAGTACGCGAAAATATCAACAGATACGTTACATATGTTGCCTCCCATTTTGGAATGAATCGTCCTACTTTCACCGACTCTCATACATGATCATCGTGCATGGAGTTTGTTGAGTAGTCTGGGAGTTATGGCCCTTTTCTGGCTTTAACTGTTTGTCCAACACATCTCAATACATGTTATGTCCAACAGATACGTTAAGAACAGATACGTTACCAATACGTTACCACCGTGTCAAAATTTGAATTTTCCGCGTTAAGAACTCAAGTTTGACGTGATAATTAACGATGTTTTTTATCACAGAAGCATTTCTGGTTAGTAGGAAGGACGCATGAGAAGGAACGTCACCTATCTGAAAGGTATGTATTTATTGTCCATGCAATCTTGTTTCGTCGCCAGTCTAAATGTTGTAAAAACATGCTATATTGGGTTTTTGTTATGTTAACTATTTAATGCAAAGTTTATTTATAAATTGCGATTATAATTAGCTTACTGTATAAACATGCATTGATGATTTACTGAAGTCTTTCATAGTAACGTATCTGTTGCATTTGGTAACGTATCTGTTGCACATTTTCAGCTGCACATTCTATCAGATTTCACTAACTTCACTAGATGGTAAAGCATGAAATTCTAGTTTTAGATAACCATCAACGATTCCTAAAGTCTAAATGGGGTTTTAATTTCAAGTGCAGACAGTCATGGCCAAAACAGGGGTCGAAATTAAAAAAGCCTATCGAGAACGCAAGAAGAAATCTGATGATAACCAACGTAACTGAACCAGACCCTACAGCTACTACAGTACTGCAGCATTTCTCGTTATCAGTATCAACCCCATCAGTACCACCTCTTCTTAGAAAGAGTAGCTGCACAATACAAAGCGCTCCATAATCTGAAAAAAATTTGCCCAAAGGACATGCCGTGATACAGATGGACTTTGCGGACTTTATATGCTAGACCATGGATGAAATTCAGTCCGCATACTGGAATGCTACAGCAGCTTCATTACACCCAGTTGTTGTTTACTTCAGGAGTGACACAGTTTATTGAGTTTAGGTTTACGCCGCACTCAGCAATATTCCAGCTATATAGCATCAAGAGTGACACATAAGAATTTGGTCTATGTGTCAGATGTCAGCTATCATAATGCTAATGCTGTGTACACCATCTTGCAGAAGCTGATACCTGAATTGAAAATTTTCTATCCAAAGCTCACGGATATCCAATACTG
Organism: Haliotis rubra; assembly: GCF_003918875.1. Classification (NCBI taxonomy): domain Eukaryota; kingdom Metazoa; phylum Mollusca; class Gastropoda; order Lepetellida; family Haliotidae; genus Haliotis; species Haliotis rubra. Next base: position 1,523,601 of record NW_025767634.1, read on the forward strand.
AATTGATAGTCCATCTTCCCAGTACAGAAACAGGTTTATGTTCAACACCATTGCAAAGCACACGGGATATATTGACAACATGCGAGCCAGATGGAATTATTTTTGATGTGGACATGGTAAAGGTCCGTGCGATGGGATATAGGGGCATCTAAACGTATGGCAGCACATGCTATCAAACAAGGCATAGGTACAATTCAGGATGCCCATAATCATTACAAATGGGCATCTGAGAATGAGAAAACAATCCGGTATATTTTCTACTCCCAGGATGAGTATGATGCTGCAGCAGCCTAATTGCCTCACTGAAATCTAAGACAGTCCCTGGAACTGTGAAGATTCATGTTGTACAGTCTTCTTGAGACAGGGTTATCTTTGTTCGAGAGACATCTTGTTACTGTGACAACTGTCTGAACTGGAATCAACCATGTGACGGATGGATTGCCCATGAGCTGACACCAGTAACAACCAACGTAACTGAACCAGACACTGCAGCTACTACAGACCTACAACAATCCACTCAACTCAACAATCCACATTATCAGATACACCTGGGGTTCTGCCAAAAGATACCGAGTTTACATCTATACATGTCTAACACCGCCCAAATGTGGGGGGTATGCTAGCTGTGAAGGATGATGATGACTGGTTTCCAGGACACGTGCTTGAGGTTGATATGGAGGATGCAGGTGCCTCTATATCCTTCATGGCAAAGAAAACTGTTCAAGGTAAAATCTGACTGCAATGGCCAGACCATCGTGATGCCATCTGGTGTACATTCCATGATATAATCATGCCAGTTGTAGTAACGTCCCTTGGGCGATTCAGAAAGTATTACAAAATGGCACCAGATCTTGTTCAGTCCGTCACAAATGCCAAGACCACTATGTGAACAGATACGTTACTGATTTCAGCTGCTGTTGTATCCGTAAGGGTTCACTGGTTTTGGTTTAGTTGTATCCTGCGTTGATCTCCTACATGTTAGTTTAAAGGTTAAAGGATTGTTAGTTTATATATGTTCGTTTTATAGTGAACCAGATACGTGACGTGGGAGTGACAGATACGTGACAATTTGACTCTTGGTGAAAATAGTTTCTTGGAGAGGTTAAGGTAATATATTTTCATCTTTCTGTTCTTTAACCATATTGTGCACAGACAAATGCCTCATCTGGAGAAATATGTACATTCTTGGTTCAATTCCCTTTTTTTATGAAGAAAATGTTATGTTTGTAATCATTGAATAAATAAAGGAAGCTGTTTGTTCTTTTCGCCCAAACACTGTTTAGCATACTTCAAAGTACAACATGTACCCACTGGACATGTGTTTTGTACTACAAGAGGTATCAACAGTTCAATAAAATACATCAATATCTGATGTGTGCATGTTGTTTTGTATATAGTTCTCTCATCTAACAAGTGATGTAGTAACGTATCTGTCCATACACAAAAAGGGGTATATGAATGTTGACCACCATAACAACCAGCACAAGCATCGGACAGTCCAGCCACTTCAGAAACATGTTCCCCTGACGTTACTCTGCAGCTTGCCTAACCAAATGGTAATCTATGAGACACTTTATTTCTCAGCACCCACACCCACCTATATGCACGTTTAGTGGAGAATGAGCCTTAAAGCAGTTGTCCAGCATTATAACAACGGTCACACCAGGAATGGACTTCATACATTGTACCCATCTGGATTGGTTGTTGTTTAGCACTCAGCAATATTCTAGTTATATGGATCCGGTCTGTAAATAACCAAGTCTGATAACCCAGTGATCAACAGCCGTTCCGTTTATTTAACTCTGACGACAAGCATGAGTTACTGAAGACCAAGTCAAATCCGGATCATTATGGGTTCAAACGTCGTCCTTGCCTGCCACCTGTTATCAGCCACCGGCTTCTAGTTTCTCTGGTCCCGACTACAACATGTCGAGGGCATCATCAGATATGACGACTATGTCGAATGAGTCTTTATTAACATGGAAATTGAAGATGTCATTACGCTTTTGACTTGTCAACGTTGTTGTTTAAATAGTACCAATGTGGCAATGGACACGGGTCGTCAATGTTACGAGCGAACCCTTTAAACAGCTAGGCTACCCCACTGCCCTTGGAAGAAATATGTATTGTTGGGTCCACCAAATGTACCACCAAATTCATGTATACAAAATTAACCGTATTCCTTTGTTCAATCAAGGAAGCACTAATATCTATCTGTGATCTAATATCGTTCTTTCATAGTAAAATCAATAACACTCATTTGCCCATCAAAGTTAGAAATGGAGGTTTGCCGCACTTATCACCTAGAAACAGAGAAGAGCAGTGAAACAACTTCACCTGTTGCGTATTCAGAGTAGTTCACAAATCTGACAAAAAACTGTCATCTGGGAGGTATAACAAAATGAATGTGATCAACGAATCAACCCCTATCTGTCCCTATATTGGCTGCATGCGCTTGGGCCGAATACCTTCTTTGGCGTAGCAAATACAATTACGCGATCACCTGGCATCTTCACTATTCAGGAGTGATTCATGAACACATACATGTACCCTTGTAATAGTCAGAATTATATGGATGCTGCTTGTGACAGAGAATTCTTACTGTCATATAACTGCTACATCAACTTACATCCCAGATAGCTATTATGGAACGATCCTTGCTCTGCAGGCGCCATATCCATGATTGACTAAATAAAAAAGACTGAATGGCAACAGCAATCCAAGTTTATTATCAATGTGTTTTCCCATATTAAACTAGCTCGACACGACGTAAATGAAATATGTTCGAAGGGACGCTACTTCCACGGCACTCACCAACGCGCTGTTTCCACAACGGCTGTTACTAGTAAGTTGAAGCTCAAAACCAATGTCGAGTAAGAAAAGGACACAAAACCTCTATGTCCGTAGGATAAAAATACGACGTCTATCATTGCTGTGGTCAAAAATAGAAGAAACGGTAATGTTTGGAACGACCACAAGTATCAAAAAGTCAGATCAAGGCGCTGAGAATGAGGGCATTTGGCGATCATGATAATAGAAGTATCCTTAAGGTAGCATGTCAAAGCGTTTGCAGTGACATGCATTCTTTATAGCCAAGTATTTCAAAACGACAGATTCTTATTCCTGTAGATATACCAGTGAGAGATGTAACTTTATGGTGTGTTGACATGCTCTCCAGGGATGACTTGCCACCATTTCATGTTTGCTTGCTGATGATTATAACGAAAGACGTATATATTGCAGTTGTTGGAAAAGGCGTTGTTGCTTATTTATTGAACTTGTAACAGCAATAAATGTAATCCTAGTGTTGGTCTCTAAAGACATTGTAAAGAATATGTGCGGCAGAAATCGATCTTCAAGGCTTACAAAATGACCACAGCAAGTAGAGCAGTGCGTATGCAAAGGGAAGTAACTGCACACTATATTGGATCTCGTTGGATTTTGTGTTCGAATCGCTGAATATTTAGCCTTTTTCCTTTTTAGAAATGAAACATAATTTTGAGACACAAGATTATAGTTTGAGCAACATTTTTAGTTACCCCAATTCGACCAATTATACTGATGTTACTTGATCTGGGTCTATGCATTTAACTATAAAATAATGGCTGCCTCTGTCCCAAGCTGGATAATGTACAAGAGTGAAAACGATGGATGCATTTCCTTTTGAGTTGAACAATAAACCTTAGGACACTTCAGAGCACATACATTTGTTTCAAATTTCGCGAAAGACACAAACTGAGCTTTTCAACCAAGGTTGCACCATGAACGTCTAAACAAAGTATTCTAGAAATACTTTTGTAGACCTTCAGAGTACTAAACATGGTGATTGTCAACGTGATGCATCGAGCTATCCAAACCCGTTTTAGTCCTCCTAATACTCACCCACATGTATGTTTTTTAACTGCAAAATTGTGTGAGTCAGTCATGCTTGTGGCAGGAAACGATTATCCTTTCCGATTATTATTTGAAGTTTGGAGTTGATTATTAATATCTAACAATTCTTGTATGTAAGTAATTGGTGAACATAATTAGGTATCACGTTTGTCAATAATATTGTCATGTACGTGATTATCACTTCCCAGATGAATAAATACATAAAAATGGAAGGATATGATATTTCACATACATATATTTCTTCTATCGACGTACTCATTTAACACTTCGATCCTAGAAACTTGAAATCGTTTTCGAACTTTTTGAAATTTGGAACCTTAAAGACTGAACATGAGTCTGAACAAGATCAACAAATGCAGAAATTGCTTTTCACAAACAGGAAACAATGTTGTTATAATCCCCATGGGCGTGACATAATCACGTTTGTGGACGCCTGATTTTATCAGAAACAAATCCTGTTATTGTTAACGAAGGTTATCAGAAAAAGAAGACAACTTGTTTTATATCTGGGATGCAGATTCCACCTGACTTTGTCGGCACAAATGTATTCACTCCGTTTCTTCTGTTTCTTTCTGGCACTTTAGAGGCAAGAACATGTGTAATTATATCCAATCTGTCGTTTGACAAATTGAAAATACTTGTGAGCTATGCGTTTTAAGCACCGCCATGATTGGAACTGTATCAAATTAACACGTTAAAAAACATGGACGACGAGGCAACTATCAAATGAGAAATGTTGTCCTGGTGTTGTTGTAAATGTTAAAGTAATAGCTTCCTGGACAGGTGTATCTTCTTGAAAGTAATTTACTACAGACCATGAAGTCATGGACAAACAATCAGACCACCTTCGTGCTTGTCATTTCACATAACAAACAGCAGAAAAACGTATCCCTCTCTAAGCGAAGACAGGAGGCGCTCGAAATCCCTTCTGTAACAAGGTCCTCCTGTAATTTTTCAAATAACAAGAACTCTGTTTTTCTAGAATTTCTAGCATTCCACTGTGATGTTGTCTCAGAACTGATGGCATGCTTTTTGCTATAATCCGCTTAATGTCAGTGAAATCCTGTCGAGAGGTAGTCCTAATCTCTGATTTGTGAAACTGCTGGTACTTTTATTCACTGAGAAATTGGCAGAAATTCCCATTCTGTCACTTAGACAAAACACTGGCTTAAGTTAGCGAACTGTTTTTTCCAATGATTTGATTAATTTTGGAGCCCTATTGACACAGATGTGCTCGGAAGTGGTGTTTCCGGCAGCAAAGTGACATACGGACAGGGTGGTTTCATTTCTTACATGTAACCAGACTAAGTATCATAGGTTGTAAGTAGTGGTGCTTTGCAAATATGAAAACAACTATAGCTCGACATAAATAACATCAAGGCACTGTTGAATTTCGATGTGACTGTAAAATGTAACCGTTGCAATAGGAGAGTGTGGCTTAAAGATAATCGATACAAATAAGGTGCTTTTTCAACATGTATCTAAATCAAAGCGACCGAACCCTTTCCATATCCATAGATATATCCCTGCAAAAAGCAGAATTAATTGTAGGTTTCTGATGATCATGAAGAAGCTTTCATGAATGAGTATCAAATTGTGATGGTACCAGGTATTGAAAGTTGAGTGTTTCCTGGCCAAACCGGTGGCACCCGTCATAAACACATGTGTAGGCTAATCAATGCTTCACCTGAACACGAGAGAGTATGGTACAACTCAAAACATGAATACATATGAACTATGTATCAATCGCTGCTACCATGGGACTTAAATATTGCAGCGCTATATAGCCTAAAGCCCGGACACGAAAAAGCGTCGTTTTGAAGCAAACAAGAAATAAAGGGTAGAGACGAAACACACATATACTTCCCAAGGTCATATCGGCAATGAATGAACACATTAAAGAAAGGTCCCTTTAACAAATGACAGCATGTAACAGAAAGTTCATGATCACTGGGCTGGAATGTTGCCTACTGAAGGTTAAATAACTAACTGAAATGAAAAGGTATGACGGACTACTGATGACTTGGTTTCATTTGATGAAAACATATGATATATATATTTTCAGGTAATGCATGCGTTTTGGAAGTGTGATATTTCTTTTGCATTTCAAGAACCATCACTGCACTGAATATCCTGTCACACATCGATCACTATTGTCACAATAACATAGAAATGAACGATCACTATAATCTATCACTCATTGCGCTTGTAGAGCAGATCGTGCTTTGCACTCTCCGTTTTCGATAAAGCAAGCAAAGGTTCACATGAAAATCAAATTACAACATGTCATGTTGGGAGAATGGATTAAAGATGATTATGAATGTGTGCTTGCTGTACATTTAAGATCTTTCAAAATTAGGTTATAATCGAAAAAGGTCTTCCATAGAGATTTGGTATTAAATCTAAATGAATTGTGTATGCGCAGATTGCTGGTTCGAGCTGCAAACTGAGAATCTTATGTACACAGAGCCGTAATTCCCAATTTCTAAATGGGTTTGGACCAACTGTTTGTATTACTTCAATATGAATCCCCATTCGATAGACCACGTCTATATGATAATTAAGTTGTGAAAGTTCTAGGTCTATGACAATAAAGGTAGATGAGGAAGTTGACAAATATTAAAAAAATATATACGTTTATGGCATGCAGTTGCACATCATAATCTCCAATGCACCGACACCACGCACCTTTAGGCTCGCTCGAGATAACGGGATCCAGAAGTATGTGAAAACTGTTCTGCAGATGAAAGAAAACCACAGCACCAGCTAGAATGCAATCGCGACTACACATTTAGTCAAGATGACGTTATATATATTAGCTTCGCTGACATACTCCGATCAACTGATGACTTTGCACCATCTATGATCAATACTAATTCATCTAGCATGCAGGTTCATTTTCGGTTTGTTTGAAATTCAATCAGAAAATGCTTCAGTGTGTTTCAAATCATTCATTTTTGCACCAACAAGAACGTTATGACTTGTGCGAATGTCTTTCAGGGTGAGCTAAATTAGCGGGTTATGTTGTCATTGGAACAATGCGCAAATGAAAAAGAGAAAATAGAATTGGATATACCCATTTTGTTCCAGCCAGCTGCCATCCAAAGCACGTATACTCGAGATTACAATTTTGTACAAAAAAAAAATAAACAAACAAAACAAATAAAAAATCACTGCATTAATGGTTTGATAAAATAAGAAAAATCCTGAAGAAAACCCGCTTAAGTCATATGAACTTCTGGCGTGACTCTTGTCGCCATGTCTAGTCCTGTTTGGGTACAGCAAACCATGACAACTCAGTTTACAGAAGATAACAGTGACGCAGCGACTATTGCTATAGCGTATTTAGATCGGTGCACATAGATTAAGATTTACAAAACCAACATGAATCTATGACAAAAAGGATGTCTTTAACGTTACATCCAGGTCACTGTTTCCACAACGGCTGTTGCAAGTTGTTCCCTTTCAGTAGCAACAAAATCGTCAAGGAAACTGAAGCATCATCCGACGAGATCTGTAAGCATGGTTATCCTATAACTTGGGAAACGTTTGACCTACAACCACCTATTCCAAGGTCCGTTTCAATCTTCATCTCAAATAAGAGATAATACATGTAATAGTAAAATCCCAGATGCCTTGATTGACCTGCAGTCAAGCAGATATTTTACTATTGAGTATGCCTCATAATGCCACAGCGTATCATTGGCAGCTTTATCTTATGGGGTTTTCGGTGTTTTACCATATGGGTTTTCATGACTGAATAACGGATAAAATGCTTCTTATGAATATTCATATTTTATACCGTTATAAATGCAATGAAACCATTCCAGTGTTAGTTCTTCATTAACTCGAGTAAGTAACTCATATCGAGTAAGAAAAGGATGAAAAACCCCCGATCCCTTCAGGGGAAAAGTACGATGTAAAACAACTATTGTATCCTTAAGGTTTCATCTTATTAAAACATGATTCAACCACATGACTGTTCCTGGAATCGGGATGACTTGACACTAGACTTTTGCTTGCTTACTCATGAGTGAGTGAGTGAGTTTAGTTTTACGCCTGTTTCGTTTTATCACTGTTTCGTTATGCTACCTTGGAGGTACGAACGCGTGTAATTATATTCAATGTGCCATTTGATAAATTGAAAATATTTGTTAACTATGCATTCTTTGCTACGCCTACGGAACTGTATCACATCAACGCGTTAAAACTATGCCTAAAACATAGGTTCTTGACAACGATGGGGATGATTTGACACCAATACGTCTTTGCTTGCTCAATAATGAAGCTACAAGAGATGTATTAACTGTAGTCCTTGGAAAGGGTTGTGTCGTTTTTAATTATTGATCTACTATCAAAATCACAGATGTATTAACTGCTGTCACTTGTAATTATTGATCTGTCAACGGCAGCAAATTTAATCCTAGTGTTGGTCACTAAAACATTAGACACAGCTCTGCTGGCAGAGTGGCAAAAATAGTTTGGCTCTTATGTTTTATGTACAACACTGTTTTTAATACAACATTGTGTGCTTGTGACGACTGATTTACGGTAGTGCAGGAAATGATTATCCGTTCCTATGTTTACTTGAAACTTTGCGTTCGTTTTACGTATGTAATATTCTCCCCAATATTGCAAAAATGTAAATGCTGAACATAGTTAGGTATCATGCTTGTCATGTACGTGATTGTCTTTCCCCAACTTTAATAGTTACTATCTATATTATAATGAAACCTATGATGAAACCTAAAACTGACATGAGATGTATTCACTTCAGAGTTATGATACAATGAGTATTTCGTGTTTGTTTCATTTCTATTAGACACATCCAGTTTTGTTTGCTGTCCTTCATGTATTACACAGATTTTGAAGATATTCTTTTCAATATAATGATTGTTCAATCGCTCATTCATATTTTGATTAGACGTTTGGGTATATAAGAATAAATGACACCGTTTGAAGTCCGTACATGACGAAGTCACGCCGAAGACCCGGAATCCCACATGGGTAGAATGTGTGAAGCCCATTTCTGGTGTCCCTAGCTGTGATATTGCTGGAATATTGCTAAAAGCGGCATAAAACCAAATTCACTCACTCACTCACATAACGAAATGTTGAAATTTGCGTGCATAAGAATGGAAGAATATGATATCTCTCACACAGATTTGTCTACTGACAATGTACTCATTTAACGCGTTGAGCTTCGAAACTTGTAATCGTTTTTGTGTCTATTTCTAATTTTGAACCTTTGAAGGCAGATCGCGATGAGTCAACAAGATGAACGAAAGCAGAAATGACATTTCCTTCAAGGCCGGACTTCCAGAACTCTTTATCTGCTCATACAATTGGTATAATCCTCATGGAAATTACATAATTACGTTTTTGTACGCTTGATTTCCTCAGCAACAATCCTGCATTGTAAACGGAAGTATTCACAAGGCTCATCAGAAAGCCATGACATCTTTTCCAACATTTGTATCTTCTATTGGCCCTTAATCTGTGCAAACTTGTTTCAGATCTGGGATGCTAGTTTTCGACTAACATATACAAATATATGTATTCTTTATTGCCCCCTGTTTTTCTATGGTATTTTACAAGCACGAACGTGTGTAATTGTGTTCAATATTCGGCTTAATAAATTGACAGTACTCGGCCACTATACGTTGTCCTCAGCTCTGCCTTGGTTGGAACTGAATCACACTAACATGCTAAAACATGGAATATGAGGCAGTCTTTTAATGAGAAATAATGTCCTGGTGTTGTTGTAAATGTTACATTAATGTAAGCCTTGGCAAGTCCACGTGAAAGCAATATAATACAAAAGAAGAAATCTTGGACAAACATTCATACAAGCTTTGTGCTTGTCACTTCAGCGTGCCCAAAGGCCACAAACCTTCTTTCCATGGGGAGTATCGTTCACATAACAAACAGCAGAGAAACATATCAATCCCTTTGCTGAGACACGAGGCGCCCGAACCGCCATTCTGTAACAATGTGCTTCTATAAATCCTGAAACAACAAGACCTCGTTTTTCAAGAATTTCCAGCGTTTCAGTGTGTTGTTGTCTCAGAACTGATGGCAGACTTTGTTTTGCAATATTTTGTACATTATTCCTATGAAATCCTGGGGAAGAGGTAGTCTTAATCTCTGATTTGCAAATAAATGTTGGTGCTCTTTCTCACTGAGAAATTGGGAGAAATGAACATTCTGTCACAAAACAGAATACTAAGACTGTAAGTAGTGGTGCTTTGTGGAATATGGAAACAGCGATATCATGATATAAATAATATTCACTAACCTACTCGCTGTTGAATTTCGACGTCACTGTAAAATCAGATCGTTGCAATGGGAGAGTGCATCGATACAATCGATACAAACAACGCCATTTGTCTTCTCCATATGAAATAACCTTGTTGTGACCTGAATATCCGGAATCTCATCGCCTTCAAAAACAAACAGAGAGGATCTCAAGAGCAAAGCAGGGATCTAAAATAAATATCAATGAAGGCAACGAACATACATTCAATTAGCTAGCGAAGCGTTTTCAACAGACAGACTACTAATTCATTGTTAAGACAAATCTATGTTATAATAATGTGTTATGTAAAAGGATGCTGGGGTGAAGTCCATTGACTGCCACTGCTTCCGTCACTAGTACTGATTCAAAGGTCTGTTCCTGGCGTGTTAAGCCCAGATTTGAAGTCGTCTCAGGTTTTCTTCGTCGTTTCCAAAAGGTCTTGGCGTCAGACCTTGCCTGTGGAACAGCTGTCACTCATTATAATTAAAGAGCTTTAAGAAGATAATGAAATCTTTCCACTAGGATGTGGCTTCTTCTCCTCATCGCTCCAAACGAGCAGTCTTCCATGGGTCCCTGTTTAAAACATGTTTTGGTACAGTCACTACTGACGACGTCAACATGCTTGCCAAGCATTTGGATGCTCTATTTCCACATTACACCAACCCCTAATATGTCCTTCAACAGTACAGAATCAACCTCTTTTCCTTTATGAAATTAGTCAACAATAGGTTTAAAATGCTTTGAAAGGTAAAGGCCAATCATGATGAAATTACTTTCACAGCCACAACGATTTCGAATAATGCCTGAAATAATCAGTCCATTTGTTTCTTTTACTTCCATTTCGATGGACTAAATCAACTTCATCACCTCGATGAGCTCAAATGAGACCTGTCAAATCTAATATCCTTTACTAACTGCCCCACAATTTTTGGAGTAACCTATTCGTACCTTTTAATTTTATCAAATGCGTATCCTAATTTCTAATCTCCAAACCAACCCAACCTATTACTATTTACAAGCTAAATGAATATGTGCTTGTACATATTTGTTAAATTTCCTTTATCATCTTTGGCTAATTTTTTCCAAATATATAAGGTTATTTCTCTCTCACTTCAAGTGAACAACACATCAACCCACTACACTCAACTTCTTGATATCCCGCCCTATTTTGTCCTGTCTTCTGATTCTCTACATTTCATAAGTCTAGACAGTCCTACATTAGCTCCCTGATCCGATGGTGAATTTGTCATACACTGTCAATTCAATAAAGCTCTACTGTCTTGACCTCTTTCAGAACAATAAAAGTGTGATTCCTAGATGTAACTTCTTATCGCTACTCCACATTACTCTTCTCTATCCACTGATGATCTATTTTATCCCACATCATCCGATTCCTATCGTGCTTCACACCACCAGATCATGCACCTTCACCCAACCAATCCTGCTCTCATGCAACACCTCTTTGATGACTCTCTGGTATTGATGGCGATACAACTTCCTGGAGAGCTGTTATTTTGTACGATTCATGAATTTTTTAATGTGTTAGCCAGTGATAAACAGTATCATGTCAGTCTTAAGGGTATTGCTGAAGCGCAGGGAAAACACTAACTATATTTAAATCTGTTGCAGAACCTCTGCTTGACCGTCAAATACTACTGCAATCATGTCCATTTCTGCTTCGGCTACTTCAGTTATCTCTTAATTGTGTTCACTAAGATGTTTTTCAAAGTTCAAGTACTCTCTGTTGCACTATTGTTGGCTACTCGTGCTGCTCGTGTTAGGTACAGCCAGTAGCTCTAGATCTAAATTACATTGCACAAACATCTTTTAGTCTTGGCCTTCTCGTCTCTGATCTTGCTGAGTATCATGTTTAATTACCCTGGGTGCCATCACCCTTGCAGTTGCGTCCATTCACTTCCTTCTCACCTATCAAAGCAATCCTCGGATTCACAGTGGTCTTGTTTTAGAGCTATTCATTAGCCTCTGTTCAACCCACTGGGGCATTCGACCTCCCTACACAGTGGAGCAACTTGGAGTTTCTGGATATTTGTTTCCAAACCTTACTGTCGACCGGAACGAATTCACTGTGACAAACAGATTGGCCAAAATATCGCTCTCGAATCTCATTCCTGACTGCCCGTTAACTCCAGAAAATGTTCAGTCAATCTTAACCACATGTACCAAATAAGGCTTTTACGTTCCAAAGCTCCACGGCGCCCCGTGGTTACGATAACAATGAAACTGGTATTAGCTACTGACTACTATTTCTATATTTAGGTTTTTATGTACATTACGAACATGTGTTTTTCTATTCTCAATACAGTTAAAATGTTTTCAGAAACTGCTAAGTTGTGTACAGTGCTCTAGTATCCAAGCTGTTGGAACCGGTCAATCGACTTGGAACACAGAGTCTTTGAAGGGCATTTAGAAGTGAATACACATAAAGGCAACAATTTTATGGATGTCAACTTCTTTATTGTGAAATTTTATGGATGTCAACTTCTTTATTGAATGAAAGGTCACGATATTTCGAAGTATATTCTTACTCAGCAATATTCCAGCTACATGGCGGCGGTCTGTAAATAATCGAGTCTCATCATGAGCATCGAGGTGAATGAAACAGTTAGGAACAGGCAGCTATATATGTACATGTTAAAACAACAACACTTATGAGATAACAAGGGAAACCAGTAGTTAATTGGTAGATGGACAAGTGGAAGCCAGGGATTGCTAATCCAGGCATGACTAAGGTAACAAAGGTGGCAATTTAACAAGGGATAAGAAAAACAAATAGAAGCCATGGAGATATAATTAGCACTAACTTGATGGACAAGTGGAAGTAACTACTGGTTTCCCTTTTTATCTCCAAACTGTTGTTGTTTTAACATGTACATATATAGCTGTATGTTCCCGTTTCATTCACAATAAAGAAGTTGACATCCATAAATTTCTTGACTTGGAACATGATTAAATGTTAGGTCCCTGTTCCTTGTGGCCCAAACACTGGACTCTATTCGTACGGGCATAACCACTCTTGACACGGTTGACCAGCCTAGAATAATTAACAAAGAAAACCAACACGAAAGATAACATTCCTGAAGAATTTCTCACCTTCAGTTAAGAATAAGTGTTTTGATATAACGCTGTATTCCATGCATCAGCATGCTCTAAGCTCACATGAATAAAACTAAATACGAAGTCTGGATGTCACACAGTTCAGAGTTCAGGCACAGAAAGCTTGGTGAAAGAGAAAGGTCTTCAGTGTTCTACAGAATGATTGAAGAGATGGTGAGTCTTTCACATGTACTGCCCATTTCTGGTGTCCCCGCCGTGATGTTGTGAAGAGGTTTTGGTTTGAAGATCTGAGTGTCCTGGAGGGATGGTAAACCTCAATCATGTCGCGGAGGTATCCTGGAGCTGTGCCATTAAAAAGTCAGACAGAGGACTTTGAACTTCAGTCTGTATTCACACTGGTAACCAATGTAGGTTCTTCAGAACGGGCGTTATGTGATCGTATCTGCGTGTGAGTGAGACAATTTGAGCTATTGTGTTTTTGATTCTATGAAGTTTGGATGTGACAGCCTTTGGTGCTCCGCAGTGAGGCTGTTGCATTAATCGAGTCGGGAAAGGATTAGTGACACTGTTAATGTTGCGGCAGACTGAGTAGCGATATATTTCTGTATAGAGCTGATGTTTCTGATGTGAAGATAGAACTGTTTTCCATCGTCAGCTCAGAGCCCAGTACGACGCCCAGATGAGAAAGGGCGATAGATGAGGAACAAATGGAAGTCTTTTCAGTTCAGTCTGTTCCCGTCTGGAAGTGGGTCCAATCAGAAGTGCTTCAATTTCGCATCGTTGAGCTTGAGCTTATTGGCTGTCGTTCATTTCTTGATATCCTCATAGCAGAATGAGATCCTGGATTTTTACAGCAATTCCTGAAGATGTCTGTGGCTTGAACATATCCAAAAACTGAGAATCGTCTGCGTAAAAGTGTTGATGGAGTCCATGATTGTCAATGATGTTGCCAAGGGTCTTTGTATAAAGTGTGAATAGGACAGGTTCCAACACTGAGCCTTGTGGAACTCCACACACTAACTTGCTTGATGTTGAGGTGCATCCATCGATGACACTGCCTGACTTCTATCACTGAGGTAGGAATCAAACCACTGTAGAGCAGAATCTTTGATCTCAATCTGACTCTCAAGACACTTAAGGAGGTTTCTGTGGTCAATATTGTCAAATGCTGCACTGAAATCTAAAAGAATGAGTGAGTGAGTTGGGTTTTACGCCGCTTTTAGCAGAGGACACCAGAAACGGAAATCTAAAGAACTAACAGAGGAACATTTCCTTTATCAACACCGTTTCGGATTTCACTAAGAACGTGGAGCAGGGCTGTTTCCGTGCTGTGTCGTGGACGATAAACTGATTGAAAGCGCTCTCGTAGATCATACTTGTCAAGGTGTTCAGACACGTGGTGATCACGTGACTTACCTGTGCAGGTAGACGTGTTTACTGCTCGGTACATAAATTTGCAATTTATGGTCGAATATCAACTTGCGACATCAATTTAATGGTACAGGGTGTTGCATAAAAGTGTGAAGGTACCGTGACGCCGACATGGGTGTATGTACTGATACCTGGAGAAGAGCTGTAGGATGTTTTATTCCGACCAGGGTGAGACGTGTGTTTTTCTGCCCTGTTTTAAGGCTACCCCAGGGTACCCGTTTGACACTCAGACTCGCTGTGTTGTTGTTCACTCTCTTGTCTATCCCCGGGGACGCCGAGTCCAACCCGGGAGTTCGCCAGTCCCAGAGCAGGACTCACAATTCCGGGGATCGGACGCAGACCAGATTATCTACGACCAATGTCACAGGGATTGTGTCATCATCGCCATTGTCAGGTGGGTCGGAACTCGCTGTAGCACTCAATTCGATACAGGCTGATCTTACCTCCCTTAACGATACGTTTGACCGCTTCGCACGTGATTTCAACGAACAGATACGTGCGCTTCAATCAGAAAACGACTCACTCCGTGACCGAGTGCTGTTCTTAGAGAGGAAGACAGACAAGTTAGAAGCCCAGTCAGGCGCAATAATGTTACTATACATGGCATTGCTGAAGAGCAAGGAGAGACGTGGGACAAAGTTTAAAGTAAAGTTAGAGACGTTCTCTCAACTAAACTGAACATGGTTAATGCAACATAAGTTCCCATTGACCGCGCCCATCGTTTGCATAGAAAATCTGGTACCAGACCAGTCATTGCCCGTTTCACTTTCTATAAAGAGAAGGAATCCGTTATGGAAGGTGGGAGATGTTGTTAATAGGGTTTCTAATGACTTTACCGAAAACATTCGCTGGATCAGACAGCAGTTATTTCCCTTTAGGAAGCAGGCAAGGGATGGTAACAAGGTAGTTTTTTTAAGCGATGATAAACTGGTCATTGACGGCGATCTGTTTGTTTTTGACGAGGAGACCAAAGATATCCGTCAGATTGGCCGACGTCGGAACTGGTCGAGCAGAAGTCAACCTGCTCATCACCGCTCTGACTCCCCGTCCACTGTCTGCTCATGACCAGGCTGGCTCCCCGCAAGATGTGTCGTCTGCTTCAGGTTCCAGATAGGAAATCGGCGGATCATAAGAGTACTCCAAATCATCTAAGTTTCTGTTCATGGAATATCTGTGGTATAAATACCAAAATATCACATTCAGACTTTATATCATTTTGTGAATCACATGATGTAATCAGCTTTATTGAGACAATGAGTCCTGATGCACAGCAGCTCCTGGACGCTTTATGTATAAATCATGTAATAAAAGAATATGCGTTACTCCCAAAATCAAGGATTTACTTTTACTTTTGTTTGCAGACAATATTGTTACGTTTTCATTTATGGTAAACGGTTTGCAGAGACAGCTGAATATTCTTCAAACATTTTGTGACACATGGGGATTAGAGTTGAATATGGAAAAATCTAGTATAGTTGTTTTTAGAAACGGGAGTATAGTGGAGCATTCTGAAAAATGGTCATTCCGTGGCAAAAATATGAATGTTGTTTCATATTATAAATATTTGGGTCTTTTATTTTCCAGTCGATTAAATCGGTCCATGGCATGTAAAACCATCGCAGCACAAACTAAGAAGGCATTATTTTCTATTTTCAAACTTTTAAAGTTAATACGTTTATTTCATTTCATTTTGCTTCCTTACATTTTGACACTAAAATAGCACCAATTTTGTTATACGGATCAGAAATTTGGTGAGCAAACTATTTTCTAATGTATGGTTTAAGCAAGATGTTGGTGATATAAAAATATTTTTTCAACATTTAAACAACGAATAAAAGATATTTATGTTCAGAATTGGTACACATCAGTAAATTCATCTAGTTTTCTTAGTCATTATTCACAATGTAAATCGATGTTCGGACCTGAAAAATATATCAGTGTTCTTAATGATAAGTCCCTTTTAAGAAACTTTTGTAAATTTAGAATCTCTTTACGTGCCTTAAAAATACAACGTTTTAGAAAAGATAATAATACATTGGAAGATTTATCATGTTCTTATTGTTCTGGTAAAACTGAAGACGAACACCATTTATTATTAGTCTGTGATGCCTTCTCTGCCCGCCGAAAGAAGTATTTAAAATGCTCTAATGATACCCCACAATATATAATGTACTTAATTCAAATAATGCTGATATTATCGAATCTGTTGCCATTTTCATAAAACATTTGATGTCCATCCGTAAATCGCATGTAAAACCATAATTTCATGTCACGTGACCAATAGTTGAAATTGTGCATCATCAATTGTACTTTGGGCCACTGGGCCTTAACTACTGAATAAAACCTGTCTGTCTGTCTGTCAGACAACCGAAGACACACTGCACGTTATATTAACTTTGAGAGGAATGATAATTTCGACACCGGTCTATAGGTTTTGAGCATATCCGGGTCAAGAGAGGGTTTCTTCAGCAGTGGTTTTAGTACCGCAGTCTTGAGTGAGTTCGGTGTAACTCCAGAAGTCAGGTTGAGATTTACAGTGCTGGCAGGAACCAGTTGGCATGTAGCATGACCAAGTAGTACCTTGGTAGTCACCTATCGTCCTTTCATTATTCCTTCCTCCTTCCTCCTTCATTTTTAAACTTGCATAATGTGTCCAACCTATGTTAAATTACAGGGGTTTCGTGTTTAAACGCAGTAGCTCGCCACTGACTTATTCCTCTTTGCCTGGGATCATCTCCTTTAGGTAAGTCATTTTCACTTGCTACTTTGTGATCTGGTTAAAATTGCAAACAGTCCTTCTAACTTTGCTACTCTACTTGAACAATGAAAACATCTAAAACCCTGTTCGAATTTACCGTTCGGTCGATGTATGTTAATTTCGCGTAATTGAAGTTATTATAGATATTGAATAGGATTATGAATAATGATTGAAGCTTTGAAGGATAACGGAATTTCTAATTGTTAAATTTTACCGTTAGAAATATTGGGTGGAGAGGTTACACAGATATAATTACCAAGGTTATATCGACATCCCACGATCACGTTAAATACGAATCTCTAAACAAGCGAGCGAGTGAGTGAGTGAGTGAGTGAATATTTAAAGTCAAAGAATCTCTTAACAAATGACGACATTGCATGTAACAGAGCTGTCGCCGTGATGGAATACTGCCGAGAGAAAGTTATTCAACAAACAAACAAATTGAAACGGAAAGACATGACGGAATACTGATTTCTTGGTTTCATTTAATCCAAACAGATGATATTATATTTTAGTTAAAGAAATCTTTTTCTGCATTTATAAGTACCATCACTGCGTTGAATGTCCTTCCATACATCGATCACCATTGTCACCTGAACATAGAAATGAACTATCAATGTAATCGATCACTCATTACGTTTGTAGAGTAGATCGTGCTTTGCACTTTTCGTTTTCGTAAGATCAAGCAAAATTTCACATAAAGATCAAATTAAGACATGTTTTGTTGAGAGAGTCTATTAATGATCATTTTGTGTGTGCACTTCCTGTACTTTTATGATCCTCTGAAATGAAATTTTAATAGAAAAAAAGTCTTCCACGGATAGGCATTTGTTATGAATCTAAATGAATGTAAAAGAGCATTCGTAGATTGCTGGCCCAAGATGGGAAACGTTACAAAGCCGTAATTTCCAATTTCCAGACGGGTTGGGCCGTACTGTTTGTATTACATCAGTAAGAGTCTCCATTCAAAATCCACGTCCTAATCATAGTAAAGTTATAAAAGTCCTTAGTCTTGGATTGACAAAAAAACTAGTTGACAATGTATGGCATGGTATGCTGATATTCAGTGTATCCAGTGAACTGGAAGTAACCATTTGCTGATTTGAAACAAATACATCGGACACAATAAATAGGAACGTTCACGGACCTAGTGACACTAGTTGACGTGCAGGCGACCCTCATCATCAAGGTACTGACATCTCAAACCTCTAAGCTCGCGTTAGATAATGGCACTTGACAGAATGTGAAAGCTGTGTTGCAGATGAAAGAAAACCACAATGCTAGAATGAAATCGAGACTAGTTATTCTCTCGGTATGGCATTATATATACGAATGTGTAAGCGCCGTTGGCACACGCCAACCGAGTAGTGATGACTTCGTACCTTTCATGATCACTACTAATTCATCTGCGAGACAACATGCAAGTTGATTTTAGTTCGTTTGAAATTCAATCAGAATATATTACTTCTGGGTGGTGTATGGCCCGTCGGCAGTGGAACCTGAGGACATGGAGGAGGGTCCACTGGTCAGATGAGGAGCAGGTTCCTCCTCCACGTTACAGATGGTCGAATGAGGTGTGGAGGCATAAAAACACTGCTTACGTGCCCAGGCATATCCACCCTACTGTTCCTTATGGTGGAGGATCGGTTATGATCTGGGGTTGTCTTTCACACGACTGTAAACTTCAAATGGTGACTGTCGAAATCTTAATGGTCAGCAGTACATCGGGATATTCTCCACGCAGTTGTCGTGCCTCACTTTGACAACCACCCGTTGGCTCTCACCTGATATTCATGGACAACAACTCCAGGCCGCATCGTTCACGTGCTGTGACCGCACATCTCCAGAATGAGGCTATCATGACATTACCTTGGCCAGCAATGAGCCCCGATTTGAATCCTTTGGAGCACATCTGGGGCTTTCTTGAACGCCGATGTGAGGGTTGAGAACCCCCTCTCGGTATATTTCATTGTGTTTCAAGTCAATATTCACGTAATCTTTTTTCACATCAGGAAAGTAATTACCGTTTTGAATGTCTTTCAGAGTGGGTTAAATCAGTGATGTTCTCATTAGAAGAATGCACAAAATGAAAAACAGAAGATAGAAGAGAAATAATCACCAGCCAGCAGTCATCCAAAGCCTGCATTCTGACAATGACTCAAAAAACGTGAATATTGCATGTAAATATAAGTATGAAAGCGCCAAAGAAAAGATAACAACAAACATCATCACAATATCAGTTTGATCAAATCTGAAAGAAAAATAAGGTTGATCAATGCTGAGGCGTGACTGTTCATAAGGTGATTTCCCATTTTCTCCGGATTCCAAAGCGCCACAAAAAGAAAAGAAAGACAGATATGTTAATGGGTCCAGCAAATGCATCACCAAGCCCCTGTCTGAAAGGTCCATCATAAACATAGAATAGAATCAATGTAGAAACTAAATCATCTCACTGGGTACCTGGGAGACACAGCTTTCTGCATTCCTCAGTAGGAAGTACGTCATCACTTTAGCAACTTGTGATTATATGCAGTACTAATCAATATATACAAAAAAACATGGCAATAACTTCTCCTTGAAGCACTGGTTGATGGTAGTTACAATGATTATGCTAGGAACAACATGCTACACTGGCAATTTTCAGGTAATTCAACCTCCTGGACTGGTAATTCAGTAATCTCTGTCGATAAATTTAGCAACAACAAATTAGTTATTCACCTGCATCATTTAAACATTTGTAATACAGAACAGTTTCTTTCCAGGAAGTTAGTGTGATATACCTGTTAACAAGGAATCAGATCCTTCAGATGTACTGTTTGGTAATGCAAACTGTTTAGAAGCAGCACTGACTTTGAGTTACATGCACAGCCCATATGACAGGGCAACAAGAAGAAGACGATTTGCCGGTAGAAAGATAAATATAAATTTCACAATAATCTTTAGATAAAGGATTATTTGAGCATACAGTGGTCGAAGGCAAGACAATATGGTACGATCCATGGTCTGTCCGGGCCATACCTATGTTTGAGTGTATAAAAAAATACTTAATCACTTACGTATTACGCGGATACAGCGACTACATGTCAAATATTGTTCTATGCGACGTCACAGTCAGCTCAGCTTACTCCACAATGGCCGTAACACGTTGTTCTCTTTCAGAAGCAACAACCGGGAGATTACTGCATGTTTTACGTCATTTTGAGAACCTTTCTATACTGATGCGTCATCCGACTGAACTGTCGTCAAGCTCGTTCCATGCACGGGTGACGTTTGACTTTAAACCACCTCATCCAAGATCCATCTAAAAAATCTGACATACCGCTTAAAAATGACATCATGAGATGCCGGTAAAGCAGTGTACGCGCAAAAGGAAATACTGCACAAAATACTTGATCTCGTAATTTACAGCATTGCAGCTGGGGTCCTGTGTTCGAAACGATGACTATTTACCTTATTCGCTTTTTATGATTGATACGCACGGGGGACCTCATGCTGACGGGTGTTGCTTGACAATAAATATAAACATTTGTATTTACCACAACTCAACTGATTATACTGATGTTACATGATCTGTACATGTGCACAGAAATGTAGAAAATGTCTACTTCTGTACAAAGCTGAATAATGTATGAGTAAAAACATCGATTTCCCGAAGATGAATTTCCCTTTTATGTTGAGAAATAATCCATCAGCTCCAACTTAAGCTCTACATTTCTGCATTGTTTGGGCACTTTAGAAGATGTACATTCGATTCAATTTCACCGAATGACTGAACTGTACCAAACTGAACCTTTCAATTAAGGTTTGACCTGAACAAAATATTCCAGAAATTCTTTTGTAGACATTCAGAGGAATGTACTAAACATGACATGGTGCTTGTCAACATGATGCACCGAGCTATCCCAAACTGTGACCTTAAATATGAAATTGCAACCCTCGTAATGCTCACCAGCAATTGCGTTTTTAATACAACATGTTGTGAGCGCGTGTAATTACATTCAATGTGTTATTTGATAAATTGAAAATATGTGTTAACTATGCATTCTTTGCTCCGTCTGGATATGAAATGTATCACATCAACACGTTAAAACATGGCAACTATCAAATGTTGAAGGATGTCCTGGTGTTGTAAATGTTAATGCTATAGTTACCCAGACAAGTTCATCTTCTGGAAAGCAATATACTACACAACAGGAAGTCATGGAAAACAATCAGACGAGCTACGCGCTTGTCATTTCTGCATGTCCAAATCCCACACAGCAGAAAAACGTATCAATGTCTTTGCTAAGAAACGAGGCGCCCGCAAATCCAATCTGTAACAAGGTCCTCCTGTAAATTTTAACAAGAACTCTGTTTTTCTAGACTTTCTAGTGTTTCACTGCGATGTTGTCTTAGAACTGATGTCATGCTTTTTGTTATAATTTTGGTGCATCCGCTTAATTCTGATTTGTGAAAAATTGCTGTTACTTTTATTCATTGAAAAATTGGCAGAAATCTCCATTCTGTCACTTAGACAAGACACTGGTTTAAGTTACGAGGGATATTATTTCGGACTCCGTCTGTCGGTGCAAATTCGTCTTTTCCGGAACAGAACTTAAAAACTATTCAATGTTTTTTCACCAAACTTGGCACATAGATATGTCTGGTTGTGAACTGGTGCCTTTTGTCAGTTTTGGATTTCTGAATAAAATATTTGTTGTATTTCCGTGACAACAACTTTGACTTCGAGTGAAATTGGTGATAGTGCAGAACTTTAAAACCTTTTAATACTCTCCTTCCATTGTGTGGGTATTCAAGAACCTAATGACATAAATCAACAGAACCACTCTATTTCCAGTATCAACATTACTGAGGTACATCAAACCGTGGAAGCACTCAGGCAGTCTGTTGTTGATACAAACATGCTAGTATATGAAAAATTTACATATGTATGTTTTCGTTAGATCAATGTGACAAACAGTTAACATGTGACATAACTAGTTGAAATATTCATAAAGAGTATTTTACCATTGCGGGGGATATTGATGACTCTGACTTCTTGTTCCAATGCTTTGATTAACTTCGGAGCCCTATTGACACAGATTTGCTCCGAAGTGGTGTTTTCGCCAGCAAAGTGACATACGGACTCGTGGTTTCATTTCCTACACGTAACCAGACTAAGTATCATAGGTTGTAAGTAGTGGTTCTTTGTGAAATATGGAAACAGTTGTGAATGAATAACATTAACTTACTTACTCACTGTTGAATGTAAAAATGACCTTTGCCATAAGAGAGTGTGGCTTAAGGATGATCGATACAAAACATTTTTTCTAAATTCGACATGTATCTAAATAAAAGCAATAGAACCCTTTCCACATCCATATGTATATTCCTGCAAAAAGCGTAATTGATTATAGGTT
The DNA here is from genome assembly GCF_003918875.1 of Haliotis rubra. NCBI lineage: Eukaryota > Metazoa > Mollusca > Gastropoda > Lepetellida > Haliotidae > Haliotis > Haliotis rubra. The sequence continues at coordinate 1,546,456 of NW_025767634.1, forward strand.
TCTAATGATCATGAAGAAGCGTTTATGAGTCACTATTAAATAATGATGATGCCAGATGTTCGCGAAGAGGTGAGTGTATCCTGGCCGAACTGGCGGCACCCGTCATAAACACATGCGCAGGCTAGTCAATTCTTCACCTGAACAACAACAAGAGAGTGTATGGTACAACTAAAAACATGAGTACATATGAACAATGTATCAATCGCTGCTACCATGGGACTTAAACATTGCTACAGTATATAGCCTAATGCCCGGGCACCAGAGTGTTGGTGTATATTTGGTGTTGAAATATAGGGTAGAGACGAAACACAGACAGACTAGGCAAAGGTTATGTCGGCAATCAACAAACACATTAAAGACAAATCCCTTTAACAAATGACAACAATGAATGTAACATAACATTCATGATCACTGGGCTGGAATGTTGCCTACAGAAGGTTAAATAACACAGAAACAAACTGAAATGAAAAAGCTATGACAGACTACTGATAACCAGGTTTCGTTTAATATAATGCACTGGATGTCCTGTCATACATCGATTACTAATGATATGTGAACATAGAAATGAACTATCACTATAATCTATCACTTATTACGCTTGTAGAGCAGATCGATATCGTGCTTTGCATTTTCCGTTTTCGATAAAGCAAGCAAAATTTCACATGAAAATCAAATTAAAACATGTCCTGTTAAGAGAGTGGATTAAAGATGATTGTGTGTGTGTGTGCACTTACTGTACTTTTAAGATCCTTTGAAATCAACTTTCTTATGATAGAAAAAAAAGTTTGTTATAACATGTTTGGTATTAAATCTAAATGAATTTTGCAATCGTAGATTGATGATGGTTCGAGCTGGAACACTGAGAATCTTATGTAAACAGAGCCGCAATTTCCAATTTTTAGATTGGTTTGGACCTACTGTTTGCATTACTTCAATATGAATCCCCATTCGAACGACCACGTCTGTATCTAATTTTGTATCGCCCATGTCTATGATAATAAAGATAGATGAAGTAGCTGACAAATATATAGAGAACATATAGAAATAAGCTATTCATTGTATCGGGTGAACTGGAAATTACACATTTGCAGATGGAAAACAAATTCATCAGACACAATAAATAATTATAAGTACACAGAATTACACGGACCTACTCACGCCATCTGAGTTTTTGGCATGCAGTCGAACATCATTATCTCCAATGCACTGACACCACGAACCTCTAGGCTCGCTCGAGATGACGGGATCCAAAAGTATGTGAAAACTTTGTCGCAGATGATAGAAAACCACAGTACCAGAATGCAATCGAAACTACATATTGTGTCAAGATGACGTTATTTATATTAGCTTCGCTTACATACTCCGATCAACTGATGACTTTGCACCATCTATGATCAATACTAATTCATCTAGCATGCAGGTTCATTTTCGGTTTGTTTGAAATTCAATCAGAAAATGCTTCAGTGTGTTTCAAATCATTCATTTTTGCACCAACAAGAACGTTATGACTTGTGCGAATGTCTTTCAGGGTGAGCTAAATTAGCGGGTTATGTTGTCATTGGAACAATGCGCAAATGAAAAATAGAAAATAAAATTGGAATATACCCATTCTGTTCCAGCCAGCTCCCATCCACAGCACGTATACCCGAGATTACAATGTTGTACAACAACAAAAAATAAACAAACAAAACAAATACAAAATCACTGCATTACTGGTTGATAAAATAAGAAAAATCCTGAAGAAAACCCGCTTAAGTCATATGAACTTCTGGCGTGACTCTTGTCGCCATGTCAAAACCTGTTTTGGTCAAGCACACCTTGAAAACTCAGTTTACAGAAGATAACAGTGACGTAGCGACATCTATTGCGTATTTAGATTGGTGCACATAGATCCAGATTTACAATACCAACATGAATCTATGACAAAAAGGATGTCTTTAACGTTACATCCAGGTCACTGTTTCCACAACGGCTGTTGCAAGTTGTTCCCTTTCAGTAGCAACAAAATCGCAAAGGAAACTGAAGCATCATCAAATGAGATCTGTAAGCATGGTTATCCTATAACTTGGGAAACGTTTGACCTACAACCACCTATTCTAAGATCCGTTTCAATCTTCATCTCAAATAAGCGATGATAGTAAAATCTCAGATTCCTTGATTGACCTGCAGTCAAGCAGATATTTTACTATTGAGTATGCTTTAGAATGCCAAGGCGTATGAGTGGCAGCTTTATCTCATGGGAGTTTCGGCAATTTACCATTGTCGTCAGAGTCTGTAAAAAAAAACTGGCATAAATCAAACCAGAGAATAATGGATGAAAAGGTACTTATGAATATTCTTGTTGCATATCGTACAAAATGCAATGAGAACATTCCAGTGGCAGTCCTTCATGAAATTCTCAAGGACTATGTCGAATACAGCACTATTCTTGTCAGCCATGGAACTGACTTGACACAATGCGTCCTTGCTTTCTCAGTAATGAAGCTAAAAGAGATGTATTAACGGCAGTCCTACGAAAGGCTTTCAATTATTGATCTACTGACAACAGCAAAGTTAATCCATGTGTTGGTCACTAACACTTTTCTCCCGACTCTTCTGTTAGAGAGGCATAAATCCTTTTTCCAGGCTTCCAAATGAACACAGTGCGAGATGCCCAGTAAAGCAGTGCGCATGCAAAACGAAATTACTGCAGACTAAATTTGATCTTGTTATTTACAGAACTTCAGGCGGGGCTCTGTCTTTGAAATTCTGAATAAACATGGAAACATGCGTGAGATTTTATGGTGATGTGACGATGCTCGAGAGACAAAGCTATTTTTAGTGCAACATTTATAGTTACCCGAAATCGACTGATAATACTGATCTGCACATGTGCATAGAAATGTAACATAATGGCTATTTCTATACCAATCTGATTAATGTACAAGAGTGAAAGCATCGATTTTCAAATGATGAATTTCTCTTTTATGTCGAGTAATAAACCACCAACCCCAATTTAAGCTCTACGCTTCCGAATTGCTTGGGCACTTTAGAGCATGTACATTCAATTCAAATGTCACGGAAAGACACAAACTGAGCTTTTCAATCATGGTTTCACCATCAAGGTATGAACAAATTATTTCAGCAATACTTTGGTAAACATTCAGATGAATGTACTAAACATAACATGTGCTTGTCAACGTGATGCACCGAGCTATCAGAAACTCTGATCTGAATATGAAGTTTCACCCCTCCTAATACTCACGGGCTCTTATGTTTTTAATACAACATTGTGTGAGCAGGCCATGCTTGTGACGACTAATTTTCGGTATTACAGGAAACGATTACCCTTTCCTATTATTACTTGAATCTTTGGGTTTATTATATTGCATATATGTCAATGCTGAACTAATTAGGTATCATACTTGTTATGTACGTGATTGTCTTTCCTCAGATGAGCCTTTAATTATTAATGATTTATCTATATTATAATAAAGCCTTAGATGAAACCTGAAACTGACATGTGATGCATTCAGTTATGATACAGTGAGTATTTGTTTCATTTAAACATACAGTTTTGTGTGCCTTTTGTCCTTCATGTATAACTCAGATTGTGAAGATATTCTTTTCAAGATAATGATTGTTCAATAGCTCATTCAAACTTTGATTAGGAGTTTGGGTATATAAGAAGTAAAGAGTATGATATCACACATGCAGATATGTCTAGTGACAATGGACACACTTTACGCTTTGAGTTTCGAAACTCGTAATCGTTTTTGTGTCTATTTCTAATTTTGAACCTTTAAAGACAGATCACGATGAGTTAACAACATGCCCGAAAGAAGCAATTGCTTTTCGGAAACAGAAAAATGACATTTCCTTCAAGGCCGGGCTTCCAGAGCTCATTATCTGCTCATACAATTGTTATAATCCTCAAGGGAATTACATAATCACGTTTTTGTTTTCTTCAGCAAAAATCCTTCTTTGCAAACGAAAGCATTCACAAGGCCCATCAGAAAGCCATGACATATTTTCCAACATTTTTATCTTCTACTGGCCCTTAATTCTCTACAAATTTGTTTCAGATCTTGGATTCTAGTTTCTACCGGGCTTTGTCGACACAAATACATGTATTCACTACATTTTTCCTGTGTCTCTATGGCATTTGACAAGAACATGTGTAATTATGTTCAATATGTCGCTTGATAAATTGACAATACCAAGACATTATGCATTCTCACCTCTGCCTTGACTGGAACTCAAGCTAAAACAAGCTAAAACATGGAAAACGAGGCAACTATTAAATGACAAATAATGTCCTGGTGTTGTTGTAAATGTTAAATGAATGCTTGCCTTGCCAAGTACTTGAAAGCAATATAATACAAAAGAGGAAGTCTTGGAAAAAAAATTCAGACCAGCTTTATGCTTTTCATTTCAGCATGCCCAAAGCCCACATACCTTCTTTCCACTGGGAGCATCGTTCACATAACAAACAGCAGAAAAGCGTATCAATCTCCTTCCTAAGACATGAGGTGTCCGAAACGCCATTCTGTAATAAGGTGCTTCTATAAATCCTGAAAAAAACCAAGAGCTAGTGTTTGTAGAATTTCTAGCATTTTACTGTAGTGTTGTCTCAGAACTAATGGCAGGCTTTTTTATTACAATTTTGGTACATTATTCCTGGGAAAGAGGTAGTCTAAATCTCTGATTTGCGAAAAAGAAATTTGGTGCTCTTTTTCATTGAGATATTGACAGAAATCCACATTCTGACACAAAACAGAACAGTCAGGTTGTAAGTAGTGTGCTTTGTAGAATTTGAAAACAGCCATAGCATGATATAAATAACATTCACCAACCTACGCGTTGTTGAATTTCGATGTCACTGTACAATGTGAGCGTTACAATAAAAGAGTGCATCAATGCAGTCGATACAAACAACGTAATGTTTCTCCTGCAACTGAAACAACCTTGCTGTGACTGTTTAAACTGGGATCTCCGGGATCTCCTCGCCTTCAAAAACAGAGAGGATCTCAAGAGCAAAGCACGGATCTAAACATTAATGAACACAACGAACATACATTCGATTAACTGGTAAAGTGTTACGTAAAAGGATGCTGGGCTGAAGTTCATTGACTACCACTGCTTCAGTCACTGGTACTGATTCACATCAAAGGTCTGTTCCTTGCGTGTTAAGCCTAGAGTTGATGTCATCTTAGATTTCTTTTGTCTATTCCACAAGGTCTTGGTGCCAGAACCTGACACTGCAGATACTCATTATAATTAAAGAGCTTTAAGAAGCTAATGAAATATTTCCACCAGGATGTGACTTCTTCTCCTCATCGCTCTTCCATTTCAGCAGTCTTCCGTTTTTGTTGGTTCCCTGTCCAAAACATTGTTTGGTACAGTCACTACTGATGACGTCAACATGCTTGCCAAGCATATTAATGCTCTAATCATACATGACACCAACCTCTCCTACGTCCTTCAAAAGCACCTAACCAACCTCTGTTCCTTTATTCCTTTACGAAGCCGGTCGGAGTTTCTGGATACTTGTTTCCAAACCTTACGGTCGATTGGCACAAATTGACTGTTGCAAACAAATTGACCAAAACGTCGCTCTTGAATCTCACTCTGACTGCCCGTAAACTCCAGAAAATGTTCAGTCAATCTTTACCACAAATAAGGCCTTTACGGCCAAAAGCTCCGCGGCGCCCAGGGGTACGATAACAATGAAACTGTAATTTGCTACTGAATACTATTACTTTCTTTAGTATTTTCATATACATTACCAGTTTATGTTTTACATTCTCTATACAGTTACGTTAAAACTGCTTAGTTATGCACATCGCTATAATATTCAAGCTGTAGAAACCGGTCAATCGACTTGGAACATGATTGAATGTTAGGTCCCTGTTCCTTGTGACCCGAACACTGGGTACTATTAGTACGGGCATACCCACTCTTGACACAGTTTACCAGCCCAGAATAATTAACAAAGGAAACCAGCACGAAAGATAACATTCCGGCAACATTTCTCACCTTCCGTTCATTATTCCTTCAACATTCATGATTAAACTCGCACAATATGACCAGCATATGTTAAATGACAGGGTAGCTGCCACTGGCGTATTCCTGCGTTGCTTAAGATCCTCTCTGTCAGTTTTTTTTCACGTGCTACTTTGTCATCTGGTTAAATCTGCTGACATTCCTTCTAACGTTGCTACTCTTCTTGAACGATGAAACCATTCTTACTCTGAGATGGTGTTCCAATTTACCTTTCGGTCGCTGTATGTTAATTTCGTGTAGATGAAATAGATATTGAATAGGATGAATAAAAATGGAGAGTCCCGGATAAAACCACTCAGTATTTTAACCATTTGTTATATTTATTATAAAAAGCGATCATGTATCAGTTACTTGAACGTGATTTTGAAACATCTTGTAGCTTCCGGTTATGTCGAATAATTAGAGAATTATGTAGAAAGCTTTGGAGGATAACGACGTTTCTAATTGTTAAATTTACATTAGAACGTCTGGTCATACCGTATATATGTTGTAACCAAGGTTATATCGACATTCCACGAACACTTTAAATACGAATCCCGAAACAAGTGAGTGAGTGAGTGAATATTTCAAGTAAACAAATGACGGCAGAAACATCTTCGTGATCAACGGGCTGGAATACTGCCGAAAGAAGGTTAATCAACAAACAAACAAACTGAAATGGAAAGACATGACGGAATACTGATTTCTTGGTTTCATTTAATCCAAACAGATGATATTATATTTTAGTTAAAGAAATCTTTTTCTGCATTTACAAGTACCATCACTGCGTTGAATGTCGATCACTTTTGTCACATGAACATAGAAATGCACTGTCACTGTAATCGATCACTCATTACGTTTGTAGAGTAGATCGTGCTTTTCACTTTTCGTATTCGTAAAATCACGTAACATTCCGTAAAATATGTTAGAGAGGCATTTGTTACAAATCTAAATGAATTTAAAAGAGCATTCGTAGATTGCTGGCCCAAGATGGGAAACGTTACAAAGCCGTAATTCCACATTTCCAGAAAGGTTGGGCCGTACTGTTCGTATTACATCAGTAAGAGTCTCCATTCAAAATCCACGTCCTAATCATAATAAAGTTATAAAAGTCCTTAGTCTTGGATTGACAGAAAAACTAGTTGACAATGTATGGCATGATATGCTGATATTCAGTGTATCCAGTGAACTGGAAGTAACCATTTGCTGATTTGAAACAAATACCTCGGACACAAGAAGTAGGAACGTACACGGACCTAGTGACACCAGCTATCCAGTTGACGTGCAGTTGACCCTCATTATCTTCAAGGTACTGACATGTCAAACCTCTAGGCTCGCGTTAGATAATGGTACTTGACAGAATGAGAAAGCTGTGCTGCAGATGAAAGAAAACCACAATGCCAGAATGAAATCGAGACTGGTTAATCTCTCGGGATGACGTTATATATACGATTGTGTAAGCGCCGTTGGTACACGCCAACCGAGTAGTGATGACTTCGTACCTTCCATAATCAATACTAATTCATCTGCGACACAACATGCAAGTTCATTTTGGTTTGTTTGAAATTCAATCAGAATATTTTTCAATGTGTTTCACGTCAACATTCACGTAACCTTTATGGATGTCTTTCAGAGTGGATCAATTCAGTGCGTGATGTTCTCATTAGAAGAATGCACAAAATGAAAAAGAAAACAAGAAGAGAAATAATCACCAGCCAGCTGTCATCCAAAGCCTGCATTCTGACAATGACTCAAATAACGTGACTATTGTATGTAAATATAAGTATGAAAGCGACAAAGAAAAAAGCAAACCGAACATCATCACTATATCAATTGTTTGATCAGATCTGAAGACAAATCCCGCATAAGTTCGAGTAATGTTTGGCGTGACTCTTTTTCATCCGGTGATTTTCCATTTTGTACTGGATTCCGCCACAAAATCAGAAGAAAGGTATATTGATGGGTCCAGTCAATGCACCACCCAGCCACTGTATGAAAGGTCCATCAGAAACAGGAAGAGAATCAAGGAAGAAACAAAATCATTTAGCTAGGGATCATGGGGATTTTCGGGAGCCACAGCTTCCAGCATAATACCTCTGCAGGAATTAAGTCATCAATGTAACTACTTGTGATTATATACAATGCTAATCAATACATAAAAGGAGAACATGCTCAGCAATATTTTCTCCTTGAAGCAATGACTGATGATAGTTTCAATGATTATAATAGGAACAACATGCAACACTGTTGACACTGATTTCATGGTACTTAAAGCTCCTGGGCAGAGACATAATAATGCTGTAGTTGCCCAGACATGTTCATCTTCTGGAATGCAATATACTACACAACAGGAAGTCATGGAAAAAAATCAGACGAGCTACGTGCTTGTCATTTCTGCATGTCCAAAGCCCACATACCTTCTTTCCACGGGGAGTATCGTTAATATAACAAACAGCACAAAAACTTATCAATATCGTGCTAAGACACGAGGCGCCCGAAACTCCATTCTGTAAGTGGGTTCTTCTATACATTTGAAATAACAAAAACTCTGATTTTCTAGAAATTCTAGCATTCCACTGTGATGTTGTCTCAGATCTGATGGCATGCTTGTTGCTACAATTTTGGTACATCCGCTTAATTCCAACGAAATCCTGCCGAGAGGTAGTCTTAATCTCTGATTTGTGAAAAATTCAGGTACTTTTATTCATTGAGAACTTGGAGCAATCCCCATTGTGTCACTTAGACAGAATACTGTCTTCAGTAAGTGAACTATTTTTTTTCTAATAAATTGATCAATTGTGGATTCGTATTGTCGACCTGACACATATTTGCTCTGAAGTATCGCAGGGTATAAGTAGTGGTGCTTTCTGAAATATGAAGACAACCGTTATATGAATGAAATAACATTCACTCACTTACTTGCCGTTGAATTTCGACTTGACTATAAAATGCCTTACAATGAACGAACAACACATTTTTTCTTAAAGTGACAAAATCCTTTCCACGTTCACACGACGTCTCAGCTGAAGTCGATGGTACAAGTCACGTGTTTATGAACTACAATCAAATAGTGATATTAACTGGCAAAATAATGAGCGTATCCTGTCCATCTTGTCAACCGTTCATCTGAAAAACAAAAACACGGGAACGTATGGTAAAACACATCAAATACGAATCTCTGTAACAAATGACGACATTGCATTGAACGGAAGCGCGGTCATGATCACTTGGCTGGGCTGGAACCGAGAGAATGTTGAACAGCAAAGGACCAAACAAATTGAAATGAAGAGATGTGAGGAATACTGATTTCCTGGTTGTGTTTAATGCAAACAGGTGATATATCATTTCACTTAACGCACGTAAGTGCGATATCATTTTCTGCACTTACAAGTACCATCACTGCGTTGAGTGTCCTGTCATACATCGATCAATATTGTCACATGAACATAGAAATGAACTCTCACTGTAATCGATCACTCATAACGTTTGTAGATGAGATCATGCTTTGCATTTCTACAAATGAAGTAACAGTTCACATAAAGTTCATATTAGGAGTGGAGAGAGAGTGGATTAATGATCAGTTTATGTGTGTACGTCCTGTCAAAAGTATTCTCCAACAGAACAAAATGTTTATTTTCCCCACAGATATGCATTTGCTATATGAATTTCAAAATGCATTCGTAGATTGCTGGTTCGAGCTGAGAAACTGAGAATCTTATTTTCCAATGTTCAAATTGGTTTGGACCTACTGTTTGTATTACTTCAATATGAGTCTTCATTAAAAAACCACGTTTTAATGCTAGTAGAGTTATGAGAGTTCTATGTCTAGAATATTATAGAAGGATGAACTGGTCGACAAATGTTGAACGGTAAAGGCATGTCTGACATGATAGTGACAACTTCATTGCATCGGGTGAACTGGAACATATTGGTTTGCTGCTTTGAAACAAATACATCGGCAACAATAAATAGACAGGAGCTAACACAGGCCTAGTGACTCCAGCTAACTTGTTGACTTGACATGCAGTCGAACCTCATTATCTCCAATGTACCGACATCTTAAACCTCCAGACTCGCCCAATATAACAGGATCTGCTTGTGTGTGAAAGCTTTGTTGCATATACAAAGAAACCCACAGTACCAGAATGAAATCAAGACTGGGTAGTCTCTTGGGATGAGGTTATATATAAGCTTCGCTGGCACACTCCGGGTTTGAGAGGACTTCGCACCATCCATGATCAATACTGATTAATCTGCGAGGCAGCATGCAAGTTCAGTTTTTGTTCGTTTGAAATTTAATTTAGAAAATGTTTTAATGTGTTCCATGTCAATATTAATGAAATGATTCTGTTACCAACAAGAAAGTTATGAACTTTATGAATGTCATGCAGCGTGAGTTAAATCATTCCTGATGCTGTCATTGGAAGAATTGGAATAAACGCATTCTGTCCCTGCCAGCTTTCATCCAGAGACTGCATGTCAGATATCAAAATGTTGAATAAGAAAGTAAGATTGTTTATGGATAACAACTTCTTTTATTATATATGATGCGACGTTTCGGTATGGATTCTTATACCGTTGTCAAGCACTACTTTATTCTTGAATAAACCGACTGTGGCCTAAACCGATTTCGAAAAAAAGGACTTCACCATGTGTTTACTGACAACCCAAGTGGGTAGTACTGATGTTTGTTTTCAATCCATTAAGTTTATTGAATCCCAAGGTGCCCCACTTTTCACAAATGCCTTTCCCCACATCTCACGCATACCATGCCCCGTATAACGTTGCATTAATAAAGAGTGGAAATAACAGTATTTCAAGAATTGTTTAGCTACAACATCGACTTTAGAGTTACATGTAATAATGCTTTTTCAGAAGAATACGATTTCGAAATTGTCAGTGGAAAGACAACTAAAATTTCCATGAATTATCATGAATTCTTGAGGACAACAGCTTGGGATCGAATGAAAGTGACACTTGTAGCTTTGTCATCATCCTAGGACTCGTTTGTAGAGATAGGTCCAAAAGAATTATACTTAGTTCGTAATCCGTTTATTCATGTAATAATATCAAAGGATTGGTTTCTGATTTCTGACCATGTTTTCTGGAAGGAGAAGGTAATGACGTTATGATCTTCGATGGGATTACAGCAAGAGCAGGGACGCTAAAGATTCTGACTGAGGGGAAGTTGTATGCTGAGAGGTATCGTGAAGAAAAATTGCAAAAGGCCGCTTTTCCGTTTTTGCAATGGAACACCGCTAAATTCTAAGTCGTATATGGAATGATCTTCCCCATGACTTGCGTCAACAGTTCGTGGCATAAGGTAGACACACTCACAACTGACCGTGTCAAGTTGCTTGTGAAACCCAACACCCCCACCCCCGATTGTTACTATACTTTGAAAAAATGTCTTTCCATATAATAACATGTATGCCACAGTACGTTTTGCCTTTGAGTAGATTATCAGAGTTAAATTGTCCTTTCTTCCTGTTGAGCTGGAACTGAGGGTTAGATAATGTGTTTGTTTAAAGCAGCTCTCAGTAATATTACAGCTATATGACGGTTGGCTGTAAATAATCGAGTCTGGGCCAGAAATCCCAGTGCTCAACATCACGAGCATCGATCTGCACAATTCGTATACGATGTCAATCAAGTCAGCCAGCCTGATCATCCGATCCCGTTAGCATGGGGGTCACTATGATTGTTGCCTCTTGCAACAAAGATTGGAGAAAACGTCTCGAGGGTTATAATTAAGTGATAAGGAATGATATAGTAGGAATTGTAGAACTGACTTTACGTTTTGGAGAAACTTCTTATGGATAGGGAAAGGAGTTTGTTTCTTTTATATATTTATAGGATGTTCAATGGGGAATTTGTTTCTTGTATATATTTATAGGATGTTCAATGGGGTTTTGATCTGCATACCTTGAGGGCTACTTGGATGTTGTGGTTCCTCAGAAAAGCCTGTTGTCAGACTTTCCGTGTGAGGTCGGGCATTGTCGGGTTGAAAACTGACGTTTGCTAGTTGCAGAATGGGAAAGACGCCGTGACGAACACTTTCATCTGTGTAACGTTGTGCAGTTAAATTGCCCTGGACGTGTTCCGATTCTTTTCTACCGGCCAATGGGGTGGTTGTGTTGAGCCTCTGTCAGACGTTGCATCATTCACTTTTCACTTGCTGCACAATATTGATGGCAGACAAATGAAAACCCATCTTTTCCGTAGTCCAGAAATTCATTTTGCAGGTTAATTTCATGTTGTTGTGTTTGGCCGTCACGCTGTCACGTGGGTGCGTTTCCTCCACTGCTCCGTTATGTTTGGCCTTACTGTATTTTAACCCGCCCAAATGACTCCCGATGCACGCAGACAAGAGAAATTCATATTTGAAGTAATATTTGTATGAATATCAGCAAACCCGCGTAAGATATTTCCAAGTTTCTACTTTTGCGTTTCTTTGTTTGCAGAGTATAGTATGTATAGAAACCAAGGTTGTCAGTAATTTCAAGTTAAATTATAGTGCAATTAATAATGGCTATAAACTATAAACTATCCATACTGCAACAAAGAAGCTTAATCCAGAAAGCATGCTTCACATATTACACATTTTGTAATCACGGAAAAAAAAGTCAAGACCAGATCTTGAGTACGTAATGACGCCAAAGAATATCCAGTCTCAATTTTCCACTGATGCAAGTTCACATGGGTGTAAAAGGTGAAATAGATTGACACCATGTGTCCATGTATTTTGTCCCCTATTTGAAGCACGTATCTTTGCCCATAAACATGGGCAAATATCAAAATTATTCAATGAGTTTAAAGAAGCATATGCGGAATGAACAGGTAGTGCAGTTTACAAATTCCCAAGTTAGAACTTCTGAGAGTTCTGTAAAAAAGGTGAATTGTTTTTAAGATGAACGTAAAACATCATCTATACAGCGTTTCATACAAGAGCAATTTAAACAAATTGAAATGTCTTGGAGACAAATGAGAAAGACCAGACGGTGTTCCCTAGAGCTCGGCTTTCTGAAGAACGTTATTCCTTATTCAGAATCAAGACATCATTAATTCCAGTATCAGGCACAACTCTAAAAGTTTCATTTCGTGTTTCTTGACAGAGCCGTTAATAACACAAGATGACTTCTAGCATCTGTCACGTTTTTTTAGGGGGCGCCTAAAATATAAACCCCGGACGGTTTTATAGTTCAGACTTCACTAATCAATATGAAACCTTAAGTTCTAGCATTACATTTTTGTCCGCCTGTACATATATCAGCCATTTTTTAAATCAGACAATCAGAGGTAATAGTGAGTGAACGGTGTTCAAACGACATCCAAGGACCGATTTTGATCTTGCACTGATTTACCTCTGTTTTTTACTGAACTGAACTTCTCGGCTAAGGTATTATATTTAATACGCCAGATCTCTAATTATCTCTGGGTAACTATTTTTCCGGGATTGTGACTTGTTTAGGTGATGCACTTTTTTATTGTCGTGACACACGTCATACATACCTAGTAACGTGACCTAACTTCCGTTGCCAGCGATCTCTTGCCATTTTGTATCTCGTATCGTTAATTGTTGGTATATGACTTTAATTTTCTTTCATCTAGTTTTAATAAATCTGTGATAATGTAGTAATTTTACTGTCCTTCGTTGACAGGATTTTATAATTTATATGTATTTATCATGAATTTAGAGCTTGTTTAAGTCACAATATGGTTGACATATTGCCGATCTGACTTAAAATCCTAACTCACTCACACGTCACACAAATCAGAATGATATCTGTGGATATAAAATATTAACATAGTTATCATCACTGTTTTTTAAACTGCAGGGCTTGGCACAGTGAAAGATGTCACCATTTCCTTGCTAACAAGGACCATCTGAATCGGCAAAATCAAGAGAGTATTCAAGAACTGTCAATGTTTGCGGGCATTACTGCAACCATCTAGCCATCTTGATTATGATTAACATTTCAACCTGTTTCACTTTTCAGGTAGTTTAACAGACATTGTAGAGTGTGAAAACACAACAATCCATTAAGCTGCATCCTCGTTGAAACGCCCGGATTTACCCGTGAAGATCCTTGTTAGAATTGATCTTCAGTTACTCATGCTTGTCGTAAGAGGTGACTAACGGGATCGGGTGGTCAGGTTCACTGACTTGGTTGATACATGCCATCGTATCCCAACTGATCGATGCTCATGCTGTTGATCGCTGGATTGTTTGGTCCAGACTCGATTATTTACAGACCGCCGCCATATAGCTGGAATATTGCTAAGTGCGGCGTAAAACTAAACTCACTCACTCGTCCGGATTTCTGGATAAATGAATAATCATTAAGGGGTGTGTTCATGTGTTTCTTGGCGTGGTGGCGCGTGGTCCTGTGCTCAAAGCTCAGGTCACAAATCGGTGAAGTTAAGCAGCGTCGAGCTCGGAGAGTCCTTGGATGGGTGACCGTGTTTGGCAGCTTGACTCCTGAGAGTTTCTAGGACTTCAGTCCTGCCCCACAACGAAGCACATGTGACACATGTGGTCTCACCTTAGGCAAGTGAGTTTGTTCAAAATTGTCTCTGTTCACCCAGCAGGAAAATGGGTACCCGCTGGAAAAGTCATATGCCTATAACCTTCTAGCGCCTAACAGGCAGCTTGGATTATCCGGGGTAATACTGTGCTGTGCCTTGATTGTTAGCGCTATGAGCATACCTAGTGTTGAGTTAGGCGCTATATAAATGGACACATTATTATTATTATTATTATTATTTCTTGCAGTATCTGTCCGGAAAATGGGGTTTCCGGAAGAGCGAGATCCAGACAACGTGGTTTCGCTATATTGTTAAAAGACACTTCCTCGTTCCTCAAAAATGCCATTGCTATGATGCTATGACGCATAAAACATAATTTAATCCGTGGAAGGGAGCGGCGTGTACAGATTATTACGCTACTGACAATGGGTAATACCTTCATTGCATTCGTACCAACCGCTATTTTTTGAATGCAGTTATGTAATGCTTTTTGTGCTTCACGTTTCTGTGCACACATGCTTTTCAGTACCTGCAGAAACATGGCATGTAAGCTTTTATTGTTATGGTGTTGTATTAAGGACCAACAATAACATTTTGTAGTGTTTTTGCGTGCGCTAGCGTGCCTGGTGGCCACATTGTGACATAAGTGAAATTTGTTCGTACAGAAATATTCACCATTTTCTAAACAGTTCATGCGAGGTAATTACCTGTATGTGCTTGCTGTATAAACGCTCTCTGATAATCTTATAATGGCATTCCATCTTTAATACTTTGCAAAGTTTGTTGATTTATGTCAGTGGCAAGTTTTGCTAATTTATGAAAGTGAGTATATGACTCATATCCACTTAGTTACTTAGTTACAGGTTCAGTTAAAGAAATGTAGCATTAGAAGTCTCACAAACAAATGGTTTTAGATTCGATGACTATTTTTCCATTACTTCACCACTGCAGATTCAAAATAGACAGGTAATAAGAGATCCCAGTTGTGTATAATTTTACGCATCGACTGCTTTCCTTCAGAATCTTACTGATCTAAGGACAAAGCCTTTTTAACAGTAACAGCATCAAAGGGTAATTATCGATAAACGGAAATATGCAGTCTTAAATCCTGCTTCATTAGGATTTTGTCTAAATAGACACTATGGTTTGAATGTCAGATTCTCTTTGTAGTTCGGTTGGATTGTCATTTCACATATTCAGGATTATGCGAGAAACTATGGATTCACTTTTTTTGCCTTTCATAATACAATGGAACCTCAATAAGTCACAGAACGGTATGGAAAACATAAGATCTGCATGTATTATATTTGTGCAATGAATATGTGTGTTAATATTTAACTTCGTACGATTTCAGGCATATAGGTATGCTCAAAGTGAAAGAAACGGAAACATGATTTAACACGCGTGTTCATTACTTGATAGACAGGACTCCTTGGAATGAAACAGTCAGCATAAGTGATTGCAATCTTTCAATAGGTCCAATCAAGTCTTTCTTTTTGATGATATCTTACTTCACGACAAATTACACCTTTAACTACTCAGCATTACCATTCGATTATCAAACAAACATGGTAATTAGTTTTTGTTTCAGATGACAGTGCTTGAGTGTATCTTGTTACGTGTTCTTACTTCTTGAAAGCTATCTAATTATAAATTCATTATCTCATGTTTCAGAGACCAGTTTCATGAAATACTTTGAATAACTGCGCTGATATATAAGTTTTCTCCAGTAATTTCATCTGTTATTGTTTTTGCTAATTTGTGCTGATGCATATATTTATATCTTTTTCGGCTTCCAGTGAGGTTCAAGGAAAGGGAATCGCTGTACATTAGGCGATTTACAGTGATGAAACGCATAAAAGTAGAATTTAGACTTGGGAGTATCAATGGAAACAAGTTTTTTGAAGTTCAAAGGCAATATAGTCGTCATGGATTGAGCAATTAATAATATCATTACAATTACATGCAAATTGGATGTGCAATAATAGACCCCTAGAATTACTGGCATGAAGTCTCCTCCGTTTAACTTGACTTGGTCTGTAATTATTACTCTAAAGCCTATCCATATCTCCGCAATAATGTGACAGATGCAATAGGTTCTGGTAATAAACGGGATCGTCGATGGAATTACAATTAAGACGAATTTGTCAGTTGGTGAACCTAAATGCTTGACTGCCAAATCAGTAATTCCAATATTACTCTGGTACACACAAATATATGTGCGTACAATATATCCACAAAACGTTTCCCGGAAATACGTTAGACACGAATACATGTGTGAAGGGAATGGTCAGTGTTATCGACCTGGGATGACGATGAGAACGTTTGTATTTGATATGCCAGAAATTCAAAAGAAATGATTTGTGTTATAACCCATTTAGAAGTGATACACATAAGGAAGAGAAATTTAATGGTTGTAAACTTCTTTTCTACTAATAAATTAAACAATGATCTAATGACAAACCCTTGTAGATAATGCATTTACACGTTCCGTTATATTAAACAGTATTATTCTTAATTTTTAAACTTTTAATTGTTTATAACAATTATCACTGAATTTATAGCCAGATTTATCAATACATTTATTCGTATTTCAATACGTTCAATTAACAATCTTCGTCTCACGCGGCTAGAGTGTCGGTATAATTGAAAGGATATTCCACTCTTTAGTAAGAGCATTGCCTTGTTCCTGAAGAGTTGCCCTAAGATAAGTTCATTCTATACGTGCTCGATAGGTTTGGGGCCTGGAGTAAGCGTCGATGAACCCTGACACGACGATACGTTATCGTTCATGAGGATGATATTTGCATCTGCATATGTTCTCAAGTGCACATACAGGGTGTGATCCATGTAGCGCACATCTGTCATTGTTTTCTGCTACATGACATGGAAATTGATCTATAGCTCCAGAGAAAAGTGATGAAGCCGGGTCTCTGTCTGTCCAGTTGACATCGTATTCAGCCAATGCGTGCCTGTCATGTCGAGTGAGTTGTATGCGAATGTAGTCACACGGATACGGTCACGTATTCTAAAAGCAATTAGTGACCCGGTCAGTTTGGAGTGTGGTGGCATTTACGAAGTTTTGCTGGAGCTAGGAGCCTGGTTTTTTGCTTCATAGCTCAACACTGTCGACCACCTGGATATCGCTGGGTAGCTAATCCAAACATGTTATATCAATCGATGTCCTGCTGATCATACTTTGGCTGACATCTAAGACATTTACAACTTTAGGTTGTGTTGATCCAGCTGGAAGCATGGCTAAGCATCTGCGTAATTCCGCAGTGTCAAACGACGTTTTTGTGGTATACAGGGTATAGGTGATTTCAGTAGTTGCAATCCTCAGTAACAAACCTTATTATGCTCTCTGATAAATATACGTAACAAGTCTGTCTCGATGTATTAAAAAACGGTTTTCAAGCGTCTCGCCCGAACCATAGTAATGACGACATGCGCTGTCCATTCATCACCAAATTGAGGTCTTGTAGAGTTGGATGTTGATCATTATAAATTTATTATGTGAACTACTACAATTACAAATATGCTGAAAATCTGAAAGACTGAAATAACAACGGACAATGACGAATGGCGAGGAATTAAAACGAGTACTTGAAATTAGATCTTTTCAACTCGCGGAGTTTTTGGGCTAAAACAACTCTACCTCTTCTGTGAGATGTTTTTGTCATTACAAAATATCTTGCATTGTTAAATTGAATTTTGCTTCCTGTCGACAAAAAGGACATAATTCCTTTTATCAAGCTGTTTTTCATCACAAGATGCATGCAGTAAATGTCAGTCATTAAATATTCTGAAGATTCGTGTCACGTATCAACAACGATATTTTCACTTTTTATTGGCATCAGAAAACACATGCTGCTTTGCATTCTACAGAATAATATTTAACCAAGCAAAGAAAAGACTTCAAATACATATAACTGACGGAAGCTCAGGACAAGCCAAACGTTTTAAACCTTGAAGCTTTCTCTGTTAAATAAAAATACTGAATAAAACCTTGCTCATATGCTTTATTCATACAAGAATAAAAAAATTCTGTTTTGGGTTTTATAAATACGCTGTCATATTACTTCCTCCATTTCAGAAATCAGGAAGTAATTTTATCATTGTATGTTTTAAAATTTGTTCATACATTTGTCACCTGTGAAGGTCCGGGTTAGAATGAGCCTTCAGTAACCCATGCTTGTCGTAAGAGGCGACTAATGGGATCGGGTGGTCAGGCTCGCTGGCCTCATGTCATCGTATCCCAATTGTGCAGATCGATAATCATGTTGTTGATCACTGGATTGTCTGGTCCAGACTCGATTATTTACAGACCGCCGCCATATAGCTGGAATATTGCTGAGTGTGGCGTAAAACTCAACTCACTCACTCACTCATACATTTGTCAGTTTGCTCTGTCATGGTTCATTAACACAACTAGAACCAAAATACACGTAGAAGCTGATAGAAAGCTGGAGTTTCACGCTGTTCAAAGTGAACTCCCACAAAGTGAAATTAAATATTTGTAATTGTTTGTAATTAAATATCCGAAGTGGGTACCTTGGGGGAGGTTTATTTAAACAAATGTCGTGAAATTTTACCTCAGGTCTATGCGTACATATCTACACTGCACCCTGGTTATAATGCCCCTGGTTATAATGCCAACCCGGATATAATGCCGTGTTTTTGCCAGAACGGATTTCCTGCCTATATAATACCCTGGTTATAAGGCCATTTGCCAATGTCTTTTTAACTAAAAGCCATTTTCCCCTGGTTATAATGCCAATTACACTTGCTGCATGTAGTATACATACCTTAATTCGTAAATTGACATGACTCAAATTAATTGACCAAACTCATTATTGCTTTAAGTAGTCTTGTAATCCCAGATAGGATAAAACATGTAACAATTCACTTCCTGCCACCTACACCAAGAAGTCACCTGCAGCCCCTAGACGCTTGGGTTATCCAGCCATTCAAGGCTAATTACAGGAGACATCAGCTCTATGTTGATTGCATAGGGTCTCTAACTGTCCTACCTGATTATAATGCCACCCTGGATACAATGCCTCATTGTCTCCTGGACAAACGGTGGCATTATAACCAGGGTAAAGTGTATAATAAAGAGCTGTGAAGCGGGTCGAAAAACACTGTAACACCCTATGATGCAGACAATTTTTCCGAGCTTGTTAGACTTGCGTTCGTCTCCAATAGCTTTTAACAGGTCTGAGAATAGGTATATTGACTCAGGATTATTCCTGAAAATGTCAGGTTTTAATGTTGAAGAACATAGGGTTTGGAATAAGACCAGTCAAGTTTCACCATGATTATGGAGTTGAAGGTTTTTCCTTGAAAAAGAAGGAAGATACAGTGAACGCAATGTAAACATTATGTTCAAAGTTACAAGGACAGCAACTCTTTGAAGACTCGTCATGCTTTATCTTGAGGATTTCAGATTCTTTGTGTCACAAAGGTAAGGATTTAACAGAGGTCTGCACAATTGTTTCTGTAATCAGTGTTCTCGAGTTTGTCTCACAGTGGTATAAAATAACGGGCGCACGGCACTAGCTGGTTCCATGTGCAAACTGTCTGCAAGTGTAGAACCGGTGTTCACTGGGGACATACACCTCTACCCCAATGCTACAACAATGGCCCAGCGTTTAAATGCGTAGTACTACTATTTTCAGCTTTGATTACACCATTGACTCTTGAATGGTTCTGTTACTACATTGAGGTACCAAGGTGCTTTACTGTCACGTGCGTCTCCTCTATCTTTGGGTAGGAGCGATTTAGGTTCATGTAGGTGAAGATCTTCAGTTAATAAATGTCATCGTCTTTATTAATTCAAAGAAACTACAGCTGTATTTTGATCACCCTGGAATTTAATAAAGTGACATAAACATAAATGGTTAAGTTCTAATTCCTTCACCTATAACCAAACAGCGAGAACTGATAATTATTGTAGAATTGTCTACATACGGCTCATTTATAGTGTCACATACTTCAAAACTCTCTGATTGTGATGTATATGTAATAAACTAAGCCGCAAAAGATACGCAAGTTCCAATTTGTTTGAAATGTAAGTGTAACTCACCATTCCATTAAGTTGGAATTGAACTGATAACGTAAAATATGGCGTCACAAAACCATCAACAATGAACCTAAAACATGAATATTGCTCTCAGGCGACATATATTCAATTCACACACTCACTAAGTGATTTTATTTTAGGATGATGGTTTGGATGTGGTTGATTGTCTTAGTGCTGGCCACTCATGGTGGAAATCACTATGAAAATATACTCGTCACAGTGCCTTATTTGTCATAGGTCCCGCCCATTCATCTGGCACTTCCGACACATTTGTCGCACAACATCATAATTCAAAGAAAACCATAGAAAAGAACCGGTCAGACTACAACATGCGTAAACTTGTGGAAGCAGTACACATCAAGACTGACTGACTGACTGAGTTTAGTTTTACGCCACTTTTAGCAATATTCCAGCAATATCACGGCGGGGGACGCCAGAAATGGGCTTAACACATTGTGCCCATGTGGGGAATCGAACCCGGGTCTTCGGCGTGACGAGCCAACGCTTTAACCACTAGGCTACCCCACCGCCCCTTACACATCAAGAAGATACGATCCGCCCTCAAAAGAGATGAAGGATAGTACATCCCCAATGCCTACCATCACTTGATAAAGTAATCAATAATATTTCTTGTGTACATTATCTGTTTCAATTCAACTATGTACATCAACCCCATCCATTGTATATACATCCACCTGGCTTCCTATAAGTTCTAATTCAGTCCTTGTATATAACCCTTCTGGTTCCAATCAACTTACTCAATCTCTTCTAAAAGCGTTGTACATCAACCTCATATATTGTATAAACAACTCGTTCCCTATCTACTGTAATAACAACTCATGTATATATTCTCTCAATTTGTTACTCGTGTATCACTTGCTTGACAACGACATTAGAATCTATGTCGAAACGTCGCCTCCACAGAATAAAAGAAGTTTTATATCCATAATAATTGTCATTATTCTTCATCAACTCAATGTCTAAAATGCCAATCAAAGAAATAATTCAATTGGTTGGTGTGATTAAGTTGGTTAAGACAATTCGAATCCAGTCATGTCATAAAATATCTAATTCCCTTAGTCACATCACAAAATGAACGTTTCCGTTATTTCACGATATGACTATTGCATAAGTGCAAATTGCATGCCAAAGGAAATTCTACATCTGTATTAGATATTCTCTAAACGTCTAAACATACAACGCCATTCATGGGCAAGAACATAACTGAAAACCATTTAATACTATCCAGAAATTACGAATGGCGACTGAGCTCCCGTTTGTAGTCGATGCTGCAGACAGCACTGAATTGTGGGTAATATTGCTTTCTCGCTCCATCGCTTTCTCGCTCTATCGCTTTCTAGCGCAATGATATCGCTTTCTCGTCTCGTGCTATCGCTTTCTCGTCTCGTGTTATCGCTTTCTCGTCTCGTGTTATCGCTTTCTCGTCTCGCGTTATCGTTTTCTCGTCTGGTGCTATCGCTTTCTACTCTCGTGTTATCACTTTCTCGTCTCGTGTTATCGCTTTCTCGTCTCGTGATATCACTTTCTCGCCTCCGAATTTTAAGGCGAGAAAGCGATGGCCCTAATCAGCCACCATACTGCAGAGAAAATTGCGAAATATTAATCCGTTGTACGCCAACATGTATGTAGTTTAAGACTGACTTTTCAAAAGGTCAATAAGACATTGATCTGTAATGAATTACAGAGAAAATAGTCGTGGAGTTAACTGCTAACATTACACATGTCTGAGGTGGTGAAGGTGAAGGAGCCTAACATATAATAAACCATAGTGGTAAAAACAACATTCACTTTTATTACGCGTGATTAAAACTTAAATGTTAAAGGTGAATAGCAGAGAGGATCCATTGACGACTGACCAGAAATCCGATTGTGTTTCAGTAAAGTAGTACCCATAAATGATATATGTATCCTACAATATTTCGACTAAACGTGTGTAATATGCAGAGGAGATCAGATATTAGAAACATTTAATATTGTTTTCACTGAACAGGGGAACATTGTCTACTGTTCAAGACCTTGCCGAATCTCATCATAGATATTGTTCTTAATGGTTGCTTAAGTTTAGATAGACCATAATGTTTTTACACCTGGCTGCTCAATATGCCTCGATAAGACATTCTGCGCCAAGATTGATGCTCTAGACGTCGATTTTGTTCAGTGATGTATGTGAAACGATAGCTATAGCAACACTATACTGAAAGGTGGGAATATATAATGTCAGCTTCTTTGTTTTGATGAAAACGACGTTTCGGGGTATATTCTTACTCCTCCATAACGTGAAATTACTAAGCCATTGTCTTTGATTTCGTTTGAAATAAGTATTGTTGTGTGCTTTCATGTTTCGAAAATACTCATACTGTCTTTGGCAGTCTTTCACATTTACAGTGCCTATAGTCGGGTCAATATGGCAGGTAACCTAAACAAAAGGTTTCTTGGTGACGTTGTCTCCAACAAGGTATGCTTAAAACAGAAGAAAAGTCTACCAAAATCCAACCGTGGATTATGGGTAAAAGATGGCCGCCGTTGGGACTTTCCAATCACCAGAATGACTATAACTTGTCAATAATTGAGTCAAAATCATAGTATTTGGTTGTTATCTATGGTTTTGAAGGATGACCAAACAACTGGTGACAAAATAATTATTATTTGACTTGTGGAAATCTAAAATTCAACATTATCCATAAGAGTAAAATTGAAAATGTTGCCATTGGTATACATTTTAAGTAGTAGAATATCATCTAAAAAACAAACAATTTTACGATAATGTTCCATGACAAGGGTTTTTACCTAAGGACATTATTTAGTCCTCATCTCTGTCCTCATCATTGTCGTTATTGTCCTCATCACTGTCCCCCCGCTTCTTCTTTTGAGGGTTCATTGAATGGATTGTCACAACATGTCACTTGGCACAGTCCACAGGCAGTCATGCATTGAAGTCCATTCTTCCTGAAGCTGCAGCGTGCGGAACTGCAGCTAGTTGTGCAGTTACAATGTATGATCTTGATAAGACTGTCTGGAGCAGCATTTAGTGCTGTCATGATGGGAACAAAGTGGTTGTCTTCAAGTTTCCAACCCATTTGCAATGGATCAAGGTTAGTTTGCATGTCCATTCAAACCATGACCTGATAATAGGCACACAGACAGTGAAACTTAGTGGCTGATTCCGTTGGGGAAGGCAAAATAGGATCACCAAGGTTTGGCGACCGGTTTCCTCGATCTCTGCTTGTTCGACGTCTTTTGCAGTGAAAATATCTGCACATAGCTGGAGGACTTGATCACCTTTGACAAGTTTCTGGAACACTGATTTCTTCCCAATGCCATAAACCCGAGACATGGAATCACAGCCTGTAAATGAGTGCAGAAATAACAGTTGGGCGCACAGCTTATTGCCAAGAAGTTGCTTCATCCAGCTGATGTTGTACACTTTCAGATTTACTTTTGAAGAATTGTCTGATCTGAAATGGAATGATTTCCCATCTGCCATACAGTAATGCAGCTGAAGAATCAATAGGTCAGTGTCCTCAGCGGGGTGGATGGGTCCTTGCACTGTCTACTGCAGTCTTTGTGATGTCAACATCTGCATCTCTATGTGCCTGAATCACATTACATCCAACTTCCTTAGGTTTCTCACTTATCAAGGTGATTAGGCCTTGTTTGTTTTTGTCTCATGTGTGTTGTTCGATGACTAGATCACTACTGAGGCCTGACCAAAACTGGTTTTCGTCTTCGGATCACATGAAAACCATCTTGAAACTTCTTAAAAACATCTGGGTTTTTGGTGTCCAGCTCAGCCATATCTTCAGGTAAGCCGATTTTAGGTAGTCCAGCTGCAGCAAATATTGGCAGTGCATTAGCTATAGCACTGAGATGATCATCCCAGGAACCAGTGCGATCAGCTTTGATCAGTTCTCGAGCCGTGGCAAGCATCTTCTGATATCCTATCCAGAACTGGCTTGTTTTGGAGTATGCACTATGTTCAGACTTCTTTTCGCGAGTTCATTGATGACTTGAATGAAGGACACTGATTGTCTGAGTTCGTCAATTTGTATGTCACCCTTTAACAAGGAGGACTATATTTTCTCAACTTCAAGGACATGGTTTGCAAGATCTGGGTTATCTTCCACTGCCGATTTCAAGATCATTTGGTGGATACATTTGTCTACTAGAAGGTGCCCACGAAATGCCCTTTGAACAGCCTTGCAAGATATCATATGAACCACGGCATTTTCACCATACACTATTTCCAGAATGTTTTTCAGACCTGACCCAGCCATTAGAATGCCTATTGCTCCAAGTAGATTCATGAACATGTGGAAAGTACCTAGCCTAAGTATGATACTCTTCGAAGGGTTATTCCCTGGTGCAGCTTGGATGACCTCGGACGCTTTCCAATACAAGGGCTGGTCGAATGTTACCACTGGAAAGATACTGTGTCTGAATGATAAGCTGGTCAGGTATTCCAACGTTGACAGAATGCATGACTTGTCACCTGGATACATATCAATCATGGGCAGAAAGACTATAGAGGACACACCAGGATGTTTCCTGTTTTGATGAAGGATGTGCATCACCCCCTGCCAATTTGGAACTGTCCGCTTGAAACTGAAGGATAGTTGCCATAAAATGTCAACCATCCTGTCGCAGGCCTGAAAGCAAGGGATGTGTTTGAACTTAACCTTGTGAAGGACATGGCTGGTGAATCTGTACTCTTTAATATCAAGTTTTGACATTCTTGGAATGTTCAGTTCTGATGTTCTTTGTCTTGTTACCAGATGACTTTATTTTCCACCTGGAGTCATTGCAGCTATTATGCCCATTCCATGAAAGGTACCTTTGCCATCAATGGTAATGGCGTTGTGATCAACATTGTCACAGGCAAACAATACTGATATGTCTGGCACATCCGGCTCTTCAAGCAGCAAGTTGGGTGTGACACACCTTTCAGCATTTTTTTCAAAGTGTAATACTTCCCTGTATGATGAACTGTACCCCTTACAAGACAATGTTTCCACAAGGAATTCTGAGCGATAAAGGTGATGAACTTGTACCCCGAGGCCAATCTGGAGTGGTGCAATAACAGCCCTTGGTCTGACTGCCTGTATTATGGCTTGGCCAATAGCAGCAACTTTACTTGATTTGTTTTTTCCCAACAAACAGACAGTTGAGCAGGTTCTGTAGTGTATCTGGAAGGAATGACAGTGCAGAGTCTAAGTTCTTCCGACTTTGGATAGCAATCAGTAAAATTTTAATGTCACTCTTGATCAATCGTGCAGCGGTCTCAATTATGGCCTTTTTTGTGTTTCCTCGTCACCTTCACGTTCTGCATTTTTGTAATATGCCTGGAAGATATTAGATGTTTCCTCCCTGACTGTGATAATGTCACTTAGTCCTTCTCTGTCAGCTATATAGATAGCGTCCCCATGGCGTTCCTTCAGTTTGTTCTTCAAATGGGTGTAGAGGGGAAAAATTTTCCCTCATCAGATACTTCCTCATTCTTTCCCGAAGGTATGTAATAGTCATCTGTTCCTCATCATTGTCCTCGAGATACAAACACATTTTCACAAAAGCCTGCTCTTGATCACTGTCTTTAGGACGCCCAGGTGTTTTGGTTCTAGGGTCAACACGAAATTTGACTGGTACATCACTGCCATTACGGAAGTGTACACTGCACTGATGAAGATAGATGCAAACAGCTGCATGCAGATCTCCACCATAGTAATGAATGCGTCCTTTCACTGCAAGAGACCAATCATCACAATTTTTTTTCGAAACAATCTAGTATTGATTTTGCGAAGTTGAAAGTCTTGACGTAGGTGAAATCTGGACTACACGAGGAGACTGTGTTACCACAAAATATACAGTCGGAATTACTGTTGAAAGTATCCTTCAAAACACGAGCACTTTGCTTCAAAGGGGACTTTGGTGTCTCTTGTTTCTTCTTCTGATTTTCGATATCATGCCGATTGATATACTGTTTGCGACAGTGCAAGTGCACCTTGCATCCTGCTTCCACACTGATGTCATCAACTCTCTGAGCACTAGCAGCGTTGATACCATCGGCTCCCTTCTGACGAATTTTCACAATGTCATGGCCATTGTCAAGTCTTTTCAAACATAACTGACACTTGAATAAGTGTTCTCCATTATGTGGTCTGAAACAAATGATAAAACAGTGGTACAATTCACTCTGGCATTTATATAAAGAAAAGTTGATGATATTAATTGCCTATAAAACATTCCTATTTTTTGCTCAAGATTTCCTCAACATTAAACTGATGTTTTATTACAACAAAAGATATGTAGAGAGATGATAATATTATCATACCCATTCATATTTCAATGCTTTTGAGAGTTATTTGTTCAACAAATCAAAATTATATAGCAGGATCTTAAATTCATTCAATTGAATTTTGTTAGGCAAAGCACTTAAATATTTTATGTTCATTCATTACTATAAATCTAAAATATAAAAATAGGATATTTTGCATTCTATTTTATTTGATAAACATTCACATTCAGATTATTTTATTTTTTGCAGGGTACTTAAGTGTTTTAAGTTTATGGAAATGATATCAAGCAATATCAAAACTAATTGTTTAAAATGGTTAACATATAACTTTATAGGAAATTATGATAAAAAAGTAGGAACTATTTAAAAAAAATCATCTGGGTATTTAAGAATGTATGACAAGTCATCAAGAAATAGCTTTGATATAGGGCAAACTCCATGCAGAGAAGGTGAAACAGAGGAGCTTGGCTCTAAGCAGAGGGGCTGGGTGTGTTGTAAATTTGGCTGCACTTTTCTTTGAAATTAAGCATTATATTGCAATTTTCTCAATGACAATTGTTGTGAATCCTGTTTGTTTGATATTTAACAACTATTATCGTAAGTTTTATTATGGATTACTAATTATTCGATGTAGATATGCTTCTGAGGGTCATATTGACATCATAGCAGACGACACATTCAGTGAGATGGATTTACTTATACATGTAATGTCATACAACATTTGTTTCGGTGGTTTAAGCGGATGTATACTCTAACTCAACAAAATTCATATCTCAATAATTATCATTTCCATAAAATTGACATTACGAGCTGGAAGAAGACTTCATGTGGACACAAGCAGTGGATACTACTCACCTAACAACTTGTTCTTCATCTGTATCACTTGCTGATGGCTGCTGCTTGATACCATGTTATAGAAATGACCAATTTTAACACCATTCGCACAGAGGGGTTTTGGTAGACTTTTTTTCTGTTGATAACCATACCAAGTAGAAATGAAAACCACTGAGAAACCGTTTGTTAGAATTTTTCAAGGGTAGTGTGGTGTAATGCATATATTCGCCTGTCTACTAATAATTAACATATTTTAACGTTTATCGCAATCACTAATATTCCAGCTTCTTGACTACGGTCTGTAAATAGTCGTATGTGGGCCAGAGGCAATTCAGTGATTGACATCATGAGCCTAAACCTATCACAAATATCAACCCTTACACAGAGCCTGATCATTCAATTCACCTCTAACGTCAAAGGGGCGGTTGGGTAGCCTAGTGGTTAAAGCGTTTACTTGTCACGCAGAACACCCGGGTTCGATTTCCCACATAGGTACAATGTGTGAAGCCCACTTCTGGTATTCCCCGCCGTGATATTGCTCGAATATTGCTAAAAGCGGCATAAAACCATACTCACTCTTACGTCAAGAATGGATTGCTGAAGACCCATTCTAAGGCGATTCTTGATGAATATCATTAAAGTTAACGTGTACATAACTTTATTACTCGTACAATTTGACATACGACGGGGTTCTTTTCGGTGCTTACACAGTTATCACGACAAAGAAAGTAACAGAACACTGCCATTTCCTGACACTTCTTAGATATATTTCTGAATAGATATCCAAGTAAAGTGTTAAAAACTGTGAATTGCATTTAGAGGTGATACACATAAAAGCTGAGAATTTATGGATGTCAACTTCTTTATTGTGAGGAACCATTAAGACCGTTTTACATGACTTGCTCTTTTACAAATTACATATATATTTGAATTTGGTTCAGGACGATCACTATTTGTGATAACCAGGAAACCACTCTCATAATAGGGTCAACTCTGCTAGTGAACCTGACCACCCTGATAAAATCTGCAGTTATCAATTTCATCTAAGTGTATTTACATGTGACTACAACTTACTCTCGCTGAGATCCAGGTCAATTCTTGCTTTCCATGTGACATCTGCCCCGACCGAATTTTGAATCGTAATGCTTTTTATCGAACTTCCCCTGTTCATTATTGGCGTTGTATATTGTCATAGAGAAATGTTCACAAACGATATTTGAATGCATTGGGATCCTTTGGAATGTCTGCAGGCGACCGGAGACATGGCGTGTGCCCCACTTCCTTCTGACCTGTTTCTGTCACCTTGACACACAATTATGACAAGCATTTAGGGAATAAATCAAACTCATATATTCATATATCAGCTGTAGAATTGTCCTCGAGATTAGCTCAGTTCGTAGTTGTTCATGTGTGATTCTATATGGATTTTCACGACACTAGTTCAGAACGTGTTGTAGTTACAATTTAGGAAGGGTAAAAAGGAAGTTGAAGCTTTCATTTAGTTTACATGACGCTTATCCGTGTATCAAGTCGTGATACGGTATTAGCATTGGAAGACGGCACGACCAGGGAAAAATACCGGCTATGCATGATTCGATTTTGTGGGGTAATGAGCATTTATTACCATGACACATAAATGCAATCAAGCTGGAGTGCTCGTAAAACAGCAGATGATCTTTGTAAGTGCCAATTACTGTCACAAATCTATTTCAATGTGCATCCGATGATAATGGTAACAAGCAGCTGTGCTTTCCCTGGAATGGAAAAAAAGGAATAATGGAGGAGGTTGGGGCAGTGTGCACATTGCCTCGGGAATCACATACACGGATAATTCAGTTAAGCCAAACAAAAGCAAAAAGTAAATAGAAGGTAACAATCAAAGAAATATCCAATTATGTATGTGATTAACTGAGTGTATTAATGGTTCAATGTTCTTTGAGGCCGCATTAAGCACACTGCTCTGGTTGGTGTGCGCTGGTAGGAGACCAGGGCATGTTTAAGGCCATTTTGAACGTTCTAAGTGCAAGGAGGAAATGTCACGCTACAGCAGGATAATGGCCGTCAACACGCTCCTTGTTTTGCCAGAGAAGTTTTTGTGGCAGCATAACAATGCAGTATTGCTTATGTCGGCTTTTCCTCCTCTTTAACACGTCTGGGTGAGTGAGTGAGTTGGAATTTTACGTCACATCGGCAATATTTCAGCCATATCGTGACGACAAGAAGTCATATATTGAAAATAGATATTAATATTTATACTTTTTTAAAAAGCTGTCACCAAAGGACAGTACAACAATTAGATTATGACAAATTAAATAAAACTAGTTTCGGTTCAGTGTAAAATTCTTAATAATTTCAATAACACAATATAAAATATAGGCTACAGATCGCCATCAACTGAAGGTTGACCACCATGCTAGCTAGGACCATGGGGACTTACAGTACCTTTGCTTACTTGCATTGACCCCAGCTGGATTTGCACCATCTCTTTAGCTGTTTGCGAATGTTGAGCAGCTTAGCCATAAATTGAACATTCTACGATTAAGACTCTGGTAATGATCAAATACACTGAATGAGGTGGTCTTAAGTACCCTCTCCGGAGGACATGGACATGCCTGGAATGAGATGGATGAACGTTTACGCATGACCGTACCAAACAACAGTTAATGTCAGCTCCTTTGCGGAAATCTTTGGTTTACATTTGGAGCAACAATGATTTTTTATAGTCTGGCGTCTTAAATGAACCGCCGCTGCTTCATATGTGTGAACGACAAGGGTGGTGACACCCGTTAATGACATTGTTTTGCACCAACCCTCTTTAAGGGCTTGTCGCTTTGTCTTCAATGACCTGGTATGTTGTTTGTGAATGGATTAATTGTTATAAAATTATAAAACAATCAGCATAAACAACATAACACTTACACCAAGTGGACATGAAATGTCTTGAAATATACAATAACCTTCTCGAAATTACTAGGAATTACCAAATTGTCGGGGATTTCAACAGTTATGATCTTTCACACTGGCAAGATGATAAGTAATTTGATAGTTATTCTCCTAGTAGGTAATTATCCATATCGTTGTTTTTATTGTGAGAACATACACTGGAACCTCTTAGATTGAAACAAATATAAGGCCGTCGATATTTACTAGTCTTGTCACATGTGTACAGTATTGGATGAATATGAAGAACAAAAAACTGTAAATATTACTGACTTGATAACGCTTACTTAATCAATAACGGATTTGCCCCAAACCGAGATTTCCCGCTCTACTGATAGATGTAATCCTTGACTTCCTACTCTCTCTAGAGACTGCAGATAGCACCTGTAAGACGTTAACTGTGAGGAAAACGATACTATGAAATAAAGTGTATGTTCCACAAAGCCCAAGACGCGGAAAATATTCCTATTTACAATATTGTGTTCAGTGTAAATATTGAGGGTTTCTGTCTTTCTTAGTGATCTCGAGATCAGCAGTGTCAGGGGAACTGAAGGCTTTTGGAGAGTGAAAGGTTTCTGTGCTATTGCCAAAGCATAAACAATACCTTCAGACAAGATGTGTTTTATTACAGAAATATAGGGATGCAATGCGTAGAAAATATCACTAAATTATCTCCTGCCATTTAGTCACTAGGTTAAAGTACAAAGGCAATATCACCGAGGAGGTCGACTCAATTTACTTAAAGCATACGGAAGGAAATGTCGATATTTCGTGTATTATCTAATTCTTCCAGTGCCAATAGTCGAGAAGGACATGCTTAGTTTTTTACGCCAAAACCTGGTATAATATCATCTTTTTCAGTGATCCATTCATATAATTTTCACCACTATTTTACCATTTACGTACAATGGAACATATTTATACAGATAACCAAAACTGATTATTCTCGATCGGTGACGTATCATATTTACATACGTGTGCGAGTGTTCACACTCTTCAGATAAGCATATGGGATTAGATGCTTATATAGCATTATCAGATGGGTAAAAAGTCAAAACTAAACATGCAAGAAATGAAAGAAAAATTAATATTGTGTCATAGTTGTTGTGAAGGGTGTTTAGAAAATAAAATTGTTGTTAATAAAACGCATAGAACATTAAAATCTAACCTCGAACAATGGGTTCTTTGGAAGGTTGGACAATGGTCACCTTTCATCACCGTCACGTGACTCAAAACACACACGCATCCAGAGAATCAGAGCAGTAGTAACAGTTTGAATGGCCATTGTAACAGTTTGTTAGGACATTGGTATTACCTGATTACTGAATCGTGCAATTTGTAAACAGAACAACTGATAACCAAAACATACATTATGGATAGGAAAATGCGTGCGACATATTATTCCCGGTGCGACAGTAGAGCAAGCAGAAAATGTCACCCGCTGGGCGAATAAATTGACCTCATTGTGTTGTGTGAAAAGGCACCCCCAAAGAGTAAATACTTAAAAAAACAATACCCGCCAAAAAAGCCATATTACGCCACCACCCCCACCCCCAAAAAAACACCTCCGAAAAAACAAACTTTGGCTGGTCAGTGCAGCATCAATTAATGTGCCACAAGTATCTCGTTTCTGACTGTACTTCACAACAAGCACTGAACTTATCTCGGGTCTGAGTCAAGGTATAAACATCCTATAACTGCGGGCGCTCAGGAAATAATCTATACCATCGTGTTGTCGTCCCAATCATTAGGCACAATAGGCTACAATTCTCAAGAAGGATATATTTGTGGTCGTCTCTCTAGCCTATATAACGGTTTCAATACCCAATATAATATAGCTAATGGTTTCATCAGAGAAAGGGCGAGACATTGGATAGACGGTGCAACTACAGACACGAATTACGCACTATCTATAAATACTACACAACGCGCTTTGAAAGTCTTTACAGTCTATGCTTGCTTAAAGGGCAAGGACTCTCAGTTCAGCAGATTTTAACCTAGGTCATACGTATAATCACAGATGATTGACCAAGATTTAAAAAAGGGAAACAGACGAAAGAAACGACAAGTGAAGTCGTCCTCAAAACCAAAAAACTTCATTATGTCCTTGATAGTGACAGGAGACAATTACCTTGTCAACCAAAAACCATTTAGCGATGATACAAATGGTGTTGCGCTTACAGGGTGGACTAAACAGTTTGTATGTTTTTCACGTAGCAGCTATCATTTAAAGTTGGGTTGGTCGGTCGGTTTAAAATAAGAAAAGAAGACTATAAAAATCTTGATATTATCTTGTTCATACCAACATCATGGAAGACATACAACATCTGTAACTTTGACTTAGAAGTGTCTACGGGGAAACTGCGCCAGGAAAAGAAAGAAAACTGTCTTAACAAACTAATACAGTCTGCTTTCTTTGGTATACAGTAAAATCGTTTGTTGTCAAATTTCCAGATCTTGAATGCATGACACAGATTGCACTACAAGCAAAAGTAGCAGCGAAATCAAAATGAAGTGAATCAGATCTTACTGTCACTAAGTGACACCTCGGTCATTAAAAGGTCTCATTGCTCTTTACTATATGATAGTATAGAATTATTAATAAATTGAATGTAAAGAAAGAAAGCAGTTAACACCTAGCGCTTTGTCTTAGTGTGGCGT
Organism: Haliotis rubra; assembly: GCF_003918875.1. Taxonomy (NCBI): domain Eukaryota; kingdom Metazoa; phylum Mollusca; class Gastropoda; order Lepetellida; family Haliotidae; genus Haliotis; species Haliotis rubra. The sequence goes on from NW_025767634.1 coordinate 1,579,839, forward strand.
TTCACTTATCTACAGCCTTCATCCCAGCACTAACAAAACAAGAAAGCATTTGGATGAGCAGTTGGTTGGTCCGGATTTCGAGTCGGCGAGAGTAAAAACATTTATTTTCAGACTGCCGGCCAAACTAGTCGGTCGGGTGATGAAAAACACAGAGATGAACAATGTTGCTAGGATTTCAAATGTGAAGTAAAAACGTATATTTTGTGTATTTTGCCTTAACTCGTTATGCATGATATGTGACAAGCATCCGCAGGTCCTACAGTTTTTGAAATGACCACGATGGGGATTATTCCTCGTAAAGCTGCAGGACAGGTCAGACGTCAGCAATTATGTCACCTTCGATAGGAAAAGTAGGATGCCTTTACAATTATTACTTTCGAAATTAAACTGGTGAAAATTCATTTTCGTAAATTCGACTAGCACATTAAAAATATATTTCTGACAGGGGATCTTCGTTCCAACTTTATCAGAACGTTTGAGTTCTTGAATAATGTTTCATCACCATAACATTCTACGGCTAATATATATGACCGTGAGATCAATATAGCCTTGAATATTCTTCTGCCAGGGGTCTCTATCACTGCCATAAATCAACAGACCCGTGAAGATTCGGGTTAGAATTGGTCTTCAGCAACCCATGCTTGTAAGAGGCAACTAACGGGATTGGTTGGTCAGACTCACTAACTTGTTTGACACATGTCATTGTATCCCATTTGCGTAGTTCGATGCTCACGCGGTTGATCACCGGATTGTCTGGTCCAGACTCCGCCGCCATATAGCTGGAATATTTCTGAGTGCGGCGTTAAACAACAAACTAACCAAACCAACCAACCATTAATCAACACGATGAACAATGGTTATCATATAGAAGTGCACAGAGCACATGTACTTTCTTCGTTTGAGAAGTTTAACTCCACACTTCAACCCTGATGTATTCTATGTACCGCATAAAGGGTTTGTCCCAGACGTTATTGTTCCTGGTCCTAAATATAACCCCGATTACTGAGAGTGTTGGTGTTAATGTCGCCGCATCTGGTGGACAGACTAAGGATGATTACCTGACGTTGTCAATAGCTGTAATGGTTCTGTATCTGACGTGTTTTAGACAGAGGTTACCTTTTTGTATGCTGGCTGTGTTTGGGTGGATAATGAGGTTATCAGGCGTCAGACAAGGACTTAGTCCAGACAGAGCCATTACGTTGTTTCATATTTAAACAATGTTTTGTAGGATGTACGAGGATGTTTGGTGGTCGGCGAACATTAGAATTCATCTTGCTGTTGGCTGTTTGAGTTCCTTATCTAGGCTTAACTGAGAGGGAGTTTGTTTTGTCCTTTTCATATGCATTACTTCCTGACCCAGTATACTTTATGTGACCTGGAAAGAATGTTGACATAGTCTTGAAAATCCTCGATCATCCTGTGGCAGCTACACTCTTAGTTATGTGTATCCAGTGCATAATATTGATGTCTTTAGAAAACTCCCATCTTGTGTCATTGTTAACGAACAAAGTGTTTTCTTATTTTTAGAAATATCGATTGTTGTTCCAAGCCGTATGTGCAAATACGGACGTACACGGGTGTATATGATTGGACGAATATCTAGACACAGTTAGTCACTCTGTGAAGCATATTAATCTCAGTTCTTTGAAACCGGACATTGACCTCTGAAATATTGGACATCGAGCACTAAAAGATGGACATTAATTTGACGGAGGACATTAATTTGACGGAGGAATCTGGCCCAAGACATTGAATCCTCAAGTGCGATTGTTTGAGGACAATAACCTCCAAATATCACTGTCCAACAACATTGCGAACTAAATTATGAGCTGTACTGCCTTTGACAGTGGTTGCTTGAGTTCATTGTCATACGGATGTTGATAATAATGGGCACTTTCATGTATGGTATCTAGCAGATACTGTTTTCATCTGATACCTGGAGGGATTTAAACATGAACATGACTAAACATACCCTTATACTGCCAGGGTCGGCAATCACTGAAACTGTGCGGCAACAGTTGAGCTCAGCAAACCACACATTGATTTAAAACGCTCTCAGGCAACAAATTAGAGCAGAAGTTCAGATAAAGATGATAGGTTTGATGGCATTACAATGTTATTGACCATAAATGTTGAATCGTTGGTGAATGCCTATTGTACATTACATCGGAACCAATACATTGTTGATAGGAACATGCTAACGTATCGTCACGGATCAGAGTCCATCAGATCATGGTGTTGAAGAATGAAGAAAATATGGTAAAAAAGCGTTTTATTATTAGGAGCGGAATAACTGAAAACAGGCTATCTGAGAGGTCGAGGCTCCAATAACACTAAAAGCATAAGCAAATATTCAGTATCATAAGCCAAGCAATATATAACCACTATTACCGAAGGAGGAGAAGAAGAATATTTTATGAATGGGTAGCTCACTGTACAAGATATTAAAACCTAATGCGAGATCATGGAATGTAAGGTGCACAGCGGCCGGCAAACACCGTCCCTTACCGAAGATAACAAACACCACTCTCTGACATGACAGTCGACAAGATCTAAAGGCAGCTAGTTAGCTCAGTACCACTGGAAGTAGATCAGTATATTAGTTACATATGGGGCAGTGCAGTATGCAGGGCTACTTCAACGCTGACTGACAGACGAGGGATATTGGAAATGTTAGAAGTTCTCATGACGTTTCTGAACAAAACCTTGACCTGGAATGCGCATTTATCTTATCAAAACCTGTGTCCGCCTGAAACGTATCTACACTGGATGTATGAAGATTCTTTAGGGATGAAAAGCAATTGTATGGGTAGACGGCAAGTTCAGTGAGGGGATTACCAGGGTAGTAAACCAGCCATGTGCCACGTGGTAGCTACCTTCTGACTTTCAGGTTCATACATGCACTTTACAACAAGCTCTTGGCAACAACAAATATATCGCAAAATGTGGAAGAATAAGGTTTCTAAATATAAGCCACAAACATAACTGTACTGTAAGTCCCCATGGTCCCTAGTATGGTGATCTACCTTCAGCTGTTGGCAATATATAGCCTGTTTTTACCTTGTATTGTCATCTATAGTTAGACTGTTTTAGATTTGATTGCTAGTTTTAAATTCGAATCTGTGATAATCTAGTTATTTTACTGTCCTTCGTTGACAGGTTTTTATAGTTTACCATTTCTTACTATGTATAAAATTAAATGTTCTCGTCACGATATGGCTGAAATATTGCCGATGTGACGTTCAATTTTAACTCACTCACTCACTCACTCACTCACAAACATAACTTACGTCAGAGGTGTAATAAAATTTCTGATTCAAGGGAGAATATATTCTTGAGCTTCGGACGCATAAATAAACAAAAACAACGATCCATATTATAAACAAAATCCCATTCAATCGGGGTACCGTGCCAAGCAATCAACTCAATAAATGCTACTGGCAACCCAATCTACATTGTCGGCAATCATAGGAGAGAGTTTTGTTGGATGTATGGAAATACGTTAAATGTTGTATGATGTATTGCAATTTCGACAATGAGAAGAGAGAGTTGGATTGTCTGTTTAGATGTATCGAAAAGCACGAATGTCTAATGGGTATCGATATCATGACAGTAATTTGTTATGCCACACCAAATCCGAATCCATAGGTTAACATGCAGATTTTGTTTTCATTTTCAATTTTCACACATTTGCCATGTACAGATTGTTCCAAATTTATGAGTGAGAGAGAGACAGTTTTGATTCTTCTATCAGATGTATAGACATACAAAAACGTCTGTTATCTATGAAGATATCTAATGAAGTTAGTATTTCTTCGTTTCTTGTCAATAAACATATAACAGTATTCATGATCATTCACACTGAAAGGATAATCCGTAATTGGCGCAGGTTATTCTTCAAGTAAGCATCGTACATATTGTTTTCAAAAGATATTCACATTTTCCATCCTTTTTTTTGGAAAAAGAATAAAACTTCGCATTTAGTGAATGAATACTACAGCCATGGAAACCTCAGTTGTATCACGATGGCATGTTAACAATGGAATGTAGACCAGTCAAACTTGTGACTGAAAGTATCAGTAATAGTTCCGATTACCGTGAAAGACAATCATAGCAGTACAAAAGATTGAATACCCAAACACAGTTTCAGTCAGTGGCTGCTGTTAGATATGCGTACTTGCTAATAAAAGTATATAAATCATATTAAATGGCGGATTGTGAAGAGATGTATATGGTTCTCCAGCCAACGTTATTAACAATAAATTTCCTGACACAAGCCGTTAGTCTACCAAGATAAATACATTGGAAGCCCTCTAAACCGGGCAAAAAAAGGCCGTATATAGGGCGTGTCGGTTTAGAGACCTTTACCTTTTCAACCTGAGAACGATCTTCAAGTTCCGATATTGAGAGCATGCCGGATTGGAGGACTGCCGTTTTAGAGGGATTCCACTGTACAGTTAACATTAGTATTTTTACCTGACATGAATGAGGTGTGTGTTGTACACTCACGAAGGTCTATGCTCACTACAGTGTTGTACAGTTCGTAGCATCTAAACTATTGAATCGCGGGTTTGTTTTCCTGGCCATCACACACGGGTTGGCTATCCACAGTCTGTGGAGCAACAGTCCCTTCAACTGGAATTAGTTCTTGCTCCAGACAGACACTAATACCTTTTATTCCAAGACTTGCATTTCTATACTGAGAGGAGGGATGAGACATTGGATAGACGGCGAGACCACAGACACGAATTACACAAGCTTCTGTAAATACTGTATAGCACGCTTAGGAAGCCAGAACCGCCAATGCTTAATGCTTATAAGATCAGTGTAAGTTGCCATCATGCGTGCCTTGCATATCATACAAATGCTACATAGATTAGCTTTGTGTGATGGTTCAGCGTCTTGTCGTGTTTACTTCAATCTTATCAGTGTTTGTTATTCAACTGCATGATCTAATTTGCAAACTCCACGGTATCTTGCATTTTATCATGTTTAGAGAAAACACCACATTATTGTAAAATTGTCCATTTGCACAAAATGAAGCCCTGGGTTTAAAGGTAGTAGTCATTTATTTTATCCTTAAGATTCTCCTGATATGACAAATAGGTGCTCTGTGAAATATGATTTTTTTAAGTTCATATATCAGCGATACTGACATTGTATGATCGGTTTAGAAAATGCAAAGATACATTACCATTGAATGAAATTAGAGCTTTATGCTATCGATGAGGTATTAGTTCCAACACAAGAATGGTTTAATGTCTAATGACATTAATTAGGCCTGATCGTTCATGTCGTTATATGAAACTAAATATCAGATTTTATGGGACTTCGTTTCATGTACTATTAGAGGATTCAGCGGACAAGCACTTACATGTTTGCATGGCTTAGGTTTCAAAGAAGTACAGCATTGCTAAAGGTACCATATTGGATTGCATTAGCTTTACAATTGTTCGAAAGAAGCTAATGACAGTTTTCGGTACACGGGCAGTATGAACGAAAACATGGAAGGCTGGTCGGGAAGATTTTGGAAAGGCAAGCCGACATTTTAACATTAGAGAAATCAAGGCTAGGAAACAAATCATAGGAAACATATATGTTGATAAGATGACTTCAACTAGCTCTTGTTCTCATGTATGAAGGTATTCATTCACAATTACATACAAATGGGTGTCGTAACTCCATTCTGTATTTATGTCTGGCGTACGGTCTTGTTTCTGGCTTCAGTAGAAGGGTTTGGTTTATTTCTTGAATGTAGGTACTCTGACATTCTAAGGCTAATATGAATGGCTATGAGATCAATCTAGCCTTGAATTTTTAGTATCGCCAGAGGCCTGTATCAATACCATTAATCAACACGACGAATAGTGATTATCATACAGATGTGACACGGATCAATACAGGGCACACGTAGTTTCTTTCTTAGAGAAGATCAACTCGGCATATCTACCCTTCTGTATTCATTGCAGCAGAAGACGTGATTCTGAACAAAGGGTTTGTCGTAGACGTTGTTTTGCCTTGTCCTAAGTATATCAGATTAATAAACGTGTACGCGTTAGTGTGGCTGCATCTTAAGGAAGAAATAGGGATGCATACATCAAGTTGAATCTGGAAACTGGAATCTGCTTTTTAAGTGTTTTCGATAAAGTTTACCGTTTAGTATGCTAAGTGTGTTTGGGTTGAAAATGACGTTATCAGACTAGGGTTTAGTCAAGAGAGAATAGTTATGTTATTTCATATACAAACAATGTCTATTTCAGTAAAATGTGAATGTTTTGTGGTCGGGGACATTGAGGCAATGCATTAGAATTTATCTTTCAAATGGTTTGTGCGCCGATTTTGGGAAGCATTGCTGTAGCCATTGCTATAGCCATCTGAATACATTGACATTGACTGTGAGGGCATTTGGTTCTATTTATTCACATTACCTTACGTATTATTTTTGTTTGAGGTTTAATTCCGATTGTGTCATGTACATAATCGCCCCTGAATCAGACAAGTCAGTGATTAACATCATGGACATGTAGCCATTGTGACGAATACATTGATATTAACTGTGGGGATATTTGGTACTATTCACTTACATTACATACATTATTGTTACATATATTATTATATTCATTGTTTGTTTGTTGTTGAACTCCACACCAAACCATGAAGGCATGTAAATAATTGCACCTGTACATGACTTACATTTATGCCATTATTTATATGATTATTTGTAAGTTTATATTATTCTAGTTCATTATGTAGATATATCATATATCATTTAGTACCAATAGCACTTCATATCAATTGTCAAAAGAAAACTTGCAATGTGCCCACATCCACTACGTGAACAAGTCAAAAGCATAATTACATTTTCTTGAATTATCATGATAATATAAGAATCATTCGACATAGTAATCATATCTTACGATGCCTTCGACATGTTGTGGTCGGGGCGGGAGAAACTCGAAGCAGGTGGCTGAGAACAGGCTGACCAAACTTCATCGGCATTCAATATTCTGTAAGAACCCATGAGGATCCGGGTTAGACTTGGTCTTCAGCAACACGTGCTTGTCGTAAGAGGCGAATAAGGTGATCGGTGCTCAGGCTAGTTGTCTTGGTTGTCACATCTTATGATCGATCATGATATTGATCACTGGATTATCTGGTCCAGACTCGATTTTATTACAGACCGCCGCCATATAGCTGGGATATTGCCGAGGACTGCATTAAACAACAAAGTGATTTGCAAACAAACAAACTGTATTATAAGCAGAAATATATCTGCTACCCCATGTCAGGGTTAAGCGTTACTTTTCATTCGTTTCCATTCTTTTCGAAGAAAAACCAAGAATGCAAATGTATGTTTTTACAATATCTTTAAATTATGCGATGGTGGGAGGGGTAAAGGGGAGTCGATGACCTGTCTTCATTTGGAAATGGAATTACATTTTCAGTCGTTCACATACAATCCCATTACACTTTGAAAAATGTCGGGACATCACTTATCACCAGGAACGGATTTAGTTTGTAAAACTACATATTTCACACCGAAGTACACGAGAAAGTGCTTATGAGAATAGCCATTACTCTCTAAGTCATGAATATATTAGAATCCTGATCGACGTGGGGCTTTATCTCGGCGCTAACGCCTACACTCCACACATTAATCGTATTCGTGACGACAATGGGAACTGTAAGATGACTGTGCCTGGTTCCCTACAACATCCATTGCTCAATGACAATCATACAGCTGAGGTTCAGTTGTAGGCCTGAAGTACTGAAACATTCGTAGCGCTAATTTGTAGAGGTTTTCTAAATGGACATTAAATTTTACGGATGTGCCTTGCATTGTCGACAAGCACACTTCTTTATTATGTGATATATACCAAAAGAACAAATGTAAATTTTATGTGCAAATTGTGTGAATGGCGGGTGGTAAAAAGGATAAACTTATCTTTTCGTAAACACTTGTGTCTTCACAGATTTTCATTTTTCGATTCAAACAATTTTCATCACAATTTCGTCTTTACGTCCCCTGGAATCTGCTTAGTCAGTAGGGCTGGATATTGCCCTGATTTTCATATTGCGATATATTGCAATAATTATAGAGATATTGCAATACATATTGTGATATATTGACTGGAACGTTTCTGCCCAAGTGCGTACATCATAAATTCATAATAGCTCTCTGTGTGCGACAACATCTCAGTTGCTGTTACACCATACTTTCAGGCTCCCCGTCCCCATTGTGTATGGCTCTATGCCAATCGTTTACAGATAAATACAATTATATAGAGCCTTTATGTGGAATATATTGCACAAACGTTTTGGGAACATACTGATAAAGGTAATAGTATAACATGATTTTCATAGTCAGTATTGTTTGTTTAAACAGAATGCACTTCAGTGCAGTATGTAAATATTGATACTGTATGTGATTCATTCAGATTCAATGTGTTAACATGAACTATTGCCAAATGAAACAAAAACAAGATTTGGTTTAACTACTTGAGATTAAATCGCATGTGACCTCCAATAGCTAAGATTCTTGGCTGGACTGTCATTATACAGTCCTACAATGTTTCTAGACTAAGACCTGTATGATAAATTGATTTTATTATCAAATGGAGGGTGTTATCGGTGCAATAAAGTAATCTGATAAACTTGGTATCCAAATCTGATAACTATGCAAATTACGTCAATCCACGAACTGCTTTCACAAAACTCCACACCATGCGAATACTAAAACGTTAACATTTCATTGATGACGTCGTCGCGAGTTTACATTGCTTGTAAACAGTCATGGCTGCCCCCATACTCAAAATTGGTGATTCTGTAAGAATTGATGACAGAGGTTCTGGAGTCGTTACTGCAGTAATTGACTTTTGAAAATATGAAACGGAGTACTTCGTTCAAATTGAAGGTACGGATTACGAGGCACGACTGAAAGGCAGTCGTCCAAGAAAGGTACCATCCAAGGATTTCGATCTATCGATCACAATACAGACGACGAATCGATTCCGTCAGGTATCAGAAACTGATATTGATGAGGTGATTACCCGCAATGAAAATAGAAACACTGCCAGGAAAACCCTGCCCGATTTGTTCTTCCTTTTAGACCGAAAGATCTTATTTTAAGTATGAATTATATTTGCACTGTATTAGCGACTAGTCACAACCATATGCTACCGTCATAAACGACTTTCACCTTGGTGTACCGCTAAGTATTCTTACGCGAATGCTCGATTCTCTTAAAAGATTCCCGTACGATTTGCTTCTTTTTAAGAATAATTTTTAGAATGACATTGTATGATAAAGAGATTATTAACGTAAAAGACAGCTTTGCAGATTCTGATACCTTTTGGTATGGACAAATCATCAAAAATGCAAATTCAAAATGAAAAAAAACCCGCGCGAAATCGGAGTTCAAACGATTCACTAATTTTCCCCCAGCGCTTGGGGTAAAAGTGGTTTCAACAGCTGGGCTGCGCGGCGCTGGGCTGCGCTCATAGCATATGCGCAGTGAAATAGGTTTAGTTCGCGCAGCTTGGAAGCGGGTTGTTCGGTGAATACTCGGTGAAGGCTTTGATGTGAGCTATTTTTCTAACGTTTTGTTGATATTTCACAGGTGCAAGCTTTTATATGTTATGACAGTAGATTACCGATTTAACTGTTTATATGATTTCATTTGTCTATTTCACCACACGTTCTTCTTACCGAGTCACTTTCTCAGTTCGATACTTAAAAGCAATGTCATTATTTAGCGTTGACACAATTTCTAACTGTGATATAGATATGTCGTTGTCACAGACAAAACACAATGTCTGTTTTATTGACACCCATGTGTCTGCTTGCCTGTCTGCTAATGCAATATTCAATACACAACTGCGATCACTGACCACATGCAATTTGAACTTAACACCTATCAGGCTATACACCATAAACAAAACGCATTGATTTATGGCCCGAGTTCGGTTTCTGTCACATTATGTAATTACACAGACAGGCAGGTGTGATACTTGTACATAAGACATGTTATGATGTCTGTTGATTGCAAAATGTTATACACAAAAAATGAGCATGTATTTACAAAACCCAACATCTCTATATATACACACAAAATGAGCTGTGAGGGCATCTGCAAATGAACCAGCCGTTACATTTGAGTGCACACCCACCCGCTCTGACTGGGTTCGGTATCACGGCTGCTTCGTTTCTTGGGAAGTAAACCCAAGTACAAAATATTGCACTTTTGATTTGCGATTGTACGCTTATAATTTTGTTTATATGTTTTTTCATAATGAGCAATGTATATTATATGTCATGAATAAGTGATAATTGTGTTTTAATTATGTTTGATTTTTGGTTGCATGTGACCTTTAATGATAAGGAAACACACTCAGTTAATAATCTCTATATCATATTCCCCATTATGATAGAAACAAAAATAACAAAATACTGTGAACTGTGAAATGGTCACTCAGAGTCAGAGGCCCTACTAATAAGTCCAAATATAAATTGGTCCATTTGAAGCCACTTAATTCCTCCAAAGGAAACCATTCAAACCCACAAAACGTAAAGTATTTGGTAGACTATTTGGCAATTTTGGAGCCACTTATAATGACACTTCCACTTGTAAAATGTTACATGAAACCAACAGAAATAATAGTATATCTGGCACTGTTAGAGCACATTTGTTTGCTATGGAAATCAAGGGCAGATAATTCAAATGGCGCTAACTCTGGATGACCCAATATATTGCAGAAATCTGAACCATATCGCGATAATCGTATCGCGAGATACTGTACCGGTATATACCGTTAATATTGCACAGCCCTATTAGTCAGATAATCGAGACTGGTTAGTCTCATATTTTGACTTTACATATCCATTTCCATAACATTTATATACAGATATAGAAAGGTGAAGCATATTCTTCAAAAGTCGTCGAGCTTATATCGAGTTATTAATCAATTCCTTCTTAATCCACGAAATTGTATCAGAATAAAGAGTATCGAACATTCCCGCAGATGTACATATCACTTACAGTAAACCTTAGCTGCGCGGTTGGAAGTGTGACCTTATCTGTGTCGTATATCAAAGCGGTGTGTAGGTAAAGGTCGTTCCAATGGTTGTTTTTTGTAGGTGAATAAGTCTCGCATGTAGAAAGATAAAAACATGCACACCTCTTAATGTAGATACTGCGTGGTCAGTAGTATCTTGTGGCATTATTTTCTAAAGCGAGATTATCTCCTTTCTTAGGAGAGATTCGTTTGAGGACTGTTCAGTGGAAAGAACACGACATGATGTTTCCGGCCGTCTACCAACACAAAGAAAAAGTCCATAAGTGTAAATTGACCAGTCAAATTGGTATTTACGGTCACTGAAATAATCCCACACGTTGGGGGATTTCTGATATACCCTTAACAATGTAAGGCTGAGATAACCTTAATAACATACATGGGTAAAATGAAGGTTATTTTCTGATTGTTCGATACATTTGGTCTGCGTGTATTTTGCAGGAAGTCGGCATCACATACATGAACATCGCTTTCAGGCAAAAACGTTACGTCTGATGCAACAACAGTTGAGTGAAAGTGCAGAGAATATACGTTTTAGTTACTCGGGTAAATGCCAACAGTGAAGCACAATGTTATGTCATTAATATCTTATCACTTCAAGGTTAATGAGGAAGGTGCGACGACTTTTTCGGGGTTTTTTGGGTGTCTTTTCGGTTGGTTGTTTTTTTGCTTCACACTCATGAATACCCCATCCATATGCCGTCGGTCCCCAGGAAATCGAATCTAGACAAGCCACTTAAGTTTTATCGCGTCGTGTCAGTTTCATATTTGAGGAAAACTCGAAGTGATGTAGATTGTTGACATTGGCGAGATACCTACACGGTTCGGTAACTGACTAATCTGATATTAAAGGGCGAATCAGGTTTTGGACCCAAAATTGTAGGATCCTAACACACCAAAGGGATGCAACTTTGACTATGCACTCTCGTCTTGCAAATCAAAATTTAGTGTTGCCCATAGCGATCTAACAGATTGGATTAATCAAATTATTTTAAGAAATGATCCTAACCCAAAGCTACAACGGAGTTCATCAATGCCAATGAAACATGTGAAATATTTGGGATTACATTTTCTCAGTAAAGTACAGATTCTAGTGTTTTGGGGGGCAGTACCGGGGCGAAGGGACTCAACCTAACAAAAGTACTAGACTCTGTACTTTACTGAGACGGCGTAATCCCCAAAATATCATCTGTTACATTTGACTACTTTCTAAAGTGCATTGTGTGTTCACGAAAATGTAAATATATGACCATTACTAGTATGAACACACAAAACTATAACCATGCCTTGGTCCCTCATCGAGATGCATTGGGATCACGAGAAGGGTCGAGGGCGAGAGATACTGACACATATCTTTGAGGATTGTAACAAACATAACCCATTCTTACACCTAAATTCTGTCAATGTGTAGAAGTTACGTTTGTCGTATGCAAGTTTACTTTAGTTGGCATTGATATCAGTCACTGTATAAGTAAGGATGAAAGTTGACATCGCTGCGGAACAGATGGTTCATTCTGATTTTTCTTAACGAGACCGATTTGAGTCAACTAGTGTAATGTTGAACTGATAAGATGTGCAGTGTGTGGTGTATGTAGTTGTCATGTAAATGCAATAGGATAAAGACAATAACTCGGTCAGTGTTCGTATAAACATGTGGGTAGTCACATCACGACATACGGAGTGATTGTAATGCGTGGTTGACCAGATCAATATGTTGCAGCACTGTGAGATGCTTTTTATAACACAAACCACAACAGTGACGACGAAGATGGTTGTAAATAACAAGCTGAATCACAGCGGAAATCGGAGCTTCAGGCGAATAACGAGCGCACGGAATCATAAAGATAGGGTACATGATAGCAACAACAAACGCAGTTTGGGTAAAGGAAATTAGTTTTAAAGAATTCATTGATGTTTTCAAAGATTATTTACGTTTTCACAGATGTGAAAAAAGTACTAGAATTTGTACTTTACTGAGAAAGTGTAATCCCAAATATAACATATGTTACATTTGACCACTTTCTAAAATGGCGAGATGCATAAAGCATTATTTTGAATCATACTGTTAGGAAATAGGGGAACTTCCATTTACAGTGTGGTATTAGTTGGGAACCAAGCTGCAAGACTGTATATGGATTTAGACAATTATCATTTCGTTCACAAAGGGTTATGAATTTCATACAAACAAATGCGAAATTTACAGTGAAACGTGTTAGTGTGTTGCTGTGCTTTTCATTGATTTTAAACCAAAATGAAAGTTGTTTCGATATTGTGTTAACTCCGTTAAACCTTGATTTACAACCAGTGTCTCCCACGTCAAGAACAGCTACGTGTAGTTGACATGTTGGAACAAGACATAACAATGTGGCACGAGCACATTCACAGGCAGTAATTAGCAGATAACAATCAATATATGCAGAGAAAAATAACGTTGATGACAGAAGTGGACAACTGGCACACAAGACCGTTTCATTAGAACAACTGTCTTACGAAACCGTGGTCAAAGTGTCTCTCAAGTGACATATGATATTCACAGAGCTGCAGGTGTTCGAATGAGTGGACACACGATTCGTAATCGGCTACACAGATGGAACATGCATGCCCGATAATAGATATGGTCAAGTGATTAAAGAAACCTCTGCTATCACGTTTGGACTAAAGCGAGTTAGAATTACAGTCCACTGTCTCACGGAGCATAAATCATTAGTGGGAACCCCAGTCTCGGAGACAACAGTTGCTACACTTGCTGGACTTCTTATATTCGTAATCCTCTATGTTCACATGGTTTTGGGTATGTTTGGTTGTGGTGTTGGTGATATTTCAGTTTTTTCTTCTAAGAATGTTGCAGTTAATATGTATTTACAGTCATGGAACGGTATTATAGAAGAAAGTTCTCGATATAGTGTATATAGACAATATAAAAGCCTACTAGAACCGGAAAAGTATCTCACTCTATTAACACCCCCCAAAAAAACATTCCCCCCCAAAAAAACAACAACAACAACAACAACAAAGAAACGAAATATAATGATAAAACTTAGGTGTGGAATTCTAAAATTAATAGTTAACGAGGGAAGGTGGCTGGGATTTGAATTAAGTAAGCGATTATGTCAATTGTGCAACACTGGAATTGAAGATGAGTATCATTTTATCCTTGTTTGTAAATACTATAGGAATTTAAGAGCTTAATCTTAGAGAACAATATGTTTGAAATATGTAGCATATATAAAGCATCCATGTACATTCTATGTAATTCATGTTCGATGTAAACGTATTATACCATGTGTATATGGGCCAATGGCCTTCATACAAATAAACAACTTGACTTGACTGTATATACTGAGATTGAGATTGCATTTGATAAGTCCTGATAAGTTCATAAGCCCTGGTCACAATGCCCTGTCAAATGCATTACGCAGTTACCTTTACATGTGACACGAAAGAAAGCAATCTATCATGGTAGGCCAAGTTATTGGACATCCAAGTGTTGCAGAGCATCTGCACACGATGGCAAGCATCGGTAAAACTGCACATCATCTTGAAAGCAGAGTTATCTCTTGAACAGGATTATGTCTTACTTGGACAGATGGTTGGCATTCCGGATACGCACCAGAAAGAGATAGTAGATGTAGGAATATGTAATTATGTATATATAAGCAAGTGTATTTTTATTTTTATTTTAATCACTAAGTCTAACCCTAGCTTAACCACTCAATCTAACCTGCTTTCACTTCACAATAGCACGGTCATCCTTGCGCTTCAGTCTGTCTGGTCACTGGTCATAGCTCACAACAGCTTATAACAGGTTAGTTTATATTTGGATTGTATATTTTATGTCTTCATGTTTAGTGTGTATGTATTATTTCTTAGCTTCCTTTAAAGCATGTATCATGTTATGTGTGGTAAATATAAACCAAATTAACTATTTGTAATATGTAGCATAACTAGGTGTTAGCAATACTTTACATATGTAAGTATTTATTGCTGGTAATCCTAAATAACATTTCCCACGAGGATGTTACCTAACTTATACATTATTGTGTAGGTAAACATAATGTGTACATCTACTTCTATAAACTAATGCACCTAATTTTGCATGTATGAATGAATGTATGTGTGATGAGATGAGTTATTGGAACATATATTTTATGTACAGTAGAGTGATAATGTACAGATGTAGAACGTTACATAGTATTGATTATGGATATGTTTATGTTCAGGTGTGGCAAACATATTTCCTGATGTTTGTGACGTCAAAGGGGCACAGTGCCATACATTCGGTGAGGGTTCTTTCTTATTATATTGTAAATAATTATGTTATGTACTTGTATGATGCTACACGTGTATGTTGACATATAAACAGTATGTACATATATACACACTTGTCTTCTCTGTGACCTGGTTAATCATTAATGATTGTATTGCTTATATATGATCGTAGTACTTATTGCTAAGCCTCACATGTGTTGGCCCATGAAGTATTGTAGCGTATTTTGATGCAATCTATTTATTTTTTACAGGGCCTTCTTCAGTTATTACTGCCATTAAACTGACATCTACAGAAACTATTTGCCTTTGTGGTATATACCAAACCACTCCGGTTACATAGATAATCCTGGAGTTTTTCTATTGATTACGAAATGCTCTCAGGTTTTTTATTGTTGTAGCTGAATGTTGATACGAACATGGATACAACAGTAGAACAATGCACGTAGATTTGTAGACATAGTAGAAAAACTGCAGTTAAACAGGATACGTACCAAATCGGACACCACTGACACTATGGATGTGAGATGCTTTAGTCATTGCAATGAAACGATAAACGTTGACATTACTGAGGAAGAGATGGTCCATTAGAATTGTTTGTGACATGACCAATTTGAGTCAACTATTTATGGTAATGTGTCCATTTATATAGCGCCAAAACTCCACACTAGGTATGCTCATAGCGCTAACAATCAATAGCACAGCACATCATTACCCCGGATAACCTAAGCTGCCTGTTAGGCGCTAGAAGGTTATAGTCACATGACTTTTTCCACCGGGTACCCATTTCCTGCTGGGTTAACAGAGGCAATTTTGAACAAACTCACTTGCCTAAAGTGAGACCACATGTATCACAGATGCTTCGTGGCAGGACTGAAGTCCTAGAAACTCTCAGGAGTCAAGCTGCCAAACACGGTCACCCATCCAAGGACTCTCCGAGCTCGACGTTGCTTAACATCACCGATTTGTGACTTGAGCTTTGAGCTTTTTGAGTAAAAATGCTGACTAAATGCTTATCTAAAATGCAATGCACAAAATGAGTTTTACCAACTGTGTAAATGTTTTTAAAAATATATACATTCTGTGCAATGAGCCGTCTAGACAATAAGTAATGGCCACGAATGCACAATTCGATAATGACAAGTGTGCGCACTCACCTTTGCACCTGCTTGTGGTCCATGGACGCATACTTGTGGTAAAGTCGAATTCCTCCGCTGGACATAGTATGCACGCAAATTAAATCTATATATATCCCAGTTTTATATTTGTGTCTTATTATACACTGTGACTTGTTTTATTAATGTAGAAAGTGGGTGTATTAAGAAACGCCATCCTGAAAGACCTACTGTTTGCAGGACGACGTTGATCCTCAAAATCTGCTTTTCAGAGACGATTCTTTGAAAGTTGTTTAATGAGGATAGACTAGGAAGTATGGTTATACGTTTAAAATAAGGTTTGTGTGAGGCAGCAATGAATTTTTACTTTTTATATTCCATGGAAGCATGTTGATTGTTTCTGAATATACTGTAAGATGACAATTGCCTAACGATGCAACGTTCCTATATTTGTTTGTTTTTTCAGCTTCCAGGCTTTATATAATAGAAACAACCAGAGAAGCACATCATCCAGCAAACAAAATACTTACTGTGTGTCCATATGCTCAACATGAATAAAGCTTTTATTGCTAAAGGTTTCAGTGAATATGGTTTGATAGAAATGTGAAGTTCAAAAGTAATATGAAGAGATTGCTATTTATGGAACCTTTGGAATTAAGGGCGTAACTTGGTCGATATTTCATGACTTCTTCAAACACGATGTTAAACTATTAAAATAGTTTTGCATTCATCAAATTTCTCCCTCTTTTCCAACCTTGAAGAGATAAATTCTCTTAAAAGATCAATTTTTGCGCTGAATAGCTATATAATTACAGTATTTGTGCTCATTGCGCCCTGGGGGAATGATTCGACATGTCGAATAATGACACAAATAACCACGAATAACATACTTGCAACCATTCTCTTCTTTCCGTTAATAACTACTTTGCCTTGTCCATGTTCGATTATTTACAGAACTGTGGGATATTGTTGGAAGCCTGCTTCCATGTAAAAGCAAAATCCATTCACTCGCTGTATAAAGCTGTAATTATGGCTGAGAAGGTGTGATTTTATACTTCCTGCTCTTGTGATTCAAGCACAGTAAATAGAAGGCCTGATTAGAATTCAGAACCATTCGAAATAGACAATTAAACGTTCAGTTGAAATCTATGCACCAAGAGACCAGATAGAAGAGGAGAAGCAATAAAAAATAATCAGCTCAGTGTTAAATATCCTTTGATGAATTCACATAAGTCTTCCATTATCACTGCCTAAATAGGACTAACGTACTTTGTCAGGCTAGTAAATTATTTAGAAACGCTCATGGCGCTGGCAACTCGAGGATGAAGACATACATCCGTGCGATGATCCAGAATTAATTAATTTGATACTGATGAGCAGAAAAATCACTATTTCATATGAACACCAGTATTGTTCATCATGGGTAACAATATATACAAAAACTTCACCGTTCTCAATCCGACATTGCCCAGTTGCAGAACAACGCAATCTACACATTTCAATGGTCTGATATGAACTCCATCGAACATCTTTGAGACTATCATGGACGCCAAGTTCGAGCTAGAGGTCCTTCTTTTGAACAACTGCAGGAACTGTTGCAGGCTCTCTGCGAGGAAAGGCAGATAATTCGGATGCTGAGAATTTAATTGTATTTGAGAACTGTGTGATCAATCCGATTGGTGTCGTACTAAGGTGACCATACTTCCGGCGTTGTTGATATTCACGTGTTTGTGTATTTCTCTCACATTCCAAGTGAATTGTTACCAAATGTCATGATTGTTACCAAATTAAAATGATTGAGAACTGTGTGATAATCAGATTGATGGTGTGGTCACAGTGGGCATAAATTCCGGCAATGTTGAATGCACGTTTTTGTGAATTTCAATATGAGTTTTGTTTTGATTTAATCCGAGTAAATATAATGTAAGTTTAATATGCGGAATTTGGCTTTAATGCATAATAGTAGTGGTTTCATTAAAAACAGAAATCTGGGTGGTGCTTGATTAATGATCATGTGTGTGCTAAGAAATACATGGACATGCATAAATGTAAAAAGGTACTGTCTCCTGACATCTTCTGTAACATTACATCGCGAATTCATTGTTTGGTAATGATCGTATCTCTCGTTTTTGTGGTCGTCTTAAGATATTCGGCAGCTTCCAAACTACGAGGGGCGTTCAAAAAGTAGTCAGCCTCACCACGACAATGATACAAATGCAGCTGTTTTTATGTTGTTTTTGTACATATTATCTGTCAACCTCAAGCAAATTGGATTTGGTATGTTCCAGCCTCACGATCCGCATTTTGTTTGATTTTATATCATGGTATCCCCCCAAAACCGCAAAATCTGCAATAAAATGCATCACGAACTTCAGGAAACAAAACGTGCAAGAAACATGTTGTGTGTTTGAGATAGACAGAATTCCGCTAGAATCAAACTTAGATATTAAGGTGCATAAAAAAGCAATTTGAAACTACAATAGCTTGGTAACGTGACTCCCCCCTTCATGTTTACTGAAAGAGCTTGTTTTTGAGAGCTTGTTTTCAAACAATGGACATCGAGAATATAGGTAGGCTGACTACTTTTTGAACACCTATCGAACACTTTGACGAGATATCTAAAGCACATAGTATTATTAACTATGATATGTAAAAGTACTACTCGTGTGTTTCATAGTTTGTATCCATAAATAAATGCTCCTTGTCGTTACACAGGATATTTACCAGTATAAAGTAACTGTTAGGAACAAATAAAAAACGAAAAGTCAATTATATCAACGCGGATATTTCTAGTCGTACGAAAGAAACGATTACACATCAAAGGATCCAAACGTGATGCTCTTAATTTCTCTAGATGAGTAGTCATTCGTATACTCAATAAAATGTGTTGATATGATATGAGATAATGAACCGAATGATATGAGGACATCTGACTGTGATTCTCATTAGTCTTTGAACATTAGATGACCATAGATTTTGTTGGATGATTGGCCAAAGTGCCTAACTAACTATCCAGTAATTTACCATGAAAAGTTGAACTCATCAGTATCCCGCCTCTATTCTGAGTGCAATTCTTGGATTAAGAAAGGCATTCTCTTATTTAATCGTTCAATATCAACTTAGTTCATTCCATCATTCCAGCGCCAAGTTCGTTGAGAAGGTTGAGGGTTGTTGACGATGACATACGCGCCGTCAAAAGGATATCCTAGAGATGTTCGATGGGTGGCTGAGTGATGGCCACGGCAAGGTGGTATGTCCTCCTGTTGGAAGAAGTCAATAACAACACGATGTGTGCTCTTGCCTTGTCAACACAAAACGACGTCCGTGTGTGCCTCCATGATGTCATTTTGTACTGCGCAGTGACACGTATAACGTCAAAAGATTAACATGTAGGTGTTGTGATAGTAATCCCACCACACACAATTACTGAGCCAACCCACATAACGATTGGTATGACGTAAACGGCATGAACACACTCATCATTCCGTCTATGCCACACTCTGTTGCACCTGTCAAGGACGTCCAAAGTAAACCTGGTTTGTATCACTGAAATACACAGCAAAACAATGGCATGATTCATGACTAAATTGTAACATGCTAATTACTGACAGTGAAACGTTATGAGGTCGTGCATACCCATTTGACGTAGCCGTTCCTGACGCGGTATACGCCGCCTATCAAAACATGTTTAACTGAGTTCAGAAACAATATCGGAACAACTTTTAGTCTTGTTTTAATCGCTGCAATGTTCAGCAACACACAAACACGTTTCATTGAATGAATTTGACGTGCAAATCATAAAAAGACGTTTGAACTAAATTCACAACACAGTGTGAATGGCTTAATACTTTTCTAAATCCATACACAATCATATGACATCACCCCAAAATGGAATATCCTCTACTTTATTTCATAATGATATCTTAAAATATATTACACATTGTGAGATCAAGCATTATTGGTAACAGTTTTAGGGACAAGCATAAACTGTCTTTCTGGAAACTTTCATTTTCATTAATATGAACACGAATTCATGAGAGAATCTGTAAGTTTTTTTTTAAAATACCAAAGAGATGATTTCCTGATCCTTCAACAGGTGCGTCTGCACTTGTACGCCTATCCAACGTTGTTCAATGTAACAGTGTATGTCGATGTAGTGTTTCCTCTAGAGCGTTTTAGAAGGGCGCTGCGCCCTGCCTTTTTTCTGGCGCCCTGCCCCTTTTTTCCGGCGCCCTGCCCTTTTTTCAGCGCCCTGCACTTTACTTGTGACCTTTTTAACATGTCCTCGTACAAAATGGCTGGACACACGTGATTTGCATTCTGACATCGGATGTCAGAATGCAAATCACGTGTGTCCAGCCATTTTGTTCGTTGTCAGTAAAATATGTTTAAATATTCTGACATATGAAATACGGAGCCCAGTTTCATGCATGTTCATAAATAATAAGCTATAGCTTGACATTATTCGGAAACAAAAAGCATACACGTCCATACAGTGTAATACATTGTACATGCGGTGAGGGGTAGTGGTGTGCCATAATTATACTTGTGCTATATTTAGCAAGAGTGTGCTACAACCGTATAGGCATCTCTAGTGACGTTAAGATCTCTGTAGAAAGATTAATACCCTGTGACGTTAAGAACACTGTAGAAAGAGCAATACCCTGTGACGTTAGGAACACTGTAGAAAGATTAATACCCTGTGACGTTAAGAACACTGTAGAAAGATTAATACCCTGTGACGTTGAGAACACTGTAGTAAGATTAATACCCTGTGACGTTAGGAACACTGTAGAAAGATTAATACCCTGTGACGTTAAGAACACTTTAGAAAGATTAATACCCGTTGTAATTTGGATTACTGTCGCTGAGAGATGAATATTTCCATCACGGTTTTATTGATATAACATGGGTACAATGTGTGAAGCCCATTCTGGTGTCCCTCGCCGTGATATTACTTGAATATTGCTAAAAGCGCGGCGAAAAAAAGATATGTTAGAAGGTTACAAGAAAGCTTAACAACACAGCATCACGAAAGAAGAGTTAAATTGTCCTATTTTCGACCATGCCGAAATAAACCAATAACAGTAAATTTAGATGTCCAAAAAAGGACTGAACTAAAATTCTGCTTTGAGACAAAGATAAACCATTTAAACTCAGCATTTTTCAACGCCTATGAAGATAGGTACCTCCATTATTAAGGAAGGAGGGTAACATTTCTTTTGGCGTTTAGTGTATATATCATTAACCAAGCACAATGCGAATATCTGGTGTAACATTTGCCAGTTACAATACAATCCTTGACCTTGACAACACTGACTGTATCACACGTTGAATTTGAGTATTGCGTTCCATTCTTGATGGAGGGATTGAAAACACATGGAAAGATTATGTCCAACGGGTATGAACACCACCTTCGTCGATAATGTCGACATACATGTACATACAGTGGACTGAATTGTAAAGTAAAATAATCTTGTTTCGTATGTATGCACGAATATATGAAAACATATGTAAGAAATAACATACTTTCCTTTTGGAACTGAATGCATTCTGCTATCGACATTATAGATCTGCAAGTCTCTTGGAAGACATATCTTGCTTTCATGGGCATGCGAGATCTTTAAGTGCCAGTTAAAGCCAGCCACATTGGCATCTTGTAAATGAGCAACATTGTCAGTGCTCTTTTCTATCCAATTTCCTGATAGTTTCAAGAACCTGTGATTGACGTCCCAGATGTATGAGTGTTTCAGAGGAGGAAAATATCATTAAAGTTTGTCTCAGTTGTTCTCATATCTGAATCTTGAACAGTCGCATTACCACTTACAAAAGCAAGTACCTTCGAGCTGACAGACCCTTATCAAATACGTGTCAAGTAGTAATTCTGAGAGGAAATGTGGGAAATGTAATCTAATAGTTGTTTACCACCAGGGATATAATAAGACCTTCATCGATAGCCTGACTTGTAGCAGATTACTATTGGTCTTTGATGTCAGATTAATATTTATTGATTGATTGTTATTCAACGCCGCACTCAGCAATATTCCAACTATATGGCGGCGGTCTATAAATAATCTGGACAAGACAATCCAGTGATCAACAGCATGAACATCGATCAATGCCACTGAGATATGATGATGTGTATCAACCACTAGATTAATAGGTTATGCACCCTTGTACATTAGAATCGTAGTTTGTGTAATATCTGAGCACACAAATGAGTTGATTGAATGCTTGTAGCAATCTTCCAACAATTTCGAGGCGGGGACACCAGAAATGTTCTTCACACATTGTACGCATGCGAGGACTATAACCCGGGCCTTGGCCTGACGAGCAAACGCTTCAACAACGAGGTTATCCTACCGCTCCCTCGGGCACACAGACCTCAAATGAATCTAAACTATCATTAAAACATTCAGTGGTAAGTTTTTGTTGTTGTTTAAGCACTCATCAATATCCAAGCTATATGGGACCGGTCTGTAAATAATCAAGTCTGGACCACACAATCCAGTGACCAACATCATGAACAATTGGGATACGATGAGATATGTGAACCATGTCAACTACATGTAGCCTGACCACACGATCTTGTTAGTCGCCTCTTACGACAAGCAAGGGTTGCTAAAGACCAATTCTAACCCGGATATATATGATATGCAATAATGGTATACGTGATATAGATACCAAATCCCGTTTGTCGCCTCTTAGATCTTCACGGGTCTTCGTTGGTAAGTTTTTATTGAGATAATCATATGACCTTCAGCATATTACCAAGGTTTAAAGCAATCGGAAACGCCAATGCATGACAGTAACGGTGTTTCTGAATCCTGAACCGTCAGAATGACAGCAAAGATAGCGTAGTGGACACAAACAATGTCATGGCTGTATCTTCGCATGAAGAAAAGTGTGTTTCTAGTCTGTCATGTCGCCAGGTACATTTCTGGTCAACACCCGTCAACAAATTCAATACGTTATAAAATCCAATATATTATAGGTGTTTTTATTGTGTCCGAAGACACATTTTCAAACACCATTTGCATGAACATGTCAGCAGAGACATTGAAGGAGGTATGATGAAGGCTTTTGGGGTCTCAAGTAAACATTATAACGTGGCAGAAAACTTTGAAATACTTTAGCATTGGCATCAATATTATCAGACATGTCGAAATGGCTGACAAGATGCCTTTTCCTTTTATTACATTTGCGAGTTAGGGATATCTGAAATGATCATAAATGAGAGGAAAAGTTAGATGTTGGGTGTGAAAGGCTTGCTCATGTGTACATATTATTACATAGGACCGCCATGAATAAAAGCAATACATTTTTTTTCCATAATCATAAGAAATTCCTTTGTAAGAAACCATTTATATTATAAATGTGTGTTTTGGAATCAGTATCAAACAATGATGGCACCAGGTATTCGAAACGATGGGCGTATCCTTCCCCTCCCGCGGTGTTCATCACAAATACATACACTAGCAGGTCACTTGTTCACCTGAAAAACTCGGGAAAGTTTGTTACAAACCAAAAAAAAGAATTACATCGGATATCGGAAATTTGGAAATATCCACCACATGTCTATCGTTGAACATTTCAAAGCTTTTCTGGGGCCTTATCAATTCTGATCAAAACACTTTTTGGGCAAGAGTCATATGATGCTTTTGAAAATCATTCTTAATCTCAAGGAATCGAATAACTAGCACAGAGTATCATCACTCAAAATGAAGAGCCTTCTTTCTGTGACATCTTTAAAAATAAAAATGATTATTTTATGGCAAAACATTATTTGCCAAAATCTTACTATTGTGAAGAATGCTCGAGGGGAACGAGAACCAACACGACTGAAACTGTATCAGTATACCTGTCCAGGTAAAACAGAGGTTACCATTCTGGCTTTGGATTTTTCTCAACATCATGAAATATGTTTTTATGTACTGTGCGAGATACATGGAAACAAGTGACTTGGTTCAAATGGAAAGTACAACTAACACACACACACATTTAATCCATCGTGTAGTGAGGCTTCACAATCAATAAACCAGTAATGACTCTCAAATGCCTCTTGTTGGGGACTGATGCCAATACATGTACAATGGTTACAGAAAAAGATTCTCATATGACAAGTTTATGTCTGAAACACCTGCTTGGCCTGTTCTTTGGCAACGTTATCACATTGTCACCAACCGTAGAATTTGGAAAATAGTAGAAAGGAACCCTTGATGTACACAGTATCATTTCAATTCCTATTCTAACAAGATATCATCTCTTACGACTGTAATCGACTGGTGACTATGTTTATGCAAAACATAAATTAAAAACGACATAAACCTGTTTATAATCATAATAGAAACGACAAAACCCTTTCCACATCCACAAGATGGATCGTACAATTCTGACAATATCGCATGTATTTGTTTCAGCAGTATTACAGCTGTACGGTGTTGTTTGTAAACAATCGATTCTGGACCAGACAAACCAGTGGTTGTCACCATGCGATACGATGACAGAGCAAGTGTTTATAAAATAGTGATGATACTAGGTGTTCCCGAAAAGGTCAGCGTATTCTGCTCCACCGGCGGCACCCGTCATAAACATATGCTAAGTCTAGTCAATTGTTCACCTGAAATCATTCGGGAACGCATGGTGAAAATAGGGAATTGCATCGGACATCATTTTTTCACTGATGCAAACTAGGCGTCATTGATATAGCACAGGTAAAGAGAAGTTTCTAAGAAATAATAGGACTAAGAGGCCATCATAATGTTTAATGTGTTGACAAATATGACACATCGTGAAATACAGACAAAAAGTTCAAACAGCACTAGCAAACATTAATTGTATAGACCAACTCCTCCCAAAACCACCACCAACAACAAAAAAAGCAAAAAACCCAAACAAATACAGCAAAAAAAACCAAGACAAGGAAAAAAAAAGAATAAAGAAAAGAAAAACATGAAGCACTCGGTCATTCGATATCTTGTGTATCCTCCATGCGCGTCCAAGGCACAGGTGCACCTTGTTCTCATGCGCCTTATCAAGTTCAAATAGAAAGCTTGCGGAATCGCATTCCATTCCTCTACTAGAGCTTTGCGGAGTTCTGGGAGATCCACTGGTGCTGGGTGACGTGTGTACACACGTCGACCGAGTTCATCCCGGGCATGCTCAATTGGGTTGAGGTCTGGCGAACATGCTGACCACTCCATCCGCTGTACACCCTGCTTCCGTGACAATCCTGGTTCAATGAGGCCTAGCGTTGTCGTCTTGCAGTAAAGAGGCTCGACCATAAAACCCATGCATAGCTTGCAGGAATGGTACTGCTATAAGAACCAGAATCCCGTCCCGATAACGCTGTCCGGTAAGATTATCGTCGACCACGTGCAGTGGAGTACGGCCAGTAGGAGTTATCCCTGCCCAAACCATGACCGATCCCCCGCCAAATCGGCTATACGCGGCCACAGTTGCATCTGTCATTCGCTCTCCAGTGTGACGATCCATCCTCTGCCGACCATCATGGAAGGACAAATTGAATCTGCTTTCATCTGTGAAGAGTACACGAGACCACTGACGTTGATTCCAGCGGCCACGATGTCTGCTTCATCTCAAAGGCACCTACCTGTCTTAGTGGTGGACGAACTGCAGGTGGCCTACACGGAGCCGGCTTTAAACGTGCTCCTTGATATCCTTACAGGGTGTGGTTTCGAATCCCACCAAAGTGCTAGAATCTGTACTTTACTGAGAAAGTGTAATCCCAAATATAAACATAGATTACATTTGACCACTTTAAAAATGGCACTGTGTATTCATACCCTTACATTGTTAACATTGAAGTGTCTTAAGATCTGCTACGTTCAGGAATCTGTTACGTAACGCAGTGTTAATTATGTGCCTATCATCTTGGAAAGACAAATTGAATCTGCTTTCATCTGTGAAGTGCACACGAGACCATTGACGTTGATTCCAGCGGCCATGATGTCAGTTGTTACGTGAAGCAGTGTTAACTATGTGCCTGTCATCTCGGACTGTTTTGACTCTGACGATAAATCCTCTGACGTCTATCATGGAAGGACAAATTGAATCTGCTTTTATCTGTGAAGAGCACACGAGACTATTGATGTCAACTCCATCTCTAACGCACTAGGCGTTAGTGGTGGACGAACTGCAGGTCGCCTACAGCGGAGTCCGGCTGCCCTTAAACGACGACGAATGGTGCTCCTGGATATCCTTACAGGGTGTGGGTTCGAATCCCGGATTGGACTCAACCCAACAAAAGTGATAGATTCTGTACATAGGTTACATTTGACCACCTTTGATGGTCACTTTAGAAGTTGAGTTGATGAAGAATAATGACAATTATTATGTATATACAACTTCTTTTATTCTGTGGAGGCGACGTTTCGAGATAGATTCTAATGTCGTTGTTAAGCAAGTGATCATATATCCATAGTTGATTATTGTCATTATTCTACATTTGACCTTTTTAAAATGGCATTGTGTATTCATAGCCTTACATTATTAACATTGAAGTGTTCTGTCTTAAGATCTGCTGTGCTAATGAATCTGTTACGTAACGCAGTGTTAATTATGTGCCTATCATCTCGGACTGTTGTGACTCTGGGGCGACCTGGTCGATGTGCATATTCCACGGACCCATTGGCTTGAAATCTCTGCCACAGTCTACCAATAGCACCCTGACTCACATCAAAGCGGACAGCAACCTGCCACTGATTCCAAAAGGCCTATAGCCTGATCCCTTTCAGCAAGTATAATAGAACGTCTCATTTTAAGCTGCGATTTCAAACAAGTACCTGAACAGTGCACGACAGTGAAAAAGCCTCATTGCATATGTATTGTCCTCCACTTTCCATGGATAGAGCAACTTGCACGTGCAAATCATTGACATTAAATGGCATTTGGATTTCCATATTGACAACTTGAATAAAAAATGTGCCATGGTAACAGAATGCATCGGACGTTTAAAGAACGTAATAATGACCTTTCAACGGGCTGATATGTTTTTCCATACTGTTAAGAAAGTTTGTAAAACATTCAGTTGTATATATTTCAAACAGTAACGAAGATTTACAACTTTTAAGAAATAGTGTTACCAATAGCTTGACCTTTTATTAATGACGCCGAGTATATATTTGGAAATGTCATCCACATGTCTACCCTGACACCTTTTAAAAGCTTTACCGAGGCCTTGAATGTAGTAACCTTGATCAAACAACTTCTGAGCTAGAGTTAAATCCTTTGGTTAAAAAGCATCCTAAATCTGTTTGTTCTAAACTGCTGTTCTCAATAACTTACAAACGTAGTCTCCAGTACGGGGATTCAGTCTGTTAGATTTATCTATAAAACTCTCTCGTTACAGTCCTAAGGGGAAACACCTTATACTTACTTGATATTGATCACATCTATGCTGCAGCAAAGGGACCATTCCGGGTAAAGATGTTAGAGAAGCAGGCGTTAAGGTTGTGTCTCTAGTGAGTAGTCTGAGAGAACGAAACACATTAGAGGTTTGGAAACAAGATTATTCATTACTGCAGTGAAGACCCACACACATAATTCAGACACACAGATCGCTCTGTTAGGATTGGGCTGGAACGAGCATGACTTTACACAGATGGGTAGACAACACAGACCACTACTGTGGCCTTTTCATACCAATTAAATGAAAACCTGGGTTTGTTTCAGAAAACACCTTTGCTACATACTATACTATCAAAACAATTTCGTTTAGGTACGGGTGTATACAACTGACTTACAATGCTTACTTGTACCGTAACGGGGTGTTTGTTGTTAACCCCTAAGTCACCAGTTTTCCAGCTATATGACGGCCGTGTGTAGCTATTCGACTGGCAATCCACTGACATAAGATGGCATACATTAACCAAGTCACTTAGCCTACCTTCGATCCCTTTAGTCGCCTCTTCCAGAAAATCAATTCTTACTCTGATCTCCACCCTGTAACTGTATAAAATTACAACATGACTCTTACCATGAACTGGCGTCGAAAAGGAACTGTGATCATGATGATCCCTTGTACATGTGTACTTATTGTACGCCATTATTTGAAAATTGGATAAAATACTCTGTTTTCACAAATATACTTATGAATAATATATAATGTTCATTTTTTGTTCATACTGCTTTTCTTGGAAGAAGGAGGTTTGGAATAACATGTGACAGAACCTTATGTACTCGTCTGAGGTAGCAAACATCCGGCGATGGCGTCCAGCCATACTCTCAATTTTGCTTCCGTGTCACCGTAGGGCAAGCCCAGCTTAGTGTAGATGGCATCTAAGGTTCAGGGGAGAAGACATGCCACTTTTCACAGATGAGTACAGGTTCAGCGTGGTAACAGATGTATTAAGGCAACATGACATCGCTGGACTGCCATTGCCGGGTTATTCTTCCAACATGCAGTGGATGAGATGGATGGACGCATACGACATGATCAGAGCTAGTAACGCTAGCTCGGTTGCTTCGATCTTTGGTGGAAATTCGGGACAAGATCCCAAGACTGTATTCAGGCATCTGATGTCTTTAATGTGTCCCCGCTGCCTCACTTATACCAACACAAAGCGAGGTCACAACACTGACATAGGTAATTACGGTTACAATGTTCCTCTTTCGGGGTCTGTCGTTCTGTTTCCCGTTACCAAGTGCGCCATGACAAAACATTGAACGGACAATGATGAAACAGTCTATTGTAATTGCATTATAACATTTATGCTTTACACAAAGAATGGTTAGTTTTACAGCCTCTTCAATATTATTTTACTAATATTATTAGTCTGTATTAATTTTGAAATCGTACTTTCCAATGAAAAAGAAAACCAGTTTCCTTCTTTTCCTGTCATTACGGTCACAGCAAGATGACCTCATTTGTGGAAATCACAGCCTTAAAAATTGTCTTCTAAAATCGATAGATTTAGTTTGAAGGAACATGTTACAGCTTCTGCAATTACATTCACATTTCGAAAATTCAATATTGTTGTCAGGAATTAAAGCGTTATCAAATTGGAATGTGTCCATCAGGAATTGATTTCATCAATAAAAACATCTTGAAGAACTTGTTGAAAATTACTACTATTAGAAATGAAATTTCCGAAATCATATTTAAACCAGGAATTTGTTGCAAATCCACATGATACTACATAGTTTTTAAGACCAAACGTTATGGTTTATTCTGGACTTAAAAAATGAAGCTATCTAGCAGAGTTTAACAAGCCTGATCTTTGCACGATATAAGGTCGCACTATATCACGTGGATCGCCCAGGGTTTAACGCCACTTTTAGAAGAGATCCAGGGATCCAGCGCAGGGCCATCAATAACAAACTACAAAATATGCACCTGTGACAAGCAAACTCTCTAATCATTGACCAACCCCATCATCAGACTTGAGCTGAAAGCACTGAATTGGCAACGGTTTCTCATTTAAGAATGCAGTTATCATATTAATAGCTGTTGTTGCTTAGTTCAGTTGAACTTTACTGTTGGTACACCAGCAATTGTTTTATCTGATGAACAAAATAAATCTGACAATGTTCTATACATAGATTTAATGACAGTCCTAAGGTGCGTCGCTAAGAGACCAAGTGCGCGGAAAGTTGTTTATCTTACAACAGTTGCAATTGCAGGTTGCAACGTTCTGGATATACTAAACACCTCATGTCGTGACCTTGTGTTGCTGCATTATTATAAATACACAATTGCATTTAGTCATAAGCAACAACACCGCAAGTCAAAATCACCAGCAACATGTACGCAGAACCTCGGCTATATCCACAATACACTGGTGGAAGGTTGGAGTCACGTCATTAAATTGTGCCAAATATATAAATTGAATGTGAAATCACTTTTAAAGACACCAGTGCATGTTGACTCCTTTTCACTGATCGTGAATATAATACTTAAAAACTTTGCATTTTTTTATGACGTGATATATGCATACACTTGTTTCAGTTTGATTGCAAATTCAATGAACTGACTTAGTGGAATGGAGTATATCGATCCGTTTCTTTAGTCCTCGTTTAGCTTGACAAAACTATATATTTCTGTAAACGTAAATCAGGTAGAATTAATTGCTTAGTTTTCAGCCTCGGTCTTGACAGAGAAAGCTTTGAATTCAAATGGAGTTATTTTCTGCATGAATCAGTAAGTATATCGCTACTTGAAAATAAGCACCATTTAATAGGAAACCAGATAACAAATAACACAGTATGTTAGTACATGTGTGCCATTTCAGTTCACCTGGACTAAAACCCTACATGTCAATCTCAAATACAGTCGATACTTATGTTCGTATTCATATAGAATGTTGAGAAATTATTGATTTGATTTCGGACTTCCTTATATTAGAAACTACCATTTAAAGAGCTTGATGTTAGCAAAGCTGTTCTGAATGTGTTTCTTTAATAGTTGGGGCGGTGGGGTAGCCTGACTAGTGGTTTAAGCGTTGGTTCATCAAGTCGACTAGATACGGGTTCGTCTTTCCACATGGATACAATGTGTGAAGCCTATTTTTGGTGTTCCCCGCGGTGATATTGCTGGAATAGTGCTTAAAGCGGCGTACTCGTTTAATGGTGGTACTGTTTAGAAGGATGCGAAATTGAATGAATACAAAGGTTTCCAAAGTATCGTATTACCATTGTAAGATGTATAGATAAACGTCGCTGGCTGAATATTAGAAACAGCAACATGCCAGTAAACACTCGAAGCTTAATCAGACCACTTTCTATACTTTCTGAACCAATATGTTTTATAACTTTAATTAGGGTGGATTGTATCTCATTAGTCTACACCTGTTTCTTCTAGGATAATACTGGTCTGCTGTTCAGCCATGTCGTGCCCCGTTGGAATGGTTAGTTGCCGAATTCCAGTTATATGAGGGCAGTATGTAAATATTCGAGTCTGCACCAGACAATCAAGCTATTGACATCATGAACATCGAACTTCCCAATAGGGATACTTGTTATAACTAACTGTGTGTGCCTGAGCACCCTATCGCGTTAGTCGACTCGGGTTTTTAAAAATGAATTCTAACCCGGGTCTTCAAGGTTAGGTTAATTGTTCTTGATTTCAGTGATCACTTGTTACTGTTTCAGATTATTTGCATACTGACATGATACTATGGTGCAATGCTGACGTACTCTTAAGTGACCGAAATGTGAGACTACACTGTTAAATGTCAAAAACTTGCATCTGTACAATTTACATGTTAAAGATTCCTAATTCTAGCAAGTAGGTGACAGTACGTTTTATCGAAAAGGTGAGAAACTCTGCAGTTACTCAGAAGAGACCAAAACTAATGTTACGTTCATGTTTAATTTGACCTATTGTTTCAATAGGTAAGTGCCCAACGCTAAAAATATTTTACAATTGCTTAAAAGAAACGATGACAATTCGTGGCACTGATATTGTTACTGTCGTGTTCTGTCTTAGCATCAGCAACGTTTGTTATAAAAATTAATAATCGATTTGGGTGTTTCATTTGTGTGCGAGACATTTTAACTGAAACTGAAGCATTACGAATCCGAAAATTGATTCATCTGGCACACCGCTTGTTACCAGAAATGGCCATTAACCGGACATAAAAGTAAGGGTTTCAAGACGACTACCCGACGGCAGCAGAGTCAAACAGGGACATCAGAAGCATTTCTCACAACTTGAATGAACACAATTTGGTCAAGTAGAATACTAAAAGCCTTTACACTGGTTAAACTATTTTGCTCAGCAGCACAGTTTGCAAAAGCTCGTGCTCTGCCATTAACTGGCAGAAGAAGAAGGGCAGTTGAACCAAAGTGTTTGATCAATGCCACTTCTTTAAATACTTCGTCAGTTATTCCAATATTGCTCAAAACATCGCGAACAGCCTGCTACCAACTGGGATAACAATTTTAAAATCATTGATGATGCTTTCGAAGCGGGTGCAAAACATAGATGGAATAAAGCTGTTGAAAGTGGATTAAGTGTAGCTGAAATGGTGGCATTGATGGAATGAGTACATTGAAAGAGAAAGAAACAGAATTGAATCAACCCATTTGATCTCAGCCAGCTGTCATCTAAAGGTCTGGCTGCATACGTCAACAGTTTGTAGCTGTTGCCGCTTACTAGGTCTCACAATCATAATATGTAAGCATAAGGCCATTAATTGTCTTGCCATTATGACTTTTTGAACCGAATAAATAACAACGATTACATTTGTCAAAATCACGCGTCAATATTATCATAGTAAATGAAGTTAATTCCATCTACGTTTCTACTGGATTCGGATGTATTGCTCGGTTCACCAAACGTACCGCCAAATTCCTGTTTCAAATATTAACCATTTTCGTTATACAAAAACGATTTTGGAGGATGTACATATGCACACATCGAATATTTGAGACACGTGGAATTAATGTAATTGTGTGGAATACAATGTTTGTGGTCTCGGAAAAGAATCAAGCAATTAATTTTGTGCACCACTATCGCACATGATACACGCACAGGAATTCTTCCTCATGACTTAATCACGGTCAACCTTTCCTTTATTCCCTGCCTTAATCATTCTAGAAAGATTTCACAGAGCATCATAAATCTTAAAGTTGTTTTATCAGGGTTACAATATTCACGGCCAATCAAAGGTTTCTTCGCATTTATGGAAGACGTGGAGTGGTATTTCGAAAATCTCGAGCTGCACCCAATGATAATTTCCCTGTTTTTGTTCAGTTAAGCGCTTGACATGCCCTTGCATGTGTGACTTGAGCCACAGGTGGCGCAGGATATGACACATTGTGGCAACGCTGTTTTCTTAATGATGCCTACGGTTGGGAAGGACACGCTCACATTTTCAATACTCCATCTCATCACCTTTTGATAAGCACAAGCCCGTGATATAGTCATGTCGTTGTTCGTTACAGGCATTCACACACTTTTGATTGATTAATCTATTGAGTTAGTGTTGACATACATCTTCAAAGCGAATTGGGGGCTTTGAATGATTTAAGACGCTGACTTGGACATTGGCAAGAGTGTCAACAAGATTTAGAAAAAGCTGTAACCTTTTGTGTACAATGTGGTAAATATGTCTTGAACTTGTCAGGAAAGTTCCAGCTCTGTAACGTGTATACGAGGTTTTGGTGGATTCCTGAATATATTGATGCATATACCAATCTTCAAGGCCTAGAATCAGGGAAAGTTCACGAGTCATTATCCTTCATAGCTAGTATACGATGTTGGAACCACATCGCACCACATACATCAGGTTCATCCGCATTTGACCCTACTTGCAATAGAAACGGTAATATTTGTATTTCCTTATGCTAACAATGTTAGGATACACTGAAACTCAAGTGTGATTTTTGGCTTCTCACATCCATATTTGAGATTTATATGACGTGGACCTATAAACGAGACAGTCCAACGATTGCTGTTATGAGCTATGAGCAACTCAGTTGGAGTCTATGATGATTCTACACCACACATTACGTGAATTAGTGTTGAAAAACAGTGTGGTAATTGGACGCACAATACCACTTAGAAGGTGGTCAATGTAACATACTTTATATTTGGGATTACACTTTCTTAGTAACGTACATATTCTTGTACTTTTGTTGGGATGAGTCCTATCCGGGATTCGAACCCACAGCCCCCTAACCCGCTCAGCCACCGCTGCTTCCACGAGGAAGCTTGTGGAAGCCGTGGTGGCTGAGCGGGTTAGGCGGCTGACTTTTTGTGCTGGCGATTAGGAAGCTTGTGCACTCACTCACTCACTATAATATATACTATCTTATATATACTATGCTGCCGAGCATTATACTTTGCAAGGATTGTTGCTTTGTACACTTAAGTTGCACAAGTGGTTGCAGCAAATTCAAAACTTTAGCTATCAGATCCAGTGATGTGTCTGGTCGGTCTGTACAAGATGAATCAAGTTCGTGTTGATCAAACAACCTAGCTGGCAGAAAAAGGAAATTCCACGGTTATGGTCAGAACCTTTCTTTAAAGACTGTTGGCTAAGGAGAAGACAGTTCAGTCAGAATAAGTTGTCTGTTCAGCTTTGCCGACAATTCTAACGCAGTGGAAGCTGGAACGTGCGCCCATAACAGTCCAGACACCACTGTTTGTGAAACCCTTTGTCTTGATATTGTAAGATAACAATTATGAAACTAGCTATTTATGACTACCATCTCGTTTGCGTACTATAATGTACCTGTTTAGACATTAGATTGTTTCTGTCTGGGATTTGTTATTTAGCGTGCCCTGGAATTACACAATCTGCGAAGTGTATGTGTCCAGTCTACCTATCCTAAATACATGGTACATATCCATAGCATCCAACGAAACACCGCATTATAGAATGACCAGAAATTATTGAGAATTTTAGGAATATGTTTAATTGGATTTCTAGTATAAACAACCTTGACCAGCTATCAAGTGCTTGGTTTCATTCAAGAGAGACAGCTCCGTCAATCCTTTTTCATTAGTTTGTGAAGAGTTATACCCCTTTGTTTACTTGCTAGCGGACGACATTTCAGTGATCCTCAGTATGGATGATTTAGAGAAGAGGAAGTTGATTTTAGAGTATTATAACAAGGACATCAGATCAGCTAAAGTGATTTCAAGTAGAACAGGCATCCCTTTGTCCACTGTGTATCGTGTTTTAATAAATATTGCAAATGGATATGGCATTGAGCACCAGGGAGGCGCAGGTAGGCCCAGAAAATTGACTGTCGGTGACAGGAGGCGGCTTGGTATTCTTGTTTCTAAAAACAAACGAAGGAGTTTAGAAAACTTAAGGCTGGATATGATTGATAGAGGAACTGAAGCTGTCTGTGCGGAGACAATTAGAACTGAGCTGCATGCAATGGGTTGGCAGAAAAGTCGAGGAATTCCATCACCGATCATGAAACCTGAACAAAAGGAGCGAAGGTTGAACTGGTGCTTACAGCATAGAAATTTTAACTGGGACAATGTGATTTTTTCAGATGAAAGTTCTGTGTGGCTGTTTCTTAATACACTGAAATTCTGGAACAAACAAACTGAAAAACCTTTGTATCAGCGCCCAAAGTACAGTCCGAAATTTAACGTGTAGGGTGGCATATCTGTGTTAGGGGCAAAGCCCCTCTGAGTATTTGAAGGGAATATGAACAGTGAGCGGTACACAGATATTCTCGAGGGACATTTACTTCCATCTGCTCACGTGTTCTATGGAAATGTTTGGATTTTCCAGCAGGACAACGACCCAAAACATCGTTCAAAGCATTCACAGGCCTGGTTTCGGACCCAAAATATGACATTATTAGATTGGCCAAGCTATAGCCCTGACCTAAATCCAATAGAAAATGTTTGGGGACTTATGAAGGAAAGTGTC
The DNA here is from genome assembly GCF_003918875.1 of Haliotis rubra. Lineage (NCBI taxonomy): Eukaryota > Metazoa > Mollusca > Gastropoda > Lepetellida > Haliotidae > Haliotis > Haliotis rubra. The sequence continues at coordinate 1,615,653 of NW_025767634.1, forward strand.
AATAAGAAATATCTGACAAATATTGCTGAAATGAAAGAACAGGTGGTCCGATATTGGGACAGCATGGACCACGACTTTCTAACTTCTTTGATCAGTAGTATGCCCCGCCGCATTGAAGCCTGCATTGCTGCCCACTTGATAAAATACTAACTGTTCACCTGTCTTTGAATCTGGAGTTATGGGCCCCTTTTCACAAAGCTCTCGTAAGCCTAAGATCTCGTAACTTTTCTCGTAGCATTCGTACCTCCTATGTCACAGTATAGGAGGTACGAATGCTACGAGAAAAGGTATGAGATCTTAGGCTTACGAGAGCTTTGTGAAACGGGGCCATGTTCTGCTTATATTTACGTTTAATACGTGAGTAATGAGTGAAAAAAAATTTACAATCTTTAAATTCTCAATAATTTCTGGTTGTACTATACATGAATGTGGTGGAGTGTGTCCTGTGCATAGAGACCAGGTCACAATCTTTCACTTAAAGTCCTTGAATCGGCCGCTTGACTCCTGAGAGTTTCTAGGACTTCCGTCCTGCACCACAACGAAGTACATGTGTCAAGTGTGGTCTCCCCCTAGACAAGTGAGTTTGTTTATAAATTGCCACTGTTCACCCAGCAGTCAATGGGTAAGTCATATCACTGTTATCCTTACAGCGCCTCACAGGTAGCTGGGGTTATCCGGGGTGCTAATATATTAGCGCCTTGAGCATGCCAAGTGCGTGGAAACAGGTGCTTTATAAATAGTCAAAAGAAAACAGAAACATGAACATCAAAATGTCGAGTCCAGAAAAATCAGAAAGTGATCCCACAGGGTGTAAAAGTCAGAATACTGCTGAAAATGAAATAAATGGATCTCTGAAAATCAATAGCAATAATCCAGTTCTAGACTATTTAATTATCCAGCCGCCGCCATGACTTGCTTATTACACGACCTTTAGATTAGATTACATTAGGCATTAACTTGAGGTGCATCAGGAAAAAATATTCCATTGGTTTCCGCGTCTACAAAAGCGTAATATAATTTCGACGGCAGTTTTAGACACCCACTACCGAAACGACTATACGTTTCATCTGCAGATTTTACACGGGAACATTTGAACATTTTACAGAAGTGACTTGTTCACATTCTTTGTCTAATATTTAAACAATGCGATACAGCTTTTTGCCAATTCAATATTGCAGCTGTATCCTCATTTTGAAAAATACCGAGGATTATAAGAATCTTCTTATTTTCCTGGTCTCCATCAGAGCTTCAAGTTTTCGGGAGGATGTTAATTTGACAAGATTGGGTCAAATAAACATTTGTGTACATAAATGTCCAAAGGTTTGTTATAATAATTTCACACATTATGAAACTAATTGTTCAAAATTGTGCAGACCATTAGAAGGTTGGCAACATGTGAACAACGTCTTGCCATCGATATATTATGTTTTACAGATTAAATATGGAAATGCAGCAGAGATGGTTCAGGTGATCCTGGCACAGTCAGGCTGGTAAGGCTCATCATCAGCTCAGGGCCCTCGCCCCCTCTACACGCAGCCCAGACAGCGAATGGGACTTCTCCCAGGAAACACTGCCTAGTCGAACCCACCAAGAACTTTCCGGAGAAAATGAAGGCTCCCCAACACTGCAGCCTTCTGCATTACCCAGAGTGTCAGAAGGGCTGTGCTCCCGGTGGAGAAACCGGGCACTCTCCTGATCTGCGCCAAGAGATCAGGAGGTACCAAACCAAGGGCCCCGAGAACAATGGGTACTTGCTTCTCCACAAATGACCGACTCAGGGCAGATATGGTGAAGGACTTCACCTGGTTTACTCCCATCGTTGTACCGTCCAGCAGTACATCGCCATCAACAAAATCAGCATCAAATTTCAGATTCTGTCCAACAACCTTAGCACCCTTAAAATAGCTGTGGAATTCCTTGCTTTCATCATGTGTCTTGACTGTTATCAGACATGATCCTTCTGGTCAGGTGGTCAAGACTCTAGATGTCTTGTTTTGTCCAGTCAACTACTCCAGAGGAATAGGAAAGGACTGGCACAGCAAAAGTATTGGTGGCTTTGACCAGATTTTCCAGATTTTCTTTAAAGAACAAATAAACTTTGTTTTTTGGTACTCTTTTAACTATTACATATGAAAGATGTGTGGTTAGTCTTATGCGGAACACCAAATTCATTCTTAAGAAACTTGTGGTTAATTAATACCGAGCGATCAACAGTTGCCAAAAAGTCGCCTGCTTCACTCTCGCCCGCCAACGAAACCGCAGACAGGTTACGTAACTCTGTCGCCAGAGCACTGCAGTGACGTCATATGAGGAACGATTTTCAGTTAGTTGTATATAAAGTGTGTAGCACGCTCGTCATTTTGATGATTTCTCGACATCAAAGAAGACATGCCGAATCGTTGTGTTGTCGTCAATTGCTCCCAGGGCTCGTGCGATGGTGTCACCATGCACAGATTTCCACAGGACCCCGCGGTTCGTGCTAAATGGGTTATGTTTGTGAGTGCGAAGCGAGCGTTGTGGAAGAAAGTAGTTTTAATTTTGTAACTCGGTGAAAACAAACCTAAATAGCATTTATCCTCAGACTGGCGGATGTTCGCGACAGGGCGCCGCCAATTTTGAAAATCGTAAAGTCACGGGCTAAAGTCTGTTAGAATTAATGAGATTATGGTTTGTTTTCATCAAGTTAGAAAATCAAAACTACTTTCCACTCGTAGTTACATATGTATTTGAATCATGACCAAAAGGATTTTGCATGACACAAGTTATACCATAACGATTTCTTTCACGGAAGCGAGGTGGGGTCGAAGTGACACTGCGCGATAAATTTCTTGCTACATTCTCGTGGTTAACGTCCACTCACCAGTATGTAGATACTAGTCAATGGACGTCTTTATATTTGGTCTTATAATCCTAATTAGTTTATTATCATACTTGTATGCATTTTGATACTAAATAAAAAGCAGACGATCTGCTGATACTTATAGTGAATTTATAACAGGACTGTAATATCTAGACATTTCATAGTTTACCAATGTGAATCATAATTCGCACACACGTCCTAGTGTATGTTGTCTGTCTCATTACTTTTCACGGCGAAAACAATGATTCTGTTGAATGCTACGACATATGATTAAAAACAAAATGCAAATATTAAAATTAAAACAGATTAAAGTTGTAGCAACAATGTCAGGCTATTACCTTGTTCGAGGAATGTATCCATCAATATCCACAAAAACGAGTGATATGCCATTCATCTGCAGCTGTTCCAAGTGATGTGCCTTTTAACAGTCTAACATACGAAAAAGTGATATATCGTTTCAGGTTTTTCACATTGGTGTATAGTCTCATTGGTCACCCAAGATAGCACACCTGGCAACTAATTGCATAATGTCCGCCATTCTTTAAAAAAAAGGTAATTTAGTTAGCCAATAATGAACAATCAATCAATGTATTGGCGCTTAATCCCTTGAAAGAAGGAAGTTGTTTTTACGCAGACACAGACACGACAGAGTGTATTCAGTATAGATTAGTAAATCTACATACATAAACACTAAGTTTTGACAAATCCACTGTGTAAGATAAAAGTAATTAATCAATCAGCGTGTTATGGGTTAATCCTTTGATCGATGTTTATAATGTTGAGTATTTACTCCAGACACAAGAAATGCCAAAATTGGAAACTTTGTCGGGTAATCTAAATGGTGTTACCACTAATTATACCAGTTATAAATTCATTAACTGACCATCAAGTGAATGGTGACAAATAACATGTGTAGGTTTATACCACCTAACAGGGATTACAACAAGGGAGTATTAATTGCTGTATTGCATGTGAAAACTGATGGGCCGACACTGTTTTGAGAATACGAACAGAACTTTATTTATGCATAAGAGATTCATATAAGCATTTGCTGTGTGCTAAAACTGTATGTACCTATTTACCTAAGTAAATTTTTAGATTCTTCTAGCAATGGCAAAGTAGGGTACGGATTCAAATAAATCAAATGTCAATTTTTAATATCATTCGTAATAGACGTCATATTTTTACATGACATGATTAAATATCGAGGTAAAAACCCACAGAAATGGGATCAATTTGGATCAGTCATTATACCATCCAGGCATTAGAAAACCTGAAAAAGCCCACACTGCTTTGATACTTTATTACAATCAGACAAGAACTACCGGGAATATTTTCAAATAACTGCATTTGATGGGCATCCACCCTTCTTAATGTCGCACTGTTTAGGTTGAAGAAATTAACCGTAACGGTGATGAGCCAAGCTGATCATCGTTTTCACTATCACTAGCGTCTGGCTCGAACAAATAAGGCCAAGCGACACCAAGCGATTTTGGCAGCATCGTCTATGAAAACAAGTTGTAACTCGGAAACTAGGCAAAGCAGGAGACAAAATTAAATGACATTAGATTGTGAGAGCATATAGCTTTCATTTTTCACAACAGTTGTCACGATTTCAGGTTTATACAAACCTGTAAACAAGATAATTTACCCCCTGAAATGTAGATGAATTCTGCATCGGCCCTCGTATCTATTCCTCATATGACGTCACAGAGACGCGCCGCTCTGATTGGTTGAAATTTCTTTTGCGGGTGAGAATTGTTCACTGTTCTCAAAAAGGTCGATTTAAGTTAATTAAAGATCGAAATGAGTAGTTTAGCGACGGGGTTTCATTTATAACGATGCCAAGTAGTGATTTATGTATTTGTACCCCCCTAGAGTATATGTGATCTTTAAGCGAGATTTGTACTCGGCCCGAAGTTTGTCTTGAATTTGGGCATTCTGGAGCTTGTCTCGAACTTGCATTCCAAGATAGGTGTAGGCCTGATCTTCCACAAGATGCTCAGTAACTCCTCCTCTCTGTAACTTGACCGATCCACAATTAACTACCTTGCCACGTTTCAAATGAAGAGTATTACATTTGTCGAGCCCAAATGTCATGCCAATATCATTAGAAAAGGACTCGACAAGGAGAACCTGTTCTTTCAAATTGGTATCTCCTTTGGCAAGGAACTGGATGTCATCCATGTAAAGGAGATGAGTAAGCGGTGTTGGGGATCTGTGCTGAGGAGGTCTGGGATGGTAACCCTCCTCTCTGTTGAGCAGAAACCTCAAAGGATTTAGAGACAAACAAACAAGCAAAGGACTGAAGGAGTCCCCCTGGAAAATTCCCCTTCTGATTGGAATAGATTCCGAAGTCTGCACCTGCCCTTGCGAGTACATCTCAAGTTGAGTCGACAGGCAACTCATTAAAGACTTGAGTAAATCAAGTAGTCGCTCCGGGAGGTCAATACAACAAAGAGACACACATCCTCACCTACTGAAGACGTTTCGACCTTGCGAGATAATCACTGGTGTATTTTAACCATTGAACTAGCGTCGTGATATGTAAGAAGAAGGCATTAGAAATAAATAGGACTGAAATTATTCCACCTTATGACATTTACATTGGGGATCAGGAGCGATGGGGTCGTCGAAGGCGAAGATTTGCTTGATATTCAGTTCGAAGTGTGCGGATTCCAATCAACGGTGTGTCGGCATATAGACATACACATATCATTTGTGAGATGATGAAGGAGAGACTTATGTTTTATGCCACTTTGAATATTATTTTAGTGTATCAGGTTGTGCCAGCTTAATGCGGAGAGGCCGAGGCGATACGTCTTAGATGTATACCACTAAAGGAGCCACAGTCACTGTTTGGTGCTCACAAACATAAAAAGATCATATATGGGATTCATACACATACGATCATGCACGATCGTGCATGCTTTCTTGTAGTTGATTTCATTTAACCCAGACGCTATGTTTTACTTGATGTACGCTAATCAAAATTGTGTGACCACCCCATCCCGTTAGTCGCCTCTTACGACAAGCATGGGTTACTGACGATCAATTCTAACCCGCATCTATATTGCTGATCTCAGCCATATAGCTGGAATATTGCTGAGTGCGACGTTAAACAACAACCAACCAACCATCCCGGAATGATAGAAATAGACCAAACATTGTCTCCAAAATAAGGCATGTGCATGATATAAATAATTCCATAAAGAAACCGCCATGTTTCTGAAGACGACAAGCATAGACTGTGTTACCTAAGCTGGGTTGAGAACGTAATAGGGATGAATGTTTTCTTACGAATATGCTCGTGTGTCTGTAAGAGAGAATATCCGAACAAGTGTAAAGGAGACCAGCTACAACAATATGTTCGCATGCGTATCTCGAGGTATTTACACGATGTCTGCAACTGTCTTGATCCACAGAATGCATATCTCTTAATATGATGATGGCAGACAACACCAATTGAACTAACGACTCGCACCAGCAAAATGTATATCAAAGACTCCAAACAGAGGACAGTTTGGTAAATCTTATCTAAATATTCATATAAGGGCTACTTCCGTCTAGGGTCTCAGATAAAGATAGTTGAGATCGATCACGTCTGAGAAATACTTTGAAAACGGAATCAAGAATTAATGATAAGTTGAGTGTCTATTTACTAGGTCTGAGACAACCTATATGTACTGTCTGCAATTACGTGAACACAACTTCCCTGGTGTCAGATATAATGGTAAGGAGAACCTTATTACTCCGAAAAAAGTGTCTGACTTGTATAATGTGAAATGAACTGAAATCATTGCATTATTTGTGCAACTGCTGATGCTACGAGGAAGTATTTTTCTCGCCCACGGATGGAATCGTAAGTTCATCTACAGGTGAAGTATATCTTGTTTCAGAAATAAGTAGATTATAAAATATATATGAAAGAGAAAACAACTATTATTTTGCTAAATCAACTATTCAGTCTTTCAAAACCGGACCATTTAGTCGCATCAACGTCAGTAAGTTATACAAAGCAAGTTTAGATTCGAAGTCATTGTGGATTTATGATCAATTAGAAAATCTCACCTAAATTGTGAAACACCAACGTTATCACTTCTAGCTCTCGGGACCAGACTTCTGCTTCCATGGAACGTGGCCTCAAAAGACCACGGTAATTTCATTATCTTGTTTAAATGAACCATACACTCTTGCACGTTAACATTGTGATCGATATGAATTCTAGTTCTTTCTCAGAAAGAATTGATCTCGTTAAATGTTTCATGGTTTCAGAGCACAGTCCATGTTTGGAATAAGAATATAAGAATAGGAATATTCTACATGTACAATGTATTTTAAGTTTGACTTTATTCTCGATAATAAAAATAAGTTATGTAAATGACATTGTAACATTAGAAGTATTCTGTTACTTCTAGTTACAGATCAACAACACTTTTGCGTAATCATCATGGTATAATATACGTCCACAACCTTCGTCATGTCTGATTTTTATCCTGCATTAGCTCATGATGAACCATGATGTAGCTGAAATACTGTCCAAAGCAGCTAACACTGACAGCAAGCCACAATCTCAAACAGTTTCCTTCGATACGAATCAGATTGTTTCTTTCTGTTCATATATTTTTGATGGTCATCGAATGTTGTATCGTGATCGTGTCTAGATACTGTTTGTATGAAACAAGGCGGATTAGTTAAGTATGGGAATTAATAGAATTCCACGGATCCATGTGCTGTACATCACAAGGAAGGGAACTTTAATTGGTAGCACAGATCGCGATGAGATGTTTCATGTGAACAGAAAACCCCACGCTACTGCCATATAATGATCAATGCTGCGCATCACACAACATGAGAATCGTGTGCGGTGTTTCAACTAGATCAAACATGCGTAGTATGTTCTCTACTAATTAATGTTTTGCTCCGTTTTGGGAGGTCTGAACAATTCAGAGAATAGTCATTTCTATGGCTTCAATGTCGTTTCAAACATTGACCTGGTGGGTACAGGGGTTACAACAGGCCCAGGGCACCCCATCGCTCGTTTTAAGGCTAGGAAAAATGGTTATATGTACTATCGCAGTATCCTGCCAGCTTTGAACTTGATTCACATGTAATGCTAACCGCGGGATTGTCTCGCCAAAACACAAGATTATTTACCATGAAACATACTGATGTTGACAATTCAGGAATATACTAGTGGCCCTTGAAGTTTTTGAGCATTGACACTATTTCCATTTGCTTCACGGGGACTGAATCATTACCATTTTTATTGATCCATGTTTTCATGATAAACCGAAAGGCAAGAAAATATACACTCATGTTTGATAGTTGCTTAAAAGAAAATAACCAAGTACTGGTTCTTCGAGGGTTAAATACAAGTATATATGCATTTGATACGTGTATCAGAAATGTGTTCTTATCTTAAATGTGTATCGCTTCGGCGACTGTTTTCAACGTTTTAACGAGTTGTTTAGAGACGGCTTGTCAATTGACATTTTCCTGTTGTGGCAATGGACCAGTCGGTGTCCTCTAATATGTCAGCTATTCAACGCCTAGGACAGTTTTAGTAATGGTCGATGGTTACTATTCACACACCTGTTATTTGTAGTGTAAGTGGCTCTTTTAATATGGAGTAAGAAAAGAACGCCATCAACTACCAATATGTCTGTTTTCAAAACTAAACATTTAAACGAGACGCGAATTATAAGATACGAGTTGGGGTACGTTAGTCCCAAACCATTCAAGGTAAATTATGCATACGGAATATTTTAAAACGTAATAAATTTGCCTACAATCAACAGCAGCTAACGGGAGGATATCAACCCAGCTAGGGTCCATGCAGGTAGCAAAGGCATTGTAAGTCCCCAAAGTCCCTAGTATGGTGATCTACCTTCATTTGCTGGTGATCTATAGCCTTTTTTGTGTTGTATTGTCTTGCATTATAGCATAAGTTTTAAGTTACATGCTAGTTTTATATCTCTATCTGTGATACACTAGTAGTTTACTGTTCGTCGTCAACAGGTTTTTAATTTCTAATTTTATTGATCTTTAATATAATAATTAAATGGTCTCGTCACGGTATGGCTGAAATTGTGCCGATGTGACGATAAATATTAACTCACTCACTGTAAGATACGACCTACATACAGGTATATATTACGAAAGTCTAGTCACTACCAGCACCATCGTTTCAATAAACAATTTCAGAATCGTCATGATTTCTGTAAGATACGACATACATCCAGGTATTTATTACGAAAATCTAGTCACTACCAGCACCATCGTTTCAATAAACAATTTCAGAATCGTCATTTGAACAGAAAAATTACGAAAAGCATATGCAAATGATATCAGCAGACATGCAAGCTACTTAAACACCCTTATTGAGTTTGGCAACGACATCAAAGGACCATACTGTCGTCCTTCTCTCGCTCGCCAGTTTTAGGTCAGTCTTACTAGTGGATTGTCAATCATCTGCAAGTCACACTTCTCGGGGGCTATTAAACATTATACTTGTTCCAGTATCTAACAGTGGAAGCAGGATGTCAACTTGGTCATGGTGAAGACGTGCGACTCGGGTAAAAATTTGGCAGTGGGGTAGGTGCTCCCTGGTAGCTATCGCGCAAAATGATGACAATGCACAGGAGAAAAACACTTGGGGATGATGATTATGTCCTATGAAAGTAACCAGACAGTCGTCAAGAAGGAAGGAGAGAGAGAGAGGGGGAAAAAATGGTCATTTCCGCAACATGAATTCACCGTACACCTACGATACAACTAAATCTGGCGGATTTTATTGCAATGTAAAGGAGCAGCCAAAGAATTACACATGTAGTGTTCCTTAACATGACACAGCATATTCGACTTCAAGAGTTCAGTGCTCTTAGGATTATATGGGGTAATATCTTTTATGATGAGAACTCAATATATATTGCTAAATAATATGATTTGTTAAATTCTATAATAAGTAAGTGACGAATAAGGTGTGAAATTACTCAACTTAAAGAATAGTTAACAACCGTAAATCAACTTAAAACGTTTAAACAATAACACTGGTATAATTTGAGACTGAAGACACATCAAATACAACTATATATACACTGTAGTTCCTTTTTTCAGGGAGCTTATAGTAAACAGTATCACCTTAACTACTTTTCATTTGACATTTGTTATCAGTGTTAGTTATTATTAGACTACCGGTGAAGATCCGGGTTAGAATTGATCTTCAGTGACCCATGCTTGTCGTAAGAGGCCTCCCACTAACGGGATCGGGTGATCAGGCTCGCTGACTTGGTTGACACATGTCATCGTATCCCAGTTGCGTAGATCGATGCTCATGCTGTTGATCACTGGATTGTCTGGTCCAGACTCGATTATTTACATATCGCCGAAATATAGCTGGAATATTGGTGATTGCGGCGTAAAACTAAACTCACTCATTCACTATTATTAGACTAATGAGACTTGATAGGCCCATTGCAGGTACACCCACATTATTTTAGAAAACTGCCTGACAACTGGGAGCCTAACGCATCTGGATAGGGATAGGGTAACTTGGAATTTCCCAAGAGCTTCTTGATTTCACTTAAGTGCAGTATTCTTTTAAAAAACGAAACGAGGTTGGTCAATAGGAATGCAAGCGTAAAAGAACTACAAGGCATAAATAACGAGTACAGAAATCCCAAATTCCAATTACATTTGTAACAATTCACTTAATAAATAACAAAAATAATATTAGCCATGCACAATCTGTTTGGAAGGGTGATATAGCTATGCATAGGTTCAATAATGTACAATATGTTATCATATCGTGGATTAGTATTTCCAAAACAACACAGTTTGTATTTAGACCTGGACATATAAAATAACAAACAATATTACAATAATTCAAACACTAGAATAAGTAATAATGAAATGATGACGATAGGTGATTCAAATGGGGGTATGATCGGGGCATTTTACCACTAGCATTAGATATTAAGAGAGCTTAACCGTGGCATTTGTGATGTTAATGTGTCTCACAAGTGAGGAGAGACCCATTGGCAGGGAGCTCTACTGTATAACTGTTACATCATCTATAATTAATGACATACAAATCGTTCGTTTTAGTGGTTCCAAAGGTTTTGGCATCATTATATCCCTGTGCATTAAGTTCAAAGATATCAAACAAAAAGTTTACAATGATGGAGCAATCATTTGGTCATCAGTCGTGTACGTGAAACATCACTCTTTTGGAGCAAACCTGCAATTGAAACGTTAATCTGTGGGGGCAAACTTGCATCTTTGTGATTGATCACACATGCTCATGATAGACTGAAAGTAAAAAGTGGATTTCTTCTGATTACGGACCGAGTTGTACCACCTTCTCATACTTAACAAAGGACAAGAAGACGTTTGAACAATACATTATATTTTTTCAAAAGCCATCAGCAATATCATTTGGACGGTCGAGTCTTAGAACAAGCATAGCCATTAGGATTACTACTTACTACAATTACCCGTGGAATCCCATGAGTAGTTTTACATAAACGTGGCTTCAGATATTATGACATTTTCCAGAAATGATCAGGCAGTGCACATGTGCCATCGGCGATAGATTTAGGTATTCATTATGGCTATGATTCTTGAAATACATTTAACATTAACCGTTTAGTAAGCTACTTTGACAACTTCACTCATGTAACTTTTGCTTTGGTGTCATTATACATATATATGTCCGTCCCTGCAAATTTGTCTTTTCCGGAGTAGAACATCAAAACCGTGTGTTATTTCTTCACCAAACATCACGAGAACTTGAAATCTTTCAGTACTCTCCTTCCACTTTGTGGGCATTCAAGAACCTAATGACATAAATCCACACTTTTTCCAGTGTCAACATTACTGAGGTACATCAAACCGTGGAAGTACTAGTTAGTAGTACGCTAGTATATGAATAGTTTACATCTGTATGTTTTCGTTGCTCAATGTGAAGAACAATGTTTATATTGTCTTACAGATCTGGATTTAAGTGTACATGATGACAATATTTGCCGTAACTAGTTGACATATTCATGAAGAGTATTTTACCATTGCGGGGATATTGATGACTTTGTCTTCTGTTTAAGTTACATGTGTAGTAATCTTTCCTCAGAACTGTCATGATACGGAACTACTGTCGTGGACACAGACGGAATCACACGATCATCAATGGTTTTATCTGAGATGTCTTATGGCTGTGGAAAAGGTTTTGTCGGTTTTATATATAGCAATGTGAAACGTCAATGTCCCAGTAACATGTAGACACTTACCTTTGTCTCATAAAAAAGTGTAAAACAAAATGGTGCAACAATCTTTAAACCCTGAACTGAAGAACTCTCTCGTCTCTTTCAAGTAGGAGGAGGGCGGCCTCTTTTAAAAGTGCGGTTGTTGTTGAGAGTCGATGTTGACACCGTGAATGTACACGTGATCTCCTACAGCGTTGTCGTCCTCGACGTATGATGATATTCTTTAACCGCCATCGCAAAATCACACCCAAATCAAACAAGATATAAGCATTAAGTGTTCTCACATTAAAGTTTTTATTGGGTGATATATCTGAAATTTCATTTGGAACATAATTATCAGGAAGTTTAAAAAACACAAAACCATTCAGGATAATAATACTGTTTATCGACAAAACCCGTTAAAACCAAACTCAACGTCTCAAAGTACTCTGTCAATGTAAACTCTCACAGTTGAGACAGATATGACGTCATTCTGGAGTAATATGACGTCTACTTGGAGCATGATGACATGATAAGATGGATGTCACATGCTTCCAAATGAACTCCCCTTGTCAGCAACATGTGAAAAAATACAATTGAAATTGTTCTGATAAATATTGATCAAATTTCATAATGGAATCTATTCTATCTACACAGCCGTATGTTTTTATTCAAATTTGGAATTTAGGAAATGAAAAGATCATCACTTCTAAAGTGCAAGCAGTTTCCAGAATCGAATCCAACCATTTCATATTGTGGCACACACCACACCATAAGAAATAGTTATAATACTTGGTTTGTTCGTAATCATTATCATGCATCACATTGAATGTGTATTTAAATTATGAGCTGGCTACCATTACATGTATGTAGTCAGACAGTCACTCTGTATTGTGTATTTACTCCTAATTAATCAGTGATCGTTTTCAGTTTAAATTAAGGTTTTCATGTGTCATGTGTCTATTGATACGATCAGCTGACAGTAATAATACTAGAAACCTTTACTAAGTTTTCAATTATTACTATATTCTTGTTTAATAAGTCCATGCAGGTAGCAAAGGTACTGTAAGTTCCCATGATCTCTGGTATGGTGATCAACCTTCAGTTGTTGGCGACCAATAGCAAACGTTTTATATGCATTGTCCTCAATTGAAATCCAATTTTAGAGAGAGATGCTAGTTTTAATTCTTGATACTCTGATATTTTAGTTGGTTTTACTGTCCTTCGATGACAGGTTTTATAATTTACATGTATTTATGGTGAATTGTAAACTTGTTTTCGTCACGATATTGTTGAAATATTTCCGATGTGACTGTAACTCTTAACGTACTCACTCACTCTTGTTTCATAACGCACTGGTCTCAGGAGTACAGGTCCGTGGTAAACGTCGAGCACCTGCATCGATATCAGTTCCGACATTAATCCGTGACACGCCGTGAAATCACTGAACTAATGTTCAAAGCTTCGATAAACCCTGCTCACATGGAGCTAAATTAATCCCAACTCACTATCTCGTTGATCTTTATCTACATTACATTGAGATATTTCTGAGAAACTTCCACCGAATCTTGAACTTACAAATGGCACAAGAACTTTCAAAGAAACACCAAATACAAATTCATCAAGCAGTTTTATAAAGTTTCATGGATGATTCTTATTGGTATATAACTACCCGAGACTTTTGACGGCTTTAATCAATACAGTCATACAAGCGATATGATGTAACTGCAGCTGATGGTTATTGCATGATAGAACATACATACTGAACGGTAAACGTTATTCTGATACACAAACAACAAACAGAATCAGTGTTAAACTTTTACTTCCCCGAATGAAATGTAATTGCATGGAAAAACATGTCAACAGTCAATTATAACGTGGTAAATGCTAATGAGCCACAACACAAGATGGTGTTTATTAGCAGGTTCACAAGGTTTTGGCAGCGGATGTGACAACCTTGTGCACTAATGCAGGTCATGCCACTTCGCTTCATTGAGGCCCCTAAACGTTGATGAAAGTCCTTGGGAAGGCCATTCCATATCCGAGTTCCTGCAGTGTTGTTTGAAGATTCGAATGTCGTCGTAAACGTCACTCCATTTCATCACAGAAGTGTTCAATGGGTGATCAGGGCATCTTGCGGGCCAGAGTAACACACTGATTAAGATACTGTCGTACAGCTCGAGCAACGTGTGGCTTGCTCTACTCGAAACGTCGACGTCGATGGTTTGTCGTCAGGATTGGCTGTTGGACTGGGCGTCTTGCACGGATGCTGTAGAAGCGAAGTTTTCTGGCACAAGCATCTCCGTTGCCAGGTTGACTTTTGGTGAAAACGTCACCATAAGTACCAAATGGTGTTTCTTTGGTTATCGTCGAGCAACGTCACGTCATTATATATACTGTTTCTTGCAATTTTCGTGCAGTTCCAACAACAATTCGTGTGTTTGAGGCTTTATGCCCGTTTTAACACACCTTTTCCCTAAATACAAATGTATATTACTTCCAACTTGACAAGTATTTATCTTTATCTTTCCATGTTAAAGAAAAGTGATTTGGATACAATATGTCAGCTCTATATGTAAATAGAAGGGAAAATCTGATTACGTCTATAGAATGTTTTACTGTCCGCTTTTTGTAATAACAACAATAGGCATATGACAATGTGTGGCGACCGAACACGGTGATTCGTTGTCAGTAGCAAACACTCAACCACAAAACTACCTCACCGTTTGAAAATAATGAGGAACTTCAAGAGCCGTTCATATGGCAACTTTCGTTATTACAGAGGACAATATGATGCAAGTTCAACAACGTTTATGACACGAAATAATATATAACCGTCATGGAAGAGGAACGCCATGAAACTTTGCATAAGGCAAATTGATAATCGCATCATAGAAATCAATTGTTTCACTTCGGGGGTCCAAAAAATGTTGACACATGGTTTAAAGCCTGTTCAAATATTTGAGATTTATATTTAACTGGTAAAAAAACACAAATGGAAACCTGCCTTTCGTAACAGTTTCTTACTCATGATCGTGTTTATCTTGAGGCATGCCATTTGTAATGGCCGTTTGATTTAAAAGTATGCTTTAAGTTTAGAAATACAAATGTCAAATTAAAAGAGATTAATTGCACTATATGCGCATCTCCAGCAATTAACTTTAATCAAAACATGACATTTGAAAAAATACTCCATTTGAAATAACGCTCATTATCGTGAATGGACAAGGTTAGTGTGAATGATGAATTTTATATGGGGAAAAACGTTTAAAATCAATCTCGATTAGTCGCGCATTGTGTGGCAAGAATTCCAGAATCACATTAAATGAAGAAGTCAAAGTTTCATTCGATTTTCTTTCAAACGTAGAGGATTTTACCCTCATATTCAGCATGGTACTCCAGATACCAAGCTAAACATGCACATCATTTGATGAGTACTTTTCTAGTGTATTTTGATGAATGTAAATGTTCCCGCACCCAGTTCCCTATATATGTTCTCTTTTGAATGACGTTCTACTTTGAATACAGGATATTTCTGAAAATGACAAACAGGTGGTTCATTACACACTAGTAACGCTTAACGCCGTAAGGCTGGTTGGCTGGTTGGCTGGCTGGCTGGCTGGCTGGCTGGCTGGTTGGCTGGTTTGTTGTTTAACACCGCACTCAGCAATATTCCAGCTCCGGTCTGTAAATAATTGCGTCTGCACCAGACAGTCCAGTGATCAGCATCATGAGCATCGATCTACGCAACTGGCATACAATGACATTTGTCAACCAAGTCGGCGAGGCTGACCACGCGATCCCGTTAGTCGCCTCTTACTTAAGACCAATACTAACCCGTATCTTCACGGGTAACGATGTCAGCCGTATCAGATATCATGTCATTCAGTTGCCTGATGTCTTTTGCTTTTACAAGAATATACACTAAACGCCAACAGAAACGTTACCCTCCTTCCTTAATGAATTTCTTCAAATCTACTCAAGTGAGGATGAAACGGTCTGCTGCATTGTGATGCGTGGACGTCCACTTCGTGGTCTGTCTACGGTGACCTCAGTCTGTAGCGCTGAATAAGTCTTATAACCGTGATACGGTGGCATCCGAGGGCGTTGGGAACAGCATTGTATGTCGACCCCATCTGCAACATCCCAATGGCTCGTTCTCTCTCTTCAGTTGTTAATCGAGGCATATTTCTCGTACTTGTGTATCATATCATGCATTCTAAGCTCTCTTTATTCCCTATAAAATAATTGATGCAAATACTGCTTGAATATTGCTACGTTTGGGCGATTGATATTGCTATGTGTAAACGGAAAATGGACAAATGTTACATTGCAAACAAAATTGTTAAATATAATTTTAGGTGTTCCTTAACACTTTTTCACAATATCAAAGACACGTTGTACTTGTTTTAACTAGTGCAAATCAACAGAAAATGTTTTAAATGACTTTAAAATGTTGTAAAAGACTTTTAAATTTTTACACACTCTACATCAGTTGTTTCCTCTTTTAATAGTTGAAAAATGGTGACTTTAAATGTTTTATCTTTGTCTCAAGGAAGAATTTTATTTCAAGCTTTAGTGTATGCGTTTAGTGTATGCTATGACAGAAAACAACAACTATTTCTTATTCACAGTTTTCAACATAATTCTCATTGGCAATGCATACCAATTATTACCTTATTGCAGTAACGTGTTACCAAATATATTTGAACCAGCAAAAACTCTGGATGGCTGTTTTTTTAATAGAGACAATAAATTGTATAAATTTCGAATAAGATTCAGTGTTTTGTTAACCTACACTATACACATCTCAGCTAAGGTATGCTAATCCAGAACAGTATGCAGCGATCGATAGGTGTTTTCACATGCTTGCCTGATGAAAACGGAAAAAAACAAACCTGAATTCACTTTTCGAGGAATATTCAGTCTCTGGCAGGTTCCAATTAATTTGAAACCCAATATGTCAGGAAACGTGATCTGTGATTTAGGATGAAAGTGCTAATTTTTCTGGAATCTTGGACGGTATAAATTTGCATTATTGTAATAGAACTTCGTGACTTCGTTGTGTAAGCGAACAAAAATAGTAGAAAAAACTTTGTAGTTTGATCTGCTACGTAGTGTGTAACTCCCACAGGTTGGTCGAATTTTCTCCCTGAGTGATTGTGATAATCGCCAATGACTAATGTGTGAATTAGTGGGAGTCGAGACCATTATGATTTGTAATATTTTGAGTGTAGATTTTATAACACTTTTAATGAAGATGCATATCAATGATGACATTTCTGCTTTGACACAGACGTAGGTGGTACCATTGCTGACGCAGTAAGGATTGTGTGGTTGCAAATTTCTTACCCGTCTTCATTTCCACGAAAGGTGACAAAACCACAGAATACTTTCCCACACTATTGCAGGAACGAAAGGTAGTTAAATAGACATAATTCATTTAACAACAGTACTTTCTATTTCCAGTTGCATAAAAACACAATCAGTATGGGTTACTGCTCCTCGGTTAGGTTGGTCAAATAATAGATAATCCCTAAAAACTATCCTTGGACTACCACATAATACCCATACCGTTGTCGTAGGTTTCCTTTTAGTACAATTCACTTTCTACATATTAAACACATCATTACTGACAAACCGTGTAAGAAGCTTAGAACTGATGTGACAGTTTGTGTTACAAAGACATATCCATGCTCATACGTAATTCCTTCTCATGGTGAAGGACGCTTACAAATTCCTGCACTATGTAGGATGTTAAGTATTAACATGTTTATTTTTTAGTTAAAGGCTTCTGCAACATGTGGTTAATATTTTAAAAGATGTCGACGAAAATTGGCGTTTCACTGTGTGGAATAAGGTAACCATTCTACATGTATGTTAGTCTTCGCAAATGTTGAAAAATAATTCGTTTTCAAAATCAAAGGTTAATACGTAACTGAGCTTTGTGATGTGATATTGTAAAAGACAGAGTTATTTGTACCCACTATCTTTAATTACTATGCTCATTCCCAAGCTAACGTCTACTGTGCGAATGACAAGGTACTCTCGTTTCTTCGTGTCTTATATTACCATTTAGGTCATGCAGACATTGTGGATGTTATTTATAGCAGTGAGTCGACCCATGAAACCATCATGTGGACATTGTTAAAAATAATAAAAGATTCGAGTTCTTCGAATCTGCTTAAATTATAAAGATAGTATCACAGTGGTTTGTATAACGCTCGGGGGATATACAAGTACACGTTTCCTAAACCCAGTACGTTTAACATATTCCCTTCTCATAATATCGATCTCTGAAATAGTAAACCAATTTGGACGCAACAAGGACTAAAATGACGTCCGATGCAATTCGCAGTTTCCATGTTTGAGCAGGTGCCACAGGTGGCTTTTTTTTACTCTGGACAGTGTGATTCATCGACATATACTTATGGTATAATCGGAATCGGACAATGGACTCTGCCTTTAGCAACGTTTCCTCTCTCACCGATTATCAAGGGGCATTTGTCTCTTATTAATAAGCTGCAAATACAGGCATCAGTGAATAGAAACTGATATATGCCAAATGACGACAAACTGGAACTTCTCCTGCAGTATACTGCAAATCAGCCTAAAATCTATTTACATGGTCGATTTGGGTTTCGAACTCACGATCCTATTCTGTCTGATACGACTGATGAACCCAAGTCAGAAGTCGAATTGAGGCACATTAAACTACTGGGATAGCCGTACCTCCGGTAAATGAGTCAAGAGGAATATGAATTGTTGGAAGTTGAGGGGCCAAATTCTTGTGCGGACAATTTTAAGATATTTGCACCAAAAACATAGTTCTACTTCTTAATATGAAATATCTTGTAGTATCAGTTTTTTGTTGGTATTGTAGACATCCATAAATTGTCCCCATATAACATTGCATTTTGTAAACATGAATATTTTTTTCTTACGGCTGCTTTCTTTGTTTTGCACTCTTTCTGAAGTTACAGTGTTTGTTAACGCAATGCTGAAGTGCTTACACAGTCACAACATCCCTACACGACGTTTCCATAGCATAGATACATTTAAGTGGTTGTCGGTCAGCAGTTCTCGAGAAGGATATCAACGCGAAGCTGGACAACATGGTGCGTTAGACCCCACAAATTACAACCACGTATGTTCTATACGGTGTCACTGTCACAGATGGAGTTGTTTTCCATCACAACGCTATGACAACGCTATGCCCAACCTTTTAGAAGAAGATGTTCCCATTCACTGGTTAGACGCCAAGACGCCAAAGTTAGCAAAACTGTTATGGTTAGTTGATTATTCATGAAGTATGCGGAGTTGTGTGAGCTGCTTAATTCTTCCTTAAACTGACAATTAGCTTCCCGTGGAGCTGTTTCACGGGTGATGTATTTTCACATGACCTGTCCCAAACAGGTCTAGGAAACTAATTGTCTCTATACATTGGTGTTTTCACGTATGACTGGCATGGTCCAAACTGGCACACTTACCATATTATCACCTACAGTCAAACAACCAAACAATAACTTCTTTAATCAACCAAGACATTTTGACATTACATATTTGTACTAGTCTTGTAAAATGCACAAAGATATATCTAAACTACACATACTAATAAATATACATGCATTCATGTGTGACTTGGTTCTGTTTGTTTGACTGTTTGTGAGGTAAGGTGAAATTGGGTTTAACGTCGTGCTTGAGAATATTTCTCTCATATGACGACGTGAATGTGTGTGTATGTGTATGTGCGGCTGCTGGTACTAGCCCAGACATAAGGTGGTTTTATAGTGCTAGCTCACTGAGATACCATGCCACAGTGAAGCATGAATACCCCACTCAGACACATTATACTGAGGCGGTCGATTGTTTGTTGCTTAACGTCGTACTCGGGAATTTCCCAGATGTGTTAGCGGACTAAGTGTGAACTTGCCATGGTGACTTCCGATGCTAGCTATTCTCGAAACGTTCGTAGCCCTCCGAACGTCTTAAGCCCATTCTTAACACATTGGCTACGATCAAAGTAAAGAATTCTTAGGACTACGAACGTTTCGAGAATAAGGGCCCTGGTTATTATGCCCCAATAGTCCTGGACAAATATTGGCATTATAACCAGATTAGGTGCGCATCAATCAGTCAATAAAGAAATAAAGAAATAAGTGCAATGTGGTAATATCAAGAAAACTTAATCTTCAAATACAGTGTGCATACATTTGGAGGGTTCATGTTGGCGAGTTGTAAAGGGCTGTCCCACCTGCGTCTAAACGAAAATCCCGTCACAGTAACAGTGAAACAAAGTTCAGAGACGACCACGAACCGACCGATTTTAGGTGACAAACTAATGCCAAGCTTCAAGTAAGATGAAATCACTCAAAGACTGCCAGACACCATTGTTTCAAAGAGTACCGGTTAAAGACAGTGGATGAGATATCTGCTTGCCCAGAACTCTCGCTTGGTGTAACAGTTTCATGGATTCTGACAATATGGACATCACCTCATCAACAATTAATCCCCTACCGCATTCTGCTGACAACTATGAATTACTAAGCCTTTCGTTCGACCGGTCATAAACATCACTGAAAACCAGGCTTGTATGCTGTGACGTAGGTATCGGTTCGGTTAATTTACCATCAGTGGACCAGTCTGCCGTTCTCGCTTGAGAGCCGATTAAAAACATATCACATGGAACGCGGTTGAGTGGCCTTGGACATCGCGGTGACAGGTCAAATTCCAAGACAATGTGCACATGCCTAGTCCTAAGACGTATTGACGTTCAATGCCAGAGACCTTCATTTGAAAAATTAATCGTTATGACAGTGTTGGACAAACGCGACATTGATATTTGACATTGGGCATTTATTTGAATGATTACAGTTCAGTAATCAACCATTTCGACGTATTACTTTGAAGATTATTATTGCAACACAACTCAGCATTGCAATGTGTTTCACACATTATAAAAGTTAATTCTTCAAAATTGTGCAGACTATCTGAAAGTCGGCAAATTGTGAAAAAAGTCTGTCTATCGATATATTATTATTATCTGTCATTTATATGTGGCGTGCCACCTCGTGCAGGGACTTACCAGGGAGGTGAGGTGAGGTGAAATTGGGTTTAACGTCGTACTTGAGAATATTTAGCTCATATGACGATGTGCCTGCGTGTGTATGTGTATGTGCGGCTGCTTGTACTAACCCAGACTAAAGCTGGTTTTATAGTGCTAGCCCACTGAGATACCATGCCGCAGTGAAGCATGAATACCCCACTCAGACACATTAAACTGACTCCGAGCCGACCAGTCCTTGTTGTACCCATTAATGCCGGGCGCCAGGCAGGAACCAACAAGTACCATATTTTAACGTCTTTTGGTATGACGCGGTCGGGGTTCGAACCCGCGACCTTCCGCTCTCCGGGCGGACGTTCTAACCACTACACCACGGAGGCGGTCTACCAGGGAGGTATTTATGCATGTTTGGTAGCTAGTTTTAATCAATGCCATATCATGAACACATGTTATTTAACGCCGTAGCCACCCATGTACACGTCATGGAGCAGTAAAACCAATGGTTAACAATATGAGCACCGCCCAACAACATTGAGATACGATAACACGCAACCAACGAGTATACTGAGTCAGGCGAACAGATCCATTGCAGTCGCCTTTCACGACAAGCAAGTGCGCGGGGTCGGTGTCCGGTGACGGTCCCGACAAGGCAGGCACAGTTGCAGTTAATGCAACATGTGTTCGTGCATGCCCTACACCATAAGTTAAATGCAGGAGACACACCCTTAGTTGTGCCATTCTACGGACTTCTATCAAGTCTGCAAAGCCATTATATGAATATTGATTTGAGTTTCTTTCTCAAATTAAGCAGTGAACACGGACATTTGCAGAGATCGATAGCTTAAGTAGTACTTCCATTTCCGTTTAACCGTAATTTGAGTCCTAACTAATTTACTCTTTGATTTAGAGGTTAATACACATATTTTGAGGGTGAATTTGGACTGGGTTATTTTGCGTTGCCAGATGCTGATGTTATTTATCCACGCGAAATCTAATTTCCAGTTTACAGATTTGACAAATAAGACACAGACCATTCTTCATCTGGAGCGACACACATCCTCACCTACTGAAGGCCTTTTGACCTTGCGTGATAATCACTGATATATTTTATCCATTGAACTAGCACTGGGGTATGTCATGATGCCATTAAGATTAAAGAGGATTGAAATTATTCCACCTTATGCCATTTATATTGGGAATCAGGAGCGATGGGGTCGTCGAAGGCACCACGGTTCTCTGTGAAGATTTGCTTGATATTCAGGTCGAAGCGTACGGATTCCAATCGCATGTGTGATAGACATACACATATCATTTCTGAGATGATGAAGGATAGGCGTATGTATTATGCCACTTTGAATATTATTTTAGTGTATCAGGTTGTGCCAGCTTAATGCGGAGAGGTCGAGGCGATGCGTCTTAGATGTATACCACTAAGGGAGCCACAACCACTGTTTGGTGCTCACAAACGTATAAAGAATACATATGGGATTCATACACATACGATCATGCACGATCGTGCATGCTTTCTTGTAGTTGATTTCATTTAACCCAGACGCTATGTTTTACTTGATGTACGCTAGATCACCTGATCAGCACACATCTTCATCGGTAATTGCGGCGCATTATGTGACTGTACCTCTGGGGAAACTAATATGATTGTCTACTGCAAATAACCCAACGGAAAGGAAACCACTTTCATATCACAATATTATGTTTCATTGCTTTGAAAAACATGCCAACAACACACATCGATAAGTCGTATGACAATAAACATTTGTTTATGCTGTCTGTTTCAAGATTATGATTGATATACAGATAAACATTGTCAAATTGGTTTTGTTGTTTCATATTTCTTATATTCTTACATTGTCATCAGAAGTTCTGAAACTTAAGTATATATAAGTATTTAGCTTCACAATTTCGTATTACATGACGACAAGGAGCGATCGTTTTCGTGAACATTAAAATGTTAACTGCCACATTTTATTTGGTCATGAAGTACAGCTTTGGAAAGTCATGATTAAAGGCGAATATTAGACATTTTCAAAATGCACGATCTTGCATGCTTTCTTGTAGTTGATTTCATCTAATCCACACGCTATGTTTTACATTGTACAAACTAATCAAAGTTGTATTTTGTTGTCGAACGCTGAACATGTTCGTTAAATAATGCTGTATTATGTATCGTCATTGCAGATGAAGGATTATAATTGAGATTCAAGATGTAATGAGGTTTCACATATGATGTCCGCTTCTACTGACATTCTGACCTTCATATATATGGTTATCAATGTGGCATTTGCCTTCAGAATAATAACTTACTGGAAAAAGTTTAGTTGACATGTTTTCATTTTACGTTGCTTCATGCTGTAATTATATATATAATGTACAAACTATTAAATTTGTCGTTTTGAGGTTACCTAACCTGGCTTCACTGCGGCATGGTATCTCAGTGGGCTAGCACTATAAAACCAGCTTAAGTCTGGGCTAGTACAAGCAGCCGCACATACACATACACACGCATGCACGTCGTCATATGAGCGAAATATTCTCAAGCACGACGTTAAACCCAAATTCACCTCACCTCACCTAACCTGGAGTATGTTATAAAGGCTTGTAATGAAAAGCTGCCAGGTGAAGTATTGAATGCAGTTAGTAAAAAGGAAACAAGCTAAGCTTAACAGTTTTTCAAGAAGTTTTGTTTGGTTGCTATAACTGTTGTTTAAAGCCGCACAGCTCAGCAAAATTCCAGGTACATGGCGGCAGTCTGTAAATAATCGAGTCTGAACCAGAGCAGTGTTTCAAAGCATGATCATCAACCCAATTGGGATGCGATGACATATGTAACTGGAGGTTATAATAAGAGTGTAGATGTACATATAGTGTTGCTTAACCTTCACCTAAAAAACCCCACGAAAGTGAATTAAATAATGCATATATTCCTCGAAATAATGTACTGGTGTTCACTCAGGCGTAATCTAATATTTGTTAATCCAGCCCCCGTTGATGGAAATTCATTGATGTTATTTACATACGAAATAGTTAAATTGCCATTAGCAATTTACGCCATATGAAGATTTCATGATCAATGAATCAGTTACTTTCCTTTAACTCCCAAAAGCATACGTACGGCGTTAACACTCCATCATGATTGCCGTAGCTATGAAATGTGCTTGTCAGTTGGACAATGTCCCTACAGTCACTGTCGTCCAGACACCTATTAACGCAGCAGTTTCAAGTGTATTTCCAGATGTTGGGATCTATATTACTAAATGTGTTATATGTGTCGGACATAATTAGTTATTGGTATGTGGGGAATAGCGTACGCCTTTGTACATCTACAACAGATGACATTATTCTATCTACAGGCTTTACATTAGCGTATGCCTTTGTACATCTACAACAGAGGACATTATCCTCTACCGACATACAAGAGCACGTATATTAAGGTCTTGTAACAAACACGTCCAACAGGAGACTCAACATGACCAAGATTTTCAAGAGAAACTTACAAAAGATTCTCATACTGCATACGTCCTCTTTGAAGTACAAACCATGAGTTTTGCAACTAATAACCGACAAAGGGATCACGATCAAGATAGTTTATTGTACATAAGGCCTCCGCCCCGTACACATAGTATGATAATGAAAGCATCATAACATTGTTTAATTAGTTGCCAGAAGAAAACAGGCTCTATCTTAATGTCAACGAATGTGTAATAAACAAGGTTAATTTTACATAAACAGATTCGTCTTCTGATGACAAAAATCTTATAAGTTTTTCCCTCGTAGGGTGACACAAATATTTCTGTGGAATATACTCCTTTTTTAAATCGACATATGCATCATATAAATAACAGATGATATTTGTCTTGATTATCCGCCATTCAATTAGGGAGAAATCTTTAATGTTTGGCCAGTAGCTGTTTACGACCAGTATTAATTATCATATCTGTCAAATCAAGTCTAAATCGTATACCTGTATTTCTAATTTTTTTGCTTGTAATGTTTGATAATTATCTATCTTATTTTAAAAAATCTATGTACATCAAATTTAGAACTTCATCCAGTTCTGACGAAAGATATCAATGGCTCTTGGACGAAATTCGTTCATAAAAAGCCACTCATTACCAACACCTTCGAAAAGCCACACATATTCAAATCCATACGAAAATAGCAGATATCTTAATTTATGGTGGATGCCGATGTTATGTAACCAAAATGATCTAGATTTAACAAAGGGATATACTAGCAGATGTAGCAAAAAGTCCTCATTTTAGAATAAATGCATGTATTTACACATGTAATGTTAAGTTCGTGTTTAACGCCGTATTTTTTCAGCGATTATTTCCATTTAGTCACTTTTTAGGGCAAGTATATATTCCAACCCGGAATGACCCGTGACGATTAGGGTGAGAATTGGTCTTCAGCAACCCACACTTGTCGTATGAGTCAACTAACGGGATCAGGTGGTCAGGATCACTGACTTGGTTGGCACATGTGATCGTATCACAGTTGTGTAGATCGATGCTCCTGCTTTAAATCACGGGAATGTCTGGTTCAGATTCGATTATTTACAGACCACCGCCATATAGCTTTAATATTGCTGAGTTTGGCGCTAAACAAAAACCAAACCAAACACCTGTAACAAGCAATGTTGGCAAAGCTTCAGAAAAATCAGTAAGAACTGTTTTAGACAAAGTGTTATATTTATGTCCCATTACCGATATGGTGTTTTATTCAGTTACACCATAAACAGGTTTAATCAACAGTCAGCGTTATTTTACAGTGTATGTACAGTTACACGCTGTCACTATTCTATAGAATTAAAGCCTGGTGTATTTGTGCACTCTGAGAGTACATACAATCCAATTAATTCTCGCAGATGAATAATCTCTCTGATGATAAATTCAATCTTTTCTCTTTCTCCAGATTCAGTGATATCAGAGAAAGAATTACATCAAAAGGATGCTGTAGCGCATTGTTTCAAAGTCCATTTACTGTCACGGCATCCAAATGTATGTAGTTAATGACTCTAAGCATTATTAAAAAGAAATTGATGTATTCCTATTGAAGGGGTCATAATACCTAGAATATCGGTGAGAGCGACGTTAAATAACCACACAACCAACACTTCCGGAATGACAGCAGTACACTAATATATTGCCTCAAATTGTTTAGCTAATTATGAATAATTCCATAAAGAAACTACCATGTCTCTGAAGACGACAAGCATAGACTGTGTTACCTAAATGGGATGAGAACGTAGTAAGGATGAATGTCTTCTTACGAATATGATCGTGTGTCTGTAAGAGAATATCCAAACAGGTCCAAAGGAGACCAACTACAACAATATGTTCCCATGCGTATCTCGAGGTATTTACACGATGTCTGCAACTGTCTTGGTCCACAGAATGCATATCTCTTAATATGATGATGGCAGACAACACCAATTGAACTAACGACTCGCACCAGCAAAATGTATATCAAAGACTCCAAACAGGGGACAGTTTGGTAAATCTTTATCTAAATATCTATATATAAGGGCTACTTCCGTCTAGGGTCTCAGATAAAGATAGTTGAGATCGATCACGTCTGAGAAATACTTTGAAAACGGAATCAAGAATTAATGATAATTTGAGTTCCTATTTACTAGGTCTGAGACAATCTATATGTATTGTCTGCAATTACGTGAACACAACTTCCCTGGTGTCAGATATAATGGTAAGGAGAACCTACTCCGAAAAAAGTGTCTGACTTGTATAATGTGAAATGGATTGAAATCATCGCATTATTTGTGCAACTGCTGATGCTACGAGGAGTATTTCTCGCCCACGGATAGAATCGTAAGTTCATCTACAGGAGTATATCTTGTTTCAGAAATAAGTAGATTATAAAGTATATAGGAAAGAGCAAACAACTATTATTTTGCTGAATTAACTATTCAGTCTTTCAAAACCGGACCATTTAGTCGCATCAACGTCAGTAAGTTATACAATGCAAATTTAGATTCGAAGTCACTGTGGATTTATGATCAATTAGAAAATCTCACCCATATTGTGAAACACAGCACTTCTAGCCCTCGGCACCAGACTCTGCTTCCATGTAACGTGGCGTCCAAAAGATTGTGTTTATTTTGTTTAAATGAATCACACACACTCTTGCACGTTTACATTGTGATCAATATGAATTCTAGTTGCAGAAAGAATTGATATCTTAACTTCTACCATGGTTGCAGTAAATACTAGATTGTGATTGATTAATCAAAGTCGTTCAGAGGTATATAATCACATTAAATACCTCTGATTTTCCAACACAGTATGTATTTTAAAAAATCTTAATAACGCGGTTATGGTAGAATGGAGATAAACGTACTGTGTATGAAAATTAGAGGTATACAGCGAAATTATAATGGCTCTAAATTTTATATTTAAAACCTCACACTATGCGTTGGGTTTTAAATCAAATTTAGAGCTGTTATAATTTCGTTATATACCTCTGATTTTCAAAGACAGTATGTTCATGTCCTCACTATATTCTCGATAATAAAAATAAGTTATGTAAATGACATTGTAACATTAGAAGTCTTCTGTTACTTCTAGTTACAGATCAACAACACTTTTGCGTAATTACCATGGTACAATATACGTCCACAACCTTCGTCATGTCTGATAGTTATCCTGCATTAGCTCATGATGAACCACGATGTAGCTGAAATACTGTTCAAAGCAGCTAACACTGACAGCAAGCCACAATCTCAAACAGTTTCCGCTG
Organism: Haliotis rubra; assembly: GCF_003918875.1. Classification (NCBI taxonomy): domain Eukaryota; kingdom Metazoa; phylum Mollusca; class Gastropoda; order Lepetellida; family Haliotidae; genus Haliotis; species Haliotis rubra. Next base: position 1,643,593 of record NW_025767634.1, read on the forward strand.
TTTATTTCTCTCTATTCTTTCTAAAGGAAACATATATTTCAGAATGGTCATCAAATGTTTGTATCGTGATCGTGTCTAGATATTGTTTGTATCAAACGAGGCAAATTAGTTAAGTATGGGGATTAATAGCATTCCACGGATCTATTGGGCTGTACATCACAAGGAAGGGATTTTTAATTGGTAGCGCATATCGCGTTGAGATCTTTCATGTAATCAGAAAATCCTACGCTACTGCCATATAATGATCGATACTGCGCATCGCACAACATGAGAATCGTGTGAGGTGTTTCAACTCGATCAAACATCCGTACATCATGTAGTATGTTCTCTACTAATTAACGTTTTGCTCAGGTTTGAAGGCCTGAACAATTCAAGCAATAGTCATTTGGATGACGTCAATGCCGTTTCAAACATTGACCTCGTGGGGATAGAGGTTACAAAAGGCACAGGGCACCCCATCGCTCGTCCCTAAAGGCTAGGTAAAGTGGTTTTATGTACCATCACAGTATGCTGCCAGCTTTGAACTTGATTCATATGTAATGCTAACCGCGGGATTGTCTCGCCAAAACTCGATTATTTACCCATGAAACATACTGATATTGACAATTCAGGAATATACTAGTGGCCCTTGAAGTTTTTGAGCATTGATACTACGTGTATTTCCATTTGCTTCAAGGGAACTGAATCATTACCATTTACATTGATCCATGTTTTCATAGTAAACCGAAGGGCAAGAAAATATACACACATGTTTAGACGTTGTTTAAAAGAACGTAACAAAGAACTGGTTCTTCGAGGGTTAAATACATCATATGCATTTGAAACGTGTATCAGAAATGTGTTCTCATCTTAAATTTGTAGCGTTTCGGCGACTGTTTTCAGCGTTTTAACGAGTTGTTAAGAGACGGCTTGTCAATTGACATTTTCCTGTTGTGGCAATGGTGTCCTCTAATATGTCCGATATTCAACGCCTCAAACAGTTTTAGTAATGGTTGTATGGTTACTAATCACACACCTGGCATTTGTAGAGTAAGTGGCTATCTTTTCACCCATTTGTTAGACAGTATGGAGTAAGAAAATAACGCCATCAACTGTTACTGACATGTCTTTTTTCAGAACTAAACATTCAAATGACATGACTCATTACATGGAAATCCAATGAATTTTAGCACTGGATATTCAAATGACATCAGCAGACATGCAAGTTACTTAAACACCCTTATTGAGTTTGGCAACGGCATCAAGAGACCTTACTGTCGTCCTTCCCTCGCTCGCCAGTTTTTAGTTTAGTCTTACCAGTGGAGTGTCAATTATCTGGAAGTCACACTTCTTATGAGCAAAGGCTGCACCAAGGTTAATGTGCGGAGATGCTCGTCATTTTCAATTCTGTTCAGAATACTCGAGTCGAGAGTAAACAGATGTGTAGCAAACGTAGTTTACAAATATGAATACATTTACATTATCGTTCATAATATTTTAGGACAGTCTGTAACAACTACATTTTAGTCGTAGTTGAGTTGGGATCTCCCATTTTACAACATATTTTACAAATAAAATTTATGCTATTAAGCATATTTTTTCCAGAATCTTACAGTGGGATCAGGATGCCATCTTGGTTATGGTGAAGACGTTCGTCTCGGTTAAAACTTTGGCATTGAGACAGTAGTCCCTCGTGCCTATCGTGTAAAATGATGACAATGCACGGGAGAGAAAAACTTTGGGATGATGGTTTTGTCCTATGAAAGTAAGCAGACAGTCGCCAACAAGGTAACAGGGGGGTATTATCCGCAACATGTATTCACCGTACACCTACATTGCGACTATATCTGGCGGATCTTATTGCAATGAAAGAGACATCCCTAGTACACCTTTAGTGTTCCAAAACATGACACAGCATATTCGACTTCAGGAATTCAGTGCTCTTGGGATTATATGGGGTAATATCTTTGATGAGAAATCAATATAGATTGCTAAATAATATGTTTTGTTTAATTCTAAATAAGGAAGTGACGAATGAGATGTGAAATTACTCAACGTAAAGAATAGTTAACAACCTTAAATTAACTTAAAACTTTTAAATCATAACACTGTTATAATTTGAGACCGAAGACTCATGAAATACAACTGTATGTACACTCTAGTTCCTTTTTTCAGGGAGCTTATAGTAAATTGTACTACCTTAACTCCTTTTCATTTGTCATCAGTGTTAGTTATTATTAGACTACACGTGACACATGTCATCGTATCCCAATTGCGTAGACAGATAGATGCTCATGCCGTTGATCTTTGGATTGTATGGCCCAGACTCAATTATTTACAGACCGTCGCCATATAGCTGGAATATTGCTGAGTGCGGCGTAAAACTAAACTCACTCATTCACTATCATTAGACTAATGAGACCCTTTGCAGGTTATTATTTTAGAAAACTGCCTGACAACTGGGAGCCTAACGCATCTGGATCAAGGGGATGGGGGGTAACTTGTAAGTTCCCAAGAGCTTCTTGATTTCACTAGAGTGCAGTATTATTTTAAAAAAGAAACGAGATTGGTCTATAGGCATGTAGGCGTAAAAGAAGTACAAGAAATTCCCCGTCATAAATAAACGAGTAAAGAAATCCCAAAGATGAGGATAATCACATTTGAAACACAATACATTTAACAAATAACAAAAATAATATTAGCCATCATTAGTTATCATATCGTGGAGAAGTATTTCCAAAACAACACAGCTTTTTACATCACAGACCTTGACACAAAAATAACAAACAATATCTTTGACAATATTACAATAATGCAAAAATTTGAAAGAATAAATAATTGAGACGTCTTCATTATTATGATGACAGGTAATTCAAATGGGGGTATGATCGGGACATTTTACCACTAGCATTAGATATTAAGAGAACTTAACCGTGGCATTTGTGATGTTTGTGTGTCCCACAAGTGAGGAGAGACCCATGGGCTGGGAGCTCAACTGTATAACTGTTACATCATCTATAATTAATGACATACAAATCGTTCGTTTTAGTGGTTTCAAAGGTTTGGGCATCATTATATCCCTGTGCTTTAAGTTCAAAGACATCGAACAAAAAGTTTACAATACTGGAGCAATCATTTGGTCATCAGTCATGTACATGAAACATCAGTCTCTTGGAGCAAACCTGCAATTGAAACGTCAATCTGTGGGAGCAAACTTGCATCTTTGTGATTGATCACACATGCTCATGATAGATTCAAAATAAAAAGTGGATTTCTTCTCATTAGTAGAGTAGTATCACTTTATCATACTTGATAAAGGACAATGAAACGTTTGAACAAAACACTACATTATATTTTTTCAAAAGCCGTCAGCAATATTATATTGGACAGTCTGGGAAGTGGGCAATACAAACAAAACCGAGAAAACGAGAAAAGTCCCCGGTGTGGTACGACACACACTAAGCCAAGTCAGCGTGCCTGGCCACCTGACTATTGGAATTACTACTTACTACAATCATCCGTGGAATCCCATGAGTCGATGTATGTAAGCGTGGCTTCAAATATTATGAAAATGTCCAGAAATGAGCAGGCAGTGCATGATAGCTATGATTCTTGAAATACATTAAACATTAACCATCTAGTAAGCTACTTTGACAATTTCACCAATGTAACCTGTGCTTTTGTGTCCATCGGCATTGTGCTTCTATATGTCCGTCTGTGAAAATTTGTCTTTTTCGGAGCAGAACATTAAAACCGTTTTTTGTTTCTTCACCAAACTTGGCACAGATCTGGTCTTGAATTTGGCCATGAACATAGGCCATTTGTTGTCAATGATAGCGGGGAGGGGAGAGATAAACGTGTACCTTAAAATTGCTTTTTGTGTTTTACCAAATTTCTCAAAAACTTTATTATCCTACTTGTCTTAACATCTTCTTATTCTCTACATAAATAGTATTCACAAACATCGCCTATGAGTACTTTCCAACAGTTTCTGAATATCGATGTATATTGAACTCTTTTTCTTACTGTTGTTTACTAATCAACTTGTGTCTTTGCTCCTAATTAATCAGTGATCATTGTCAGTATAAATTGGGCTTTTGATGTTTAATATTATCGTCTATTGATACGATCAGCTGATAGTAATACTACTAGGAACTTATACCAAGTTTTCAATTATTACTATATCCTTGTTTAAGTCTGGAAGCAGATCCGAATAATCATAGAGGAATCTCGTTGTTAAATGTTATTGGTAAAGCGTTTACGTCTGTTTTAGAAAATGAATAAGAATATGGTTGGATGTTAATAATTTGATTTCGGAGTCTCAAGCAGGTTTCCGTCCGGAATATTCTACGGTAGACAATATTTTTATCCTACAGTCGTTGTGCATATCTTTGTAAAAAAGGGGGTAGATTTTACGTGGCATTAATTCGATTTGATTACATAAATATGAAAAAAAGCTATATATGTTAGTTACAAAAGGTTGTCATTGCAAAATGTATAAAATATTGAAGAGCATGTATTCATCAGTTAAAGCATGTATAAAATCTGAAGAGGGCATCACACAACAGTTTGAAACTTCATGTGGTGTTCGCCAAGGTAGTGTTTTAAACCCTGTGGTATTCATATTTTTTTTTATAACTGAACTTGTAATTGATATGTATAATAAATGTGATCATGGACTATTTATAAGCCAAACTAGTGAAGATATTTTGATGCTATTGTTTGCAGATGATGTTACAATGTTTTCAATTACAGTAGCAGGTTTACAAAGACAACTGAATGGTTTTTGTAAAAAATGAAGTCTTGAGGTGAATACAGAAAAAAACAAATATAATAGTATTTAGAAACGGTGGTATATTGCGCATGCGAAGAAACGAGAAATGGTACTTTGGTGATAATCAGCTAAAAGGTGTTACTTACTATAAGTACTTAGGGTTAATATTCTCCTCAAGACTCTTATGGTCAAACGTTTGTACGACTCTTGCTGCACAGGCATCTAAAGCAATGTTCTCTGCATTTCATTTATTAAGTAAGAATAGATTTATCTCATTTACTACAACCTGCGAAATATTTGACAAGAAAATTGTTCAGGTTTTATTATACGGAAGTGAAATTTGGGGCAGTAATTATCATCATGTAATAGAGCAAGTGCAAACTACATACAGTCAAATCCCGATGAGTCGAATGCCGGTGTCTCGAATATTATGCATAACTCAAAGTACCTGTCGGTCCCGATCATTCCCTGTTATAGTTGTCATCATTTGAATACCGGTTACACGAATTCGTCTCATAAATACACACGATGACTCGAGAAGGAAATTTGGTCCCATGAGATTCAAACAACAGCAATCGTGTATACATAAGCCGAAGTCAGTCAATGAGAAGTTGATTGGTGTAGCAAACTGATCCAATTAACAAACCAGCGCAGCTCACACCTTTCCGCCATTGACGGGTGAGTTCAAAAGGCAGATTAGTGATTTTACGAAATCACTGTCTGTGCTAATCAGACTGGAACTGATAAGGTGCCCCTATTAGTGATAGGGAAATCATTAGGTAAACAAATGCATAGGTGAAGGAATTAGGACGGGATCATCTTTTTTTCTACCCTCATAGACATACCTATGTCTCGAATACATCGATAAGTCGAATGTATTACTTGGTCCCCAGCGATTCGACTCATCGGGATTTGACTGTATTTTAAACGATATTTAAGGGTGGAAAAGTTTGCATCCAACAAGGCTATACTTGTTGAGACTGGTAGGTGTGATGTATTTATATTAACTCAAATACGATGTAGTAAGTATTGGATTAAGTTGTTGCAAATGAATGTAAATCGTTACCCATGCCAATGTTATGTATTACTTAAAAAAATAGATGAAAATGTAATTGGGTGTCCAGCATTAGAACTATCTTGTTTAGAACAGGTTTCTCATTTGTGTGGATATCACAAAATGTTGGTGATGCAAATGTGTTTATACTTAAGTTTAGAAAAAGATTAACTGACATGTACAAACTAACTTGGCATGATTTTATTTGTAACTCGCAATATTTAACGCACTATTGTAAGCTGAAAGCAGTTTTACAACTGAATGATAAGTCTCTTCTAAGAGTAGTTTGTAAATTAAAAATATTCCTACATAATTTTAGAATTGTTACTTACAGGAGAAATAAAGACAATGGTATAACTAGTTGTATCTGTAGAAATTGTAATTTTGGAGCGATTGAAGATGAATACCATGTTTTTATGCAATGTACAAAATATAATGAAATTCGACAAAAGAACTTGCCACAGCTGAATGCCATGCCTCAATATGAACAAAGCATGATAAAAGTATTGCACTCTAAAGATTCTGATGTTATTGGTTTAAACGTATTTATTCGAGAAACGAATGGATTGGCAAACAAGCTACAAGCTTAGATTAATGCCGCTCCAATACAATTTACAAAGGTAAATAAACCACAACATTATCATACAGGATACTGGGGCGGTGTGGTAGTCAAGTGGTTAAGGCGTTCGCTCGTCACGCCGAAGACCCGGGTTCGATTCCCCACATGGGTACAATGTGTGAAGCCCATTTCTGGTGTCCCCGCCGTGATATAGCTGGAATATTGCTAAAAGCGGGGCGTAAAACGTAACTCACTCACTCATACAGGATATTAGTAATCACATGGCAAACCACAAGATTATGGTACAATCAGATGATAGTTCATATTTCAACAGCAATTTCATTATTACAACCGATATATTTCTTAAAGCTAACAATTCTTCAACCATATTTGGTACCAAATCTACAAGAAGCAGTGATGAAGAGTTAAAAAGATTTCATGATAGCTAGGCTATCGAGATCCGAAATTTCACTATTTCCATATAGAATTGTATTTAAGCTGTACCCATTTGTATAACATACCGCATCATTTCTTAACAGAGCATAGTTTGGACAGACAAGCACATAGTGTTGTGTATCTTCACGGTTAGCGCCGCACGAACAGGAAGGAACGTTTGAGATTTGTCTTTCAAATTTATGATAATTTAGATCACTACAGCCTAGACGAAGCCTACAATGAATAATTTGACAATATCGACTTCCATAATTCAGATCAAATCCTAATGAATATCCTCACTTGGGTCTTACTTTTCAGTAAATTTTTTTGAGATTGTATCATTTTAATGTCATTTGGTAAAGCATTCCAAAGGTCTACTGTACTTGGTAAAAATGATTTTGACTAAAGAGTTGTTTTTACTCGAATATTTTGAAAATTTGGTGAATTTCTCAATTTGTACGAATTACTTGCCGAAACGCTGTCTGGGACAAGATTACATAAATAATCTGGTGCTTTGCCGTTTATCATTTTATGGAAGAGGGTTCATTTTTGTACACGTCTTCTCTCAATAAGGGGTATGAAATTATTTTCTGCATATAATTTGTTATGGCTTGTACCTCTTGTTGCCCCGCAGATTGTCCTTAATGCATCTAGTTTTAATTTTTCTAGATTGGTATTCTGACCATCGGTGCAGTTATCCCAAACATGACTACAATAATCAAAAAGTTGTAATATAAAAGACTAATACATAATCTGAAGTGATCTACGTGAAAAACGGTATTTCAAACTTCTCAAGCGATTTATCATAGGTGTAACTCTATCTACAATACTATTAATTTGAGCAGCCCAGTTTGCATCCTTTTGAAATATAAGACCTAAGTATTTATGTTCTTCAACTTCATTTATAGAAATCCCTTGCATGAATAACTGGGGTTTAGAACTAGCAATCCGTTTTCTGCTAAATTGAATTGTTTCCGTTTTTTCGGGATTGAACTTCACCTGCCATTTATTTGCCCACATTGATATTGGTGTAAGTCGTCATTGAGACAGTTTGTTAAATCAGTTGCTCTGTTTAAACATTATACATGGAATTATCACGTGGCATTGTAAAATACTGTATCTTTCAATTGTATTATAGGCCGTTATGCCCACATTACTGAATAAATATGTCTGTCTGTCTGGAACTGGTGTCTTTTGGTAGTTTGGGATTGCTGAATAAAATATTTATTTTGCGTTTCCATGGCAACAAGTTTGACTTCGACTGAAATTGGTGTTGGTGCTCTTTTCCGGAACAGAACTTAAAACCTTTCAACACTCTACTTCCCCTTTATGGGCATTCAATATCCTAATGACATAAATCCACAGTGCGACTCTATTTCGAGTATCAACATTACTGAGGTACATCAAACCGTGGAAGTACTTAGACAGTCTGTTGTTGATGCAATAGTGCTAGTATATGGACAGGTTTCTCAGTTTTGATACTGAGGTTTGATGCTCTTTGATTCGGGTTTCGAGGGGTCTTGATGTTTCGCCTACCTAGGCCTGTCCACAATCGCATAGGACGTGGTAAACCGTTCCAAGTAGTTGATGTTTCTGGTTGGTTGGTGGTTTGATGGTGTTAAAAATGCTGTGTTTCTCTTAAAAACCAAATCTATATTGGCCTGTTTTTTCAGACCTCAGTATCAAAACTTGACTCCAAATCAGCCCTATCAGATCACATGAAAGACAATCCCGAACACAGTATCCAGTGGAACAGAACCCAAACCCTAACAACCAACCTCAAAGACTTTAAAATCAGGAAAATACAACAAACTATCTACATCAGCCATCAACCAACCGTGACCAAGGTTATTACATACCTCCTGCATACAACCAACCTATTAAAGATCCTCATCATCGATCATCCCCCGTTTATGTATATTATAGGCTTCACTATCCCCTCACAAGGGCTCACTTGTTAACGCTTTTAACAAAGCCCTTGTGTTGTTATTGTGTCTGGCTTCCTAATACCCTATCGTACTGTACAAACATCTCCTCTAACTTGTATTTATTACCTACGAGGGCGGAAATATCGGGGTTCATGATTTTTCAAAACGTCATGAACAATGTTATGACGTCACGTTTCTTCTGTGACGTTGCGTTCTACATGCGGCGACAGCGGGTAGCCAGCCTATGTTTCAAAGTAGATTTGGGTTTATTTTCCTCAATTTGGCGACTTCGGTAATAAACAGAATATTATATTCGTGCCCATGTCATACTATATTTACGACACTCGTGCCTAAATATCGGTATATACACTCATCTCTGTCTCATAAGAAAGGTAAGACAAACTAGAGCAACATTCTTAAAGTTCTGAACTGAAGAGCTCTCTCTCGTCTGCTTCAAGTAGGAGGCGGCGGCCTCTTTTAAGAGTGCGGTTGTTGTTGAGAGTCGATGTTGATACCATGAATGTACACGTGGTCTCCTACAGCGTCGTCGTCCTCGACGTATGATGATATTCTTTAACCGACATCGCAAAACCACACTCACATCAAACAAGAGATAAGCATTCTGTGTTCTCACATTACAGTTTTATTGGGTGATATATCTGAAATTGCATTAGGAACTAACCGCCGTATCAAGAAGTTTAAAATAAGAAACATTCCGGGTAATAATACGATCAGCCAGTCAGTCTTAATACCAGAGGATTACTGTAGCTGCGTTCAGACAGATGTGATCACAAGCGTGCACACATATTGACAAGGACACAAAACACTTTATTTAATATCGTAATGAATTTGGCCATGAATATAGGCCATTTGTTATCAATGATGGCGGGGAGGGGAGAGATAAACGTACACTTTAAAATAGCTTTTTTAAACCAAATTTCACAAAAACTTATCTTAACACCTTCTTATTCTCTACACAAATAATATTCACAAACATCGCCTATGAGTACTTTCCAACGGTTTCTGAATATCGATGTATATTTAACTCTTTTTCTTACTGTTGTTTAACTAATCAACTTGTGTATTTACTCCAAATTAGTCGGTGATCAGTGACAGTTTAAATTGGGTTTTTGATGTTTTATATACTATCCGTTTTGGGTTTTTCAAAATATATTAATTACCTATTATGCTCAAACAATCGTCAAAATATTTAACAAAAGTGTTGATAACATGATTTTACACAATTGCACAAGTAAAAAATCGACGTTACCTGAAAATGTTGATTTTGATGAGATTTCTTACAAGAATTAAAAAGGCATCACCAAAACGCAAGAGAAATCACCTTCCAGTTGAAATTGTGCAGCAAAGAGCATGCACTGTCTGGCTATACAAATCCAGATTACTTTCGGAAATTGGCAATCGTTTTGAAGGAGTTTCAAGGTCAAATCACTACGCCACGTCTTGACGCTACGACACTGAACATCGTCATTGAAAGAATGGACGCTGGAGATGACCAACTCCTGTTAGTCTGAGCATGATATCACAGCTTACAGCTCGTTACATCCAAACAGGCATAACAAATGACCCTCCCCGTACAGGCAGACCTCGAGTCACCATTATAGCTCAAGATCGGTACATCCGGGTACTACATTTGCGTGATCGTACTGCCACGGGTGAGAGCGCAACATCCAGTGTGCCTGGACTTCGGGATATCCGATCAAACTGTACAGAACAGGTTGAGAGAGATTGAACTGAGAGCCAGGAGATCCGACGTCGGACCCGTGCTACGTCTTCACCATGGCGCTCAACGTCTCCGTTATCTAAAAGTATCCACTTGGTTGTTTAGACATTCCCTTCGTCTAAACTAATGCGAACATTCATTTCCTAAAGTCTATTTGTGGGCGAGTTATACATGTTTGAAAATACAACATTTTCGCAACAGATTTCTGGGTTATGCGTTTCTTTTTTGGAATAGTATATTATCGCCTCTTGATACGATCAGCTGATAGTAATAATACTAGGAACGTTTTCTATGTTTTCACTTATTACTATATTCTTGTTTAATGACACCCTGGTCTCAGGAGTAGAGGTCCGTGGTAAACGTCAAACACCTGCATATCGTATCACGCCGTGAAACTGATGTTCAGTGTTCGATAAACTCTGCTCACTTGGAGCTAAATTTATCCCAACTCACTAAATCATTGATCTTTATCTGCATTAAATTTATTTCTGAGAAACTTCCATCGAATCTTAAATTTACAAATGGCACAAGAACTTTCAAGGAAACACCAAATACAAATTCATCAAGCAGTTTTATAAAGTTTCATGGATGATTCTGATTGGAATATAACAACCCATGACTTTTGACGGTTTTAATTGACAGTCCCTTCAAGAGATATGATGTAACTGCAGCTGATGGTTATTGCATGATAGAACATAAATACTGAACGGTAAACGTTATTCTGATACACAAACAACAAACAGAATCGGTGTTAAACGTTTACTTCTGCGAATGAAATGTTATTACATGGAAAAACATGTTTTATGGTAACGATCAACAGTCCATTATAACGTAGTAAATGCCAATGAGCCACAACACAAGATGGTGCTAATTAGCAGGTTCACACGGTTAGCAGCGGACGTGTCCACCTTGTGCACTAATGCAGGTCATGCCTCTTCGCTTCACTGAGGCCCCTTAACGTTGATGAAAGTCCTTGGGAAGGCCATTCCATATCCGAGGAAGGATTTGGCGGAGGCATCCTGCAGCGTTGTTGGAGGATTCGGATGACATCGTAAACGTCACTCGATGTTACCACAATAGCGTTCAATGGGCATCTTGCGGGCCAGAGTAACACACTGATTAGGATACTGTTGTACAGCCCGACCAACGTGCGGCCTGCTCTACTCGAAACGTCGACGTCGATGGTTTGTTGTCAGAATTGGCTGTGGGACTGGGCGTCTTGCACGGATGCTGTAGAAGCGAAGTGATCTGGTACATACATCTCCGTTGTATAGTACGGGCTGCTAGGGGTGCGGATGTAACCCGTGTCGGCAGTGAGTGGCTGGTATCCATCAGTCCTGATGCGAGGTCGCCACTGGAGGACGGCCTCTAAGGGGTCAGTCTATAATTTGACTGTTTTGCTGAAAACGTCGTCATAAGTGCCAAATGGTGTTTCTTTGGTGAATCGACGAGCAACGTCACGTCAATGAGTGAGTGAGTTAAAATTTAGAGTCACGCTGCGAGGTACAAGACTGAAGCATACCTGTAGCTCTCTCTTTGTCATTTGTCATATATATACATGTTTCTTGCAATTTCCGTGCAGTTCCAACAACAATTCTTGTGTTTGTCGCTTTATGTCCGTTTTAGCACACTTTTCCACAAATTACAAATGTGTATTACTTCCCACTTGACAAGTATTTCTCTTTATCTTTCCATGTTAAAGAAAAGTGATTTTCATACAATATGTCAGCTCTATATGTATATAGAAGGGAAAATCTGATTACGTCTATAGAATGTTTTACTGTCCGCTTTTTGTAATAACAGCAATGGGCATATGACAATGTGTGGCGACCGAACACGGTGATTCGTTGTCAGTAGGAAACACTCAACCACAAAACTACCTCACCGTTTGAAAATACTGAAGCAATTCAAGAGCCGTTCATATGACAACTTTACAGAGGACAATATGACGCAAGGCAATTTGATATTAACATCATAAAAAACGATTGTTTCATTTCGGGGCCAGAAACATGTTGACACATGGTTTAAAGCCTGTGCAAATATTTGAGATTTACATTTAACTCATAAATAGACACTAATGGAAAGCTGCCTTTCGTAACAGTTTCTTACTCACGATCGTGTTTATCATTTGTAATGACCGTTTGATTTAAAGTATGCTTAAAGTTTAGAAATACAAATGTCAAATTAAAAGAGATTAATTGCACTATATGCGCATCTCCAGCAATTAACTTTAACCAAAAAGGTGATATTTGAAAAAGTATTCTGTTTGAAATAACGCTAGCTCATTATCGTGAATGGACAAGTTTAGTCTAAATAATAAATTTTAAATAGGGAGACACGTTAATCTGTTTAAAATAATTGCTGGAACGTTACACGATTAGTATTGTGTGGCAAGAATGACAGACTCACAGATACATTGAATGAAAAAGTCAAAGTTTCATTTAGCTCGGTCTAGTGTCTTTTAATCAATGTAAATGTTCCCGCAGCCATTTCACTTAATATATTCTCTTTTGAATGACGTTCTACTTTGAAAGAGGATATTAACAGGTGGTTCATTACAATTGTAACGCTCAACGCCGTTGGGTTGGCTGGTTGGATGGCTGGTTTGTTGTTTAACCCAACACTTGGCAATATTCCAGTTCCGGTCTGTGAATAATTGCGTCTGCACCAGACAATCCAATGATCAGCATCATGAGCATCGATCTACGCAACCATGTGTCAACCAAGTCAGCGAGTCTGACTACCCGATCCCGTTAGTCGCCTCTTACTTAAGACCAATTCTAACCCGGATCTACACAGGTAACGCGGTTGGTTCACGATGTCAGCCGTGTCAGATATCATGTCATTCAGTTGCCTGATGTCTTTTGCTTTTACAAGAATATACACTAAACGCCAACAGAAACGTTACCCTCTTTCCTTAATGAATTTAATAAAATCTACTCAAGTGAGGATGAAACTTTCTGCTGCATTGTGATGCGTGGACGTCCACTTCTTGGTCTGTCTACGGTGACCCCAGTCTATCTGAAGCACTGAATAAGTCTTATAACCGTGATGCGGTGGCATCCGAGGGCGTTGGCAACAGCATTGTATGTCGATCCCATCTGCATCATTCCAATGGCTCGTTCTCTCTCTTCAGCTGTTAATCGAGGCATATTTCTCGTACTTGTGTATCATATCATGCATTCTAAGCTCTTTTCATACCCTATAGAATCATTCTACACGTGAAATGGATGCCAATACTGCTTGAATATTGCTACGTTTAGGCGATTGATATTGCTATGTGTAAACGGAAAATGGATAAATGTTACTTTGCAAACAAATATGTTAACAAAGACAATTTTAGGTGTTCCTAAACACTTTTTCACAATATCAAAGACACGTTGTACTTGTTTTAACTAGTGCAAATCAACAGAAAATGTTTTAAATGACTTTAAAATTTTGTAAAAGACTTTTAAATTTTTACACACTCTATATCAGTTGTTTTAACAAATGCAAATCAGCAGAAAATGTTTAAAAGACTGGAATCATTGGAATGGATTCTTTTACAATTTTACACACACTACATCAGTTGTTTCCTCTTTTAATAGTTAAAAATGGTGACTTTAAATGGTTTATCTTTGTCTCAAAGAAGAATTTTATTTCAATCTTTCGTTTGGATATCTTAATCAGTGTTATTGGTTTATTTAGGAACGACGAAAATAGGACAATTTAACTCTTCTGAAATCGATGCATTTTACCCAAATATGAATGTGTTTACGAATTTTGTTTTCGTGATTTGCATAAAGCTGAGTTGTTAAGCTTTCTTGTAAACTAATACCTTCTAACATATCTTTGATACTTTTTAAGTAATTCAGAAATGCAGGAGGGTAACGTTTCTTTTGGCGTTTAGTGTATGCTATGACAGAAAACAACAACTATTTCTTATTCACAGTTTCAACATAATTCTCACAATTACATGATGTCACTTTATTGCTGCAATCATGATTCTTATCAGTGATACGGGGGTATATCACAAGAATATATCCTATCAACAATATATTGCCACTGAAGTACGTACTCACACTACCTCAAGCTTGCTACAGAAAATCCAGAGGGTTGTCAATTCGCTTCACATCGTGCCTTCATTTCTTGTCCCTTACAACCTAATGAACCGGCCTGTGGGGTTATGTATTGGCAATGCATGCCAGTTTTTACCTTATTGCAGTAACGTGTTACCAAATATATTTGAACCAGCAAAACCACTGGGTTGCTGTTTGTTAATAGATACAATTAAGTTGTATAAATTTCGAATAAGATTCAGTGTTTTGTTAACCTACACTATACACATCTCAGCTAAGGTATGCTAATCCAGGACTGACTTTCTCTTGCAGCAATCGAAAAGTGTTTTCATATGCTTGCCTGATGAAAACGGAAAAAACAAACCTGCATTCACTTTTAGAGGAATATTCTGTCTCTGGCAGGTTCCAATTAATTTGAAACCCAATATGTCAGGAAACGTGATCTGTCATTCGGGATGAAAGTGTTAATGTTCTGGAGCCTTGGACGGAAAAAAATTGCATTACTGTAATAGACTTCGTGACTTCGTTGTATAAGCAACTGGTAGAAGAACTTATGACCCTTTGTAGTTTGATCTGCTACGTAGTATAACTCCCACAGATTGGTCGAATTCTCTCCTTGAGTGATTGTGATAATCGCCTGTGACTAATGTGTGAATTCCTGGGACTTCCTGTATGATTTTGAAATATTTTTAATCTACATTTTATAAAACCTTTGCAGGGTCAATTCATGAATACTTTCAATGAATATACATACTTGTCAATAATGACAATTCTTCTTTGACACAGCCGTAGGTGGTACCATTGCCAACGCAGTAAGGGTTATGTGGTTGCAAATTCATTTCTTACCCCGTCTTCATTTCCACAAAAGGTGACAAAACCACAGAATACTTTCACACACTATTGCAGGAACGAATGGTCGTTAAATGGACATAATTCAGTTTAACAACAGTACTTTCTATTTCCAGTTGCATAAAAACAACTGCTCCTCAGTTAGGTTGGTCAAATAATAGACAATCCCTGAATAATATCCTTTGACTGCCACACAATACCGTGGTCGTAGGTTTCCTTTTAAAACAACTCATTAAACACATCATTACTGACAACCCGTGTAAGAAGCTTAGAACTGATGTGACAGTGTGTGTTACATAGACATCTCCATGCGCATATGTAATTCCTTCTCACGATGAAGGACGCACCTGCATGTCTTATAGCTAACAAATTCGTGCACAATGTAGGATGTTAAATATACTATCCTAAAAAAGAAACGCATAGGTCGGAAATATGTTGCGGAAATGTTGTATTTTCAAACATGTATAACTCGTCCAAAAGTAGACTTTAGAACATGATTTTTTACACCAGTTTAGAAGAAGGTAATGTCTATACAAGCAAGTGGATCCTTTTAGATAACAGATACGTGACCGCGATGGTGAAGACGTAGCACGGTCCCGACATCGGGCCTCCTGGCTCTCAGACCAATCTCTCTCAACCTGTTCCATACAGTTTGACCTGATATCCTCCGTAGTCCAGGCACACTGGCTTCTGTGCTCTCACCCGTGGCAGTACGATCATGCAAATGTAGTGCCCGGATGTGCCGATCTTGGATTGCAGTGGTGACTCGAGGTCTGCCTGTACGGGGACGGTCATTTGTTATACCTGTTTGGTTGTAACGAGCTACAAGCTGTGATATCGTGCTCAGACTAACATTCAGACGCCTAGCAACAGAAGATTGGTCATCTCCAGCGTGCATTCTTTCAATGGCGATGTTCAGTGTCGCACTGATTTGACCTTGAAACTCCTTCAAAACGATTGCCAATTTTATAGCCAGACAGTGCATGCTCTTTGCTGCACAATTTCAACTGGAAGGTGATTTCTGTTGCGTTGTGGCGATGCCTTTTTTATCTTTGTAAGAAATCTCATCAAAATCAACATTTTCAGGTAACGTCGATTTTTTACTTGTGCAATTGTGTAAAATCATGTTATCAAAACTTTTGTTACATATATTTTGACGATTTTTTTTAACACAATTGGTAAAAAATAAATTTTACAAAATACAAATCGCCTATGCGTTTTTGTTTTGTGATAGAATATTAACATTTTATAGTTAGGGGCTTCTGCAACATGTGATTAATATTTCAAAAGATGCCGACGAAAATTGGCGTTTCACTGTGTAGAATATGGTAACCATTCTACATGTATGACAGTCTTTGCAAATGTTGAAAAAATGTTTTCGTTTTGAAAATCAAGCCTTAGGGTATTTCATACGTAACTGAGCTTTGTGATGTGATATTGTAAAAAGACAGAGTTACTTGTTCCCACTATCTTTAATTACTATGTGCATCTAGCCAACATCTACTGTGCGAATGACAAGGTAATCTCGTTTCTTCGTGTCTTATATTACCATTTAGGTCATGCAGACATTGTGGATGTTATTTATAGCAGTGAGTCGACCCATGAAACAATCATGTGGACATTGTTAAAAATAAGGAAAGATTCGAGTTCTTCGACTCTGCTTGAATTTTGAAGATAGTATCACAGTGGTTTGTATAACGCTCGGGGGATAACGCTCTTAGGTACACGTCTCCTAAACCTTGTACGTTAAATATACACGGCGTCATTAATGAAGGGTCAAGCTATTGCTAACACTATTTCTTAAAAGTTACATCTTAAATCCTCGTTTTTGTTTGACATATATGCAACTGAATGTTTTACAAACTTTCTTAACAGTATGGAAAAACACATCAGGCTGTTCAAATGTCATTATTACGTTCGTTAACGTCCGATACGTTCTGTTACAAATGGCACATTTTTATTCAAATAGTCAGTATGGAAATCCACCTGCCACTTAATTTCAATGATTCGCTCTATCCATTGAAAATGATGGACAATACACATGAATTGATGCTTTTACATTGTCGTTCACTGCTCAGGTACCTCTTTGAAATGAGACGTTTTTTTAATCTTGCTGAAAGGGTCAGGCTATAGGCCAACCTGGTCAAACTCAGCGGCAAGTTGCTGTCCGCTTTAAAGTGAGTCAGATTGTGGACTGTGGCAGAGATTTCAAGCCGATGGGTCCTTGGAACATGCACATCGACCTGGTCGCCCCAAGTCGCCGTTTAAGGGCAGCCGGACTCCGCTGTAGGCGAACTGCACGGACCCCCACTACCACCACGCCGCAGACAGGCGCGTTAGAGATGGAATAGACATCAATGGTCTCGTGTGCTCCTTCACAGATGAAAGCAGATTAAATTTGTCCTTCCATGATGGTCGGCAGAGGATTTATCGTCGCAATGGAGAGCGAATCACAGATGCAACTGTGGCCACGCATAGCCGATTTGGCGGGGTTTCGGTGGTGGTTTGGGCAGGGATAACGCTTACTGGACGTGCTCCACTACACGTGGTCGACGTTAATCTTGCCAGACAGCGTTATCGGGACGAGTTTCTGGTTCTTATAGCAGTACAATTCCTGCAAACTATGCATGGCTTTCATGGTCGACCCTCTTTACTGCAAGACGACAACGCTAGGTCTCATGGGGCTAGGATTGTCCCCCCGTGCAATGAAAACAGTCAAGTAAAAGTCAGAATTGTTGAGATTTGAGAGGTCAAAATCATGTGAGAACAATTTTTAAGATATAAAGCATCACAAACTTAGTTTACAGTTTCCTATGATATACCGTTGCTTTAGGAAAGGAAGTCAGACAGCTACGTCATACCGGCACCTCAATGACATGCAGTGGTTACTTCACACATGGACAGGCGACGGTTCGAGAATTACCATGCAGGTATGTTGTGCTAGGGTATGTTTTGTGCTGAGACATGTGAGACCATAAATTCTTCTAGTCTATCTTTCATTTCTGTGTTCGCTAATGTTTAAATTTAGTAATAATGCGACAGATGGAGAGACAGACTCTCGTTCTACTTCTTAATATGAAATACTTGTATCAGTTTTTGTTAGTACGGTAGACATCCATGAATAGTCGCCATATTACATTGCATTTGTAAATTATGAATAGATTTTCGCACGACTATTTCCTGGTTTTGTGCTCTTTCGGAAGTTAAATTGTTTGTTAACGTAATACTGACGTGCTAACACAGTCACAAAATTCCATACAAAAAGACATAGATACATTTAAGTGGCTGTACACTATCTGTGAAGAGCATGCCAGCCAAATGTGTCTCGTTATCAAGGCATAGTGGGGCGTCGACGTGACTGGACTCTCTGACTTAACTGAAGACATCTAAGGTTGTTAAAATATGATAAACTTGCGTATAGAGTTTAGTTTTATCCTTTTGTTTCAGAGGTCTGCCTGACAGATTACTCAGACCAGGTTATTGAGTAGTGTTATAAATGTGAAAACGAGGTGAATAAAATATACAGCATTCTTGATGAATGATACTGAAATCATATATAGGCGATATGCCTTGGCTTCAAAATAATGACAGAAATTAATCAATTTAAATATGCTTGTCTTCAGTTTTGATAATTAAATAGATTAATTCTTCTGTTGAAGCGGTATTGTTATATCAATGATTAAGCGCTTTCCTTACTATATTCACGATTTATGAACCCGTCACATGCTTACGAGAGCTTCATAACAGCCCTGTGTTTGCTAGCTCAGCGGTTTAGCGTGCTGCTCTCAGAGTATAAACAAAAGGATGATTTAAAAACGGTAGCAGGCGTCAATGTATGATAGAACAACGTGTGATCCATCAATCATCTGGAATGTAAGGGAAACATTTAATAACTCAAAACAACAGTAATCCTTTCATGTATTTTCTTCTGAATTGAAAGTAAACGAAAGAAGACTACCATGTGGATTACCATATAGTATTAGGGTTCAACGTCTTCTCTATGTACATTGTACAAGATTACACAGTGTGGAAAAGGGCACGTGGGCTGTTGGATCCAATTTTCAAGCTCTCTCATCAATATTAGAATCCGATATTTCTACAGCTGTTTAGGGTTTGTTACCTTTTGATTGATATTTTAAGCTCCTTTCTTTCAGTCAGAAGGTTTCTTTCATCTCTGAAATTTCTATACCGTTAATGTCTTTGTTGTTTCCTTTTCTTTTCAAAATCAGCTATGTTGAGCTGATGTAAAAACGGATTAACGTGGGACGTACTCTCCACATCTTTCTTTTTATAAACATACTAAGATATATGCTCAGCTCAGATAGGGGTATCTCAACCAGCTCATGGAACTGTAAGTTGAACCTCAAGAGCTCTTCGAACAGCCTCACATCCGGCTCGGCCTTCATCGTGGTGTTGGAAACCGCCTTCTTTTGAAGGAAGACGTCAACATTCTCTGGACAAATCTGGAAAGGTTTTGCGATTTGGGCTTGTGGTGATATGTCAAGATCCACTGCTGCAACAGTTTCCTCCATATTGTCAGTAACAGAAGTGAAAACAAGTTGGGATTAACTCTTGGGAACGGGTGGAGGAAATAGTGACGCTGGTCACAGATAACGTTTTGTGTTATTTTCATTAGTGATGGATAAGACGATTTGTTATTGAATGTCAAGGATAGGTCATGGTATTTCATTAAAAAAACCGATTGTTCACATTCGTGATATGTTAAGACGGATTGTGATAGCCGGCAAGTTATTCAATTGTGTCCTGTAATGTGAGTGAGTTAAAATGTTAAGTCACGTTCGGCAATATTTCAGCCATATCGTGACTAAAACAAGTTCTATTGACATAATAAATACAAAGTTGAATTATAAAAACGTGTCAACGAAGAACAGTAAAAACCACTAGAAGATCACAGATTTAGATACAAAACTAGTTTGTAAATCTAACATGTTCTTACTATTCATACAATACAATACAATACAAGACAATATAGAAACAGGCTATAGATGACCATACCAGCAGTTGGTGAGTCAATAGCGATACTATACATATATATTTCTCATCACTTGGTGATAACGCTATGCCTAACCTTTCAGAACAAGATGCTCCCATTCACTGGTTAGACGCCAAGACGTCACAGTTAGTAAAGCTTTTATGATTAGGTGATTATGTATTAAGTATGCGGAGTTGAGTGAGCTGCTTAATTCTTCCTTAAACTGACTATTAGCTTCCCGTGGAGCTGTTTCACGGGTGATGTATTTTCACCTGACCTGTCTAATTGTCTCTATAAATTGGTGTTTTCACATATGACTGTCATGGTCCAAACTGGCACACTTACCATATTATCCCCCGCAAGGCGTTTTGCGGGGTGTACTAAAATGCGCTCTGTCCGTCAGTGCACATTCGACTTTTCCGGAGCAGAACTTGAAAACCGTTCACTATTTCTTGCCCCAAACATAGATAGGTACATAGATAGGTCTGGTGGTCTACTAGTGCCTTTTGTTAGTTTTGGAATTCTGAATTAAATATTATTTTTGCGTTTCCATTGCAACACGTTTGACTTTGACTGAAATTGGTAGTTGTGCTCTTTTCCGGAGCAGAACTGAAAAACCATTTAATATTTCTTCACCAAACTTGGCACACAGATTGGTCTTGCTGTGTACTGGTGCCTTTTGGTAGTTTTGGATTTCTGAATAACTATTTTTTGCGTTTCCATTGTAACAACTTTGACTTCGACTGGATGTGGTGGTAGTGCTCTTTTCCGGGGCAGAACTTGAAAAACGTTGAATATTTCTTCACCAGACTTGGCACATATATAGGCCTGGTGTTGTACAATGCCTTTTGGTAGTTTTGGAATTCTGAGTAAAATATGTTTTGCGTTTCCATGGCAACACGTTCTACTTCGACTGAAGTTGGTCGTGGTGCTCTTTTCCGGAGCAGAACTTCAAAACCGTTCACTTTTTCCTCACCAAACTTGGCACATAGATAGGTCTGGTGGTGTACTGGTCCCGTTTGGTAGTTTTGGATTTCTGAATAAAATATTCTGTGTGTTTCCATGGCAACGAGTTTGGCTTCGACTGAATTTGGTGGTAGTGCTCCTTTCTGGAGCAGAACCTTTCAATACTCTCCTTCCACTTTGCCACATACACACCAAAAGATTTGAATTAATCATAATTAGTAGACATATTAGTATTTTGCCATTGCGGGGGATGACTTTGTCTTCATGTTATCACCTACAATCAAACAACCAAACAACAACTTCTTTAATCAACCAAGACATTTTGACATTACATTGTACTTGTTGAATGAACAAAGATACCTGTAAACTACACAGACTAATAAATATACATGCATTCATGTGTGACTTGGTTCTGTTTGTCTGACTGTTTGTTTAACGTTGCACTCGGAAATTATCCAGACATGTTAGCGGATTAGGTGTAAACGGATTAGGTGTGGCTTCCCTGGTTATTACGCCCCAATCGTCCTTGAAAAATGTTGGCCTTATAACCAGAGTTGATGTGCATCAATCAGTCAATTAAGAAATAAATAACTAAGGGCAATGTGGTAATATCAAGAAAACTTAATCTTCAAATGCAGTGAGCATACATTTGGAGGGTTGGTCGGACAGTACTTTACCACTCAAATGTTAGGTGATTCTCCGTTGTACTTCCTACACGTAACTGTGAGTATGTTCAAGATTTGCAAAATCGGCACCAAGTTGCAACTGCCAGAATATGATCTTAAAAGTTACAACGTCGTCTCGTGGAGTTGAAACCACATATTTGTGATATGTCTTGAAATTCTTCAGCCACAAAAGAAGCATGCATATGGTTGTCGTTTCAAGCTTTGTTTTGAAAGTTTAAAGGTGGAGGTAGGACATATGTTAGCTGTGTCATATTTTAAGTTATGTAAAGTAAATTCTATATGAAAATTATCATTATAATCATGTTACAGTAAACTTCCATATTGTTAGTTTATTTCTGAACCTGCAAGTGGGAGCTAATTGATTTGCTCATAACATCTCGAGCTTTAATTGTGTTCCGCGACAACCAGAGTAACTGAGTTATCCGCCTTTGTAAATTGCAGTCATCGCCCTCAGGTATAGTTAATACTGGCATGGACTACGTTTCGTGTGAAAGGTTTCTTGGGAGCCAACCTGGGACAATTGAACATATCCTACAATCAGACTTGCAACCGATTTACTTGGATGGTATACCTGTCTAAAAACACAGACGTTTCTGCTCGATTGGAACACTGAATTCTTGAACGAACTTAGAAGCATACAACACTAAAGACATGCAGTATTGACCTATTTTGGACATGTGTGAGGTTACTGCACTATATCATGTGGCCTATTGTATATTGCTGCTGTCACAGCAGTTTTGTTACCCGTGACGATCCGTGTTAGAAAGGGTCATTCAGCAACCCATGCTTGTCGTAAGAGGCGACTAACGGGATTGGGTGGTCAGGCTAACTGACTTGGTTGACAAATGTCATCGTATCTCAATTACGTAAAACAATGCTCGTGCTGTTGATCACTGGATTGTCTGGTCTAGACTCGATTAATTACAGACCGCCGCCATATAGTTGGAATATTGTCGAGTGTGTTGTTACTGATCTTGTGCTGAGATAACGTTCTGTGCGAACCAATTTCTTTTTTCATCTTTCAACCTGGTAATCAAAAGTTAAAATGTTCATCAGTGGATGTTTTACTGTTCACAACCAAAATGTACTGGTCTCTTTCTCTCTCTAAAGATCACTTTCATGAGTAGTAAATGGTCGTCCCTTTCATCACCCTACTGCCTGCGTCTAAACGCAAATCCCGTCATAGAAACAAAGTTCTGAGACGATCAAGAATATACCGATTTTAGGTGACAAACTAACGACAAGCTTCAAGTAAGATGAAATCACTCAAAGATTACCAGACACCATTGTTTCAAAGAGTACCGGTTAAAGACAGTAGATGAGATATCTGGTTGCCCAGAACTCTCGCTTGGTATAGCAATTTTATGAAGCACACACATTTTTCTTGAACAATATGGACATCACCTCATCAACAATTCATCCCCTACCGCATTCTGCTGACAACTATGCATTACGAAGCCTTCTTGTTCGACCGGTCATAAACATCACTGAATACCAGGCTTGTATGCTGAGACGTAGGTATCAGTTCAGTTACAATTACCATCAGTGGACCCGTCTGCCGTTCTCGCATGAGAGCTGATTAAAAACATATCACATGGAACACGGTTGAGTGGCCTTGGACATCGTGGTGACAGGTCAAATCCCAAGACCATGTGCACATGCGTAGTCCTAAGAAGTATTGACGTTCATTGCCACAGACCTTCATTTAAAAAACAAATCGTTATGACAGTGTTGGATAAATGCGACATTGATATCCCATTTGGGCATTTATTTAAAAGATTAAAGTTCGATAATCAAGTTTTGCTCCTCTGTGAGGCAGGCCTTCTATGACATTGCATTTTATTACGAATTACTTGGAAGATTATTATTGCCACATAATTCAGTATTGCAATGTGTTTCACACATTGTTATTGATTTCAATTTGAGCAATGGTCCATAAACGAATTATTCCAAGTCTCAAAGGATGGATCTGCGGTTATGGCTTGTCAAAATGGTGTAATTGATCTGTAGAAACTTATGAACGTCTCTAAGCTCTATTTCACATGGTTTATCGTAGGATCGTGGCATCTCAAGGGATACATAGAACATTGAGTGTGCACTGTGGCGAGAGAGAATGGCTGTAAACTCATCCATCAATAACAGCCGATGGAATAACTGATGTTTCCTTTACTTGAATATTGCTACTGATAGTTTAGGTTTGAGTGAGCTGCTAAGTAATGTTGTTCATGAAAGCATACTCCAGGATGCCCGTGATAACATGGAACCTGAACATAGAGACTCTTCTGGGTTTCATCTTCTTTTCATTGTTTGGTACAACGTTCCAGGGCTTGTTCTGGCCCCATCATCAGGTAGAACTAAAGAACTGTTCTATAGTTCACTGTTCTTTAGTTCTACCTGATGATGGGGCCAGAATAAGCCCTGAAACGTTGTACCAAACAATAAAAAGAAGATGAAACCCAGAAAAGTCTCTATGTTCATCAAATAGCATCTTCTAAAATGCCAATCAAGCATCTAACATGGAACCTATTCTTGTGGCTGTACATGCATACATGCTTAGAATTACGCCTAACGTGACTGTATTTGAATAGTTCTTTGACTATTACTTTGTTACAACTTTTTACACTAAAATATATAAAAAGTGTGTAGCTTCTATACCTCTTGGTCTGCCTCTCTTTTGGTATCGGTAAGTCCATTACAGTTTCCTGTTAGAGGTGAATTTTGGACTCATCTGTTACATCGTATAATATATAGATGTAGCATCTTTCTTAAATGTTGTTACATATTGCAATTTAGTTAATACCCTGCTGGTCTCCACGTAGTCTGCACATTTGGTGAAGAAAGCACAATAAAGCGAAATATTATCTGAGGGTCCACATGACCCTAGTCTCTGTCCGCCCTCTTCCTCTGTCAAAACGTTTGTCCCAAGAAACCGCGAACGAACCAATAACGACAAACGTAATGTATTTTCAAAAGGTATCACATGTTATGCGGCAATATGTATCTTGATCGGGTATTTCTGATGATCGTTAGTGGCAGCAAATTTGAGGCTACTAGAAAGAACTGTCATTACAAAGTTTTACTTAGGGCATGCCCAGGCCAGTTTGTAAATGAGAGTAACCTCCCTTCGTTGCGGACTTGAACTCCTATCCTGGTACACTTTCCTTACCCGTATAGAAATCTCTGCGAACAAACATGTTGTGATTACAGTCGATCTTTGCCTCTTGGGGACAGACTACCTCATTCAATGGGTTTCGTGAGGTAACAGTTTTGCAAGTCTATACCATCGGCGACCTGACTTTCCACTTATCGGCCTTGTGCGGACGGGATATTTATCCGAAAACAAAGACTTCCCTTGCCAAGTTGTGATTAATGATTGGTTATGTGTTGTTATTTGTTGAATTCACGCTTAAGATCTGTATCTATCGAAATATCAGTTCGGAACACTTTGGAAACGTTCATTTTAACAAAACACTACGGGGTTCTGTAGCTATATTTAACTCCATGATTCATTTCTCAAAGATTGTTTTGGGTTTATAATGTTGTTTATAATTTGAAAGTTTAAGCGTCGACAGTAACCCCAAGGACAAGAAGGCTTGTCAAGTCATTCATTCGACGAGTCATCCCGTGTATGAGTCTCTCAGTGGCAATGTGAAGAAATCTACCCCACTCCTCTTGCAGCGCCAGACCAAGTTCACCCAACATAATAGATGGCCTATGGCGCCGACGCACACGTCTCCCTATCATGCCCCTGTCATGATCAGAATAAGAAAAGTTTTTGTTCATTGATTGCTCTGGCATTGAATAAGTGCTATGTTGTTGGGGCTGAACTAGAGCCTGGTGTCCTGAAAGGCGAAACTGGTACCCGTGCGCCTTGAAACAGGGACAAATACCTTGTACCGACAGTTTTGTTCTGTGAATTTACGTTGCACAATATGGAACGGTGTTCATTCATTCGTAGTGATGCCACCCCACAGTATAGCCGATCACCCAAAAACCTGTCATGGGATCAATAGGCACGACCGTGCCTGTCGGGAAATTAGTAAATGAATGCGGCATCACCTGAAAATAGACACATGACCAGCGACGATTACACCAGTTTCAACGTTGTGTTTGCCATTGACGTCTATTGGCAATATGGGGATTTGTGACGGACAGCACAAAACGATGCTGTTTCGAGCTCGATTTCATAGAGCCTGGTTTCAACTTACTGGATGCTAGCTCTTGTCGTTGACCTGGGACGAATGTGGTCGATTCAAAACTTGTTCCATAGTTTGTTAATCACAGGCTGTAAAACATTGAACGTACTGGCCACAGGACGTTGACTTCTGTCAGTTTCTACCAGCCCGTGTCTTGCAGTCGCCTCACATCCAGTTTACACACAAACATTAAATGAAATCTTGAGTGACTGAAAACTTAATTACAAAGATTAATCAAACTTCCTTGATAAGTGTCAATGTAACAAACTGCGCGAAGTGGCGCCACTCCGATCTTTGATTTCATACTTGGTATTTTAATTATGTTTTTTAATGATTATCATTCTTCTTGTTTCAATAGCATATAGTGATTAATGGTCTTAAAGGGTGGACGTGTACATCTGCAATATAAGTTTTCCTGTATAACTTTCTGTTATTCACAAGATTCATCCACATACATCGTAAGTAAGAAGCAATCTGTCAAAACGTGTTTAATATTTCCGTGAAGGGATTTCAAGCGAAGTAGTAACTATTGTATGTACCTAGGCTATACCCCATGACATGAATATCAACATCGTCAAAAACACAAGGAAAGGTAAAACGTGGGAACATATTGTATATGTATTGAATATTGTAAAGTATGGAATTGCACTGGACATTACATGTGTCAATAATGTGTCCAATTTAAAAACACCCTCGTCACGTCGACAATAAAACTGTTTGGATCCTTTCATGAAGCCTCAAATCTTGTAATCCCGCCGGATCAAAACACTTTTGATAAAGAAATCAAGCTGTCTGAACTGTTCGCAGAAAGAGCATGCTCGAATGTACCTCTATATCTGGACACCAAAGACTGATGCTGCTTGAAAAAAAAGATCACTGGAAGACTGAAGTCATCCCAAAAAATATACACTTGTAGTTTGTTCTCTCTGTGAATTTTTATGCATACATCGACAATATATTAAGTTATAGCACTTTCTATGGTCTCTTTTGTCTCTAGTTCAGATGGAAAAGTCAGTGGGAGGGAAGTAGCTATTTGACCATTAGTGGT
Source organism: Haliotis rubra (assembly GCF_003918875.1). Classification (NCBI taxonomy): domain Eukaryota; kingdom Metazoa; phylum Mollusca; class Gastropoda; order Lepetellida; family Haliotidae; genus Haliotis; species Haliotis rubra. The sequence goes on from NW_025767634.1 coordinate 1,670,859, forward strand.
CGATGAGAAATCATCAATACTGTTAATAAGATTAATATGCAGAGTCACATTTCCTTTGTGGAAAGCTAATATACATCAACAAATGTATACATCAAGAAATCAACGTCATGCGTATATATAATGGCCATTTTGTCAATAAATGGTTGTTCATGTATTATATTTTTACGTTTATGTATCTGCTATATTGGCATCTGTATGGCAAAGTATTGCTGATACACTGACAAGCACAAATTTACTTGACTGATTTATTTGTTTCACACTCGTTGAAATGCTTCTAAATGATTTAGATGCAGCTTCTTATGTTCGTGATTCATTACGGATTCTCATGTTTGTGTTCCATTATAAGCAATGAGATAAATAATTTGTGTTTCTAAACAACTATGTTTGCTTGAGAATACTTAAATGTGTATCGTTATGGTTTAAACTTATACAAAATCGGTAAATTGTTTGAGTCAGTTTAGTTAGAGATATTACCAGCCAGATTATTTGGATTTCATTCATGATGCAGATGGTGTACAATTCTGCATGTAAATGATGTTTATATTGTACTCTGTACATAATATCGAAATCTCAGTCTCATTAGTCAACCATGTCCACTTGTAAATGATTTATAGATGTAGATGTCCGTTTTGTTGCCCGGACGACATGTACATGTATGCGTACGTTTTAACAATAGACTTTCTCAACATGATCATTTTTCCCTATCTGGAAAAAGAAATTGTAAGTTAAAATGATTACATTTTCACAACTGAATTAGTGGAAAGTGTAGTATGCAGGCGCACAAATACTGTATATATACAATAGTTTGATTGCTTAGAAACATACTTCATATAAATACACAAAAGTAATGTCACGACTGGCTCTGCGACAAAAAGAGCGAGCAATTGGTGACAGTAACGAAATGGTGGGACAGTAGCTCAAAACTGCAAGAGTCAGTAAGAGCACGTCATTGACGGTAGCCAAACTTATGCAAGAACAACAAACAGGGAGGACTCCAGACAGGCTGAGAACAGGACGATATTCGGTAAGAATCGCGACTGGGAGACCGCCAGACCGGTTCAAGCAGATATAGATCTGCTGAGACTAGTGCGCAAGGCAAGTTCGAGAGAGAGAGAAGCAAGCGATAAATTGGCGTTGTGTGCTCTTTTCAGAGGAGAGTCGTTACAATAACACAGGGATGAACCGTTGGCTCATGCATGCTTTCGATAGACCTATTCGGCGCAGGAGCCATGGTGGTATGGAGCGGTATTTGATGAATTGTGATTTGGTAATTTTGCATAGCAAGCTGAACATTGAGCAGTGGAGAGGCCAACTGTTTGCAGCCAGTTATATACTTGCTTCCCTCCTTAGAAAAAAACAACAGAATTGGTCTTCAAAATCCCATACTTGTCGTAGAGGCAACTAGCGGGATCGGGTGGACAGGCTCACTGACTTGGTTGACACATGTCTTCGTATCCCAATTGCGTAGATCGATGCTCATAATGATGATCACTCGATTGCCTGGTCCAGATTCGATTATTTACAGACTCGCCGCGATATAGATGGACTATTGCTGAGTGCGGCGTTATACAACAACCAATTAACTGGGGATATAGAGGTTACTATGCTGTATATCTGTCAACGATTTGTCCGATATATGATATCTCACAGTCGTGAGTGCTTAAATCTATTTCTCACCAACCTAAAATATCCCCTTTTTAACATCGATTCGACATTTTTGTCTATTGGCATTATCACAGTGGAACATTAATAGATAACCGCCCCAAAATGGCCTCCTGCTTACGACAGTGAATCTTACCAAGAGTGCCCACCTCACAAACGTGATGTGGAGATTGTGTGAACACAGATAAGAAATAAGAACATTTATCAATACCCTAAAACGGCAAACTTTTGGCACAGCTTTAATGAAGTGGGTTCGACCGAAGCACGGCGAAGTTATATCAGTAAATTGCAATTAGGAAAGTAGTCCGTCAAAATTTGACCTCAGGTCATCACGTTAGAGTTTCTTCAACCACCATAAACCTCGTATTCTGACATTGCCTGATCATTCACCTGATACGAATCCAATAGAACATCTGGTATTTGTGGGAATAGATTGTGAGACATGCAAGGATCTACAAACCTCCAGGATGTGACTGAATGTTCTTCTGTGGACACTCCCTAGATCACACTATCATTGGAAACAGATTCTTAATTTGTTTACCTTTTATTGATCACCAAACTCTACCTGTACTTTCTTTTATGTAGATTTTAGATAAATGGCTAACCTTGCTAACAGCCGAAGGGATGGTTGCTGGAGCCCATACAGGTAGTATAAACACCGTAGGTCCCAATGATCTCTAGTATGGTGATCTTCCTTCAGTTGTTGGCGATCTATAGCCCGTTTTTATATTGTATATATTTGTATGGTTACGTACTAGTTTTAAAAGAAATTATGTGATATCTAGTGATTTACTCAATCTGTCTGATTTGACATGTATTTATTGTATCTAACCTGGCCTTTATTACCAGATCACTTTTGTAGTCACAATATGGCTGAAATATTGCCGATGCGACTTGACACACCTCAACGAACTGTGTCGAGCACAGATACTATCGAGTATCTAGGGAGTTATTGGTGATGAACTGATATTACCTAGATGATTTGTATGACCCATATTTGATGACCCACATTTGATGACCCACATTTGATATAGCACCCAGCAATATTCCAGCTATATGGCGGCGGACTATAAATAATCCAGTCTGGTCCAGACAATCCAGTGATCATCATGAGCATCGATCTACGCATTTGGGATACGATGTCATGAGTCAAGAGAGGAGCGAGTCTTATCACGCGATCCCGTTAGTCTCTTCTCACGACAAGCATGGGTTGCTGAAGATAAATTCTAACCCGGATCTTCACGGATGACCCACATTTGGCTACCTTAACTGTGACATAACCACGCTCAAAATAACTCACTTATGGTATACTTACTGACACCAACAATGTAAGGATTTAATTTTTCAATTAATAGGATTGTCAAACAGACTTAGTTCATAAACACGCCTCTCCATGAAAGTCAACCCGTTTTTGAATATCGATAGGTAAAAAATGTTAACTATTCACAAATGCATCTCGGAATAGCCAACGTTAGGGTTATACACAGATACAAGAGTTCGTATAGTACTCAAGTAAGTTTGAAGAATAACAGGAAGACAAAGTCATCAATATCCCCCGCAGTGGTAAAATACTCTTCATGAATATGTCAACTAGTTATGACTATGTCAAATGTTACATTGTTCTTCTTATTGAAAATACACACATGCAAACCATTCATATACATGTACTAGCATGCTTGTATCAACACCAGACTGCCTGAGTGCTTTCAAGGTTTGATGTGGTTCTGTTGAGTTATGTCATTTGGTTCTTAAATACCCACAAAGTTGAATTAGAGTGTTCAAGTTTTAAAGTTCTGCTCTGGAAAGGAGCGCAACCACCAATTTCAATCAAAGTAAAACTTGTTGATATGGAAATGCAAAATTATTTTATTCAGAAATCCAAAACTACCAAAAGGCACCAGTTCACCGCTTGACCTATCTATGTGCCAAGTTTGGTGAAGAAACATTGAACGGGAATTTGCACGGACGGACGGACGGATAATAATACCCCACACAAAACGCATTGCGGGGGATAATTCGAGCACTAAGATTATGCTATAACGGAACATGTGTCCAAATTAACAAGTCAGTCAATTAATCAAAGCATTAACCAATGCCTGTGTTGCATTAGGTTTCCAAACGGACTCATTTGAAACAGTCATTTTGTAGCGACCAACAAAAAAATCGAAATTCAAGTACAGATGTTTTAAAAACACAACAGGCACTTAATCAAAAAGAACCATGATGATCCATCGTTTTTGACAATCTGACAAATTCTGCCCCTATAAAGTAACTGTAAATTTGAAATGCCCTGTGGGGCGTTCGTGACTTCTCATTTAACCTCAGGATCTGAGCTTGATCTTTGCTTGACATCCCTGCTATATAACAATAACATCCCTCTTAAGCCTATCAGTTTGTCAAAACTTCTGACACGCCTAGCACCCTTGGCTTATTTTCACCAATATTCAATCAATTTACCAGCCGTGTTGCAGCCGTTTCCATGACAACGTCGTGATTCCATCAGAATGTTCAGGCAAGCCATAAGCGTCGACTAGCTATATCTTCGCTTCAAGACGAAACTTGAATTAAGGACTTAGATTATTCTGGGCTTTGACCCTTTCTTTGTGCTCGAGCCGTGCAATTGAGTTGGGATTAGCCTTAGAACCAGAGGTTTGTATCGAAGGCGCCTGGCTCAGACCATCACCCACGGGTGTCATCAAACCAGTTTTCTTTCCACTCAGATTATTTCCTACACTAGAATGTGATTAACACCTTTTGTCCATAGCTTTGCATTCTCAAACCACCCAGGATGATATTGGAACGTAAATAGGCGGCGAGGTGTGTCTCAGTAGCCTCGTAAAATGATATAATGATTGATAATCAAACTCAAGATAGGATCATGTTGCCATTTAGTGTGGCGTTGAAAGTAAGATGAATTGCTTCCATTCTATCCAGTATTATTAATATATTGGTAACAATTTGTTAATATACATGTATGATTCGTTCTGTGGAGAAATGTCACTAAAGATGATGAATTGTGTAATATAAAGAGTCTTGGGCAATAATGTAATTCAGATCTACCTGCAGGCAATCGCAATCTAGTCACTGACAAGGCATCTGTACATTATACTTCCATAGATGAATCTTGTCGCTTGATGTGAACAAGATGAAAATAGGATCTGAGAGATTTGGTATCAGAAGGAAAGTGTATTGAAATCCAGAAATGAAATTTGATTAACGCTTATCTTCTGTCTGAGAGAACCCAATAAAAAGTAAATTAACACCGCTGAACTTTCTTCAGATTTTGATTATTTTTATGTACGATGAAATCTTATCTTTTTCTAAGAACAAGGCGTAGGAAGCAGACAGGTGTTCTTTGTACATCTGGGAGATACTTTCATCATTTAGGCATGCAACATTCCGCTTTTTTACAGCTTTCCGTTGGATGTTCACGTAAACAAAGTCTTACATGGTCATATGAAATAACATACGGATTTATAAAACTTATAAAAATGTATAAGTTGCGTTAAAAGTTGCGTAATACAGGTTGCAAATTCAACATTCAATACACATCATTCAGACTTGTTAGGGACATTCCATATTTAAGAAATACAGGAACAACAGGAAGAAAATGGTGTTTGATGTAATTCACTATTTTGATATGTACACGTGTTTTTCAGGTGAACTACTGACTTGCCTTTGTGTATGTTTGAGACGGACTGTGAAGGTGGGGCAGCGTACGCTCACCAATGTGTGATAAGCTCATGATATAGCCGGTATAATAGACAACGAATCGGGACAGCCATTGTTCAAATATTTCCAAAGGCCAAAAACCAATATGACCAAGCCTCTTACAACTTACCTGCAATATTTATATGACGCTAATCTTCACTCTTAATCCTCATCACCACTGCATTGTCTATATACTTGTCAGCCAACCCTCTGTCACTTAATTGGTTATTCCTTTTCGCCGTGTCTGTCATCACATCAACAAGTCCAAGGCAATTCCACTGTCTCTTTATCTGCCCATTGTTGTTTCTTCGCATGTCCATATATTGACATATATGTTCAAAACTATACTGCCAGGCACCCGTGAAGAATTGGTTTTCAGTAATCCATGCTTGTCGTAAGAGGTGACTAACGGGATCGAGTTGTCAGGCTCGCTGACTTGGTTGATACATGTCATCGTATCCCAATTGCGTAGACCGATGCACATGCTGTTGATCACTGGATTGTCTGCTCCAGACCCAATTATTTACAAACCGCCGCCTAATAGCTGGAATATTGCGTTAAACAACCAACCAACCAACAATACTGCCAGGCAGTCCGGTAGCGGTATTATGACTACCTGTGTAGGGTCTACAGCGAGCAGGATGTGCCGCACGTTGCAATAGCCCTGAGGCTGAGGTTGAGCTTGAACTCCTCTCACCTCATTTATGTCCGAGCCGGAAATTCCATTCATTGCTGTCTTGTGTATTTGTTTCTTGTATAACCAACTGAAGAACCCGAAGTATTCTTAGTCCTAATTCTGACTATTCCTTGTGAATATTGAACAGCTTTTGCCGATTATCTTTCAGTATGTACGTTTACCGTTAGATATTCGATCTTTGAAAAAGTACGATATTTTAGTGCTAACATGATCACCCTAAAGTGTTGCGGTCAAGTTAAGTGTCATGAAAGGAGTAAACAGTGACTGCACGGGTTCTGTGGAGTGACCAAAAGCGATTAAACCGAAACCACATCCATAAGAAATCTCTGTTGTGCAATTCAGACTAGATCATGAACTGTGCAGAGTGGCCTTTCGTAGGCCTGCCAGGATCCGAAGGTCTTGGCTCGAACCTCAATCCGCCTCGACAGTATTTTGTCGTACTTGTTTGTTTCACATTCACGGCCCATTCTGCTTAAATTTATGCGTACCGCTCCCATTAGTCCGACAATATGGCAAACACCTTGCACATGTATTGAGAAAATAGTGATATCTTCAAATTCTTTGAAGATATAAGAATTATATTCATATATATAAATAATGTTTTCAAGCTATCAGTAAATGATATAAGACATCTTTAATTAATTTGATATAGTAGAATTACATAAAATATTACCAAGATATAAAGAAACATTCAGGATATCAATAAACAATTACCACCAGATTGTACATAATCATATCAGAAATATATTTGAGATATCTTAAATTGAGTTCAAGGTATCTTTAAATACTTCATACTTGTCCCCAAACGCATTAAAATAATTAAGACAACTTTAATTCCATTGGGAATATCTTTTAATTCTGTTCAATACAATGCTGACCTTTTGTAATATCTAAATCAAATGTAATATTATAACTGACCGTAAAGAACGGCAAACGAATTATTGCTATGACATAGAGATGAAATATCATTCATGTCAGAAACGTAGAATAAATCCCACAGGAGCATAACAAAAATAATCAAAAGTTCTTTATCAAAGGTTTATTTTGGGTATGTAATGACTGAATAGTAAAATAAAACTTCACATTTATTTCTGCCTGTGGTTGTCAACATCACAATTAGTATCATGTATGTTATATTTTACATTTGAAGTGTGATAGGTTTGGAGTGAGGAGATGCAAGCTGGAGCAGTGATGTAAGCAGTGAGCGATTGTCTGTTCTTCTTCTTTGAAACTTGTGAGTTTGTAACCAGTTGGAAAGTGTTGTGAGTGTCAGTTTGGCTTGTTTTCCTGTATATTCGACTGGTGTTAGTATTAAAATGTTTTATGTTATAGTTAAAATATGTCAATGAAATATTTATATATACATATAACGTTATCTCAGGTTAAGTATACTTCTTATTATTGGTGAGGTTGGTAGTGTACTGGCGTACTGATAATCATCAGTGAGCAGGTCACGTGTAATATGGTAGTGCTGTGTATCCAGTGTTAGTAAAACAGTAGACATCACCTGTGTATGTTTTTTGTGTGGGTACCATACATATTTCAAGATATACTTTCACATACTCTCTGTCTCACACACACACACACACACACACACACACACACACACACACACATACTCTCCCAAAAGGCAAAAACGCATCATGAAAATAGCAATTTCATGTAGCAATGAATTAAAACGTGATTCATTTTACAAAAGGTTTTGCTCTGATTATGAGTCCTATGGTGTTTATGTTTTGAAACATCACAACAAAACGCACCATCCGTAAAATACCCGTATTTAACAGCATGATTTTCAATTTCGGCGTGTAGTGTCACAGAATACACAAGTTGGGGATCAGATAGTCTCAATGATGGGTATAAAAGGTTGATCGCTGTCTGTCGATTATTCACTGTATTTGGAATATTGTTGACGAACGCAAAATGCCACGTCTAAGTGAAGCCAACCGTCATATCGCCATTGGTTTGCTTGAAGCTGGCCAGTCTCAACGCATTCATGCCCGACGCATGAATGTTCACCAAAGCACCATTTCACGGCTCTGGGAGAGATATCGCCGGCAGAATGCGGTAGCAGATGTCCCTCGTAGTGGGCGACCTCGAGCGACCACTGCGGCGCAGGATCGCTACATCCGGGTACATCACCTGCGTCATCGAACAGCTACGGCGACCAGTACCGCTCAACAAATACCCGGACTGAGGAGGCTTTCTGCACAGACCGTCAGGAACAGGTTGAGAGAGGCTGGTTTACGTGCCAGAAGACATCGTCGACATCGAGTCCAATGGTGCACCAACGTTCAGGCCTGGAACCTACCGAATTGGCGTAGAATCTGGTTCAGTGATGAGTCACGATGTCTATTGGAACGACGCGATGGATGAATGCGGGTGTACAGACGTCGATGTGAACGTTTCGCCGACGCTTGCGTTCCCCAGGTGGACAGAATCTGCCGGGGCAGTGTTATGATGTGGGGAGCGGTCACCTGCCGTAGGAGAAGTGATTTGGTGATGATCCAGGGCAACCTGACAGATCAACGGTACTGTGACGAAATCCTACGCCCACACCTCCTTTCAATCATTGATCACCAGAGGGAGTTGTTTCAGCAGGACAATGCCAGGCCCCACATAGCACGTCACTCTAGAGACCCCCTCCAGAACCACAACATCAATGTGTTCCCCTGGCCCTCAAGATCACCGGACTTAAACCCGATCGAACATCTGTGGGATGCCCTGGTCAGACGGGTGCGACGCCGTAACCCTCAGCCCCAGACACTTCAGCAACTCGCACAGGCACTACAGGCAGAGTGGGCTGCGATTGGGCAACACGAGATTCTGAGACTTATTCGTTCGATGCCGAGGCGATGCCGTGCAGTTCAGGATGCCCACGGTGGTCACACGAGGTATTGACTTCAGCGCCACCACACGTCTCCATGTGACATTCAAACTGACTTTCCTCGAGTTGGTGCCAAAGACGGATAAGTCTGCATTCCCAGTGTGCAATTTCGCTATATTTCATTGACTCATAAAGCCTACAAGATGTTTCAAAATAAACATAAAAATACATTTGAAATTCCTTTATGCGTTTCTTTTTTGGGAGAGTATATATATATATCAAATATAATATACAAAATACAATATATAGTTAAGTATATTATGTGGCATGGAGCAACTGTTTACTACCATTGTATATATCTATTAAGACTGATTTTAGGCCATGTATATGCTTTTGTTTCCGGCATTTGCAGCTATATATGTAATTTTTGGTAACAATGAAAATTAAATTTAGCACACCATTTCTCTTCTCTTTGTAGCCAAACAAAATATATGTTAGATTTGGTTTTAGACAGATGTCTATTTCACATTCGATCCATTCCAACAAGCGATGTCACCGACACTTTTTACATGAACACAATCAAATAAGGCATGTTTTATGGTTTCATTTGTGCAGTTACAAAATGTACATAGTGGCGAAGTTTACAGATAAAAGCTCTTCGATTTGTTGTAAGTATTCTGTGGACTATACGATATTGAAACCATCTTAATTTGTTTCTGACAGTACTTCGAAATGGAATGTAATTATAGATTTTTTTCCAGTCATCTTCACCTTCAAATATGTGTATGTTAAGAAGTTCATATAGTGTATGTGTAAAGTCACCAAGTACTTGGTGTTCTTTTAATATCCAGTGTCCGGGGTAGGTGATACACTGTTCCGCCGATCGATAGGGATTGACCCTGACATGTCGCCCGTGAATTTGGACCCTTCACATCTGAGTGTCTGGGGATAGTGACATGCCCCTGATGTAAGGCTGTCCGAACTGATCAATAGAGATCATACCGACAGGCCGCCTACTATGTAATGTACACAGGATAAAGTGTCCAAGTGTTTCCATATCTACACGGAGGAGAAGGACTCCTAAACTACCACAAAAGATCTGTACTGACTGTCAATTCCACTTGAGGTGATATATTAACATCTTCAGTGAATGTGTACAGTACTCTATTAATTTGTGCTTTCGATGCAGTTAGTCTGTATATTCCATCTAATGTATATACTATATTCATATAAACTGTTGTGTGTTTCTTTAAAAAGACATTTGTAATGTTGTGATATTTTGAGTGTTGATGTGAGGGCATGTGAGTGTGTGTGAATGGTGAAGTAGGAGGTACGTGCTTGGGTGAGAAGGGGAAAGAGAGTGAGTGTGTTTGATGATTGTGGGAATGAAGTTGTGAGTGGCAGCATATATGAATTATTGTAAGCAAGGCAGATTTAGTAAATGACTATTAACTTTTAATTTGGGGTTTGTGTTTACTCTAGTATGTGACAGTGGTGATTCCTGTATGGATTTATAATTAGTGAATATTTGAAAAAAAGAAAAAGTTAGTGTGATCAACACATTTGTTTATATAAATGAGAAAAACGCATTTTAACATTCTTTATAATATACTAAATCCATAACCAAACAGGGCCTTGTCGGTAGTTTTTTGTTTTGCATGCGTTTTTCGTCCGTGGAAAAAAGGCATGAAACGTGCGCTTTAAAAGTGTGGCTCATTGTCGCCCAAATCATTGTTTAGACGTCCGAAAACTGCTTACATTTCTCTATGCTATGGCTAACTGAAATGAAAGATGGAGAACCCACACGATGGAACACCCCAGCGTAACGTTGCCCAGAAGTTTAACGTGCACAGGAAGACCATATACCGCTTGTGACCAACAAACACCATTCCCGAAGTGGCCGTCCAACTGTAACAACGTCACGCAACGATCGTCGGATTCGAACCACCCATCTGCACCAAAGATTCCAACCAGCCACACTGATAGCACGAACAGTTCCTGGTGTTAATAGGATATCGCCAAGGACCATTCGCCTGCAACATGGGATACGTGCTAGACGTCCTGCCAGGCGACAGATTTTGACATTAATGTCACTAACGTCTGCAGTGGTGTAGACAACATTTGCGGCGGAAAGCACGTGAGTGGACACGTGTTCTCTTCCCTTCCAATGTTAACGTCCTTCCCTGGACCGCAAAATCCTCAGATCTGTCCCCTATCGAACACGTCTGGTCCAAAATCCAGAGGAGATTGAGACGTTGGCCAAATCCCCCAGTCACGCACCAGGACTGACTCACTGACTGAGTTTAGTTTTACGCCGCTTTTAGCAATATTCCAGCAATATCACGGCGGAGGACACCAGAAATGGGCCTAACACATTGTGCCCATGTGGGGAATCGAACCCGGGTCTTCGGCGTGACGAGCCAACGCTTTAACCACTATATAGGCTACCCCACCGCCCTCACGCACCAGGAACTCCGCCAGGTGCTTCCACATATATGGAATGCCATTACACAAGACTTCATGCGTTGTTGATTGGCTCTATGAGGCGAAGGTGTCAAACATGCATCAATGCTTATGGTGGACAAACACGTTATTGGCTGTGTGAATTTAATTTTGACCGTTCTCTCACTGTCACCTCATTAAAGCATGTGTCCGCCAGAAACGTTAAAATGCAATTTGCAATCCTATTGTGGAATGGTTTTCTTGCAATATTTAAAAAGTCTCATCATAAAAATATCAGCTGTTAATTCACATAGCCATTCACCTGAATGCAGTACCAGTCTGCCTAATGTTCACCACAACAACTGTCCTTAATCTCTGTTCAGACATTCAGCAAATTAGTGTAACAGCTGTTAGATAGCTGCAAAGTCCAGTAATTTGAATGTTTAGATGACATATTGAAGAATCACAACACCTTATCTGAGGAAATGAAGTATATGTAAGTGTGGGTGTATATATGCGGGGATGGAGTGGTTCGGATGAAAAAAACACCTGGAGTGGTGATGTTTGAGATAGTATGATTGCTGAAATATTTCTGAAACGTTGTGTTCCTCTTAATAACTGTTGGCTTCTATTCAGCGCTAATAAACTGTTAATAGTTGGCGTCCATTTGTCCTTTGCCAATCACACATCAATGCCAGTTAACTGTTGCATTCCATTGTTTAGCCTGCATCTTTGTTGTCTTATTACTTTTGTTGTTCTTACATGTACATATATATGCTCTCTGCCTCATACCATTCAGTCACCTGATGGGATCCGCGAAGATCCGGGTTAGAATTTATCTTCAGTAATCCATGCTTCTCGTAAGAAGCGACTAACTTACATACCGCCGACATTACAGCTGGAATATTGCTGTGTGCGGCGTAAGACTAAACTCTCTCATCTGATGAAGGAGTAAGTATATTCTCTGAAATGTTGATTTCCTCATAATAAAGACGTCCACATCCATAAAAACTCTCCTCCTTGTATGTATCACTTCTAAATGCCATTCAAAAACCTGAATATTTCCAGTAAAAAGGTTTGTGCGGATTTAACACGTTAGATTTGTATAAGAAATATATGCTGAAACATAAGCTCATGTCTTTAAAGTAATCCTTTTAATTATCATCTGTAGGAAACATAATATTTCATATCATAAACGGTTCCTGTAGGTACCATCACCCCTTAAATAGAAAAACATCAATTTCATTTTAATAATGCTTGGAGTCATTAGCAACATACATTTGCATGCTGCGACAGTAGGTGGACTTTGAAACAATACGCTGCAGCATCCTTTGATGTCATTCTTTCTCTGATATCACTGAATCTGGAGGAAGAGAAAAGATCGAATTTATCATCAGAGATTATTCCTCTGCGAAAATTAATTGGATAGTATGTGCTCTCAGAGTCCAAACACACACCAGGCTTTAATTCTGTAGAATAGTGACAGCGTGTAACTGTACATACACTGTAAAATAAAGCTGACTGTTGATTAAACCTGTTTTATGTTGTAATTGAATAAAACACCATATCGGTAGTGGGACATAAAAATAACTCTTTGTCTAAAACAGTTCTTACTGATTTTGCTGAAGCTTTGCCAACATTGCTTATTACAGGTGTTTGATTTGGTTGTTGTTGTTTAACGCCGCACTCAGCAATATGGGTGGGGTGGGGTGGCGCTGCGGTGTGGTGGTCTGTAAACAATCGAGTCTGGACCAGATAACCCAGTGATCAACATCATGTGTCAACCAAGTCAGCGAGCCTAACCACCCGATCCGGTAGTCGCCTCTACGACAGGCATGGGTTGTAGAAGACCAGTTCTAACCCGGAGTTTCACGGGCATCACTTTGACATTAAAAAAAATCACAAATACGATTCTTTATTCTCGCCACATTATACATTGTCCACCTCCTTGGATACGTTTGATATCATAGCGCCAACCTGAGCCTGTTGAGCGTCAAGAGAAAAACTAATACGGCATGCACTGAAAAAAGACACGAAAAACCCCGTCTGAAGGAAATTAACTTTTTTATTTATCCAAATGGTTTTAATTAATACTATTTTTCATTACACTCTGTTCGTACTGGTCCTTTTTTATCATGTACGTGTCTTTATTGTTAGACATAAAGGTAAAGCACATTTTGTTTCTAAAAAAGATGAAAATCAATGCAATCGTTTCCTTTGTGTGACAACAACTTGTCATTCACCGTTAATGAACTGTGTTTAGTCCGCAAATGTGTAAGTTATACTTAAGAGTGGTCTCAACAACGCGGATGCATAAAAGCCATGTTTCTAACGAATGTGCATGCTGTTGTTATGTCACTCATGTTTCACTTAATCTTTATGAGACATATTGATGCAACTTGAAGTTTGCTAAGCATCAGATTGTGCGATACTAATCGAGACTTCCATTTCATGATGAATCTACAGAGGCCAGCAGTCATGGGCAGGATGTGCATGAAGAGTTTTTCAAAACATTGTTTTGCATGTATCGTGAAAACATAATTGCTCACTATGTTCAGAAAGCATTCGCTACTGAGGATTGCGACAACTGAATGTAAAGAAATCTCCAAAACGTCAAAAACGTCGTTTTACGATAGAAGAATTCGGCAGATACATGTTTGAAACTTGGTTAACACAACGCCAGGCAAAGTGTGATAAGAGGAACATGAAGCATGACCTTTGGCTCGGCTCGCAGTTGGTCGAAAGCGTTCCAAAACAGCGGGAAGACAGGTTTCTCGTGGTTGCAGCAAGACGTCATCACTTCGTGACTGCCAATTGACTCAGAAATGACCTGCGGAACGACAGTGGCTTGGCTAAAGAGCATGTCAATTGAAGAAACCAGGTCATAGCATAACTACGTTTAACTAATGAATTTAAACACATATATAATCATTACCGCGTGAGGTTAGGACAAGGAGATTTGAGGATTCAAACCTATCCGAATGACTGGTATGGAGGGAGCTCACTCAGGATTTGAGTTGGGATCAGTTTAGTTGGAACAATATTTTCTTGGCAAGCATCCAGACACTTATTGGAAGCATGACAAGACGATGATAGGCTCTGATCGCATAACATGGATCACATTCAAGGGTTGATGTTTTGGACACTGAATGTTTATCCGCGATCTGTTATATTTTCTTCCAGTTTTGGTCAGATACTCTCATTTTGACGGGTGGTCTGACTGATTATTGGTCACATGTTTACAGGAATTGGTTGGCACATGACAAAAGGGGCATAATAGGGTTCATGAAACATGTCTGCACAAAAATGTATTTGCCCGTTTCAACAAATGCACGCAATTTGACGCATTTCCTTTTACAGTGGCATCCTTAACAAAGTTAAACTTTCCAACATTCTGTTAAACTAAATTTTCCAAATCCATTTATATAGTCTGGATAATGTTAAAATACTAGTAATTGTGTTCATTCTGTGCAGCAACTTGCGATAGTTGTTGATGCTTCGAGACTGGAAATGTGGTGGAATGCCAAAAGAGTTTACACAAATTGGGCTTTTATGTCAGAGTTATGTTTTCCGAGTGACCATCAAAGGCACTGTCGGTACAATGATGACAAGAAGTAAACCTAACTTCAAAGGTTTGGAATGAATACTTGTAGTTAATGTCGGACATATATCTACGATGGAAAAATCATGTCACCAGGAAATAATGTGGTGTACGTTTCAGGGTCCGACTGTTACCCGGAAACAGCAACACAGTCAGTCTTGATCACGATCTTGATCTCCTCAACTCTATTTTAAGTAATATAACTGACATGAAAGGTTGTTGATGGTGTACTGATATGAGCCTGCGACACATACTTTCATGTCTATCTTTATAGCCATGATAAATAGTGATATGTCACGATTCATTTGGAAGTCTTTCCAACGACGTATGTATATTTCTAAGAGAAGATCACGATGTAATAATATTTATAAAACTGATCAAGCTATTATTTGGCACTGAACGCATACCTACATCATATTCACAGTAAATCTCATTTTTGGATTTAAAGCGTGATCAGGATTCTATTTCTAAACGTTGCTCAGACAGTTTGCACGTTTCCCTCGCTGAATAAATAAATTTGAGGTAAAAAATTAATAGAGATTATTTAATTACAGAGTTTTTATTCCCCATAAAATGCATATGATATTTGAGATACGGAATCTGACAAGTGTAATCATACATTTATCTTGAGATCCTAACACCGATGGGTGTTTGAATCCAATTTCACGCAATAACGTAACTTAGAAACCGTGTTGGAAATATATTGCATCAAATAGTGCAAAATGACTTGCAGTTATTTTGTCGTAGTGAGACATATTCGGCTTAATATACTGAACTTAAATACTGCTAGGCCATGGTATTGGCACGTCAAGGATTGGTGCTCATGTTATCAACACAGGTTTTTCCAGACAAAAATCAATTCCATACAGTCCTGTGTTTGAATTGGTCGTCAGCAATCCATGCTTGTCGTAAAAGGCGACTAACAAGATCGGGTGGTCAGGCTCGCTGACTTAGGTGACACATGTCATCGTATCCTAATTGCATAGATCGATGCTTATGCTGATGATCACTGGATTGTCTAGTCCAGACTCGATTATTTACACACCGCCGCCTTATAGCTGGAATATTGCTGAGAGGGACATTAAACACACAAACAAATTAGTTGCATAATCAGTTTATCACATCACAAGGTTTATCGAATTGGTTTATTGCATCGATAACATTGATCCCTACATGATATATGCAACCGTCAATTGAGATATAAATAAATAGAAATTAATTAAATTATAATAAATATACAGGTAAAATTATTTGGGGTCCTCTTGCTAACACTTTCAGATTCGTGTTCCTCGTTCTTGAAGTTAAATAATGTTGTTGGATCACTTATATTTACCGCCATTTTACCTGCCCAAAAGAACCTGTTTTGTCGTGCCCCATGGGAGAGGGTCCGCAACAGCACACTGCTGGTTAAATTGGGTGATGTGTTTGCGTTGGGTTGGGCGCCTGTGGCGGCGAGACTGCTGTTGCAGTGCATTGGTTTCATGAAAAAACTGTTCCAAGACACCGCTTTGACCCCTATTTCACCAAGATCAGTAATTTTTCAGGATTATAGTTATACCATCTCGGCATCATTGGAGCTGTTAGCAGGATCCACGGGCATTAGGGATCGTCTGTATGACAGTGCGTTGAGAATGGGGAACTGAGATGGTGACCTATAACAACTACACTTGGTTCGGGCACTGCAGACAACTATTGATCCAGTTCAGTTCTTCAAAAACCAGTGTTGCATAAGCAACCGCCACTGCCACGATAACCATCCCCTACTATGAAGTAGGTTGATTGCAAAAAACGTATCGTATACCAGAGGGCCTACGTGAATCAGATACATGATCAGCACCAAGCCTTGGAGGACATGGATACCTCTCCTCGACCCCAACAGACGTAAGTCGCCCCAAAATGGGAAAATTAGATCTCCTTTGCACACACCTATAAATTGAACGCTTCTAGTTCTCCAAGTCAGTGGAATTAAAGAGGTTGTAGGACCAATTATGATGAAATACACTTATCACACAAGTAAACAGGCCGTCAGCAATCTGTCTGCTGGAGACACATCTTAAACAAACTGGCACCCTCGAACATGTCCTGTCATTCCTTTTCTCTACAGGGATTAACGCTGCTGGGTGATGTTCTTTTCACTTTGTAACAGGTTTAGTGTATAGACATAAAAATTTCCAATACACTGGTTACAGTCTGTTTGAATCAACAAGCGTGTGTGGTGAAATTTCAATTTCGCACGTGCAACACTGGCTGTTCTGCCAGCAGGTGGCCCCCCTCGTCAAAATTAGTGAAAGAAGACAACAAAATAATGATCGTTTGTTAAACAACCTTTTTATTCGGATGTCCAAAATTATGAGACAAATCATCAATGTTGGTCTGTGGATTTCATGTGATTGTGCAAAATTTTGTTTTGTTGCATTTATTAGATTTTGTGTCAGTGAGAAATTCATCGGTCTTAAATGAAATCAAACGGACTGTACGAGGTGAGAGCGTCTATTCCCGCAGTCTGAAACAATGCAATAAATACAGGGTCATACCATAAAATTATAAACGATGCAATGTCTCACTATGACGACAGACTGTGGCACAATGAACTACAAGGGAGGATAACTTCTTGATTGACTTCGTAGATACAAATATTAAAAAAATAAAACATTGTGGTCATGATACGTATGTCTTACTGCAATACGCAAATCAAATTACATAGACGCAATACACATAATTACATATGCATATATTAAATATACCGGTGCAAATATACCAAAAGCATACATACTAGGCGTCATTCAGAGTCAAATGTCAAGCGTCATCATAATGTTTAATTTGTTGACAAACGTGACACATCGTGACATACAGACAAAAAGTTCAAACAGCACAAGCAAACATCAGTTGTATAGATTCCCCCAAATGAAAATGACAAACATGAAGCACTCGGTCATTCAATATCTTGTGTACCCTTCTAGCGCGTCTAAGCGCGTCCAGGTGCACCAGGTGCTCCTTATGAAGTTCATAAAGAAAGCTTGCGGAAACGCATTCCATTCCTCTAATGGAACTCTGCGGAGTGCTGGGAGATCCACTGGTGCTTGGTGACGTGTGTACACACGTCGACCGAGTTCAACCTAGGCATGCTCAATTGGATTGAGGTCTGGCGAGCATGCTGACCACTCCATCCGCTGTACACCCTGCTGCCTAAGGAATTCCGTGACAATCTTGACCCTATGGGGCCTAGAGTTGTCGTCTTGCAGTAAAGAGGGTCGACCATAAAACCATGTATAGCTTGCAGGAATGGCACTGCTATAGGAGCATAAACTCGTCTCGATAACGCTGTCCGGTAGGATTACCGTCGACCACTGGAGTATGTTCAGTAGGAGGTATCCTTGCCCAAACCATGACCGACCCCCCACCAAATCGGTTATGCGTGGCCACAGTTGCATCTGTGAATCGCTCTCTATTGTGACAATATATCCTCTTTTGACCATCATGGAAGGACAAATTGAATCTGCTTTCCTCTGTGAAGAGACCATTGACGTTGATTCCAGCGGCCATGATGTCTACTCCATCTCAATAACGCCTACCTGTGACGTGGGAGACGAACTTCAGGTCGCCTACAGCCCTCCGGCTGCCCTTAAACGTCGACGAACGGTGCTCCTGGATATCCTTACATTGTTAACATTGAAGTGTTTTGTCTGAAGTTCTGCTGCGTTAAGGAATCTGATCATGTGCCTATCATCCAGGACTGTTGTGACTCTGGGGCGACCTGGTCGACGTGCATATTCCACGGACCCATTGGCTTGAAATCTCTGCCACAGTCTACCAATAGCACTCTGACTCACATTAAAGTGGACAGCAACCTGCCGCTGAGTTTGACCAGATTCCAAAAGGACTATAACCTGACCTCTTTCAGCAAGTGTAAAAAAATCTTCTCATTGTAAGCTGCGATTTCAGTGAAAAAGCACCAATGCATGTGTATTGTCATCCACTTTCCATCGATAGAACAACTTGCACGTGCAAATCATTAACATTATAAGCGGCAGGTTGATTTCTATATTGACAATTTGAATAAAAGAAGTGACATTTGTAACAAAATATATCGGACGTTAAAGAACGTAATAATGACATTACAATGGCCTGATGTGTTTTCTATACTGTGAAGAAAGTCTGTAAAAGCATTCGGTTGTATATATTTCAAACAAAAACGAAGATTTTACAACTTTTAAGAAATAGTGTTACCAATAGCTTGACCCTTCATTAATGACGCCGAGTATATGTAATCACGAAAGCTTACGCTACCACCACATTCATACACACATTCACATAAACACCGTTCCTTCACACAAAGATGAAATCAGTCAATGAAACGATAAACCATGCAACAATTCTCTCCAAGGGATTTTAGAAATACTATGAAGTAATGACTGAATGAAATAGGTTATTTGATGCTTTTGTATTATATGCTCTGCACTGAAATCAAATCAAATTTAATTGAATTAATATTTACTCTCGGGTTAGATTCAATTATTCTACAGGTTGTGGTTACTTAATATATTTATACACAATCATGAAAACATATAAATGGACTTAGTTTTGAAGACATTATAATCGACTAGCAAGAAACAATGAGTGAGTTGATTTCAACAGATTTTTTCATACTAGAAAACATTTTTTCCTTATTACGACCTAAGGAGGTTTTGGTTCAAAAACTTATACGTGAACTTGGTGATAATGAGATTCACATGGATGAATTAAGAAGAACATTATTTCAATCAGCAAAATCTATGAATTCTGAACTGTGCAATTGTGAACTGAAAAAACGTAAAACATCTCGCAATGGTGATAGTGTTCTTGTGAAACTAGCAAGAGATTGCTCAAGCTTGATTCATTTCATGAATGGTGAATCCTTCGAAGAAATTAAGGATTTAGTATCTAATAAACAACGATCTACAAGTGTACACAAAGATTCACACACAACCCAAACAGGTAACTCAGTGTATCTAGACAATGGCGTAAGCCAGTCCTACTGTTTGAAGACAATAGAGACATGTACAACACCAGTACAGAGCACGCCTCGCAGGGGCCAGGTATTATGTGATATTGCTGAAATGAAGCGAGCAATTGCAGAGATATGTAACACCATTGCCCTGCTGAAAGTGCACTGTCAAAATAATTCTGAGTCAATCAAGCAAGTCAAGCATGAAGTTGAAACAGCGCGTTCTCTACATGAAGCCTTACAGAATGACGTAACAAAACTTGACTCTAAGTGCACAAAGCAAGCCAGTCTAATCAAACAGTTAAAAAGTGACGTCATGGATGTTACAAGAGATGTTGAGATCAATAAACATGGTCTAACAAGCGTGCGAGACGATAGAGCCCGTGGAATAACAGGATTCAAGAGTGACGTCACTTCACTCAAGGAGGACTCCAGAACACTCGAAGAAAACCAACGGTTCATATCAGAAGATATAACAGTTATGAAACGCATCTTTACAAGCCTTGAGTCAAAAGTGCAAAACCTTAAAAAATCAAGTAAGGATTTGTGCGAAAACAACACAACGTTTCTTAAAGAATATGTCAACAAACTTGATGAAGCGCATGGTCAAATGTTTGAAACTTTTGCCACTCACCTCACGGAGGATATGAGCATTGCTAATAAAGAAATTGCAGAACTAAAGCATCCTACCCCTTCACTAGACATACCCGACACAACAGGCCACACTGAGGAATGCAAGCACAGTTCTATTATTTATCATAAGACTGTGGCTACAGCAAATGAACATGCGGTCAACAGCCAACGCCATCAAGACACAGTTTTACATCAATATGAGAAACAGAAGAGCAATGGTAACCTCAAGCAAAACATATGCCCAGAGTCCATTGCAAACGCACACGAGGAGATACAAGCTGTCTCGTCAAGGCCACAAGATGACATTGTCAATCCCGGATCTAAAGAAGAAGCTTCTAAAGGCGTTGATAACACCTCTACATGCCAACGTGAAGCACCAACCACAGTCCACACGACAGTCAACAGTGCAAGGTCTTCACAGCATCAAACACGTTCAGCTCAGGAATCCAACTTCTTGCTACAGAATCTAGATACAATTGAAATCAAAGACGATGATATGACATTCAGAGGTGTAGACAGACTGCGTGTCAAACGGTTTTTCCTGAGTGGAATAGCTCCAGATGTCAAGCCAGACGATATTGCCAAATACCTTTCCACTCGTGGTGTAAAAACAACAATAATTCGCCTTATGTCCAGTAGGAGGAAAGGAACTGTTTCAGCTCGAATCAACATCCACGCCTCTGACGTCCCCAAACTGGAATCTCGAGCGTTTTGGCCAAAGAACATAACATGCCGGCCCTGGATGAGCTCCAAAGCCTACCTCGCCCAGTTTGAATGATGCTACTGAATAACCTCAATCTTCTCACATGGAATGCTACTGGAATAACAACTAGTGTTGCATATCTACGGGTCATCCTAACAAGATATGATGTGGATGTTTGTGGTATCAGTGAGCACTGGTTATTTGAAAAGGATTTACCTTTCCTGGACACAATCAGTAATGATTATAAAACATTTGGTGTAAGCGACTCTGACTTAAAGCTACCTAGTAACAGAAAGGTTGGCAAGGCTGGTGTTGCTGTATTGTGGCACAAACGACTTGAAAACAATGTTACTGTCCTGGATATACCCGATGACAGAATAGTTGGTACTCACATACATTCTGGACTTGAAGTGAGCATCTTCATATTTCAAGTATACTTACCATCTACAAACTCAAATGTTCAAATGTATATAGATTACATAGATGCACTTTGGAATCTCTGTGACCGTTACAAGGATGAAGGAACTATCATCTTCATGGGTGATTTAAACTGCAAAATAGTTAAAGATGCTTCTAGTGGAAGAGAGGCAGCTGTAGCTAAGTTTCTATCCAGAAATAATTTAACTGCTGTTACTACCTCGGCACTGTGTAAAGGATCCCATTGCTCATATGTATCCTTTGATGGTACTAACTCCTCGCTTATTGATCACATTGTTATCCCGGAGAGTAAACTCGACTGCATTTCTTCATGTCAAATCCTAGAAGATCACCAACTGAATGTCAGCAACCATAGGCCTGTTGTTGCTTGTCTTGTAGTAGGCCAGGAACTTTCGTATCAACTCCAAGACTTCAACAGGATATCCTACAACTGGAAGAAGTTAAGTAGAGAAGAACTCTGCTCTGGCTACTCAACTGACCTGACGCAATTACTGACTGAATGTCGTCATTGCCATACCACTCTGCACTCAGTAGAGGACGTCAACAAGTATTGCGACACACTGACTAAATGTATCATTGATGCATCAGACAAGCATGTTCCTAAGAAGAAATATAGTCCTCATCTAAAGCCATACTGGTCTACAGAGCTGAAACATCTCCACAAAGCAATGCGTTGTGCTAGAATGTCTTGGATTCGAGATGGGAAACCAAGAGGTGGCAGTCATATCACATATAGGACTTATAAAGATCTAAAAAGAGAATTTAGAAGGTCTCAAAGAAAGCACATTGAAGAGCAAAGGTGCAAGGTCTTGAACGAGATTGACGCATATGCTGAAATGGATCAGTCTGCATTCTGGAAGGCTATAAGTTCTAGAAGAAAAGGTCACCGAGCCGACACGGGTGGTGACATGTGTTTTCAAGAAGGAATTATTACTCGCGATCCTAAAGGCATTGCAGATGGATGGAGTGAATATTTCAAAGCACTGTATACGCCATTAGAACATCCTGCCTTTGACTCAGATCATAAGGACGCTGTTGAAGAAGAGCTCCGTTCTCCAATGTGTGCAGATACAGCAGTGCCTCCTGTCGTTTCCAACGAACTGTACTCAGCCATTTCTAAATTGAACACAGGCAAAGCACCTGGTATTGATCATGTGACCAATGAGCATATCATTCATGGGGGTCCTGGTTTAGTCGCCTGTCTTACCAAACTGTTAAATGCCTTCCTTACTGTAGGCTATGTGCCGCCATCAATGAACAAAGGTGGCAGCAAACCCAAAATGTTACCAAATAGTTACAGGGCAATAACACTTCTTCCTGCTATCTATAAATTATTTGAACGTGTACTACTGTCACGTCTGCAGAAGTTTCACAATCCATCACCGCTTCAGCATGGCTTTAGAAGTGGAATAGACTCAACAATGACTTCATTTCTTCTCCGAGAGTGCATAGCATATTCAGTGGAAAATAACACTAAACTCTATAGCTGCTTCCTTGACGCTGAAAAAGCATTTGATTGTGTTTGGCATGATGGCCTCTTCTTAAAGCTGAGACACATCGGGACTCCAAAAGTACTTCTGGGTGTTATCCTATCAATGTATGACACTATGCAGAGCTGTGTTATTCACAGGGGTCACTCAAGCAAGTGGTTTGACATCAAGCAAGGGACAAGGCAAGGAGGTGTACTATCACCTTGGCTGTACCAGTTATATCTTGATGAACTGCTAAACAGTCTTTCTGTTTCACCGTCTGGAGCCTGTATCAACACAATCCCATGTGCTGCACCCACTCAAGCTGATGACATAACACTGCTGTCCTTTACGAAACATGGCTTAGACTCTCTGTTGGCAATCTGTGCTGCGTACAGCAGAAAATGGCGGTTCCGGTACAGTGCACAGAAGAGTGTCGTGATAGTCTTTAACGAATCAACTGCAGCCTACAGACGTTCCCAAAGAACCTGGTTCCTGGGAAACAAGCCAATACAGGAGACTGACCAGCATACTCACCTGGTAACTGCTATATCCAAGAACATGAAGTCAACGGAGCAGGTTGACACCATCTGCAGAAAAATAAAGTCAACCTTCTTTGCCACCAGAAACATTGGTATTCATGAAAATGGACTTCATCCACTCACGGCAGCAAAGATCTACCAGTCAATTGTTCTCCCACGTGCACTGTACGGCTGTGAAACACTGTATAACATGTCTACAGGTTCCTGTCTTCAGCTGGAAAGGGCGCACAGATTTTGCCTGAAGATAATCCAAGGGTTACCGACAAGAACTAGAACTGATATGGTGCTTTCACTTATAGGTATCCTGCCGATCACTGCAACCATAAGCATTAGAAAACTCTGTCTGTTTGGACGATTGCTTACATGCCCAACATCCTGTTCAGCAAGATCTATCCTGCTATATCGCTACTTCAGCGATACAGTCACCAATAGTCCAGTCACCCATGGATTCATCCCAGAGATCAAAAGACTGTGTAACTGCTACGGACTCACAGATGCTCTATCACAGATCCAATTATGTTCCTTCCCAAGCCCAAACACCTGGAAAACCAAAGTGAAGAAGCATGTTTTCAAAACTGAAACTGATGAACTCGTGTCCCGGATGGAGACTGATGCAAGCATGTCGCTGTTCCTCACTAATCACAGTGTCTATAGTCCACACCTGATATGGACCATGAGTAGACATCACCCACACAGGCGAGAGAGGCTTAAAGCTACTCTCTCTCTTATCACGCACCCAGTGAGAACTGAACAGTGCCCAATGTGTTCCTACATTGTTCATGGTCTTGTACACCACATTCTTCACCTTTGTACTGATAATGTGGTAAGCTCAAGACGAGAAACCATGTGGCTGGATATTCTAGACATATTCGGTGTAAACACATATGTTCTGTTAGACAATATAGAACAGAGAACGCTGACCGAAGTGCTGCTCGGACGTCACACGTATGACATTGACACCATACAACTGCTGCTACTGGTTGGACAGTTTGCATCTGGGATAGACTGGTCCAGTTTCACTTTCTAAAGACTCTAATATATATATCATAACATTTCAACACTTGTGGCTAACAACTTAAGCTTTTAATATTCAATTAATCTTGTATCTCCAAATCTGGAGGAATTAAATAAACCTACCTACCTACCTACCGTTCCTTCACACAAAGATGAAATCAGTCAATGAAACGATAAACCATGCAACAATTCTCTCCAAGGGATTTTAGAAATACTATGACTGACTGACTGAGTTTAGTTTTACGCCGCTTTTAGCAATATTCCAGCAATATCACGGCGGGGGACACCAGAAATGGGCTTAACACATTGTGCCCATGTGGGGAATCGAACCCGGGTCTTCGGCGTGACGAGCCAACGCTTTAACCACTTGGCTACCCCACCGCCCAGAAATACTATGAAGTAATGACTGAATGAAATAGGTTATTTGATGCTTTTGTATTATATGCTCTGCACTGAAATCAAATCAAATTTAATTGAATTAATATTTACTCTCGGGTTAGATTCAATTATTCTACAGGTTGTGGTTACTTAATATATTTATACACAATCATGAAAACATATAGCATGTAAAAGTAAGCACTCACAAAAACCAATGTAAAAGATGAAAATGGCCCGCGAGCTTTGCAGCTGTCTTCCAATCGGTGAAAAACGTCATGCTAAACGTCAAAGGGTGACTGTGAAGGATGTACCTCAATTAATATCATGCCTTGTGACTGATAGGCAATTCCAAGTTTGCAGGTGTTCAACCATGTCTAATCATTATAATCAGGACAAAACTAGCCCCACAGGCCAGAATTTTGTGTCTCACATGTTTTAAGATTTCACATTAACAGTTTATCAAAGGTTTTAAATGATTCACTTGACGGATTTTGTATCGTTTGTGTGGATTATTGTGACATTTCTTGTCATGGCACAAATATGAATACTCTTGAAAGACAACTGCAGCTATGTTTAAATATAATCCTTAATTGGCCTTCGGATGTGTATTTTATTTTTGTAGAAAATATAAACCTGACAAAGACCCGGAAGTACTTGTAGATGACACTCCAAATAAAATGTAGGTCTTAGGTATGATTTGTAATCAGCATTTGACATTTCTGCCTCTTAAGAATACATGCCTGAAGGCACTCGACATATTAAAAAACTTGATTCAACGTTGGAAAGGGTTCAGAAAACTCCCCTCTATCTATACAGAGCACTGATTTGTTCTAAACTTGATTAAGACTCAATTATTTATGATGGGGTTTCACAAATGCAATTTAGAATTATTAGATTAAATTCACCATTAAGGCCTACGGCTCTGAATTGGAAAGTTCAGAACTTGACGAATTCACGAAGCGGCGAATGAATTATCTTTGAGGTATGTTTATACTTTCGTTCTACAAAATACAGTCAGGCTTATGATCGTGATTTAACATCCTCTCTTATTCCGCTACGTGAAGTAAGGATACAATCTGGTATTTTTGCTGCTGAAGCATCTTAAAAATATAGCCCCCAAACGCCCTTGTCATGTTGGTAACATTATTTGACAGTTATTGAAGCCCGAACTGGACCAAACAGTAACTAAACAGGAGAAACAAAACAACTAATTTCTCTGCAAAAATATAAGAAACGTTTATGATACTTATAAATCTATACGTACAGATGGATCCAAGGACGGTGAAACAGATTCGAGTGCCACCGTCAATGGATCCAGGACTATCCCATCCATATTGCCTAATAATTGTTACATGTTCACAGAGGGAGGAAATACCATCATAACAGCTGTAAAATATACCAATAAACAGTCATAAAGATTTTCTTATTCCCCTTCTTGCCTCCAGGTTATTAATGACACGTCATGTGCATATGCACGTTTAATTGAAATCGTTGGACTGCATAATGAACTAGCCTCTGGCCAGCACAACAACCTTATTTGTTACCCAGTCATATTGGAACCTGTGGCAACACAATGACTGATGCTGAAGCTAAAGCAGCACTCAGCAAATCTGTTTCTCCTCAGCATTGTTTTCGACGTATGATGCAAATAGATGCAAATAGATCTGTTTATTCGATTCAGCAAATATGAACAACTTATTGAAGTACTTGTCAAACATGTTATTTGATCGAGGAAATAATGTGTGTGTCGGTTTCGAGTGGTTACACATAGATCAATCTAGGGTCCTCTTCATTTTGAACTGGAATCTGCAACTTCATGAATTTCTTTAATGCTTAATGTTTTATTGATTTGCAAGTGACTGAGTTGGCTTTGAACATCATTCCAGTTACATCACCGCGTGCAAGCTTAACAGTAGACGAATGCCCCAAATGATTGAAGTCTTGGGCGTTTACCGCTTTGATGAAACCCACAAGCACGGGTTTGGTGCTGTCAAACCCGTAAAACATAATCGGGGCCAAGCGGGATTTGAGCACATAGTGATAGGTTTCCTACGTGCCCAAGGACGCAACTCTGCAGCAAATTGCAGCGCCTTAAACGAGAGGGCAACCCATTCACCCTTATGAATTTGTTTTTGAACACGTCTCTGTCACGCCAATATTGACATTCAATGAATGAATCCTTCCATTCAGGTTTGTTTTTTATGCAATTCCTAACGAGGATTGTTACAAAGTAGGTTGCTACATGTACCAAGGAAAGAACCCGTCCATGAACGTATGCCATGGTGGGATTTCACAATATTTTAAAACTGATGCCATTTATTTGTCAATAATAGCGAAAAAGGATAAAAAATTAGCTATCGAACATGTTCTTGCATGGGTCTTGTCAACGAGTTCGAATGTATTGTCTAACTAACGTCATTGCTGGTAAACTGAATAACATCGTCACGCACATATTTCACTGACAGTATTACTGTCAATCATTGTATATAGTTTTAATCACTATTGTCACGTATTGATTTCCAAAAGGAAATGTAAGGGTTAATGCAGTAAATGTTCACATATATCAATGAATGATTAACACATTATATTGAATCACACAAGGTTTACAATAACATAAGGCACTCTGATAGGTCAAATATGTAGCAGAAGTACACATAAGCATAGAACCGCAGAGATGTAAACCTACCCTTCAGTTTTTTATCTTGTTTTCGAAAATTGTTTACCGAGCATTTAATTCAGTATGATGAAAACATAGTCGTTTCTAGTATGCTATACGATACGAAATGCTCAACAATAGAGCACCACATACACCATATACCAAATCTTAAATAACGGACATTCTTAAGACGCAGCTATGCGGTGTTGCGTCTCTTATTCGTAACAGAAATCTATATTTATGGGTTCGAATCCCCAATAGACCGATCCAGTCCCGGCCAATAAGCCCCACCCACTAGGACTCGTCTTCGTTTTTGGCGCAACGGGGGATAACCACTGGCTATTGGCTATGGAGTCACAGCCGGCGAAACTTGATTGCGAGGGTGATCATTTGTGCTTGTGATTTGGTATTTTGTCAATTGTATCTAAAGAGGAAGGTAATACGTATTTTGAATTCAAATATATTTTAATTGTCGGGTTGTTTATGGTGAGTGAAAATAAGTAAAATGCCCGATGTAAACATAAATTGTCAACGGTCACAACATTGCTCAAGTTTATCTATCTATATTAATTAAGTTAAACCAATAGTCTGAAAGCACGAAATATAAAAATAGTAAATAGAAACAAAGTCTTGTCCCTCTCTACTTTGTTCCTCACTCTTTGGTCTATTTATTTTAATGAAAACAAATTAGTCATATCATAAGCTATTTTATTTTATTTGGGCATCTGGTACATGGGGTTTAGCTAGTAAACACTACATGTATATCTCCATCGGTGTATCTAGATCTGCTAGGAAGGTAATATTCAGCCATGCATCTGCAGCAATTTTCACTAATTATTTTCTACAATTCCACACCATCAAAATCAGCACAGAAGATAAGTAAATTATCCAATTTTTGAACAAGTCATTCTTTTCCAATCTGTCTTTGCCATAAGCATTAATTTGCAATTGTTATTTAGATCCTTGGTCACACATTCAGAATAATGGACCTGATGAACTGCCAGTACTTAGGTACAGGTATGTCACAAAAGTGGAAAACATTGAGAAGATCCATTTGGTTTTGGAGTCAAGTCAAAAGTTACAGGCAGATTTCTTATTCGGTTAATATATGAGCCTGATGTGTGTCATTATTTGATGGATGCATCACGTACTGCTCATTTACAAAACAAATAATACAGAAGCTTACACACAATGGTTATAACTGAGGGTTTTTATCGTTGGGTAAGACTACGATAATTTCAGATTGTTTACGTTGATGACATCGGGCAGAGACAGAAATTAAAAACATTTATGTTTCTTATTTCTTATTTTTCAGTTTGGAGCATGGGTATGTCCTCTCTGGAAGGGCATTAAACAGGTCCGCCATATAGCTGGAATATTGCTGAGTGCATCGTAAAAGTAAACTCACTCTTCTCTTTTAGCCAAATGTTTGACATATACTCTGATAGTTTCCATAACGTTTTTGAAAGTGTTAACCCAATTACTAGCAGGCTCCTCACGACATCGGTCCATAATTGAAATGTGACGAAAGGTGTCAGAGAAGTTCCATCAGGGATCACATGATCAACAGGTTGGTCGATATATGATGAGTCATGTCATGAGTTGCCAAGTCCATATTGTGCAACACGTATATTTAATTAAACTCGGGTGAAATGGTCTTAGTTTCAAATTGGGATAATACAACCGATGGTGGTTCCTGAAATATAAAATTATAGAAAAATATAGGGAAATGGACACTTTTGTGTGAGAATGTTTGAAGTATCCATTTGCATGTTTCAAAATGATCAACATGCGATCTGTCTCTTATTTCTGGTTTGGCAATATCAAGAACAATAATGTTTTGTCGATATTGTTTGTCCATTAGTAAAAGCTGCTGCAGTCGTTGGATTGATTCATCTCACAACAAACACAGCTCTTGCTTTGTCAAGTCCCACATGGTTCCCGTAGGAGAGGCAACTCATCTTCTTAATCGGTGGTATCGTTTGACCATCGTCCTTTCTTGTGACCTTGGTTGCGTCGATGTCTTTGGGATACCGGACTGTCAGACAAACCGACAATGTCCTTTTTTTGTCATTACATCCGTATGGATTTGATTTAAATGACAGTCAAATCGTATGATTTCCTGGCGACATTGTTAGAAGTGAATGATGCCCAGAATTGTTATTAGATCTAACACATTTATTTGTGTAGTCTTTGAAGATCTGGGCTAGAATTGGTCTTCAGTAACCCATGCTTTTCGTAAGAGGCGACTACCGGGAACGGGTGGTCAGGCTCGCTGACTTGGTTGACACATGTCATCGAAACCCAGTTGCGAAGATCGATGCTCATACTGTTGATCACTGGATTGTCTGGTCTAGATTCGATTATTTACAGACCGCGGCCATATAGCTTGCATATTGCAGAGTGCGGCGTTAACCAACAACCAAATCACACCGAAGCCGAAGTTTTGTTTAAAACTCAAATACACTCTGGTAGAATTTAGCCACGAGTGAGTTGATTTTCAAGGATATCGGATGACTGTAAAGAATTGATTTGTGTCTGTACGAGCCAGTGTTGATAACATGGGCACCAATCTTTGATGTTCCGATGTAATAGCACTAAATGAGAGAGAGCTAAAGTATGCTAAAAACAATACATGATGGTAGTCGACATGCACAGCGTGTTGATACATGGGAGGTGAAATGTTCACCTGAACTAACACCGAAACGTTTAGAGTAGTCAAAATGAGGACATTTGATTGGACATCATTATGGTCCCTCTTGCGTCAAATTGGGAGGGGCGGTGGGGTAGCCTAGTGGTTGAAGCGTTTGCTCACCATGCCGAAGGCCAGGGTTCGATTCCCCACACGGGTACAATGTGAGAAGCCCATTACGAGTCTTATTGAAGACCTATTACGAGTCATATAATGTTTTCAGAAAAAGCAATCTGAGTTGTACCTAAAATTGTGATATGTGGAGAGTATATTCAATGCTAGAGCAATCCACAAAGTAAAGTTTGACTTTCTTGTCATTCATTCTTATAGATATTTTATTGTCACTGTGAATGTTTATACATAGATCGAAATATGAAGCCTTGGTCGTCTAATATTTCCAGGTTCGATTGGTAAATCAGTAGAAGGAGTATAATTCATTGGCATTTGTGGCGTCAACTCTCTTGTCATTTGTCGATGAGAAATGAAGTATTTTATAAATTGGATTTTCGTTTCATTTTGTATTTATCATCTGGGATTCAACTTTCGTCTTTGTATTTATACTAATATAGCTCTTTCCCCCACATGTCTCTCTTCTGAAGAAATGCAAACATGCACTGATATCTCACCCGTTCTTCTGATTCATAAAATGTTCAGCCATCGGCAAAATGAGGGTGTTTAATTAAACAACATTCATCTGACAAGTGATTTCTTTTGAAAAAGAAAATGCTGTAATGTTTTCAAAGCTGGATTAGTTTCTGTTTTGAAATTAGAAAGGTAAAAGTTTTAAATGAAAGAACTAGTTTTCAATCAATTATTGAGAAACATTAAGCGATATGAAAGTATGCAAAGGTCCACAGAATATAAGGTATTTTGCATTAAATTGTATCTTTCGTCATAACCTGGCGCCGAAACGTGATTATCACTTCCACCCAAGGCGTCGTGCAGCATTCAGTAATTTGGAAAATGGGATTATGAAAGCGGGAGTCCCGATCTGCATGCACCTACATTTGCATGCGTTGAGTCTTTGGCGCAAATATAATAAAATGTAAGCGTTTATGGAATTATTTAACGGTAAATAAATCCTCGTGTGTCATGATGCTTTGTTTGTGACGACCGTTGTGACAGTCTTTGCAATGTAGTTGTATTGTTAAGTGGGAAGATGTCGATTGTAGGTTTCGAACTAGAAGTTATCCATTATGCACTAAATATGTAGTTTTCCCACGCTTGTCACCCTTATGCACCCATTCGAATACAAAATAATGAACATTTAATCCCCAGCAATATTCCTCCCCAAGACCACCATTTACCACACCATGCAACATTTCAATACTAAACCTATATGCTCACTTCTTGTGCACCGCGTGTCAGTCTCACAACAGACTCGCTTTCTTCTTTCGAACCGCGGTAACCTGGCTTTAAACAGCTGCCAGTAATCGATGGGGTCATTCCAGATCCCATCATAAGTGATCGATTGAGTGTATCTGAAGTAAAAGTGACGGAACACTTTTCATAACCATAACTGCAAAATGGTACAAAACGTCCATTTATCCATTGAATGATTGCTCGCGTATCATCAGCATGTGTTTATGAACCACTATCATGCACTGACGGCATTATTCTAATTAATCGGTGGCATCTGCAAAGCAAAGGCAAATAAATGGTTCAATGAACTATTCATCCATAATTGTTTGAAGAACCAGCAATAAATTGACTATCATAATGCAACAAGCATTTTAAATATATAATCTTTTCAGTAAGCCCCAATGGATAATGTGAAATTGATTGGAAACGTCGAAGAACAGATAACGTTAAATCATTGAGTGAGTGAGTGAGTGAGTGAGTGAGTTTGATTTAAGTCACGACGGCAATATTTCAGCCATATTGTTGTATACTTGATAAAGTTATACGATAAGTTTAAAAACTGTCATCGATAGATAGAAAAAGAACTATCAATAGATCACGTATTTGTGTTTAGAACTACTTATTGAACATTAAATAAGAGTATATGACACTTATGCATAAAAATGGGGCTAGAGGACGCCAGCAACACAGTTAAGGACACCATGCTGGAGACCATGGGGACTTACGGTACCTCTGCCACCTTCATGGTTCCCCAGACGGATTTACACCTTTCACTAGATACTGGAGGTTGTCGAAGGTTTAGCCAGAGATACAAACTGAACAATTATTCAGCACTTAGATACAATAACACTTTGAAAGACATGGGTTTTTATACCTTCTCCGTAGGACAATCATTTTACAATGAATGCTTCAACCCCCATCAAGGGCACAGCCACAATCTCAATTCTTAATCATATCCTACCAATATATAAAAGAAAACAGTTACATCAAAATTCATCAAACAATTCAATTTCTTTTAAAGGTTATATAGTATGACCAGAAATTATTGAGAATTTTAGGAATATGTTTAATTGGATTTCTAGTATAAACAACCTTAACCAGCTATCAAGTGCTTGGTTTCATTCAAAGAGAGACAACTCCGTTAATCCTTTTTCATTAGTTTGTGAAGAGTTATCCCCTTTGTTTACTTGCTAGCAGACGACATTTTCAGTGATCCTCAGTATGGATGATTTAGAGAAGAGGAAGTTGATTTTAGAGTATTACAACAAGGACATCAGATCAGCTTAAGTGATTTCAAGCAGAACAGGCATCCCTTTGTCCACTGTTTATCGTGTTTTGAAAAATATTGCAAATGGATATGGCATTGAGCACCAGGGAGGCGCAGGGAGGCCCAGAAAATTTACTGTCGGTGACAGGAGGCGGCTTGGTATTCTTGTTTCTAAAAAACAAACGAACGAGTTTAGAAAACTTAAGGCTGGATATGATTGATAGAGGAACCGTGGCTGTCTGTAAGGAGAAAAGTCGAGGAGTTCCATCACCGATCATGAAACCTGAACAAAAGGAGCGAAGGTTGAACTGGTGCTTACAGCATAGAAATTTTAACTGGGACAATGTGATTTTCTCAGATGAAAGTTCTGTGTGGCTGTTTCCTAATACACTGAAATTCTGGACCAAACAAACTGAAAAACCTTTGTATCAGCGCCCAAAGTACAGTCCGAAATTTAACGTGTGTGGTGGCATATCTGTGTTAGGGGCACGCCCCTCTGTGTATTTGAAGGGAATATGAACAGTGAGCGGTACACATATATTCTCGAGGGACATTTACTTCCATCTGCTCACGTGTTCTATGGAATTGTTTTGATTTTCCAGCAGGACAACGACCCAAAACATCGTTCAAAGCATTCACAGGCCTGGTTTCGGACCCAAAATATGACATTATTAGATTGGCCAAGCTATAGCCGTGACCGAAATCCAATAGAAAATGTTTGGGGACTTATGAAGGAAAGTGTCAATAAGAAAAATCTGACAAATATTGCTGAAATGAAAGAAGAGGTGGTCCGATATTGGGACAGCATGGACCTAAACTTTCTAACTTCTTTGATCAGCAGTATGCCCCGCCACATTGAAGCCTGCATTGCTGCCCCCAATGGTGACTGGACAAAATACTAACTGTTCACCTGTCTTTGAATCTGGAGTTATGTCCTGCTAATATTCACATTTAATACGTGAGTAATGAGTGAAAAAAATATAAAAAATACAATCTTAAATTTTCAATAATTTCTAGTTGTACTGTATGATTGGAATTTACAAAGTATATACAAATGTGACCTATCATTCGCTGTAA
Organism: Haliotis rubra; assembly: GCF_003918875.1. NCBI lineage: Eukaryota > Metazoa > Mollusca > Gastropoda > Lepetellida > Haliotidae > Haliotis > Haliotis rubra. The sequence goes on from NW_025767634.1 coordinate 1,705,014, forward strand.
ACAAATATATCGACTTTTCAAGATGAACATGGTGAAACAATTTCAGTTACATGTATGCATATAGTTAAGTCGTTGGTTTGACACCACTTGGAATAGTAATTCACTAAGAACAGTCAGCTTGATGTGATAGAAATGTGATACAGGTATATATTACTCTTTTACCACTTTCGTGAAACTCATGCGCTTTGGACCAAAACGTAGAAACATAATTGGAGCGAACCGTCATTGTCACACCGAAGACTCGGGTACGATTCCCCACATGGCACAATGTGTGAAGCCCATTTCTGGTGTCCCCCGCCGCGATATTGCTGAAATATTGCTAAAACCATACTCACTCACTGATCATGAGGGACACAGCTCTGCACAGTGAATATTGAGACTTTATCCGTCCCGGTGATCCGGAGGTACGGATGTAAGTACGGAACATGTACAGTTACACAGTTTTTGTTAATGTCCGGATTAACAACTCAATATAAGATTTGTAAGTAATGTTCTTGTGGGTATTCCCTGGCGCTGCAAACATGATATCCTGAAGGCTATCGTGTTCCAGACAAGTAGTGCCGTAAGGGGTTGGAAAAAATTATGAGCATTGTTCATATATATGAATTTGCCTACCGCTTCTTCAGAATTAGAGGGCGGAAGCCAAATCCTGTGCTGAGATCATTCTGCAACGTAAGAAAAAACCCTATCTTGATTATATTCCGGAGGCGCTGAAAAGCCTACGCGTCCGACGCTTGACAGGAAATTGATAATAGATTACATGTCATTGAAAGGCTATATTTGCGACATCAGACAATGTATGAGCAAAATAACACGTCTGCCATCTGTAACCATGATTATTATGTTCCAGAGTCCGGCTGTATGAGAGAGCTTTCATGACTGCATTTGCTATCCTGACAAGGTAAAATGTATCTAGAACATTCATTTCATAAGTCACATTGCCCTACTGACCCGGTTAATATTGTCTAGGTCTATGAAATGGGTCGAAGCTTGGTAAATATCAATAAAGACCCAGTTGTATCAATATTGTATACATGCTTACATATTTCTATATGCACTTTATATTCTTTGTATACATGATTTTGGAACACTAAAAACAAAAACAAAATAATTAAAACAATTTTTAAAAAAAGTTATTGGGGAAATGATAAACGACACAGTTCACGTCCCACGTCTTTTATGCTTGAAAAGGTCTGGGAAAGAAAGATGAATTAACATATTTTGTTTAATAGCTTTCACTATATAAGATTAGTTATTTTTTACAACTTGTAAATGTACCAGTTTTGTATCACTTGATACACAAAGGTTATATAAGCACGTATTTATTTCGTTAATCCTACTTGTGATCCACAGCTCCGTACACTGAATCCAGTTATGATTTTGTACATTAACTTTGATATTCTGTACTTTGAAGGGGCGCTAACATATGCCAGCGTTGGCTTTTATGACGATCCGTTTTCATAAAATGAAATAAAATGTATTTTAACCTAAAAAATAAAAGATCAATAAAGACTTCCTTACCCACCTTTTCTCACTTCAGGAACAAGAGCCTTAACCCAAGAAAGACCAGTGGCCGTATGCACATGTTGAGCGTAGCTAACGTCAGGCGTAACACACTACGTCGGGCTTAGCAGCGCCCTCCTCTTACACGTCATGCACAACGTCGGTTAAGCCTAGGCGTTGCTACGCCCGGCTTAACGGATTTACGTCGAGGAGCAGTGAGCTATTTTTAGATTTTCGAACGTTTTTAAACCACTGGTAAAGGCGCGAAACAACTTCGCGGTACATCCCTTTCAGCCGTAATCATGGAAAGCCAAAGAAAACCAAGAAAAACCCAACTTTACCGATGGATCCTGATGGAGAAATAACATGGACTTTCAAAATGGGCTTCGCCATAAATGTCGCCATTTTTTACACATTACGAAATCACGATTCAAATGTTCAAATCGGATAATTACTACTCAGAAGTACTGAATTTCAAAAAAAGCATAGTACTGATCACTGATATCGGGTTTTCATGAAATCATTAATGATAATTCTGAAAATACACTTACACGAACGCCGAAGTGCGCTTTCCGTCATATTGAATAGTGTTTACAAAATCACGTTTCGCGAAGGCCGGTATTGAGACGCCAATAACATCACGTATATATCATATTCAGCTGCGACAAATGCATCACTGAATTCCCCATACATTTTAGAATCAAATTACAAATGGGCTTTGTCACCAATATCAACTGTCTTGATAAAATGAAACGAAAGATATTGGGTGTGAAAAGTCCAAAGGAACGCTGTGCTCGAAAGGCTGTGCTTGGAAAGAAAGAAAAAATCCGATTTTACACTACGTAGCATTTTCTGAAATTTTCCGACTTTCAGCCGTCTATTCATTGCTTGCAATGGCTCAAAAGCTTTAGAATAAGCATGGAAAGAGTATCGTAGCAAGAAATGGGAAATTAAAAACAGATACAATGCAATCATTTGATATTTCATAAGAAATTGTCGAAGTTTCCGTGCAGCGTGACGCCATGACTGACGCAAAATCACGCAGAACGACAAAGGAAATTATCAGCATTTCTGGCTTCTTCTCTTACTTACAAAGAAAACGATAAAATATATACTGAGTCAAAAAAGAAACTTCACAAAATGTAATTTAAAAAATAATGAATAATTTTTCTCTGATGATACATCTATGTATCCGAAATGGGATCCCCATCTTTCGACGTTAGCAAAACCCACTCAAACCCATCCATTCGTCGTACAAATGACGTTAGTGCCAAATCAGGTTTTGCACGTGCAGTCGATCACGTGATCTTCGCATCGAAGTTTTCTTCATATGCACGTGTTTGCATTGGCCTCAAGAATTGAAAAAACAATTTTAAACCACAGTTCTAACGGTACTTGAAATGCCACGATTGTCAAATGTGCAACGTGAACGTGCCGTTGGCATGTTGCAAGCGGGAAGATCAGTTATTGATGTTGCAAGAGCAATGGGATGCAGCCGTCGTACTGTGTATGACTTGCGAGGTCGTCTACAACAAACTAACACCACTTCTGATCGCCCAAGGTCGGGTCGTCCACGTGTGACGTCACGAGCAGAAGACCGTCAAATCGTCCTACGTCACCTACGTGACAGATTTCTGCCGGCTACACGAACCAGGGCTGAGTTGTTTAGAGGTCGACTGTCCTCACAGACCATTCGAAATCGGTTGCGGGCTGCCAATCTCCATTCTCGACGTCCATATCGTGGGCCAATATTGACGCCGTTTCATCAACGTCAACGTCTGCTGTGGGCCCAACGTCACCTCCGATGGACCCAGAGAGACTGGAATCGAGTCGTCTTTAGCGATGAATCCAGGTTTACCCTCAGATTCGCGGACGGCAGGCATAGAGTCTGGAAACGACGTCGTGAACGATATGCCCAATGTTGTGTACAGGAAGTCGACAGATTCGGGGGCGGAAGTTGCATGGTGTGGTGTGCTTTCTGTGGGAACAACCGTTCCCGACTTCTGGTCATCCGTGGAAACCTCACAGCTGCTGCTTACCGCGACCAGGTGCTCACCCCTGAACTCGTTCCTTTAATGGCGGCTCATGGCCCAGGTCTACAGTTCCAGCATGATAATGCTCGGCCGCATACGGCGATGTTGACACGAAATTTCCTTCAAAAGGCTGGAATCAACGTCATGGACTGGCCATCGAGGTCCCCTGACCTTAATCCAATAGAGCACGTTTGGGATGCACTTGGGAGAAAGCTTCGTGGTCTTAGGAACCAACCTCAGAATTTGCAGGAACTTGGCGCTGCCTTGCAAGAGCAATGGCGCAGAATCCCCAACCACGTGTTCATAAGCATCAGGCAGTCGACGAGGAGACGGTGTTTGGCAGTGGTGAATGCGCGGGGCGGCCATACACGATATTGAACTGAGAAATTTCGCATTTTTATTCTTGTGACTTGACATTCTGTATACCCATATTTTGGAACGGCGGTGTAGCCTAATGGAACTGATTATGGCACTGTCAGTGTATCGAGGACATCACACAGATCTCAGCAATGAAATAATAACAATTTAACCATCTTACCATCTCTTGTTCTTTTATAGTGCCCTGCAGAAAGAATGTGAAGTTTCTTTTTTGACTCAGTATATATATAACAATACACAAATAGTCAGAATCATTCTGATTACTTACATCTCATATTTTATAAACGAACGATCCCTGAATCAAGGGAAGGGTCCTCGCAAAATCCTGTGTACCCTTGTCAGCGAAGCCGCCATTTCGTAAGATATCGGTCATCGGTAGTGATGTCATACGTCAACATTGTTGTACATGTTAGGCATTTTCTTTGAGGTGAAGGTCAGTTGAACAAGAGTAAACACAATCGCCCTATCCTTCCGATTACACTCTTAGTATTATGATGTATGTTTTGCGTATCGTTCAGATATTTTTTCATCAAACTAATTTTTGTATATACATTTAGCCTTGTTCAATACCATATTATACGTGGATATCGGGTAGGCGTTTTTTTTTATTCTTTGAAAGTTTTTGAGTGTTTGAATAATATTTACATAAGAATTTCACACATTTAGTGTAGTATACCATATTTTAAACCTTTACACAAGTATTAGATGATCACACGTAGCCATAACTGCAAAATATTATTTTTCATTTACGTTAAATTTATGCCAAACAGGTGCGCGTGCTGCTCACAATAAGATACGCAGTCAAACCGTCTAATTGTTGATATATTCGGGACACTATTTAATTGGTAAAATCATTCATTTTATGTTTTCTCTAAAGAGTGTTAAATTCTGACAAAGAAGCCGAGACCTTTTATACAATTAATGGAAATTAGGTAAGATATATACTATTCAGCAAACCAATGTCGTCTTTTTCCGACGTCGCAAAATGCATAAAACAAGCAATGACGTCAACTAAAATGTTGTATTATTATCAGTAATTTCATTACATTTGAAGATATGGCTAGTACTCCGTTAATAATGATTCAAAATTAGTCATAATACATCTACACAAACAGGAGAACATGGGAATCTAAGAACTAACTTACATATCGGATAGGGCCACCCAAATCGCTATTACCTGCTTTCTCAAGTAGTACATTGCTATCTTTTCTTATAAATTGTGAAGCTACCAAAACGTTTCCTCTCACATTGTTGAACTTTGAATTGGAATAGTTTGGTTTACCGTGAACACAGCATAACAAAAATATAGCGTCCATTTCCACAACAACTTTTCTCCACGTGATCTGAGTTACATTGACCTAGTGTTAAGCATAGCGGAGTTATGCCCCGTTATCTTTATACGTGTATGACCTCTCTGTCGTCGGTTGACGTCATAGAAGAAAATCCATGTTTGGCACTTATCGCGAGTCATTTTTAATGTTGAGCGTGTAACGTTAAGCATTAGCACATAAACCCATTTCATATACACTTATGTCGTTCAGATATCAGGCTGTATTTTCTTTGCTCACACTTTCTGTAAAGATGCCAAATTAAACAATTCGAAGCAGAGTGCTTTTATCGGTGCACGACAAAAAGCGGAGAAATTGACAGTTTTTTAACGCGTAACAAAATGTTGGACAACATTTAGCAGTGTCTATTTCTAAAACCGCTGAAGTAGTCGCACTTATATTTATACCAACAGATAGGAAATTAAATATTCTACATTTCTGTGTAATTTTATAGCCGTACGCAGATCCAAGACCACAAGAGCGCAATTCTCGCACTACGTTCACTTTTCAAACCTTTTGAAAATGTGCGGCTGAAAAAAAACCCTCGCATACAGTGCCGCCATTACAGGGCTACGCCTGGCTTACGCATGCTGGGTAGGTGGCGTAAATATAGAGCGCTGCGACTGGCGTAACTTTAACTACGTCTAATATGTGCATACCGGTTTACGTTACGTCCAGGCGCACATTTTACTTACGCCCGGACTAGAATTTACGCCCGACATATGCATACGGCCACAGATTAGACGCATGTAACATTCGCGTTTTTCCAAAGCGATCTTTTGACATTCTTACATTTCAAAATATGAAATGAATTGTGAATGAATGAATAACCCAGTAGGTCATCATAAGTTTGTTTTATTTCACGTACTTTTGAAAGTGATTCATTCAGTTTGAATGCTGTCTGTCATATGCAAATACAACATTTTTCGTTTCATGTTTGGGGTATGCATCGACATGAAACTTCAAAGAGATTAATGAAAAATAAGAATTTCTCGAACGTTCTTCATTCAGACTCTGTTTATCCATTTATTTCATGATATTGCTTTTTCTTTGTTGTTTAATGCTGCACTCAGTAATACTCTACCTATATGGCGGCGGTATGTAAATAATATAATCTGGATCAGACAATCCAGTGATCAACAGAACTATCATCACATGCCATGGGGGTGGCATAAGTTCCAGTTATCTTGGATTGTAATCCGTTCCTTATTAAACAGATGACTTGTTTGTCTGGTTATATAACACTTACATGTGTTTTTTACAAACCACCATACCAACAACCTGCTATATTTACAAAGCAAATACTCTAAAAACAGTTTTCATTATGCATGAATAAGTGCTTGGGGCATTCTGAACACAACAACCACCAACAAATAGAAATGAAACGACAAACCTTTTCCACAAACTCAGATTACGTTCCTGCTGACCTTCAAATTGCTGACCACAGATAGCTTGTTAAACATAGTTTCGCTGGTGACCGTGCTCTGATCACTGGATGTTATACATATAGGTTTGTCGTGGGATTCTCATGGCAAGCTTCAGGGACAGCTAAACATACCAAGAATAGCTAATAGTATGTTTTTCAGTGAACAATAAGGACTAGCTGTCGCAGGTCGAAACTCTGACGTCCAGTTCAGTAATCACCTATGTCCTGTATAGTCTCACTATATTCTACGTATATACTGCAGTTAATAGATTTAGAGTGAGCTACATTAATCTTTCCATGGGAGGAAAGTATGCTCAATATATTGAAAATATTGTTGTGATAAGAAATCACCATCTCAACAACAGGTCTGATGTACGTCAGAGGCAAGTATTATGTCAGAGTAACATTGTTAAATATTATTGATATAGTAGCTTAAAGGAGGATTCAGTTCAAGTGTCATAACAATGCTAGATAGAATGTGCCTTGATATACATGCAGCCCATAATCAGTATCCTCCACACAGTTCCTCACATTGTGCTGTTCGTCCCAAATTGATTTTTAGTTCATTCTGCTAAAAAGAGTAACTCATGATTTGCATTCCATGATTAGATCTTCATCCTTTAGAGCGCTACATGTACATGGCCTTCCGAAATATCAGCCCTTTGAAGAACATGTTCCAAAATGAAATGCAGTAATTATGTTTTCAAGTTCTTCATTTCAAAGACATGAACAAACTGAAATTTAAATCATCCAAACGTTTCAGCGCTCGGGGCGTTATGGTGGGTGGCTCAGAAGAAGTTCCATAAAGATGTTTGAAGATTGAATTTGACCAAGTTGAATGTGAATCTGGCTGGTATGCATAAATCTGCATCCCGAGTGAATCGCTACATGCATATTTATGCTTCATGTTTATAGAAGAAGACTCAATTTTGAATAATTTTGATGTTTTATGACACTGGCCATCCCAAATTCTGAGGCTCATTTCAACAGTCGGTTAGAATCAGAACTTCCATGTTAACAGACGGAGAGTATAAAAAACCCCATAAAACAGCTTGTAATCATGATAACCAACAGGCGAACATTGAAGTAAATAAAAGGAATAACCGCTATTTTTTATTAATCATTAGGGCTCATTTTGAACTGGAAATGCAGTCCGCATGCATCCCATATCTTTGCTGAGGTCTTGAATGGCGTAACCATGGTAAAACAACATTTGGAACAAGAATTGCACGGCGCTCTTCGAAATCCTCGCAAAAAGATTTTGCTCGATAATATCTTAAAAGTTTTGAAAGACGCCATCCAAAGGATGTTACATAAATGGAAAATGATTATTGAAACATTGGAGTAATTTCCTTTGTCATATTTAGTCTCGTGGAAAGTATTTTTTCATGCTGAACATTTATGCACAGATCAAAAGTTCATGTTTATTGTTATAAAAGGCCACTCTCGTCAATATTCCAGACATATAACATAAGTCTGTAAATAATGGAATCTGGACCAGAAAATCCGGTGAATGCTAACTTGAGTATGTATCCTGGGGGCATTTCGTGACGTACATCAACCAAGTCAGCAAGCTAGGATCCCTATCCACAGGGCGTTCGTAGTACTACGTGATTTGTAAGAAAACGGTATAGTAACACTTGTTTCACCCCTACGACAAGCATGGGTGACTGAAGACAATCCGATATCTCCCGGGGCTAAATGTGAAAGAAACTTGCTGTTCTGCTATTTCTAGATCTAATGTGTTAAAAAGTGGAATTGGAATTGGCTATTTGACCAAAGAAAGGCCAAAGAAAGTGACCATGAATTCGGTTTAACGCTGTTTTCAACAGCATTCAAGCTGTGTATCAGCGTAATGTGGGATGAAAGGTCTTAACGTGCTTCTCACAGGTTACCAATTTGGTTAAAACCCACGGACACAAGTAAGGTCCTGACAGGCCTAGTATGAACCCACAACCATAGTTTGGATGGCGTGTCCAATGGACGTAATGAACAATTAAAATAGATAAGCATATGGTAAGACAATTGTTCTTCGGTAATATTTTAGTTTTCTGGTATGTGATGTAAATATATTTAGTGCAGTAGTACATTTACATGTGTAACCTGGCATAGTACCTTGTTGTGTGTTTATCATGTTGAACCCGAACACGTACATGTTTTAGGGGCAAACAATATTAATTGTCTAAAACATGGGTTTTTGATGTCCACACGAGTATCTACAGTTCTGAGATTTCGCGTATTATGTTTATTAAGTCATGTGTGGATTCATAAAATGTTTTTATATATCACGAGCGATTATAATGATAAACGCGAGGTTCGTGATGTTTCTTTTTACTTACATGTGTTGAATTCAAGATTACAGTTTCTCAGTAAAGTACAGATTCAAGTACTTGTTTTGGGTCCCTTTGGGGATTCGAGGTAAATAATCTCCAGCACACAAAGCGATCTAGCCAACAGAAAATGGAAGTCAGACAACTCGAAGTCTAGATCGCGTACTTTGTGTACGAGTGTAAATTAGCACGGCTCACAAGACCGAAAGCTAAGCTTACATAAAGCTATTTAGAAAATGTTTAAATGTAACAAGCCATATGTTTATTTTGGATTACACTTTCTCAGTAATGAACCGGAAACAACACTGTCAGAGTGAGGGTCCGTATATTATAAATCGTAATGTTACATTATACCACAGAGGCGACTTATTGCATATTAGGTTGCATAATACTTCAAGTAAAGTATCCAATTTCATACTCTTCTTCGAAACGGAATATTTTCAACTAGATAGAAGTAGTAACTATTTGTCACTAAAGCTTATGTTTTTGTCATGACAGGAACAGCAGAATATGAACTGGGCTGTAAGTATTGAACTCCGAAAATGAAACAAGCAAAATCAAATATATATAGACGCTTTGTAGTAATTATATGCTTCACCAGTTCTTTCCTTCTAAGATACAGCAATGTATTGAGCAAAGGACTGTCTGTGGAACAGATATCTGATCAAACATATGAATGCTTTCGTCTTTCTCTTAGACAAGACTTGAAACAGAAAGAGAAATTGCTATTCGTAAATATGTATGTAAATCACATCGCATTGATCGAACTATTTTATAAGTTTGATATTCTCACAAATATTATAATAACACTGTACCTTTGCTGAATAAATTGCAAGTAAGTTCAGTAATGTTCCGTGATACTTGCAGATACACTTTAATTTATTTGCTTTCCCCCCAAAAACGAGTTGTGAACAAATGAAAATGGTCTTTCGCATTAGCAAGAAAATGCTTTCTCGTACGTTCGCCTGCAGTTCAAATTTTAAGTGCTTCATTTCCCGTTTTTACCATGATGGATTTTTTGAAGAAACATATTATGAAACTGTCTCTAGCCCGGTGAGTGTTTGAATAATTGGTTTGCACTAAACTGTGACGTGATTGTGATAAAAATGCAGATTTTGTCAGCTGTTGCAATACAAAAAAGGTTATGGGTAAAGGAAATGACTTTGGCGCCTTGTTTTCACACATGAGAGTACTTTGTCGTACATTTAAGTGTGTGTTGATTATGGCAGTAGTTTCCAAAGGTTGTTAGGGCAAACCGCTTTGAGATACGAATATACCGATTTATTACACGTTTGATTTCATGCTCAAACATTAGCCATGCGGGCAATAAACCTGAACTGTCTGAATCAGATGCTAACGCTAGGAGCACTTAGCCACTTTTACCGTATCCTTCAGTACTCTCGGCGATGTCGTCTCATTCAGATAATCCTGTATTGTTTTCCGCACACATAAATATATATGATATTTGACTTTGAACTAGACATTAACCTTTATACAACCCTTGTGTTGTCGGATGGAATATCTGCTCAGACTTTTGAACAAGGCGTTTTAACTGTAGGCCAATGAATTGAGATTACCCATCAAGGGTATAAGATGTTAAAAGACTTTCGTTGAGACAGGCATCTCGCCAGACATTACCGTAATTTCAAATTGAACACTTTAAGTTGCAGGTCCCAGTCGTTTGTGTAGATGGATGCCACTATTGCCTTCAGACATAAAATGCGTATGTTTCATGAGTGAATGAGCGATCATAAGTAAATATCATCTCTTTCACTTTCCAAATATTGTTTACCTTTACAGGTTCGTACAGTTCTTACACAAGTATTAGGTTATAACAGTGAGACATTTCGTGGTCACAATGCCCGGATCTTAAGAAAACGACACCACCGTGTTGTAGACAGATAATCTACTCGGGTCACAGAAGATTGGTGGTTTGATCCTCTACATCACGTCATACAAAATAATGGAACTTGTTATTACCCTGCCCGGCGTTTGCGTTACGTAGATAAAACGAGAACAACAAAAAGATAGTAAGTATTTCAGTAGGGTATCCGACTGATGGATTATTTCATAAAATATGTAACATTGGCAAGAACATTTTCGGAAGAGAGCACGTGACTTCTAACAGAACGTGCAAGGGGTTGTATGACAGATATATCATCGACAATTGTCTCAGACCCGTATTATTTTCTTGGAACCAAGTACTCAAAGACACTTCATTTAACACACCAATAATAAAATAAGTTACATTACTAATATTGTGTGTGGCGTATGCAGTGTGCTAAACGTTAACGTGCTATAGGCATATTGCAGATGGGCATATGCTGGAATATTGTTGCCAAGTCGCTTGCGTTTTCATAAAAGAAAATTTCCCCCGAGAACATACGTTAGTACCATTTCATTCAAAGTATTTTTCATTCTCCGTGATTTCAAAAGTAGAATATATGTTATTTTAATATATGGCTAATATAGTTAGGATCAATGCGGGTAGCAAAAGATCCCATGGTCCCTAGTATGGTTGTCTGCCTTTAATTGTTGGTGATCTACAACCCGTTTATATAATGTATTGTACTCTATAGTGATATCGTTTCATGATTACATGCTAGTTTTAAGTCGTATCGAGTTTGGATACGGCTTAATGACTTGTTCTAACGTTGTACAATACGTTTTAGGGATGGGTTCACCATGGGATGGCGCTACAGCACCATAACTGGCCGAACTGTGCTCCATATTGTCCATGCACTATGTACTGTCATGACAATATCAAATCACATCTTGGGCATCTTTCAGTCGTCAAGATGATAATGCAGGTGTTCATCGTAAGGGATTGTGACCAACAGCAAAACTCCATGCCATGGTCAGCACCTAGCACCTGACACCTTTCCCCAAATGAATAAGTCTGGGACATCATTGGAAGACGTGTATGTTAACGTAAAAATACACTGCGACCACTCTTGGCACTTCTCTCACCTGTGTCATAGGCCCTTTCATCAAAAGCATGTTACGAAGAATTCGTGCTCTTTTGGCGAACATAGATAGTATTATGAAACACAGGCTTTGGTGAAAACCTGCTTGGCCAGAAGCATTGATTCAAGTTTTGGTTCCTCTTTCTCAGCTGGTTTCTTCCACCAACGACCACATAATTCCCTGACATAACATACTTTGATAGAAATTCAACAGGTCTACATCTACTTTGTTGACCACTACAGTTCAACAGTATTCAGTGGGCTAAACAACTATGTAAAAACCTCTAGAAATACCCATTTTATCAGTCAACATTACCTCGAGACCAGGTTATTTAAATATGCTATAATTCTTCTCCCCTTGAACTGCGTTTGTTTTGCCTTATTAATCAATAAGCCAGGGTTTCTAAGAAGACACAAGACGGAGGACTTTACCCATAAGGATATTCAGATAAAGCTCCTTCAACAGTTTTCCTGCTTGGGTAAATTTGATATAATTCACGATGATAGGAATCTCTTGTTAAACGCTAGTGATTTGGAATCATTCAGTGAAGAGATAAGAGGATAGTGGTGAGTCGTCGAGACTTCCGACACGTAATACAACAGCTTCTATAAATACTAGTTACTCGGAAAAGCTTTTATGGTTACTTCAGGTTCGCCAGGCCAAGCTGATGATACATTTATAAACATCCTTTGGTTTCCAGGCACATTAATCCTTTAATAATGGCATCTCAAAATGACTTTGAGTTAGCTTTCATCATGTCACGATAAGTAAGATGTTCCTGTAACTGCTAAATATGTACATTTGTCGGTACCTTTATCAATCTACGGATTGAGAAAGAACTTTGGATCTGATCTCTCAGTTCAGTGCTGTTTCATCATTAATGCTCCAGTGTCTAAATTGGAAATGGACATTTTGTCTGCGTTATTAGGTGTGTGGTGTCCATTGAGAACATTTCATTTGGAACTGACGGCCTTTGCACACACACACACACACACACACACACACACACACACACACACACACACACACACACACACACACACACACACACACTGAATGGTGAACAAAAGATACAGATGACCTTCCTTGATTGTATTAAGGATTACTGTTTGTATTTGAGGCTGGACATGCTTGACCGAGCAACGTGTCTTTCTATGTGTGGTTTTATGGAACTACGTAATCCGACACAGACGGGGAAGGGACAAGTCTTCGGGTTCTAGAATCAATCCAAGCCACATATTTATTCATTTATACATTTATTGAGAGAGAGAGAGAGTGTGTGTAAGTGAACTGGGGTGGACTCCGTCTTAATACACTAATAGCAGGATAAAACACTGAACATATTTTCAACATTTTCCCTAAAGGACAGCATAACTTGAGTAACATTTTATAAGTTAGGAAGCTGGAAAGATAGAATATTGACAAACTTTATGTTTTCCATACGGTTTGTCAGCATAGGACAGCACAGGAACAGACTTACATTGACGATACATTTTATATCCAGTTAATCACGTTATTTGAGGTTTATTTCAACAACGAATTGCATTGATACTTGGACATTCATGAGAACGATATCATTATCTTGCCCGTCGAGATAGATTAGTCTAAAGATTCCTTTTGAAGTTACAAATAGGGTACCGTAAAACAAATCCAATAAGCGTTGTAGCTTCTTGCATGGATATAACATTAATGACTTTTATAAAGTACACCATAAAATATTACTGTTCATATAAAGTGCCCATCTTGTGTATTAATATCATTATACATAATAGGTATGTATATGGGCTCTTGTCCAGAGATCTTTAGAAGCGGGAATAAGGAGGTGTAAATGTTATTTATTGAAAACCACAACAACATACATGAACATATTTTATCATTCATAATGTCTAGAGCTTTGGTTATCTTTTGTTTCTGGTCCTGTGGCAAGCTTCAATCCGATTCATTCCAGACATGTTCAACTGGTGTAGAATTCTGAAGTAACAGCCGGTCCTATACAGCCTAAAAGACCCTTGTGCATCAAAATGCAGGCATGTATTATCCTGCTGCAACATGACATTATAGCACTGATACAAAAGTTCAACGATGTTGTCGCGGTAGCACTCACCAGTTATGTTGCCAGCGTTGCAAAGACGTTAACCTGGACGCCTTTGATACACGAACACAGCTGTGAAAATAGACAAACTATGTATGTGTTTCTCAAATGTCATTTCGAAGTTTAATGGAAAGTTGTATGGAAAGTTTAATGGACTGAATTAGAATCTAAATGATTTTACGAAAACATATGCTTAAATATTCATTATTGCTCAAACTTCATTATAACTGGATGTTGAATTTGGCCACATGCACAGTGCGGAGCGTTTCTGGACTCAAGGGTTAAATTGTGACGTGTTCTATACATTTTGTATTCATTCATAAGTTGTTAGATGTTCAATAAACTAAATGAACTAAATATAATTTGGACAAGTAACTCTGACATTGTGATTGAATAATGCGTTTCTCAAGCTCTTAAAGATTCCTGCTCAATATTTTCTAATTATTTTCTGACAATAGAGTTCACTCCACGACTGTCGACATTATTTTGATGCGGAATCGATATCAACGTTCAGTCAGATCACCAATAAAGTAACACCGAAATAATTACAGTTAGTTATCGTAGACATGTAGCTGACATTTACTGTATACATACATCAACTCGACATGTATTTCTGTGTCTGTACACTATATTCTTCCGTTGGGCCACGACACTGACATCCTCGCCAAATGATAACGTTAAAATTCTATTGAAAATGCAAAATAACACATTATAGTTACATATCTGTCTCCATAGGTTTGAAAAAATGAAGGCAAATGTCATCTGAGAAAACAATATGTGAAAAGCTGGACGTCCTCTTTGATAATATGCACGTAATGTTTTGGGGTAAACTTTTGACAAGAAATTGGCATCCCCATGGAACACAAATGTCCTTTCCGCACCGCAGATATGTTTCTTCTTGAAAAAGCAAAACAAGGTAATTTGGTCAAGAAGTTTAACGTAAGCTTCAGGTAAATAGACGATATGTTATCTTTCAATAACACACAAAGAGCCAATTCTCTTAATCTTATTTACCCAACTGAACCAATGTGTGTCATATTTAGATCAATGCGTAAAGATTCAGTCACACAAAAAACCTCCACCAGGCTGTGGGACAAGACTTTAACTTTATAATCGTCAACTTTACCTTTGTGACATCATTCTAACAGCGCAAATCTTTAGCAAAAAGGTTAATGGGTTGACATGTAGAAATCATTGTCAAATTTGACGTATCTGTGATAAAAAAAATTTGCACATATATTCCAGTGTTTTTTTTCAGATGAACACTTGACTAGCCTGTGCATGTTGTTTATAATGACAGGGGGAGGATACGGTCACCTGGCGAACATCAGCTATAATCAATATTTGATAATAATAATAATAATAAATGCTTATTTATAATGCGCCCCTTCCACACCCTAAGGCATGCTCAAAGCGCTACAGAATATTTACACTGGAGTATTTACAGATGAAGTTATACATAGTATACTGAGAAAAGGTGGGTTTTAAGTCTGGACTTAAAAATGTCAATTGTGGCAGAGCTTTTAAGGGCACATGGGAGAGAGTTCCAGAGCACAGGCGCGGAGTAAGAGAACGATCGGTGTCCGAAGGATAGTGATTCACATTCTCATGAAACACTAAAACCTATTCTCTACTCTTTATTTAGCAGATATTTCTTATGGGAACACTTATTTCAAACCAATTTGCATGCCAATCATTCCTCTCGAGAATTTACTCGATCAGTATGAATGCTGTATAGCCTAAACTGAACCCATCGAAGTGGAGAGCATTTGTTTCTCACCAGAGTTATCGGTAGTTCGGTACGCTCACCTTATTTGATTACCTTCTATAATCACCTTTTGATAGTGATTCACCAACACATGATCATGATATAGTCGGAATTGAACAATAAATTATGTTTTAGCAGATATATCAGCAACGGAGGCGTAATAGGTATGGCTAATAGGTGAAAGGTGTCATAGCTATGGGTAACGCTGGACAATCTGTTGCTGTTGTTGCAAGAGCCCTGGGCTGTTTTAGTCAGAAAGAGTCTGAGTCTGATGTGCCAATGACGGACACCTTTGCAGATAGCTCAAAGCCTGGGAAGCATTTGCGAAAGAGATGGAATGTCTAAAAAATAACACTGCAATCCACTTTTCATTGTTTGTATTGCTACCTGGGTGATAACGCATATATTTTATAAATAATGCACACACTCACTCGCTCGCTTACTCGCTCACTCTCACAATTTTACAAGTGTCCAGGGTTTAATATGATTAAGTATACAATATTTTCAAACAAAATAAAATATATCATTAATATTATTTGAATATGTTTGTAAATATTGAGAATATCATCTATTGTGTTATAATTAATGATAATATATTTCTACAGCGCCTAACTTCCATCCATACAGGTTGCTTTTATTATGTTGCGATATGCTGTACAGATTAATTGTACCCTTGATGCTGGCACTATTGCCAGAAACATTGACTGTACTTGTGAGACAATGTTATCAAACGAAAATTAAAATATGTTGTTCAAAAGTATGGAGTTTTGTATAATTCAAATGTCACCTCATAATTCCTTTTTATTTGTCTTGTCCCAGACTAATAGAACATTGAATAGCCCATGCATATACATTAAAGGCTCCTATGAATTTCACTGGCTCGTATTTTAATTTAGTCGGCGTCTATTTTGATACAAAACGTGATGAAATTTGATGAGTTACTGAAAAAGCCAAACAGAATGAACCCATTAAGAAAATCTTCCTTTTAGAATTGATTATAGTGTCCCAAAGTGCTCTTTTATAAATACCATATTTTTAACTCCTACGTTATTTCATTTGTTCCAGTAGCATCTACACTTTCACTTGTGAAATTCTGATCCAGGAAAATAATGAATGTGTGACGCATCTGGGGATTATTCCTTTCATGCACTGTGATCTAGAAGAAATTAATGAGCACGTCAACTCAAAACAGTATTCTGGATAGACCTTAATTAGTTATACATGATGTAACGGTAATACGTTTTATATATTTTTTAATACGTTTGATGTGAAGAATATTTAGTAAGTGGATGGAATCAAAAACCTCAAAGTGCTCAGAATTTACATCAAATGTCCGTTAATTAGAATGTTCTGATGTTGCTTTTGTGCTTGACAAAACAGAGCATAGTGCCATTCGCAAAAGTGGCAATTGCAGATGCGTGCCGTCTGATGTTTCATAAAAACATGGCTACACACTGTTTATTACTAGTAATATACAAAACCACGTACGTATTAATAAACTATTCAGTTGCTCTGATTTTTTATATACTCGCTCGTATGTATTAAGTTCTGGTTTGGTTTGGCTGTTGTTTAACGCCGCACTTAGACAATCAAGTGATCAACAACACGAGTATCGATCTACAATTGGGATACAATGACATGTGTCAACCAAATCAGTGAGCCTGACTAGCTGAAGATCAGTTATAACTCTGTTATAACTTCATTTAGTAATATTATATCTATGTGTACCTCACAATTATATGTACATCGTAGGATTGTAGATTCATTTTCGTAGATTGACTTGACGGATAGGAAGTTTTTTTATTGTTCGACTAGATATGAATGTTTTATGATTTACCGGTTTATGTCATATCATTGCTAAATATGTGATATATATTATACACTCTTCAAAAAAAAGAAACGCATAGGTGATTTTGAGAACATTAGACTTCTGTAGCTGCGGCAGAAACAATACAAATATACAACACTTCATTCCAAAACGTCATCCAAACGATGCAATTTTTTAACTTTCCCCCCTTTCTTTAGAAGCGTTTGAAGAAACATCAAATCGGTACATCAACGAAGTCCTTGCACGTCACATGTTTCCGAATATGGACCGACAGAGGTAGTTGTTCCAGCATGCCAACGCTACTTCACATACAGCACGCGTCACGGTCCGCTTCCTTGCCAATTCTAACGCCAATGTCTTGCCATGGCCTTACCGATCACCAGATCTGAACACGATAGAGCACCTATGGGATGATCTCCATCGACGTGTACGTCAACGTGAAAACACGCCTCAGACACTTCCACAATTGGCCATCGCATTGCAGGAAGTGTGGGGAAGAATTCCCGGCGTCGTAGATTTTTCACGAATGTGCCGAGACGGTGCCGAGCAGTAATTGCTGCCAATAGTGGCCATACAAAGTATTGACTTTGACGCCATCTTGTGGACTCCAGTAAACAGAAACACAACAATAAAGGCTGGTGTTATGTCCCTTAGAGCGCACTTTACGAATATCCTATTACGCAACTTGTGATTGAAACCAGTTCGGCAAACAGCAACAACACCACAGTTTTCGATGTACGGAGCAATCGTTTATATTCCATATATGGCAAGTGTTCTTTGTTTGGAAGCTGTCCGCCTCCAAGTTTCAATTATCGATTTGAGGCAAGTCGTAAGGGATAATAGGTCTTTTATTGCACCAATAGGAAGCTAAAGTAAGTTCATATGCCCCAATATATATAATATAGGCCAAAATATTGTCGAAAATGTGTGACATTGTGCCTGTAACACTGCACTCGGCAGTATTCCAGCTATATGGCGGCGGTCACCGTACGTACTGAAAAGACAGTGGGACAACGTTGTCATTACCAAACACAGAATACCAATGCAAAAATGCCAAACTGGAGCTAGTAATAGCGCATTGTTTTCTCGGACTTCCCCAAGACAGATTAAGACATGTTTCTGTTCATCCAATTCATTGGTTTAACAGTGACTATGGCTGTCTGGCTGTAATCGAAATTCTTGACAAGTGTCAGCACACCTGGTTTCAGAGGGACAATGGGTTAGATGGATTGAAAGGCCATAAAATGCATTGATAAGTATAGATTGTTCAATTAAGACGCCCGCCTCATCAGAAAAACCAACAATTTCAGAGACTACTCCATCTACTGAGACGTAAAACTGGCTTTAGGGGGAGACGCATTCTGAGGCATTTCGGAATACCAACAGCTTTACACAAAGTTATTTCACAACAAAGATTAAGTGTATTTATCAGGTGGTGGAACAGCTTCCGACTCAACACCTTTGACAAAGGCTAGGGTCTTGTAGTGGTATGCACCAGTGCTCTAGAATGTCAAACAATATTTTAATTGTATTACATTACGTTTGTTTAAATAAAGCAGTTTTCACACCAGTGTTTTAACAGTAGTTAGTTGCCAGAAATGTGTTACTATCTACTATGTGTTACTATGTATGCTGTGGTCATGTCAAAAAGTAATTTATAAAAATGCTAAATCACATTTATCTCTTGCACGATCACTGAGGCATTTTAACGTCCTAAAGGAGCATACTGGAACATTGCAATAACTGACTGGGTTAAAGATGAAGTCATCAGAAACATGTACCCAATTTATTATGCAATAGTATTATTATTTACATGTTAATTGCGACAACAGTTTCTGCTATTTCGGCTTCGGCCATTATGCATATTCCGCTAGCAAGTCTGTGAACTCCCGTAACCTTTAATATACACTCGTGACGTCATATGTGACGTCATAATGCGTAGGACCAAGTGCTATAGTAATGTAAACCCCCTTTTTTCCGTCAATTTTGTTATTAGTAACATCGAACAATGGAAATATGTACCACGGACGAGGTTAGTTTTGACGTCAGTTTTCGAACGACATAACCGTTACCGTAGACAGTTGATTTGGTAAAATAAAAAAACCCAACCCCCAAAATAATTCAAATTCATTTCATAATATTCCATTTACATTATATCATTACATGTTACAACTTACTGTCAGTGGTATTTCAAACAGTCATTAAATCAAGTCCGATTGTGATGAAATATATAATATTATCAAAATAAGAAAGATATTTCCCATGAGCTTGAAAATGGTAAGCTATAACGTTCGTTACACACACGCACACATACACACACACACACTAAAACAAATAAATATATAATTAACTTTTAAATATAACGGCAAATGATGAAGTACCTGTTTTATTGATTGTTTTCCATTTTGTCGAAGTAGCGTCGGCATCTAACTTGCTATTTATCACTGATAGTATTGTGTACCGTGACAGTTATTCTGTATTCTCATTGGCTGACCTGATGTCATTCTAAGATTATAACCTGGTACCATAACTATTTCCAATAGGTAAAGCTAAGGAAATATACATTGTTCTCACTAGTATTGGTTGGTTGTCTAACACTGCACTCAGCAACATTACAGCTATTTGACGGCGGTGTGTAAACAATCGAGTCTTGACTAGACAATCCCGTGATCAACAGCATGAGCATCGATCTACGCAATTAGGATACGATGACATGTGTTAACCAAATCATTTTGGAATATTGCTGAGTGGGGCCTTAAACAACAAACCATCAAGCAAACAAGTAAATAACGGTAGGGAGAAAGTGTAATTGGTTGGTACCTCCACAGGACATTTGATGGACTTGTGATAGAATTATAACCACACCGACCCCAAACTCAACTAACAGACGCGTTTTGGGAAAATACGTCGAGTTGTCGGCATATAATTGTGCTGTAACACATCTTGAAACCTCAATTACCTTAACGTCATCAAATATGAGTGAGTGAGTGACTTAAGATTCAGCCATATCGTGACTAAAACTATTTATAAGTTCATAATACATACGTATAATATATAAATCCCTGTCAACAAAGGACAGTAAAACCACTAGATCATCACAGATTGAGTTAAAACTAGCTAGCATATGTCTTTAACAGTATAAAAGCATGTTTGGACAATAAAATGTAAAAATGGGCTATAGATCGCCAACAACTGAAGGTAGATCACCATACTAGTGACTCATCAAATATGAGACAATTGGAAACAATACTCTGGATACCAATACCCGTATTGTTACACTGGCGTATTTGAATAACAATTAATTTTTATTATATTTTCTTCCCTTTTTCTTAAGTCCAGTTGGATGTAATGAAAATGATCACTGACATTACAGGCGGTTAACATGCGATGCCCACAACACTTTGACAGGACATTCATTGGAAAGGCTGATTATAGACTTAGTTTCAGTATCTGTTCATCAGGTATTACATTTTAAATATGGTACTTATTGTGACTAAAAATCAATCCATGATAATACCCCTGTCGTGGTCAAATTAAAGAACAGTTTCATTTTGAAATTCGCTTGAAATGTACTTTGATTTTAGGTTTGCAAATGTCCTACGCGATCACGTGGCCAAACTTGAGATTGGATTTCACATTGAGAGAGCGCTCTTTTTGGAACACATGAAGTATCATTATCAGTCTCAGACACGAATTGAAATCGATGATCGCATTGATTATATGCTACCAACTAACTATTATTTTTTACAAAGCTTCTGGCCTTGCAATGATTCGAACACAGCTGGTGACGTTGAGCAATTCCAGCTAATAACCTGCACACAACAATTGAGAACAAGAGATTAGATATCACAGTTAAGTTTAATTGCATGATACAAGAATCTCCTATGATGTTAAAAACTGTTGATATAAAGTGTGTTTGTACAACTCATTGAGGAACAAAATAAAAGGTCATTCTCGTTCACCCAGCTTGTTCTGGAGCTCCAGGTTAGTTGAGCGAGGTAATCCCCAAGAACAAAAGGTGCGCTTTATATTTTGTTCCCTGTGAAATTTGGCCACGTGCACTCTTGTCCCGGTGCAAATTGGTCACTGTGTTATATTGGTTACTGTGTTATTTGGTCTTGTAGGCTTAAGAAATGACTGACATAACATATATCGAACATATTTATCTACAGATGATATTTTACATGATATTTAGTAGACAGTGAGACGAGATACACCATCCGTGTACTCAATGGCAGTCAGATCACCAGCTTGAAGCCTGGCCTTGAAGGTGCCAAGTCTACTGTCCATCTCGATGTACCGTCTCTTTCTTGGTGGTGGCCTAGCACCAGATCAGAGCTGCAGAACAGACGACTCTTTGGTGTTGACTGTATCACAACCTTCTGAGCACACTTCCAGTGGATAGAAGTTGCTCTCCTTGTCTGGATACCAAATCTACTTCCTAAATAACAAGTAAATCTATGTCAAGTCCATATAAGTACAGAGTCTTTTCTTTAAGATTTAGTCGCAAGATTTATTTTTAAAAAGTTCAATGGTGAAGGGTTATGGTGAAAAATATCTGTGAAAATAACAGTTCAAACACTCGTACTTATCATAACCTGCTGTCAGAACGACAAAACATAAATACCCTTGCCGCAGTACCGTTTCAACGATGACCGGTATTGCTGATGCCCTATTAGAGAATTTTGAAACGACACCCCTATTGTGCATGAAGCGATAAGTCAAATTAAGGGG
Organism: Haliotis rubra; assembly: GCF_003918875.1. NCBI lineage: Eukaryota > Metazoa > Mollusca > Gastropoda > Lepetellida > Haliotidae > Haliotis > Haliotis rubra. The sequence goes on from NW_025767634.1 coordinate 1,727,401, forward strand.
GAAAAAGAAATAAAATGAAAAATCACGAGAAACACAACACTTAGGTTGCGAAGGAAAAATATATTTTTTTATTGGGTTCATGTATTCATGTTAGAACATTATATAAACACTGTTGTCTGTCAAATAACTTAGTAATTATACACACTAATGCCTATCAATACGCACTCCGAAATAAGACTGTAAGACATGCAACTTACAATGTAGTGTTTTATGAACACTAGAGACTCATAATATTGTGACATTAATTTTGTGGAAATGAAATATTGATATTTTCAGGTTCGTCTTAACGAACGCAAAAACATGCGTCTTGACAACAACAACAAATACTTTATCAGCTGTCTTCATCTATTATGTATCCATATCTTTATGAGTAGTCTAAACACAATGACAATAACGATGCAGACTGAGAGTAGTCTCATCATGAAGTGTAATCTTATTCAAGCGAAGATTCCATTCCATACTTTCATATACGTCAAGCAATGCACCACTTAGTTCACAATAAATAATCACGATGTACCTTTATTCACGATGTACCTGTAAAATATATACTACTCACACTTTGCTAAGGATCACAAAAAATCGCAACTTTACTTAAACGTAGATTTATAATTTGAAACTGTATCCAATTAAAACTGGGTAAATAATGTTATGGTTACACATCTTTAGGAAAACAACCACTTTAAGCTAACCGTATGCACTTGAGGTGAGGTGAGGTGAAATTGGGTTTAACGTCGCGCTTGAGAATATTTCGCTCATATGACGACGTGCATGCGTGTGTATATGTATGGGCGGCAGCTTGTACTAGCCCAGACTTAAGCTGGTTTTATAGTATGCACTTGATACATGAGTAACAATAAAATGTTTTTCATGGCACCAATAAACCATTTTGCACATCATGGGAAGTACACAGCATCTGTCAATAGCAGGTATGGGATCCACCAGATGAAATGACTTAGATCCATTTCTTACAATTGGCTGTGATATTTAAACCAAATTTGACCCCACATCATAGTTTTCTGTTGAATCAATGATTTGATCCTTATCAAAGTGTGAATAGTATATGTGACACACAATGCTGGGCTAACAAACTACGAACCCAATACAGACAAAACAACACATATGGCACACGTATCAAATGCTTCACAATTGAATACTAGCTTCTCTTTGGGATCGATTTTAGCTTAAAATGCATTCTCAGTTGCTCCTATCAAGTGTCACATGGTCAGCAACCACGTCAGTGGATCCTTACACGACTTTTAAAACGTGCCATGCAATTTCACCTAATCCTTCCAACTATCTCCTAATTAGTGTTGACATGTGCAACAAGGTCATTTCAGCATGTCAGAAAATAATAACACTCTGAGAGTCAAAAGGATTTTGACGATGCAAAATAATATTGACTTCCTTCGCTGAGAGGTAATATGTCTTCCGAAACAACAACTGCAGTGACATATTTAATAAAACATAATATTTGTCAATTGGGACTAAACGGGTCTTTATAAACTTACAAAGTTATGAATAGAACCGTAATTGCAAAATAACATGCTAGAAATCCCACGACTTCTTGTGACAGTGTTTTCTCCAATGAACCTAAATACAGCCGCCTGTTATGTCAACTAAATTTAATGGAAAACACATTTGATTAAAGCTTTCAAAATATGATTAATGTAATCTATGCCCGCAACTCTTTGAATTTTGACCAATATTTTGTAACGATATTTTCCATTAGAATAATGATGAATTTAAGGGAATGCATTAAACCCTTCCTCCAAAAGTTTGTGGACAGCAGATGTCTTTTAAAATGTTGCCAACGTGAATTATCAGTTTGGTCAACAACTGAGAAAACAATAGTTGTATCGATTTGTAATTCATACCCATAGTGTCATAAATCCCTATCAGTGTGTTGTCCTTTGACAAAATGCTTATTCTGTGTTATGCCAACATTGATATTCGCAGTGCATTAACATGTGTAGGTCCCAACTCACCCTCACAATGTCACACAAATCTTGATAACGAGGAAAATAATACTAATGAGAACGAAAAGAAAAAGATTACTTATGTTTCGACAAAAATGATAACGATGTTAGCAAATTCTGTATATTTAAGCATGAAAAGAACTGTTATAGAATCACTGTTGTCATTTGACACAGAATACAGCATATACACCACCATCAAAAAAAGTTTACACTCACTAGTGTAAATGTAGCCACTTACTTCCGTCAACTGATCTAAACTAGATTTTGCAAAATATTCTATACAGTTTAAGGGTACTGTTTACACATGAACTGATGTATTTTAAAACAAATTCGTAACGTTGGAAAGTTTATTGTCATGAGTTCAATAAATGATGATACTCAGTGAAAATTGGCGAATTCTTAACAAAACTTTACACCAAAACGCAGCTGTTCACATGCACGATATTTGCACATACTTTTCAGCAAGTTGATGCATGATCCTCGTGCCATTCATCTACATAAGGTGTGCAGTTGGTTCCCCCAAGTTAGTGGAGAAATTCATCTTCGATGTAACCACATGTGTATACATAACATATAGTGAGTGTTTTAAGTGAGTCTAAACTTTTGATGGGTAGTATATTTCTAAATGGCTTAAACTTGGACCAAGCTTCCAAAACCGCTGTCATGCAAAGACCCCTTTATTCTATTAGCCGCTATATATACTGGTGTTCAGACAGATACGTCTTAAATTAACAACACAACGTTTTAATGTCAGGTCTTCTTTTTGTTCATCTTGCTCAACTCCCAGTTCCTAATTGTCGCTCGCTCTGGTTTGCATGCATTTAGTGCATCTTCTAACAATATAATACTGCCAGACCACGTAGTACCTAATCCACAATCCACATGTCTCCGCTGCACTGGTCGTCATGATGATCTGACTTTGGATCTGACTCTGAATCAAGGAGTTGACAACGTGAGGTGGACATACCACATTTTATGTGTCTACAGATTCATTGTCAATTGTTGAACTTCTTATGAACCAAATCATTCAAACATTTTGCAAATATTCTAGCAATACATAAATAACCAGTGAAAAAACATAGAAAAGGGCACTAACGGACATGCATATAAAACGTAACTTGCTCATTATGTATATTAAGTTAAAATGTTTAATTACATTCCGTACACCACACACGCTGACACACAAATACCTTTTAATATTTAACTTAAAGGAAAACATTGGCTGCTTGCTGAAACTGCACGGGAATAGAAGGAACAATCTTTGTATAAAAAGATTTTTTTTATGGCTCGAGGGGGTAGATGTTGGTCTGTAAAAACACTACACCATCCTGCCTGTGAAACTGAAAGGGAATGTGAAGGTAAGGTTTCTTCCAATGTTGCTGAATAAAAAGACATACTGCACTACATAATTTACAGAATTTCTATTCTTGTTTTTTGTGTGTGGTACAATTGATGCACATGTGGTACATCTGATGCAGGATAGTTGCTGGCAAAGCTGACATTTGGGCTTGACTAATGTCAGGAAGTAATTCTGTTGGGTAATGAGATCAGAAGATCTCAACAAAGGTCATGTCCTGTGAGATATTTCTCTGCACCAGGAATGGTTTCTTAGTAGTCTCTAACTTATTTGCTTTTTTCTGTCCCTGTGTGGATCTTCTGATTCCAGACAGATGGTGAAGAAAAGATTTTAGACATCATTTTGTTTAACTTCGGCATCTAATTTGAGACATGCGACGTGTTAGGTTTATTCATGTTTGTTTTTTTCACCATCTTTATTTCCACAGTGACATATACAGTTGAGCACATATATGTAGAACACATTCACATCAATCTACTCATTACACTTTCACAAATCACCATCATACAATGAATATCTTTGAATATGTTTTGCATACTTTATCTCTGTATCTAATAGTGGAAATAGTGATGGGATACAATTACAATATGTTTTCTGACCTCATATTTCAAGTAAATAGATTGTGGAAGGATGACCAGAAGGTACAGAACTCGCTGTTACTGCATGTAGCGTAAGCATTATCTTTTGTATTTTCATCGTATGTTGATACCTCCCTTACTACATGCTTGAAATTTTGAACTTGCTTTTTTAATTTTGTCTGTATATATTACCTGTTTCACAATAGACATATTGCATTTAAAGACATTAGTTATCCCTTTAAAACCAAGTAAAATGTTTTCTGGTGTAAAGTTGATGTTGCCTTCAGTTACAGTCAATAGCCATCTGGTCAAACTCTCCCAAATCTTTTTAACATGGCAACAATTACAGAATAGATTGACAACTGTTTCTAATTCTTTTGAACAGAATGTACATGTAGGAGTGTCTTTTAGACTGATTTTATTTCGGAAAATGTTTGTAGGTATAATATCGTATAATATCTTCATCAGTAACCATTTCAAATTACAACATTTTGTACATCGGTTTGGCATCATAGTTCTTCATAAGTATAGAATTCCTCTGTAGTAGGATTCATTAGATCATAAATAAAGTGTATACCTGCATTGTACCAATGTTTATAAAAATTGTCTCGTTACCTATGTTAAACATATAATTAAACCAAATACATTGGTTTAACATGTCGTTTGAGTTTAATGTCTTTTGTTGCTTTTGTAAATATGTTTCCCACGCAGAGATCTTCCAAAAAGGATTTCATATAGGTCTTATGTGCTGGAATCTCTCCAAAAAGAAATTCTTATGTAAGGTTTTGTGTGTTTTTCCATACATTTAGGATCAGCTAGCCAAAGTCTTCTGTAGTTAGGTATACAATTTTCAACTAATGCTTTCTATTTGCAGCTACTGGAATATAATGTCTTTATCCATGATACTTTATGTGCATAAATGATATTCTTAATGAGTGGGACACTAATTACTCCTTATTCAGGTGGCATAGCAAATACTTATTAATTTTATCAGGTTTTGTCCTTCCATAAAAAATTGAAGCAGGCTTGTTGAATTTTATTCATTATCTCATCTGGAGGTGATAAAACTGAGGAAAATAGATGGTTTCATTTTGAGAGTAGTAGTGATTTCAAAATAACATTTCTACCGATTGGGTCCCCATGGTTCCTGGTATGGACATCTACCTTCAGTTGCTGGCGATCTATAGCCCGTGTTTTATATCGTATTGTCTGCTTTAATTAAAATGTTTTACTTTTTCATGCTAGTTTTATATTTATCTCTGTGATACCTTAGTATGTTTACTGTCCATCGTCGACAGGTTTTACACTTCAAAATGTGTTCATTTTTTATTGTATAAAATTGTTTTCGTCACGATATGGCTGAGATATTGCCGATGTGACGTTAAATATTTACTCACCCACTCACTCTACCGATTGGGGTAAGTGTTCTTATTGACCATGGCTTCATTTCATTCTCTATCTTGTTAGACTATTATCGTAATTCAATTTCACCATTTTGTAAAGGTCTACATCAAATATAATATGAAAATATATGGTGATACAGGATCTCCTTGACGACAACCTCTGGCTATAGGAAAAAAGTGCTAGCAAATCCATTTACAAGTACACTTGATTTCATATCATTAAAACGGTTCTTATTCACTTCTGAAAACACATTTAGTATAAAATGTCTATCAACTGATTCCAAAACCTTTTCAAAATCAATTAGAACTAATAGTCCTGGTATTTGATAAGAGTTTGTATACTCCATGAGATCATATATCAGCCTAGTGACCTCACCATTTATTATTAGTGGTAGTATTTTTTTATTGTATTGGCTATAACCGCTGATGCTATTTTATATGATGTGTTAAGAAAAGAAATTGGCAGCCAATTTTTTAAAATAGCTTTGGTTTGTTTTCTTTTGGTAGGCATGTAATTGGTCCTTGTTTTGGGGTATAAATCTGATATATTTTGATTTTGATATGCATAATTCAAGGAATTTATTAAGAATTTATTTAAATCTATCCAAAAGAATTAAAAAAATTCTGTTGTGAAACCATCTGGTCCAGGACTTTTTCCGTTTTTCATTGTGATGTATACTTAGTTCTGGTTAAAAACGCCAGATGCCATAGACCAGATGTGAGATCAATGGACAAATTCACGTTGTAAACCTTGGGATTCCTTATGTAAAAGAATGAAATACTCGTTCAGGGCGTCAGCTGTAGTCGATTAAAAACCCTTTGATATGCTACATGCAAATATTGAAATATTTTCACAAGACATATATATGTATTTGTACTTTTTAAGAAAGCTCAATGAACCAACCTTACGATTTCTTATAGACAATGGTACATTAGACCGGTTTATTAAATCATCTTGTGACAGTATAAAAAAATGTACATAACGCTTTTGTACACTGTATGATTATATGTGAGTAAGTGACTTTTACGCCATATCAAGATCTGTGGCACCGAGAGTTGGCTATAAACCACACCAATGTGGTTAATCGAAACAGATATCCTTAAACCTACCAAACAGCCACAACCAAATGAATGTCAGCTAGTGAATAGTATCTATTGCTCTTAAATACAAAGTAAATGTTTTGGCAAATAACGAACATAAAGAGCGTTGCTAGGCATTACTGATTTGCAGGAATGATCTTGTAATTTCAGTTTTTGAAAGCACATTGCCAGGAGTGACTTGTAAGATGCAATCAAAACGCTTTCTTTTCTAAATATGTGCATTCGCCCCTTACTTCACATAGACGGGTGGAAGAACTGGCCCGGTTCTATCAATCGGCTGGTCACGCCATGCCCTGCGCAAGGAAACATTCAAATTTAAATTTCTGTACATTTATATAATGTTTATATTGAATGTTGTCATTTAAAATTATATTGTACTTGTATATATTTGCCTAGAGTCCTATGCCAGAAGGCGGTGGCTCATGGGCCAATCTAGTGATGTTGACTGCTGAATTCTATATGTGTCTAAGTTGTTGTTATGGGCAGAACCACGCTGACAATATACGTGGTAAACAAATATAGCTATTCATGTGTATCCCTGGTGTTTGCATGTTGGAGACCCGATGCAGTTAGATACCGTCCTTGTTGACACTCCATGGTGGGTGGGGAGCAGGATTGCTGAATAAATATACGTCATCATGGCTCATAATCACAATGGTTCGAAACGTAAACATCTAGATTCAAGTTCCTCTGACGAGAGTATTACATATTTTGATTCCTGGGCTCGATTCATCGTGATCGAAGCTGAAGACCACTTACCAATTAAACTGAACCCCTTTGCCATTTCTAAAGCTATTCATGGACATTGTGGAGAGGTGAAGAATGTCACCCGGCTTCGTTCTGGCTCCCTACTTGTGAGGAAACAACAATCCCTCAATCTGTTATCCATCAATATTAAGGTTGTTGTATCTGAACACAGGACACTCAACTCATGCCGAGGCATTGTACGTCTGGCATGTCGGAGCAGGAAATAACTGATGAATTAAAACATCAAGGAGTGTCTTCTGTTAAACGTTTTACAAGGAAGAAGGAAGATTCAACAATTGAACCAACGAATACGTACTTGTTTACGTTTGTCAGATCATCATTACCACAATCTATCAAAGCTGGTTATGTCAACATCGGAGTGGAGGTGTATGTTCCCAATCCACTCCGATGCTTTAAATGTCAAAAGTTTGGCCACGGATCAAAGACGTGTAATCGCTCCGTAGCTTGCCAACGCTGTGGCGATAACCATTAGTATACTGACTGTCAACAAGCCCTGAACTGTATAAACTGTGGTGGCCAACATATGGCCTCTTCTAAATCCTGCCCTGTTTGGCAAATTGAATCAAAAATCTTAAAACTAAAATGACGGAACAACATTACTTTGGGAGAAGCCAGGAAGCTACTGACTTCTCAGTCAGCCTCTCAATCCATATTCACTTATGCTAATGTTATTTCTAAGACAGATCCAACTTCGTCTGTTTCATGTCAGACGGAATTTACTTGGATCAATCCGAACAACCTGATGTGACATCACCTGTCATCATGGTTGATAGTCAAACATAGACATCACCTTCTACTTCTCAGGCTGAAAGTCAGACTCAACCAGTCTTGGAACGACCATCCAGTGGAAAAATTACAAAACGTGGCAGAAAAATGTTAAATAGAAAACAATCGCCCAGGAATCCCGTTCCATCAAAGGTGCCTGTCCAGAACACCTATAGTGCTTTGGACATGGAAGTTACTCCATTATCAGGGAGTTCTACTTCATCACGCTCACGTGAGAGATCACCCATTGAACCACCATGAGTCATTCATCTAATATAGTCCAATGGAATTGCAGAGGACTAAGAAAGAATTTCAACGAGATTCAATTGTTAGTTCAGGATTTTAAACCATTGGCAGTCTGCCTACAAGAGACCTATCTTAAACATACTGATACATTTGATTTAAGGCAGTACATGTGTTATCATTCATTTTCTCCACCAGGAGATAAAGCGACTGGAGGTTCTACTATATTAGTAAGACAGAACATCACCCATACTGGTGTCCATCTCAATACTAATCTTCAAGCCGTTGCTATTCGCCTTACTTTGCACATTACACTTACTTTGTGCTCTTTGTACATTCCACCACCATCTGCTCTTCGACAATCTGATCTTCAGAATCTGTATGATCAGCTACCAAAGCCCTGTATCATCATGGGCGATTTAAACGGGAACAACCCTCTATGGGGAAGTACAAGTACAAACAATAAAGGCAAGGTCATTGAAGATTGTATTTCTGATAATAATTTATGTGTGTTTAATGATGATTCAAGCAGTTATTTACACCCTGCTACAGGAACCTATTCTTCACTTGATCTGTCCCTCGCAGATGCGAATGTTTACACCGAATTTGAATGGTCTGTTCATGACGACCTTTGTGGAAGCGATCACTTCCCTACTATCCTAAAAGCTATAAAACCGGATGATGATCCCCCTTTATCACGTTGGAATTTTTCCAAGGCCAACTGGTCCTTGTTTGAAACAATATGTGTGCAAAAATTAGTACCTGACAATTTGAAAAATGTATCAGAGCCCATACAGTTGTTTTCCGCTCAACTGACTGAAATTGCTGAACAAACAATTCCTAAGTCCTCTGCAATTCCTCATATTCGTAAACCATGGTTTAACAATGAATGCAAACAAGCCAGAAAACATAAGAAGAAAGCGGGAAAATATTTTCGCCGACATCCTACAGTTTATAACTTAAGTAATGTTAAAATTACAAATGCCAAGGCACGACGTGCATATAAACAAAACAAGCATCAATCTTGGAGAAACTATGTCTCCAAAACTAATTCGCGCACACCCATGTCTAAGGTGTGGAACATGGTTCAGCGAATAAAAGGCAAAGGTTCAAAATCTGCTGTCCACCATTTAAAAGATGGTGACAATTTAATAACTGATAAATCTGACATTGCAAATAAAATTGGCGAGACTCTTGCCAAATATTCATCATCGGCAAATTATGTCCCTGAGTTTCAGAGATATCAGAAACAACAGGATAAGACAAAAATTCAGTTTGATTCACATAACGGTGAAGACTACAATGAAGTGTTTTCATTACATGAGCTTCACACAGCTCTTGAGCAAGCTCATGGTACTGCAGCGGGTGATGATAATATCCATTATCAGTTATTGAAACATTTGCCTGAATCATGTCTTTTGACACTTTTAGAAATATTTGATCAAATATGGACGTCTGGAAATTTCCCTTCGTGATGGCGTAATGCCATTATAGTCCCAATACCAAAACCTGGCCGGGTTCATACTGATCCATCAAATTACAGACCCATATCTCTAACCAGCTGTGTCTGTAAGACCATGGAGCGAATGGTAAATAATAGATTAATTTGGTATCTTGAAACCAATAACCTTATCACAAACATTCAATGTGGTTTCAGGAAAAATCGAAGTTACATTGATCATTTGGTACGATTAGAATCCTTTATTAAAAATGCTATAGTAAATAAACAACATGCAGTATCGATATTCTTTGATCTCGAGAAAGCGTACGATACCACCTGGAAGCACGGCATTTAAAGGATTTACACGATTTTGGTTTAAGGGGTCGTGTACCTCTTTTTATATCACAGTTTTTAACAGACAGGCAATTTCAAGTCCGAGTGGGTTCAACCCTGTCTGACCATTATAATCAGGATCAGGGTGTCCCACAAGGAAGTATTTTGTCTGTTACGCTATTTATTATTAAAATAGATAGTCTTTCAAAGGTTTTAAGTGATTCAATTGATCGATCCCTTTTCCTGGATGATTTTAATATTTCTTGCCGTGGTAAAAATATGCGAACTATTGAGAGACAGTTACAAATTTGTCTCAACAAAATTCATAGATGGTGTCTGGAAAACGGGTTTAAATTTTCTAAATCTAAAACCAATTGTATACATTTCTGCAGAAAATACAAACGTCATAAAGACCCTGAATTATCTTTAAATGGCACACCCATCAAAGTTGTGAAGGAAGCTAAGTTCCTTGGTCTCATCTTTGACTCCCATTTAACTTTTCTGCCGCATATTAAATATCTAAAAGCCAAATGTTTGAAGGCACTCAACTTGCTGAAAGTCTTTTCCAATTCTAAGTGGGGAGGGGACCAACCTACCCTCCTTCACTTATATAGATCACAGGTCCGATCGAAACTTGGTTATTGCTCCATCGTTTATGGTGGAGCCTATAAAACCAATTTGAAACTACTTGATTCTGTCAATCACCAAGGTCTAAGACTTTGTCTTGGATCTTTGCGAACTTCTCCTATTGACAGTCTTTACGTCGAGGCTGATGAGCCATCCTTAAAACATCGACGTATCAAATTATCGTTACAATATCACAAAGCTATATTCCAATGAGTCCAATCCTGCACACATGTGTGTTTTTAATCCTCTGTATGAGGATCTGTATAACAAAAAGTCTTCTCTTGTTCCGCCTCTGGGACTAAGAGTCAAACATTTCCTTTCTGATGCTGGCATTAAGCTAGAGAATATATCTCCTTCCCGTCTTCCTCCTTCTCCGTCTTGGCAATTGGTAAGGCCAGAAGTTGACCTTACACTGACAACTTTCAAAAAATCAGAAACTAATGAATTACAATATAAACAAGAATTTAATCAATTAAAAAGTAAATATAATACATACAAATCCTTATTTACAGATGGATCCAAGGATGGTGGCGCTGTTGCTTGTGCCACTGTCATTGGATCCAGAACAATATCTACAAGATTACCGGATCACAGCTCAATGTTCACAGCCGAAGCAAATGCCATATTAACAGCGCTTAAATATCTTCAACAACACCCTAATTGTAAACAATATATAATGTTTTCGGACTCTCTTTCGTGCCTTCAGGCTATTTAAAATCTTTCTTACAAACATCCACTCTTAATTGAAATCGTTCAACTATACAATGATCTTGCTACTGGCCAATACGACGTCGTCTTTTGTTGGTTACCCAGCCACGTTGGCATTTCTGGGAACACAATAGCTGATCTTGCTGCTAAAGCAGCACTCAACAAATCTGTGACACCACTTCTTATTCCATATTCTGATAGCAAAGCTCTGATTAGATCTTATATCCGTGATCTCATGGGACACCCAAGTAGGTATTAATAAATTACATGAAATAAAACCCTATATTGGTTATACCTACTTGGGTTGTCAGTCCAGATTTGAAGAGGTCATCATGCGACGATGTCGTATTGGCCACACACGATATACTCATGTCTATCTATTGAAAGGCGAGGATCCTCCGTTTTGTATTCCTTGTGATGAGAGAGTCACGGTCAAGCATATCCTGCTTGACTGTGTTGAATTCTCCATCATAAGGGATAAATATTTTAGTATCACAACAGTAAAGGACCTTTTTAATAATGTTAATTATCATTTAATCATTGATTTTTTAAAAGAGATAGATTTGTTAAATGAATTTTGATATATGTTTTGTAAATGGATAAAGTTTTATAATTGGTAGTTTAGATAATCAACTTCGATTGTTAGTGGCTGTTAGGGGGTTGAAGTATTGTAAAATTAATGTCCTCCTGAGAGGGCACGTAAGTCCAAACACATTTAAATTTAAATTTGCCACTTTTTTAATCGAAGAGTGTACTTTTAATTTATGGCTAGATTTGTCTTCAATCACCAATGGCTGAAGGGATTGTGTAAATCCAGCTAGGGTCCATGCAGGTAGCAAAGGTACCGTAAGTCCCCATGGTCCCTGGTATGGTGATCTACCTTCAGTCGTTGGTGATCTATAGCCCGTTTTTTATTTTTACTGTCTCTAGTGATTTAATTTTACGTTAGCGTACTAGTTTTAAATATATATACCTGTGATGTTCTAGTATTTTTACTGTCCTTCGATGACAGGTATTTATGTTCTAACCTTATTGATTTTCATATTGATATAAACTAGATTGTTCTCGTCACGATATGGCTGAAATAATGCCGATGTGACGCTAAATAATAACTCACTCACTCACTCTAAATATGTGCATTGTTTTTGGTAAAGCAATCCCAAAATATCAGCTGTTAACTTTCTTTTGTACATCAGTTTAGAAGTATACAGTTTCTTGTTACCTTTTTATATACATTTGTTATTACAAGATTCACAGCCGCGAACAAGTATCCTTCTCCACTCCATTCTGAACACATCAAAGCAAATATGTTAAGTTATGTTTCTTATCTAAGATATATCTGGAGACTATTAGCTGAGAGTCATAACATTTCACAGAAAAAGAAGCGTTGGATTGATTTGTTTTACAAATACAGGAGATCAAAGGTTTGGTTTGCGTTATCATGTGTGTGTTTTCACATCGAAGAAGACTTCCGCTAATCCTGCGCCGAGGGAAACAAAATGTGGACGTGTGTTTAAAGTTGAAATTTAGACAATGGTTTGTTTATTTAATTCTGACATTGATTTCGCCGAGTTATTTTTTTAACTCATGAATCATACCCATTATAACTGAACGTTTAGTTGATCTCATACATCTTCATTATCTTTTTTCCTTTTTTTCTTTTTATTTCAAACATGGACATAACATAAATGACGTGGTGTATGGTAACCTAGAATTACCAAGATCTATAAATCATGATATTATCAAATCAGTACATAACTTTAATACCACTTAAGAAGATTTAATCGATCTTAAGCTTTCATCTCGCCCTTTGCAGAACTAAAAGTGTTTTTGCGGTATGGATGTTTATATATTTATGTATACTGTATGCTTAATGTTATTTATGATATAATGTACTGTTGTAATAATGTTATGAAATGCAAGTCGTATAAATGTTATTTTGTCTGGAGAGGCATTAATATAAGCATTTGCTTGTTTGCCGATCAGGTTTCTGAACAATGTATCAAAAATAAATATGTTTAAACCACACATCTTCACACAAATCTCGCTGTCAATGTCGTAATCACGCGTTTGGAATTATCAGGTTTATGTAATAGTAAACAAATTATGACATAAACCTGGATGTAACCAAACTCATAAAATATAAATGGAAAGTAAATGTATTAGTTCAGATTGAGAGCAGTAAAATAACTAGATTTTATCAGCAAATGACATAGGTATTTTCACCGGTGATTAGATAACTGACAAGTGTTAAATGACATTACAATTACATCACAGATAAATGAAATAGAACAATGTGGAAAGTACACATTCCAGTTAAAAGAATTAAATCTTCCTTAATGTTCTCATTTCGTAGCCTTACATAAATGTAAGTATTCCGCTGAATGCAGCACCAAAACATCGGTGTTTGACTTGGCTTAATATTGACAAGAGATATGACCTTGGAAAAGACATATAACCTTTTGTCAGAAAAAGGATGATGACAACGTTTCCAAAGACCGATAAGCTCTACCTTTGGTTAAATTAATAGGTTACTGCTTGACCTTTACCAGAAGGTAGTTCTCCGCAAATGAACATACTGGTACATATAGTACATATAACTGTTTATATGCTTATTTCTTGGATGGCTCAGACAAGAAAATGAATAACTGGTCTGGTGGATGCCACGTTATGGGTATGTGAGTCACCATCATGTACACAGCTGGCTGAAGCTCCATGGGTGTTTTTTTTGGTACAATATGAAACGATTAGATCAAATGAAGAGTGAGACAAAAGAAACAGATAATGCGTGCAAATGGGGAATGCGCCATCAGCCAATCGCTTCATTGTAGTATGTTTGTGCTGAAGATGCCCTCGTACAGCAAGCAGTTCCTTTGTTTTCTAATGGTCTTATATGGTTTATTCTGAATACCTGAAAAGTCAGTGATAACACAGATGTTCGTATCAGGTTAAGCGTGACATTGACCATTATTACCGTTATTGCCTGACACCACACAGCAGTGACTCCTGTCATAAGAAGGCGGCCCGGAGCAAACGAGAACAAAAAACCATCTCAAAAGCTATTCATTTATTCGTGTATGTACCCTTAGAGAAATTGTATTACGTCAAATGGAATAGTGAGCAAGATATAAAATGCATATTCATGTCATAGGCAGCATAATTAATTTCTAAAATAATGTTCACCACACTTTGTTGCTTCTGACATGATCATTACTGTTATAACCTCTGGTTATATTGTGGGAAAGGAGTGGTGCTTAAATCCAATTGAGGAATTGGATATAAAAATGAAATGTGTCCCCACAGAATAAGGCTGTCTTGAAATACAACCACAAAATCGTGTTTGACATGTAAATTATCTCTTGCAAACAAGAAAGATCCTTTATTAATATCGATTCTCTGAATGCCAACGGCGCTGTTGTTCATGTGTATAGTTCCAATGACTTCACTCAAATCTGAGAGGGACAATATCACAAAAAACTGTTAGCAGACTCATATGTGTAATGGGGAAGGTGAATACCACTTGTCAAAGGATGGATTCATTCCGTTTCTACGACTGAATTGGTAACATAAATTGCTTACATGTTCTTATTCCGCGTACTTATTCCAGTAATGTAACCTTTGTGTGATTGTGTAATATAACACGCTTGCAAAATCACATAATATACATACTCATGAGACAATGGAAATGATCAGCCTTCCTGTCTGATTGTAAATACACTCAGTTTCTACCGGAAATCAACATGGGTTTGCGCGAAATGTGTTGAAATCAGAAGATATGTCTGGCTCATATGTATTACCCATTAGCGATACACAACCTTCCTTTGATTCAAAAACACATGAGGTAGACATCAAAGTACCCTAGTCTGAAAGGCCAGTAATTATCAGTGACGAACGTAGGTTTATTACCATATTTAAAAATCGGATTTAATAACGGGAGGAAAATCATTTATCAGAACACTTCACTTGCGGATGAATCATTCATTTTGATTTTATCAATACATTATTGTGAATGTTTCACAACTGAGAACAATTTAAAGAAATATCTAATGATTCATATAAACAGTAGAGTAACACAGTTGTTGCACGATATTATGTAGTTCGTTTAGTAATTCGACAGTTGATTGATAAGTTCTTAGCCTTAGCGATTGGAAACTGGACAAATTGGACTGGATTTTACAGTGATCAAATGCTTGCAGAAGAAAGAATTGACACCAAAACCAACCCCTGAGTGTATGAGTAGTATCATTGGAATGGTTGGTAGACTGGGTGGGTGGGGTGTGGGGTGTGGGGTGTGGGTTAACTAGTCCTCGTAACAAATACATCAACAAAAGCATGCTCTATTTATGGTGATCGTGTTCTCCATCGCTTGTAGAAGTGCTTGATGAACACGTTAACTTGGCGCTACTTTGAAGACATCGTCAAGACTTCACTTTAATTGAGGAATAGCATAAATTGAGATTCCGGAAACTTATAAATCTCTTTTATCTTACCTCAATTTAGTAGGATTGATATATTCAAGTATTCTGAAAACATGCTATTATTCAGTAGTGAAGGTAACTTCCCCCTCACAATGTAGAGGAATCAGGAAAAAATATCGCCCTTAGGGGTATCAGCAGTTGGAAACCATTGGTCACTTCCAATGAATTTCCCGCTCAGGTCATCAATATTTATAATCTAAAAAGCAGTTTTATGGGCTCCTTTGTGCCTTTATACAACATGTTATAGTTAGGAATTCGCCTTCCCAGGAAGGTCCAGATTCTAGTACTTTTGTTTGGTTGAGACACGTCCGGGATTCGAACCCACACTGTTACAGTCAGGCACCTAATCGCCAGCACATGGCTGACTTTGTGACGAGATGGTGTACATGTACTTAACTGAGAAAGCGTTATCCTTATATAACATATGATCACTTGTTAAATGTCATTGAGTATTCATACCTACATTCACTTTTACACCGGGATCTTATGTATGGGTCATTTGAGAAAACACAGTCTTAGAATTGTAGGCATGCGGGAAATAAACCTGAACTGTCTCACTCAGACAGTCTTGTTTTGTGTTCCACAAACATAAATGTAGAAAGGTAATGATGTTTGACTTTGAACTAGACATTAACCTTTATATAACAGTTGTGTTGTCGGATGGAATATCAGCTGAGACCTTTGCACAAGGCGTATTAGCTGCAGGCCAATGATTTGAGATTACCCATCAAGGGTATACTACATTAAAGGACAGTCGTTGAGGCAGGCATCTCGCCAGACAGCGTTAACGTAATGTCCATTTAAACACGTAAAGTAGCAGGCTCTATTTGAGTGAGTCATCATCAGTAAATGGAATCTTTTTCACTTTCAAAATGTCCGTTCAGTGAGTGAGTGAGTGAGTTAATATTTAACGTCACATCGGCAATATTTCAGCCATATCGTGACGAGAACAATTAAGTTTATGCATAGTAAGCAATGGTAAACTATAAAAACCTGTCAACGAAGGACAGTAAAATAACTAGATAATCACAGATTCGAATTTAAAACTAGCAATCAAATCTAAAACAGTCTAACTATAGGACAATACAAGGTAAAAAACAGGCTATATATTGCCGACAACTGAAGGTAGATCACCATACTAGGGACCATGGGGACTTATAGTACATTTGCTTCCTGCATGGACCCTAGCTGGATTTACACCAGCCCCTCAGCTATTAGCAATGTTAGATAATCTAGCCATAAATTAAACGAACATATCTTCTACGATTAAAAGAGTAGTAGGTTTAAATTTACTTTGAATGTTTTGGGACTTACGTACCCTCTCAGGAGGACAATAATTTTACGCTACCTCAACCCCCTTTGAGGGCACTGCCACTAACAATCTAAGCTACTAATCAAATCTACCAATAATTAAAATACATATATGTACAGAACATATTATTCAAAATTCATTCATTAAATCAATTTCTTTTAAAAAGCCAATAATTAAATGAAAATTAACAGTGTTAAAAAGATCCTGAACTGTTTTCACATTGAAGTATTTATCCCTTATGATGGAGAATTCAACACAGTCTCCGTTCAGTACCTGTTTTGTGTATAACAGTTAGACGTTTCTTGGTCTCAATACCTGAGTCTTTAGAAAACGACATCACCGTCTCCGTGGTGTAGTAGACAGATCAGTTGCCCTGGGGGCAGAAGAATGGTTGTTTGATCGCCTTACATCACGTAATAAAAAAACCATGCCACTTGTTATTTCCCTGCCCTTTCGCCACTAAGTAGATACGTTTGTCAAAACTTTGGCATTATGAATTGGGCTTTGAGTCTCGCTGGGTACCATGCAGGTGGCAAAAGTACCACTTGCCCCATAATCCTTATTATAGTGTCCTGCCTGTGGTTGCTAGTGATTTTTTCCCCCGTTTTTATCATGTATTGTCTCGATTAGTGCAATAATGTTTAGGTTAGATGTACATGGAAACAAAAATCTGTATCTGTGATTCTTTTAATGCCCATTGTCGAAAGGTTTTTTAATGTAACTTCATGTATTAAGATTTTCGTGATATTGCTGAAATGCAGCCAACGTCACTATAAATCCAGGTTCATTTACTTTGTTGGCCAAAATAGTTCGAAAGCATCCAGTGAGTTAAAAGATAATGTTTAAATCGATGTATTTTATCAGTCAACATTACCTCGGGACTAGGTTATTTAAATTTGCTGTAACTCCTTTCTCCTTGAATAGTGTTTGTTCGGTCTTATTGATAAATAAACCAGGGATTCTGAGAAGACGAGGGACTTTACCCATAAGGATATTCAGATAAAACTCCTGACAATTCACGATGATAGGAATCTCTTGTTAAACGCTAGTGGTTTCAAATCACCCAGTGAAGAGATAAGAGGATAGTGGTGAGCTGTCTAGACTTCAAACACGTAATACAAAAGCTTCTATAAATACTAGTTACTCGGAAACGCTTTTATGGTTTCTTCAGGTTTGCTAGTCCGAGATGATGACACATTTATAAACATCCTTTGGTTTCCAGGCAAATTAATCATTGAAAATAATGCTTTTGTAAACAAACGTGGTGAACAAATATATACCTACATATCTATCTTGACTCAATTTGTCAAATGAAAACAAATGTCATTTGAAGTTTACTTCTCATTGATAACATCTTTGATTTGGGGGTAAGACATTTTGCCAAGAAGTAGGCATCCCCATAGACACCAATTATGCCCCACTTCTTGCGGATCTGTTTCTTTATGCATATGGATCAGAATTTCTGCATGGGTTGGCAAATCAAAACAAGGTAATTTGGCCCAAAAGTTTAACTTTAGCTTCCGTTACATTGATGATTTAATATCGTTCAACAACCATCAAATTGTCAATTGCCTTCCACTGCTTTACCCACCTGAACTTGAAATTAAGGAGACAAGTGAGACCACATCAACTGTTTCATATGTTGATCTATGCATAAAGATTCACGTTGGCAAAAAAACTCTCCACAAGGCTGTATGACAAAAGAGATGATTACAACTGTCCAATAGTCAACTTCCCTTTCTGGTCGAGCAATATTCCAACAGCTCCCGCCTTTGGTGTTTACATTTCACAACTTTTGAAGTACAATCGAGCGTGCGCTTTTTATCAGGATTTCAAAGAGCGTCATGCCATTCTTGCTCAGAAGATGTTTGATCAAGGTTACAACATTCAAGGCCACAGTAAAGCTTTCAAGAAGTTTTATGGTAGACATGTGGAGGAAATTTCCAAATTTGATGCAGTGACAAAAATGATGTCCGGTGCAATTCCCTATTTTGACGTGTACCATAATTCCTGAATTATTTCATGTGAACAAATGATTAGACTTAGCATACGTTTATGACGGGTAACACCGGTGTGGCAGGATGCGATCACATTTTCGTGAACGCCTGGTATTATCACTATTTCATAGTGATTCATAAAAACAAGCTCTGTCATCGTATTGCATGGTGACAATCACTGGATTATCGTGTTCTGGCCCAATTTGTTTACAAACAACATCATACAGCTTTAATACTGCTGAAACCGAAATCTGCTCATGATAAAGTCACAATTGTAGAATCGACTCTGCTTTTGGCAGAGATTTCTTATGAATGTGGAAAGGGTTTTGTCGCTTCTATTTGAGTTACCTTTCATCATGTCACAATAATTAACTAGCATGCTCCTGCAGCTGCTAACATCTTTTGGAACCTCTATCACTCTACGAATCGAATTTTGCATCTGATCTCTCACACTTCAGTTCCTCTTGCGTATAATATCTGTTGTTTTAAGAATGCTATCTTATCATTTTATCTTCTGTGTCAAAATAAGAAACATACATTTCTTTTGCGTTTTATGTGTACAGCTTCTATTGAAAACCTCTCATTAGGCTAAGACGCCTTTAGCGAACACACACACACACACACACACACACACACTTATAGATACAGAGTGGTTGGTGGGTTGTTTTGTAGTTTAACGCCACACTCAGCAATATTCCAGTTATATGGTCTGTTAGATCAGACAATCCAGTGACCAAAAGCATGAGCATCGATCTACGCAATTGGGATACGGTGACATGGGTGAACCAAGTCAGCTAGTCTGACCACTCGATCCCGTTAGTCGCCTCTTACGTCAGTCATTGGTTGCTGAAGATCAATTCTAACCCGGATCTTCACGGGTCACACACGAGTGTGTGTGGTAGTATACAAATCTTAAAAATTTACTGCTTTGATTGTATCAAGGATTATGGTTATTGCCTTTGAGGCAATGATTTGATACATATGCTGGACGTGTCTTACTTTGTGTGGTTTTATGGAGCATCGTAATCAGGCACGCACGTGTAAGGGACATGTCTTTAGGTTCCAAGCAACATATGTCTTCATTTATACATATTGAGTGAACTGGGATGGACTCCTCTTTAATGCACTGGGAGGATAAAACACTGAATATCGAACATTATAGAAACATGTAACGCACATCTATGATGATAATCGAAGCATTTTTCACATTTTCCCAAGAGGACAGCATAAGGTCTTTGTGTGAAATTTTGAAAGTTGGAAAGAACAATACTGATAAACTTTATGCTGTCCGTAAACTTTGTCAATATAGGACAGGATATGAAGAGACTTAAATTTACGATTAATTAAATAATTATGCAGTTAATCATATTGTTTGGATCAGTCTTCAACAACAAATTGTATTGATACTTGGACATTAATGAGGAAGATATAATCATCTTGCCCTTCGAGATAGATTAGCTTGTAAATTCCTTATCAAGTCGAAAATTGGGTACCTTAAAAACAAATCCAATAAGTGTCGTAACTTCTTGGATGAATATATCATTAATGCCTTGTTTAGAATATTACTGTTTATCGAAATTGCTGCTTCAACGTAACACTGTAGCATTTGTACAAAGTTAGAACATGATCTCGAAGGATGTTGTCCCGGTAGCACTCGCCATATTAATTGCCAGCAGCGCAAAACGTTCAGCAGCGAAAGCCATATTGTTTTCAGTGTCCATGTGTTTTGACTAGTAACGTAAACTGTTATTGGTCATCCAAGACCATGTGCCTCATGATGCAATTTTTGCCAAGACATTTTTCATGAATGCTTTGAACCAATGAGTATTCTTGATAACGAAACATGATGAGTGTACACCACAGGAGGAAATGTCCATGCAGAAGGATATTCTGACGTAACATTGGCCATTGATATTATTCAACAGTATTCAGTCCTTTTGAGATATTTTGGGATCTTCAATCTCACGATCAGTTACCTGCACATTTGTTTCATTCGTGAGTTTTCTAGTGTTCAATAAACTCATTAACCCCAAACAATTAATGAATTAAATTTATAGATTCTGTATACATACATCAACACGTCATCTATTTCTGTGTACACAAAGGTGAAGTTAAAATTATATTAAATATAATGCATTGTAGTCACATATCTGCCTTCAGAGGATAAAACAATTTGTAATAAATGGATAATTAAATTAATACGTGAAATGCAGGACGTCCTCTTAACAACATGCACGTGAAATATGGGCGTAAAGATTTAGAAAAAGAAATTGGCATCCCCATAGGCAACAACTGTCCTTCCCTCTTTGCGGATTTGTTGGGTTTTTTTTACAAAAAGCAAAATGAGGTAATTTGGAAAACATCTTTCAATAACATCAAAACAGCCAGTTCTCGTCATCGTATTTACTCAACTGAACTTGGAATACAGGAAACCAGTGAGATCGCTTCATGTGTGCCATATTTAGATCAATGCGTAAAGATTCAGAGACACAAAAGGGATGAGTTCAGCTTTATAATCGTGAACTTTCCCTGTGTGTCGGGTGAACAATCGAGTAAGCACTTTTTACCATATTTCTTAAGCAGCGTCATATGACTCGATCACGGTCATAACATTCATAGATTCATTAAACCTTTATGGTAGACATGTCGAGGGCATTTCCATATTTGACCGCAAGTAGTCACCATTTCTTTCATGTATTTAAGGACGTCTAAGAAGCCTTTTGGGCTAACATTACACAACCTTTGAGATATGATTGAGCATGCTCCTTTTACAAAAATTTCAAAGAGTTTGCTCAGAAGTTGACTGATTAGTGTTACAATGTTCAAAGCCTCAGCAAAGGTATAAAGTCCTGGTTGACATTTTGAGGTCATTTCCAAATTTGACGCATATGTGACAAAACTGAAGTTGCAATTCCCAATTTGAACTGTACGATACGTTTAACTGTTTTTTAGACAATTTTATGCTTTTTGATGACGGCTGACACCGATGGGACAGGATACACTCACCTTTGGGCGAACACCTGCTATAATCAATATTTGATAGTGATTCTCATAATACAGTTAAAATGGTACAATCAGCTCTGCATTTAGCAGAAATGTCTTGTGGAAATGGGTTTGATCGCATGTTATTTTATTTATTGAGCAGGACAGACTTAGTTCGGACTCGGGTTTGACAAATCAATTTTATGTCAGTCATTCTTCATTGTAAATTACTCGATTGTTATGAATGCTGTGTAGCACGACCTTCGCCATGGGCCAAAACAGAACACGAAAGCACTGAATGTCTTTCAAAAGGGGCAGAGTCAATGCGTGAGGGTGACGTCATTGGTAGAAGGTACAAACTGAAGAAACAAATTTGGTCCCATCTGGCCGGTATGTATTGTGTTGCAGAAACCTCAGATTGATATCCATTTACGCTATATTAATTGTGTTATCAAAGCACTTGGTATACGTGACATGTCAAATAATCCCACATAATAGGTCGGTATGTTAACTGAGTAAGAAATCTGTGAACCTCTAAATCCTGAATACAGGTCCTTTTGTGTTGGATTCAAAAGTTTCGAATCCGTACAAAGAGAGATCAATACAATCAGGGAAGATTTTCTGTTAAGAAGCAAACCAAGTTCAAGATTATCATTCTTCAAGTTTATACAACGTTATCCCACTTGACAAACTTGAACAAACTTCCTTGGTCACCGAGCAAGATGACAATACATATAGTTACACCTCTGGACAGTGAGTCAAACATGAAGACATGTCATCTGAAGTATATAGAGAAATGAGTGAGTGAGTGAGTTAACGTCACCTGCGCAATATTTCAGCCATATAGTGACGAGAAATGTTGTACATACACAATAAATACAAATAATTAAATAACCAGTCATCGACGGACTGTAAAATAACTAGAGTATTACAAAAAAACAGTTAAAACTAGCTAGCATGTATTTTATAAGTAGAAAACTATTTTAGACAGTACAATGTAAAAATAGGCTATAGAGAAATGAACACGTGAAATGATGTTTTTCTTCAAAGAGGCCATCGACGTAAATTTACACAGAAAGTATCAAATGTGCTCGGTCTTTGCTAATCTGTTTCTTTGAGTTTACAAGCCCGAATTTCTGCTCTGATTGGTAAAGTGTGTCTCAGAAGCTTAACGTAAGCTTCAGGCACATCGATGATCCGATATCCTTATCTTTGGGTGTAATAGCTCTTTCACTGTTCTACCCACCTGCTCTAGAAATTACTTTGACCAGTGAAGCCGCCTCATCCTTTACATATCCAAATGCCCCCGTGATGTAATAAATCTCCAGCAACCTGGGTGACTGACATGATCGGGTGGTCAATAATGGTTAATATGTCAATGTGACAAAGAATATGTTACCAAAGTAATTTGATAAACGTGATGAATTCAGATTTTCAATGGTCAGTATTCGGGCACTATTCAAGGAGGTACAGACGATTGGGCCTACACAACTTTCGAGGTAGCATACTTCTTCTATAAATATTTTTCAAGAGTATCAGATGATTGATTCAACAGGGCTGCTACATTCAAGGCCACAGTAAAATACTTTTAAACCGTTTTGTGGTGAGCAAAAGCCAGTTACCTTTTATCATCACTTTTTGGTAGTTTTCATAAACACATGAACATGTTCATTTAATCATTAAGTTTTTAAAAGAAATCGAATTAATTGATAAATTTTGATATGCATTGAAACTAGAATATGAATTTTAATTTGTGAGAATGGATTAATGACTTTGACTGTTGAAGGGGGTTGAAGTAACTTCTTTGAGGGGTTGAAGTAGCGTAAAATTATTGTCCATCTGAGAAGGTATGTAAGTCCAATTTCATTCAAAGTCTTTTTCATACCACGTGTTTTTTCATCCTAGAATGAGTGTTATTTTAATGTATGGCTAACTTTGACTACAAAACGATGATGTAAATCCAGCTTGCAGGTAGCAAAGGTACTGTAAGTCCCCATGGTCCGTAGTATGGTGATCTACCTTCAGTTGTTGGCGATCTATAGCCCGTTTATATATTGTATTGTTATTTAGAGTAATAAATTGTATTGTCCTTATTTGAAAGCGATTTTAGAGGTAGTTGCTAGTTTTTTTCTTGACACTGTGATAGTTGGTGTTACTGACCTTTGTAGACAGGTTTTTAAAATTTATATCTTTATCATGAATGTACAACTAGTGTTAGTCACGATGTGGCTGAAATACTGCCGCTGTGACAATAAACTTGATCTCACTCATTAACACATGGTCATGATATAGTCGTAATCGTACAATGAACTATGCTTTTATATATCTTATGATTATGGAAAAGAATTTCTCGCACGTTTATTGCAATTAAAGCGCACAGATATTGCTCACATATTAGCACATACCATAGGTACACTATTGCATGCGTAGCGCTGGACAATCCGTTGCCGCTGTTGCACGGGTCCTGGGCTGTTTTCATCCGTCTGAGGACCTGTGTTCAATAGACAGGCATCGTTGCAGACTGCTCACCGCCTAGGGTGCCGCGTGTGACGTCACAACAAGATTGCTTGTAAATCATGTCTGCAAGAGATTTGTGACTGCAGCCTACACTAGCAGACAGTTGGTAAAGGTGCAGTGTGAGCACAGACTACCAGGAATCGGCATCAGGTATCTGACCTAGACGATCATACACATGATGGTTGACTCACATTGCGCTTTACCGAGGAAAGAGTAAGGGTGTGACACAGGACGGGACCGTCACGCACAGTATTGTGTTCCGAGGGCATTGCCAACGGTCGACCTCAATTGATTGTCGCCAACTAATTATGATGGCTTACTGCTAAACTAAACACCGATTACAGAGCTTAATACATCCATTAAGAAAATGGTTCTCATCGATTTGCTCATTTATAAATGCAATGTTTTTAACTCCTACGTAAATTCATTTTTTCTAATAGTATCTACAATTTCAAATGTGAAAATCTCATCCCAGAAAATAATGAACCTTTAACACCTCTGGGGATTATTCCCTTGATACATTAAATAACGAACTAGAAGAAATTTTATGAGCACGTCAACTCAAAACAACATTCTGGAGAGACCTTAATTAGTTATAAAAGATGTAATGGTTATACTTTTTAAATATTTTTTGATAAGTTTGATGTGAAGAACATTCATTAAGTGGATGAAATAAATAAATCTTCAAAGTGCTCAGAACATACCCGTCAAACATCCCTAAAATAGAATGTTCTGATGTTGCTTTTCTGCTTGGCAAAACAGAACATACTGTCATGTGGCAATTGCGAATGACGTCTGATTCTTCACAAAAACATCGCTGCTCGCTTATTAAACTAATAGCGTACAAAAACACGTATGTATTAATAGAATATCGACTAATAATGAAAACCAAATTGTGTTTCTAAATTTCAGAGCAGTTACTTTGAAGTGGTATGTAATAGTCCTTAATAATTATACATGGATATATTGAATATGAATATTCTCACTGAAGACCGTGACAACGTTGTCAATATCAAACACTGAATACCAATGCAAAAAGGCCAAATTGGAGCAAATAATAGGAGCATTTTGTGGTGACACATGCGTCCACGATACATTAAGACATTTTCCTGTTCATCTAAATCATTGGTCCAACAGTGACAATGGCTGTCTTACTTTAACCGCAAGTATTGAGTAGTTGCCAGGAATGTGTTACTATCTTATATAAGTGGTGATCATATCAGAATTTGCTATAATTTGCAAAATCACTGAGACGTTAGCACGGCGGTTAGTTATTTTGCTTGTAAATAAATCAACAAAATGTAACGTCTGTAACTAATTTAATGTTACCAGTTATGACTGAAAGAATATTTCAATATGTTATACTGAAACACCAAAAGGATGCTGAAAATATAAAGAGCAGTGCTAAATACAATGCATCAAATATTGTGCGAAAATCCATACCAATAGAAAGGATTTGTCGTTAAGCAATTCATTACCAGACATTGATAGCAAAATTATTTATCCAGCAATGATGGTTTCACATGGAATACTGTTAGTATTGCTGTATATTTCTGCACGGAAACATCATTTGTATTCAACACTGTTGTCATATGTCAGAAATTTGGATCTGTTGACAGATTGTATATGATTGTGCATATGAGTGTAATTACCAGTTTTGATCATTGGTATCTTGTAGGAATTATGACTGCTGACTCCTTGTAACACAGTCAACTGGTATTTTATGATAGGATGTGTCCAAGTACCGGAATTCGTGAAGGTCTTGACTTGAAGATGTATATATTACAAGATAGAAATGTTAGGGTCATTCAGACAATCATATTACAATGTTATTGCAATACATTCAGCAATTGAAAATGACTGACTGACTGACTGACTGAATTTTAAGCCGCTTTTAGCAATATTCCAGTAACATCACGGCGGGGGACACCAGATATTGGCTTCACAAATTATACCCATGTTGGGATTTGAACCCGGGTCTTCGGCGTGACGAGCCAACGCTTTAACCACTGGGCTACCCCACCGCCCCGCAATTGAAAATGAAGTGTGTACGATCGTATAGATACAATACCGCCAGTTTAGCCCTTCGGTAAACTCTATGTATCTTTATTAAGAGTAACACCTGTACACGTTACACCCACATCTGTTATAAAGAACACGTATTAGCATTAGCAGAGAAACTTCGTGAATAAGACGTGCATTACCAATGGCATCCTTCTTGGTTGCAAAGTTTGACACAAAATGAATACAGTTGAAAACAACCACCAGCGTTTAACACAGCCATTAACCATGACAGTCATTAACGGCTTGTGGGAGCAAATCTGTTTGGTTCGTACCTCCTCAGGACATATGATAGACTTATGTTAGCATTAAGACGTCCAATAGGTTTCGAATGTTCTGCATGTACTTGTTACGTAGCACATCGTAAACCCTCAGTTACTTTGACGTGATCAAATACTCGGAAACAATACCATTACTCTCGATATCAAAACCTGCCTTGCTACACACTCACAAAAATGTCATCAGTTTTGACTACATTTTCGTCCTACGTATTTTTCGTAATTCGTAATGTATAATGTTCACTGATATTACATGCGGTTAATTACATGCGATGTTCCAACCAGATATGTGAAAGGACTATCACTGGAAAGGCTTAAAATAGACTTAGTGTCAGTACCTGTTCATCAAGTATTTAAGCAGTTTTCATTCTTCAATGTGGCTAAAAAAACAATCCATGACAATATCCCGGTCGTGGTCGTATCTAAGAACCGTCACATATTGAAATTCGCTTTGATTTTAGGTTTGCAAACGTCATACGCGATCACGTGGCCAAACTCGAAATTTGATTTCATGTTGAGAGAACGCTCTTGACGTCTGCCCGTCTTCCCAACATGTTTTCTAACGCGTGAAGTATCATTATCAGACTCAGACACGAATTCAATCCGATGAAGACATTGATTGACATACATACATGTTATAACCAACTATGATTTTTATTGAGGTTCTTGTCATCACTAATTCAAACACAGCTGGTATCAGTTAGTACCTTGCACATGGCTATAGAGAGAATTAGAGTAGTCGCGAGGCGAATTAAATAATGTTCAATGGTGAAGGGCACCGATTTTACCAGTGCGTTTATCCACGTACTGTCAGAACAATACAACATAAAGACCCTTACCGCAGTAGTTTTAACGGTTTTGAAATCCGTTATTGTTCAGGCCCTGAAGAGATTTTTGAAACGACAGACCAATTCACTATTCCTTATTAGTGTAACGGGTGGCACCTTGAACACAATAAGGTCGATTATTACATACTCTGAACTCATTAGGTAAGACATGCAACCTACAATGCTGTGTTTATGAACACAATCGTCTCAGAAATACTGGAAAAATTAAGGAAATTAATTATTGACATTTCCAGGTTAGGACGAGCAAAAGATGTCACTAACAGCTGGTTGTATCTATACATATACATAACCATGTTCTGCATAATAACATAAAAGAAGCTGACTGAGAGTAGTTCATCACGGGTATAATTTTATTCGAATGATCGGCTAATCATGCCCTCTTTAGTGACACACAGTGCCGCCCCCCCCAAAAAAAACAAACAAACAACAACAACAAAAAAAAAACAACCCCAAAAACAAACCCAAAACAAAAAAAAAAACAAACAAAAACAAAAACAACACAGACAAAACAACGACTATGGTACACGTCAAATAGTTCACAATTGAACACTATTTTCTCTTTGGGTTCAATTTCAGTTTAAAATGCATCGTCAGTTTCATCTATCAAGTGTCACCTCGTCAGCAACCAATGGATCCTTACATGACTTGTAGAAAGTATAATGTACTTCCAACAGACATGACACGTGCAACAAGGTCATTTCAGCAATGCCAGAAAATAATAACTGAAAGCGTCTAAAGAATTTTGACAATGCAAACTAGCATTGACATCCTTCGCCAAGAGGTAATATGTCCTTCCTAATAACAAAAACAGTGACATATCTATTAAAACACAATATTTGTCAATGGGAACCGAACAGGTCTTTATAAACCGAATAGACTTACTTGTTGTAACTGTGTACAATGCACATAAACACAGCTGCCTTTTATGTCAACGTACCTAATATTTGTGGCAGAAAACCACTTCCTGACGCTTGGCTATTTGCAGATGTAACCATGTCTGAGTATCACATACGGCGTGCCACGGTTGATGACTGTGGCGGTGATAGCATTGCGCTTATATTTAAGAATAGTATCTGTGCACCATGTTCGAACGCTCAAGTCCACAGAGCTTGCTTCCGTGAATTGCTGGTATTATTACTATGTGACAGTGATGACATGTAATAGACACGTGCTAATGATACATAATGATCAAATATAACATGAAAGTTTATTATGTCCAGCGTTATGATTAAGTTGTAATGTTGCCATTTGTAAACAGATGATGATTAGACTTAACGATGGTGCTTGATTAATGTCTAATGCGCAAATAGTCATTCCTTATCAACCAACGCTAGTTCCTAGCTAATGACACAGTGGCACCGGAAAGCCATTGAACTTCTTGTCACGTTTTCCTTCTTTAATTCTGTTATGGCGGACCTTCCCAGCATGCAGCTGGTAATTAACGGGGCTCACAACGTGAAGAGGACAGGCCACAGTTTATGTGTTCACAGATTCACTATCAAAGGACAACTTGTAATGAATAGCACCATTCACACATTTTCTAGGAATACAAACGTGACTATGAAAAATAACATATTATAAGGCACTAAAAGACATGATACAAAAAGGAGCTTGCTCGTTATGTATATTGTCATTAATGAACCTAAACGTTTCATGGTATTTCGTACACCGCACCTGCTTATCAACGGCATGCCTTTAAAACCGAACAAGAGGAAAAAAATGGATGGCTGATGAAACTGCATAGCAATTGAAAGAACGTTATTTGAATAAAAAGTTTGTTTTATGACGTCTCGAGGGAGTAGATGTTGGTTTGTAAAAAGCGATCCAGCATCCTGCCCGTGAAACTGAAAGGTAACGTAATATACATAATAGAAGAAAAGACATGTTGCGCTACTCGTTGACATCATTAGGATCGTTGATCTGAAAGAACAAAAAAGAAAGGTTTTTTTTATCCAACCGTGTTTTCAAAATATGAGAATGCTATAAAATAAATGACAACATGATTTACAGATTTGCAATTTTTTGTTCATCGGCTGTGATGCAGGATATTTTCCTGCAGAGCAGACACATGGGCTAGTCAAATCTCAGGAATTAATTCTGTTGGGTAAAGATATCAGAGGATTTCAACAAACGTCATGTCCTGAGGGATATACACTCTGCAGCAGTGGTTTTTAAGCAGTCTCTAACTTATTTGCCTTTTTTGGAATCAGATAAGTGTAACCACCACGGTAAACTCATTTCATTCCAGACAGAAGCCGAAGAAAAGGATGCTAGACTTTATTTTGTTAAACTTCGGCATCTTATTTGAAACAGGTGACGCGTTAATTTCTTTTCCACGTTGTGATTTATACTTAGTTCTGGTTTTAAAAAGTGTGATGTCATAGACCAGATGTGAGACCAGTGTACAGATTCACGTTGTAAACAAAGGGATTCCTACTGTAAAAGTATGAAATACATGTTCGGGGCGTCATCTGCGATATCGATTAAACGCCCCATCCCCCTTTGACACGACACAGTCAAATATTGTAATATACATACTTCTATGTTTGCTTTTTAAGAGAGTTTGGTGTACTAACCTTACGATTTCTTGTAGGCATTGGTACATTAGATCGATGTATTAAATTCCCTTGTGACAATACACAGAAAACGCACATAACTCTTTTTAACTCTACATGTCAGTGAGTGACGTTTACGCCATATCAAGATGCGTGACACCAAGAGTGACTATTAACAGCACCCATGTGGTTAATCGAACCGAATGTTTTGAAGCCTGCTAAACAACCACAACCAAATGGATGTCAGCATGTGAATAGTATGTACTGCTGTTTAATACTTTGGGCAGACAACGAACATGAAGATACAAATAGAAGCGGCAAAACCCTTTCCACATCCATAAGATATCGCTGCTAAACGCAGAGTCGATTGTACAGTTGTGACTATATCATGACTATAAAACTCAAAATCCCACTTCAGCAACTGGCAGATGCCGTAGATGTGAGATGCAAATGCATGCAGTTGATGGACCCAATTTTTCTGGAATCTTTGTCTGTTATAGACGTAGGTCGTATTCCATGGATTTTCATACTTGACTTAATTCGAGCGAAACTACTATTTCATTCTGGACACATCAAAGCACATATGTTGAGCTAATTGTCGTGTCTAAGCTATATCTGAAGATTATTAGTTGTGTTACGAATTATTCTTCGAGATTCAAGAAGCATTGGATTTGTTTTAAACAAATGGGTTGGTTTTGGTTATCTTGTTTTCTTGAGTTTTTTAAATCGCAGAAACTTCAGCTAATCCTGAACCGAGTGAAGCAAAATGTGAGGACGTGTGTTTATAGTTGAATTTGCACAGATTTTAGTTTATTAATTTCTGACATTGATCTAGTCGCATTATGTTTTAACAGATGATAAATACCCATTGTAGCTTGACGTTAATTTAAACTCTAACATCTTCACAAAATGTCTATGTCAACGTCATTATGACGCGTTTGAAATTGTCAAATTTAAGCAGTAGTAAACAAATCCAACTATCATGACAAAAGCCTGGATGTAATCAAACTCCTACAGTATAAATGGAACATAAATACGCTGTACTTGCTCACATTGAGAGCAGTGAAATGTCGAAATTTTATCGGCAAATGACATAGACATTTCCACCGGCGACTAAGGAACTCACAAGTGTTAAATAACGTTACAATTATATCACAGACAATTAACACTGACAACTATTGCATGTGGTGAGTACACATTCCAGCCAAATGAACCTAAATATTTATATTATGTTTGTCACATGTGGTAGTCTAACATAAATTTGTGCGGAATTAAATATCAGTGCACAAAACAACTTAATCAAATGAAGAGTGGGACAAACCAAAAAGAAGTTAATTTTGACTTAATCAGTGGACAAGGGCCTGTTTCCACGAGATGCTAAAGAACAGTTCAGGCATTTTAGTCTTCAAAACAATCTCATGAAAAAAGGCTACATTTTGTCCAGTTGAAAGCAGCAAATTTGTTTCTGTGGCATGAAAAATGCGTTCGTAACTTGTTGACCATGACCATGTAAATGGGGAATACATCATCAGCCAATCATTTCATTTAATATGTTCGTGATGAAGATTCCCTCGTACAGCAAGCAGTTTGTTTATTTCTAATGCCCATATATGGTTTATTCTATTTATAAATATATGAATGGATGCCTGAAAAGTCAGTGACTACACGTGTGTTGGTATCGGGTTTAGCGTGACATTGTCCTGTTGTATCATTTTTACAGTTATTGCCGGACATCACACTTCAGTGACTCATAAGGAACAAACCAGAACAAGGACATCTCAAAATCTGTTCATTTATACGTTCATGTATCCTTAGAGAACTTTCTCAATTTTTTTACCCCAAATGGAATAGTGAGCAATGTATAATTACATATTCATGACATAGGTAGCATAACTAACTCAAAGTATAATGTTCACCACACTTTTATAACCTCTGGTTAAATTGTAGGAAAGGAGTGGTGCTATAATCCATTTGAGGAATCCAATTGACATGTGAATTATCTCTTGCGACCAAAACACATCTTTTGCCAACATCGATTCTGTGAATACCTATGGCGCTGTTGTCCATGTGCATAGTTCCAATGAATTCATTCAAATCTGAGAGGGGCAATATCACAAAAAGCTGTTAATACACTCAACTGTGTAACGGGAAAGGTGAATACCACAAGTCCAAAGGATGAGTTCATGTTGTTTGTATGAGTGAATGATTGCTAACATACATTGCTTACATGTTATTATTCCACGTACCTTTACTGTAGTATAACCCTTGTGTAATTGTGTAATGTAGCACGCTCGCAAAATCAGAAGCAGATGCAATGGTGTTCATAAGAACATGGAAAATTATTAGTCTCCCTGTCTGTCTCAGTGTAAATACACTCAATCAACATGGGTTGACGGAAATTTGATTGAAATCAGAAGACATTTCTGGCTCATATGTATTATCCAAAAGCGATACACAACCTTCTTTTTTATTAAAAAAATCCCCATTAACTAGACATCAAAGTACCCTAGTCTGAAAGGTCAGTAATCATCAGTGACGAACAAAAGTGTATAACCATCGTTACCACGTTTTCCCCTGAGTGAAGTGTATACTAAATAACATAATAACATACATTTATGAAATCACTACACTTGCTGATCAATGATTTACTAATATTGATTTTACCAATACATTATTACATTTGTCGACCTGAAGTGAATGTTTCCAAATTGAGAACTATTGAAAGAACAATCCATTGTTTTGTACAAACAGTAGAATAACACAGTTGCTGCACGGCATTGTGCAGTTCGTATTGATTGATAATTTCTAAACCTTAGAAGGAATTGTTAGACATATTTTGCGTGGCCACTCCTGTATACAGAACTAAAGAACATGTTTGTCGAACTTAACTCCGTGGTAAAGGAGAAGACAGGAAACCCCTATTCCAATAAGGAAAAAAAACGTACTTTGCAAGTATCGATCATTATTTCAAGGATGTAACACACATTGCAAAGTATTTTCAAATTACAGTACATTCAAAAGAGGAATATTTATGAAGTCCTACTGTAAACAGAGCTAGTCCTCGTAACAAATACATCAACAACCTTATCCAGGACCTCTATTTATGGTGATTATGTGCTCCATCGCCTGTTGAAGTGCTTGAATTATGCGTGAACTTGGTGCTACTTTGAAGACTCACGACGACAATCGTTTAGACTTAACTGTAATAGCATAGCTATTGATGAATAGCATGGATTGAGATTCTGGAAAAAACAGATAAATCTCGTACCCTCAGTTCAGTAGGATTGATCTATTCAAGTATTCCTGAAAACATTCTATTATCAAGAAGTAAGTGTAAGTCCTTTATTACAATTCATAAAGGGATAAACTAAAGATATTTGTAGAATAAATGTGCAAAGTGATTTCTTGGTTGAGGAAAGTTCGGCAATAGGGGACGTACAATTATGGGTTTCTGCAGTTGAAAACCATTATTCACTTCACATGAATGTCCCGCTCAGATGGTCAATCTTAATAATCTATGTGGCATTAATGTAGGAGCTCCTATCTTTTGTATCTGTATACACCATGTTATATTTGGGAATTCACTTTTTGAGTAAAGTACTGATTCTAATAATTTTGTCCGGGATTCGAACCCACACTCTCAGAGTAAATTCAATTCAATTCAGTGTCAGGCACCTAATCGCCAGCTCACCACACACGTCCAGGTTAGATCGCTGACTTTGTGTGTACCAGAATGTGTACTTTACTTAAAAGGTGTAATCCTAAATATAACATATGAGCACCCTCTAAATGCCATTGAGTATTCATAACTGTATTCACTTTTACACCCGGATCTTATGTATGGGTCAACAGAGTCTTAGCATTTTAGGAATGCGGGCCCAAAAGCCCTGAACAATTATCTGAATCAGATGTTTACGGAAGGAGTACTGAATCACTTTTATCGTATCGTTCAGTACGCTCGGAGCAGATAGTCCTGTTTTGTTTTCCGCACAAATAAATATGTAAGGTAATGACATTTGACATTAACTCTTATAAATCCTTGTCGTGCCGGGTGGAATATCTGCTCAGACTTTTGCGCAAAGCATTTTAACTATAGGTTAATGACTTGAGATTACCCATCAAGGGCGTACGATATTAAGGGCAGTCGTTGACAGGCATCTCTCCAGGCAGCGTTACCGCAATGTCCATTTAAACACGTAAGTCGAGTAAGTGATCATGAGGATACAAATGTTATTTCTTTCAAATTCCAAGACTGTTTACCTTTACAGGTTCGTACAATACTTGTATCAGTTTTTGACACTGAGACGTTGCATGATCGCATTGTGTACACACGTCACCCAGCACCAGTGGATATCCCAGCACTCCGCAGAGCTCCAGTAGAAGAAGTGAATACGACTCCGCAAGCTTTCTTTATGACCCTGAAAAGGGGAAATGAAAACATGGTGCACCTGTCTCTTGGACGAGCGAGGAGGGTACTCAAGATACCCTTAGTGCTTCATATTGTCATTTTCATTTTGGTGGGGGTAGGGGGTTGAGTGTTGGTCTATACAACTGAGTTTTGCTAGTGCTGTTTGAACGTTTTGTCTGTATGTCACTATGTGTCACGTTTGTCAACACATTAAACATAATGATGACACTCTTAGTTCTAGTATTTCTCAGAATCTTTTCTTTACATGTGCTATATATCAGTTGACCCTTTATTAATGACTCCTAGTACTTTTAAAATGGCCGTGTGTATTCATAGCTTACGTCCGTGGTCCAGACTACCAATTATCTGACTTCCACTTTTGTGGAAGCCGTGGTGGCTGAGTGGGGAAGACGGCTGACTTTGTGTGCTGGCGATTAGGTTCCTGACTCTGCGGATGGTACTCAACAAAACAAAAGTACTAGAATCTGCACTTTACTGAGAAAGTGTAATCCCAAATATAACATGTGTTATATTTGACCACATTCAAATTTGCATTGTGTATTCATAGCATCCAGTGAGGTAAAATATTATGTTGAAATTGATGAATTCTCTACAAGTAAGCATTTTATCAGTCAACATCACCTGTGTGTTAGCTAATTTAAATTCGCTATTACTTTCTTTCCCTGAACTGCGTTTGTTCGACCTTATTAGTCAATAAGCCAGTGTTTCTAAGAAGACACAAGACAAAGGTCTTTACCCATCAGGATATTCAGATAAGGCTCCTTCAACACTTTTCCTGCTTGGGTAAATTTGATGTAATTTACGATGATAGGAATCTCTTGTTAAACGCTAGTGATTTCAAATCACCCAGTGAAGTGATAAGAGGATAGTGGTGAGCTCTCGAGACTTCAGGCACTTAGTACCACAGCTTCTATAAATACTAGTTACTCGAAAAAGCTTTTATGGTTACTTCAGGTTTGCCAGGCCAAGCTGATGATAAATTTATACACATTCTTTGGTTTCCAGGCACATTAATCCTTTTATAAATGCACCCCAAAAAGCCCCTGAGTTACCTTTCATCATGCTACAATAACTGGCATGTTCCTGTAGCTACGGAATGTGTCCATTTGTTGGAACATTTATCTATCTACGGATCGAGAATGAACTTGGCATCTGATATCTCACAGTTTAGTTCATCTGGCGTATAATTTGTGTTCCGAAGAGTGTTATTTTATCACTAAGCCATTAAGGCTCCAGTGTTTAAACTAGAAATATACATTTCGTCTGAGTTTATAGGTATACAGTTTCCATTGAAAATATTTAATTTGGAATACACACTGGAGATATGAAGTTTTCTAAAGTTTGTCGAGTGGGATGGTGGGGAACAAAGTTGAAAAATCCAATATTTCTAAGGAAATAAACTTGCCTCTCTTGAGCCAATCGTTTGAGTTTTGAGCATCCATTCGATATGAAAGGTGATTGTTGCATTAATGATTATGGTTATCTGAGAGGCAATGATAAATAGGCTGCACATTTTACCAAAAGGACTGCATAAGAATGGATTTACATTGACGATTAATTAAGGTTACATCCAGTTAATCATATTATTTGAGGCAATCTTTCACAACGAATTGTATCGATACTCGGATATTAATGATGTGGTGATGTCTTCATGAGAATGTATTGAAAGATATATCAAACAATTTCAGAATAAATTTACTCTCTTTGAACTTTACATAATGCATCGTTGATTGTCCTCGAATGGTTCTTTTGTCATCGCCGATGAATCACTCAGTTTATTTAATCAACCATTGTTTTTAGTAATTTTGCCATAAGATAGTTGATATAATCATCTTGTCCGTTGAGATAGGTCAGTCTGTAGATTCCTTTTGAAGTCACAAATTGTAAAAACCGTAAAAACAAATCCAATAAGCGTGTTAACTTCTTGCATGGATATAACATTAATGCCATGTATATAATACTCCATAACATATTACTGTTAATATGAAATGTCCATCTCGTGTATCAATGCCATTATATATAACATGTAAGTGTGCAGTCTTTTGTACACTTGCATGTTAGGTAACGATGCCTCATTATGAGGAGGTGTAATTTAATTCCAGACATGTTCCAGAGGGGTAGTGGTCTGGAGAAACAGCCGGTCATGACAGTAACAGAGTCTTATGCGGCCCCCAAAAGCCTTGTACATCAAACTGTGGACAGGCATTATTCTGCTGCAACTTGAAATTATTGCATTTGTACAAAAGTTAGGGCACGATCTCAAAGCATTTCGCCCTATGACCCTTATGACTATGAGAGCTGCCCAAGACTTCTGCCTTCAACCTCAGATGCTATGTACACAAAACAAGGATTTCATGTCGGTGACGTGGAATAAAATTGGTAGTATCACTTGACGGATATTGTTCTCCTCCTGTTTGTAGCTGAGCCACTTCGAGTAGAGTGGCAGCTGTACTCTGTACGTAATTTTCGGGAAAACACACGTATTTTCATAAGCACAAACAATTATTGTTTGATGTTCACATAGAAAACGCAATTGTGAGTACTGTCCTCTCAACAAACACGCAAAACACTATAATTGTGGTGATGTCTTCATGAGAATGTAATGAAAGATATATTAAACAATTTCAGAATAAAGTTACTCTCATTGAACTTTACATAATACATAGTTGATTGTCCTCGAATGGTTCTTTTGTCATCGCCGATGAATCACTTGATACTCAGTTTATTAATCAACCATTCTTTTTAGACATTTTGCCATAAGAAAGTTGTATTATCACTTTGTATGAAAGCAGAAGTGGATTAAACGTCAGATTGGAAATATTAAGACAGTCGTTTTACAAAGGTTAAGGATAACGTTCCCATTCTGAATCTTACAGTAAGTTACGTATGCATGTAATTGACATTTATTTATTTACTATTGTTCATGGAATTTATAGGTTCTATATACATACATCAACTCGACATATGTGTCTGTGTGGGTACACTATATCCTTCCGTTGGGCCATGAATCTGATATCCTCACCAAATGATGA
Source organism: Haliotis rubra (assembly GCF_003918875.1). Classification (NCBI taxonomy): domain Eukaryota; kingdom Metazoa; phylum Mollusca; class Gastropoda; order Lepetellida; family Haliotidae; genus Haliotis; species Haliotis rubra. The sequence goes on from NW_025767634.1 coordinate 1,765,190, forward strand.
AGTTAAATTTTTATGAAGAAACCGCAGTAACACATAATGATTCCATAGCTGTCTTCATGGGTTAAAACATTTGTCATCTGGAGTTTTCTGAGAAAACAATATGAGAAATGCTGAACGTCCTCTTGAATAACATGCACGTAAAATTTGGGGGTAAATATTTGGGAAAGAAACTGGCATCCCCAACAACATGGGCAACAATTGTCCTTCCCTCCTTGCACATCTGTGTCTGATCACAATAAAATAAGATAATTTGGTGAAGAAGTTAAACTTAAACCTCAGGTAAATAGATGATCTTCAAATAACATCCAACGTGCCAATTCTATTCATTATATTTGAAATAAAGGAGACCAGTGATTCAGCTTTATGTGTGTCATAAGTAGATCATTGCGTAAAGATTAAGACCACCAGGTTGTAGAACATTAGGGATGACTTCAATTCTATAATCGTCAACATTCCCTTTGTGTCGACACATGCTGCTAATAGCACAAGTCTTTGGGGTACAATCAAATATGCACTGTTCCCAACAAAAGAGAGTCATGTGACTCGATCAATGTTATAAAATTCAAGGATTCATTAAAGCTTTCAAAAAGTTTAATAGTTGACCTATTGAGGACATTTCGAAATTTGGGGCATGTTACAAAATAATGTCCGTTGCAATTGCCAATTTTGAGTTGTACGAAATGTCCCAGTTTTCTTTCAGATGTACATTTGACTGAAATTTACCTTTTTAATTTACGTCAGGAGCAGGATACGCTAACCTTTTGGCGAACACCTGATATCATCAATATTTGATAGTGACTGACATTCTCATGATGAAGTTGAAATCGTATAATCAGCTCTGCATTTAGCAGATAATTCTTATGGAGACACTTGATCATTATGAATGCTATTTAGCATGAACTGAACCCTGAGCCAAAAGAACATAAGCCACTAACTGTCCTTCAAAATGGGTAAAGTCAGTACTTGATCGTGGTGTCATTGGTAGAAGGTACAAACTGAAAAATGGGGTTACAGAATTTGAATAAACACATTTCGTCCCAGCCAGTGTTACAGAAGGCCCAGTTTGATATTCATTCTACGTAAGCATCACTCTATAAATTGTTACCAAAGCACTTAGTATACGGGTCAGATCAAATAATGCCGGAGGTAAAGCCTGTATATTAACTAAGTAAGATATCTACCCAAACCAAGCACCAGTACTATTAAAGAACCAGGTTCAATTTTATTAATTTTGCAACTTTATATAACACTGTCCCACTTGACAAACTTGAACAAACGTCTTTTGACACCGAGCAAGGCGTCCATTAAAAAATTACATCTCTGTCATCAAAAGCTCTGGACAGTGAGTCAAACATGACGGCAAATGTCATCTGAAGTATATAGAGAAATGAACATGTGAAATTCTGTATTTTTAAAAGATGTCATCGTCGTAAATTTACCTACAGGCAATTGAGGCAAGAAGAAAGTATCTCCGTTGGCATCAGTTGTACTCGTTCCTTGCTAACCTGTTTCTTTGAGCTTACAAGTCAGATTTTCTGCTCTGATTGGCAAGGGGTGTCTCAGAAGTTTAACATAAGCTTCTGGCATATCGATAAAGTGATATCCTTCACTTTTGGTGTAATAGCTCTTCACTGTTCCACCCACCTGATCCAGAAATTACTTCGATCAGTCAAGATGCCTCATCCCTTTCATATCTAGATACCTCTGGGGTGTAATCAGTCGTCAGCGGCCAGGGGCGACACGCCGGATCGGGTGGTGAGGATCACTGGCATGGTTAATAACGTCAATGTAATCCAAGATTTCTGAATTGTCTGGCTCAGACTTGATTATTTACGTTTAACAACATCACAAATGGATGTATGCATAATCATTCACGGTGACAAGGAACATGTTAACGGTATGTCAGATGAATTCAACTTTTCAACTGGCAACATTCGGGCACTGTTCACGGAGGTCCAGCCTTTTATGCTTCACAACTTTTGAGGTAGCATGCTCCTTCTACAAAGTTGTTGAAGAGTATCAGACGATTGATTACAAAAAGCTATAACATGCAAGCTTTTAGACCGTTTTGTGGTGAGCAAGTTGAAAACATTTCCCAGTTTTTTTTAAAGCAAGTGACGTGCCTTTGAATGTGTTTGTTACGAGTCTCAATGGCAGCCCAGGTTACGCTCACCATACGCTTGAGAACAACTGCCATCATCACAATTTGATAGTGATGGTGATATAGTCGGAATCGTACAATGAACTATGTTTTTATATATCTTTTATTATTCGTATGGTAATGGAAGGAATTTTGTTACACGTGCATTGGGATTAAAGCACGCATATATTGCTCACATATCAGCAATGGGAGAATGCCAGTGGTATGCGTAACGCTGGAAAATCCGCTGCTCTAGACCGTTTTCGTCCGTCTGAGGACCCGTGTGCAATACACGGCCACCGTTGCAGATCGTTCAATGCCTGGGGTTCCGCGTGTGACGTCATAACACACGACTTGCAAATCATTTCCGCAAAAGATCTGTGACTGCAACCTTCACTAGCAGACAGTTCTTCAAAGGTGGAGTGTGAGCTTAAACCATCAGGAATCGACTGCGTACCGCAGGTATCACAACTTGACGACCATACACATGACGAGTGAAGCTTCATATTGCGCTTTACTGAGGTAAAGGTACGGGTCTGGGGGAACGTCACGCATAGTATTGTGTTGCGGGAAGCATAGGCCGCAACTGATTGTCGCCCACGGCACTGTTAGTGCCATACAGTATCGAGACTAACTTTTGACCTCAGCCCTTCTGCCATTCATTCTGCGGTTTTGAGGCAGCATGTTTGTAAGGCCGGTGTTACTGGTCTTTCCGATTCCCAGGTTTGAACCCAACTCACACATTGAGGTGAGCTTGGTAGACGAGTGCAGCAACTGATTGAAAAACGTCCGACTTCCGATTTGAGTGTTCCCATAGGTTCCCCTTTCCATGAGGATACATTGTTCACCAATCATAGCCACCTTAGGAGGTCACACTCGTTTTTGGACTACTTCCTTTCCAACAGTTTTGACAATGTGAAGTTTGCATGGGATGGTCATGGAGTATTTTTCCAATAAATGACGCTGTAGTCTTCTTTTCATTGTATTTATTATGGATGATAACAGTATCAAACGCATCTTTTTTTTGTAAATCTGCACACTTTACTTGCATTGTGGAATTCAATTTAACAAGTGTTCAGTGTATAATGTGATTCACTGTACATAATGTTAAAAAATAAATATATGAGTATTTTTGTTTGAATATGTTAACTTTGCAAATATTGAAAATATGTTAAGTTGTGTTGCGATATGCTGTCCATGATGCTAGTCCTATTGCCAGAAATACACTTCATGTTGACACGGAATGTACTTGTGAGACAATGTACATGTAATAAAATGTAAATGTAACAATATTGTTCGAAAGTGAGGAATATTGTAGTATTTAATAAGTCAAATATCAACTCAAGTTTTCGTTTCCCAGGCTAAAACAACATTTGAAAAATGACGCATATACATGTTTACCTGGCTCTTTTTCTAATTTAGTCGGTGTCTATTTCGATGCAAAACATAAGATGAACTTTGATGAGTTTAATGAATCAAGTATAGAAATAGTTCTTATAGAAAATTTTAATGATTTCAGTATCCAAAAGCGTTCTTGTTATAATACCATAGTTTTCACTCCTACGTTAATTAATTTTTCCCCAACCATCTACACTTTCACATGTGAAGATCTAATCCCAGAAAATAATGTCAACACATCTGGGGATTATTCCCTTGATACACTAAGATTAAACTGGAAGAAATTGCATGAGCACGTCCACTAAAAAAAACATTCGGGAGAGACCTTAATTAGTTATATCAGATGTCATGGAAATACTTTTTAAAATATTTTAAATAAGTTTGATGTAAAGAACATTTAGTAAGTGAATGAAATAAGAAAGTCTTCAAAGTACTCAGAATATACGTCAAACATCCCTAAAATAGAATGTTCTGATGTAGCCTTTCTGCTTGCGAAAAAAGAGTATTGTGCCATCAGTGAATGTGGCACAATTTCGGATGTTTGCCGTCTGATGGTTTACGAGAACATGGGTGTTTAGATTATTAACAAACTAATATTGCACAAAAAAGTGCGTGATGTAATAATGAAAATATACAGTAGAATTGTCTGTCCATTTTGACAGTAACGTGATTGGCAAGATTCAGGAAAAGCATGCCAAATATGCTGACCTCGCCTTTGAGGTTTGGTACCTCCTGATATCTTTGCACAGATCAGGCGAGTGCCCGGGTTCTCCATCGGGAGCACATCCCTTCTGACACTGTGGGTAATGCAGAAGGCTGCAGTGTTGGGGAGCCTTCATATTCTCGCGAAAGTTCTTGGCGGGTTCGACTAGGCAGCGCTTCCTGGGAGAAGTCCTATTCGCTGTCTGGGCTGCGTGTGGATGGGGCAAGTGCCTTGTCACAAAAATAGCTCTATTATGGGAATAGCCACAATCACCAAGAGCAGTTCGCCCAAACACACCCCAAGAGTGGTTCGCCCAAACACACCATCTGATGATACGTTGCTGCATGGGGAAAACATGTGCTGTTGTGTATTTAAGGCAGTGATTGGAGAGGAGTGTTAAACAGATGATATATTTGCTTCAAGTGGATGCATGGGCTATTATGAGCCGTAAGTATTTTTTGTTTGGTATTTGTTGAACATTTGTGTTTTGAGTGTAATTTTCACTTTGTGTGGTATTTATTTGATATGTGACAAGAGAAGTATTTTATGTTGAATTCGCAAAATATGCAGGTGATTTAAGTTGGTAATATAATTACGCTGCTGATAGTGATATTGTAACTATATACATTCACAATTTGCAATTTTTCATAGAAGTCATATTTCATATTAAAATATATGCTATACCCAGTATCTATTTATTCCAGTGTTGATGTTGAACATCAGGGGCATGGTAGTTGTTGGAAAATGATGGAAGTCAAGTATTTGTCTTGTCCGAGCTACGCCTACATGTGTGTTCGTGTGTGACGTCATTGTCATGTCAGAAGTGAGACATTGTCGTCAGCTGTGTGGTGTGGAACGTCGTCAGCTGTGATGTCATAGTGATGTCATTGGGTCGGCAAGTGTAACCAAAAGACTTTGGTACAGTTGTTACATTGACTGCGTGAGGTAACTGGTAGTCTTGTGTAGGCTATTCTTCAGTCCACGTTTTGGTGGATGCTCAAGCCCACGTGTTGGTGGATACTAGTGTTGGGAATTGGTTAAAATCTCATAATTGATGATAGGTTCATTACAACCGATCAATCATCGAAAATAATTGGTTTGCATCATTTATCAAATGTTCCTGTTATCTTTGTTAATGCACACACAAAAATATAGAAAAAAACATGTAGTAGTTTGGGTCTTTTGCAAATTGCACAAAATCCATTGGCAAATGTTGCATATTTAAAGGATGATTAGTATGTTAGGAACACAGATTTCCTGGATTCTTTAAGATAAATTCAATCATGACTTGGAACGAGCTTGTAGTGCTTATGAAATGTAAATTTAATGACACAGACAAAACCAACCTTGTGTAAAATATTGTTGATGCTAACAAGTGTTCCAAAATCGGTTGTGTTTGATTATGAGAAAACACAATCGATTGCTTGGTCGTTTAGGCACTGCGACCAATCTTCGATTATTTCAATTAATCGGACCACTACTAGTGGATACTCAAGCCCACGTTTTGGTGGATACTCGAGCTCACGTTATGGTGGATACTCAAACTCACGTTATGGTGATGCATTAGTGCTATAGACGCACACTAACATTAACTTTTCATTCAAGTGTAGGACTTGTATTAGACATTCATGTTAAAATGATGAATGAACTTTCATTCAAGTGTATGACTTGTTTTTCTCATGGTATGATGAGACATTCATATCCAAGCCTGCGTTATGGTGGGGCAGTAGTGCTATAACTGCACGTGAACTTATTTCAAGTGTTTGACTTGGACTAGTACATCTGTTTAGAAACATTAATTTGATGTATTTATTGTATGTTTGGTAAATGTTAATGCTTAAGTGAATAGTGTTTGCATGTGTGGATTGTACATGTATTTAGGTTGGTGAGTGGTTGTTGGGAGCATTTTGAGATTGAATACATGAAGTGGTTTTGTTAATAATAAACTTTATGTATTTTGTTTACAATTTCGTGTTTTCATTCAAAGTGGGACAAGCCCGTGGCAGGCCCTGAGCTGATGATGAGCCTTACCAGCCCGAATGTGCCAGGATCACCCGAACCCTCTATGCTGCAGGAGGACCCTCACCTTAAACTGTAAACAAATAATGCAAGGCAAATTGTGCTTTTACTATTCAGAGCAGTTACTCTGAGGAGATATATACTAACTCTCAATGATATACATGAATAATTGTATTTATTCAGTTCTATGTATTTAGACTGAGTCATGCTATATCTCTGTGTGCCTCTCAGCAATGTACATCGCATGATTGTTGTAGATTGACTTGACGGGTGAAGCCTTCGGGAAGGTATCTGATTAGTAGAATAGATATGCATTGGATTCGGTTGATGTCATATCATTGGTAAATATGTCATACATATATCATAATTGTAAATAATTATCTCCTAACATAACCTGTATATCACATTATGATCTCTTTTGTTGACAAGAGTCCAGTTAATAAAAAGTGTATTGATATCGATTGTTACATACCCCTTGAACCAAATTAAATTTAACATTAATCCCATGTTCCCTCAATTGTCAACGATTTGTCAGATAGTCTCTTGATCCAATTCGTTCACAAATACTCTGAAAGGCATTTTCTTATGCTTCGGGCACACACCGTAGAGAAATTATGTTACCATTAGCTCCCGCAAGCTAAAAACAGGAAATTGTGATCAATGACTTCAGTGACAAATGTTTAGATAGACAGTTTTTCAGGGAAGTGAATCTGCACGTAATGTGACATAACGAGAAATGGTATTTTGTATCGTGCAGGTCCATGCTTGACAAAAGGTGAAGAACCACAGTGACTCGAAACTGCATTGCAGTCTCCATTCCCTCGATATACCATGTAAGAAAATGCGACTATATAATATTGTTGACAAAGAGCTCTTGATTTGTGGTTGTCTCGAACTACGAGTGAATATGTATGATAGGGTTCACTGTTTGGAAGTCAATAATGTGGTAAGGTTCGTTGTTTGATATACTGATATAGGGGTTAAAGTCATTGATGTCTTATAACGTGTACATATCTTCTGTTCTTATAATCCTCCTCTAATCTCCAATAACTGATGTATAAAAGGTAACCCGTTCTCATTTCATGATTCAAAATGGAAATATATAGAATATGGATATTCTCACAGCTGATTAGGTATAAAGTTACTAAATCCTTGTACCAGTAACGTCACCATATGCACTGAAATGCCAGAGTGTCAACGTTGGCAATATCAAACACAGAGTACCAATGCAAAAGTGCGAAATTGGAGCAAATAATAGCACATAATGTTCTTTGACAAGCGTCTGAGATAGATTAAGACATTTTCCTGGTCATGCGATTTATTGGTTTAATAGTGTCTATGGCTGTCGGACTTTAATCGAAATTCTTGACACGACGAGGACAAGTGTCTCGGCACACCTGGTTTCAGGGACCAATGGCTTAGATGGATTGATAGGCCATTTAACACATTGATAAGTATAGATTGTTGGATTAAGACGCCCGCCTCATCAGAAATACGAAGCAATTTCGGAGACTATCCCGACTATTCAGATGTAAAACTGGCTTTAGGGGGAGATAGTCTGCGCCTTCCCACGCATTTCTGAACACCAAATGCTTTACACAAAGTTATTTCTGAACAAAATGAGTTTATCAGATGTTCGAACTGCTTCCGATTCAACACCTTTGACAAAGCCTGGGGTCTTGTTGTGTTATATGCCAGCGTTCTATAATGTCAAACAATGTTTTAGTTGTATTACATTGATTCTGTAGAGCTCACAACATTGAGTTAGTTGCCAGGAATGTGTTACTATCTAATGTAAACGGTGGTCATATCCAAATTTGATATAAATATGCTTAATCACACTGATCTCTTGCATGATCACAGAGGCATTATCACGGTGGTTTCGTGTTTATCTTGCAAATAATGCAATGTAACTAATTTCATCTCACCAGTCATGACTGAATATTTCAACATGTCTTACACAGATGGTGCCTCTTAAGATGAAAAGGATGTCTCCTTTGACATTGGCTCAAACACTGAAGATTATTTTAAAAAATAACCAGTGCACATAACTATTTTACAATATATCTGCATAATAATGCATGACTGGAAACATCAAAGTACCAGAAAGATGTACCAGAATTTGTGAAAATTTTGACTTGAAAATATACCTGGGCACATAAAGAAACTGTGCATACAAAAAAATTTAAATCTAAATTTATCCCGCCATACGGCCTATCCTGACACAACGTCATCGACAAGCTCGCCGAATGTGGTGCCGAAATCATGTCCGCAGACCCTTGTTTTGGTGGAGAAATGTTTTTAAAGATGAGTCCAGGTTTAACATTTCCCATAGTGATGGACGTCAACGTGTCTATAGACGCGTCGGAGAACGTTATGCACAGGTCTGTGTCTTGGAGAGGAATCGCTTTGATGGTGGTTCCGTGATGATTTGGGGTGGAATAACAGCACGCCAAAGAACTCCTTTGCTGATTGTTCAGGGCAACTTAACTGGTGTGGGCTACAGGGATCAGATTCTTCGACCTGTGGCAATTCCTTTTCTGCAACGTCATGGCCCTGGGTTAACATTCCAACAGGACAATGCCCGCCCTCACACGGAAAGGTTGCTATGGATTTCTTGCAACACCACAACGTTGACTTACTGCCTTGGCCTGCAAATTCACCGGATCTCTCCCCGATAGAGCATGTTTGGGACGAGATGGATCGACGTCTACGTCGTCTTCCTCATCCGCCAGATAACGTCCTTGACCTTGCAGCAGAACTTGAGAGAATCTGGCGTGACATCCCACAAGCCTTCCTTGCACGTTTGATCGGCTCTATGCGTCGTCGATGCACTGCTGTTCTCAATGCCGATGGTGGACATACCGGTTATTGAGCTTGTGACATGGTCGTTTGACCCCTGTCCCACTTGTGGACTCGTGACGTCAGTGTGATTGACTTTTCAATTGAAATTCTCCCGACTTGTTATGGTCTCATGATCCCTCCATTAAAGTTTATATGTACATTTGACATTGTTATCGTACTTATCAACTGGGATAATATTTTGACAATGAACAGTTTCTTTATGTGGCAAGTATATATATCGTAGTAACGACCAAGTTGAAAATGTTTAGACAATGGTATTGCAATACGTTCAATATTTGACAATGAATTATGTGAGGTCGTATAGATATAATACAAGAATGCCAGTGTAGCTTTTAGTAAACTCAATGTGCATGAATTAAGTAACATCTGTATATGTGAAACCCTGCTCTGTTGTAAAGAAAACATGTTAGCATTAGTAAGGACACACTGTGAATAATAGATGAATTCCCAATAGCATCCGTCTTTGTTGCAACTTTTGACACAAAATTAAGAAAGTTGTAAACAGTCTGTATTAACCGGTGTCAAATACGCCATGACAGTCAATAACGGCTGACCCGTCAAGATCCGGATTAGAAATGGTCTTCAGCAACACATGCTTGTTGTAAGAGGCGACTAAAGGGATTGGGTTGCCTAGCTCGCTGACTTGGTTGACACATGTCATCGTATGCCCATTGCGTAGATCGATGTTTATGATGTTCATCCTTGGATTGTCTGGTCCGGGTTTGATTATTTACAAACCGCCACCATATAGCTGGAATATTGCTGAGTGCGGCGTTAAACAACAGACAAATCATTAACGGCTTGTAGGAGCAAGTCTAATCGGTCGGTACCTCAGGACAATTGATGGCACACCGAACCCTAATCTCTGACGTTACAGGCGGTTAACATGTGATGTCTATACCAAGTATTTGACAGATTGATCACTGGAAAGGTTGATAATAGACTTAGTTTCAGTATCTGTTCATCAGGTATTTCAGGTATTTCATTTTAAGTATGGTACATAGGGACTTAAAAATCAATCCATGAAAAAATATAGGTCGTGGTAAAATCTGAGAACAGTCACATTTTGCAATTAGCTTGAAATGTACTTTAATTTTAGGTTTGCAAACGTTATACGAAATCACGTGGCCAAACTCGAGATTGTATTTCATGCTGAGACAGCGCTTCTGACGTATGCCCGTCAAGAAATATATTGGTTTGGGCTTTCCAACACGTTTTCGAACACGAATTAAAACCGATGTACTCATTGATTACATGTTACCAACTAGCTATGATGTTTTATACTAAGCTTCTGGCCTTATAATGACTTAAACGAAGCTGGTGACATTAAGCAATTCCAGCTAGTACCTTGCACACAGCAATGGAGAAAGAAAGAGATTAGAAATCAGATTTAGTTTTTATTGCATGATACAAGAATCTCCTGAAAATTGAATTTTTCTGAAAAATATTTCTGTGAAACACATTGTTAACAATGCGTTAATCCACTTGCTGTCAGAATGACACAACATAAAGATCCTTACCGCAGCTGTTTTAACGGTATTGAAACCCGTTATTGCTGAGGCCCTAGAAGAAATATTTGAATCCCTATTCTCCATGGAGCGATTAGTTAGGGGTGGAAAATCACCATTCCACAAATCGTGTGGATTTGAAAAACACTGTTATTATTACTGTGTGACAGTGATTACACATGCAAATGATATATTCGGAAACATATATGTACCATAGACAAGGCAGTGGCAAGTGATTGTTGACAGAGGTGTAGCGTTGTGTGTACTTTTTCTTGAAGGGGGTCTTTGATTTTGAAAACACATAATGTCGTTCAGGACATTTGTATTTATCACAATTTATAGATATTATTAACCGAGTGTGTTTCCGTATCATTAATATCATATATTAGGAATAAAAATTGTTTTATGCGAGCCTTTCGTATGTATTGTGATCGATAAATTGAAATCCTTGGTTGGTATCTTTCTCAGACGATTGCCTTTCAGTCGTACCTCATAATCCGTACCATCAGTTATAACGAAGTACTCCGTTTCATGTTTTCCAAAGTCAATTACTGCAGTAACGACTTCAGAACCTCTGTCATCAATTCTTACAGAATCACCAATTTTGAGAATGAGGGCAGCCATGTTTGTTTACAAACAATGTAAACTCGCGACGACGTCATCAATGAAATGTTCAACGTTTTAGGATTCGCATGGCGTGTATGGAGTTTTGTAAAAGTAGTTCGTGGATTGACGTAATTTGCATAGTTATCAGATTTGGATACCAAGTTTATCAGTTTGCTTTATTGCACCGATAACACCTTCCATTAGATGATAAGAAAGTTTATTATGTCTAGCGTTAACAGGAATTATTTGTGCTGTTGCAATTTGTAAACAGATGCTGATTAGAGTTAACGCTGATGCTTGATTAATGTCTAATACGCAAACAGTCATTCCTTATCAACCAACACGAGGTTTATAGCTGATGACACAGTGGCACCGGAACTTCTTGTCACGTTTTCCTTTTTTAATTCTGTTATGGCGGACCTCCCCAGCATGCAGCTGATAATTAATGGAGCTAACAACGTAAAGAGGACAGGCTACATTTTATCTGTCCACAGATTCACTATCAAATAATGAACTTGTAATGAAGCGCATCATTCGCACATTTTGCAAATATTCTAGCAATACAAACGTGACTATGAAAAATAACATATGAAACGGCACTAACAGACATGATATACAAGTAACCTGCTCATTATGTATATTAGCTCAAAAGGTTTCATGGCATTTCGTATACCGCACACGCTGACCCATCACATATGTTTTAAGAACAAACTAGAGCGAAAGATTGGATGGCTCATGAAAATGCATAGAAATAGAAAGGACATTTTTTGTTTAAGAAAGTTGTTTTTTATGATGTCTCGAGGGAGTAGATGTTGGTTTGAAGAAAGCACTCCATCCTGCCCGTGACACTATCTTGCTGAATAAAAGACATGCTGCGCTACTGGTGGATATCATTAGGGTCGTTGATCTGAAAGACAAAAATCGATTTTTATCCAACAACGTTTTCACAAAATTAGAATACCATCCAATAAATAACAACATAATTTAAAGATTTTCTAGAATTCTTTTTATATTTAATGTACCTCAGTTCTGATGCCGGATACGTTCTGACAAAGCTGACATCTGTGCTAGACAAATGTCTGGAATTAATTCTGTTGGGTAATGATATCAGAGAATCTCAACAAAGGTCATGTCCTGTGAGATATTTCTCAATCAGATAATTTAAGTGTAACCAGCACGGTGAAATCTTCTGATTCCAGACAGAAAAGATTCTACACTTTATTTTGTGCAACTTCGGCATCTAATTTGAGACATGTGACGTGCTAAGTTTATTCAAGTTGTGATGTATACTTAGGTCTGATTTAAAAAAAAGTGTGATGTCATAGATCAGATGTGTGACCAGTGTATAGATTCACGTTGTAAACCTAGTTATTCCCAGTGTAAAAGTAACGAACGCACGTGTTATCGATATTTAAAAAACCCTTGATATGTGAAATTCAAATATTGTAATATTTTCACAAGATATGTATACTGTATACTTGTATATTACGAGGGGCGTTCATTAAAGACTTTCCCTGACCCACTTCTGGTTGTCACATGTGGCTGAAACTTCACGTGAGTAATAACACATATGTCTATGGGTCATGTAATTTTCAGCATTGAACTATTAAAGCTACATGTATTTCTTTGAAGTTTTTGTACTTCAAAGGTCGAACGCCAAAAGAGACCTTTGATGAAATGAAAGCAACCTATTGGGAGGATGCCCCATCGTATGACGTAGTTAAACATTGGCATCGCCAATTTAAATGTTGTCGGTAATGTGTGGAAACTGCTCATTCCTGGTCGACCTCTTTCAGCCATTGATGAAGACACTGTCCGTAAAGTGGAGACTGCCATTTTGGAAGATCGCCGTATAACTGTTCGCCAGTTAGCACATGATGTCAAGTTCTGTGTAGGGTCTGTGGAAAAATCATTCATGACAATTTGCACATGCATAAGGTGTCTGCACGATGGATTCCCAGGCTGCTGACACCTTTTCAGAAGCAGAAACGAGTCAGTTGCTCAAAGGCTCATTTAGACATGTACAAAGAATACCAGGCAAACTTTTTCGACAGACTTATCACACACCATGCACCATCTGACTTCCATATCTTTCCAAATATGAAGTCATTTCTGAAAGGAACTCGCTTCCCAGATGATGAAACACTGATTTCGGAAGTCAAGTCATGGTTTGGTACGCAACCTACTGACGTTTTCAAGCAAGGTCTTTATAGTTGCATAAAACGATGGGAGAAGTGTGTAACTCTTGGTGGTTGCTATGTAGAGAAGGACTAATAACTGTGACAAGTTTCGTTCCACTATGTCCACTGCAAGTAGGTCAGGGGACATCTTTAATGAACGCCCCTCGTAGCTTTCCAAGAGTGCCCAGTGAAAAAACCTTACGGATCCTTGTAGATATTGGTACATTAGATCGATGTATTAATTCCCCTCGTGACAATGCATGTGTAGCCGTGTGCTGAAACAAAGTGTGGTATTTTGTACATAGTTGGGTATATGTCAGTTCACATTTTATTTTATTAGTAAAGATAAAAAAAGCATAAAATAAATAAACCAAAAACAAACTACCTTGTTATTAAATATTGAAATTACTTGTAGAAATTACCTGTAGTGTGGGTGCTGTAATAGCAGTCATGTCATATCATTGTCTGGTCTTGATTGTTTACTAACACTGGTCACCATCTTGGTTCCTCGGTTCTTCTAATTTTCAACCTCTTCTTTTTCTGAATTGGGAATCATCCCAATTCACTTCAATTCTTCTTTTTTATAAATAGTAGACTCACCTTATTGCCACTTACCTGCCACTGATTGGTTTCTTGTGCCAAACAATTCTCTTCTTGGCTGTGATTGGCCCTATTGGTTTGCCATAGTTTTCTTGTTGTTCACCTGTAGATTGTTCCTCAGTGTGTACCTGTCTCTCACTGAGAGACCTTCTCATTCTTATATGCAGGTGAGTCAACTTTTCACAGTTTCAGTTAGAGATAAGTTAGGCATAGGTTTATTAAATTTATTAAACAGGTTAAAACATTTATTACAATTATCAACTATTAACTATTAACTGGAACATACTTTAATTTAAATTAACATTTATATATCTAGTCAGTTTATAAACTTAATAATGGCCATGTGCTTGTTAGCGTTGGCCATGACAGTTTTCCATTTTGGTTATGTAAAGTCATAATTGGCACATGTGTTGGTACAGTACTGTGCATTGATGTAGTAATATAATATTCATGCAATGTTGCTATGATTGGCCTAATTGTATTGTATGTGTTGTTAAATGTGAGAGTGTGTACCTGTCCCTCACTGATTGACCTTCTCATTCTTATATACAGGCAGGTACACAGTCACTTCACCCATCACAAATAAAAGATTGTCATAGTTGGCCCTGGTCACTCTTGTCTATCCCGCATCGTCCAGAGACCCGAACATTATACCCATGGACCACGGTCTCATTTGGCGCCCGAACAGGGACGACGCTTGTCGGCAGGATGTCCAAACAGCCAACAGTGGGTGGTGAATACTAATTGACGTTTTAACTCCACTGTGATTGTCAACATGCCATGCTGTGATATACCACACGTCATTTCTTTTGCTTGCTGCAATGTGGTGTTTGTGATTTGCCACCTGTGATGTAGTCCTTGATACTTCGATTCTGAATTGTTTCTGCAAGGACCTGTGATAAATGACTATATATTAATGCGCTGTGATACTCGTGTTCCTATGGTGTTGGGTACTAATGTTCTCAAGGCTGCTACTATCAATCTTGACGCTTCACTCAAGGATGTTTCTTGTCAGTCGTTGGCTTGGACGTTGGCTCGCCAGTGGTTTGTAAACAGATCTGAGGCTCTGGGTAGGGTTGAAAATGTTCAGTCTACAAAGTCAATCATCGTTGAAGCTGGTTGTAATCAACTCATTACTGGTCTATGTCGTGTTGGGACTAAACCTCAACCTGGGATGCAATATTGTGCTTTTCCCTCTACATCATTACCAGGCTCTCTTAATTTAGTCTGTGGAGTTGTTGATGTGCCAGTATAGTCCGGTAAACGAAGCGCAAAAAACGGCCAGGTTGGACAAAATTGCTTTATTTTGTTTTTCAACTGAATTTGATAGGAAATTATGTCTACAAGTCAGGATTAAAAATTTACCACAATCTGAGTGGTGCTAATGACCTAGATTTGCCGAAATCCAAGATGGCCGCCAGCCAGGCTCTGAAAACCCCAAAAATGTTGTATCTTCATAACCATTTGACCTATACCAACAAGAGAATTATGTAAACCCATGTTTTTCAGGTCAGAGAATCCATTTTATAACACCAGATTTGCTCTAGGATGCCCCTTTGTCTCATTTTTGCAATAAATATGAAACTTCTGCTTAAAACAAGATGGTGGCCAAAGAATCAACTGTTTAACCAATCAAAGCATCAATGCAATCATTATTGAAGTTAACAGTCTTCATATCTTCAAATATGAAGATATTGAGGTTAACACACAAAATTTATTTATATTTAGTGACTTTGTGTCTGTATATATTGATCTTGTGTCCATAACACTCCACATAACTATTCATCTGTTGACTCAGTTGCCACATTGAGGCAGGTTGTTCCCTTGCAATGTCCACAGGCTAAGGTGCAGAGAAGTCCATTCTTTCGACAGGAACAAGTGTTCCTGTCACACTTGCCATTGCAATTACATTTGATCAGTTTTAGTAAGCAAGCAGGTGCGGCATCTTTCTTCATTCTCAGTGGCTTCAATCTGTCCACACTCTGACTTTGGTAAATTTGCCAACCCCAGTTGGTTGGATCAAGGTTATTGCCGAGCCATGTTTGAACCTGATGGTATACCCGGTAGCTGTGATACTTGGCTGCATCTGTGGTCGGTGGAGGGATTCAGGAGGTAGGTATATACTGATCTTGAGGCCACTTTGTTGCTGAACCTTACTGCTTTTTCATAGTCAAGACTGTTTCCAGAACTACAGCCATATAAAACTTCAAGAGCTGCCTGGCCGTGCAAACTGACATTCTCATGTCCTTGATTTGGTTTCATGAACTCAGTGCCATGCTCTCTAAGCTGGTGAAATTTACTCAAAGCCATGATCTTTCCTATGCCATATGGCCTTGACACTGTATCGCATCCAGTGACAGCGTGTAGGAAAAGCAATGTTGAAGATAGATCAGGATCTAGACCTTCTTGCATGGTACGAATGTTGATTTTCTTTGTGGATGTTTGCAGGCATATTCCATGATGTATTGGCTTCAAATGGTGAAGAAGCAAGATGAGCAAGTCTGTGTCATCCCCAACTACTGTCACGGGTCTCTTCATGGCAATCTTACAGGCAATTGCGACAATGTCATAGTCAGCATCAGCTGAGCTGTGGTGGACCTCTATGCCAGCCTTTTCCATCTCAGTGCCCAGGAAATACAGAAGTTTCTGTTTGTTCTTTTGGTTTGCAAGGAATGCCTTCTTTTTCATAGTCATTTTCATATTGGGCTTGAAATTGACTTCTGGGCCAAAGCTGTGCGTACCTTCTCGTCTTTGATGGGTTTCGTCCTTGGTAGAGGGGCCACTCTCGTAGCCATCAAATACCAAAACAGCATCACCATAGTGACGAGTTACAAACTGGACATATATGCTTGAAATGTCAGCATAGGTTGAATGACTTGGCCATGGTAATTGCTGCAAGAGAGCTCCACCATCAAGGACATAGACAGCATCTCCGGGTGATTCGTTGTCAAGACAAGCTGGAACCTTCTTCACCAAGCCCTTCTGAAGACTTGACTTGTCTGGCAGGCGCATTAGCAGACTTGTATCGAAGAGGGCTGTTGGATATGATGATAGTTCGTATGAGAACAAGGTTTGTACATCAATTATTCCTGTGCCAGCTACTACAAGTCGCTGAAACAACTGCTTTGAGTCAATCTCCAGACGATCCCCGTCGACGGAAATGTAGGTGAAAGAGGCTAATGTGCTGACCTGATCCTTTTTGCAGAACTTGTATTCTGCTACAGTTTTGCCTACAATTGAATCTACTATGGCCTCTCCAACTGTGAATGCTCTGTCAACATTTACAGAACTGTCACCTATGAGTCCAGATGAGAGACTTCGCAATTCCTTTGAATTCTTTGAGAATGGTTCTCTTTCCATGAAATAGTTCATTATGGTCTTCAGATCTTTGATGTCTCTTGTCATTCGAGCTTCTGATCTGTCTTTGTGAAACTCTGCATCACAGTTGTCATGAACACCTGTAACTACTCCCATGGCTTTGTTGATCTCTGCACATGCAGGAGTGGAAAGCAGCCACAACAAGCTTGTTGACTGCTCAAAGCCCCGACCTCTTGTAAGACCACCTACTGCCTTAACATTTCTCATGAGAACTTGTTCTATAAAGAGGTCACTGTAAATCCCTGCCCAGTACCTGTCACTTCTTCTCAAGACAAAGAATCCATCAACAAACATGTGGTATACATGAGGGATGACTTTCCTCAAGATTCTGCATCTTGTTCAAGTACAGGACAAGAGACTTTGTGTAGTTATGATGTCCTGATGCGGCAAGGTATGGTAACATCTCATGTAGTGTCTGAAGATACAGCTTCCAATTTCCAGTACGACCAGCCCTGATAAATGCACGAAGGATAGCGACTAATGTCATATACATGATCCATAGCTTGGCTGTACGATGATCATTGAGAGATTCACGCCATCTTGTGGAAGCTTCTTGTAGCTTTGTGAAAGGAGTAGTTCCTACAGCTTCATCAAGGGGTAGATTGCCATCTGAAACTTGTTTGCTGACATTGTGTATTGCCGTAAGAATGTCTGCACCATTCTGGTAAGCTGAAAAGAAGAATTGCCATATATACCTATACTGAAAAGGTCTTGTGTATATATTATTCCATTACTCGAAAAATCAAATACATTGTATATAAAACTACATACTCTCATCTGGCAAAGGTTCAACATCATGCTCATCCAGCATATCTTGGGGTTCTTCATTCACTGCTATATCCTCTCCATCAGTAGGGTCAAGAGAATCTGAAAATCATACAACATGTTTAGTTAGCATGTCCACATTGAAACAAAGTTTTGCTCAAATTCAACACAGATGAATCAGAACATTATATGGGAACAAAACAAATAGGACAAATGTACCTTCAATCTGATTGCCATTGTCAGCATCGTCCTTGAAGACATGTGGTACAGGAACATGAAGCATTTGTGCTGTTGCAATTGTGTTCAGAGCAGCATCCACAAGACGGTGAGCCCTGACAGCTCGTGTGACTGCCTTTCCAGACAGCATTTGTTCAGCACTGCCCTCTGCGTAAACTTGAACTATGGCCTCTTTCAATCCAGATCCAGCCATTAGACTGCCAATTGATCCTAGGAAACTCATTTGAGTATGGAAACCCCCTAACATGAGGACAATTTGGTGAAGAGAACTCTGTGTCGGTTGTGACTCGATAACCATGTATGCTATCCACCAAAGCTGCTGGTCAAAGGTTATGACTGGTGTAGCACAATATCTGCCCGAATGTTCAGCAACATACTCCAACGTTGAGCGGACACAGGTTGGGTGTGATGGTGTCAGGTCTATCATAGGGAGACAGATATCCGAGCTTTTTTCAGGATGTGATAGGTCCTTGTGAAGCATCTGCATGTATCCAGACCACATTGGCTGAGATTGAGGCTGATGAAATGCTACTGTCCACATGATATCAAGGCAATCATTATGAATAAAAATGATGATGAACATCCACCTTTTGATATGAGATTTTGGACAAGATTTCTCTGGGGTCAACTTGGTTTACCAAGTTTACTTTTATCCAAATGTCTTATATCTTCAAGGCGCACATCTAGCCGTGGGACTTTTGCGAGAACTCTTGATAGCTGGAGTGAATGTTGCCATTTGCCCCATCACATGAATGGACCCATATCCATCAAGAGTTCTTGATGCATGGTCTACATTATCTGCCTGGTACTGTAGAAATGAAGTTGAATCGTCTTCAGGTACATCTACACCTTGCACAACAGCAGCATTTGTTCTGTACTTGTTTGCCTCAGAGTATGAAGCGCAGAAACCAAGTTTGCTGATCATGTCTACTAGATCACGATGACCATATTTGTGCTCCAAGGTAACACTAAGTCCTACTTGAAGGGGTGGAAGAAACGATCTTGGGCATGTTGATTGCATAATTGATTGACCTATTGAAGCCACACGAAGTTTGCATTTTGCTCTTAATAATGCTACTCAACAACAATTGAAGAGAATGTGGAAGATAAGCCAAATTTCTTTCAACAGAAGACATGTCTTCTGATGTAGGGTATTCATCATCATGACGCATGGATTTGATATCTGCTCTTATGAACTTCCCAACACTTTCAATAAGTTTGTCCATGTCTGAGACATCATTTATTTTCGAGGCTCTGACTTCTGCTTCTTGTACTATAGATTTCAAATTGGATGTCAGAGTTACAATGTTAGGAAGTTGCCGTATGGTGGTTATTGAAACTTTTGCACCATAGTGCTTTTCAAGCTCTCGCTTAAGTTGCTTTGGTGTGTAAACGTCTTCCTCTGACAGACCACTCTCTCAGCATAATTTGGTGAAGGTCTTGAAGTGTGATAGTCTCATCATCGTTTTCCTCAGATAGTCAATCGCATATTTCAGGCTATTAGCTTTGGATATGCTTTGTGGTCGACCAACCTTTCTTCTCTTGTTGGAAGAATGCTTGTCATCTAAAGAGTATATTTTGGAGGAACTTGCCTGCCATGAACAGTTCCTTGCAAGTGTGGTGATAGAGAGCTTCCTCGGCTGGAAAGATCATTCACTGTGGACAGACGAGATTGAACCTCTAAAGCCCATTCATCATTCCTGGTGTGGCTGGAGTAATAGCATTCTCTTGGAAACCCAAAGTAAGGACATGACTGTATCTGTAACATGCTTTGGTTGGCTTTTTCTGGGCAACACTTACATCAACAAAAACCACAAAACAAGCAGTGACTTTTGAAATTAAATATATCTTTGTTCGTCGATCTCAGATGTGCTTTGAGTATGTGAGATGAGTCACGTTTTTAAGCACATTTAATTAATTTAGGGTTTGTGTGCTTGCTCCTGCATGATTTGTGAGCAAAAGCATGTTTGCTACTATCAAAAAAGCCAAGTCAGGGAATGTCAAGCTCTCTCTTTGTTTGCCCTGTTAATGCCTAAACAGCCTTTCTCTGTCAATTTAACAAAGTCCCCATGCTGCTCAAAGTCGACAACTCCTTTGCAGATGACACAATTCATGACACTTCAACCTGAAAACAAAAAGAATAAACTTTTTCTATTCTAGTGCCTTGAAATAAGCAATTGATAATGTTTTAACTCATGGTTCGTTTGAGGTATCACAGTTATAAGGGAAATAAGGTTAGTTGTTAGGAAATAGCATCTTTGTCAAAAAGTTTGAATGGGGAAGTATGAATTAAATGCATATATTCAAGAAAATCAGAGATGTTTTGAAGATTGATGGTGTATAGTTATTCTATGAGATGGGACAAATAAAAACAGAGATTTACATACCTTTCAGTGGAAAATCCAGACAATTTGTAAGAAAATTATGCCTTTTGAAAAGCGTCTGCTTCAACCAAAATGGCCGTTCTGATACTACTTGACACAAAACTAATAGTATTTATGATTTTATTGACAGTCACCAAATGATTTTTATAAAAGGTTTAATATTAAATTGTTTGGCTGATAGTAAACAAAGATAAATGCCATTAAAGCAAATAATACTTTTTAAAGGTCTTCTATAGGAGATAGGAAAGACAAGTCTATAGTGTATGACAATTGTGCAATTAATGACAATTTTCACATGAATAAAAATAGAATTTAGGTCTAATTTAAAAGGTTAATGTAAGTTTAATTTATCATTAAAAGGATAAAAAGACAAAAATGTAACTTCATTGTAATATCAGATTTTGCCATTTTTATTCAACACCAACTTCGGCAGTCATCTTGTTTTTAAGCAGAAGTTTCATATTTATTGCAAAAATAAGACAAAGGGGGCATCCTAGAGCAAATCTGGTGTTATAAATGGATTCTCTGGACCTGAAAAACATGGGTTTACATAATTCTCTTGTTGGTATAGGTCAAATGGTTATGAAGATACAACATTTTTGGGGTTTTCGGAGCCTGAATGGCGGCCATCTTGGATTTCGGCAAATCTAGGTCATTAGCACCACTCAGATTGTGGTAGATTTTTAATCCTGACTTGTAGACATAATTTCCTACCAAATTCAGTTGAAAAACAAAATAAAGCAATTTTGTCCAACCTCTTCATTTTATTTACTGGACTAGTAGGTCAGTCTACTTCAAGGGTTAAGATTGAGGTCACCAATGCATCGAATAGATCGGTCACTATCCCAGGTCATACCATGCTGTGACGCTTAGAGCAAGTTGAAGTTATGGACCAACTCTCTATACCTGATGAACAGTCTTGAACCTCAAAAGATCTTTTTGATTTTGGGAAACTTAGTCAGACTTATACAGAGGAGAAAGTTGCGAGTTCAAGTCTCTAATCAATGAGTTTGATGATTTGTTTAGCAAGTCTGATTTAGACATGGGTCGTACAGATTTGGTGCAACATCGAATTGACCTTACTGATACCACACCTTTTAGAGAAAGACATCGAAGAATTCCTCCATCAATGTACCAAGAGGTAGAAATCACATCAAAGACATGCTTAGTGCTGATGTCATTCGTCCTTCTTCAAGTCCTTTAGCTTCTCCTATTGTACTAGTTCGTAAGAGGACTCTGGACTTAGGTTTTGTGTGCATTATCGCCGGTTGAATCGTAACACAGTTCGTAACTCTTACAGTCTGCCTCGAATAGAGAGGAGACACTTGATACTTTGCATGGGGCTAAGTACTTTAGTTGTCTTGATTTGAAGTCAGGTTATTGGCAGAGTTGAGGTTGCCGAGGAACATAAAGCTCCAGACGGCCTTCACTGTAGGACCATTAGGCTTTTATGAGTTCAACTGTATGCCGTTCGGCCTTACTAATGCTCCTGCAGTTTCAGTTCAGTTAGAGATAAGTTAGGCATATAGGTTTATTAAATTTATTAAACAGGTTAAAACATTTATTACAATTATCAACTATTAACTATTAACTGGAACATACTTTAATTTAAATTAACATTTATATATCTAGTCAGTTTATAAACTTAATAATGGCCGTAATTAGCGGTAGCGTTGGCCATGACAGTTCCATTTTGGTTATGTAAAGGTCATAATTGGCACATGTGTTGGTACAGTACTGTGCATTGATGTCAGTAATGTAATATTCATGCAATGTTGCTATGATTGGCCTAATTGTATTGTATGTGTTGTTAAATGTGAGAGTGTGTATCTGTCCCTCACTGAGAGACCTTCTCGTTCTTATATACAGGCAGGTACACAGTCACTTCACCCATCACAAATAAAAGATTGTCATAGTTGGTCCTGGTCACTCTTGTCTATCCCGCATCGTCCAGAGACCCGAACATTACACCCATGGACCACGGTCTCACATGGCATATGTGTATAACACTTTTGAACAATTATGAGTATCCGTGAGTCAGTGGCTTTTATACCATATCAAGATGCAAGGTTCAAATGTGATTTATAGAACCAGATAACCACAATCAACTGAATGTCAGCTAGTGATAAGCATTTATTTCTATTTATTTTATACAGAATAAATCCTTGGGAAGATAACGAACAATATGACCCAGCTTTACTGGGCATAATGACGTTTGCAAGAATGATCTTATAATTTCCGTTTTTGAAAGCGCATTAATGGGAGTAGACATACACGAACCTGAAAAAGGGGCAACGAGTTGAATGCGACTAAAAGGACGTATAAGTGAAAGTACACACCTGGTATTTTCATCCCCGACTGTGTTTGGGCAGTTTGACATTGGTACACATTGTGTGTGACTTGTAAGTCACATTTAAAACGCTTTATGTAAGAATATTTCCGTTGTTTTATGAAAAGCAATGACAAAACACCAGGCATTAACTGTTTTGTACGTCAGTTTAAAGAAAACCATGGCATATGTATATAACACTTTTGAACAATTATGAGTATCCATGAGTCAGTGGCAGTGGCTTTTATACCATATCAAGATGCAAGGTTCAAATGTGATTTATAGAACCAGATAACCACAATCAACTGAATGTCAGCTAGTGATAAGCATTTATTTCTAGTTATTTTATACAGAATAAATCCTTGGGAAGATAACGAACAATATGACCCAGCTTTACTGGGCATAATGACGTTTGCAAGAATGATCTTATAATTTCCGTTTTTGAAAGCACATTAATGGGAGTAGACATACACGAACCTGGATTATATTTATCGCAAACTGGCATTTGAAAAAAAGGACAACGAATTGAATGCGACTAAAAGGACGTATAAGTGAAAGTACACACCTGGTATTTTCATCCCCGACTGTGTTTGGGCAGTTTGACATTGGTACACATTGTGTGTGACTTGTAAGTCACATTTAAAACGCTTTATGTAAGAATATTTCCGTTGTTTTATGAAAAGCAATGACAAAACACCAGGCATTAACTTTGTTTTGTACGTCAGTTTAAAGAAAACATTGCCTTGTTTTAATATATACATTGTTCTAAGATGCTTCGGTGAAAGATCAAAGGCGCCGACAGTTTTTTTCAGACGATAATGTGCACTTTTTGCATAACGCCACAATGCATTGGCGTCACAGCGCCATTCTCGCCTCGTACAGCCTCCTACAGTAAAGTACTCCGTTGCATCCCGTTTCTTGCTTTGCAGTTGCTTCACTCAGCTAACATCACTGGTGGAAACATTACGTTTATGTTTTCCGACGGATAAAATGTCTCAGTTCGACTGACAATTTTAGAGTGACACGGTAACGTTCGCAAAGTTTACATTCCCACAATGCAATCGTGGAATGTCGATTTACTAGTCAGCTTCATCTGGATATACTGATCAAAACTTACGTTGGTAGTAGAAATGTGACGTTCATATTGCTCCATGTCGTCTACGTTAATCACAGATGTAATTAAAATAATCTAGAGAAGATATTTAACCCGAACGTAAACCGTCATCAAACTGTTTATCATTTATTTTTCTGGTAGCGTTGTCTTAACGTAGGAGGGCAGACACATCTATAGAACAGCGCGTCAGTTAGCCCTGTGAGAATTCGCAATTTAGGTCACCGACACGGCGTTTGTTTTCTGCCTAAGATTAATCGTAATTATCCTTAGAAAGTATTAAATTTGGCATCTTAGAAAAGAAATACAGTTCGCTCTACCACCATATATACATGTAGTGTAATAATGAACACTTTCGCCCTGAACTATTATAGTTAAAGCACGGGGACGCTTGCGTTCTCGTGCTTTAACTATAATAGTTCAGGGCGAAAGTGTGTTTTATTAATCTATACACGGTGGTAGAGAGAACTGTATTTCTTAATTACAAGGTAAACAACCACGAACACATGTCCTTCTCCGTCGTAAATGAATAGATCACATCTGACTTGTGTGTAATTTTGATTTTATCATTTAGATACGAAAACTGTACTTTGTCCGTTAGATTTCTGAAGTCACATATACACACATCACATCCCACCTCAGGAACTGGCAGCTGTTGTAGACACGTCAATATGTGCGATGCAAATGTATGGAGTTGCAGGACAGAATTGTATAATGCATCATTATCTGGAATCTTTGACTGTTATAGATGTAGTTCGTATTAAATGGATTTTCATACTTGACTTCGCATTAATTCCAGAGATGTTATACCAGCTTATCTCAAGCGACTACTCCATTCTGCACACATCAACCCAAATATGTTGAGTTATGTTTAGTCTAAGATATATCTGGAGATTATTAGCTGTGTTACAAAAGGGATCTTCGAGAGTCATAACGTTTCACAGAAAAAGAAACG
This sequence comes from Haliotis rubra, assembly GCF_003918875.1. NCBI lineage: Eukaryota > Metazoa > Mollusca > Gastropoda > Lepetellida > Haliotidae > Haliotis > Haliotis rubra. The sequence goes on from NW_025767634.1 coordinate 1,790,368, forward strand.
TTGGATTCGATTTGTTTTAAAGACTTGAGATCAAAAGGTTTGGTTTCCGTTTTCTAGTGTGTTTTGGCATCGGAGAAAAATTTAGCTAATCCTGTGCCGAGCGAAGCAAAATGTAAGGACGTATGTTTGAAATTGATATTTGGTCAAGTGTTTGTCTATTTAATCCTGACATTGATCTAACTGAGTTATTTTGAATGCCCATTATAGGTTGGCGTTAATTCAATCCTTAAACATCTTTACAAAAATCTCGTTGTCAATGTCATTATCACGCGTTTGAAATTGTCAGATTGTAGCAATAGTAAACAAATCCAACAATAATGACAAAAACCTGGATGTAAACAAACTCATAAAATATAAATGAAAAGTAAATACGCTGTATTTGCTCAGATTGAGAGCAGTGAAATGTCGAGATCTTATCGGCAAATGACATGGACATCCCACTGTTGATTAAATAAGTCACAAGTGTTAAATGACGTTACAATCACCTTTCAAATACATGAAATGGAAAACCGTTTTTTATGGAGAGTTCCAGTTAAAAGAACTTGAATCTTGTCATCTTTTACGTTTCAAGTTTGTCTCATTTTGAATAGATTCGTAAGGAATGAATTATTCCACTGAATGCAGTACCAAAACATTGGCTTTTGACTTGGCTTCAAATTGACAATAGATATGACCTCAGAAAGTATTAATATTTCCCTAAGCAGAAAAAGGCTGATGCCAACATTTCCAAACGGTGATAAGTTATTACTTACGGTTTAATTAGCAGTTGACTGCTTGGCCATCTTTACCAGTAGTAGTTCTCGGCAACTGAAAATGGTTGTGTACTGTAAATCATGAAATTAATGCGTCACGAATTTAATGCGAGCTCAGGAATCTGATTATAAAATATGACATCCTGAATCTTTGATGTTGTTCATTTTCTTTTCACACTTGTTATTTACCGAATAAGCTGAATTGAGTTTGTTAAGCATGAATGGAAATGAGCTAACGATGATTTGATTACGCTGCCATGTTTGATCACGTGATTGCTTGCTACTTCAGGATTCAGGATTCAGGATTTTATTCTCATAAATCATACAAAATGATATCGAGAACATACATATATTTTGATAAATACAAAGTGCCATTTTGGCTTATATGCATATGAATATAATATAAATGTATAACTAAACAGGGATAATACAATTTTCGTTAAACTTGACAATTTCTGTACCAAAGAATGATAGTACTATCATAATATATCATTCCTTACGAATCTATTCAAAATGAGACAAACTTGAAACGTAAAAGATGACAAGATTCATGTTCTTTTAACTGGAACTCTCCATAAAAAACGGTTTTCATTTCATATATTTGAAAGGTGATTGTAACGTCATTTAACACTTGTGACTTATTTAATCAACAGTGGGATGTCCATGTCATTTGCCGATAAGATCTCGACATTTCACTGCTACTACTTGTCTTATGACAACACTTATAAACGTAATCCGACTTGAAAAACTTCTGTTGAAAGGAAGCCGCGATTTCAAAGGTGAGCACAGATCGCGATTTACAGTATTCTAAAATATCAGTTGTGGTATGGAAGAGGAGGTAATTATAACTGTTCATATGCTTATCTTGTAGATGCCTCAGCCATGAAACTGGTGAACCATCTAGTGGAAAAGGTTACAGTCAAGACATTCTGTCGAGCAGATAGCAGTGAATTTGGTTCCGTCGCGTGTAATACACGAGCGTTACTTGTTGACCACACATGTAAATACGGAATGCACCAACAGCCAATACCACTTCAGACAACACTTAATTGTCCCTAACCTAAGTGTCAGACCCTTAAAAGACGAAAATGTGCTAGTATCACCATACATCTTATACTTTCTTTCTTGCAACACAGAGATTTTAAAGTTTGTGATGAAGATTCCCTCGTACAGCAAGAAGTTGGTTTGTTTTCTAGCGTCCCCACATAGTCTGTCCTAGTTATAAGAAGACACCTTAGGCTGAATTCTTCACAGAGATATTTTCCTTTTGAATACATTTAGACTATGTTATTTTCAAAAGTGATAGTTTTCGGTTTGTCATTATCAGCACCATATCCATAATTGTAGGTTTCATCAAAGTGGTAAACTTCAGAGACGTTAATATCTTTGGGCGTTCAACCTATATGAAGCTGATAGAACGTAACTAGAACATAACCGGACATGTACAAGATATAGTTAAATCCCACCCACTCACTCACTATTAAACGAAAACACCAGAGAATAATCAGTCTCTATTATCACATGACACGACACGATTATCACTTAAAAAGGAAAAGAAGATGTGAACAATTTATGGTTGATAACTGAAAGTTATAGACAGCAAAGGTTAAGCATGACATTGTCTTGCTCCACCCGTATGACCCGTCAGGAGTTGCTGCCTGGCATCGCACAGCATTGACACCTGTCATGCGACCTCGACCTGGAAACATACCAGAACAAGCACATCTCTACACCTGTTATACGTTTATGTATTCCTGGAGATGATGTTTGAATTGTATTACCCTGAATGGAATAGCGAGCAAGATTAAAATCAATATTCATGATATACGTGTCGGCAGAATAATTCATTTGTAAAATAATGTTCACCACACTTTGTTGCTTCTGACATGATCATTACTGTTATAATCTCTGGTTAAATTGTGGGAAAGGGAATGGTGCTTAAATCCAATTGTGAAATTGGATATAAAAATGAAATGTGTCCCCACAGAATAAGTCTGTCTTGATATGCAATCACAAAATCCTGCTTGACATGTGAATTATCTCTTGCGACCAAGACAGATCTTTTACCAATATCGATTCGCTGAATGCCAATGGTACTGCTGTCCATGTGCATAGTTCCAATGACTTCATTCAAATCTGAGAGGGGCAATATCACACAAAAAAACAACCTGTTAGGAGACTCATCTGTGTAATGGGAAAGGTGAATGCCACTTGTCAGAGGATGGATTCATGTCGCTTCTGTCGTAAATTGGTAACAGACATGGCATTTCCTACATGTTATTATTCCTTGCACTTTTACAGTAGTGTAAGCTTTGTGTGACTGTGTAATGTAACCCACTCGCAAATTCAGAGTCAGATACATAATGTACTGTTATTTATGAGACCATGGAAAATAAATAGTCTGCCTGTCTCTCTCAGTGTAAATACACTCAATTTCTACCGGAAATCGACGTTGGTTTATATGTCTGGCTCATATTTATTACCTATAAGTGATACATAACCTTCTTTTTGATTAAAAAACGCATGAAGTAGACATCAAAGTACCCTAGTCTGAAAGACCAGTAATATTCAGTGACGAACGTAGGTGTGTCAAAATAGTTACCACGTTTTCTCCTGAGTAAAGTGTATGTCAAATAATATAAAAAAAACATTTATAAGAACACTGCATTTGCAGATGAATGAAACATCTTGGTTTTATCAATACATTATTTTCGTTTGTCGACCTGAAATGAATGTTTTATCATTGAGAACTACTGAAACAAATATCCATCGTTTCCTTTTAACAGTAGAGTAACACAGTTTATGCACGATATTGTGCAGTTCATATAGAATACGACGATTTATTGATAAGTTCTAAACCTTAGAAGAATGGGTGAAATCAGCTCTGCATTTAGAAGATATGATATAATAACAATGCTCATTTTTTCGCCTAGCATACGACGCAATGCCGTTCTCTGGCGTTACATTATTACCCTGGCGGAATTGTACTTTCAAATCCGCTACTACGCGCTTCGCTCGACCTTATAGGTCCGTACATCCGCTTCTCAGGTACCCATTTTAAACAGCTGGGTGGACTGTGTGCAATGTGGAAGAAGTGCCTTACACAACACAGTATGAGACCCGGGTCAGAAATGTTTGGTGTCTCCACCGGGATTCGCACCCGGGCCTTTTGCGTGAGAGGCCAGCATGCTAACCACTACACCACTGTGATCCATACAGATATTTCTTGTGGAAACACTTATTTTGGACTCCTAGCAAGGGTTTTGGCAACAATTGGGGTGCATTATAGACGAATGCAACAGCTGATGAATCAACCCCAAACCCTTGGAAAACTTGGACAAGAACTCTTTGGCCTGTGCAGTGGCCGATTAGAGTGTTTTCCTGTCCACGAGGAGACGCTGTCAAGGCCACTCTAGGAGCTCACACTCCGTTCCAACAATTCTGACAGGGTGAAAGTTTGCAGTGGATGGTCATCGTTTATTTTTCTAATAATTCGTTTCATCGTTTATATTACTACCTGGATGATAACAGCACGATAAGCACACGCTACTTGCATTGTGTATTAACTCCTAATTCCCTTCAATTTTTCCTTTCCAAGACTAATATAACATTGGAAAAGTGATGCATATACATTTATCAAACTTGCTCGTTTTCTAATTTAGTCAGTATCTATTTGGATACAAAACATGACTTACTGCCGAACTAAACACCGAATGCAGAGTTCAGTGCATCATTTAAGGAAATGGTTCTTACAAAATTGATTTTCATTGTCCCAAAAGGCCCCCTTTAATACCATATTTTTAACTTTTACGTTCATTTCTTTCGATAGAATCTATTTTAACATGTGAAAATCTGATCTAAGAAAATAATGAATGTTTAACGCATCTGAGGATTATTCCCTTGATACACTCAATAACGAACATGAATAAACTATATGAGCACATCAATTCAAAACAACATTCTGGAGAGACCTTAATTAGATGTAATACTTTATAAATATGTTTCGAATAAGTTTGATGTGAAGGACATTTAGTAAGTGGATGAAAATAAAAAATCTTCAAAGTTCTCAGAATATACTGCAGGCATCCATAAAATAGTATGTTCTGATGTTACAAAACAAAGTATAGTGTCATCCGTGAAAGTGTCAATTGCGGGTGTTGGCATGGCCTTCTGGTGCTTTATGAAAACATGGCTTTTTAGATTATGAATAATCTATTAATGTTCAAATAATCGTACGTAATTTTAAAGCGTTGTCTAATAATGTTTATACTATTCAGAGCAGTTACTCTGAAGTGATATTTATAAGCATTCAATAACGATATACATGAATAATCGTATTTATTCAGTTCTGTGCATTTGGACTGGATCCAATTGACTGAACCATTGGTTCCCGCAAACTAAAAACATGGATTTGTGATAATTGACTTCACTGACAAATGTTAAGATAGATAGTTTTTCATGGAAATGAATCTGCACGTAAGGTGACATAACGAGAACAGTTTTTTTGGTATGGTACAGGTAATCTCTTGACAAAAGCACCACAGTGACGCGATTTTTCACGGGTCGATACGGTATGAAATATACTATATACTTACAAATGATTGGGTGTAAATATTTGTATCAGTAACCCCACCATGTGTATGTCAGCGCTGGTAATATCCAAAACACAGAATACCAATGCAAAAATGCCAAATTGGAGCAAATTATAGCGCATTATGTTCTTTGACACAATGCAGTCTGAGACAGATTAAGACATTTTCCTGTTCGTCCAATTAATTGATTCAACAGTGAGGATGACTGCCTCTCTTTGATCGGAAGTCCTGACACGACGAGGACAAGTGTCTCAGCACACATAGTTTCAGAAGTTCAATTGGTTAGATGGATTGATAGGCCATTTAATACATTGATAAGTATAGATCGTTGGATTAAGACGCCCATCTCATAAGAATTACCAGGCACTTTTGGTAATATCCAAGTCATGGGGAAAACTTGCAATTCGTTTGAAATGTACTTTGATTTTGGGTTTGCAAAAGTCATACGCGATCACGTGGCCAAACTCGAGATTGTATCTCGTATTTAGAGAGCGCTCTTGACATCAAGAAATATATTTGTTTTAGCTTTCCTACACGCTTTCGAACACTTGAAGTATCATTATCAGTCTCACATACGAATTGAAACCGATGAACGCATTAATTACTTGTAAGCAACAAACTAAGAATTTACTAAGCTTTATGCCTTGCAATGATTCAAACAGCTGGTGACGTTAAGCAATGGCAGCTAGTACCTTGCACACAGCAACATGTAGAGAAAGAGATTATATATCACATTCATTTGCATGATACAAAAATGCCCAATTATGTTAAAAACTGTTCATCTAAAGCGTCTTTATACAGTTGACTGAGGAACAATTCACCTTCGATAAGTCCAGAAGGTTTTTTTTCTTCAAAATTTAGTCGCAAGAAGAGATTTATAAAATCAATGGTGAAGGGATATCCTGTAAAATATCTGTTGAAATACTATGTATATCCACTTGCCGCAAGAACGACACAGCATAGAGACCCTCACCGCAGTACCGCTCAACACTAAAATCCGTTGTTGCTTATGCCCAAGAAGAGAGTTTTGCAACGACATCCATATTGTCATTGGGGCGATTAGTCAAATTTAGGAGTGAAACATCACGAGAAGTACAACATATGATTTGCGAAGGAAAATATAATTCTTTATTCCAGTTTATACTTTCAGATACATCTAGCAATGCAGCAGTTAGTCCACAATATATAACACAATCATATCCTCTTTATTCACGATGTACCTGTAGGGTATGAGTGACAGGCCAACAATCTACGATTACTAAACAATACAGACAAAACGAAGAACTATGTTACATGTATCAAATGCTTCACAATTGAATAATAGCTTTTCTTTGGGTTCGATTTTAGTTTTTAGTTTAATATGCATAATCAGTTGCATCTGTCAATGGGGACTAAACATGAATTTCTAAACTTATGAAGTTATGAATAGAAACACAATTGCCAGTCCAATGTCCAGAGTAATAAAGATTTAGTTGTGTTGTTTACCAATTGTAAACAGGTAATGGTTTGAGTTAACGATGGTGCTTGATTAAAGCCTAATACGCTAAATAGTCATTCCTTATCAACCAACACTACATGTAGTTTCCTAGCTAATGACACAGTGGCACCGGAAAACCATTAAACTTCTTGTCACGTTTTCCTTCTTTAATTCTGTTATGGCGGACCGTCCCAGCATGCAGCTGATAATTAACGGAGCTCACAACGTGAAGTGGACAGGCCACTGATTCACTGTCAGTTGATGAATTACTAATGAACCGTATCATTCACACATGTTGCAAATATTCTAGCAGTACATAAATGACCATGAAAAGAATAACATATAAACATGAACTAACAGACATGAATATAAAAGTAACTTGCCCATTAAAAAAAAAGTCGAATTTTTAATGGTATTTCGTATGTACCGCACAAGCTGACCCACATATGTTTTAAAACCCCACTAAAGGCAAAAAATGAATGGCCGATGAAACTGCATAGAAACAGAAGGAACAATCTTTGCTCAAGAACGTGTTTTTTGTATGACGTCCCGAGGGAGTAGAAGTTGGTTTATAGAAAGCACTCGAGCATCCTGTCCGTGACACTGAAAGATAACGTGATAGGTTCCTTCCTATGTTGCTAAATAAAAGACATGCTGCGCTACTGGTGGATACCATTAGGATCATTGATCTGAGAGGAAAAATATAGATTTTTATCCTACAGCGTTTTTACAAGATGAGAATGCCCTCAAATTAATGACAACATAATTTACAGATTTTGTATTCCTGTTTTTTGTTCAATTAAATATACATCAACTCTGATGCAGATACTTTCTTGCAAAGCTGACATCTGTGCTAGACAAATGTCAGGAATTAATTCTGTTGGGTAATGATATCAGAGAATCTCAACAAAGGTCATGTCCTGTGAGATATTTCTCTGCACCAGGAATGGCTTTTGAGTAGTCTCTAACTTATTTTTTTTTCTGTCCCTGTGTGGAATCAGATAAGTTTAACCACCACCGTAAACTCTTCTGATTTCAGGCAGAAATCAAAGAAAAATATGCAAGACTGCGGTATATAATTTGTGACATGTGACGTGTTGAGTTTATTCAAATTGTGATGTGTAACAAGTTCTGGTTAGATAAAGTGTGATGTGATAGACCAGATGTGAGACCAGTGTACAGTTTCACGTTGTAAACCTGGGGATACTTAATATAAAAGTATGAAATACATGTTTGGGGCGTCAGCTGTGTTATCGATTTAAAAGAAACCACTGATACGCCACATTCAAATATAGTAATATTTTCACAAAATATGTATACTTGTATATTTGCTTTTTAAGAGAGCTTGGTGAACCAGCATTACGATTCCATTGTAGATATTGGTGCATTTGATCGATGTATCAAATCCTCTTGTGCCTTCAACAATTTCGTACACTATATGAGTAGATGTGAGTAAGTGGATTTTACGCCATATCAAGATCCGTGACACCAAGAGTGGGCTATAAACGGCACCCATGTGGGTAATCGACCCAGATAACGTCAAGCCTGCCCAACCACCACAACCAATGAGTAATAAGTATTTATTGTTATGAAAGACAGAATACACCCCTGTGCAGATGAAAATAGCATAGCAACACACAATGAGAGCTTTGCTATGCATAAAACATTTGCAAGAATGAACTTGTAATTGATTATATTTATCGCATTTACTGGTATTTGAAAAAAGGCAACGAATTAAATGCCAGTAAACGGAGGTACATAAGAAAGTACGCACAATCCCCAAACACCAGGTGTTTACTTTGTTTTCTACATCAGTTTAGAAGAACAGTTTCGTGCTATAATTTATGTATTTGCAACTACAAGGATCACAGCCACGAACATATGTCCTTTTGCGTCGTAACGAGCTAGTGTGTAATTTTGATTTGATATTGATGCGGCAAATGTACTTAATCCGGTATACTCGATTACGTCAAGATGTGCGATGCAAATGCATGGTGGTCTTGGACAGAATTGTATAATGCATCGTCTTAAAGACGTACGTAGTTCGTATTGGATTCACTTTCATACTTGACTTTGCATTTATTCCAGAGATGTCATACCAGCTTATCTCAAGCGACCACTCAATTCTGAACACATCAAAGCAAATATGTTGAGTTTTGTTTCTTGTCTAAGATATGTCTGGAGATTATTAGCTGTGTTACAAAGGATTCTTCGAGAGCCATAACGTTTCACAGAAATAGAAACGTTGGCTTGATTTGTTTTATAAAGACTAGAGATCAAAGTTTTGGTTTGCGTTTATCATGTGTGTTTTTTGGCATCGGAGAAAACTTTAGCCGAGTGAAAAAAATTATAAGGACGTATGTTTAAAGTTGATTTGGACAAATATTTGTTTATTTTTTTTGTCATTGATATAACTGAGTTATTGTCTGAACACATGAGTAATACCCATTATAGGTTGACGTTAATGTCATTTGAACGCTCTTACCTTAAATGGAATAGCGAACAAGATGTAAAATCAATATTCATGACAAACATGTAGGCAGCATAACGATTATAATTTAATTAATTTTAGTTTAATAATTATTTGTTCACCACAACATAATGTTCACCACAGTTTGTTGTTTCTCAGAAATTGAATGTCTTGAGATATAACCACAAAATCGTGCTTTATATGTAAATTATATCTCGCAAACAAGACAGATCTTTTACCAATATCGATTCGCTGAATGCCAACGGTGCAGCTGTCCATGTGTATAGTTCCAATGACTTCACTCAAATCTGAGAGGGACAATATCACCCAAAAACTGTTAGGAGATTAATCTGTGTAATGGAAAAGGTGAATACCACTTGTCAAAGGATGGATATATGTCGTTTCAACGACTGAATTGGTAACATACATTGCCTACATGTTATTTTTCCGCTTACTTTGTCTGTAGTGCAACCTTTGTGTGAGTGGGTAATGTAACACGCTCGTCAAACCAGAGTCAAACACATAATGTAATGTTGTTCATGAGACCATGGCAAATTATCAGTCTGCCTGTCTGTCTAAGTGTAAATACACTCAGTTCCTAACGGAAATCGACATGGGTTTACGGGAAATTTGTTGAAATCAGAAGCAATGTCTGGCTCATATTTATGACCCATTGGCGATACACCACCTTCTGTTTGATTCTAAAACACATTAAGTAGACATCAAAGAACCCTAGTCTGAAAGGCCAGTAATTATCAGCGACGAACAAAAGTGTATAACCATCGTTACCACGTTACCATGTATACAAAATGACATAAAAATATACATTTAATCATGGGAGGCAAACCATTTATCAGACCAATGCACTTGCTAATCAATGATTCAACTTGATTTTATCAATACATTATGACATTTGTTGACCTGAAATGAATGTTTAACAACTATCCAGAAATATCCATCGTTTTCCATAAATAGTAAACACATTTGCTACACGATATTATGTAATTCGTATGGAAATTCGACGGTTGATTGATATGTTCTAAGCCTTACAATGAATTGCATAATAGTGAACTATTTTGTTCTTGACATAAATTGTATGAGTCATTTGATCGTAGTGTTTCTAATGGAAACTGAGCAAACTTGACACCAAAACACCCCCCTCGAGGTATGAGTAAATGTATTAGCATCGGGAGGGTCAGTAGGCTGGGGAGATTCTATGATATTTTCACACTGGAACATACATATGGCTTTTATGAAATGAAATGAAAATGCAAACAGACTACAGGCAACAACCTGTATCTATACCATAACAAGAAAAGGGCACTGATATAGTAAACTTGTTGGATGGTGAAACGTGGCCACTCCTCGATACAGAAGTAGAGGGCATGTTATCCGTACAAATTCTTTTGTTAGGTTCAGTCTCATCAGGGATTCGAACCCACACTCAGCCACCACGTTATCCGGGTTAGATCGTTGACTTTGTGTGTTCTAGAATCTGTACTTTACCGAGAAAGTGTAATCCGAATTAAACAAACATTACACTATTTGATCACTTTCTAAATGGCATGATGTGTTTATACCTGTATTCAATTTGAGATCTTATGTATGAGTCACTTGAGAAAGAACAGTCTTGGATTGAATACATAGATACGATCATCTTCAGTCAGTTTGTATTCATTAGACTTTATGTCTTGTGTATGTGTTTCGAAAGTATTTACATAAAACAAGTTATATGGTGAATATAAAACCAGTGATTGATGCAGCTGAGAGGGGATCATGTTAACACAAACCTTTTTCACACTACACAACCATAACCTTCTAGTGAGTCAATGAGATGTGTGAGAGAACTTCTAGAATGATTTATAAGCGTTTGTAAATAGCCTGTGTAACATACGGATTCATTTGCAATGTATGCAAAACACTGTAAATAACACGAGTGCATCAATGTAATCATCGTATTAAATGTATAATACAGCATTTAGTCTATTCATATCTTCATTCAGGTTAATAAATACGGCGTTATACTAAGTGTGACAGGTTGGGAATCTCTTCTTCGTAATACCTAAACGTAGGCATTGTTTCATTAAAATTTGTATTGGACCTTATGAGTAGCTAAATAGTATCATCTCATTTAACGCCATATTCTATATCACTTCATCGTAAAATATGTATATGTATAAACAGTATGTGCATTTACATTTGGTATCAATGTTAATTAGGTTTCTCCCTTGTTGTATCTATCTCAAGATTATATTGTGCGTCATATGTATGTGTATTGCTGTAAATTTGTTCGTATTAGCGTTTGACGTATAAACAACTGATTATGTTTAATGGAATACTGATATGTTTTATGTGTTGTAATACCTCTTGTGGCAAGCCTATGGCAATCTTAAAATGTGTAGGGTGTCGTTGATTCTTGCCTTGTCAGGTAATGTCACATTTGTAAAATGCTTACACTCATTCGAAAACAAGTGATGATCTCTGTCTTGTTCTTGGCAACCCAACAACGTACATCGGCGTCATATGTCTGTATCTGTGTCTCTAATGCCGTAACGGAGGGATGTTTCTTATGGTATGTATGCTCATGTGCATTAGTGCTGATCCATGAACGTGAAATAAGTAACGGGGTCAGTGCATCAATCGGTACTCTGTGTTTAGACCCATGTACAACAAGGTCTTTTAGCATATGCAAGTATGCAATTGTTCCTGTATGTTGGTATTACTGTATCACAGCTTTCCCTGTCATAGACGGTCGTTAGGCGTATCCAAATGGCTTTGGCACCGTTTTCACAATTCTGTAATATATGTCCCTGCTTACATAAATGCCATGTTTGGTCAGTGTTCACATGCCCCAGAATAATTTATTCCTGTTCAGAAAATATTTCCCTTCAATGTCAAACAGGCTACATATAAAATGACTAGCCTTTTGTTAAGTTAAAATAACTTTTAACTCTACAAATTATTAGTTCAGTGGGATGCACTCTGAACCATTGGTTGTCGAGTGTCTCCACACACTGAAACAAATATTACCTTTAAAACAAGACGCCAGTCAGGAACAGAAATGCCAATGATCCAATGATTAAGAATTGTAACACAGTGTTAACTGTTTCATGTTACTTGGCCAAAACGTTTATCTTAAGCTTTCGGTATTCGATGACCTGAAATTGTCAAAATGGCATTTGCTTTCATTCATTTACCTTCCTGAACCAGAAATGACTGAGTATCGTGAAAGCGCCTCATAATATTTCATACTTTGACAGAAAAAACTATCCTTAAAACCATGTCAAGAAGGGTGGCTTTCAATTAGTCATTTTTTTCTTTATATCGGACAATATTCCAGAAGCTCCAGCCATAGGGACCAACCGTTTAACGTTTGAGGTATAATCTTCTAAGAAAATTTTAAAGAGCGTCATACAACTTTTCCTCAAACGTTGTTGATCAGGGCTAGAACATTCAAGGCCTTAGAAAGCCCTTAAAATATGGTATATATATATACTCGTCAAATACATTTTCAAATGTCACACATCCGTGACCAAACTGAGGTCAGATCCAATTTTCTAGTTTGACATGTACCACATGTTCCCGTGTTTTTCAGAGCAATTGACTCGACTCTGCATGGGTTTGTGACGAGCGAACACCCGTTTTCATGACTTTGTGATAATGATCAAATACATGATTATGATATCGTCAGAATCTTACAATGAACTCAGAGATATCTTGTGATTATGGAAAGGATATCGTCCATCATATATAAATATTATACATTCTATGTTACAATATGAATAGTGCTGTCCCCAAAAATTCTGATATTACTACCACTGGAAAATACACAGTAACTATATCTAAACATCTTATACTTAAAGTTAATTTGTTGACATAAGTACCCATGTTCGTTTACAGAAGAACATGTGACTTGACTTTGTATGTGCAAACAAATTACACCATTGCTACCAGTGGGACAGGATACGCTTATCTTGCAAGGAGGACCTGGTATCATTATTCTTTTATAGTGCTTCTTCAATACCTGATATAGCAGATTTCCTCTGATGATCGAAATGATGTTGGTCACTTGTATACCATTAACTACCTTCATTGGTTTCCTTGATGTATTAGGCATAGTTGTTAAGAATTTATCGGTAATAACAAATGTATTCCTGTCTTTACTTACACATCTAGAAACGTTTATTCAATCTTGTTTTATCATGTTGGAAGTGTGAATTGCACCGTTTTGTGTAGTACATGTCGCATAACAACGTTTTCAGGATCCTGGCATCCCAGGCTTCGGAATCCTGATCACAAATGCTTCGGGTTCATCATCTGTCGTGAAACTCTACACCGTTTCGAACACAAACAGCTTATTTACTAAACGTTGTGTAACCATGAATAATTTTTACGCGCAGCACTTTCAGTTAAACATTAAACAGGTGACAAAGCAGCGGAATCGTATATAACGTCTTCTTCTCTAAGAAACGTCCGTTGCATCGCTTGGCAATTGCAAGATTATGTCTTTCAATTTTTTCATGCACATACCTGTACAAAAAGGTCAAAACACTTCTTGCCAACGTAATGATAATATGCTCAGTCGACCGTATGGCAGGTCTATCACCATGATGCAGTAGAAGACTGTGGCTTTTGACGCAATTGTCAGAATTATAAAAGTTTCTGCTGTGACACCACCAGGAGAAAGTCTGCACCAGTGGCATCTAAGCATTCCATCACCTTTGCATCATCACTTGCTGATATGAAACAACAAAGTGACCCAATGTATACATTTGCAACTTCAGCGTTACATATACATTGTTGATGCTTTACGAACCATGGTCCTCATCCCAAACCGTGTTTTTGCACCTAAGAGAAGTGTGAATCACATATGCCAGTTAATATTCACTCTTCCCTATGGTGACACAGTAGCTACAGACCCAGACTAACTAGATTAGCGGACACAGATTCGAATTTGTGTTGGAACAAATACCCAAGCACTGTTTGTGTTTCCATAGAAAGGAATGTTTTGTTAACAATAAGGATACGCATGTTGTTTCAATCTGAATGTTACACATATACGACCATGATGGAAAAATATGTACACATTATACAGCAATAGAAGCGACTAAGATTAAAAGCAGGAATATTAAGCTAAAGCGGTTATTCCATGGCTCCCTCCAACCGGCCCCCAGAAAAGAGGACACACACAGAGAATTATTTAAACCAGTTTCTGTCAAATTGTCAAATAAGTAGGGAAAGGCTATCACGGTTAACAAGACTTATTATTTTGTTTCTTTTTCAATGAAATGCCACTTGTACAGTAATGGCCAGGTATATCACAAAAACCTAAATTTGCATGCAGGCTCCAGATTAGACAGAAAAACAACACGTGGCGAATCTTTAGCATTTATTTGTCTTATAGTCTGACAATAATTACACCTGTTCATGTGGCAAGTGAACTTTAAGTGATGTACGGGATTGTGTGAAACGAGACATATAATACTCATAATCATTAGCATAGTTCTTTCATGAAACGTGAAATAGATGGTCTCATTGTTTGCTAAGCTTTGCATCTAAAACGCAGGAAAGCGTATCATTTCTAGTCACTGTATGCTTCAAAGTAAGCAGTTTCCAGGACACAGTGGCATTCAGTAGAGTCAGTCGGTAAGTAAACTCATAATACATGTTGAAGAGAACACAATGAATGGAAAAGGTTAAGAGCTTTTCTCACCCTGCTTTGGTACACCTTAGACAGTTTGTACATCTATAAAATAAACAGAAGGAAATGAATGCAAAATATACCTCAGACCAAATACACATTGAAATACAATCGCAGAATATTGAACTACATGAAAAACAAGGAAGAACCTTTACAATTATCTGTTCTTCAAATACAAGTTACACCGCTCTTCATGCGCAGAATAGCAATGGTTGATTTGGGCAAAGGAATGGGGAGATATATCTTTGATGAATCAGCCTGAGTCACATTTGAAGATTAGCTAGTAAACTGGCTATTACTATTGTGTTTTTAAGAGAACATACGAAATAATGATATTATAATATACATATATCTAATAAAATTCATTCAGGCACCTGGATACCATGCCTGTTCAACATAATTCAGCAGGAAGAGAATCTGGTCTTCGTCTTGTTCTAACACTATACCTGCAAAATTGACAAGTTAAACAAGGTTTGGGCAATGCCGTTATAATTATCTTCGTGATTTTGTATGGAATGTTACACATATGTCATTATTATTTTCGAATAATCGTTACTATGTCCCATACAACTGTATATATGAAGTTGTCGCAGTGATGGTTCCTGCTAGTTTAAATGATATGGGTATTTGGTCAAGATTCATGTTTGTTCTCAATGACAGATCACAAAATATGCACACAGCAGCCACCGCGTTTCAAGCAATAATACGTTTGTCAGTTTTCTCAGAGTGTCAAAAACTACACTCGACACTGACAGTGGCTGCTTCGTGAGGTCCATCGACTATTCACTGTTTGCCTTGTCTCCGGAGAACCCGAAACATACTTAACTTTTCCATCGCAACATGTTAACAGATCCTTGAATCCTTTCCTGAACTTACGGCTGAAAAAGCAATATATCAACGGGTTAACGCAGCAATTCGATGACCCCAGCCATTGAGCAACAGGGAATATAATATCGCTGACAATTTTCTGTGAATTGACGTCAACTTCAGGTTGGATCATTCGCCAGAATTTTAAGCCATACAATGGCAGCCATGAAAATGCAAACAGAATGCAAACAACAGCCAACATCTTTATGACCTTGACCTTTGATCTCTGTATAACGCCTGTACTACTGTTTCTTTCCCCCAGTGTACCGCGTCGCCAAACTTTAATTCCAATAAGAACATAGCATACAACGATCATAGCCAATGGTATCGTGTAGCAACAGAAGAATATGACACCCATGTAGTAAGCTTGTTGGATGGTGAAGCGTGGCCACTCTTCAATACAGAAGTACAGAACCTGTTTGCTGTTGATATACTCCACTTCCTTATAGAAGACAAGCCAAGGAACCATTATGGCAAAAGCTGTCACCCAAATTCCAAGCAGGATAAGACGAGACTTGCGAGTATCGATTTTTAACACAAGGGTGTGGCAGATGGCGAAGTACCTGTAATGAAAAACAAAGATTTGATAAAGTCAACAGAACATTTCACTGTGCTCTGTAAGCAAATGTTCATTTGAATATAAAAATATATTTATGGCGATTTTCATTTACCGTTCGAAGTTGTACATGTTATGAACGGTGAAATGAACAAAAAACATAGAAATTATTTTGAAATGCTTTCATTATACGGAGATAGAAAAATCCAGCATATTTTTTTATGGATGAGATATTTGAAATGTGTTGATAACAGTTTTAAGATGTCATAAACTTCGTTCACCGACATATTATTCTTGGCTTTATTGCGACAGGGACAATTCCCAATACACTGACGGGTTAAAATATTGCTAGGCATTACATTAATGTGAAAAAGGAACTGTTAGCAATCGTTCTAATGAACTATTCCAATATTCCTTGAAACGTATGCGAAATCGTAAAGACGTCTTTTTTCTAATCCTCAATGTTCAGCAATTCGACTGATTAAAGCTTCTTGAAACGATAGCGGTAGCGTCACAAGAGAACGAAATTCTGACAATATTGCATAGCTAAATCACAAGGAACTCGCAGTAGTATCCAAAGGAAATGTATACTGGTTACGACTTTTCATAGAGAAGAATGCTACTTGTGTAGGTCACAATAAAGTTTAAACAGTACAGCATAATTAAAAGGAGAGATGATGAATATTATGGAACCGACAACGTCACAATGCTATTTGGTCCATATATGGAACCGGGGATGCATCTTGCTTCCAAGGGAACGGTTACGGTTATCACAGAGTCTGATGCCAATCATCACATCTACAGTCTATTTGTCTCAAAATGGGGAGATGAATGGCAAACTAACTCAATTCGGGACCAGTTCATGAAATGTTAGCACGGTACATGACGATGGATCCTGGTACTCAACAATATCTGCTGTTTCGTATTTATACCCATCACTGGTAAAAGTTGTTTGAGATACTTTAATTATCTTATGTATACAAGTTGGAAACTTCATCGTGAATGTGTGTGTGGTGGGTAGGAGGAATAGCGCAAACAGGCACTGTACGTGCTACAATATTCGCTACCCAGCTGATTTCGAAACAGTTGATTTTTAAAGGTGTATGATTCTGTCAATGTGAAGCTGAAATAGGAAAATCATTTTTGCCGTAGATAAATACTTGAAACGAGCTTCTAAACCTCCTGGACCCCATTTCACAAAGCTATCCTAGAGCTACGACTGTCGTACCTCCTATACTGTAACATAGACTTAAGACATATGTATGACCAATGGTATATCAAGCTGAAAGTTGCTTTCTCTCGATGGAACTCGAACAATATGGGCAAACGGGTGGGGAACATGTCAAGACCACGTAGTGTTGTTACATTAGTCAGTTTTCAGAAAAATCAAGTCAGACGTGCAATTGTTAAACTGCATTCAGAAAATAAGTACATGTCGCCGAGACTCTGAATGGAATTCCTCGAAACTGTCATTTAATTCTTACAGCACACAAGCTATGGTATCTTTTGCATACATATGGATACAGATACAAAAATAGAGTTAGTGAAAATATATGTTAGGTTGTGTTATGTGAAAAACACAAAATTGTTCGTCTCCAAAATCATTATCTGCGTCTCCGAGTTTCATTATGGGCTAAATAAATTGTATTTATGCTGAATCAACTACAAAATAGTTTTGACCATCAGCAGTGACACAAGCAAGTCCGACGACGCTGGCTGTGACATGGGCGCCTGCGACTCAAATTTTCATGAGACGACCCCTCCACCTTGTCGCGCTGTTCCTCCTCCCGTATGTATTGTTAAAGATGTCAATTTCCACAACATGATAGTTTTTTAACAGCACATATTGTTGGGAACAGGATATTCATTTCCGTGCATCGTATTGACATTTAATAGACCATTCCCGATATTAAGCTACTTTGCAATTCATCGTTCCGAATGGGAGTCAAACGGACTGCAGCTATACGTTCACAAAGATTAAAAGATTTCCCTAGTGGTAAGAGTAGGTGTAATGTGTTTGTCATTCCGGTTGAAGGAAAGTGCTTCATCTGAAAAACCAATAACCCAGAGATGGATTTGTTAATTGTTTCTTTAACATGACATAACTATGTCGCATCAACGTTTCTACAGTAGATTCTGATTGATGAAAGCAAATATGACAAGATGACTCCCGGGAATCCATAATTCCTCCCAAACCGCTACTGACAGTGTTTATCTGTTAAAACCGTTAGGTAATTATAAAGAAGTGGCTAGACATAAAGGTGAAATAATTACTGACGTTAGATTAGACTCGGAATTAACTCGAAACTTAGACAGTAAAGGGGTAAATGTTCTTCCGCACATCAATGTGGCTACAATAGAAAAACGAATGACTGAACTGAATTTACCCTTGGCGGTGTAACTGCTTTGATCCCTTTCAGCGCACCTCAGATGTATTCGGTTATAAAACAGTCTATCAACAGGTCGCACGTCCAAATTATTTACGAACAGAAATCTATTAGGCAATGCTCGCGATGAGGAGTAATTTTGGTTAAATCAGTTATTTTCACGCCTTGCACACCGACAGCGAATGAGAAAAGGCGGCCATTTTGTAAGATGGCCTATAACATTCGTGATGGGTTTTACGGGTGTCATAGGACCTTTCCGGGAACACCTGGCCATGGGATCGTCACTATATGATTAATAGAACATAATAAAAAACAATCATTCAAGATATAATCAGTTTAATAGTTTGTCCCTTTTTATTATCAATACAGTTCAATGATATAAATATGTTCATTAAATGTATGAAAAACGGCAAGGTCAGTCTTGTTGGTTTGTATACATCTAAGGCTGAATATGGGCTACCCCGATGTGTTTTATAATTGTCATTTCCCAGGAGGCCACACATACGAAAACCATGGTTTAACACTGATTGCAAACAAGCTAGGAAGTCACGGAAGAAAGCCGAGCACTATTTCCGTCGTCATCCTATGGTCCACAATTTGGACAAATTTAAAATTTTAAACGCAAAAGCACGACGTACTTTCAAGCAAACTAAACGCCACTCTTGGCGAAACTATGTCTCAAAAAATCAATTCGCGCACACCTATATCAAAGGTGTGGAATATGATCCAGAAAATCAAGGGTAAGGGCTCTAAGTCTAGCATTCACCATCTCAAAGATGGGAATCAGTTATTGACTGATAAATCAGATATTGCAAATAAGCTTGGTGAGACATTGGCCAAACATTCTTCCTCATCTAATTATTTACCTGAATTCCAAAAGTATCAAAACAGCAAGAAAAGAAATCTCTTAATTTCAATTCAGATAATGGGGAAGACTACAATGAAACCTTTTCGATACATGAGCTTCATACTGCTCTTGATCAGGTTTCACGATATTGCTTCTGGAGCTGATAACATACATTATCAACTCCTGAAGCACTTACCTGAATCATGTTTAGAGACGCTCTTACATATTTTTGATGACATTTGGACATCTGGAAATTTTCCTTTGTCGTGGCGGGATGCTATTATTGTTCCCATACCTAAACCTGGACGTGATCATACTGATCCCTCTAATTATAGACCAATTTCACTGACTAGCTGCGTTTGCAAAACCATGGAACGTATGATCAACAATCGACTTGTTTGGTACTTGGAAACCAATAACCTTATAACTAATATCCAATGTGGTTTCCGTAAAAACCGTAGTACCATCGATCATTTAGTGCGTTTAGAGTCTTTTGTAAAAATGCTATAATTAATAAACAGCATACAGTGTCGATCTTTTTTCGATTTAGAAAAGCATACGACACAACATGGAAACATGGTATTTTAAGAGATTTACATGACTTTGGATTACGAGGCCGTTTGCCTTACTTTATATCCAACTTTTTAAATGACAGGCAATTTCAAGTCCGAGTGGGTTCTACCCTGTCTGACCATTATAATCAGGATCAGGGTGTTCCACAAGGAAGTATTTTGTCTGTCACATTATTTAGCATTAAGATTAACAGTTTATCCAAGGTTTTAAATGATTCAATTGATGGATCACTTTTTGTGGATGATTTTAATATTTCTTGTCGCGGTAAAAATATGCATACTATTGAACGGCAAATGCAGTTGTGTTTAAATAAAATAAATAAATGGTGTCTTGAAAACGGCTTTCAATTTTCTAAATCCAAAACTAATTGTATACATTTCTGCCGTAAATATAAGCCTCATAAGGACCCAGAACTATCTTTAAATGGCACTCCCATCAAAGTTGTAAAGGAGGCCAAATTCTTGGGCCTAATTTTCGACTCCCATTTAACATTCCTGCCACATATTAAATCCCTTAAAGCTAAATGCCTGAAGGCACTCGATTTGTTAAAGGTTGTCTCCAATTCAAAGTGGGGAAGGGATCAAACTACGCTCCTCCACTTATACCGATCATTGGTACGATCTAAACTTGATTATGGTTCGATCGTATATGGTGGAGCCTGCAAAAGCAACCTTAAACTACTTGATTCTGTTCACCACCAAGGTCTACGACTCTGTCTTGGATCATTCAGAACCTCTCCAGTTGATAGTCTCTCTGTTGAGGCAGATGAGCCTTCTCTTTCCCAACGCCGTATTAAATTATCTTTACAATATATTACCAAACTATATTCAAACGAATCTAATCCTGCATTTAACTGTGTTTTCAATCCTCTTTATGAGGATTTGTATAACAAAAAGCCTTCTCTTGTTCCGCCTCTTGGGCACAGAATTAAACCATTCCTTTCTGCTGCTGGCATTGAGCTGGAGAATATATCTCCTTCTCGTCTTCTTTCTTCTCCTCCTTGGCAATTGGTGAGGCCAGAAGTTGACTTAACATTAACCACATTTAAAAAAATCAGAAACTAATGATTTACAGTATAAACAAGAATTTAATCAATTAAGAAATAAATATAATACCTATAAATCCTTATATACAGATGGATCCAAGGATGGTGGCGCGGTGGCTTGTGCCACTGTCATTGGGTCCAAAACAATATCTTCCAGACTACCCAATGACAGTTCAATTTTCACAGCAGAAGCAAACGCAATACTAACAGCTCTTAAATATGTTAATAAACACCGTAAATATAAACAATATATCATCTTTTCAGATTCTCTTTCGTGTCTTCAGGCTATTAAAAATCTTTCTTGCAAACATCCACTTTTATTAGAAATTGTTGAATTGTACAATGCACTTGCTACTGGCCAATGCGACATCGTCTTTTGTTGGTTACCCAGCCACGTTGGCATTTCTGGGAACACAATGGCTGATATTGCTGCTAAGGCAGCACTCAACAAATCTGTGACACCACTTCTGATCCCATACTCTGATTACAAAGCTGCTATAAGATCTTACATCCGTGATCTGATGCAAAAGAAGTGGGACACCCAAGTAGGTATCAATAAATTACATGCAATAAAACCCTATATCGGTTACACTTACTTGGGTTGTCAGTCCAGATTTGAAGAGGTCATTATGCGACGATGTCGTATTGGCCACACTAGATATACTCATGAGTACCTATTAAAAGGTGAGGATCCTCCGTTTTGTATCCCTTGTGACGAAAGAATCACGGTCAAGCATGTCCTGCTTGACTGTGTTGAATATTCCATCACAAGGGATATTTATTTCAACGTAAAAACTATGAAGGATCTTTTTAGTCATATAAGTTCTCATTTAATTATTGCCTTTTTAAAAAAATTAGACTTGCTAACTGATTTGTAAATAGATATATATTTTATTATTGGTGGTTTAAATTAGTAACTGATATTGTTCGTGGCTGTACCCTCAAAGGGGGTTGAAGTAGCGTAAAATTATTGTCCTCCTGAGAGGGTACGTAAGTCCCAAAACATTTAGTCAATTTAAGTGTACCAGGGTTTTAATCGTAGAATATGTGTACTTTTAATTTATGGCTAGGTTTCTCTTCTGTCGCCAATGGCTGAAGGGATGGTGTAAATCCAGCTAGGGTCCATGCAGGAAGCAAATGTACTGTAAGTCCCCATGGGCCCTAGTATGGTGATCTACCTTCAGTTGTTGGCGATCAATAGCCTGTTTTTTATATTGTATCGTCTTGTATAGTTCAAATGTTTTAGATTTGTGTTACTAGTTTTATATCTATACCTGTGATACCTAGTTATTTTACTGTCCTTCGTCGGCAGAATTTTATCATTTCACTTAAATTATCGATATATTTATAACTTGCTTTAGTCACGATATGGCTGAAATATTGCCGATGTGACTTAAAATCTTAACTCACTCACTCACTCACTCCCAGGAGGCACTGAACATGTTCAGGATCATACGGTAGATGGACGAGTGACGCTGTCATGTCGCTTAATGTACTGTGTGCTACCGCTGAACAGAAAAGTGTTAGACAGTCTCTTTACATTAATTGCATAATCTAGGTTTCATGTTTACGTTTTGGTGCAAAGTCACACATTAACGGCTGTGAGTAGGAAGTGACTAGGGCTGTGCAGCAGACAGAAGTCCTTCTGTTTAACTTTTCAGACCAGCCAACTTCATCCAGGTGAAGAACTTCGTAAGGTTATTCTTCTCATCAACACGCTTCACAGAAACTGGATGCAGTGGTCGTTCAGGGACCAGAGATTCATTACGCAGTCGAGATTTAATTAAGCATTTCATTTGAGATGACATTTTGGTGATTTCGATGTGACTGGTCCTCTGAAGCCAAAAGAAAGCCATCTGATTTTCGTTTAAGACCCTCCGATTTTATTAAGACAAAAGATTCGGTTGGTCTGCTATTCTTTTCCTCACGTTGCAGATATACACGGAACAGTGGTTTCCCTGAAGTCTTCTCCTTAAATAGTCGACTCTTGGCAGACATAGTTTACATTCATCACTGCACCGTCCAGTTGTACATCGCAACAAAAACATCTGCAACGTTCATATCCATATCCACCTTCTATTATTATTAAAACTGGGCATGGAGTCCTTTCAATACTGTACTAGAAGACCCCCCCTTAAATTATTTTGCATCTTGGCAGGATGGTGATTGGCTGTTTTTCACTGTCAATATGTCACTTTTTCTGAAGACAAATACCCCTGACTCCGAAATACCGTGAGGCGAACGAAAACCCTTCCAAAACTAATGTGATCGCATCTTTACTTTTAACCCTAATCCCTTTAATTCATAAATTAGCCATAGGCTAATGACATCTAAAGTGGAATGGTTGAAGGGCCTTTTGCCTCAAACAACACGTTGAAATTTTGATCGGTCGCTCATAGCGTCATCGAGGCCGAACTGATGAGATATCTAACTGCAATCAGTCCGGATACTTTAACCTAAACGATTCAATCACTGTCCGGGCCTAGCTTTCAGTTCACTGGGTCAATTAAACAGTGTCCTGGACTACACTCTTGACCAGCTACTAACTCAACACTATATATGGGGAGTGTGGCCAAGGCAAGATTAAACACAACATATCAGGTTTATTACGGAGACGAAGGAGATGTGTGCCTTTGGTCTCGAGTATAAAATCTTCTTATGTGGCCTTTGTGGAGAAAGAAAGGCAACTAAAGAGATGCAAATACTGCTCATTATTGAGGGAGAATGGCGTCTGGTGGCAATTCAAGGTACATGGGTCCAATGATTACTAGATGGGCATGTCACTGAGTTATAACAGGAGCCTATTCCAAGAAAACTTGAGGTCCAGTGTCTTTCTAAAGAAATGGCACAAACCTTGCCACCAGTTACTATTGATTGGAATGAGAGACATTTAGGATTTTATGTGGCATGCCTGCTGGAAAACATCAGACAAATTGGAAATTTCCTCTACAGGTCGGAAATGATTTATAGATTTGGTATTTATATGTACTGTGCAAATGTAGTGAGTAGTCAAATAATTAAGAAGAAGAGTTGGATGCACTCAGAATTGCCATTTTCTGTCCGGAGTCTCCAGACGGTTGTCTACATATATAACATCAGAGAACCCTTTTACAGACTAAAAAGATTCACCAAACTATTCAATAATTAAGAATGATCTATTATGTGCCTTTACTTCGATTTAATTATGGCCAACTATTTACAAATATGTCTACGCTACCTACATTAAGGTATATAAATGTGTGTTTCTATACAGTGTGTCCGTCGACATGATCATTTAAGTGCCCCGAGCAGGAATTGTGTCCCTGCACACGTAATCACTCTAACCACAGAAATGTATTTTCTATACAATGATATATGTTTGTCGACATCATTCATACACGGACTCAGTTTGTCCTTCTTTTGAGCAGTATGGTGATAACTTACCTGTCTAATGCAATTGCTGCAAGGGTATTAACGGACGCACACACAGCAACACCTTGGAGATAGGGCGTCAGTTTGCACATGAAGGCACCCAGTTGCCATCCTGAAAACAAACGCAAGCGTTATTTAAAGGGGAAGTGTACACGAAAATTAACCTTTTTGTCTTCCACTTTTTTATTGTAAGAAATGTTTGTCAAGTTGTTTTATAGCCAAAACAACACAGATATCAGAAGTAACGAATTTATTTTTTGCGTTATACCAATTCAAAGTTTCCACATTAACCGAATGTTCTGTCCACAATGAACACATCATGGCTTATGTCCCTTGGAAATGACGTCATTGGTGCCCAAATGATAAATGAATGACGTCGTTAGACCTTATTAGAACCATTTCACGTAGTGCAGGTATAGGTGTGGTTCTTGTGTCTCGATGCGCAGGCTACTGTTTTAATCCACCTGTTGCCTGGCCGTCAGCTGGCTCTGTGGTTGGTTGCACACTAGCTGTGACATTGTACAAAAAGTGTTACCACTTAACCAAATTTTATAACATGCAACCTGAGTCGGTGGTCTTTCCAATCAACTTCTTTCACCAAAATTCGAACGTACCTATGCACTAAATCTAGCGTGCCACCGGTGAACGTGAAGGCATTCTACGTTTGGTACATTCCTACATTTAAATCGTACAATATATGTCCGTCCTGTTCAACCTTCACATTGATGCCGAAACCATATCCAAAAACATCACAAAGATACGCACGCCATTTTGAGGAAGTCGCTTCCCGATAGTGATGTCATACGTACGTCAACATTGTTATACATATTTGATATTTCCATTGAGGTGAGGTTATGAATGAAAATACACACGATCATTTCTATCTTGCTGCTTACATTGTCAGTTCTAATGCTTCTTTCGTATTTGACATCCGTGTTTTTACGTGATTAATGTCAGAATTTACATCTTTTGGCTTTGGGACTAGACAGGAGACCAGTTTAAATCAGCTGGCACCAATTACGTCATAATCAAAGGGCAGTAACTCTGGTCTGTTTAGCTCGGCAAACTGAGGCCTCATAATAGCATAACATTTCAGCACTTATAGTGCGGGTTATACACTCATTGTAAGAAAAATTAGTGTATATTTTCAAACACTGATATTAAGTAATTAAAAAATTCCATTTTGGTTCACATAAGAAAAAACATGACTTTTTCGTGTACACTTCCCCTTTAACGATAATACATAAACGAGATAATACGAGATGTGTAACGCTGCGTTATCTCTTTCGTCTGTATCGGTCCCTGTAATATTTTGTCCATTTCATATTCATGTATTCATGTCATTGTAGGGATTCCGGTTCAGAATCTCCATTACATCATGCCTGTCGATGGCCCCACTAAGATACCTCGGCATGTCTCAAATCAACTTGTTTCCAATAGTTGGATGCCTGCCCAAGGTTATCACCACTTCCCGGTACACGAATGCTCATGTTTTCGTTGCTCATATGCATAAATTTGAATCAGCAAGTTGTCTGAGGCAGAAAAGCTACACAGAGATGCTTATCCTCACACAAAGATTTCACAAACTGTCTACAGGACACATTGTCTGAACACATTCATTAATACTATCGGGTGGAGTTATTTCCATTACAATATTTAAACTTTATTTTGTTTGAATGTCTTTAGGATGAGTTAGAAGTGGATACCATGCATCAATTGACAATAGTTAACTTTTTGTACAACTGCAAACATTGTTGAGAAATATGCCAATATTAACACATGTATAATGTCATTATCGAATATTTCAAAAGCTTGTTTTGGGCACTTGACCTGTATATAACCTGAACAATGTATTCATTGGGTAAGTGTGAAGTTAGTTAATTTGGGCAATGACCCTCTGAATGAAAGTAAGTGAGTGAGTAAGTATGGTTTTACGCCGAGTTTAGTAGTGGTCTGGTAATATAATTGACGTGGGGGAACACTAGAAATAGGCTATACACATTCTACGACTGCAAAGATTAGCACCGGGGCTTTCGCCTTGACAAGCGAACGCTTTAACGACTGGGCTAAAACTACCCACCCCGCCCTATTGTAAATGAAAGCATGCGGTTTTCTTTTTCTAATTTATTACGTTATAACCGATATCAAGAATGAGTGAGTCAATACTTCTTAATCATCATCTTCTAGCTATTTGCGGTGACACAAATATAGATTTACGAATAAGGTGATTAATGTTCATGTATTACAAGATTATGTGAACACTCTGAGATACCATGCATTTTGACAATGATACCTCGCTTATTGTCATTATACTGAGGCGACCGGTCCCCGCCCAGTTGCCTTAATACCAAGCGTCACTTAGGGTAATGGAATATACCATCTCTTAGCTCGTGTTGGATGTAACACCACCAAAGGATCGAACCACTAACCTTCCGCCGCTCTTTTGGCTGATGGTTTATCCACAAAACATCGGAGGCGGTTAACCATTGAAGTAGTTAGACTTTCTAAAAGCAATCTAGTACTTTTCATCGGAGGCGGTTAACCATTGAAGTAGTTAGACTTTCTAAAAGCAAACTAGTACTTTTCTTAACCACTTCCTTGGAAAATCGGAACTATACATATATACAAATATGTTTGTAACCTAATGTTAGGTATAACCGATGCAATGTGTAATCTCAGTACCGTGATTCCAGTCACAGTGTACATTTAGCATTATTTGAAAACGTTTCATTTTGGATAATTAACGTGTTTATTTGTTTTATTTCAAAGACACAAGCCCATTGTCACTTCAAAGCCAGTCAATAAAAATCAGCACTTTCATAACATGGACAAAAACAACTAGTTTGGGGCAAACCTTTGAACTATATCCAACTGTTCATTATATGGAATCAGACAGGGTAAGATCAAAGACCTCTAACCGTCCCATTGTTGAAGGGTATCAAGTCAAAGACAGGTAATTAAACGTGCGCTACTGACGCACCGGGCTAACAGGTCTGATCGAATGATTGACATCAATACCGATCTCGCAAGGCGGTTGTGGCCAAAATTGGCCCTCCCGAAAGGGAAGCTCGATAAACTGTCATCTGTTCATGGATTAAAACAAATAGGAAGGCAGTAACGAGGAACACCAGATTATATACCCGCAATTCTACTTGCTGTAGTCGCCAAATGCAGAACAAGACAGATGACTTGCCAAAGGAAACTATCGAATCCGATTCTGAAAAGTACCGAATGCAGTCAGTTGTATTGACGAGAACAATAAATGATTGGAAATGATGCTATGCCTAAACGTCACGTCTCAAACATAAGAACAATTTGGTTTGTCTGTATGGTTGGAGTTAAGGATAAATTGAATGAAATATGTTCACGTCGTCTTGGATGAAGTTAATGCATTGCCAGAGGCTCTGATCTTAATTTTTCATTGAAAAATCATCCTTATTTCATCCCTGCTAGCCTTTTGCTCCCACCTTTACATAACAAAAAATAATGTCGAATGAAGCATTCATTCAATTGATAGAGAAAGGGAGAGTGACTTTTGATGTTTGTTTTCTAATGGCTTTTGTTGTATCGTCGTGGCTTGAATGACATTCCTTTCAAAGAAATAAAACAACAACACAAATAGTCCTGATTTCATAACTGGTTATCGAAGATGAAAGCATTATTTGATATCTGGGAACTGTAAGCATGGTTTATTACTCTTGACGTGAACATTGTGAATTTGCAACATGTGGAATGTACAAAGTTTGTATCTTTGCAATGATGGCATTTTTCATCATATATCAATTGTCTGCTATTGATCTTAAGAACTTAAAATGGAAACTGACTGTGGTGAAAACCAATTACGTTTTCATACTACGTAATCATAAACTCGCATTCACCCAAACGTTATTGAATCAAGACGAATGGTACTATCTGGAACGCATACGGGCGCCAATCGATCTGACCGTGCTGTTGAAACGATGAAAACGAATTAAGGAACTCGGTAATGGCCACATCTTGAGATTTTGCAATCATATGAGGCGTCACTTAGAAGACATATATTTGTCTAGTGCAAATACGGTACTGGGTATAATGTCACACATATCTGTCAGTCTTGGAAAATCTCCTTACACATAAATGGAGTGCAAACCAGCTGCTCGCCGAAAGTACTCATTTTACAGTTTGTAATTAAGCCTATTTGACTCAAACGTACATCCATTACCTTGAAAAAAGGAAGATTGGCTTCTAAACCGGATGTTCTGACATATTAACTTTAGAAATGTGGTGAAGTCGCGTAATTATACCTTTTGGAACGCTCCTTTTGGCTTTGCTTCTCATAGGGGAATTTTCTAACATTAGGGAGCATTACTATTTAGAAATGCTCACTGTCTCGAAATCTCAGAACTTGCATTAGTGACCAGTCACTGAAGAGGCAAACATTCAAATGTACAGTCTGATAATGTATCGGAGTCAATCTTGTGTGTGTTCCCCTCGAAGGAACGGTGCAATTTCTGCATACATAGCGTTGGATAGATAGAGCTCTGTACTAAATGAGAATTGTAAGCTTCTGAACAACTTTCAAGGGGCAGGTCTTGTACAACGTGAAGAGTCATATTATTTTTATTGCAAATTAATGTGTTCATACAAAGTAGTACATACGCCTTTTTCTGGGCATAAACCGTCATCGCAAAAGAATACCCAGTCTTGACTTTTCAAAACCATAGACTATCATCAGGATCAGTTCAGTAAGTATTCATGTAATGTCGTACAAGCATATATTAGTTACGATACACATGACTACTTGGGGCATATGACCAGTGTTAATGTATAGTAAGCATTTTGTAACCTTCAAATTTACCATTTAAGACTTTGCCAAAGATAACCCCGGCACCCTCAGCCCCAAATAAGAAAGAAAGGAAAAACAAGAAAGCAAAACAACAACAAGAAACTACCAACAAACCCAAATCAAACAAACAAACAAAACAAAACAAATCTAAACATTAACAAAACAACATCAACAACAAAAACAATAATGGTAAAAATATTGGTTTACATCCTAAGGTAACCTACAATGCAGCTCCGAGCAGTGTGTTTTTGTACATATTTTGTACAGATCTTTTGTACATATCGTTTGGTTGGAATTGTTTTTTACATATTTTTCAATTGCTTCTTTTTTCTAACTCGTAAGATAATGATTGGGTGGAGCACAGGTAAGCAAACGCACGCGCACACGAACGAACCAATTTACCTATGATTGACAATAATATGATTGTCACGAATTTAGCTGAATCCATGAGTAATTGAGTTCATTTACGGATATACTCGGACGAACTGATCAAGAGCTATCATTGTGAGTGTTCCCTAATACATCATTTTCTGACAGTACAATTTGCAACTCCTTTCTGGCATAGTCTTTGTGGGAGGCTGTAATTCAATATTAAGGGGATTGCAGAAGCTATATCACATGTGCTTGGCATAACGCCCAATTTATATGATAATTTCGTCGTTCGTATATAATATTAATTGCAAGTTTAATACATTCTTTCTCTAAGTGACAGCAAAAGACGATAAATGTTAGGAATATCCAAAACGTATTACGTCGGATTAGCAATTTTAATACTGCAAATATTAGTTTGGAAGGCTACTGTCGAATTGTGTATTCCGTCCAAACACCAGTTAGACTAAATGTCAACACATCGCTGGATTTACCATCGCTTGACGCATCAATCCTGTATTACTGTTTTATTGGCTCAGTGCAGATTGTCATTAAACGACAGATGGATAACCCGTGTGAGGCTTGCCCATAAACTGACAGGGGAAAAGGTCAACAGCTATTACGACATACCGTCGGCAACAGCACATTAGTTTCTGGATGGAGTTAATTAAACGAGGAACGACTCATAACATGCAATTTTCTTGTTGTTGTGAGACCAACGTTTTGAGCCAGGGCTCCATCAGAAAGTCCAAATGATTTGTTCAAGTTTGAAGAAAAGCAATTTGAAATCCATCGTTATCTACGCATTATGATTGTTTACTTGTTTACGATAACGGCTACGCGTGATACTTTTCATGTATTTGGCTTGAAGTTTGATCAACGAGGATGGGTTCGAGATCTGACCAGGCAAAGAAGACGCCACACGCATAGAAGGCAGTATAATTTACAAGATGGGTGGTATGATTAGAAATCAATGGAAACAAATTACCTGGAGGTTGAATGCATTTGCGGTCCTGAACTGCCCAGATCCGCATTTATCTTGGCTGTGAACGGTACACTTTGGTTTTCACATACATGAAGACGCGGTGACAGAATTGAAAATGTTGTGCTATAAGAGAAGTGCCACCCTAGTCCAAACTAACACTAAGGAGTCAGGATATTTTACAAAACATGCCATCACATTGATCCTGCTTCATGGACGCTGGGTTATGATACTCTAATTTGTTTTTGGTCTTGAACGCCGTAGTCGGCTACTTTCCACCGACATGTGTATCATGGCAGCCTGTATATAAACGAATCTGAACCAGACAAACTCAGTTTGTTATTTCAGCAGCTTCATTCCACGCCAGCAGCTACGTATCAAGCCTGGCCGTCCAATCCTATTTACTCGCCTTTTACCGGCCTTTTAACGGTTTGCGGTTGCCCATGTGAATGTATCCTTACCCCGGTCCCCTGGTTTTGGTACCTAAAATGAGAGGGTAGTATCCTACGGAATCTGCATGTTGGATCTGTCAGCACCTTTCGAGACATGTTAGTGTTGAATAAACTCTCAAAAAGTCACTAAGCGATACAAACCCACGAGCTTCAGGTTCATTTAGACAATAACTACGAAAACTGGCAGAATTAGCCACTATCACGCGAGGTGGTTCAGCGCCAAACAAACGGTTTCTCCAGGGACTTTGTCAATACCTTATAATGTGAACCTTGATACTCGAACATGATACAGGAACTCAAATAAGAAAGGTAATATGGATATATTCGGATCTCAGTGATTGCCAATCAATGTACCATCCGCCGTCTGTATGCATAGTGATTTACTGTTTAAACAAACGTACTATGATTAAGCACACACGTTGTATTATTATCTATGTATTCTAAGCAATCTATTTCACGTTTACCTTAACCTTGTATCGTATGCGTATTGATTTTTCCAAAACTTTACATTAACGTGATCATGCAACTGAAAAACTGTTTAAGGAGGTTTTAAACTAAACCTCATTCACCCACTAGCTCCAAAAGACATTTTGCCAAGAAGAAAGGCTAATATTTCACATACTTATTTGTGCACGTTTGCTTTAAAATAAGTATTAAAAATATATTCCACTCATTGTCAGTTAACTGGGACAATTGCTGTCGCCGAGTTTTTTGCTGTCGGTGATTTCAAATTTGATATTAAATCGAGGTGTATATGTGCAGATATTCTAAATAACACTGTTTACAATCAGTGCCGACATTCAAAAAGATTGCAGTAAGTCATATTGCAGCGTCAGAAGCAAACATTTGGTTCTAAGACGGCATTTTTGCTATGTCGAGAGTGCGTATTCTTTGCATTTAAGCTTGTGCAAAACTTTTATCCAACGGACGTTTTGTTATATTTAATGTCATGAAAGAACCGAAATACATACCGGTTAATTCGCGTCAGATACATAAGGCTCCATCTGATGCAGTTACATACTCGATAATGTGTTTCGGCTTTGATGAATTTCATAAACGTAACTTGTTTGAGAGTCATTTTAGCAGTTGGGACGTACAATGTTGAACAGACTTTATGGAAAACAACTTCTTTATTTCGTGAGTGCGACATTTTGATACATATTCTTTTACCGTTGTCAAGCAGGAATCATTCAAAAACCTCTATCGAAACGTCGCACTCACGAAATAAAGAAATTGTTATCCATAAAGTTTGTTCAACATTCATAAGCGTATTAATAATATCTTCAAAGAAATAACATTTTGAACTGTTGGTGATTTCTAACGGTAAATTATTTCATCCCCAAAGTGACATAGTTTGTGCTATACATACACATTGAACTTGTTATTATGTCCGGCTTTATTTGGAACCTTCTTGGATTCCCTGTTGATACCATTTAATTACCATTTTGACGAAGCCGTATTAACGAGGCCTTTCTAATAATTGAATTCTGGCTCATCTTGCCTGATGATCAGGAGAAGGGTTTGCCAGGGCGTACGTTTGCCAGGGCGATATGTTGTTCCTACACGTTGTTGGACATATTTATCTATCCTGAAACTGTCACAAACAGCTCAGCTAAATGAGATGAACATCAACGTGTTTTGTAACCCTAAAACACGCGGTATCACATGGATGACAAGAAATATAATTATTTATCACTAGTTTGCCCTGTATGGCCTGTGACATCTTTATCCTTAGATATTTGGGATTGGCGTTGATGTCTTGAATTCATTTATAATCAGATTCGAGATTGGAATCAAATATTCAGCAAAAGGCATTTTCTAACTGAATACATGACGACTTTGTATGATAATGTCAACTTAGACTGTGATTTGTGGACACCATAACCAATATTAATACCGCTTGCTGAAAGCAGAAACTGGGTAAAGTGAATGATTTATTAACTGAAACTGATATTATTTCCGTAACCGGAAACCTTAATAAAACGATGTAACGTTTCGGCATGCCTCGATTTGATCCATCGAAAATCAATGATACCTTTGACATATTACAACGTTAAGGCATAATTAAAGTTCTCTACATTTAGACATGATATTTTGATCAGTTGCGGTATATCCCTTATGTATTCATGATAAGTAGCTAATTCTTTCTGATAGGTTTCTTGTGCCATTTGGAAACGAAGTGGTAAATTGTAAAACCAGAACAGGCAATGTGACTGTATCCCGTAATATACATGAATATACTGTGATGCTGGACTCGCTGATGAAACTTAAAAAGAACCATTGAAGATAGAGGTAGATATAAATCTTAGTGTTTTTAGAT
Source organism: Haliotis rubra (assembly GCF_003918875.1). Lineage (NCBI taxonomy): Eukaryota > Metazoa > Mollusca > Gastropoda > Lepetellida > Haliotidae > Haliotis > Haliotis rubra. The sequence goes on from NW_025767634.1 coordinate 1,823,994, forward strand.
TATTTGAGCACTTTTAGCCTTGTCCAATGATAATTGTTACTGAAACTGGCCATCGGGTTCAAAACAATTGGTGTAGGAAAACGTAAAGGAGATTTTGATTATTCTAAACCCAATACAACCACGTTTTTAATATACAGTTACAAATTACAGAATTATAGTTTGATGTGATGTTTAGACAGACACTTGACCTACAAGTCGTCTCGTGCAAACAGACAATCAAATAAAGCAGAAGCACTATATGCTCACAGACTCCCGAAACATATTAGACGAAATGTTCGATGGCACCAAAAGACCTCTATATCAGCACATACCTCATGGAATGGTAATGAAGTGTTTTTCATTGATTCTATCACTGCCTGAGAGAAATGTAGACATAAAACAGACACATGGACATTCACTCTGTGTGGAATCTAAGCTAGGTTTATTCAAGTAAGACACTAAAGGGCGACAGTCATTGTGTAAACTTATTTTTGGTACCACTAAAGTGGTTTCAGCTTGAAACCGTTACCTCTAAATGCTGCAGCTTCCAGACACGACTGATTCCTGCTCTTACGGCTGGCGGAGCTAGACTGGACGAAGTGTGGGTAAAGAGTGCTGATGTGATACTCAGGAAAACTTGAGTAATACCAAGTGGAAAATGTGTACGAGTTCGGTGTACGACCAGTGTTTCTGGTTTGTTTCCGCACTCAGCAAAATTCCAGCTATATGACGCCGGTCTATACATAATAGAGACCATCCCAGTGATTGGTACCATGAGCATCAGTCAAGTAATTGTGCTGTGCAATCAACCGGGTCACTGAAGTTCAAACCCGGTAAATTTACAAGACTCATACGGCAGCTTGGTGGGGATTCTCACACGGTTTTACCGTGCAATGGTGAGTGAGTGAGTGAGTGAGTGAGTGAGTGAGTGAGTTGGGGTTTACGCCGCTTTTAGAAACATTGAAGCAATGTCACAGCGGGGGACACCATAAATGTGTTTAACATAACTGTACCCACGTTAGGAATCGACAACGGGTCTTCGGAGTAATCACGCTTTAATCACTATTGTGCCCACTCCCACTGTTCTAAGAGCATGGTAACCTAGTTCAGGTAGTTCCGAAACATCCGATAACTCTCACATCATTGATTTTATCAGTTATATAAGACTGTGTAACAGGATGCAATGTGTACACGGTTGCACGTATGTTTTTATATGGTTACACACGTCTAAAGGCAAGTAATGTTTGCAATGAGCCCGTTATTTAAGAAATGCTGTTCGACGTTACAATTTATAAGAATACAGCAATTCAAATAAAGTTCACGTACTATTTTCCTGGCAACTGAAATAGGCAGTAGCAGCAATCAGACATTTTAACATGTTTTTGTCAACTCTATCTTTTTCAGTTAACCTGTCCCAGTATTGCAGTTCGTGTTCAGTGAACCATATTCAGTTGACTGTTGCAATGGAAAAGAGTCGTTCACAGTTCTCAAAGCTTAGGAATTTCAGAATCCAGTAGTGTGGTACATCAACGCCGACGTAACAAGACAAAATCCTTACCGAAACGTTGGTGTCTGATCGTTTGCGCGCTGTTCCCATACACCGTATGGGTTAAATGTTGCACGTCGAAGACTCGTTTTGTTTAGAAACAACATTGTACAGCCGTAATACTACTGAAACAAATATATACTCGTGATATTGTTACAATTGTACGATTGACTCTGCTTTCAGCAGAGACTTCTTCCAGATGTAGAAAGAGTTTTGTCGCTTCTATTCCCATAAACAGCTGTACAAATGATTATCATCACCATAGTTGTCCAAGATATTTTTTATGGATTAAACTTCTTTTTTAATTTCTCTCACAACGTTTCGAGACCATTCCAGGTCCCTTCATCAGGTGAACTGGCAGTTAGGACTATGACGTCGTCACTATGACGTCATTACTGAGTTATGACGTCACCATTGCACGGTAAAACCGTGTGAGAATCCCCACCAAGCTGCCGTATGAGTCTTGTAAATTTACCGGGTTTGAACTTCAGTGACCCGGTTGATTTCGAGAAATAACAATGACTGGCGTCGGAGAAAACTACAGGAAGCTGTCGAGATAAGGAGACATAAACCAGCAATTAATCGTGATCAAGGTGTATACCTGCCAAGTGCGTGGGACCTCTTGATTAACTTTTGATGAACTTTTGATGAACTTTAGATACAAGAAAAAACGAGTCTACTATTCTTTTTGGAAAGCCTGCTATCAAGTAACCTTTGTGTAATTAGCAGTTGTTGTGTATTGACAATTCAACTTTCAACTCTATTATTTAGCATGAATTTCATCATTATGTAACTAACTCACTTATACAGTACTCTCCCTAGTGTACTGTGATGTCACTTGCATTGTGACGTCATAACTCAGTAATGACGTCATAGTGACGACGTCATAGTCCTAACTGCCAGTTCACCTGATGAAGGGACCTGGAATGGTCTCGAAACGTTGTGAGAGAAATTAAAAAAGAAGTTTAATCCATAAAAAATATCTTGGACATCAATGTACAACTTCTAAATGCCACTGAAAGACATCATTACCATAGTTGTTCTGTAAGAAGGATTATTTATTGGTTTGTTTGTTGTTTAACGCCGCACGCAACACTGTTCCACCCATATGACAGCGGTTGGTCTGGATCAGATAAGGTCTGGAGACTGGCATCATGAGCATTGATCTACAATTGAATCTACAATAGTTTTTTAAGACCAGTTTAACCAGGATCTTCACAGGTTTGTTGAAGTTCATGGACTTATGTTTAATTGCAGTGCTTGTATGATTCCCATGCGTGTATATAGGGAGCATATATATGAACAAAAATATACCCGACAGACGGGAACCTTTGCCGAAGTTGTTTTATTGACGAATGGTGATATATTTGATATCAACAGACACTGCACGCGTCATCAATATAATTCTTCCAGGTGTTTCAGGTTGTAAACAGTAATAAGCAGCGTTGTAGTGTAAAATACCGCTGAACAGCAGCAGAGAAATCCGTGTTGTTATTTGATAGTGACATCATGGTTTTCGAACATTACAATAACATTTAATTATACTTCGTTGTACATGCGTTCAGTTATATGTTTAGCATTTGCATGACTCTCTTCCATTATGCTGCCACTAGACCAGGATGTAAAGAAGACGCACCTAATTTGTATAGGTTCCTTCCTACGCCCATCTATATGTATCTATACTTATGAAGCCTGTCCACTTAAGGCGGCCGACTACCTCAACGCGGCTGCCCATATGGACACAGAAGTGTTGCAAGAGCAAGGCACGGTGCATCACCGAAGATATATCACTGCCCACGGAAATCGATAAGTAATATCCAATCGTGACAAATACTTGCAACTAGTTTCGACATCTTCGTGGTATTTTCTTGTTAATTGTGGCGGTAATTGGTGGGAGCCAAAAACCAAAAAGACACTACTGAACGTTGACCAATCTGTATATTATATCATAGCTTGTGGGTGTATGTAGGATTTTGATTGATCATACGCTCGTAAAAACTTCTAAACCCACGCCATATTACTTTTAAACTGGAAACAGTTGTCAGGAAGTGAAAACAGCAAAGCGAGACAAGCATTGATCAGTTCCAGACTAATTCTTTAAGGGGACAAATAAGTTGTACTAGAGAATTGACTTAATTCAAAGCAATTACGTCAGAGACTACTTATAACCACCTCGATTATCTTCCATTGGGTGTTGATGATGAACCTAACATGGATGGACCATTGACAAGCGTTCATGACAGGAGTTGTTCGCGAAAAGGGTAAGCAGGTCCTCCTGCTCTCACAGTAGCCAGCACCCACCACGCATACTATTTACTCTCAAGGACTGTATCAGTTATAACATGTCGTTGTCAGCATTAGGTGCAATGCTATCCCATTACAAAACTGCCCTATATTTAATGACAATTGTGAGAGTGGGTGGTGCGATTGAGGTGAGGTGAGGTGAAATTGGGTTTAACGTCGTGCTTGAGAATATTTCACTCATATGACGACGTGCATGCGTGTGTATGTGCGGCTGCTTGTACTAGCCAAGACTTAAGCTGTTTCTTTTATAGTGCTAGCCCACTGAGATACCATACCACAGTGAAGCATGAATACCCCACTCAGACACATTATACTGACTCCGAGCCGACCAGTACTTGTTGTACCCATTAATGCCGAGCGCCAGGCAGGGACCAACAAGTACCATATTTAAACGTCTTTTGGTATGACGTGGTCGGGGATCGAACCCGCGACCTTCCGCTCTCCGGGTGGTGCGATTGATGATCGCATTCCTGCCCTCCAGCAAACACCTTATGCCATCACAGTTTTTCCCTTGTGGAATCTGTTATTCGTTTTGAATTTAGTTTTCTTCAAAACATATTGAACTGATCAACTAACAAGTATCCGATATACTATGTACTGATTAAAAGCGAAAAACCCTTCCTATAATCACACGCCTTAGGCCAATACCATAAGCAATATGTTGATGAATCATTGTCAAATGTATGATTACACAACGCCATTTTAGAAAGTGGTGAAATGTAACATACGTTATATTTGGGATTACACTTTCTTAGTTAGGCGGCTGACTTTGTGTGCTGGCGATTAGGTGCCTGACTCTGAGGGTGTGGGTTCGAATCCCGGATGTGACTCAACCTCAAAAGTGCTAGAATCTGTACTTTACTCAGAAAGTGTAATCCCAAAATATAGCATATGTTACATTGTCAAATTATTCGAGATTTTTGCCAATGAGTGAGCGTATCCTGTCCCACCCGTGGCATGGTCATGTGTGTAAAATATGGATAGCATTTTGACTATGGATAGCAAAGACTGAACTGCTTTGGTCAGTACTGTTGTATTGTATGGTCAGTACATATACATGTACATAATACCTGCGACTTCTAAACTGTAATAGGCACTTGACCTCCTACACCTAAGCGACACTTCGAGTCCTAAGAACTTTCAGCTACACCGAAAGGTTAGAAAATAATTCAGAAACAGTTTCTCTGCAGTGTCGTGCTGTATATAGTTATGTCACTTGCAAGTATGTTCATCCACGGATTTCATTGTTTTTAATCGACGTCATTCAAATCAACTATGGTGCGTTTGGATTTTTTTTCAGGAAATAGCTGTGGTAATATGGCCACAACTGAGACCTTTTCTATGAATTCATTCCTGCCTTTGACTGGAATCGGTATTGATTTGTTACAGGGCAGAGCATATTATGAATCACAACACTGATCTCATGATCTCATGAGTGTTGTCAGTTTTAGCTTCAAGCTCAAACAGTGGGGCAGCCCGATTGTAGTAGTTGCACTTTCGCAGGGTTGGATTCCCAATGCGTGAACAACGTGGGAAGCCTATTTCTGGTGATATGGCTTGATAACAATGCGAATAAACCCAGTTACATACATCTATGTGTCTAATGAATGCCCCAGTGATGTCAAAAGACTTATATTGTCAATATTGAAACCCCTGTGATGCCGTGAGACCTGTCTTTCCAATATTGATCCCCTAGTCACGTGAGGAGACTTATCTTGTCAATATTGATACCCCAGTTATGTAATGAGAACTGTCGTTGTTAATATTAATCCCCTAGTGAAGTGATGAGACCTGCCAATATTCAAGTTCGGGTGATGCCATGAAACCTATCTTATCAATAGTCATACCTTAGTGATGTCTTGTCAATATTGATGCCCTAATGATGCCCTAAGGCCTATCGTGTCAATACTGATGCGAACTGAACATTTGAATTGTCGGTTGATGGAAGTATTTTTGTTTTTAGTCAGTGAACGTCATTTCACGATGCAGTGATTATTTCAGCTAAATGACACAGACCGGTAAATAATCGAATCTTGATAAGACATACCACGGGCACTTCTGGCCAAGGGGGAAGTTACGTTATGCTATTTGGCAGAGTCTTGTCAACATGCAAGACTCGCAATATAATGTTCGCATTAAGCATGCATATTTCCTGACTCATTTGACACCATCAGAGAAATGAGAAGTGTAAATGTCATCACCGTATAGCCTGGATTTACGACCGCCATGATATTGGCTTCACTTTATGGACGATAACTCGCAGAGACTGATCGAAGTGGCTCGTAAGCAGAGTGTATTTGTAGAAACGGGGTGACTAGGTTTGTGAGAGAGGGCTAATGAATAATTCCATATGCACACGTACAGCCATGCTTAGCTTGATCCAGATCCAGAATATGAAGTCAGAATATGACATGCATGGTGCCATATACACAATTTTACCGAAACGTAATGTACGTACTGTAATGCATATATAGGCAAGCATCAATGATTGGTTTAAATAGTTATTACAAGTGTACCATCAAATCCCTATCTAATAAATAAAAAAGTCCTTAATACTATCAAGGACAGATTTTCCACATATTCCCAGAACGCATTGGACCAAGTTCAGTTCTGACAAAACATTATATTTTTCAACTTTGTACACTGTTATCCTACATGACATACACAATTCTTCTCGGGTAGGCAAAATCAAAAAAGGTTGTTTGGCCAAAAGATTTAACTTAGGCTTCAGGTATTTCGATGATCTGATATCGTTCAATGACCATCAGCTGATTTACCTAAGTGAACTTAAAATAAAGGATATGAAGCAAAACCGCCTCATGTGGTGTCAGATCTGTGCATAAAGGATTAAGATTGACAAAGAATCTCATCACTGGGTTCCTTTTCAACTTCCCAGCAGTCAACTTTCCCTTCCTGTCAATAATATTTCAAGAACTTTGGCGTTTACATTTGAGATTTCAAAAGAGCATATAAAGTTTAAAGATAGACATGTTAAGGGCCAAAATGTGGCGCATTTGAAAAATTGACTACACTCTGTATCATCACTACATGACAGTGATTCATAAACATATGTCAGTGATACAGTAAAAAGCGTACAATCGACTCCACTCTTGACAGACGTCTTGATATTCATAACGAATATCTCCCAAAAGCTAAGTCCATTGTACGATTTGCGATTAATCAGCTTGCGAACGGGACCAGTGCCTTCGCCTGCATGTCAAACATAGTGCCATATCTAAATCGCAAATATATACATGAAATAAGCAATGTAATAGAGCCCGAACGAGACACTTAATCGGACCGGATATTGAATAGGTATTGTGCAGTACATCATAAACCGAAAGGTCTACTCAGATTTGGCTTCGCTGTATTGATCCCTTACTTGATCTGTCAATACCTGCTGAAGTAACTTGACTTTATTTTCATGCGCGCCGTCAATAAGCATATACCGTCTGATTCATCTAGGTGATACGGACGATATATGTTTCAATTTATCAATACAGGCATGCTTATATTTTGGTAAATACTTGCTAATCGGGATACAGCAAACTGTTTGAGACAAGCAAGTCACACAAAAAGAACGTGAGTAACTTCGGTTTGACGCCACTTTTAGTAACATCAAAGCAATGTAATAGCTGCTTAACGCTTTGTTCCCGTCTATGAAGTTGAACCCTGGCGTTTACGTGGCCAACATCCGTTTTAAGTCCCAGGCTACCTCGTTGTGGGATAGGGGCATACAGTCATGCACAGCATTAAAACAGAGAACAATATTTGCTACTGGGGATTCCCACAACTCAATGCAGCTATGCCCCCCTCCCCCCTCAGTGTCAAAGACGTTTGACGACAGAATAATTAAACAGATGCATAGGCATGCTTGAAACTGGGTCAGCACAATGTCATGTTGCCAATGTCTTTGGTGTCAGCCAAAATTGTGATCAGCAGGGCATGGACTCAGACGTTTGGATCATTTACCACGCGGCATTCTGGCGTCCCATCACACTTCGGGAAGACAGGTGCCTCCTGATTGTAGCGAAACGTCATCACTACGTGACTGCCACTGCACTCAGAAATGACCTGTTGAACGCCAGTGGCATTAAAGTTTCTACTCAGTGCGTATCTGTCTCGGCTAGGCTGGTCTCCGGTCACGGAGGGCATACATTCGCTTACCACTGATCCGACATCACAGGCTGGCACGTTTAGATTGAGCTGAAAATCACATCAATTGCCAGCACTGGGATTCATCACTATTTTCTGTTGAATCGAGATATTGTCTAAACTTCACAGATCGTCGTGTCCGAGCAAGGCGTAAACAAAGAGATATATTTCAGGATTCTAACGCAGCCGAACATGAATGCTATGGAGGGTAATTAATCTAATTGCTTGGGCTGGACGAACCGATTACCATGTCTTCAATGGGACCCGTCAGCGGGTGTGTGCTGCAGGGTTGGGAGTCTGGGCGTGTACGTGGTACCGTATGCTTGTGCAATTGAACGGACTTCATCATTATTAATAATAACGTGCACAGAGAGGCCAAAACGTCACCAAACCACAACCCTATCGAACACAGGATGCCGTGCCCTTCATACAATTCTAAAGGAACTCGGCAGTGCTCTTTCTTAAGAGCGGAACAGTATTCCCTTCCCAACCATTCAGACACGTATTGGGAGCATGAAACGAAGGTACCAGCCTCTGGTCGCATGATGCGGATCGCATACGCATTTATCAATAACTTTCGTATTTCTTGGACGTTTCAGATTTGGTCAGATACTTTTATTTTGACTGATTATTGGTCACATGTTGTTAGTTGGCACTTTGTTGGAACTGTAAAAGGACCCATGTTCATTAAACATGTCACCATGCAATATTATCTCAGGCTATTACAACCGATGAACAGAATTAGACGTTTGAACATTTTAAGAAGAGTCGAACGCTAAGCCGTATGAATATGAACTTTCCAAATATTGAATGAGTTATTTCCAGATGACCAACCACTTACTTTGGTCCTTTATTACGAATCACAGATTTTATGTCAGTGAAATGCAGCGGTATGTTTCATGCTTCAGTGTTTCTGTCTCATCCGATTTAATCATGGTAATACACATCTAAGACAACCTGCGCCATGATCATGTTCGACTTCTTCTGACATGTATAGGTACTTGACAAGGCTAAAGTACGTAAAGTCTGCATAAGACCCAAACCAACCTAATTCACACACAAATATATTTTTCAAACCACAGTAGTCATATTTCAGTATAAGAAATCGCATCCATTAGTGACGCATATTTTTCTTACATAAATAGCGTAACCGATATTCCCAAAAGATGCACAATTACAGAAAAACCACGTATCAGTGAGTAATGGCATCTAAAGTCCGCGGCAATGCATGATACAGATATGAAGTTGGCGTGCTTTTGAGTCAGAACAATTTCGCTTGAGGAAGGGTTTGGTTTAATAGAATTGAGTTCAGAAAAGCTTGTGTTAAATGAAATTATATCTCGGGAATAAGAACATTTATTTCTTGTAAAGGTGAAATGTTTAAAAATTAATGAAATTACGTTTCTTTAAACGCATGGTTAGAAGGAACACATGACAATTAAAAAAGGAATACAAATTCAATGACAATGTGAAAATGGCCTTTCAAGATTACTTTGTACGTTTTCTTGCCATTTTCATTTCATTACCCGGTCAGTGGTTTCTATTACAGTGATCACTTACCGTTATAAAGATTAATCATCAGATTGACAGGCACACAGAACACGGTGACAAGAATATCGGCTACTGCCAAATTCACCAAGAAATAGTTCGTGACAGAATGCATGCTCCTTTTCTTAATAACAACCGAAGTCACCATTGTATTCCCAATCACTGATGTCAAGAAAACCACGGCATAGGCTGAAGAGTAAATGATAATCATATACAGCGGTTGTTTAAGCACAGGAACAAGAACATCTGATGAATTGCTGGAACTTTTCTCCATAGTTTCCGAGAGGTTTTCTTGGATCATGGCCGAGTGTTTAAAATAACGAAGAATTCATTTGAACACCTTCGCCAGAAAACGATTAAGCTGACTCCACTGGTTCACTGTACCGTTATGATCGAAGCAAAGCCTCATTTGTCAACCATCATGGAGACACACATTTCGACTCAAATAATCAACTGTCCATTCGTACTGCTTTGACGGATCACCAAATTAGGACATGATCTATACTTTCTTTCAAAGCAAGACAAAAGGTAATGACATCCCCTCGTGGGCATGTCCAGAAGACTCTCTCCCTCCTTCATCTAATACCAGTGTTTAAAGAATAATACTTCTGGAAGCGTGTAAGAGTCTGCAAGCCTTAGCGTTCTAGTTGGTAAGAAAGGAAACGGAGGGTTTGGCGCTCCAGCTAGACTCCACCTCCATGCTATGACCATTCATCATCAGCTGGTGCGTTTTGATTGATTTGGATTTTGCATTATAGTCCACTGACGGAACTATTAGAGTCTCGCGCCTAGCGCTTGTGTGGATGTAATTAGAACACCTAGTGACACGGTATTATACTTTAATGCTTCTTCGATCACAACTAACTTCTTTATGTGACTATCCCAGTGACTGCTTCAAACAGATCTCAGTAAAGGATGTGATTAAGTACTATGGATATGGCATCAACTGAAATCAGCGTGTCGGTGCTAAACCTGAACTATTTACTAAGGTTATGATTGAAGCCTTTGAGCAAGCTTTTACGATGTAGGCAGTCGAATTACTGGTGACATGAGGATGTCCGCCGTGTGTACTCAGAGTGTTCAGGTTTGTTTTATGACGTTTAATCTAACTTTACAAATAGATAAAAAGGATTTATTGTGCAGTGTTTTGCATTCGGCGCGTTTAATAACTACGACGCCATACATGAAAATTATTCGCAATCTTTGGCAGGAAAGTATGATTGATTCTCAACTTAAGAAACAGTTTAACTACACATGGATAAAAAGGGTAATTTACAACGAAGCAATAATAAATATATAATTACAATAGTTGATAAAATCGTGCGCATTTCATGTACACGTTCTCTCTAAGTTCTAACGTTGGAAAACATTCCACTCCTGTCGTCTTATCGTGCTGTGTGCCACCCTCGCGGTCACTGGATATAGACAATATGCGACACATGAGGCATGTAAACTGGGATATAATCGCTTCTGATTTGACAAATGTCGCAGTATCTTTGACAGCTCAACTGTTTACACTTTGCTACAGTTAATATGCTGAAACATCGTCGACAGGTTTTAATCTTCAAAATGTTTCCACTTTTTATTGTATGGATTGTTTTCGTCACGATATGGCTGAGATATTGCCGATGTAACGTTAAATAGTAACTCACTCACTAATATGCTGAAAGGCAAAAGAAACGTCGCTGGAGATTGTGTAGACGTCCAATGGCTTGCTGTCGTTGATCTCTCGTTAACCTAGCCATAGCTGCTGTGTTCAGAAAACAAGTGAATGATTGCCATTCAAGCCGGCAATTTATGCCTGAATGCATGCATAAAGCACATGCATCTCGATTCTAATGTTGTGTTTGTGCGAATTCTTCCCTTTCCACAAACAAAAACATTTTTAAGCTCAATCTCAAACAATATTTTATTGGACAAAACAGGCTATACAACCACGATTCATGTATTCCTCAATCTTGACTTCCGGTGTATATTTAAAAAAACAATAGGTTCAAATACTCCATTGATACAGTATAACTTAAATGTCATTTCCAATATTACGAAGTTTCTTTTGCCTTTCAGTATATATTGACGTATGTATTCAAACATATTCGATACACGACAGTTTGAGTTGTGCATTTGAACCATAGTATTATTATGTACATATGAATTTATTCCATGACAAGACATCTTACCCATCAACAACGATCTTAAAGAGAAAACGAAGCGAAAACGAAAATGAACTGAATAAACACAGATAGGAACGTTGAGGTACACGGATGCTTCCATGTATAATACTTAATTTCATAAGAGGAGCGGTGGGGTAGCCAAGTGCTTAACGAGTTTGCTCGTCACGTCGTCTTGTATTCCTCGCCGTGATATTGCTTGCAAAAGCGGCGTAAAAACATACGCATTCACTAATTCTATTAGAGGAAATTTATGTAAAAAATATGACATTGGTTGTGAATATGCCATCATTTATTTAAATGCATATATATTGTCCATTGTAATATACATCCACGGTTATATTAATTTTGTATCACACTATGTCTGATGATTGTTAGTGGCAGCAGACTGAAGCGATCGTATAATCCAGGGCTTAAATCACAGGGGTTCGAAATGCAGTTAGACAAACTGAATACGATGAGCAGAAAGCCAAAAGAATAATCTACAAGCTCAACACATTGTTTTGAGGAAAAAAGGTAAGGTTTGATTGAACGCGTTTTAAAATAGTCAGGCTATCCGGTTTTCGATCAGGCTTTTAGCATCGCGAGTGTCACCCCTTGTGTATTTTATGTAATGAGTGTAGCGGGAGAATTTTCTTAAAAATCCATTCCTTCACCGATTTCGTTCAAATTTGAAGTATAAGTTACTCATAACATATAAAAACAATATACGGTTGCAAAAATCGAGATTTTTATTTTTAGAACTTATTGTCCAAACAGTGATTCGAACCCCTGTGGCTTAAATACTAAACTGTGACCATCAGAGCACGTGAGTTACTTCCCTTGTTTGTTGTTGATTCTGGGATGGACAACCCACTTAGTGGACAGTCTGGAGGCAACATTTTCTGGGAGGCTTGCAGTGACTTATAAAAGCAAAACTTGGGCGAGTCGAGACCTTGGGATTTATCTATTTTCCTGGCGTGGGCAGAATCCCTAATTGAGACTTTTTTGCCAGCTGTCAACTCTATTTCCTGCCGAATGGCGCTTGTGTATCTCTCAAGTCATTTGACTGTGAGAAATTCTGAATATCTGTGAGTACACTGACTTACGTAAAAGGGATTGTTATTCATTGCATCCATGTTCATGATGTTACACCGACTAATGTATGATTCAGTATGATTTGTTAATTATTTGCTGATTTCACAAACTGGTTTTGTATGTGCTGTTGCTGGATTACCATTCGCGTTTCAGCCCAACTCGTAACATTTTCAGCATCACACAAGTTGTTTTTATTTTATAATCCACTGTCAAAGCTCTCGCGAGAATACAGTAAATCGTATTTCACCCGACTTAAAGTAAGTACTTGAAGTCCTCACTGACATGATTAAACAAGTGACTTTAATTGCATTAACTGGTTGAGAACGGCAAATTCGTGACGAAATCCCTAAAGGCGGTTTCTTTCACAAGGGGGCGACATTTAATTTAAGTGCAGTGATGTATCTATTCAAAACTTTAAAGCAATCTGTTTTCACCGAGAGTTCGGCTTTGCCACTGACAATGCAGTAAATGTTGTTCTGAATTTTATGGCGGTCTTGTTCGTGTGTGTAAACATGCAGATGTACACGGAAAACTAGAATACAGAAACTTAAATCACAGTGTTGGCACATCTGATACTTCCAATTTTACAGAGAACAAGGAATTGCATCAAATTCGACCAGCTATCTACAACGGAAGTAAATTAATTAAGTAGATCGTGAACACTGGTGATTCTACTGTAATGCCTGTACTGGGTGCTTCTTTCCCGCGACATTGAAGAGGCATTAGAACTGGTTGGTGTTCCTTAACCCATGCTTGTCGTAACAGGGGACTAACGGATCGGATGGTCAGGCTCGCTGACTTGGTTGACACTTGCCATCGCAATTGCGTAGACCGCTGCTCGTGATGTTGATCACTGTATTGTCTGGTCCAGACTCGTATATTTACAGGCCGACGCCATATACTAGTAGCTGGAATATTGCTGAGTGCGGCGTTAAACAGCCAACCAACTTGTGTGATGAAATTGTCGGACATTTAACGGTTGAGTACTGGAAGAAGGTTACACAAACTGTGTAGTCGGATGTTGGAACTGAGTAAAATGAAAACAAAACGGACATTACTATGGAACCTAACCATGTACATGTAACTGAACTCATTTACAAACAATAATGAATACTACTTCAACGACAGGAGTTCAGGGAAGACTTAAATGAAGATCTATACTTTTCCAACTACAGAGTGATAAGAGCGGAAGAGGAAACCCGGTTTCCTTATTATGATACCGTTACTGGAAGAGATCAGAAGCAGAGACACTAGCGTACTGAGACCAACGGCAAATAGATATCCCCGTGGATTGATAGATTCATCAATGAGATATAAACATGTTGAAAATTTACATATGAATTTTAATAGACGTGAGCTGCAATTTTGCCGTATATGCACTACGAATCTCAGTTCATGAAACATCATTACCTAGGGAAACTACAATGTAAATAATATGATTCTTTTGAAAACCTCGACTTGCAATATCAAATAGCATTCCAGATACTTGCATGTTGACAAAATGCATATCTTATCACTAGATTGCATGAATAGATATAAGATACGCATTAAATTGTATAAAATGTATAATCTTGGTTCTCTGATTCATATTTTCAACCTCTTCCGACTTAGAAACAATACAGCACGACAATTTCATCGACATCCCCCACGGACATTCACATGAAGTACTGCAGGTATAATCATTCTACAAACAAGGTTAACCCTAAAGCTTGTGCGTACAACTGTCATAGTAAGAATGAAAAAAACTACATGATTCCCTCTGTTCTCTGCATGGTTTCTATACCTCGAAAAAATGACGTAATCTGATAAACAGACGTATAACAGAGCGTGTACACTTTGTGCTTTAGGAACAGGTACACAATGCTTGAGACTAAAAAGTCACAATCACTACACCGTTTCGTATATGTACGATGTTTCTTTAATATTATTCCCAGACACAAGTGGGTACTTTCTTTTCTACGTCAGTTTAGCAGGTCTTTTCAGGAGACAGAACCTTAAAAGCAATGCCAGACATAATATTTCGAATAAAATTTCTGAAGCAAATAGCAAACACGTCAAACAGTTCCTGCTTTGATATATGATGCTGTCATTGTTATGTGAGTACTAAGATATGAACAATGGCTCACTCTGTCATTGTACAATTTGAAGCAAGCGACCTCTTTATTCACGATCAGTTGCCCCTCAAAACAAACACAAATATTATGGGCCTTTTTTGAATCTAAGAGTTGTGTGAAGTATGTATCTTAATTACCTTTCATGCAAAAATACTAACGACTTAGCAGTAATTCTCCATATATAACTCAAGCTATCGGATTTGTTGACGAGGGACGGCTAACAATATTAAAGGAAGGCCCAAGTTCAGGGCCGCATCTGCGTATATTGTTTCATGAGGAAATATTGAACGCACTATGAGTTCTACTGCCAAAACGGATGGATTGACAAACAGAACTTGTTTGAGCAGGGGTTAAAAACTGATTGAAAACGACGGAATAAAAAAGAAATGTAAAGGTCATAGTGATGACTCCAGGTGTTAGCAAAGACACTAAGCAGGCATTGTGTAACCTGTCCATGTCTTAAATGTATCATGTACGTCCACCTACACAACCATAAACACTTACATTAATGGACACCCTATTTTGGATAAAGAGCCTTTGTTCCATATAGGCATTATGATAAGTTCAGTATTTCATAATTTCAGGACTTCAGTTGGATTAGGTGCAAATTTGAAACATAGCGATTCAACTCGTGTACTTTCCGAGTTAAATATGTTCTTATGATTTATTACTGATTCTGAAGGATCGATAATCCCAGACTTTTCCGGACTGATCTCCTACACCTGATATATCAGTCGGAAAATAGACAGGCTATAATATTGATTGCAGTAGTCGATGAATTCCCCCTATCGCTAATGGTAGCTACTTCTCAGCGTCTACTTACACTAATGAGAGTGGCATTTTGGACGTCTCTCGAATGTTCAAAGCTCATTAATGAAGCATGTTCAAGAATTCCGAGGGCTGAACATCTCTTCTACAAATTGAAATATATTTCAAAATGATATATCGGAGTGAAGCAGTGACTGGTACGCAACGTAGTAGTCAGAAAATGTCAAGGATAAGTGCCACTAATCGAGTATCGACAAGACAAAGTACACAGCATGGGCAACATCATGTACTATGAGGCACGGCAACAACAAATATCACACACAGAGGAACAGTCTCAGGGCGTAGTTGTCTGGAGGCATCGATATACTACTCAAAGTTTGCTAAGGATCTAGTTTTCATAAAAATATCATATAACAAATAAAGATAAAGATATCCTTAGAGAATAATGATTGGGTAACAACTATAGGACCTCGATTTCATGATGACGGAGAGACAGAACAGCCACTGATACGATGTCCGCAAGGTGCTTGAAAACCTATGTTTAGGTGTCACATGATAGAATTGTTACTCATCATTATCAGAGAGTACAACAGCATTCCATAAATACTGCATCAAATGAATGCACTTATACCCGCCCCTTACCATCCAGCCTTAAACACATGGTTTGACGCAAAAAGAATGATACAGATGCATGTACACGCTTGAAAATGAAGCAGCACAGCGTCACTTTGGAACCGATTTAAACTGATGTACAAAAGAAAGTACCCACCCGATGTTTACCATATATGTAAAAACCCAAAGTTGTTTTGTGACATACACATGTACGTGTCACAAACATTGTGCTCGTGTTGGCTAAACGCCACAGACATCATGCCCAATTCCGGAGTTGTAAGTCACAATCAAACACATTTCAATTTTCTTTCCTTGTTGGTTTTTAAAAACAATCCCTCAAATCCAAATGTGTACTATCTTTTGTACGTCAGTTTATTTCCACAACATTCCACGGGAAGACAGAAAGACAGGTATCTCTTGACTGCAATTCCGCTCAGAAATGTTCTGCGAAACGACTGAGGTCCTGCTCAGTTAGTGCGTAATCGTCTCAATGAGGCTGGTCTCCGGTAGGGAAAACATGTATTCGCATCCACTGACGTCACAGTCAGATACGTTTGGATTGGGCTGAAGATGATATCAACTGCACAGATCAAGACAGGGCTCCAGTACTTTGACTGATGAATCGAGATACTGTCTAGACTTCAACAATCGTCGTGCACGATTAAGGCGTCGACAAGGAGAAAGCTTTCAGAATTCTAAGGTAGTTGAACATGAGTGCTGTGGAGGGTGCTAAATCTTGACTTTTGAAGGCCTGGACAATCGCCATGACGGTCAGTGTGGCCCCGATGACGGATGTGCGCTACAGGAATGAGAGCCTGGATATAAATGTGTTCGTGGTGCCGTATGCTGGTGCAATTGGACCGGACTTCATCCTTATGGACGATAACGCAAGAACTCATCGCGATACAGAGGCCAGTCCTGTCACCAACACATGTGGAACGAGGTGCGGGTCGCCCTTACATGACGCCTTGTATTTCCGTTGTGAACAAGTTATATTAGGATTTCAAAGTGGCCGAACATGACAGCTAAGAAGGGGGCTCAATCATGATTTGTGGTTCGATAAGTGGAGCTGGAAGACCCAATCTCCATGTCTCCAGGGATGACAGTTTGGATATGTACACGAGACCGCATGCTCCGTGAAATGAGTCCGAGGTCACCTCGCGACCTTTAATGCAAACATTGGTAAATGCGTGCGAATTTATCTATAAGTTGAGATATAATGTGCAGAATATATATACTTTAGACAAACATATTCAGGCTCGTTCATGTTTTTTAAATACAGAAATATACTCAATCAAGTAAAACCTGACACATGTTCAACTGAATCTGACATGGAAGGATTGTGTGTATTACCATGAAGATAGATATGTATCATACTGCTATCATTCAGGTAACAAACAGATTATGAAAATTGGAATTTGGGCATCATTTTATTGGGAAAGAAATGCATGCTGTTCCATGATCCCCAACTCTAAATTCGCAGTGAAAAGAGTGTTGGGACAGAAAAAGTCAATAGCGAGTGCGACCTCCTCAGGATAACCTGTCAGAACGCTTATCCCATATGTGTAAGATTTTAACACTGGTGTTAAGGATTAAGTAAGGACTGCAGGGTGGGCGAAGCGCTATCAAGTTGAAATGTCAGCCCAGGACCATGTAACTGCATGAATAGCAGAAGAACTGGGGTATTGTTGAAGAAGAGCTATTCTGTGGCAGTAAGATTTCTCCGGACGACAATAAAATGACATCGATCATCAACACAAAATACTTCCAAAACCATTACGCCGCCCCCTGACATCGGTCAAACATCACAAACATGGCACTATGTGAACTTGGTAACGTTTAAGATACAGTTGTTAATTATTGTACATTTCTGTGCTTGGTGGGTTTTCACATCTTCTTGACAAACAGCCTACATGTTATTGCCGTTTGTAGGGCACAAAGAGAAATGAAACGAATTACTCGAATCACTTATTGCCGAGAACGAGGGTGTCAAGTTATTTATTTTGTTGTAAACATGAACTACCGGGCGAAAAGAAAGTTATCAAATTTAAAGTAATTGTATATAAAACAAAAACGTTGCTACAGGTTTGAGCCGAAAACGTTCGCCAAAACGCAACATAGCCCCCACAACAATGCAGCCGTCCAAAACTTTGTACAAATCGTGCATTTTTCAAAACATGAGAACCGTACTTGCATGTGCATGATGGTGGCATAAATACCGATGTTGGACAGAGCAAGCATGCAGTAACAAAGAAAACAAAAACCAACAACACCAAGACTTATGCCAAGACTTACGCAAGCACAACGTCAGCTGGCAAGAACCTTCTACAGCACCTTGGCCACCATCAGCAAATTGATAAACCGCTACCAGCAAACAGGCCAGACCCAAGACCATCCACGATCTGGAAGACCAAGACACGCCATCAGCAGACGAAAAGTCCTTCGACGACTTGGTATGGCTGGTATAAGAGCCTACCATACTTCCGTAGAATGGCCTTAACCCGTCTTTACCGTCAACGCAGACTGCACTGGGTACGAACAGTACGTCAGTGGCAGCGACGTGACTGGGAGAGATTGCTCTTTACGGATGGAATTCGGTTCAGCCTGTTCAGAAATGATGTCAGAGTTCGAGATTTATGACGTAAAGGAGAGCGATTGGCGCCAAATTACGTTGAAGAAGTTCATCCGTTCGATGGAGGAGGCGTCATGGTATGGGGCGACATTTATGGCCAGAAAACAATAAGACTAGTTATCTTCCGATGAAGTCTGAATGTCCAGCAACAGAGGGATGAAGTGTTGAGACCTTTCGTGGTGCCCTATATTCGGCAACAGCCACGAGGAATCACTCTGCAGCAGGACAGCGCACATCGCCAGAATTGTTCGGGAATACCTGAACAACGTTACCGTCAAAGTATTGCCTTGGCCAGCGCGTTCTCCAGACATGAACACCATTTAACATATCTTGGATCATGATCGTCAGCTGAGGCAGCATATACCACCTCCAGCGAACCGACAGGATCTTGAACAGACTCTCTCGGGCTTATGGAACAGGATACCTACTGACGTCAATGAGGAGACATGTGTTGGCGTGTACGGATCCCCAGGGTGGTCACACTAGCTTTTAATGACGTATCCCCAGACTCCTGTCTCATTATGTGACTCTTTATGCACTTTTTGAATTGTGCATTTTTTAATGTGACCCTTGACTCCTTAATAAATTGCGGCAAATGCTAGGCCATCATTACAATGAATTTTCAGTCAAATTGTTGGAAAATGATGTCTGTTTGTAAACTAATTATCATCTCGGATACGTCATTGTTTCGATTTTTGGCGAAGAAAAGTCCGTGACAACTTTCCTTTGCCAGGAAGTTTATAATTTGTTGCTACAGCCGAAAAACCACAATGACAAGTTCCGGCCTTTTTCGTACATATCACGAATAATTCAGGAATTTTCATTAAAATGGGCTGACTTGAGAACTGCATTGTAATGAAGTAATTATTGTGAATCAACTGAAAATAACCATGGTTGATATTTCAGACAGTTTAATTCTAAATGCGTTCAAGCTGAATGAGTACATGACTATAGATGTCAGCTGTATCCGGACGCAGACCTCCATTAATCGTCTTGCGTCACGTAGCCAGCACCTGAACAAGGTGTACGTCATACACTGGAATATAGTTTCGTGCAGTGTAAATTACATGTGCAAATCTTGTTATAATGATCCTTGCCTATACGGCACTAAGATAAAAGAATGAAAAAACACGTAATCAAAGGAAGATTAATTTGCTATCTGAAGATGCAGAAGAATAAGAAGTTGTTTTTGCCCACATGGTCATGAGCATCAAACCATATCGAGATAATAATATTGTCGGAAAAATCAATCAAGGCCTTATGTCTTCCTGATGTAAATATACCGGCTTCACTCGGTTATCAAGTTTACTTGGTTTATTTAATTTCACATAATATCCTGTAATGTACAAGAATAAAATAGGATGCTTTCAAGTTGATCAAATATGTGTCTCAATGGGCTTTATTGCGTGAACTATGGCGTTATTTGTATTGGATTATCTCGCAATCAGTCACAAAGACCTTTAAGATAAATACAAACCGCATGCAACCATTTACGAAAGATGAAATGCATGTCATGATTAAGAAAACACAAGCTGTTTGTTCGTCCACTTACACCCATTTGACGGTAGGCCTATAAAGTAAGAGAGATGTGCTTCAAAGAATGCTTGTTCAAAGAATGCACATGTGCATGAATACACTTACAAATGACACAGAAAAGAACCTTCAAGCACAGAAAACCAGTATTTTAAAAATACGTCTCCACGAGTACACCAGAAAATAAAATGTGGTAATACTTACTCTAATGATATGGTAAGTATGATACAGTATTATTCAGATTCGATTCTGATATGATACATAGTCCAGGATGCCGGTGGTATATTTACATTAAGACACATTCAAAACGTAAATCTGATTTCCCACAATCAATTTGATGTGAAAAGAGTAAATTGTCATCAAATAACACTTCATGAATGACAGCCATAAATAGGATTGAATGGCGTTAAAAAGACCTTAAAATGACCCAGTCCACGAAACAGTTGGCAGGTTGAACGAAAACTCGAAAAGACTTGTACAAGACTTACGTCTCATAACCACTGATGGTATGTTTCTCCATACAGCAAAACCCGAACGGTCTTTAACGTTATTTGGCGGTGGATGACGCTGGTTTACGTCCCAAGACATCCCACATTAGGGTTTACGTTCAATGAAACTGCTGCCAAGTTCATGACATTGATCCCTGCTTACCGGAGAAAGTCTCGAGTGATCCGTTCGTGTGAGTTCAAGCGTTCTGATGCTGAAGCAACAGTTGTTGAAGACGTCGGTGACGGCGCATGAGTGGCTGAAGGACAGGTCTCAAAATTTCGTTGACTTACGGCTGGGCTGTCAGACCTCCATGCACAATGATGAGAGCACTCTTCAAGTTTGTGTTGATTGCTACCCATACCACGCTGCTGTTGCCGCCGACAGATCAATTCCTCTCCATAACATATGCATATCAAGTATGAAGTTCTCGGTTCTCACATACACTCGAGACCTTACATCAGCGAATGACACGGAGAAAAAGGACTCGTCAGGAAACACAAACAGACAGATAGATTTTTCCAGTTTTAGGCTTCTATACCCAATATGATCGTTTGTGTAAAATAAATGTGTTTTTATACCGCCTCAATAGTTATTGCATAATTGTATGTGTATTAGATTTTGTATCTATTCATAATCCTCATGTAATCAACTAAAACCCAAAATGTAAATGTAGTTATGTTGATATACTTTGAAGTATTTTCTACAAATTCCAAAAGCAAAGTCATTGTCTTCAGGAAAAACAAACAACACTTAGAAGTCAAAACTGAAATTATTGAGAAATTGTTTATTCTCTGTAATGCAAGTATCATTACTCACCAATTTCGAGATACGTAACCTGGCTGTATCGTTGAAAGTGAAACAATTAAATTAACATGTAGAAATTAACGTTGTGGGGTTTACTGTAGAAGTTGCATGCACAACGGTATATAGTCGCACGTTATGCCTACCTCATATGTTTCTCTTTAATTACATAACGAACATCCGTCCACATCACGCTGAAAATCGATCCTACCGAACGAAAATTGTGTTAAATTCCGGCTATGATATAATGTGTGAAGCTATGTGTCCGATTAAGATACCATCACTTAAAGTTAAACGACTGCTAGAAGTGTAGAACATCAGAGACGTAACTGCTTTTCACACCGTGAGTAATACGTTTTGTAACATGAAAAAAAAATCACATGATCATAAAATGTAATCAGTAGGAATGTGTTTTTCAGTACACAGTCGGATGCATTTCAAAGAAATGCATAATCTTGGCAAATTGCCAGTGGTTTAATACCGTTCGTGGATGTTTGTGGTATGTAAATATGGAGACGTAATAGTCGTAAATAGTTTGTGGCAGGGTGTTCAATAAATTTTCAAAAGCTGCGAAGATGCATCCATATCTAAACTCTCAAAATTTTAAAGCGTAATCTCCAGTATCGAAAAGGATATTCTCTGTTTGAAAGAGCATCATAGGAAGTTTACAGAGCCACCAGAGACATGCAGAGTTCTGAAATATCCCGAACTGCGTATCATGTGGCTCCTAAAATCTTGATTCAAGAAGGCATCGATTGTACATAGTCACAACCATTTAATTCGTGGTCTGTTCATCCTTCGTGCATCGTAAACATCTCCTAAGAAACCACAGGACAGGAATTTGAAGCTTTACAAATTGTACCCACCTACTGGGACACCACGATTAGTTCAATAAGTTGGAATCCAATTTAATATTGACATCCTGGCAATCATCGTAGGATGCGCATGATCTTTTATACGTGACAAATTGTACAAAATAGACATCTACCTCTCTGTAATATTTCTCGAGATGAAGGCAAGGTTGAAGTCATCCCTCCTGTTGTATATATCAATAAAAGAAAATTGTGTTTTTGATCATTCCTAGACGATATCATGTCATCGACACAATTATAATTAACATTCAATGTGTGGGACTAAATTATCTCGTTTTTATTTCGTCATTTCTAGCAAAACATCTGACTAGTATGCTCACAGGAAAAACATCAGAAGGGATGGGAGCACAAAAGATGTTTGGATAGTTCCTCGGTTGATAATATTTTGAAGCAAAACTACGCAATCAGTTGAGGGACGTCCAGTAGTACTAGTAGTTCATTTTGCCTAGCCTGTATGAACAACATCTGACATTCTCAAGGCAAGACTCGGGTACAATATAGTGTTCACAGAGAAAGCCAGGTTTCGTCTGAATAGCTCTTATCATCGTGCAGGGGTCTACAGGCGTTTTTGCAACGCTTGCGTAACTCAGTGTTGAATATGCAATGATATGAAGAATACAACTCATCATTGTTAATGACACTAAAACAAACTGAATGTCGTACTCTACTGGAATGATCTCTTTAAAGATCATGCTCTTCACTTAGTGAAAGCGCAGGAACGTATACGTAACCTCACGTTGCAGCAAGATAATGCATAACTGACCATTTCAGGCCGCAAAACGCCGCTACACTACCATGACCGGCTGTTTCAGACCTCTCTCTTATGGGACATGTCTCAGGTGTGGCACTAACAACAGAACAGTAATGGTAACGGTAGGTCAGTAGTGCCAAGCTTCGGTTTGACATTTGGAACCGCCCCTTCTGGTATCTTTAATGCCCGATGCTTCTCCTTCATCAACGCAAATGGTGGCTACATCTGACACTGACATTATTTGTGAAATGGGTTCTTACAGCAACTCTGTTGCAGGTCGTGTCACCTGTTACCAGGTATGGATACGTGAGTTTTTTATGATAAATCATTGATCAGACCAAAGAAGAAATACGTTGTTATTTTCAACAACAATATGTTCACCACCTATGAATCACAGTTGTTCCTTTTAGGATGCCTGGTTTCTATCAGGAAGTTTCGCTGAGAACTTTCTTAGTAAACTTCGGACGACATTGCTTTCATTTTTGACATTTTTTCTTAAAGTATGTTCACTACGTTAAGTGGCGAATGATGAAGAAATGTAGCTTTCCCATTATCGGGTGGAATAAAGGTGTAGTAAACTGTGTTAACTGCCGAGAAACTGGAATCAAATGCGTTGCCATTATCTGCCTTTATCTTCTGAGATCGCAAAACTCGTTGTTTATTCTTTGGTTGTGTAATTACCGCTTGACAGCACCAATTAAGAGGCCCTCAAAATTTTCAAGCTGAAGTAACTCTTCCTTTTACGAAAAAGAGACCTCCTTCCCGACAGGTTGAGTATCTAATGCCAACTTAAAGATGAAGTGATGAATTATAAGATTCACTTAAGATGACATGCATCGGATACGTGT
This sequence comes from Haliotis rubra, assembly GCF_003918875.1. NCBI lineage: Eukaryota > Metazoa > Mollusca > Gastropoda > Lepetellida > Haliotidae > Haliotis > Haliotis rubra. The sequence goes on from NW_025767634.1 coordinate 1,848,191, forward strand.
GATAACAAATACATTTACTGCATAGGAAGACACTTCATAGGTCCTCCTCCATCCCATCATCACTCCTTAGATATCCTTGCGTAAACGTGCTGCATTGTGGGGATGCTGAAGTCTTGAATAGGTTCTGATTTCGCGCTAACACTTTGTCAAGTCTGGAATCGATTGTAGCTCAACATATGAAGTATGTGTACTGGTGGTCACCTTGAAGCGGCTATCAGAGGGGTCGATGAAGCAGAGAATTGCTCTTCATGTTGATAATGCCTGTGCTGTGAGGCAGACTGCTTCGTGGAAGGATGTAAGCCTCTTATGACTGGCAAAATAGCCAGTAGCTGGTGTATAGTGTTTTTGCAATCTGTAGTAATTAAGTGAATTGTTCAATATTTACCGTCAGACTCATGCGCTATTGATAACATGACGGTAATGGTTGTTGCTCTGAGGGTATCACAGATACTTAAGACAGCAATTTGAAAAGAAAAGTTTTCAGGCAACATTAGTTTCGCTTTGCTGAGTTTTTGATCCGTCACTCTTGATCACCATGGGTGAAGATTATTTCGGGTGTCCCCTGTGGGACGCGGTACTGCTGAAGTATTGATTAACGCGGCGTAAGCCCTAACGCACTCATTCAGTTAGGTGTGTGAATCCATAGTTATAATCACTCATGAACCTTTCATGACCAACATTTAACTTTCGAAATCAATGCGTGCATCTAACAAATCATCCTGAATGTAATTCTTATTATGTTCAAGTAACCTAATTTCCTCATTGATAACATCTATGTAACATTTTGACGTAAAATATTAAGAGTAGAACTAGGTATCCTCCATGGGCAGCGACCGCCTCCGTGGTGTAGTGGTTAGAACGTCCGCCCGGAGTGCGGAAGGTCGCGGGTTCGATCCCCGGCCGCGTTATACCAAAATACGTTAAAATGTGGTACTTGTTGGTCCCTGCCTGGCGCTCGGCAATTATGGGTACAACAAGGACTGGCCGGCTCGGAGTCAGTATAATGTGTCAGAGTGGGGTATTCATGCTTAACTGCGGCATGGTATCTCAGTGAGCTAGCACTATGAAACCAGCTTAAGTCTGGGCTAGTACAAGCAGCCGCACATCCACATACACAAGCATGCACGTCGTCATATGAGCGAAATATTCTCAAGCACGACGTTAAACCCAATTTCACCTCACCTCTATGGGCAGCAAATATGCTCCCATCTTTGCGGAACCGTTTCTTAATGCATATAAATCAGATCTCCTGCTCAGGTTGGCAAAATAAAAAACAAGTTAGTTTGCCCAAGAAGCTAACCTTAAGCTTCAGGCTTTTTGATGATTTAATATCGTTCAATAACCATCGAATAGCAATTCCGTTCTCTGATTTACACCCCTGAACTTGCAATAAAGGAAACAAGTGAGACCGCCTCATGTGTTTCATATTTAGATCTATGGATAAAGATTCAGATAAGAAAAGAAGGCTGTAAGACCAAAAGGATGACTTCAACTTTCTAAAAGTCAGCTTTCCCTTCATGTCGAGCAATATTCCAACAACTCCAGCCTTTGGTGTTTACATTTCATAACCTTGAGGTACAATCAGGTATGCTCTTTTATACAATTTTAAAGAGCGCCATTCTGACTCTTGTTCAGAAGTTGTTTGAATCAGGTTGCAATATGCAAGGCCTTTCAAAAAGTGTTATGGTAGACATGTGAAGGACGTTTCAAAATATGATGATAAAAAATGATGTCCAGTGCAATTCCCTGTTTTGACTTGTACCAAACGTTCGCGGAATTTTTCATATGAACAATTGACTAGCCTTTGGATATGTTTGTATGTTATGTTTATGGTGGAGCTGGATGTGCTTACCTTTTCGAGAAGACGAGGTGTCATCACTATTTGATCGTGATTCATAAACACGTGCTGTATCATCGTAATTTACACTGGATTGTCTGGTCCAGATTGGATTATATAAACACCGCCGTCATAGGTTGTAATATTACCAAATGTGATATTAAGTAAACACACAAAAAATGCTTATAATATAGTCGGAACTGTACAATCGGCTCTCTGGGTTTCCAGTTTGAGGTTTCTGAAGTTTTAATTTTGATGCTTGGATTTCGAACAAACGAAAACAATGAATACAAATGATTCCGGTCCACATCAAACAAGAAAGCCATGTGAGGCTAAATAGTTCTGTCAAACATTTTAACTCCTCTTCGGTCAAACAAAGCATTCAGTCTTAAATGTAGTTAGACTATTTACGCCAATCCCTGTCTCAATTACTGTCACCAATTTGTGGTTCTACAAATATTTCCAAACTAAACTTGAAACTACATAGAAGATTGTTCGGCATTTGTGATTACAGAATGCAGATATTGTATTCTCTTCATGTCAATTCCATGCTCTTTTTCCAGACAGCTTGTGATTGATCTTTATATTCATAGCTGATGCAACTCTAACACGAATCTTCTCGCAAGTATCAGAAAATACAACGTAAATAACAGAATTCAAAACGTTCTTCAGAAATGTCACGGGTAACCAATATCTATTAAAAATATAAATGGATATATATCTAAATGCCATAAAAACACTTCATTACTTGCGTTCTCTGAATTTGAACTATAAAATAAGAGTTTATTAAACATAAATTTACTCAAATATACATCTAAATCATTGGACCCTAAACAGATATTTATGTATTTGATTTATTTGACACAGACATTAAATCAATGTCCAGGTCCAATGTGAAATTCAATTCAAGTTAAGTTTCTTTGAATGGTTCATTAATTTGGTTATACAGTTTATGATACAAGATAACGTTCATTCGAAACAAGTATTGTGTTCGTTAATATTATCCCAAAGGTCACGATAAGCCCCATTGTTTGTTAGCCAGCGGTAAATATTTAACGAGTGATCGGAAACTACTTACTCTTAATGACAGACAGAGCCTACACTTTAGACAAAGTTAGGTGCAAATTGCGTACGGGTCGGCATCCTCGTCTGACATGAGCCCCTACAGCTACTTTTGTGAAACCCTTTTCATTGCGAAGACCAGACAACAAGAGTGCTTTGCCTATCGCTATACACTTCAAGTGTGATGAAGAGGTTTGCTAATAGAAGTTCGAAAATAGAAGATCGATGTTGATACAACCAATGATTAGGACCAACGCAAGATTGTCTGTTGTGTAATCAAAGATATAAAATGTTGCACATGCACATTATTTACCCTGACTACAAATATGAGATCTTTGATCTTAAGTGAAACACTGAGATCATTTGCATCCGTAAATAAATGCAATCACTGGGCCGGATACAGGTACAAGAATGGACCACATAACGCATTGAGTACTGAAAAAACTGCTTTGTCTTTTTTATTGTCCGTATTGATTTCGCACCGCGACCCAATCATTTTGCATTTGGCTCCAATTTTAAAGTAGATTGAAAACATAAGCACATAGCGAGATTATTTCGGGGACAAAGCGCATGCAACTGTTTTAAGTGAATGGGTTAGTTTCGTTTTCTCATCTCAATATATGTTATCCTTCAAATTACATGTACATATACGTGTAAATGTAAAAACATATATTCACATATACGTTGTACCAAACAAAAACTGTGTCTTGAAACCTGTCATTTTTGTCTTGTAACAACGCTATGTCCTTAAATCGATTCTGCTTTATATTTTGTCGTAGATTGGTAAAGAAATATTAATTTTACTTTACTGATAATAAGATTTCAAGCAAATTTGATGTTACAACTCATTTTAAGTTGACTTGGGCGGACTATGTTGCAATTTCAGTCCACCATCAACAGTCAATATTTTCTTTCGAAATAAACGCAGACTCAAGTGCTCCATTAAACGTTAAATGCGATTACCATCTCATGCATCAAGTTTTCCTAATTCTGTTCTGACCAATAATATCTGTATAGCAGTAAAGTGTGAACTATGGTATATGGCGAAAATGATATCATATGGTTGTGTATTATCATAAAGACAACGTAACCATTATTCTATTATAAATAAGTAGATACTGAGCAGATGAATGTTGGTATATATTTGACGTGCAGGTTGTATTAAGTAGGTTCGGATCATACTTAACTGCAAATGTTAAGACTGATAGAGAAAACGTTAATTAATTCTGGAGGAGTTTTTGTAACGCGCTTCTTAAAATAGACATCATCACTGAAAACCCTTAAGATGTGTATCGTTTACGTGTATTAGATGTTAACTTTGTAACAGTCTCATTTTCATGTAAGAGCTCGGATATTCCTGTGACTAAATCAGCACTATCATTACACCATAATTACCCCTCTGTGGGCGTCATACAGGAGATGAGATCAAAATTATATACCTTTTCCCTCGCGCAAAATTGTGTGTCAAATCGTGGGCTTGCAGAACAAAACTAACATACACTTATGTTTTTGTGCAAAGGTCAATATCACGTATGCGATTACTTGAGATTATATGACTCATGGGAAACTTTATTAGTCATTAAAACACCGAGAAGTCCTGAATCATATTGTTATGAGTTTTGTTCACATGATATTGTATTTATTTCTAATCAAGGCGATGTCTGACAGTCGTGATATTGCTTGAAGTTTGGTAAAAGAGGCATAAAGCTGTACACACTGACTTCAGGTAGCCATGAAGATCACTACCAGGGTGTTTGTCCTGGCGTTGCTAAATCAAGGCAAATCACAGTGTCCATGTGTTTGACACAGGCCTGACTAACTTGCAGGTAAAGAAGAATACTGAAGTATCTTTATAGTGGGGTTGTTGTAGGTCGCGCCCTTACTTAGAATTCCACACCGGAACAAGGCTACCCATATTTGTATCTGTGTGGATCTTTCTGGAGGAATATCTGTCTGATAGGATGAACATCTATCTGAGAGCCGTACCAGAGGGGGTTCCTACATTTCGGCCGTGGGAGCTTTGTAAATGATCTGGAAACCGCGGTGGCTGACAGTGTGTGCTGGTGCCTGATTCTGAGAGTGTGGGTTTGATCGGACTCGACTCCCTAAAATGTCCTAGAATCTCTGCTTTGCTGACAAAAATGAAGACTTAGTCCAAAATATAACATATGTTACATTTGGCCACTTCTAAATGGCATTGTGTATTCTTTCTTAGTTTTTGGCCGAGAGAGCCGTGACAATTTACACTCGCTAGAGCGGTACACAAAGCTCGCTAGATTTCCATTTGCCTGTGTGGGTTTACATCGCTGACTTTGTATGCAGGCGATTAGGTGCCGGGACCCTGAGAGTATGGGTTCGAATCCCTGATGAGATTCAACCCCAAACTTCTGGAATCTGTACTTTACTGAGAAAGTGAAATACTAAATATAACGTATGTTGTATCTAATAGAAGTGTGACTTCAACTTCTTCTCGCTTATCAAACAGTGTGAACATAATTACATCGTAAACGTGTTGCAATAACATTAAAAAACATTAATGTGCTAATGCATTATAGCTGAGATGAAATCCTTCTTTTAAGTACCTTAACATCAAACTATCTTGTATGACCCAATACGTATATATAAGGTTCACCTTTGACCTTACCCAAAGACTCATAACGGGTCATCGTGCACGTGTGTTCAATGCTATTATTAGGGAAATGATAATGAAACCAATAGCGTACATACATCTGAAATGAAAAGGTAAACAAAACAAAAACATAGGAGGAAAGAAATGTGATGATGAGTTGTCTACACGATCTCAGTTAATGAGAGAATACCATGCAATTCAATAAGTTGAGGCACACATCATAGCGAGAGCCAACATCTATATCTGCCAGAGCGGAAATCACAGAACCTTTGCCCGCTACGATTTCTCCAGTGAGCAGGTACAGTGACTACGTGACGGGCGGGCTTGAATTTCTGACATATTTCGCATCCGGTTTCTCTGGATTGCTGTGCCAGTGATACAAGTGCGAGCACCGAATATATTGGCGATCTGATAAATCCACATTTGACATACAGAAAATTTGGCACAATTCTATTAGACTAGTGAATATATTGTTCTATGAAGTACATAACACAACGTAGCATAGTTGACAATGAAGTAATTACCATATCATTCATGTAATTCAGGATATGATTTTAATACAATTTGCAGATTATGCGAAAGGAAATGTACGTGTAAATATGAACATTTTTAGTTCCAAAACCTGGGGTATCATACATGAGACATAACATAAGTTTGGATGAAAAGAAATACGCATACTGCTGTGCATCAAATGCATAAGAAAAGAAATCACTATTTGCAGATGTTTTGCACAGACAGTTTACCATTACCAGTCATAAAAACGTGTTATCAGACGTAATTGCAACTCTTAATTACCCTTTTTCTATAGCCAAAGGGGATGACCGAGATTAAATACTTTTTCAAAGAATAATGTTTTGATTAAGGCAACATAATTACATGCCATATGAAGTTCAGTCCTCATAACTTTAAATTGATGCAAAATAAACAGAACGATAAAAAAAAGATGTCACTTTAATGGAGATATGATCAATTGCAAGATTATCCACGACACTTATCCTCCTGATGTTAAGTGAATGACGTGGACACGCAACTGGACTATGTTAACAAGAGGACTAGAGAGCTGTACTCAGAGTTGTCAGCAATCCACGATACAGCCAGAAGCGCTGAAGTACTGTGTAGTGCACCTCGTCAATCCGGGCACCTGCCCACACAGACCCCAAGACCACGTGAGGTGGAAGACAGGAGCTATAGAGATATCGTACCGGAGTCACCTGGCACAGAGAAACAAAACCAACGACAAAATAAAAAGTCCACACACGACAATGAAAACGACGAGGAGGATTCATCTACCCAGAGAAACAGTGTGAACCTTGACACTCCACGTCGCCAAACAGAACGACAGAAGACATCCAATACCACTGTGAGGTTTGACAACGAATGGGAAAGGTCATTTAAAGGTACTTCACCTCGATACAAGAGAAAACGACTTGTCTTATCTAACGTTAAAGCTGATAAGTCGTTTGATATTATCCGTGATGCAATTACTGACTACGCTAAAAAACGAGATGTGCATATCTCTCTCATTAGACTACTGAGACACTGGGAAGGTTGGAACCCTACATACACTGTACGTGTGAACATAGATAACAGGGTAGCTGACAAGGTTTTACAAGATGACAATTTCTGGCCTCCAAATGTGAAATGTAGAGAGTGGGTTCCTTACACCCGTAGAGGTGATAACAGGGCATCATATTAATTCAGAAAGGCAATTTTTGTTTATCTCATACTTATCAACATACTGAATATAGGAACATGGAATGTAAGAGGTGTATTGAATTGCCACCATTACCTAGAGAAACTAGCGAGCGACTGTGACGTTCTTACAGTGTGTGAGCATTGGCTGAGTGATGGAACGCAAGGCTGGTTCGACTGTCTCAGTGAGAAGTTTGACGTTGTAGTTAAGGTAAAAGCTAATCAGAGAGGGTGTAGAGGACAAGACGGTGTAGCAATTTTAGTTAAGAAAAACATATACAGGTACGTAGTAATATGTGAATGTGAATATGATAACGTTGTAGCTGTGAGACTCTCCCGTCCCCAGTGTGCTGATCTCTGTATAGTGTGTGCTTTGCTCCCCTCCACTAACCACAATACAACAGTGTATGAGGAGAGTGTCCTGGAGGTGTTTGATATGGTCGATGAACAAGCAGAAAGCAGTTATGTTGTACTGTGTGGAGATTTTAATACAGACATTGTAAACAACCACGCATCCCCTCGTTCCGCAATACTGCGGTCATACTTGGATGCAAGGAACATGATACCATCATACGCAGGTGGTGTTATTCAAGGAGATCTCAAGACATGCCGCAATAAGGCTGGGACACAATCATCTCTGATTGATTATATATTCTTACCAAGTGCTCTTCAATCGTCTGTGTTGACAACGCTTGTTGATAACAAGACCAGTTATGATATATCGGATCATTCACCAGTGGTTGTATCATTCCTTAGTGATGCGTTCTTAACAGGCCAAAAGCTATGGACTCCTCCAACCTACAAATGGCAGAAAGCTAATGACATCGAACTAAGGATGTACTCATCTGAAGTTGACAAAATACTTGGTGACACCCTACCAGACTTGACACATGCTAATAGTGAGATGGTAGAATATTATTTTGATGCCATAGTAAGCTCTCTCCACACGTCAACAGCGATGTACATCCCAACAGGATACTACAGGCCATACCTCAAACCCTATTGGAGAGACTCCGGTCTTGATTACTACCACTACCAGATGCGTCAGGCCAGACGACAATGGGCATCTGAAGGTAAACCTAGAGGAGATTCGCATGACTCTTACAAGCAATATAAAGCAGCGAAATGCGACTTTCGCCGACAAAAACGAAAAGTAGAAAGGGATTGGGACAGACATGCACATCCCTACATTATAATGACAAGACAGCTGGCACACCTGAGGAAATCTGCACTATGTGGTCTGATTACTATAGGGATCTGCTGTCACCTCTCGACAAGCCTGAGTTCGACAAGGACTTTTATGAGGAAACGAAATCAAAAGTGAGTGATATAGCAAAAAGTGGCATACTTGAGAACGATCCAATCCTAAAAACAGATATTACATCCAATGAAGTGAAAGCAATTATTAAGAAGCTGAAAAAGAATAAGTCTCCGGGACCTGACTGTATTACTGCCGAGCATCTCCATTATGCCGGCACTCTTCTGTTTAAACACCTCTATAATATGATCGTCAGCTCCTGTCACACGCCTGTCATGATGAGAACTGGAACTATTATTCCAATACATAAAGGAAATAACAAAGATAAACGCAACTCAGCTAATTATCGCGGTATCGCTCTCACATCAGTGATTGGGAAGGTGTTCGAGAGACTGTTGCTTGACAGACTGGAATCCTACATCAAAATTGTAAATCCTGATTTCCCACATCGCCTCCAGTCTGGATTCCGGAAAGAGCATGGAGCCAGTGTAGCCACATGTGTATTAAAGGAGGCTGTTTCATATTATCGAGATAGACACTCAAATGTCCTTGTTGCCTTTCTCGACAACGAAAAGGCCTTCGATAGGATATGGCATGAGGGGCTGTTGCTGAAACTATTCAATCCTGGTGTCAAGGGCCGTGCATGGCATATCATCCGTCAATCGTATCAAGAAGCAAGTGCGTGTGTTAAATACAATGGTAAAATGAGTGATTTGTTCAATGTCCAACAAGGAGTAGGACAAGGTCGTGTGCTCTTAGCATGGATGTTCCTAGTCTATATCAATGACCTGATATCCCAACTTGATGATTTACAATACGGGCTAATCGTTGGTAAGGAGCACATCCCCTCAGTATTATTGGCTGATGATACTACTGTTGCCAGTACTACTGCACATGGACTGAACATGTCCCTTGCTGCTATCCACCAGTATGCCCTCCGCTGGAGACTGACATATAACGCCAGTAAGAGCTGTGTCTTGTCTTTCATCAACGACAGAAGACAATGTAATAGATCTGTCTTCAAAATTGAAGCCGTGACATTGCCGATCCATACTAGCACGATTTATGCTGGCTCTCTGATACACACAGAGAAAGCAAGTGGACGAACTACTCGAGCTTGTACTAAAGCAAGACAGACAATCAACTCCCTAAGAGAAGTTGGCCTCAGAGCTGGAGGATTTAGCCCTATATCTTCTTCGAATATCTGGCAAAGAGTAATCTTCCCATCTGCTTTCTATGCATGTGAACTCTGGCCAAATATCAGCAATTGTGAAATCAACGGTACTTTGCACGGCGAGTCCAGAATTTCCACAAGAGGTCGTCTACAGGTGCTACAATCCAGGTCCTTGGATTATGGACAATGCTGGGCAGAATAGACAAGATGAAGCTTCTCTTCCTAGGACGACTCTGTAGAGCAGCCGGCACAACCATTGTGAATCCGATCTTCTATCCGAGACTGTGCCAGTATGCCACCACTACCACACATAGTACCAGATCCATAACACATGATCTATTAAGCGTAGCCAAGAAGTACGGATTATCAGGCGTACTAGACAAATTTATCAAAGCGGAGAATTCCCATGTAAAAGTATATGGGAAAGCACAGTCCAACGAACCTTGTGTAGATTTGAACATATTAAATGGAGAAACACTTTGCAACAACGTCATGATATGCATAGGTTTAGTGATATTCACACCCAGCTTGCTCCACATCGTCTCTGGAATCTGTGTGTATGGTATGGTATCGCATCTCCTCCTGTTTATGCCCTGGTTAAGCTCGGCATATTACCTGTAACATCGGGACAATGTCTGCTCTGTGACTGCGAAAGTGAGGACATTGTTAAGCATCAATTGCTTTACTGTGAAAGCCTCATTGAACAAAGAAATGTGCTAAGCGAGACGTTGTTTGAGAACCTCAACTTTGACACCTATCTCAGACTCGAGGACACTGCTAGTGATGAAGCTAAGGTCCTGACATACCTCGGTGCCATTACGGATGTGGTCCATGATATGACACTTGACAGCTGGGCAACATTCATGAGCATCGTGGCTAAAAATGTCAGCTCATGGAACTTAAGGTGTATATTATGTCTGTGAAATTATGTCACACACCAAGTATATACAGCTCTTCATATTTCTCTTCGTTGTGAAAACCCTGTTGAATTGTCATATGTATGTTTCTATTGTCAGTGCGACGGACTAGTAATATAATCTAATGTACTCTCCAAATCATTGGGGGAAGTAAAGAGTATTCATTCATTCAACGTAGCATAGTTGACAATGAAGTAATTACCATATCATTCATGTAATTCAGGATATGATTTTAATACAATTTGCAGATTATGCGAAAGGAAATGTACGTGTAAATATGATCATTTTTAGTTCCAAAACCTGGGGTATCACACGTGAGACATAACATAAGTTTGGATGAAAAGAAATACTCATACTGCTGTGCATCAAATGCATAAGAAAGGAAATAACTATTTGCAGATGTTTTGCACAGACAGTTTACCATTACTAGTCATAAAAACGTGTTATCAGACGTAATTGCAACTCTTAATTACCCTTTTTCTATAGCCAAAGGCGATGACCGAGATTAAATACTTTTTCAAAGAATAATGTTTTGATTAAGGCAACATGATTACATGCCATATGAGGTTCAGTCCTCATAACTTTAAATTGATGCAAAATAAACAGAACGCTAAAAAAAGGATGTCACTTTAATGGAGATATGATCAATTGCAAGATTATCCACGACACTTATCCTCCCCATGTTAAGTTGTCATTGGGCATCAACACAATGTGGACATCAGACCAGTCGAGAGAGTATCAGTTTAGCAAGCTGCGTTAATGATACACATTAATATGTAACATAAGCATTGATTCGACGAAGTTAATCATATGTCTCTTTCGAAATGCATAAAAGAATAACTAGATATTCGTACATGTTCATAACCAATACGAGAACGTTATGGCACTTTCTGAATCGATGTTTTATGTCATTCTTGATGAGGCTTCACGCATAACAAAAACTAATCACAATCTGATAACCATAAACATTTTAGTTTTTGATAAAGTACAAGAATTATTCAGACGGATATTGGTATTTGAAATCTTGAGTGCCCTGTAGTCATTAAAACAAATTGGTATCAAGGATGATCTGAAGCTGGATGGAAGTACACGAGGCTATACCAGATACCAAATATGCAATCGGTCCGTGTTAGAATATTGATCTTCAGTAACCCATGCTTGTCGTAAGAGGCGACTAACGGGATCGGGTGGTCAGGCTCGCTGACTTGGTTGACACATGTAATCGGTTCCCAATTGCGCAGACCGATGCTCATGCTCTTGATCACTGGATTGTCTGGTCCAGACTCTATTATTTACAGACCACCGCCATATAGCTGGAATATTGTTGAGTGCGGCGTAAAACTAAACTCACTCAGTCACCCAATATGTAATTGAATCATGACAGAATCTTCACAAAATATGAGGGTGAGTGAGTATGGTATTAGCAATATTCCAGCATTACAACGGACAAAAGAAATGGGCTTCACATACTGTATCAGCATCGGGAGTCGAACCCGGGATTTTGATAAGGAAACGCTCTCACCACCAGGCGACCCCATTGCTCCTCAAAATAAGATGAAGAATAGTTCAGTTCAGGTGCTGTACTTTAAATGATTTTATGTAAAAACGAAAATGCCTGTTGCTAAACGCCGCACTCAAAATATCTTAAATCTAAGAAAATCCAATAACTGATATTGTGAGCAAAGACCCATTCCGTCGGGTGACAGGGACACATAGTCAACCAAGACAACTAGCCCAATCATTTGGTCGCCTATTACAAACCAGCATACATGTAGGTTGCTGGGGATCTGTTCTGACCCAGTCTTCCATTAAGAAAAGCTAGAATGAAACATAATACGTCTCAGGTACTATTTCATGGGACAATATTAGTCACTTAACATAGATTCAGTGCATATATCAACGCAAAACTATTTCTTTAAAAGCTAGAATATTTCTTCTCAGACAAAACTCTCATTCGAAAACACATTTGTTCCGGATCCTGAAATAATCGTTTCCCAACAAATGTTGGCACCGGACACATGTCTTAGCCAGAACTGGACATTTAAACTGATATCCATTTACTCACAGGATGTATCAAAGAAGAGAATCGATTGCACTTTTGACTATGGGTCGTATCGTCTTAGCGCAGTATTCTTTCATGACAGTCGCTTCCTTAGTTACCTTTTCAAAGCCTACTTCACAAAGGACTCCAGACAATGTGATTGCTTTGACTGTCACAAAACAATTCAGCTGTGATGTGGGAAGAATGTGTCTGACAGAAGTGCAACAATAGATTGAGTGAGGATGGTTTTACGCCGATTTTAGCAATATTCCAGCAATACCACGGCGGGGGACAGCAGAAGTGGGATTCACACATTTTACCCATATGGGACCCGGGTCTCCAGGGTGACGAGTGGACGCCTTAGGCTACCCCACCACCCCTGCAATAATAGAGGCAAGGGGGAATTATGTAAAGCATTACATTCATGGTCATTGGCAAAACATGCAATTTTACTAAGAAATATGAGAGTAAGGAACAAATGTACTCTCTGAAGATTTGTGTATGCAGAAGTCGGAAAATTTGAACTTTGAAAGATTCTTTCATAAATGAGATAGAATAAATATGAGATACATGTAGTTGCCGAACACGACTTTTATTTAATGTGAAATGAAACGGAAACTCAAACGTTTCAATTCTATTTCAAACTTCAATTTGCAATTATTTCTCAGGCTGACTTTATATATCGTTTGAGAACGATAGCATGCATGGTAACATGACCCAACAATATTAGTTGTATGAACAGTTAAATGCCGAAGTATACTAGGCACAAAAAATAAAGGAACCCCTTGAGTTTGTGAAGCATGTATAATTTAATCAGAAAAACCATACGGTAAGAATGTCAGATGTACTTAATAACGAGTGTGTCCACCATGAGCAGCAATACATGCACGACACCTTACGGGCATGCTGGACACCAACCACTGAATTGTCGCCCTTGGAATCAAGTGCCACTCTTGCTGCAGTGCTCTACCTAACACATCTGGTGCAGGCTCCCTGAGACGCACTCGACGCCCTAACACATCCCACAGATGTTTGACAGGGGATCGATCTGGTGTTTTAGCCGGCCAGGGTAACGTTGTAACACCTTGTTGTTGCAAGAAGTTCACGGTAACACGAGCTCTGTGAAGACGTGCATTATCGTCCTGAAATACAAAACGTCGACCTGCCCTGTGAGCCATTGGAACCACGTGTGTCCGTAAGATCTCGTCCATACACCGCTGGCCTGTCAAATTACTCCATACAAGATTCAAATCAGTCCTCCTATTGAAAGAATTTCATGCCCAGACCATGATAGAGCCGCCTCCATAAGGATCGTGCTCCTGTACCGTGGGTCTCCCATAACCCTCTCCTCGGTGTCGCCACACACACAATCGTCCATCCGTGAATCGCAAACAAAAGCAGGATTCATCACTAAACATCACATGTCATTGCCGGTTCTCCTACCTCTGACGTTGCTGAACCCACTGATAACAAAGACGCCTATGGTTAGCTGCCATCGTTAGACGCCTTTGAATGGACGTCTTGACTAAAGACCTCTGCTACGGAGCCTGTTTCGTACAGTAGAGTTCGAAATCCGTGTTCCTGTGGTTCTGAAGAATTCCATCTTCAAATCCGGGGCTGTGACAAATCGATTCCTCAGAGCTATATTTCTCAGGAAGTTGTCATGTCTGGGGGGTGGTTTTAGGGCGTCTTCCTCGACCAGTCCTCATTTTAACACCCCCTGACTGACAGTAAAGGTTGAAGAGACGGGAAATGACGCTTTTGGACTTCCTGAAGAACCGGGCAACACTATTCTGAGATTGTCCACCCTCTATCATGCCAATGGCCTGCCATTTCTGTGCGTTTGTCAGGTATTGTCGAGGTGGCATTTTCATAAGAGATAGTGTGACACGCTTACTGTCTGTTTTATAGGCTAGAATGCACGTGTGGTGCATGATGCGCGTTTATCATGTAAAGGTAATATGGTGCTGACTGTGGTGTCAGCCGTAACTGATTTCCGATCTGGGTTCGAATGCAATCAGCTTGCAACTGTTATGTAGCATTGTTTCAACTATAAATTCCACTTGGGGGTTCCCTTATTTTTTTGTGCCTAGAATATAATCAAGTATATTATTGAGTTTCAGATAGAAAGCCATTTGAAGGATAAAGTGTCGGTAGAATGGGGGCGATATTCATAAAAGAAATCGTGGGAAACACGTTTCACCTTTAACTCAAATCAGAACTGATGAAGTTTGAACTTTTTCCAATTTAAAAATATACAGACTACATAAAGATAGACATATATACAACATGCTTCAAAACTTCTGTTTCTTCCCACGGTTTGCCTACTTTGTCATTTCCCCAACGTTTTATTCCCGGTATAATTGTGCCGGCTTACACAGCACCCACTGCAGACAGTGGAGAAAATTGATGCCGTAAAACTCGTGTTTCCAAACACTAAATCAGCGTGGAAAAGGAATTTAATGGCAAAGAGTTGATTCGGAGAGTACATGTACACGGCGTTGATAAAAATGGCGTGGTATTTGTTTCTGATCCTGTTGCACTTACCCTTGCGTAAGTGACGAGACAGACGTTAATATCATAGAACAACGCACTTAATATTTATAGAGAAACGCGCTTCGTATCAAATAACAACCTTCTTTCTCAATCGTTGTCAATAGGCATTGCACAATTACAAGTTTGATTTTCGGTATTTGTGAAAATAGATTATTGAAACAATACACGATGTACAAAGACAGAGTGTATTTCAAATTGCAACAGTGAGGTTGAAATTTAGCAACTTTTTAGATTGTGACGTCATTTCCGTAGCGTCACAATGACCAGTATGACTTCCTAAAAGCTGCGTGCGACATAGAAGGAAATGTGCTTCATTTTCGTGAGGGTGCCAACTTTAAATTGACAAAGAACTAGCACATTTCAATGCTTGAACAGAAGTATGAGTAAAGAGTTATGGATGTAAAACTGAATATACAGCACTAAACTTTGTTTATAGGCAAGTATCAGTGTTTAGTTATCTCATATCGAAAGTCCACTTTTCGTTAACAGCAAAGAGATACCTACAATTTTGTCTCGGTAGAAAACAGATAAACGTACAGCGTTTTGAAGGTAGAGGAAGCTTCAACCACCTTAAATTGAATATTTGAAACCTTATGCTACACGTTCTAAATTCTATTCATGTACATGTAGCAAGCACTACGTTCACAAACCATACATGATCACTGTTAAGAACGTTTCAAAGTATTAAGTTTATTGTAGTTTTACCATCAATATGTTTAAAAATGTATTCTTTTTTGTGAAATGAAAAATCATGAGATACATGTGTAAGTCTTTGCAAAGGTTTTTTTTACAAGACCTACCGTTTTTCAGATATGTCATTTTGAATCGTATGACTCCTTTTTGTTGTTAGGTTCACACAAGCTAGACTACTGATAAAAAGGCTAAATCGACTTTGTTAATGAAAAGAAAGCGAAGAAATGTACACATTACGTTTTACATATTTTAAACATTAATAGCAGAACCAGCAAAAAGACAATTTCTTGTCAGTTGGAATCCATTTACAAATATGGTGAATCTGGTGTTGTAACCGACACGTTTCATGCAAACATCACACAAACGGATGATGATATTCTGATAATATTATCTTCTGAACGCTTTCATCGCACCAATGTGTTTCGCGGGACCTCCCCGGGCGCCCAGACAGGATTCAACACCACGCCTTGATGACGTTAGCCTGTTGTTGACGACACTGAGTTTGCCATCCCACTCCTTCAATAACGTACGCTGAAACTCCATATTCCCTATCAATGACTGAAATGCTTTCAAAAACAGTTTCATCCTATCTGGTAAAGCTAGAGTTAAACAGATAAATTGACACTAAATCTGCAGATTTAAACCATCGCCCGTAATATTGAAATTGAGATTCCAATGCCTTAATTAAAATTTAAATTGAGGAAAGTCAATGCCATCTTCGAACAATTGTAATATGTCAGCTTCTTTTTCGAGAAGCCTAAAGAAATTTTGAACGTTCCAAATTAAACATTGTCGAACCAACTTGAGGGCAAATTGTCGCAACGTAATGAAACTTCAAACTTCGTAGGCATCCTTTTAGTGTTTTGTGCAATTTGTTGAAGCTTCCGTGACTCTTGATGTGATTAAATCAATAGGAACGTTTAGCTTTTGTTGTTTATCGCGGTCATACTGGATTACATGCACACGCCTGTATGCAGGTTCGCCACTATCATTGTTATCATTGGGTTACACATTTGTACATATACGGTCACTCAGAAACATAACATGGAAACTGTTTCTGAACTTTCAACCTGTACAGTTCTGATATCATGTCATGCCACTCTTCGGGGAAACAAATAACTAGGCTTAGCGTATGTTTATCACGGGTGCCACCGGTGGGGCAGGATAGGGTCACCTTTCCGCGAACACCTGGTATCATCACTATTTCATAGTGATTCATAAACACATGCTCTGTCATGTTATCGCATGGTGACAATCAATGGATTGTCTGGTTCAGACCCGATTTGTTTACAAACAACATCATACAGCTGTAATGCTGCTGAAACAAATACCTGCTCTTGATATTCTCACAATTGTACAATCGACTTTGCTTTTGTCAGGTATTTCTTATGAATGTGGAAAGGGTTTTGTCGCTTCTATTGACACTCACTGATAACAGGCCAGTTGAAATATACGTCATCACTTTCCCAGGGAGGCAGTTTTGAAAGTGGTTATTGAACATGATTAATACTTTTATTGACCTTAAACATACATAATTTAAGTTTTGGAGTTTCTTAAAAAACTGCCATCTTTTATGAAAACGCGGTATTAAAATGATAAATAATGGAGAATATCGAGAACCACTCCAGCTGTGACAAGATGAATGCATGTTCACATGTTTATGTAAATGAATCTCGGCACACGGTAGAGTTGATGAACATTCTCCTGCAACATAAAAACTAATTCCTTCGTATGGATTTAATAACTCCCCGAATCGTGAAGTATAGCCCGAGGCGTTGTGTTAAGAGGTTTTATATCGATCATCCCCATGGATCAATACTGTCAGGCCCCCACTTACATACAGCCACTAAGAACGTAATTGACAAAAACCGCATTAAAAACTTTCAAAGTACTTTCCATGAAGATGAAATATGATATAATTATTTAATTTCTAATCAATACGTTATTTTTATTTCGAATGCTCTCAACACGCAATATTCACTGTTCCATATTTTCTCACGGAATGAGTTGTAATTATATGATTTCTTAGTTTTAGCTTAGTACATCGGCACAAGAACATTGTATTGTACAAAGTTTACTTAATCGATTTACTTCTAATTTTGATAATGTTTGATCATTTACAAATAATAGGTATATTCGAGATAGTGTCGTGAGGCTGAGCCACAAAACTCACTAAGCTGAGCTATATGTACATGTATGGCTTTTAGATTAGCAGATTCTGCTGATAAATGGTTCGAATTCTAGCATCTGATATACGATCCCTTGCTCAAGATGACTGATCAAGGTATAACATCAAATACCTCAAATCGTGTTACTGTCAAGTCAAAACGTTTTACCATATGGAGGACATTTCCAAATTCCATCAGAGACAAAAGCAGATGTTAATCCCATTTTGACCTATTCTAAATGATCATGTTTTTTCCAGGTGAAGAACTGACCTGCCTTCGCATGTGTTTGTGACTGGTGGGGCAGGACCCGCTGTCCCGGTGTCATTGATGTTTCATAGTCATTCATAAACATATGCTCATTATAAAGTCGGACACACACTGACTCAATCGACCCGAGATTATTCTTATATGTGGTAGGTTTTTATAGCTTTTATTCGGTACAAATATCGAAAGGGCTTTGGACGCTTTTATACATGTCCATGTAAATCTCTGTCGTGGGTTTCTACGATGTATATATAAAACATATACGAGACACTTTGTGTTGGATTCTCTAACGTATATGACATTAAACTGGCGAACAGTGATGTGGCTGAATACTGTTAAAGGGGTTTAGAACCAGCTCACTGACCTGGACTTGTACGGGTTCACAATTCTCACGATGGCGATAACTCCCCGCCTGACAGGTTTTATATGGCCTTACCGTTGCTCTGGTTTATTAGGTTGGACATTTATTAATACAAACACCAAGAACTATAACACGGCACGCAAGGACGTCAAACGTATGTCATATTGTCAAGATTAATGTGAGAGTTGAACATTTCATATTACTATCAACATGTTGATATCACAAAGATGAAAATGTTGGTAATCCGAAAACAAACAGTTCCATCCGACATCAATGACATCTATGCTGAACGTTCGAAATTTTGTAAAGGCATGTACCGAAACATCAAAGCACATGCAAGTCCTTCAGTGTGTTGAAACCTAATGACCAGGAAGTAAAAGAACACCAATCCAACGTTAAGACATATCTTAGAGCATTCCAGTAAAGCATATTGAACTAGTGTGGTATTGACAATGTGTATTGGATTCACATATGTCACTAGATTTAGTCCTTTGTTCAAGACCTACGACAGTGACAGAGGTGCTATTTTAGCTTTTCCACTTAAAGATCGCCACAATCGATATCAGACAATGGCGCTGGTACGAGAGCAAACGTATAACCTCTTAACCAAATCTGATTAACGAACTTCTAATACTCTTTTCAATCATAAATGTTACAGTGGTATTAACAGGACGTTGCTGAAAGTAATTCATTATGAATAGATATGCATGGCTGTTGTTGTGTGGACCACTCGCCTATCCAACTATTGATATTGAGCTTTGTACCAGGGCACTCTCAGCTAGACGTGCCGATGTAAGTCGTTAACTATCGATGTTCATCTCCCAAAGCTGCCAATCTGTGCACGCCAAATTAATTTAATGAAATATCGAAATGCCATCATTTTCTTCATAACTCACTCAGGTCAGGTGGTAAGCCAGACAACCGGTTTATAGCTCGCCGGTAACTGGTTTGCTCAGGATCCGACCTCTGTGTATGTGTTATTTTAACATCCCACAGAATTTTTTGTGATAGGAACGTTTGGAATCATTTAATCTTGGATAATTTTTGAATGCACCTTTTCGTAGACGTGTATTTGTTCTTGTCAATAGGTCTCTATAAGCATTATGCCTTCAAATAATTATCGCTTTGTTCAGTATTTTGTATTCAACGTCAATGAATGATTATTGATCGTAATACCCAAAGCTCAAAAAATAATATGCAATTAGAGGTTACATGTTTGAGTGACATGTACATTGACTTTGACAGCACGAGTTTGAGGCAGTTTATATTTTCACTGTATTTATAATTAATTGTCAGTGACAGAATGGCGTAAGCTGTTCTGGCTAGATTTTCGTTTGGAGTCACGCCAATGGCAGTTCGTAATTGATAGGTAACACCCTTGCTTGTGGCTGTCAATGGTCGTAGGTTCATTCCGCGAATGACTTAATGTTTCATATGTTCTGTGAGGTTGCGGTTTATGGAAGCTTGCTTGTACCCAGTCAGATTCAGCCATCTGTGATCTGACTTGCAGTCAGTCAGTCTGCTTGCCCAGTGCTGCCCGAATACATATCCGAAAACACCGTACTTACTTCTGACACTGTTTCCTGGATTCAAGAACGGAACACACGTTTCTTTGAAGACATTCGACTTTGATGATTCTGGGCATTTGTATGGGACCTTTTTTCCATTGCTTTTGCCATCTATTAAACCTTTTTATGACTGTAGTTTATAATCATGTATGTTTAAATGTATAATTTGTTGATGGTACATTGATCTTGTGTGGTTGTACTTTTCAGGGTTTACGCGTTTCATTAACAAGTACAATTTGAAAGTGTCCAAATACGTTATTAACCGTAGAATATTTGGGGACGTACGTGGCCGACTATGATGACGGTCTTGGCGAGACTGTATAATCCATACGGTTGAGTGCATAAGTGACAGTATTTGAATAGTGTTCTTTTTACTCTAAGCTAAAACTCTTAATGAGCTATTGAATACTTACTATACAAATATTCGTCTCTTGTAACATTAGACATGTCACTCTAAGCTCCGTATATATTCCTCAATATTATCCACACACCTTGCAAATCGTCGGAAAAGTGGAGATTCATGACTGAGTGGATTCCACATATACACGTCCTGAAAAGTTCATTTACCTTACATATTATCGAGAGTAACAGTTTCATCGAAATGGGGACCGTTACATGACATGTGTGTGTCACTACGAGATTTCATCACAAATCACCTCACGCTGTGATCCCAATGATGTTGAACTACCGTACACTACACTACAAGTTAATTGCGAACCATTGAACTAACCATGACCCCAACTTTGGGAGAAACATTTCTCAAAATGAAGCAAGCGACATGTAAAGCACGCAGCTTACAATAGCTATCTAAAATGTATTAACCCGTTTATTTTAAAACAACACATACCAGACAAAAATGGGAGGAAAAAGAATAGAACCAATAGCCGAAGATATTACTCGTGATGAACACGGCACCTAAAGATAATTTTTTTCCCGATGCTCCTGCATGTATATCCACATTTTTTATAGTTTTATATTCTCATGAGAAACCGAGTTCTAAACGTATTGGGTCGTAGAATGATGCAAACGACGACAGAAAGGCTATGTCAGAAGGTTCCGGTTGGGCTTTATTACATTCCTTAATTATGTTCCAGGATGGGGGTTACTATTTCTATACAGCATTTTGCCTGTCGAAACCTATTGGCTTTAATGATCCACCAAGCATATGGGTTCATACAGTACTCCTTCACTCCCTATGGATCATGAAGACATCTTGCATTAGTGTAACATCAGTGTTATTACTGGAAGATATTGTCCAAGCAAAGTGGGTCTGGAGGCATGTCTAGCTCCAAAATCGGTGTTGATAACTCTACACGTCTTCAACTTATAGGGACTTCCAGGTTGTTGTGGGATAAGAATAGATATGGTTGAAGCTCCAACAAGCATAAGCCGATTTATCCAAATAAATTTAAGTTTTCACTTGTGCATGGGTTTAGTAGGGTCCTTGAAAGTCTCATGTTTCAAATTCCCTTGTCGCAATGCCCTCAGTGGCCAGCGCTTTCTACCCTTTGGCGAACACCTAGTGTTAGTAGGATTTGGGAAAATCCTGTAAATAGTGTGGTGTAGTAGCTAAATATTTACGAATTAGAGAATATCACTTGAAGATAATGTCGAAATGAAAAAGTTTTCGTTTTAGACATTATGGAAAGTAAATTTAATGCATGTTACGTTAGGCAATGCAAAAAGTGATGCGTTCCTTATTTTAAACGATGGCACTATGTAACGTTACGGGGTCTACACAATAAGAGAAGGTAATGTAGAAAGTACATGCAACGTGTTCTCATACAGTGTAAAGGTAAACAGAAAGCAACGAGTTTTCATTTTAAGTGAAGGTAGTGCAGAAAGAAACGTGTTCTTTATATCAAATGAAGCCGATGCTGACAATACCGGAATCTTCATATCTTCACGTGAAGCCAAACAGAAAGTAATGCATTATAGAGAGTAATGAGTCCTTCATATCAAGTGAAGGTAATTACGAATGGAACGAGTTCTTCAAAGACGGCAACAAGAAAGTAACCATTTCTGTAGGTAACTTATAGGCATTAGAACGTAACAAGATCGGTATATCGCCTAAAAGCAACGAAGAAAGTATCGAGCTCTGCACGTCACTTTCAAACAATAAAAATGTGACGATTTTTGTATGTTGCAGATGTTGAAGACAAATGAAATGAAAATGTTCTTTTGAAGGCGTCATACAATCTCGAGTCCTTGAATTAAAACCAAACCAGAAAGTATCTTGCTACTGATTGGTGTTGGAGCCGCCATAGAACCGCATTAATGTATTCCAGCTGTTTGATGAGGAGTCTTAAAAATCCATTGGTCTCCAGTTACTTCCGGATTTGTCAACAGTCCATTTTGCTATGCGTGTGTGAGTGGACCAGTATGTCCTTGTCGTGTGTGGACTGCTTGCCTTAACTACTCATCAGAAGGTCACTAACGCTGACATAATGTTGATAGAAAACATAAGCACTTTATCTGTCTACCGAATCTGTCGTCATCTCCACGTTATTATGCGGTCTAGACGTTGCTGATGTACAGGATGAACGGATTTGTTTCCCAATGACTTATTATCTCTCAACCGTCGAACGTTCATTAAAAAGAGCATGAAACAGTATATATGAACTGTTAGCAATCATGCTCATTATGCTAGGTATTTGATCACCATGATACATAACAATTCTTGTCGTTGTTATATGAGGCACGCTGTTTGTTATGTCTTTATTGAATTGCATGTTGTGATGTTCTTTAGTGTGTCTGCTGAAAGACAGATAAACGATGTGGTAACATAGATATAAAATGGTGACTTTGTTAAGGAATACCAGCTACATGTAAGAATAATTAATTTATGCCGAAGGAATGTAATAACTACCACCATATAAATATGTCGTTTCCGAAACTTATTATTGCCGAGTATATGAGGTGTTGATTGAGGACCAATCACAGAGTGAACATATCAACTATTTCCAAGTGCACGAAGCCTATGGTAATGTTGTACATGTATGTGAACTTCGGTCGGTTACATTTTAACCAATCAGATATGCGTACACCGTCGAAAACGTAATATTTTGATATTTGTAGACATTTATAAAATTAATTCTTATAAATCGTCTACTCTTTTTAAATACTAGATAACATATATGTGACAAATCTAAAAATACAATGTGTTTACTCACAAGTTAAAGGACCCGTGAAGGTACGGGTTAGAATAAACCTTCAGTAACCCATGCTTGTCGTAAGAGGCGACTA
Organism: Haliotis rubra; assembly: GCF_003918875.1. Classification (NCBI taxonomy): domain Eukaryota; kingdom Metazoa; phylum Mollusca; class Gastropoda; order Lepetellida; family Haliotidae; genus Haliotis; species Haliotis rubra. Next base: position 1,871,657 of record NW_025767634.1, read on the forward strand.
ACAGGATCGGGTGGTCAGGCTCGCTGGCTTGGTTGACACGTGTCATCGGTTCCAAATTGCGCAGATCGATGCTCATGTTGTTGATCACTGGATTGTCTGGTCCAGATTCGATTATTTACAGACCGCCGCCATATAGCTGGAATATTGCTGAGTGCGGTGTAAAACTAAACTCACTCACTCACAAGTTAAGTAATTTCAACCCTGGACAAGCAGACATGGCGTCATCGTTAAATGTACTTTTAACTAACAATCAACGATGTAACGATTGAAAAGAATATTGTGGGAAACTTTCATGGTAAACGTATCAACGTGTTTTCTTCGAACAGTTGACGTGCCTTTGCCTGTGTTTGTGATGGGTACAGCCGCTTTCCGGTTATTTCCCGGTTATTTCCTATTTGATAGTGAATCATTATAAGCGAATGAGTGAGTTTAGTTTTACGCCGCTTTTAGCATTGTTCCTGCAAAATCACGGCGCGGTACACCTAAACCGGGGGTTTCACACATGGTACCTATGTGAGGAATCGAACCCGGGTCTTCGGCGTTAACCACTAAGCTACCCCACCGCCCGACATATTAAACATTATATAGCTTTCAATAGACGCTGTTTCTTAAGATTATGGAATTCCTTGGTAGCTTATATTTCAGAATGTTTAACTGATAAGATGAACAATTTGCCACCTTCACTAATGTACTGACTTAATGTAGTCGTTGTTGAATATCAGTTTGGAATCATAATGGTTGAAATGAAAAATGGCTTTAGCGCAGCGTGTTAACATTGGCAGCAACTATCATATAGCAATTGTTAAGACCCGTTCATACTCTAAACGATTAAAAAAATGTGTTGGTTAACACCACAATTATCAATATCCATGTTATTTCACGCCGGTAAAGGATGCCACGCATCTAAATGCATCGGGGGCGGTGGGGTAGCCTAGTGGTTAAAGCGTTGGCTCGTCACGCCGAAGACCCGGGTTCGAATCCCCACATGGGTACAATGTGTGAAGCCCATTTCTGGTGTTCCCCCGCCGCGATGTTGCTGGAATATTGTTAAAAGCGGCCTAAAACCAAACTCAGTCAGTCAGTCTAAATGCATCACTAACCCTGACCATCCAATCTTTTACTTTTGTATTTTCAATAACCAATGATGTCAAAACGTCTGCGTAACGAATACGCTTTCGACATTTGAAACTGATATGCATAACCCAAACCATCTCGCTGGCATTCTAATTTTTCAATCTTACGTATTTGATATTAAGGAAGATGCCTTCAAAATAGACTTTCATTTAATACTACCGAGAGCTATTTTCAAAATAGATTTTCAAAGACATCAAGTTCGATGGTAGGGCATCTGATAGTTAATGTAGATCCGCCTGCCAGGGGCAAACTGATTCAATTAACTGCCTAATCCAATAGAGAAAGTGAGCGTGATGTTAAAGACTTCAGGCTTTTCAAAATAAGACTAGCTTCCGAGTTATTACATTCGAACGGCTCGCTGTGGCAGTTGATACTTTCCTCGAATCTCACTTCAGTGGATGCACAAACAACGCTTGGAGTCTCCTATCGACTTGCATCAGAATTCTGAGAAGGTGGTTAATCTGCAGTTTGAATCCTCAATATCTAATCTAAATCTTATAATGGTACGTTTGAGACAGATGGGGACGTTTGATTAGAAATTACACACAATTTATGAGAATGCATGAAATTGACGCTATTCTTAAAATATATGTGATAAGTGCGTGTTGGTGATATTTTTGTGCGTCATTTTCAAAGCCGTGTAGACAGTCAACTGCTTCCGCTGCGACTTCCTGCACACTTTTTTCTCACTAATATAAGCATGAATATATGACAGGAATTTTGCATTGTAGAAATACAAAGAAGGTGCTGAAAAGAAATGACTACTCTGGGTACGGGTCACGTACACAGCCATTCTAAGGACTGATTGAGGACATATTTCGAGAGCAGTCAAGGTCAAGAGGACAAAGAAACGAATGCTATGAATAAACCTTCATAAGAACATGTGTACTAAGGAGACGACACGGCCAAGTACAATGAGCAGAAATGTACACCTCATTGATCTAGGGATCGAAACGACTGTCAAACAGGAGAAGAAAAGGATTTCTTAGACTACTCCTGAATTGCCAGAGCAATATATATTGAGTAATAGGTTGGTAAACATCACATTCGACGTTGGGCCAAGATACAGTCCCTGTGTTAAGTATTGTTTTAAACAAAACATTATCCTAATTCTCTACTATAAAATATCGTGTACAGACTATCGACTTGAAAAATAATTACATCATAATATATCACCATAATGTGTCCGGGATATGTTGAAAGTGAAACCGCGTATCTGTATTACGTTTAAATAAATTAAATAAATCATTTCTAAAAAAGCGTCTTAAATTACAAAGCGTTTTGTTTCCCGATTCATATCCTGTTTTGTAATAATAGCTGATCTTCAAAACGGCAAATAAAGTTGGCGCCAACCAAACTGTCTATAACAAGGATGAAATTTGAGTGCTACTCACCATTATACAAACTCGTTAAGAGGTTGACGGGCACACAGACGATTGTCACAAGTATATCCGCCACAGCCAGATTCACCAGGAAGTAATTGGTGACAGAGTGCATGCTTTTGTTTTTAAAGACCACTGCCATCACCATGATGTTTCCTACCATAGAAGTCAGGAACACGATAATGTAAGCCAAGGAGTAGATAACAACCATGTACACTGGTTGTTTAATTAAAGGAAAATAATAATCCGTGTCATTCAATCCTTGAGTTGAATTTGCCATTGCTGATCAAATATTCTTTCCGCAAATGATTAAGACACTATCAAAGAAACTGTAGACAGCTCATCGATAGACCACTTGTCCACTGAAGCTAGGTTTCTTTGTTTGAAGGAATCGTTCCGAACCGTGGAAGAGGCTCCGCGCTGGAATCTACTCAGGCTACTGGACAGAGTTTCCCACTGCTGAAGCAAGATTAAGGCAAACTGACATCGATTTATTTAATAAATCAAATGGTAGTCAAAACATGACTGTCGCTACTCTATCCGGATAGACTGATAGCATCTGTAATCCCGGTGGATGCCACTTGGTAGTGCCAGATATATGGGGCATTTGTGTTTATTGGCAAATCAACATTCTGAGCTTTGTTACAAAAGTCCGTGAGTCGATACAGTAGGCCACACAATAAACTTACAGGCACGCAGATAACTTGAATACAAAACACCCCTGAACATCAAATGTGGTAATTACAGAGATGAATCGATGAGTTAGAGCCGAAAGTTAATTTCCACACGAGACTGATTAACCAATTGTATTCTTTTCCGAATAAAGATTTCCCTTTCAGTAACTTCTGTAAGTCCGGAATGGTCTAGGTAATAAAAGTAACAGACCAATGAATAAAAAGTCCTCGGCTCAGCTGTAGTTGCGGTGCATGACAGCAGGCCCACGAATTGGACGACTGTGAAGGCTTGAAGAAGTGTAGCCCCGTTTGGGGATTGTCTTGGTAATTACGAGCTATATTGATATGCCCATCTGGCTAGCCTCATCATCCCTCCGCCGCCTGCAAACAGGCTCTGTCAAGTTAAAGGTCTCTATGATCCTATGTGGCACGGACCAGGAGAATCACGTTTGATCGTCTTTAGGTTTCTTTAGCTTGGAGCGGTTGTCGCATTAGTGACTTCTTCCACTATTTTGTGCTGATCGTCTTCAAATACTCTTTGAACTATCACTCGTATAATACAGTTATCCTTAATGATGCGTCCGTGTACCTGGTGACGTTACCTGTGTGGTTAAAGAAGTTTGTAAAATTGCTAATCTCTACCAGTACCTCGAGGCAACCGAACGCGTTCAATAAGGACGTCATGATTTATGTAATAATGATCGCTTTTGATCTGCCAATACAAACAGCACAGAAACTCTATAGTTACGGTTAGGCCGTAATGACATGCCTCTAGATGAATTCGCTACGGAGTGTGTGGAAACTTATGTATGTATGTATGTATGTATGTATGTATGTATGTATGTATGTATGTATGTATGTATGTATGTATGTATGTATGTATGTATGCATGCATGCATGCATGTATGGATGGATGTATGCATGTATGCGTATCAGATGCATGCATGCATGCATGCATGTATGTATGTATGTATGTATGTATGTATGTATGTATGTATGTATGTATGTATGTATGTATGTATGTATGTATGTATGTATGTATGTATCATATGTATGTATGTATGTGCGTACGTGCACGCATGCATCTATGGTAAACACAACAAAATAGCCAATGATGTTTATCCACAGAAACAAATTGCACTCTTCATAAAAAGCAAAACGTATGTTTATGTATCACTGAAAATCAAAATCAGTGGCGATACAAGGTGAGACGTATCAGATACTTGATGTACTTCACTAATCATTGAGCTCTTCGTTAGCGATATTGGTAAACGCTACTCTCTTCCTCCATCTTTGATAACTTTGCTTTGAAGTCATACGTATTCATGCAACAGTTAAAGCAACCATTTGGGTTCAGTTCTAGACTCGTGTACTCTTTTAGAAACATTACAGGGATTGATGAGTCTAACTTACCGGCACCGCGGTCATTAGAAACACGATAACACGATGATGGAAACTATTTGCTTCAGCGCGACTGTGATGACAGTCAGAGCTAGAGAAAAAAATAATCATAACGAGCTACCTAAGTAGAGATATCATTCTATGAACGAGACACCTTCATGCGTTGGTGATTGGATGTTTAAGGATTGTGAAAGACGGATCGTGGAACTCAATTTGCGTGTTAGGAATACATTTTTAAAAATTTTAAATTATATTTGAAGCCAGGAATTGACAAAAACATCGGAGTTCTTTTATGTTGAAATGTCAGTGCACTGCATACCCAAATGATTCGCAAATATTCAAGTCACACTTTCCACCTCCACTCGAGCAGCTATTGGACATATATGACATCACTCTGAAATGTAATGTACATGTACACACAACGGACTGTCACGTCACCCACATAGTTTCAATCCTTTAACAAAATACAGTTAATAAACGTTAAATCAATCGTTATGTTGTACTCGTGCTTACTGTTGAATATTCATTAACATTCACAGTTGTCCTCGATATCATTCTCATCTACTGCTGTTGAAAAAAGACTTCGCAACTTCTTGGTAATAGCTTCGCATTTCAGTGTCGTAAGGGCGGAAGGTAACCTAGTGGTTGAAGCGTTCGCTCGTCATGCCAAAGACTCAGGTTCGATTCCCCACATGGGTACAATGTGTGAAGCCCATTTCTGGTGTCCCCCGCCGTGATATTGTTGCAATATTCTAAAAGCGGCGTAAAACCATACTCACTCACTCACTCTTTTCAGTGTCGTAAAGTGTGCCATGTTTAGAGGGCTAGTGTGGAATAACGGACAAGTAACAGGAGCGGCATGAAGGATGGCAATGGCTGTATTAGACGTACGACCTGTTCACAACAGGTAGGTACCTCCAGAAAGGAGATTGATGTGCACGTATAAGAGAAGAGCATGTGTGCATTCATGTACATGTACGCACCGCCAATAACTCATGTAGAAATGATGGACGAGGTAAACGCTCGCTCACGTACTGGTATCGAGTACTTGTAACTCCTGGTGAAAGAACGGATGTGATTTTAGACTTGTTATTGAACGAATTATTATAGAAGACAGCAACGATTATGAAGAAGTGTCGGCAGATCGTGAGTCAAAAACTGAACATAGTGATCAGGCTGAAAACGGATGTAGATCGATAAAATAGCCAACTGTTTTTACGTTGGTAGAGGACTGAAACTTTAGATTTATAATCAGAAATCTTGAGAAACGTTAAGAAGATTCGCAACACTGACAGTGACAGAAATCCTGTGTAGATGGTGTTATATTCGGTGTACCTTTTTATAATAAATTGTTTCATGTGTACGGCATGTTAAACATATACTCAATGTCAAAATGTGTTGTGACTTGCAAAAACGAGAACATCTGGCAAACATGTTATTGGATGATATTATGTGACATAGAAATAACACTATCTGAAGGTATGGGGCAATAGCTGATATGAACAGCGATCGCTGTGTAATGACCGTATGCGTGTGAGTAGAAAGAGGGTGAGGTAACTTTGAACAGTTAGTTGCGAATGTGTCCACCTTGTGAACTGATGAAGGTCGGCCACCGTAACTTTATTGAGGGTACACCACGTAGAACGATGACCTGGGAAGCCAAACTTTCTGCAGAGTTGTTCTACTTGATACAATAATATATTACAGACCATTTACATATTTCTGAGACACATGCTGCTTTACTTGTGTAGCAGAATGAAGTCTCGCCTTATTGTGCAGCAATGTAATTCTCGTGTCGTTCTGTTGTAGAACGGTAAAAGTAAGTTGGCAAAATAACATTCAGATTCATGTAGGCTGCAATCAATTTAACCATCATGAAGCTATTATTCATCAATGCATGACACGTTTGTCAATCAATATCTCATCGTCACATCGGTTCAAACGTCATCGCCTTTAGGGGCAGATGACGTGACGTAACCTTGATACCAGTAGACACGTGTCCTGTCGATGAAGAAGGAAACGTGATTTACCAGTGAAAATTCTTTTCATGCCAGTGTTGTCTGCACCACTATATACAGACATCGACGTTGCTGTTCTGCCCGTCGCCATCCCTGCTAGCAGTAGATGTGTTGACATTGTCAGATTGTCTGCGCAGAAGTGCCTCTGTTACATGGAATGGTCATGGCTGTGAAAGTTGCCGTCTGAGTCTTACATCGAAGGTGTGTAGTTTCCTGGCACTTGATTGTCACAGGACGTTGCTACTCTGTTGATAACGGCGCCGTAATTGCCCTGAAACGTTTCTATGGCTAGCCATATGTTGTTTTCACTTACACCTTGCATCAAGAAACTTCATCAAAACGATAAATGTCTTTCTGAATTCTGCTCTTCGGAAGATTGTTGAGATTGTGGTATTTGGTATTGGATATCTGGACAGTGAGCACACTGAAAACACTTGTTTTCGATTATTTGCCTTTCTTGTAAAGGAACAAGAAAAACTCGAGCTTCAGTGTTTTCGAACTTTCGTGAACAAACTCCCACTAAAAGTTATTAAAGCATTGTACGTATAAACAATCAACGTCACAATGACTCCATGAATATTGCAATAATAAGGCATTGCAGTTTATGTCAGTTATCAGTTAGTATTCCCTAGGTATACTGTTATTAATGTCATATTCCTGTTATTGCCAGGCAAGGTAAAGACCAGTTTCGGTACCGTCTAAATATCCACTTGGTCAAGGTTACAAAGGTTCTTATCCAAATCACAGTGACTGATGTCTTACACGTTTGTGGACACTGGGATATGCGCATGTGTAAAATATTTGCCCACTGATTTCCTCCACAGTACAGGTAAACGGAATTGATGAGAATTTAAAGGACGTATTAGGTTTCTAACCATGCAGTAACGAAAAGGATAACTTCGCATATTAAATCGATCGCAATCTATCGTTGATTTCACCCCATGAACTTGTAAACTGTCTATGCACAGACAACTGCAAAGAGCGATGTCCAGTTTGCCTTCTAAACATTTCCTTTAGAGACAACGAGTGTATTCAATATACTTATCTGCACGGTCAATGACGATGACACACACTGTTTCAAGCACCGTTAAACAGAAATATATTATTGATTTAAAACTTTAAAAACCCGTGTATGTACATCAAAACTAAATGTTCGATTATAGTTAATACATCCAAAGTTCAAAATAAATCATTGAGCATAGTAACGTAAAACGTGCTTACAACGTGACAAAGTCGAATGTGGGATTCAAACTTGCATCTGGAAACGGATCTACTTGCAGCAAACGGCCGGATGAGTTAGTCATGTGACCATGTATCACCCATGCTCTATTAGCATAATCGCAGCTACGAATAAATATCAATCATAACAATTATGCAGATACTATAACACATCGTTGGAAATGTCAGTGTGAATTTAAATCACGTCGAGTCAGCATTATGACACGTGTAGAATTTTGCTACTACCACCGACATGGGTATGGTGCAGTGTGATCAGACACGTTGGTTTCGGATTGCCATTCAGTGACGCACGTGGTCCAACAAGCTCTCACAGAAATAATAAATGAAAAGGTCAGCATAATCTCGGTGTTTTCCGTCACAAAGACAAGGGCAAATCAAGTGTTTGCCTGAACAAATACTAAAACATACGATTCAAGCTAAACGAGGGAATATCATTTTTGTCTCTGATACTTAAAATTTAAGAATATTCTTTATAGGTTGACCATGAAACATTTGGAAAGCCTCTATGTGGAATCTCTGATCAAACAACTCCTGAACAAGAGGCGCACGAAGCCCTTTGAAATCATCTTCGAAAAAGCTCTCTTGCTTCTAAACAGTGTTAAGAATACACCAAAGCTATGAACTGCTTGTTGACGAAAACGGTAGAAAAGTTGAAAACATCCACCTTGACATACACTTTTATGGATGCTATATTGTTACTCTTTTGTCACATTTGTATAAATGTCCTGGCACAAAGTCAAATAGATATCTATGACGAGGTCCATCATTACACATATCGTTTACTCCTTATGTTCACATAACATTATGGCAATATGTGTATCACACTTAAAAGAGGTCATTCGTGTATATGCAGAACTGAAGAATATTTGAAATTGCATGTTTGGTCCATCCAGCGCCTTACAGAGTTGTTTCCAGTTTTGACATGGATTGGAATACAATTATGATATTTGATTGTTCAACACCACATCGGTGTTTGTGGGTTTCATCCAAGAGATATCAATCATGTTAACCTTCCCTTCCACACTTAGCTAAGCAAAGTGACACAAAAAAGTAAAATGTGGCATTAAACTCATCCCAGTTTTAATACATAACTACATTTGATGTCCTTCTTCATTCATATTGAATGCTTTAAATTTCGTTTTTGACAGATAGTGCTTCCGTTCAGGCTCTGGAATTTCATTCACACTTCCCTTGCACATGTTTCTAAAAATGAAACGAAATGTTCAATAATGACACAAATGTTGAACTTTCACCAAAAGGAAATGACTGGTTATTTCTTTAATTTCACACAAAATCAATGTCAGCTGATCAATATCTGCTTTTAAAAGTGATAACCGAAACATAGAATCGCTCTTTTTCAAATGATGCCCAAAGGAAAACCATGTTTCAACTGAAGCAGATGTAACCACGATGGGAGCTATGTGCATTATTCCCCAGGATGAGCGTAGGCGACGTGACATGACGTCTCGTAGCATCTAGGGTCTTCCTCCTCGACAGACAACATCCATTCATTTTCGGAAAGTGTCTCAGAGGTCAAAAGAATTATCTATAATTACAGAACCATCGTGCCAATCACAGAAACTGTACTTGTATGCAGTATGACGGTAATCAGCTGATTGCAAGATACATGTCGTGATGTTCACGAACAGTATTTAAACCTTTGGATATGATTCCATATCAAAGTACCTCGTTTGACTCAATCTCTTTCTTAGATTTCGGATTTTAAAGGATTCCAGCATTTGATTTCAATAAATACACGGCTCTCTGAAACGAAGTTTTCTGCTTTTAAACCTTAACGTTTTACACGAACACAAACACAGCGAAACGTGTCATATTAACTGTGCTATTTGTTATTAAGTCTTATCTCTGATGAATTTGTACATAGTTTGATTATTGTCTTGACAATAATTCTGCACGAAGACCCAAACAATCTCATCAAATAGTTGAAATGTGGATTGTCCACAGAGATCTTTGATAAATGAGCCTGAAATGGTATGATTGATTACATGATTACAACATGTATTATAGTGGGATGGCGTTACGACCGATCAATGCATGTTTGCCGATATTCGCTTTAGCCTCTATTTCTACATGTAGAGGCTGGGTCTTAAACGTAATTACTATACAAACACGGCGAAGATAGACCATTGAACACTTGGCTCTATTTGAATAGTTTCCATACCAAATTGAAGCTGCTTTTATGGGAAAATATATCTGGTATTTGGTTCGATTTGACTAGAAACGTCAGTTATAGCCTTTTTCTGAGATTCATTTTAGGAATCCCTGTGAAATGGTCTCGATCGGCCAGACAAAATGATCGTTTTATTGCTAAGCATATCAGAAGGGGTCCTCTTGTCGCATCTATATTTTCTGAAATTGTAATAAAATAAGCTCTCTACTCCACTGGAGATAGACCAACAAGGAATCACTGTCTGCAACGTGATTAACGTCATCTACTACATCTTTACATACGGCGTCGATCAATGTAATAATCAATGCTACTTCATGTAAACACAAATACCGGATTCCAGTCGAGTGTTCTAACCATAACTGTGTCATCTGCAGTAGCTATCTACCAAACTGTCTGATCTATCTATCCATGGCCACAGACACACACACACACACACACACACACACACACACACACACACACGCTCGCACTAACACATATTTATATAGATAAACATATGTATATATACTTTGACAGAATGATAGCAGTACATACGTGAATATTGGCAATGCCTACCGTTTTAGACGGCACATTGCCATGTTAATACACCATGTTTATACAGCAAGACACGATGTCCCAATGATCGATGTTGTATCATACGCGCTAGTTCTCTAATTAGAACATACTGTCAGTATCGACGTAGGTATGCAGACAGACCCTTCACTCGGGCCTCATTTGTGTTGTTTATCTCAAAGGGTAATAAACTGACGTGGCCAGACGATAATTCACCGCCGGCATCAGCGGGACAAAGCACACCGAAATCCACAGAGGTTTAAGGAAGATATGGATTTTACGTGCGATTGACTTACGAGTTGATATGGGTTTTAAAAATGGTGTTTATGAAATATGAATGCTTATACCAAGTATGAGATCAAAATCTAAGTATTGTGAAACTGCAAGAACGTTTATCTCTGTAAAACTTAACATTTAAACATAGCCGTAAGTATACGTGCCACGCGAAGTAGCGAAACACTCATTCGTCTTGTGCCATTCCTGATCTTGATTAATCTCCGTGGACTATAACGTCACTCAATCGTATTTGTTCTGTTTATCATACAGTTTTAAGTTACCTGATTTCTTCATTATAAGTTTGTATTCGAACAATGCGGCGTCTGCAAAGCGCGGAGCTTCTACTGACTATTGCCATGCTGGAAACAGGGTGCAGTAGCCAATACGTTCAACGTTTCGTAGCCTTGCAGATGGTGGAACAGGTATCAACACACCCAACATGTTGACGATCGACACCGTTCAAGGTGTCCCCGGTCAACAAAAAGAGTACAAAAAGAGTACAGAATCGATTGATTGTAATCAGATTTTAAGTAATCGAGCAACTGGAGTACGACTCTACATGCAGCTCATACGTGTGGTGCCGCCCTTTTTGAACATCGCAATGACACCAGGCGTCAGTGATGCGCACAACGTCGAAAGTAGGACAATCACGTTGTAACAACGTATCCCGATTTACTTTGCCTCTCATTGACGTACGCGGTCGTGTGTGGCAATGTCGAAAGACAAGAGACAAGTCAGAGACAACCTAATCCATCATGGCAGATTTGTCTTTAGATCGGTTGTGTGGGATGGAATCACTATGACTAACGAAACCTCATTCCATATTGACAACGGAATGGTGACAGTACGGTTGGGAGACCATACTGTCATCCATTGTTGTTCCGATTGCCATGCGTTTTGTTTTTCAGGACCCCGACGCGGACGCATCGTCCATGTTCACATCCAGCAAGACAACATCAATAGCATGCCATAGTCAGCAATGAGCCTAGACATTTCCCCCATTAAACACATCTAGGATATATAAGGGGTAGCCAGAGCCGCTGAACCGCATAATTTTTCCCTTCTGCCGTTTCAGGGGCTCCTTTTCAATTTAAAAGGAATTGTTTGTTTCTACCAAAATTATATACTCATGGCAATAATGGTCGTCACCCCCACCCCCCAACAACACACCCCACCTCCTCTCCAATTAAAAAATTGAAGGGGGTGACAACCATTATTGGCATGAGTATACATTCATGTCTGAACTTGAACAGACTCCCTCAAAAAACTTGAAGGGGGTGACAACCATTATTGGCATGAGTATACATTCATGTCTGAACTTGAACAGACTCCCTCAAAAAACTTGAAGGGGGTGACAACCATTATTGGCATGAGTATACATTCATGTCTGAACTTGAACAGACTCCCTCACTTTGACAAATCATGGGGGCAATACGCACCGCGAAAACGCTAAATTTCCCATATTTCATGATCGTTGGCGATCAGAACATCTACTGTCATTATTTTCATCATAAAAATGCAATTTAAGAAATATTAAAGTTCTTGTCGAGTATCCCCAACTATTTTAAGAGAATGTATTTATATGCATGTGAAAACTATGAATATACAATTTGGCTACAACAGATTAACTCAAAGCTGGAGTGTTTATCATTATTCATTTTACAGGTTTTTCGTCCAAAGATTTTATGCAAGCATTTCAAGTAGAAAGGCATGAGAATGTTAGTCATCACGTCGTGGTATTCCTGACTGACGTACGCCTTATAATGACGTAGTTTCACCTGTACAAAACGCATTGTCAGTATACCGGTTCCAAGAAATATACGCTCCAACCGTTCCTTGGTTAAGAAAAAGATCTGGTAGAATTATGTGTGCACACATCGCATGAAGACATGACTCTCAAGTGCGTCTCGTCTACTGTTAATGAAACGTGGCACAAATAAATTCACAATTTTATGTACAACCAAAGTTATCTTATTGTTTAAATAATTCATGGGATTCTACAGACAACAGTAACCGCGTGTTAATGAAACACTGCGCGTTAACAGGATGATATAACAGCGTTTGGCATGATAACAGTTTGTTCACGTCGTACAGAAATTAATCTTTGTTTATCCTTTGGCATCGCCTCGTGACTAGCTCTCTTCCGTTTGCTCCAAGTTATCGTAGACGACTTCTATCATTGGATTATATGTAGTATTTGTTTGTTCTGTGGCTGTTATGGTCTGTTATCATAGATCGTTTAGCGCAACATTCCAGCTTGTTTTTATCACAAAATGGTAAACAACTTTGCTCTACTTGGATTTGAGCTCACCCTTCAACAATAAGGTGGCACACTCAGCCGAAAAAACGATTGATTTTCTGCTCGTGTAAATGAATGAATGTTAATAAATGTATAATTTGAGGAAACTAGAGACATGAAACTCGACTGGAGATGAGCCGGTCTCGATTATCTCCTTTAAGATTCTTTTGGACTTTGAAGTCAAAATAGGGTTTAAAATTATAAACGAATGAAAAATATATTTACACACACGCGCATGGTGTCAAGGTTAATGGTGTTCAAAATGGAACAAAGTTTTTGACGAGGTGCTATTCTAGATTCCACAATATCCAGCAATATGTACAGTGTCCGTATCTACTCTGTTTGAAGTGTCATAAAATGTTTACAAGCCCTCGTACGAATGCTCTCAATATGAGAAAAACAACAGCATCAGCACTCAGTCTGTCTGCCCTTACTTGCTGCAGTCGCGGTACATTGTCAACATTCCTATTGGTGTTTGCACGATTGTTTCAGTCATGTGTCATTCCCTTGTAAGCCGCAAGGCAAATTAACTAATCGATAATCTGTTCGATTAAATTTCTCACGACAGCTGAAAAGTAGGTTCCTCTGCCGTGATTTCTTGCTGCAACACTATTAAAAGAGGCTAATGCATGACACCTTGAAGGATCAAGGTCTCTTGAAGCATGTAGGATCGTCGCACTGTTGATTTCAGTCGGTATTTACATATCATGATGTTTGAATAAAAACAAATTTCAGAGCAAGTTAAAATCGACACTTTACGTCATTCTGAGGTAATCACATGTGGGTGAGTGAGTGAGTGAGTGAGTGCGTTTAACAGTATTCCAGCTATATCACGGCGTTTTAACTTATTGTGGCGGAACGCCAGAAGCGATGTTTGGTATTCGTGCTGATGGACTATTATGAAGATGAGAATAACTGACTTCACTTTACTGGACACAACGTTTAATATGTTTAACATCGTCTTAGAATTCTTGTGCTCGTCTCAGAAATGTTGTGCCTGTCTCACCGTGAATGATGGATTCAGAGAGTATAATGATCAGGCTATACTAATCTGATAACATCGAGTTTCAGATATTAATATTAAGTAATTGTTTGAATGTTGATTAATGCCACAGTAGTGGTTCAAGGCTTCGCTCAACACACCGGGTTTCGAATTGCTGCATATTGCTGAAATAAATATTGATTTCGGCGTCAGTTCAAAACGCCAAACGTAAAAAATAATGGTGAAAATGACATGAATTGATCGCTGGAACGGTGTTGATATCCGGTGTTCGCTAGAAGAGGAGACCATCCATCTGTTATCGCCCGCCATTCGAACAACATTTTAGCGCCTTATGTTTAAAAATTGTTTAACGGTCTTAGTATGGCATAGCAAGCCACCGGAGGGACAGGATGAGCTCATCTTTACATGAACACCTGGTGTCAACGCTATTGTTAATCAGTTTTACAGCTTGGTCAACCGAGGACATATTCTGTTAGGTATTCACGATTGTAGTAATGGTTATGAGGACATTAGGAATCGGATTGTCAGGCTCGCTGACATGGTTGACACATCGTATCCCAGTTGCGTAGATCGATGATCATGCTGCTGATCACTAGATTGTCTGGTCCTGACTCGATTATTTACAGACCGCCGCCATATAGCTGGAACTCACTCACTATGAGGATGTTAAATATGAATCGAGTGAATCAAGCGTGTATACTGAAAAGTTAAAAAGATTTACTTGACGTAGTTCGAAGTGTAATCTACTTGATGTACTGATTTGGAGTAGTGAGTGAGTGAAGTAATATTTAACGCCACATCGGCAATGTTTCAGTCATCTCGTGACGAGAACACATTTGACGTTGATAAAGACTGTGTGTATTTTCAAGTACAGTAAAACAACTAGATTATCACAGTTAGAATTGAAACTAGCATGTAAAATTAAAACTAATAGCACAATTTGGACAATAATTATTAATCTAAAAACAGGCTATAGCTCGCCAACAACTGAATGTAGATCACCATACTAGGGTCCATGGGGACTTACAATATTTTTGCGACCTGCATGGACCATAGCTGGATTTAAAACACCCCTTCATCCATTGGCGATTGTGCTTAGATTTGGCCAGACATTAAAATGACAAAAATACCACGATTAAAAATTGTGGTAGATCAAAATTGACTTCAAATGTTTTGGGACTTACATATCCTCTCAGGAGGACAATAATTTTACAAGACTTTAAACCAATTGAGGATACAGCCACTAATAATATCACTTTCTCATTTAAACCACCAATACTAAAAATGCATTTACCTACAAAACATTATTAAGAATCAAAAC
The DNA here is from genome assembly GCF_003918875.1 of Haliotis rubra. Classification (NCBI taxonomy): domain Eukaryota; kingdom Metazoa; phylum Mollusca; class Gastropoda; order Lepetellida; family Haliotidae; genus Haliotis; species Haliotis rubra. The sequence goes on from NW_025767634.1 coordinate 1,887,147, forward strand.
TATTTCAGTTCTATTTCTTTTTAAAATCCATCCGATAATATCATGGTAATTAACATTATCAAAAATACCCGTAACACTTATAACACTGAAATATGTATTCCTTGTGATGGAAAAATCAATACAGTGAAGCAGGACATGCTTGACCGTGACTCTTTCATGGGATGGGATGCAATACGGAGGATCTTCACCTTTCAATAAATATTTATGCGTACATCTACTGTGGCCAATACGACATCGTCGCATAATGACCTCTTCAAATCTGGACGGACAACCCATGTGGGTGTATCCGATGGTTGCAACTCATGCAACTTATTGATACCTACTTGGGTGTCCCACTTCTGTTGCATTAGATCTCTTAAATAGATAAATAAAGACAGAATGCCTTATATATCTATATATATCTGTATCTCAACGAGCAATCGCACAGCGATTCATGGGAGACATCATAAAACATTCATTAAAAGATATATATTTACACGTGTACATACCAAAATAGATAAAGTACCCATACAAAATTAGTCGTCTCTTTGCTAAACTATCATGGCAGGCCTTGGATGCATATCAGAAGTGGTGGTATCAGAAGTAGTGTCACAGATTTTGAGAGTGCTGGCTTAGCAGCAGCCATTGTGTTGCCAATAATTCTGACATGTCTTGGCAACCACCAAAAAGAGGATGTCGTACTGGGCAGTACGCAGATCAATATTCAATTCTGATTTCACGCAACAGTGGATGCCAATGATAATTATTTTAATATCTTCAAGGATGGAAAGGGAAAATATTATGAACTGAAACAAAAGTTTATGTTGAGACTGAGTATTAATATACTCGGCAGCAAAAAAAACAGTCAGTACGAATTCAAAATTAGATAGGCACTGTAGTCAAATCATTACAGAAATGGACATAATAAGCGGATCAAAAACATTTTTGTGTACAATATCTTGACACATCAATGAATAACTCAGCACAAATCCAAGACTTTACGTGAACGTTTGCAGTCCATTCAGACTCTTGACTTCAGTATCTAGTGTGACCACCACGAGCGGCAATAACTGCAGCACAGCGTTTATGCATGGAGTGCACCAATCGATTGATAAAGGCCATTGGTAGATTACAGGGTTAGTTAGTCTTTTTCAGTTTAGGCTATGTCATGTCAACCTCTGGTTGAACCACTGCCATGGAGGAGAAGACAAAAAACAGTTTGAGCTATAATTTGAAGATTAATATCATTTGTATTCCAAGTGGTTGAATAAGGGACAACTTTTTATGATATTGGTTCTCATAAAGAGGATTGAAAACGCAGTCATATGCAGGGTTAACTTGATTAGAATAAAGTTTGGTAAGAGATTGTAAAGATAGTTTTAATTGACGTTGTTGTTGTGATGGTTCATCAGCCTCTACATACACGCTATTGGTAGGAGATGTCCTGAAGGCTCAAAGCCAAAGCCTAAGACCTTGATGGTGAATGCTATCGAATAATTTCAAATAACTTGTACAGGCTCCACCATAGATAATGGAGCCATAATCCAGCTTGGAGCGTATAAGTGCTATGTACAGTTGGAGGAGGGTTTTCTGATCCCCTCCCCACTTTGTATTAGAGACAACATTTGGTAAATGAAGGGCCTTCAGGCATTTATTCTTCAAATATTTAATGTGGGGTCGGAAGGTCAATTGCTGATCTAACAGTATACCAAGGAACTTGGCTTCCTTAACAACTTTAATAAGTCTGTTATGTCTTTATGTCCGGGTCTTTATGTGGTCTATATTTTCTACAGAAATGGATACAATTTGTTTTAGATTTGGAAAATTTAAATCTATTTTTCTAAAGACTATTTCTGTATTTTATTTAAACATAGCTGCAGCTGCCTTTCAATAGTGTTCATATTTTCCCACGACAAGAAACACCATAATCATCCACAAAGAGCGATCCCTCAATTGAATCAGTTGATTCTTTAGCTGAACTGTTAATTATTCTTGATGCTAAGTAAAGTGACATACAAACTACTGTCTTGTGGTATACCCTGATCCTGAGTATAATGATAAGGCAGGGTGGAACCCACGCGGACTTGAAATTGTCTGTCAGTTAGAAAGTTGGATATGAAGTGAAGGAAACGATCTCGCAATCCAAAATCATGTAAATCCTTTGAAATGTCGTATTTCCATGTTGTGTCATAAGCTATTTCAAGATAAAAAAAGATAGACACTGCATGTTGATTGTTTATTATTGCCTTTTTTTTATAAATGACTCTAAGTCTAAATGATCGATGGTACTTCTATTTTTACGGAAACCACATTGTATATTAGTAAGTGAATTACTGGTTTTCAAGTACCAAACTAATCGATTATTCGTCATGCATTGCATGGTTTTGCAAACGGATTTGGAATAAAGTGCAACAGTCAGCTTGTCCACTCCCGTGAGCCAGTGAAAAGCGCGGCTGCCTGGAGAGCGGAATTCAGTTTGGTTTGATTTAGTGGGTGTGAATGACCACCAGAAATGGGCTTCACACATTGTTCCACATGTTGGGAATCGAATCTGTGTATCGACGTGACGAGGGAACGCTTTAACCACTAGGCTCCCCCACCGCTCCCGTTGGTTTGATCCGAACGCGTGATCATAGCAAACGATTAAAGCTGGTTCCTCTTGTTACCCAATCTGCCTCTCGGTAATCAGGGGATAATTGTACTGTGTCTGATTTCGGTATTTTCGTGATGTTAGAGGTATGGACTAGTGGGCTAGCACTATAACACCAGCATGATTCCATACCAGCAGATACACATGCATAAGCAGGCAGACCTACAGGCTTGTTGCAATGTAAGTGCAATGATCTTGAACATGTCATTTAACATCTTTTCACCCAAATCTTATTAATATCCTCACGCGTCACTTCAATGCAATATGTTGTACAATATAACAGTTTATTTCCATATTCAAGAGAGCATACCAAAGGGAAATGCACAGTAAAAACGCTAACACAAAATCTGTCTGTGAAATATATCAATGAAATTTTCTAATTTGACTAAATGAACTTGTCTGACATTTTGCAATTTGACTGAAATTAGAATTTTGACTGTAATACCTGTTAGCACCATGTACTCACCAATAGTGTTCGAGGTCTAACTCAAGGTGTTTCACAATGGTAGATTGATATAAACCGTTTGTTTTAATGTTTTGAGCATCACAGAATATGAACAATTGAAGTTATGTTGCTTGAAGTATATTTTGTGACACATTGACAAGGAACACGCCATTACAGGTTATAAATGTACACTGTTAGTGTCTTGTCACGAGAGATGATCATGAGATGACCTCTAAGCATCTGTCATGAACAAGGATACTGTATCTGGAGTTGCTGCAAAGCAGCGGCTTTCCATCAGTCAGAGACATTATATCACTGTGGTGTTATATACGCCCACGTACTTCAATAAACTTGCATTTAATGCAAGTGTAAAAATGTAGTGTAGTCGACGAACGTGATACCTCTCTTCATTTACCGCCAGTAGACAAACTCATACTTAAATCACATGCGTTCTTATGATTACTCTCTTACTGACATTCATTTGATATCGGAATAGTGTCAAAGAAACGGGAAACATATATACGTCATAATATTTGCTGGTGGGAGATCAAACGTTGTTTAAGTATTTTCGGAGCTAAACCCAACTCTTTCTGTATTTTTCACACAACCCGTGGTTGATATCACTAATTAACAATTTTTGTTTTAAAATGCCCCTTCAAACAACATATGGAAGCTGATTCAACAGGTATGATTGAAAACACATGTATATTACCTGCAGCAGAAAATGTACATCAGTTACCCTGTTTGAAACTCTGTTCACGGAAAGATCGTTCATGTCAATACATTTGTTGCAGGTACAAAAAAATATATGACATGTTAATAGCTGTCATCTGTTAATAAGGAAGCGAAACGTTTTTAAATAATTCGTGAAGCAATGTCTGAGAAAATTGTGGAAGTAGATCCTTAGCAGAAATCATTACGTTTAAACCACGGTATAATCCGGACTGTTACACCACTCACCTCACCGCTTGATTCGTTTACACGCTGAACTTAGACAAACTAGAGGCTGATTGCAAGATTTAGTAAATGCATAAGGAAAGAATATGCTAATGTGTTCCAAGGTAAGTCATATGTTTCGTATTTGTACCATCCAAATCGCGATGTTACGTAAGGAGAATTGTATTTGTTATAATCTCTTAACAAGACTATACACTCATTGAAACAGGGTTTAGAATTACACCTACCATATAGGCCAAGTCGCTAACAATCAAACAATGCATTTGACTTTATTGCCAGATAAAATTTAATGTCTTATGAATATCCAAAGGGCGAACGGCTATGTGGCTTTTAGAATCTTGCATGTGCACAAAAAGAAACATACAAAACCAATCTTGAGCAACATAATCCATTCTGAAAAGTAAAAGCATGATTACAAACCATCTGATGTCACGTCCTTAATATCTTGTATGAGCAGCAATTACCGCAACGACACAAAGTTGAAACAAGTCAATTTCAAACTGGTAAAGGATGCAGAAATGATAATTTTGCGTTCATGGACATGGAGATGAAGAGCTACACGACAAGTGTGTCGTTGAATAAAATATGCTGTTTTTTTCACATAGTTTTGAGATTATCTGTTATAGTTGATCACTAGGAACGCGGGGAACTATTCCTTTGATTTTGCTATTTCTTTCGAACCGTATAATAAGAGCCAGATACCACCCCTTAGGGTAATTTCACATGATGATGTTTTCATAAGATCTGAAACATCTCAGAGTCTCATCTTTGTCATACATGAGGGAGGGAAGCGGTTTGAATTTTCACTGGAGTCTCATTGGTTTGTGCCCTTACATGCAGTATAGCTAAGTTTCAATAAACATCTTTTGGCAGATGTTCACTGAATTTCACTTGAGTCCCATTGGTTCGTGGCCTTAGTGGTGATGTAGCTAAGTTTCAATAGACATCTTGTGGCAGAATTCAAGGCACAGTTACAAACTTCTTCGCCGTGTCAAGATTACCATCTCAGGCATGTGTCACTTCATTTCGAACATCATCTGCAAAGTCTGTGGCTGTACAGGTCGATTTTAAATCGACCCACTTTTTAAAGAATTCTTACAATTAGGTTATAACTGTATGAAGGCAAATGCATATTAGTACGTATACTTGTTTAACAATACATTATATAATATTATGATTGTGCCTGGCTCAGTTACTCATAAGAGTTTTAAACCGAGTTAATTTGGTTTTGTGAATGGTCGAAACTAGGCCTTAGGTGAGACGACTATCAGGTTCTACTGAGACTGGCTACATTGTGTAACCTTGCTAGTTCTTTGTCATGTCGTTCCGGTTGGCGGTTGCTGATTATGCAGTTAATCACTCAGTCTGTCTGTTAATGAAAATGCAGGCTATGATTGAGTAAATTAGGATAAACAAACTTTGATAAGTACGTTGCGGTGCGTCAATTAGGTTTGGGCTTTCAGTGATGCAGGTCGAACCTCACGATGCCTGTATGGTGCAGACATACTAATGATCAATGTTAGTCTTATAGCACTTCGCCGACTCGTGTCTGTCCTCCCTGTCATCATACCCTCAAACATCTTTAACAGTTCCAAATAAATCCTTCGGTATGTCAATAGGGATACAACCAGAAACAACACAAATATGATTCATTGATCAGCGAATCTAATTATGATGGCAGCGCCACTGCTAATGGCTCCAAGAATCCCAGGCAATAGCTAAATCCTCACTGCTGAGCCCAAAGCTCTCTTTACGGCTTTGACCTATATTAAACAGCAAATCTATCTTATAAATTGATTAATCTATTTAGATTCATTGTCAGGCCTCCAGGCAACTAAAAGCGTCTCCTCGAATTATCCAATAATCCTCGAAATTTTAGAATTTTACAATGATCTTTCTGCTAGTCTATGCGACGTCGTCTTGGACACACATAATTTGGACACACAGGTTGGAATCACTTAACATGAAAGTAAACAATTCGTCATACCTACTTGAGTTGACGTGATGTGGCCATTTGACGACGATGTCATTTTTGGCCACGGTCAGTTTAATCACAAATATCTACTGAAAACATCCGTCCAAGGTACATCCTTGTGACGAAAGGTTTACTGTTAAGTTTGACTGTGTGGGGTTTTCAATTAAAAGGGGTTCATAGAATGTGAACCGGCATCTCATTCTAAGCTACACATAAAATGGTCTGTATAATAAATGTTGAATATGTTGTGGATAACCTATTACGTGTTTTTAGGTTTGCCATGATGGTTTTACCTACGAATAATATGTAAGTCACTGTCCAGGAGATTGGTGTTTTGTAAAAGGTTAGTGTGACATTTGATTCCTATCATAATTGATGTAACTGTCATCAACCAATGTTTACGACAACTCTTTGTCGATTATTATTGCGTACAACAACCAGTAGTTCGATGATGACGTACATCATGCTCGAGTATAGAGTCCCTATGATCACGTAGCCTTTGTTCCCGTTGCCCCGTGTTTTAAACGTTTAAAAAATATTATTGCTATGGGAAAATATGAGTTACAACTGTGGTGTTCAGGACTCCCTTACAGTATATAAAAAAACTAATTCTGATGACTGAAACAATGTGGATGCGATATTAGACTCGAACAGTGAATTAAGGGACACAATTAAGGGACATAACTTTGCACGGCGTTTTCCAACGACTCAGACGCCTGTGCAATCTATGTCCCTGATGCAGTTGTCATTGGCTGCACTCATATTTCGTCACAGTTCAAATCTATAGAATAAGTATTGTGATGCTTTTATTTCCAAGCATTTCTTCGTATCTCTACATCACGATTTTGATAATGATAATTATGTTCTATAAGGTTGGGTGATTGAGATATATTCATAATGCTATTATATACCATTTCTCCATTGTATCATTTACCATGAATTAATTTTCGACATTGCTCTTTTAAAATAATATTAACCTTCTGGACTCTGTAGTTGTGTCAGGTGTTCCTAAGGAGCGGTCTAAATACCTCGATGCCTTCTATTCTGTCATTTCGAGGTGTACATATTATTAGCAAATGATGAAATGATTTCGAAGGAGAGAACACATCCCGCTATTTTTGTCATGACCATGAGGAAGGCTTGCAGACATAATTTGAACACCAATAGTTACGCTTGGCACGAATGGCGACAATGAATGACGTGAATCAATGACGGTGTAGCAATTATTCCTTCAAAGTCTGTATGGCGTTTAATATTATATTGATAATATGAGCATGACTCCTGACAAAGGAACTGTTTTAACGGCAATGAGTTACACAAGTACTGCACTATGAACAAAACTTGATATTCAAACATAGTTAACGACAGATTTAACAAGGCAATTCGATTGTTCCTACGTAGATTGTGTATAATTCTCCGTAATGATAAAAAATATAGCTCACTCTGAAAAAAGACATGTCCATGTATACAGTTTATACGTTCGTTGTTCATAACATGTTACATGTTGTAACAGTTAGTAATTTTTTTAAAAACATATGTGTTCACTTTTATACCACCCTGTACATTTTGCGAATAAAGGCTGGAAAAGTTGAAGTCATTGTCAGGATATAATGAGAGACTAGTAGCACTGATTTTTCGTACCAAAGAAACACACTATATGCTTTAAGGTACGTATCACCTGATCTATTAAAAAGAGTGGATATTGCTTAATAGAATTCCTTTGTTTTACACGTCAGTGTGCTTAAAAAAAGATTACCTTCCCTTTAAGCGCATGTTTACTCAAGAAAACAACAACATTTGTGTGAGCCATTATTATGGAAGTAACCGATACAATATTAATGAAAATACCAAGCTGTGATAAGTACGTAAGAACGTTTTAGAGATGAAAAGGTGCATACAGGCATTAATAATAGGACGTTTTGATATTTCGACAGATCAAAGATATTGTAATGATATGTAGTCTGATGAATGAAAGGTATAACAGGGTTTTATGATTGACCATATAACCATTACAGAAAGTGGCTGGTCTGTATTTGTAGTGTACCTACCTGTAAATGCAATCTGTAGGACGTTGACAGGCACACAAAACACGACAACGAGTACGTCAGCAAGAGCCTTGTTGACGAGGAAATAGTTCGTTACAGATCTCATGCTTCGTCGCCGACAAACGATACTTACAACCAAAGCATTGCCAAATATTGCAATACAAAACACAGCACTGTAGAGACAAAATAGAATATTTTTAAACTCCGGGGATCTTTCAAGATTGAGGTAGGCGTATTCCAAACTGTGGTTATGAAAGGGATATTCCCATGAAGAGTTCTCGTCCCACTTGCTTTCTGACATTTTGACGCTCCGCTATTAGCCGAAAGGTTCTGTTAAACACGATCCAGCCGGTTAGACTGCGCAGGGCTGGTACTGGAAGGTACAGAGGTTGTGTTTCTAATTTCCCTCGACATGACACATATCTGTTGATGGACAACGTATAAGTTAACTAAACTGGTGACCATCTTGTGGGCATCCTTAAGTCCATCGCAACACAAAAGAAGATAATGAATATCAGCAAGCAGTGGCGTTCGATAAATGTGCCGCGTGATTCACTGTTGGCGTGGTTCTATCTGTGGGGCAAACAGGCGTTCGTGAGAAACAGGTGAATGTAACCGATTAAGCACTCCCCTTTTTCAAAGGTCAAGAAATCATCAGAATTACAAACTGTCTCAAATAGGGCTTTGTTGTAGTATAATTGACAGGAGCGTAAGATAAGTGGACCTTGGGAGAATTGAACTAGATAATATGAATCTCATTGAAACAGTATCCCATTGTACAAAATTGGCGTCCACAGTCTTTTGATGAGAAACGTCTGACATAGAACAAAGCGTGTTTGCATAAATGTATGCATGCACTCTGTGGGCATCAGGACGTTATTGTAATTATGATATACGGGGTTTTCTAATAAATGCATATTTAAAACTAAGTTATTCCGGTAACTACACGTTACACATCTCATCCCATGGTCCGAAAAAAGGTTTCCTCGGACGAATTTCTGTTCTGCTAAACCTTATTTTTGCAGGATGTACTGGATTTCATATAGTACATTCTCAACAACATACTTTTTATTAATGTAATTCTCTTAAAACTGTGAGTGAGTGAGTTGGGTTTTACGTCGCTTTTAGCAATATTCCAGCAATATCACTGCGGAGGACACTAGAAATCGACTTTACACATTGTACCCATGTCAGGAATCGAAGCCGGGTCTTCGGAGTGACGAGCGAACGCTTTAACCACTAGGCTACCCCAACGCCCCTCTCTTAAAACTGAATTTTATGGAATCTTGTTTCTTCCGATAAATATGTTATTCAAAGAATGAAAGTTTTGACTTGTCAGTCAACGCCAATTCTAGAGAACTATCAGTCTCGATCATCTCCCGAAACAGATTGTACCGGGTGTAAAGGCAAAATAGTGAGGAAAATGTAAGGGTCAGTGAAAGTAAATGGTGACGCATTTCTTCGCGAAAAAGAGTAAAGATGCTCAACTGGTGGGGTCCGACACTAACATAGTTTGTATTAAAGTGTAAGTGTTTGTGTCCCAACTCCACATAACAGTACTCTTGAACAAAACAGCATCCTCTGAACAGACAGTTCTGGGCCAGACAAAAAGAGTTAAAGTTGTACAGGAAAACCTACTGCCTACCATTTTAAAAGAATGAAATCTAACATACATGTTGCAATAATGAACAACACCCTTGATGGTAGCTGAAATACAATGTCAAGTACATAGATGCGTGAACATGTTAAAAACCGTTTAATGTGTAAAATATTGTAGCTTATATGTGACTGCCCGCAAGTAATTAATTAAGTGTATAGCTTGTCATGGTCAGATAAAGATGGACTGCAGGGATAGTTTAGCTGAGATTATTTATATCTGGTCAAGCTAACGGCAAAGTGCGATTTATTGATCGCCCGGAAATGTGGCGGTAGTGGAACAAATGGACACATGTCTGATTGCTATTCCTTTCAGAATATCCATTTCTCGTATCAATATCATAGAGTAATAGATTATGTTTTATGTGGCAATGTATCAGCTATTTTTGGTTGAGCCGATGTAATTTACCGTAAGTGTTTCAAAATATATTTTCGTGTCTGAAAGAAGGGGCAAAGAATCTTTTGGGAACCTGACAGACAATATGTGCAAGGACACTCAGCTTGACATGTGCATATTTCAAGGTTTTCGGGATCGGATAATCAAATCTGAATCACCTCTGGTCGAAATGCCATATACAAAACTGAACTACTCCTATATCATGTCTATATCGGAGTGCTGCACTCTTGCTGGAGTTAACATATTCCCAGAGACATTTCAGTCACTGTACATGAACCTTTATGCATGATGCGACATGCATACATGTGTGAAAGAAAAATCACCCACATACAAAATACAAACGGTTCATGTCTCGACCTCGAAGCTTAATTGAATGGGCCTCGGGCAATTTTGATAATAAAGATACCAATCTCGGCAGTCTGCCGCTTCCATCGGCTCTGGGTGTAGTCTAATTACCGAAAAGAGTTAGAAGCTGCTACTGGCATGTGATGGCAAATAGACAGGTAATTATCTTCTGGGGTCAAATACGGATATCAAACAGGGTCGTATATCAAGATGTAAGTATGTGAAAAACATCGCACGCATGCCCCAGGCCATGTAGACAATCTAGTGGAATGAATGTTGACATGTTCCTCCTTCATGCCAAGTCCCCATTCAGCAATACAATACACATGCTTGATGTACCATGTTCAAAAAGTAAGTATATTTATGTGGTTGTGTGTGTGTGTGTGTGTGTGTGTCAAAGTTTACCTGATGATGGGGCCAGAACAAGCCCTGAAACGTTGTACTCGAGAATAAAAAGAAGATGTAACCCAGAAAAAATCTCTATGTTCAATACAATACACATTTCAATCAAATGGAAATTCGTACATGGTACAGTAGAGGGGTCTTTAGCTATAGATGTAATAAAAAACATGTTTAAATCCCTGAATCATAATCATAAATATCGATGATCCGATATCGTTCAAATAATGGTCAAAGAGACAATTCCCCCCCACTGACTTTCCCAACCGAACTGGAAATTAAAGAGACCAGTAAATCCCCTCATGTATTTCATTTTAGATTTGTTCATTACATTGTGACAGAAAAACACACGACTATGACAAGAGAAGATTCATGAGAGGCATTTAGAAGTGAATATATAAGACGAGTATAATTATGGATGGCTACACAACGTTTCTGGACTACTTCTTGCCCCTTCTTCAGGCGATTAAAGACAGATGTAGAAAGCAAACTATATATACCAGATTTACAGGAAGCCAGATATGTACATGTATATACAATCAATCACAGAGGACCGATCAAAAGCAATTATAAATAGGCCAGTCAAAATAGCTAAAAGGTCGGAAAAAAATGATGAAGAAATGAAACGTGGCAGATATGTTCTACAAACCTTCTTACATAACATACTAAAAGTCCTCTAAAATCCCACTTGAGCTAAATCCATAGTGTACGTGCAAACATGGCTACCCTATGCAACCTTTTGCTAACCTAGAAGACCAATTGTGCTTGATAAAATAGTCACAACTTCTTTATTTCTGTACATGAGTACATAAATGTTGGACAACTGAGAAAATATATCTCAAGATTGTTGACTATTATTTCAGAAAGAAAAAAATTCACATTTCGGAGTTGTGGCCTTTGTTTTATGCTAAAAATAGAATTTTTATCTGTTTTTACCCTTGGGTGACACAAAGACCTATAATGATAAGGCTTAGATATGTCCAAAAGACGTTGAAGTGTATTGTTCAATGTCTTTTTCACCACCAACCACCACATATAACTTAATAAAATCATTTTTTAACATTTTGACTGAAACTGAAAATTTGCAATTTTTTGGCATTTTTAGAAGTCAATGAAAACTCAATAAATGGCCAAACAATTGCAATAATTTGATTTTTACACCCAAAAATCAAGCAAGTGAAATTATATAATTTCAGAAAAACACCTTAAAGTAGCCATTTCCATACTTTAAATAGAGTTATCGCCCTTGGATACTCACAATTTCAAGAAAATATCATAACTCAACCAGGGGCGGTGGGGTAGCCCAGTGGTTAAAGCGTTCGCTCGTCAAGCCGAAGACCCGGGTTCGAATCCCCACATGGGTACATTGTGTGAAGCTCATTTCTCCGTACACACCATGCAATGATAACATTACCAATTCACTAACAACAAACATCACAAGAATATTGGCCCGGTCGCAGTGTCGACACACGGCAGTTTATTACAAATATTGCAAACAGTGTGACATCAACACACCAACCTTCAAAATACACTTCCCTCCTTCAACATTACATCATCAGGTGTGGAACCGCTGCCCGACACGTAAACAGAGATCAAAAACTGCATTCAAGAGAAAATTACTCTGGACCGTGTTCTCCCGACGAAGTCAGCGGCACCTTTCTGGGGAGTTTACAGCTTAACCTTTGATGTACTGAGCATGCCATAAATACAAATTATGATGTATACTGTACAACATAGCACATGAGGGAAACAATCCTCGTCCAAACAGACCACGTTCAAAGTGAACTCGTATTATCAAGGCTCGCCAGCCTAGAACACAGATAATACACCTCTCTCATATACATGCAAATCAAGTATCTGCTTAGCTGCATTACAATACTTATATGACGAATTATCATAACTCAACAAAGAGTAAGCAAACACGTAAAGTCACACTATAAGCGTACCATAAAATATGTACACAATAAACGTATTATAAAGACTCGTCAGCCTACGCTTCTGAACGAAGAAACTTTAATGCATGATTAGGCTCACTCGCCAACACGACCATACCATACACAGGTCGACCCGACAAGGGAACATCCACTCACACGAGCATCACGTCAGATTACAATCTGAAAATAGAAATCATATTAATATTTTGCAACACTCAAAGAAACAAACACTGTAATATGAACACTGCCGTGGTAATTAGCGAGAGAGAAGACCTACTGTCATACACCCCTATATATACCCCTAGATCACCCGGTGTAATTACCTCCCTTTACCATTGCATACCACTACGGAGAAAGTAGTTTCTCTCTTATTCACAATGCATTCAACCGAGAGAAACATCATTTCTCCGTACACACCATGCAATGATAACATTACCAATTCACTAACAACAAACATCACAAGAATATTGGCCCGGTCGCAGTGTCGACACGGGCGGAGCCTCAAAGAAAGTCTACAGTCCAAGAGACAGAGAAACTGAAAGTCTTCTCTGTAAATTATCTTTAATGTAACCATCCTTTGCGTTTTCACTTCTCCAACGGCCATGTCTCTTAAACAGTCTATCGTGCACACCCTTGTTTGCCGCTGTTGTTGCTCCACCACTCCTTAAACTATGCAATCCATAATTCCTGATATCACTCACAAAGGGAGCAAAGGCATCAATGAAAAGCTCTCTAAGACGAGTATATGACATTGGGGAATCATTTTTTCTAAGTATATAACCATTCTTAGTCTTGGTAATGCTTCTGAAAATATATTCATCAGATGAAGGCAAAATACTTGAAATCTCAAGATATTTCTCCAAACATGAAACTGGGCATAGCTTAGAATTTGTCCTACCAATAACAATCCATGAACCATCCCTGTATATATCAGTCTTGGATTGCTCAATAAATAACATTATATGAGACTCATAGAATTCAATGTCGGAACGTCTGATGTGTAATAACTCTGATGATCTCAAGAAACCTGAATAAGCTAGAAAACACATACACACAATTCTCACATCACAAAGCGTGGGATGAGACATACATACATCATACAACTTTTCCAATAAAGCAGGTGTTATGGGTTCCTTTTTAGAAACAGATTTAGCCAATCTCCTTTTGGCTGCTTCCAATACATTTTTAACCAACCCATTATCAGTGGGACTTTGCAATCCTACTACAACATGAGCATGCCGAATGCCATAAAACGCTGTCTGCACAGAAGCAAACGAATCACTCTTCTGAACAACAGACACCAAATAAATTGCACAGTGCAAGGGGGGCAATAGGTAAACTTGTAGGCATACCACCAGATTGCGCCCACCGTTTCCAGGCCTGAAAACCGTATCTGTACTTCCGCGACGTAGACTCAGCTCTACATTCGCTCAACAACTCTGGTAAACCTGTCACCAGTCCCCTCACACCAGGGGGGTAACGCCTTCATCTCCTCTCCATAAGCACAAGATATCACACCTGTAACACGCAATATACAAAATCAACATTTGCTAAAATCAACTCGCAGAGCTAACATGTTAAAGTGCAAGTCCTGTTCACCAAACAAACCGCCTCTTATCCTGGAAGGCACATAACTTTGTTTAGTTTTGGGTAAATACATGTATTCTAACACCTGAGGGATAAACAAATAGCTACATGTGATAAGTGGCCAAAAACATGCCGAATACCATTCAGGTACTACAAGAGTGCCTCTCGCCCGACACTCAGCCATGTGTCTCAAAGTCCTCGGTATCATACCAACAGGGGGTACAACCCAATTCATGACGTCACTCCAACTAACTGAAAAACAGTCCACTGCAGAACATCCTGGATTATAATATCTGGAATTAAAACATGACAAGTTTGCATTGTACCAAGATGCGAATCTATCCACATCATGAGGGCCCCATTTGTCATCTATCCGTTTGAATACATGTGAGGCAATAGCCCAATCATCATAGTCAAGTATCTTACTCAGCATATCTGCCACTGCATTCTCTGCACGCGGGATCCACTGCATACTCAGAGCAACATTTCGCGTTGAACACAACTCAAATATATCAAGAGCTATTGACTGTAAATGGGGCTTCATACTTCCCTTGTCCACTATAGTTTCCACATTCTGATTGTCAGTACACCACATAATCCTACGATGCTGCATTTGATGAATAAAGCTTTTCAAAACAAGATAAACAGCTTTCAACTCTCTCCAAGTTGAACTTTTCCTAGCCTCTTCTTCTGACCACTGGCCATGGGAAAAAGCCGAATCCATCTCTACACAATAGCCTCCATATCCAGTGTCACTTGCATCGCTGTACACGACACGACTCACAGTGGAACTTTTAATCAGCACTGTACTCGACAGACGAGGAATGTTATCAATCCAATACCTTAACTGATCAACACTAAGCACCGACAGATGAACTTTTCTGTTCCAAGATTGAGCTGACAAAATATCAATACTCAAAACCTCGTCATGAGTTGAACTACATTCCCCATCACTAATTTCATAGCGATTATCTGTCCGACCACCGCTGCAATCAAACGCACTGGCTGATTAAAACGTTTATTACTCAACAGAAATTTCAAATTTGCCACAACCTTATCCAACTTCCTCTGAGGAACAGATAAACGCAACTGTCGCGTGTCTATGTGGAAACCTAACCACTCTACAGACTGAGAGGGAGCCCACAGTGATTTTTCAACCTTCGGAACAAAACCAGACTTGATCAAGTCTCCTTTCACCGCCTCACCAGACACACGAGTGATATGCTCAGACTGCGCTGACAAGATACCGTCATCTAAAAACGTGACTACCTTTTTTTCCTTCGAAACGCCACTTTTGACCAACTGTCGTGTAATCTTTGTAAACACATAGGGCGCTGATGTAAGCCCGAAAGGTAAAACCATAAACTTGTAATACTGTTTCTCTTGTAATGCGTTTACCCAAGCAAAGCCTAAAATTCGGTATGACCCTCAAAAATGTCTACATGATGATAAGCTGAATGTATATCGAACTTAATCAGCCAGTCATTGAGGTTAATGTACTCAAGCGCAGATTTCCAGTCTTCATATTTAACTGACTTTTTGTTAATAAACTTGTTCACTCGAGACAGATCTAAGATTAGACGCTTTTTCCCGAAGACTGAATAGACACAGAAAGTGGATTTACTGTATAGGGTGGAGCATCACACTCAACAATCAAGTGTTTTTTGTGCAACTCTGAAATACCCTGACTGACAAAATCTGAATGTTCCAACGCCGACTTGTTATTTCGTAAATCCATCCTCGGCGGTCTGGAAATGAAAGGAATTTTGTATCCTTTGTCTATAATGTCTATAACAAATTGTGAAGCACCTGTACTATGCCAGAATGCAATACTAGACTTTAAACGACCCTTCACTATGATTTCCGCTGACCCTGTTCATATTCATAAAAATCATGAGTGAGAGCAATATCATAATCAATATCATCATTGTCTAAGCGTACTTCAAAGTTAGACTTAACTGACAAATCTGTATCGTCCTGTCTATGAGACACTGGTAGCTGTAGCATTGGCTGCTGACGTGGCTCTGATCGTGCTGGCTGTACGGTAGGGGCACTCTCTGACATAGTGCGAGAACTCCCCGCAGTGGTGGCATGAACCCTGTCGGGAACCTTTGACACGAAAAGACTGCACGACTGGAACACTGTGCACAGGAGTATGCACAGGTAGAGCGTGTTGTGCGTGCGACGTAACACTTGGTCTCCGGGTAAAAGCTCGAGCTCCATACGGGGATCTCCGGTTTTGTTTGGCTTTAAGCTTCTTGACTGCCTTAAGTTCTGCTTTCTCAATTTTCTTGTCATCATCACTATCATCAGCCAACTCGTTAGAAACGTAATTTTCACTGTCTCCCAGCCCCCTTCCGATGAGTCCGCAATTTTAATCAATTTATTTCTCTTTTCTAGTTTAGATATAGCCGCTTCAATATACTCGGAAACATCTTCACCATTCACACCGTATTTAGCTTGCCTTGCTGTGAATAAATCCTCCAGAACTTCAGAGTTGACATTAAACTGAATTCTGTTCCCTTCACGAGACCATGAATATTCTGTATCAGTCTTCAATTTTTTCAACCCCTTGGCCTGCTCGATGAATTCTTCTCTCAAATGCGATAGCTTTTCGTCAAACACAGCTTCAAAGTCTCGTTGATTGTCAAGCCTTTTCAAAATGGCGTCAAGTTTTGCCGCGGTTGAATCCTCAGACATAATTGCTGCGTAACAATATGAACACTGCCGTGGTAATTAGCGAGAGAGAAGACCTACTGTCATACACCCCTATATATACCCCTAGATCACCCGGTGTAATTACCTCCTTTACCATTGCATACCACTACGGAGAAAGTAGTTTCTCTCTTATTCACAATGCATTCAACCGAGAGAAACATCATTTCTGGTGTCCCCCGCCGTGATATTGCTGGACTATTGCTAAAACCGGCGTAAAACCAAACTCACTCACTCACTCATAACTCATCCTGACAGTACCTAAAAACAACTGATATTCTTCAGAATACCAAGACTATCAAACACTATTTACAGATTATGTAACATGGCATCTTCAAACACGTATGATTAAAGATCTAAAAAGATCATTTTTTTCCTTGTCAGACTGGAGTAAGTTGAAGACTGTGGCTCATCTTCAACTTCGCTCTCATCAGCGTCGCTGGAAGACAATTCATGAGATGTTTCATCACATGGTAGTTATGATATTCTTCATCCTCCTCTGCAAGGTATACTGTGTTTGCTGCAACTACCGTGACAATATCCACATAGACGCCTTTCTGCACCCACACATACGCTCACACCCTGTTTTAGCATTGCATTTGATCACGTTGATCAATGTGTCTGGTGCTGTGTGTGTGTGTGTGTGTGTGTGTGTGTGTGTGTGTGTGTGTGTGTGTGTGTGTGTGTGTGTGTGCAGAAAAACCCTCTGACGATGTTCTCTCGCCGCTGCCGATGTGGGTGGCAAGGCAACTGCATTTGTGTGTGAATGCGACACTTGGCAACGGCTCTTGTGAAACAATGATATCTGTGCTCATTCTGACTTAGGTGCTCCATACAATGCCAGTAAGAACTGCTCTCCTGCAAACGCAACCATATCCTTTGTGGATAATTGATTATGGAACGCTTTTTCTTTCCCTGTCTGTACAAGGCTGATATAGTGTCACAACCAGTCATGGAGAAAGAGCTAGAAATGAAGCTCCCTGGTAATGCTTGCCGTAACAACGAAATGTTATATAGATGATCAGCAGTCTTTCCGCTCCCAGTTTTAAAGAAGTACAATCTTTCTGAAGCACACAAATGGATGAGGATCACCAGAAGATCAACATCAGTCCCAACAACAATGGCTTTGTGCCCATTATCAGCACAATCAATACCTGTTTGTACAATGAGAAGGTCAGCATCTGCGCTGGCTTGTTTCACTGGGATATTGAGCTCATGAAATTGTGAGTGTCAGAGCCTTTATCAAATGTGACTTGTTTTTACCATTGGACAGGAATTTATCCTGTTTAAACGTCAATGGTGTTTCAGAATTGAAGACAATATCAGTGCTCAGGTATCTGGATGCTCTCCGACTCTGTTCAACGCCATACCCATCAAACACAATGAAACAATTGTTTCTAAAGTATCTATTGACATATGTCAGATAAGCATCATAAGCATCATTGTATGTTCTGCTTTGGGGCCATATCACTTTTCTCAGCAAGTATCCACCATCAACTATATACATAGCATCTGGAGGGACTTCCTCGTCATGTGGAAGGCTTTGTTTGCCTGACAAAGAATCAATGACATGACAGATTTTTCTGTTTTTCTCATTGAGTACTCATCCAATACTGATGGAGGACATGGAGAAAGTTCATATTTCAAACAGGATATAAAAAGTCATCATCTGTTTTCATGAGGCACAGGATGCGATGAAAAAACTGCATGGTATTGACAGGTATAACCTCATTCTGTATTTTGATTGAGTTATTCATGACAGAGAGTACTCTGTTTTTTCTTGGAATATGCAGATCCCCAAAGCTTTTGCCAACTATATTTTTCATAGCAGAATCTCCAATTGCAAGTGAAGAATCGCAAGTAATGTCTTCTTTCCCTACAATTCCACTACTCAAGGAGACCTGTCCTTGTTCAAATGGAGAATGAGTTGATAGCCATTCAATCAGCTTGTTAACGTCACTGGTGTCCAATTCTAGACGTGCTGGTCAACACTACAAAATCTGGTCCCACAGAATTCCCTGAAGTACTGAATCATTTCAGTACAACCAGGCACTGCCAAGATCATTGCGCCAACACTCTGTCTGTCAGTCCTCGTCCACGAGTGAGACCACCGGATGTCTTCACCGCCCGCATGAGAACCTGTTCAATTGTGTTGTCTGTCCAGATGCCAGCCCACACCTTGTCACTTCGTCTGACAGTAAAACCACCACACCTGGTAAAAGCTTCAAATTCATCCTTGGGCATAATATCTCCCAGTTATGACATCTGTTGAACATACAAGTGGGCACTTTTTATCATAAGCAATATGTCCTGCAGCATGAAAATATGGTTGCTGGGAGTATCTTGCAGGCAGCATCTCGATGAAGATCCCAGTCTCCGATCCTTTGTTTCAATGAACTGGTGTATCAAAGAAACTTGCTCAAAATAGTGACACCACAACTTGGCAGTTCTGCTTTGAGACGATTCAAATTCCATAACTGCAGTCGGTTTTTCGACGTCACGTTTGTGACATTGGCAATTGCTGGAAGGTCATCAGGGATCACATGGTTGGTTTGAACATCCTTATACAAAGTCTTCAGACAAGCTTTATTTGTTTCATCCAGGCTGACATTCTGCAAGGCAATAACAGCTATTGCTAACTGTGTCAGAGTATGAGCCCTCAATGCTCTTGCATACGCGTGACTTGTCAACATTTTTTTCAGTTGAGTCAAAGGCACAGATGAGTGACTTTAGCTCTTTCAATCCACTGCCATCCATTATATACACCTGGAACTTAATTAAGCACCCCCTGATATATTTCATGATAGTAGAGCAACTGTTAACCATCGTTAAACATGAATGATATCTCTGTATTACAACACATCTCTAGTAGTCTAAAAAAGGTGTTTCAGTTCCTTTGCACTCGTCACAATGCATCCCTTGTGCACGTGAAGCATACAACCCACACTTTTCCCAAAACTCAGTTTCTCTGATATGCAATTTATGGGTATAAAAGCAGACAAATTTGTAACTGTCTCCATTAATGAATACTGAAATGGCGAGGAGATGACTTTCTGAAGCACTAAGGTGGCAAATTGTAGGCATACATGCAACAGGCATGTCCTTCAAAGCTATTGGACGACAACTGGGCTACAGTCACTCGGTCATCAGCCGACTTGTCCGAAACATCAGATGACAGGAGATGTGAGAGATCGTTCAAGGCCTGGACAACCCAGGAAGACAACGGCCCGTGATGATCGCAGCCTGGCACGTCTGGTAAGGCGAGAACCCTTTGCCACAAGTTCGGGTTTGAAGCGCCTGTGGTTACCCTACAGACAATTATCCACCAGAACCGTCAGACATCGCCTTAGGGCACTTGGTATGAGGTTCAGAAGAGTCATCAAACGTCCTGCTCTGTCTGATCTCCTTAAGAGACGACGTCTGGAGTGGTGTATGGCCCGTCGGCAGTGGAACCTGAGGACATGGAGGAGGGTCCACTGGTCAGATGAGAGCAGGTTCCTCCTCCACGTTACAGATGGTCGAATGAGAGTGTGGGGGCATAAAAACACTGCTTACGTGCCCAGGAATATCCACCCTACTGTTCCTTATGGTGGAGGATCGGTTATGATCTGGGTTTGTCTTTCACACGACTGTAAACTGCAAATGGTGACTGTCCGAGGACATCTTAATGGTCAGCAGTACATCCGGGATATTCTCCATCCAGTTGTCGTGCCTCACTTTGACAACCATCCGTTGGCTACTCACCCGATATTCATGGACGATAACGCCAGGCCGCATCGTTCACGTGCTCTGACCGCACATATCCAGAATGAGGCTATCATGGCATTACCTTGGCCAGCAATGAGCCCCGATTTGAATCCTTTGGAGCACATCTAGGACTTTCTTGGACGCCGTGTGAGGTTGAGAGAACCCCCTCTCCAGAATCTTGCACAGCTGGAAGCTGCTTTGCATGAAGAATGGCGGCAATTGCCACTTGATCGTATCAGAAGGTTTACCAGTAGCATGAGGAGAAGGATTCAAGGTGTCATCCAAGCGCGTGGGGGACACACCCGATACTGATGCCAGACCCATCATATGTTAGCATGTGACATTCCTTGTGCATCATTTATTGTAATAGTCAGCCATTGATAATGCTATGACCATACTTGTTCAGTGACTATTTTCATCAAAAATCAATAGTGACCAAATCACATTGGTTACGCTATTAAAACAACACGAATTGGAATCATTGTCTTGTTTTTCATTTGCCAATAGATCGTATGTTTCACAATAGCTAAGGTTCCACTATCTTTGGAATAGTGAGAAAGTTACAGCAAGTTTTGTTTCTCATCATTCAGAAAATAGGGGGGGTGCTTAATTAAGTTCCAGGTGTATATAACCGACCGAACCCATGAAAGACATAAGGAGATGGAAACCACCATGTCTGACAACAACTGAAGCTCGAGTACTTTTGTTCTGGTGGGAAGCTACAATATCAACATATAGAGGTTGGTCAAATGTCACAAAACATGTTTTCTGTCCATGTTTCCTGCATTTGTCAGCAGAATATGCCAGCACAGAATATATTGCGTCTGGATTCGATGCCTGCAAGTTGACAAATGGCAATGGGATCACTGTGGATACTTCATAATTGTCAACACTTCTGGTACGCTCCATGTATCCACTCCAGCAGGGAGTGTCCTCCAATTCAACCATACTCCACTCATCCAAAGCGTATCCAAAAGAATATGCACAGAGCTAGAAGAGGTCAGCTTTCTGACATTGGAAATATCATCAACAGTCAAACCAAGCAAACCTTTCTTGCTCTGAAATGAACAAGTCAAAATATCAATTGACTTGGACCTGACAGCTTTGTTACGCTTGATAACCTCAGATATTCACACAGAACTACCTGGTGTGACACACATGATTCCACCCATACTATGAAATGTGCCATATCCATCAAGTGTGCGAACATTAAATCTGCATTGTCAAAGATAAATTGCATGAAGGCTTTTTCACCAATCTCACGATCTGCAGCCATTGCAGAATGTTCATAGGAAATAGCCTCATCATATGATGAACAGAATCCCAGGGCTGACATAACATCCAGAAGGTGCTTAGATCCAATTTGTCGGTGAATATACACGGCTAAACCAAGTTGTATCATAGAAAGATCTTTCTCTTGTTGCTGAGAGTATTTGGTGACAAATAACAGATGCTTTCCTGTGCACATGATCCTGTGATTAAGAAAAGCATCATCAGCAGGAGTGTAATTGTCAGTATCACAAAGCATTGACCTGATGTCTCTGAAACTATATCACAATTTTCTTAACAGAACAAGCAATTCATTTTGAAATTGAAAGTTGACAGTGATCATATTAAGGAAACCGTCTTTCGAGGTGAAGGATTCACAGCTGCCAAATGGAAGATTCACGGGTGTAATCTTTGCGGCAGTTTACATGAACTGAAACTGAAGATATTCTAGATACTTTTTCAACAATTCCATCTTTGAGCCTTATACTATTTTGCAGTAAGGTAGTTAGACCTCTTGTGACGATGATATTATCACCAGAAAATGAACTTTTGCTGCATATGATACAACACTCTGTTGGATCCATCGTGAAATAAAACTTGTCCGTGGAACTAGCAGGTTGAAATGTGGATATGCTTCAGTGTGTCATTGCTAGAGACCCTCTCAAAACTATTTTGAGGAGAAAAGATGAAGCAAGAATAGAAATGTTGTGAGAAGCACATGCAATCGATTTCCCACAAACCATCAAATCAAATTGGTCCATCAAACTAGGAAACTTTATAAAACTGTTACTGTATTTGCTTCAGTGAATGGTAATACCAGAGGCCTTCTCAAATCACTTGGTAGAGAAAGGTTTGTGGCAAGATGTGTATTCCTTACCAACCAAGTAAGCTACACAGAATGGAAGCTGTTCAACGTAATTGCTAACTGTTCGTGTTAAACTATTCGCTGACTAAAAGTCAAACACTTGATCAATGCTATGCTTCTTAGGACACCTTAAGTCGAAGATGATAGTTGATAAGCAATTATAGAAGAAAAAAGCAAGGGGTAGTTTACCGCCTCAGGGAACTGTTTCAGCCATTCGTGGGTTTTTATGAAATAATTGTTGGTTATGTATCAGTGCTTTTATAATTGTTGCAATTTTCAATGGAAATGAAATTATAATTATAAGTGTAGTTATTATATTAATACTTTCAGATAATGTTCAATTTGCCATGAACGTATTAAAATGTTTACTTATCAGTAACTACAGCAAACAACATCGGAATGGATAACGGTACATTGTACAACATTTCGATGACAATTTTCTGAACAGGTCAGTGTTCATGGACGTCACACTAGGCCAGCTCGTGGAGGTGCCGTGGTGATTTCTGACGAAAGAGGCGGTAGAAAATCAACCTCGTCCCTCCAGGAGACCCGACCCTAATCCCACAGAGCATGTATGGAACAATATGGGTCGCAGAATACGCCACAGAAAGCAAATCCTCCAGTACAAAATTCTTGATGTATTGGAAAACACCAGGGCCATAGATTCTATTGCAGTAGGCGGAGGTTACACCTGATATTGATACGTGATTACTTGAGGCTTTTACGTCAGAATCTTGAATATGACCACACTTGTTACTGTCATACGACCATAGTTATCAGAACTACAACTTCCTTCTCTGAATAAAGATTATAATTATTCTTCATTTTAGGTTAAGATTTGCCATTTAATTATTCCGTGGCGATAACAAGGCATTCAGCGCGTCATTAATAACACTGCTACGGATTTACTGTGATGGCCCCTAGTACTCCATTACACGGTTGCATTTTAGCTGTTGCTAACTAGTGGGTGATCGCAATGATTCTCCAATAAGATCAGTCGCAAAAACGATTCCTTCTCAATGTGAATCTTTTCATACATTTACGGTAATCGTGAATAGATAAAACGTCTTCCCATCTTTGACAATGTCTGAGGTGACGGCGGTGTTGTGGATCGGTTTTGAGGAGTACGAACATTTGCAGCCCCCATTGGGAATAGAAATGAGATATGCGATGCATTCATATTATTCATTGATTTCTTGTTAGACGAAGTGTGAATGATGCCACCAGTTGACAGAATCCTTTACAATCATAATAGTTTACAAAAAATAGCACATGTTCAGTTACAAGGTATTCCGGTGTAGTCTTGCTATCCAACAGAGATATTTTTAAAAGTTGAATTGATTTTATAAATTCTGTATTTGTTAAGGAAGTGGTAATACCAAATCATTCAGGTGCCATTTCGTTATCAATGGTGATGTTTCAAACTGTCACTTTTACATTACTTCTGCATCTGTAACAACCGATGTGGATTCAAAGAGGAACTGACCCCTACCAACCTTATGCAGGGCGTTTGGGGCGACTTGAGTGATCGAATGGTTAGATACCGTGACTTGGTTGACAAAGAATCGAACAGTTGGTTTAGTTTCGCATATAGACCCACACAGTAACACACTGTCACACACACAGAGTTGCTCTCTCTTTCTCTCTCTCACACACACCCACACACCATCATCCCAATATTGGCAATGTCCTGAATCGTCACTTCTCAAATTGTGTTGACCTCATCCATCCATTACGAGATGTCCTAAATTGATTAATGATTGTTGAGAGGTTATCAGCTCACAGGTTTCATATATAACGCATAACACAAACACATACATGTAACACACATTACACACAAAAACCCTAAAACAAGACAAAACAAATTTCAGTGTCTCAATGTATATATGTGCTATTGAGATCACAAACACATATTTTCACCCGGGAACAACAGATAAACAAAAACATGTGTATAAAAAACATAAAAAATGTATACAGGTATATGTAGCAAGGTTACCCTCCGTAAGCGGTTTATGTAATCAAGTGCGTTATGCTGATGTAGCCACATCTTCGAATAGGTATTCGAACGTTGGCAGAATTTATTATCCTTTTTAACTCCTTTTTAAGTGTTCTTACAGTACCATCGAGTTTATCTTTAGTAACCTATGCTTTTCGTAAAACAGGCTCGCTGACGTGGTTGACACATGTCATCGTATCCCAATTGTGTAGATCGATGCTCATGCTGTTGATCACTGGCTTGTCTGGTCCAGACTCGATTAGTTACAGACCGCCGCCATATAGCTGGAATGTTGATGACAGTACCAAACATCTCTCCCCAAATACGGTATACAGACATTACTGATGCCAATCGGACAGTCTTGGAGTCTGGACTGCAGCATTACGATGTCTTTTTCACATATTGCTTTGGCTATTGACATATGATGTATGTTTACCTACATTGTAAATATATGTTTTATTTAGATCTTTAACAAATTGGTTTCCCCATCATTGGTAGGGCCTACGAATGCTCAAGTACTCAAATGTATTCAAATCTAAATGTGTTTGAACGAATGCTTGTACAGAAGAAGTTGATTCTTGACTGGCATGTGGGCAGTTTTGCAAAGACATCCTTCTGGCATAGTTATTCTGGGATGGTGCAGAGAACAAAACGTATAATTCTAAATAACAGCATCAACACTAAGTGCTTCAAACATGTTAGATCAATAAGAAACACTATTAGCTGCTGGATTTACAGAAGCAACATGAAGAGAAACAGCATATTTACATTTAAACAATCCAAATATATCAGGTTTTAATGTATGACTCTGATCCATCACAGTATTACTTTCAAACATGAAAATGAATCTCTTACTCATTCAAGTTTCGTCGTGAGTTCTTTTACCAATTATACTTAACAACAGCTTGTTTCGTGCATGTACCTCCTGTTGAAAGAGAGTAAAGGATAAGTGTCACTATTTACTAAAACACCCACGTTTATTCATATAAGTTATTTATAATTTTAAGTTATGAACAGTTTTATATCATAGTGAGAGTGATATAATTTGGGTACATATGGGTGAATTTGATCTTTACCGTACGCTTATCCGTATTCATAAGAGTTCCATAACTTCAAGGAAACTTCACTTACTAATGAAATTTTTCAAGAACCGATTTTCCAACATAGTATTATATTTTAAGTCTGCTCACAGAGATGTTATTCGATTTAAATTCCTAGCGGACTGTTCTGTGACATAAAAGCGGGAGTTTTGTATAGTTGCTCAGGATGTCTTCGTGAATAGTGCAAAACAAGCAGCGTGCCTTACAGACCAGACTATAATTGATCGATTGGTTGTTTGTTGTTTAACGCCGCATTCGGCAATATTCCAGCTATATATATGGCGGCAGTCTGTAAATAATCGTGTCTGGACCAGACAATCCAGTGATCAGCATTATGAGCATCGACCTTTGCAATTTGGGATACGATGACTTGTGTCAACAAGTCAGCGACCCTGGCCACCCGATCCCGTTAAGCATGGGTTACTGAAGACCACTTTTAACCCGGATCTTCAGGGGTTCTATAAAATGTTATATGCAGATATGAGGAATGGTGTAGTTATTCTGCGTGACAACTCCATAGCGCAAACATAATAGTTGCTGCAATTTCAGGACTGTTGGTGTAGGTCTGCAAGACAATTTGAGGAGGACTGGGGGGCTGTCCTAGTTATGTAGGACAGATGTATGAGTATTTAAAAGTAAGATTTAGTTTAACTCAAAATCTCTGCGACTTCATATTATCAAGAAGAGAGCTTCACAGTTCTTGCAGGCTCGTTGTTACCGATGTTGAGTTAATCAGTGTAGTGTTGCAAGGTTTTCTCAGGTCATAACAGGGTTTCAGCAATTTTGGTTATGTCAGCGTTGATCACTGGTTCTCAGCTTCTGTGACTGAATCAGGAATAAACCCCTAATTTCACAAGGTAACACAAGTAGGTCTTGACGCGAATGTCAGTCTTTTCCTGTGGAAGAATTAAGGATGTCTTAAATTTCTTACATGTATTCACGACGAAGAGCCATCAGGTGCACCGTGTTGACGGTAATTCAGGTTGACAGTGTCTAACAGGGGTGTTTACAGTTAATGGTATTGTGCAGGTATTGTGCAGGTATTTTAGCTTAGAACATTCCCATAATAAAAAAGGAACAAGAGTAACAAAATCCTTCATGTTGTGATGTAGTTTTATTGTAAGTTAATTATTTTGAAACAATAACAAAAGAGGAACCTTGACATCAAATGAAGAGTCCAGAAGTAGTTCTGCAACGTCGTGTCTGTACATACAGTACACAAGCTGTTATCCATGAACTTAAACGCCTAAATGCCTATAGAGATTCTAGGATATTCTAACGATCTATAGTCCGTTTAGCTCAAAAGCGGACCGATGAATTGCAATCTAACTCGAAAACTAATAAACATAAAATACTCAATGAAACGCTGATTATAATCAAAACATCATACAAACTCTGTGAGGTTTTTGCAGAATTTTTGTCCTAAAAATAATAAAGTTGTTTAACAAACTATCATTAAAATATTGACACAGTTCACTGTTTGTTACGAGGGAGGAGTGCAGAGAAAGGGACAGCCGGGTGTTCGAGAAGCACGTTCACAGACAAAGTTATTTATTCATTAACCTGTGCTATGCCGTTTCCATCCGTTCTCTATTTTAATGATAGATTGTTAAACAACTTTTTATATTTTTAGGACAAAAATTCTGCAAGTTGGTATGATGTTTTGATTATGATCAGCGTTTCATTGAGTATTTTATGTTTATTAGTTTTCGAGTTAGATTGCAATTCATCGGTCCGCTTTTGAGCTAAACGGACTATAATGTGTTGCCGTCCGTCTGTATAATTCACTCACAAAATGAGAATTTACCATTTCAGCTGAGCATGCACAAATCTTTGCAATGTTATTAAGGTCGTGGTGGCACGAGGTGAAGAGTCACGGTCGTTTCAATGGTTTACAATTACGTGGATGACACCTATATTTATCTTATCCTGGTTGGGCTTCATAATGACCAACCGCAGCCGAGCCAGGAAATAGGATGACTTTATTAAGGTTAGATCCAAATGTGACTTCCCGTCGCTCGAGTTCTATAGAATAAACGATACTTTCATCCAGACCATGTGAATGTTGGTCAAGGTTATCAGCTGAATCATTTAACACAAATTTAAGGCCTCTTTCGAGTAATTTATGGGAAAGTATTACTTCATTTTTTAACTGTAATGTTACCGTTTCACTGTCACTAATGCCTAAATCGTAAACGATAAATATACAAGTACACGTTGAATCCGGGTGTCATCACTGTTTTTCTAATTCCCAGTCATCAATTTTTACATTATCTTGCTGCTGACCCCACTGGTTGGTTGGTTGATTTGTTGTTTACACTCAGCAATATTCAAGCTATGTGGCGGCGGTCTGTAAATAATTGGACCTGGATCAGACACGCCAGTGATCAAAAGGCCGCGCATCGGGTACGATGATATGTGTCAATCAAGTCAGCGAGCCTGACCACCCGATCCCATTAGTTGCCTTTAACGACAAGCAGGGGTTGCTGAAGACCAATTCTAACCCGGATCTTCACGGATCCTGTTAAAGTTATTCTGTCTCATGACTGGTAAATCTTTAGCGTTGACCTTATTAAAAAACCAAAACAAAAACAAACCCAAATACATATGACTGCTAACGGTGGTCGTTACACTTAACTAAACTGATGTGCAAAAGAAAGTACACAGGTTGTGTTTCTTCCAATAAAATAAAAATAACAAAACCTTTTTGTGAAATGGAAAATGTACGTTGAAGCACACTGCAATACACGTGTTTTATCAGCAAAATGACATTGTAACAATAAACGGCGATGTAGTGATGACCACTGCAGACGGTTCCTACGATGCTGGAAGGTAAAGGCCATTCCACGCAGCGGTCGGTAGGCCCATACATGCCAGCAGGACGAAGTCGTCTTGTCACTGTGAATCGGTTTACGCGAAGACCCAATGATGTGGCTGCTGATGACGTCACCGTCAACATCCAGTTGCGTAGGTGAATAACCCGCACATAGCGATCCTCTTGGGGTGTTGTGACTCTTGGACGTCCACTTCTGTGTCGATCACATGTCTGGCCTGTCGTACTGAAACGGTTAAACAGCCGAATTATGGTTTGTCTTGTGCAACCCAATGTCCTTGCAATATCGCTGTTGAAAGCACCCATTTGTGTCATTCCTTTGGCCCGTTCTCGTTGCGCCGACGTCAATCTTGGCATTTCCTCGTGAGATTTCTGTCAAGTGATTGTTCAGTCATCACGACAAACAGGTTTTATACTCTCTGTCAGAAAAGTGCTGGTGCATGGGACAATAATCACAATTTTGCAAACATTCGTGCAAAACACGTACAAATGTTTTTGGTTGCATTTTGGCAAATGAAACATGATGGTTGCGTTCTATACAATCAATGGTTTTCAATAATTTTATTAGTTAGAACGCATATTTGGGATTGCAACAACAATTACACCTGTGTACTTTCTTTTGCTCGTCAGTTTACTATAATAATTTGATGAAATCACATGTCAGATAACCCGATACTATTTTTGTAACTCTGCTTGATACATATACATGCTTCAAAGTGCATGCAAGTTAATTCACCGCCAAAGGAATCGAGTGTACATTACACTAAGGGTTTCTCTTGGTCTTGACTGTATACATCATGCGTGATTATCTTCATGTGTATCGTAATCGGTCATCCGTCTTGCTGCCTCTATCCCCTTAGTCTGTGCACTTTCAGTAATTGATCATTAATTATAAATGTCGTCAACCTCCAGGCTGGGCTAAGCACGATTATTGACACCTTTTGGGAGGAATTATGTTTCCACATGATTGTGTCAAAGTCGACATTACCAATATGATGTCCGTGATTAAAGGTAATTTTCTTCTGATGTAATGATTCACATTTATACATACAACGAAAATGTCGCTGCAACTTGATAATACCAAATGTATCCAATTGAATTTTCCTCTGACATGCCAAGACATTGGCTTTTGTTTCACGTTGAAAGATTTTTATGTAAAATCGGCGACACTCTTTCCACGTCCACAAGAAATGTCTTGCCATACCTGAGTTGATTGTATTGCTTTGTCATGAACATGTGTTTATGAACCATTGTGAAACAGAATAAGTGCTGTTCGCGAAAGGGTTAGCGTGTCCTGCCCTTATCGGACATAAGTATAGACATGGTCATTTGATATCTCACTCTGGCAAGGACATTTCTTAGGCAACAGCACAGATAAAGTTATGCTCTAAATTAATTTTGAACAATAACTATGTATACAAATGGCTGAATATTCTTTTGCAGTTGCTTTTAATTAGAACTTCAATGCGTTTTATTAGGAACGTACATGCTTGATTAGTGACAAGAGGAATAGTAATAGCCTACATAAAGGGGAATCATAGATATAACGAATGGTTTTTTGCAGATCGTGCTCACAATTTTTAGTTATGTTACACGACATTTCCACGTTCCGTTCAGTATAAAGACGAACAAACGGGTATACCCTTCGCAACTTTGTTTGTTTGTTTGTTGTTTAACGCCGCACTCAGTGATAATCCAGCTATATAGCGGTGGTCTGTAAGTAACGGGGCCTGGGCCTGACAATCCAGTGATCGACATCATGACCTTCGAGCTACGCAACTGCGATCAATGACATGTGTCAACCAAGTCGGCGAGCCTGGCCACCTGTTTCCGTTAGTCGATTTTTGCTTGCGGTATCTCGGTATCTCTGGTATCTCTGGTATCCTAGTTTTTTTGTTTTTTTTTTATTCATTCCCATAGTTACATAGATGCAAACATATTATTGTAACAGAAATGCGTGAGTGAGCGTAACGCCGCTTTTAGGGATTACAGCCTAATCCGTCGAATTTTGAACAGTCAGCAGTGCCGATCTGTCGAATCATGCTTGAGTGGTTCTGTGCTAATCGGTCGAATTTCAGACCGTGCTAACACGCTGGGAGAGTCCAAGTTCATTAATTAAGGGGTCGTCTTGTATTTGATTAGACTACACGTTTCCTTCAATAGTTAAAGGGTTCTCAGATGAGGCAGCGGATGTTTGCAATGGTTTATGCACATGAAGTAGACCTTCAAGCTGTGCGAGGGAAAAACCCAGGTCTGCTTCATGTCCATTTCACCAGTAGTCTCAAGCCAGTTTTAATTATGTTGTTTCTTCTCAACTAATCCGGATAATCCGGAATATATGCCTGAGTGATCAGCTCGTTAGGTCTACCGGTCTACCTTGCTTATAGACTGGTACATACAAAATGAAATCAGATATATATGTTTTTATACATCGAACAGTGTGGCATTGGCTCGAGGGATGACTTTGCAATCGTCTCGTACCTAAAACAAAAACGACTTAGATTATAAGCATACCTTATTATAGCTTATGTTCCAATGTATTTATGGTCAAATATAGTTGATATAATAATACTTGTAAAATGCCATATTTACCCTAATTTCATTGTGTACAGGTGGTTGCTTGTGGTTATTGCTAACCATTGCAATGACGTCATTCGACGTCGAAGCTCCGCAGTTCTTGTCAAGGCAGCACCAGGACAATCCATTCTCGTTTTCTCTTGTTCAGTCTGTACCAAACCAAACCTGATATTTTGTGAGGTATTTATTGATCCAGATCTCAAACTCATTCCAAAATGTCTTGGTTTCCTTACAATTCCAGTATATATGACAGATTGTCATTACATAAACTGCATATGTCAGAATCAAATAATTTTATTTTCAAAAGCTCCCTTTGGAATATATTATTCCATGTAAGCATTTAAACTGAAAATCAAGAAGTTTAACATCTTTTAATCCATATCTAAAAATACTGAATGCCATTCAAAGTCACAATCAAAAGGTTTTCCTATTTCGAACATATCTTAAGTTTACTGTCTGAAGGCTATCATCAAAAAGTCTTGATCCTTTTGAAACTGTAATGAGGCTTTTGTTACAAATGGTAATGTTCATATTGTTGATAGGTATCATCCTGTTATTTCTAATAGTTTGTTTCCAGGATATAGGTAAGATGTGTATAACATAATTGTAATCCAACATTGTTCCTCTTATATCATACATATGTTTTAATGTTACAAAAGGCATAAGTCCAGATTTATCACATATATCTTTAATAGTTAAGATTCCTTTATCAGCCCAATGTTTTATGAAGTGATGAGAATCTTTTAATCTGTGATTAAACCAAGAAGGCTGGGCTAGGATATCATCAATATTACATGCATCAACATCAGTCTTCTTACAATATTTAGTCCATGTTTTAAGAACGTCAATCCAATAAGGGTTTTGGATATCAAAAACTTTTGAAGCATTAGCCCAAAACTTGAATATATCATTGAAGGGTATATTACATGGATTATCTGCAGTGATTTTTTTAAAATGTAATCTCAATGTGGAGCTTCAATAAAATTTTGTATATCAATAATACTTAGCCCACCCGCTTTTTTTAATCTTTTCATAGTTTCTTTTTTAATTTTATCGTTTTCGCCATTCCAAATAAATTTGAACAACATTCTTTCAAGTGAAGTAATGAAAGTGTTGGTAGGATTGGGTAATGTGTTAAAAATATGTACTAATTTTGAAACTGCTTATGTCTTTATAATGGTAATCTTTCCTATTAATGTTAAATGCCTTTTTCTCCAGACTGCCAATAGTTTATTAATTTCTTCAAGCCCTTTCCTAGTATTAATCACCCATATGTCACATAGTGTTGAAGTAAGTTTGATATCTAGTACCTCAAATTCATTATATAATCTTTCATCACTACCCGCTTTTGTTCCTATCAAGATTGCTTTAGTTTTATCGATATTTATCTTAAGACCCGATCACATCTTATAAAAGGTATTCAAAGTATTGATAGCAGCAAACATCTTCTGAACCGTCAAGAAGTAATTCTGTGTCATCAGTATATTGTCCAAGTTTGTATTCTTTATCATCTATAGTCATTCCTTTGATGTCCTTATTTGCTCTTATCATGCAACCTAAAATTTCAGCTACAAAGAGAAATAGGTAAGGGGGATATGGGGTCCCCTGGTTTGCACCCTCTTTTATTTGTAAATAAATCTGATACATGGTCATTTTGAACTACACAGGATGTTGTGTCTAAAGTTAAGAGGTCTATCCAGCTCCTTAGTTGAGGGCCAAAATCAATTTTTTTCCCAAACTAAATCAATAAATCTTTTCGAAATCAATCAAAATCAGTAAACCTGGGATATTTCTTTTTTTGGTTTCAAACATGATATCATATAGTAGTCTTGTGTTTTCACTAATGGTTCTGCCTGGAATAAATCAAGTTTGATTACCATGAAATAAGTGAGTCTAATGTTTTCTTTAACCAGTTTGTAATACAAGTGCTGATTATCTTATAAGGGCATTTAAAAGAGTTATTTGCCTCCAGTTGTTGAGAAAAGATCTATCTTTATTTGGTTTAGGGATACAAGTTATAACTCCCCTTTTTATAGTCAAAGACAATTTCGTTTTAGTTGAGACTTCTTTGATAAATCTGAAAATCCAAACGTTTAATTGTTTCCAGAAAAAAAATGGAAAAATCTATTGGAAACCATCAATTTCTGGACTTTTTTTTCATATTTCTGACTGCAGAGGTTATTTAATCTAAATCAATATCTTTTTCAAGTGTGTTTCTCATATCATCATTTAGTGTGGGCATTCTGTAAGCCTTCTTCTTCATTCAAGTCTTTATTTGCCTTATATAATTTCTTATAAAAGGATTTGACTTCAGTCAGAATTACTAGATTATCACAAAATGAGTTACAACTAGCTAGCATATATCTTTAAAAGTAGAAAACTATTTTTGGACAATGGGCTATATATCGCCAGCAACTGAAGGCTGATCACCATGCTAGGGACCATGGGGACTTACAGTACTTTGGCTACCTGCATGGACCCTAGCTGGATTTACACCATCCCTTCAGCCACTGGTGATTGTAGTTAAATTTAGCCATTATTTAAAACAACAATTATTGTACGATTAAAATACTTTTACTTGAGTTGCAACTTAAACTCTACTAATATTAAAAATCAACTATCTACACAATATCAAAATTTATCGATTAATTCAATTTCTTTTAAAAATCCAAGGATTTTATGAGGAGCAACATGATTAAAAAGATCCTTCATTGTTTTTACATCGAAATATTTTTCCCTTGTGAAGGCAAAATCAATATAGTCTAGCAAGACATGCTTGACCGTGATTTTTTCATCACAAGGGATGCAGAATGGAGGATCTTCGCTTTGTAACAAATACACATGAGTATAACTGCTGTGGCCAATGCGATATCGTCGCATGATTACCTCTTCAAATCTGGACTGACAACCCAAGTAGGTTTAACCGATAGTTGGCTTAATTGCATGTAATTTATTAGTACCAATTTGAGTGTCCCACTTCTTTTGCACGAATCATTATATAATTCAATTATATCGAGTAAAAGTGGATGTTTGCAAGAAAGATTTTTAATAGCCTGAAGGCAAGAAAGAGAGTCTGAAAATATGATATATTGTTTATATTTAGGATGTTTTTTAGTATATTTAAGAGCTGTTAATATGGTGTTAGCTTCTGCTGTGAAAATAGAGCTGTTATTTGGTAATCGGGAAGATATTGTTTTGGATCCAATGACAGTGGCACAAGCAACCGCGCCACCATCCTTGGACCCATTTGTAAATAAAGATTGGTATGTATTATATTTAGTTTTTAACTGACTAAATTCTTGTTTATATTGTAATTCATTAGTTTCTGATTTTTAAAAAGTGGTTAATGTTAGGTCGACTTCTGGCCTAACCAATTGCCAAGGAGGAGAAGAAAGAAGACGGGAAGGAGAAATATTTTCTAGCTCAATGCCAGCAGCAGAAAGGAAAGGTTTTATTCTTATTCCTAGAGACGGAACAAGAGAAGACTTTTGGTTGTACAGTTCCTCATACAGAGGATATGCAGGATTCGACTGATTAGAATATAGTTTAGTAATATACTACAAAGATAATTTGATACGGCGTTGGTTTAGA
Source organism: Haliotis rubra (assembly GCF_003918875.1). Classification (NCBI taxonomy): domain Eukaryota; kingdom Metazoa; phylum Mollusca; class Gastropoda; order Lepetellida; family Haliotidae; genus Haliotis; species Haliotis rubra. The sequence goes on from NW_025767634.1 coordinate 1,922,209, forward strand.
GAAGGCTCGTCAGCTTCAACGTAAATACTGTAAATGGGAGAAGTGCGGAAAGATCCAAGACAAATTCTTAGACCTTGGTGGTGGATAGAATCAAGTAGTTTCAAGTTGCTTTTACTGGCTCCACCATATACGATGGAGCCATAGTCAAGTTGTGATCGGATGAGTGATCTGTACAAATGAAGGAGGGTAGTTTGATCCCCTTCCCATTTGGAATTTGACACGACCTTTAATAAATCTAATGCCTTCAGGCATTTAGTCTTCAAATACTTAATGTGTGGTAAAAAGGTCAAATGTTTGTCAAAAATCGGTCCCAGAAACTTGGCTTCCTTTACAACGTTAATTGGAAAGCCATCTAAGAACAGTTCCGGATCTTTATGAGGCTTATATTTCCGACAGAAATGTATACATTTGGTCTTAATCTGTGAAAATTTAAAGCCATTCGTAAGTGACCATTTATGAATTTTATTTAAACACATCTGTAATTGTCTCTCGATGGTATGCATATTTTTACCACGACATGAAACGTTAAAATCATCCACAAACAAAGACCCATCTATTGAGTCCTTTAATACTTTCGAGAGACTATTTATTTTTATGCTAAACAAAGTAACAGACAAAATACTGCCTTGTGGAACCCCCTGGTCCTGATTATAATGGTCAGACAGGGTTGATCCAACACGAACTTGAAATTGTCTGTCTGCTAAAACTGTGATATAAACTGAGGCAAACGGCATTTCAAACCAAAGTCATGTGAATCTCTTAAAATTCAATGTTTCCATGTTGTATCATAAGCTTTTTCCAGGTCGAAAAAGATTAATACAGCATGCTGGTTATTTACAATGGAATTTGTAACAAATGATTCCAGCCGAACCAAATGGACAATAGTGCTTCTAATTTTGCGAAAACCACATAATGTTAGTAATAAGATTATTGGATTCTAGAAACCATACTAATCTATTATTGACAGTGCGTTCCATGGTCTTGCAAACACAGCTAGTTAGTGAAATAGGTCTGTAGTTTGATGGATCTGTATGATCCCGGCCAGGCTTAGGTATTGGTACAACAATGGCATGACGCCATGAAGGAGGAAAGTGTCCTGTTGTCCAAATATTATCAAAAAGTGTTCAGAAGTGTTTCAAGACACGCATTGGGTAAATGTTTCAGAAGCTGATAGTGGATATTATCAGCACTTGTTGCTGTATCATGAGCTTGCGCTAAGGCAGTATTTAGCTCATGTAGTGAAAATACTTCATTATAATCTTCACCATTATCAGAATGAAAGTTAATTTTAAGTTTTTCTTGATGATCTTTATATTTCTGAAACTTTGGATTATAGTTTGATGAAGAATAATGTCTAGCTAAAGTTTCACCCAACTTGTTTGCAATGTCAATTTTATCAGTTAAAAGATCGTGGCCATCTTTGAGATGATGAACACTTGAATTTCTACCTTTGCCCTTGATTCTCTGTACCATGTTCCATACCTTCGTCAGTGGTGTACAGGAATTAATCTTTGATACAAAGTTCTTCCATGACTGACGTTTACTTTGTTTAAAAGTACGTCGAGCCTTGGCATTGTTTATTTTAAAATTATTTAAATTGTGAACCGTAGGGTGGCGGCGAAAGTATTTCTTTGCCTTCTTCCTACACTTTCTAGCTTGTTTACAATCGTCAGTAAAACATGGTTTGCGAATATGTGGTTTAGTAGAAGCCTTAGGAATAGTTTCATCGGCAGTGTTTTTCAGTTTATCAGAGACCAACTGAATCGGATCTTGAACATTAACAAAAAGGTCGGATTTTAATGTGTCAACACTCAGTGTCTGAAATAATGGCCAGTTGGCCTTATTAAAATTCCATGTTGTTGGTGGATCATCGTTTGGGTTTATAACAGAAAGGATTGTGGGAAAATGGTCACTTCCACACAGGTCATCGTGTACTGACCATTCAAATTCGTTATAAATATTTGGGTCCGTGAGGGACAGATCAAGTGCAGAATAAGATCCAGAACCAGGGTGTAAATATGTGGCTGATCCATCATTGAAAAGACATAAATTATTATTGGAAATGAAGTCTTCAAGGATTTTCCCTTTATTGTCGGCACTTCCCCACAAAGGGTTATGGCCATTAAGATCACCCATTATGATACAGGGTTTGGGAAAGCTGGTCGAATAGATCCTGAAGATCAGACTGCTGAAGAGCAGAAGAAGGAGAAATATACAAAGAACAAAGAGTAAAGGTTACCTGTAAAGTAAGACGGGCAGCAATAGCCTGAAGATTAGTTCTAAGAGGAACCGGGCTCTGGATAACATCCTGCTTCACGAGAATAGAACCGCCGCCGGTGGCTCTATCACCTGGAGGTGAGAATGAATGAAATGAATTGTACCGATGTAATTCAAATTTATCTGAACTTTTCAGATATGTCTCTTGTAGGCTGAAAGGCGAAGGTGTAAAATCTTGTGATAATAATTGCAGATCGTTAAAATTGTTCCTAAGTCCTCTGCAATTCCATTGTATTAAGTTCATTAAAATGTTTAGTGAGGTTTAACTGGAGATCGTGAGCGCGTGGAAGCGCCAATCCCAACCCTGTGCGTGAAGGAGTGATCTCCCTGTCCAGTGGCTCAAATGGATTTTGAACCGTCACAGGCGTCAAACTAGGAGACTCTTCTAAGAGTTAAAGTGCTTTAGTCTTTTTCTTCATTGTTTTCTTTTCTTTTCTTTACTGGAAAGGTGGGCAACACTCTCTGTTGTCTGAGTTGAAAGTATATTTTCTAGTTGTGTTTCCTCAGTCTGAGAGGCTGAAGAACGTTGAAAGTCTTGTGTTATGGGATTACTGTCATCGAAGTGGATAACACAGTTTGACAGGAAGTTGAAACTGATGTAGATTTCCTAACAGATGTTGGAGAAGAAGATGAAACTGTTTCGGGACCTGTCTCTAATGATGCCTCTGCAAGTGTTCAATGTCTTATGCACTGAGACAACAACCTGTTTATTCACAAACTGCTGTAATCCCAGCAGATTGAAATATTGCTGCCTCCGTACACATTCTACCAAAAGTGAACCGGAAGACGAAAGACATTCTTCACCTCTCCGCAGACACCTTGGATGCCCTTGGAGATAGCAAAAAGGATTAATATTTAATGGATTCCCATCATCAGATGATATAACCAAAAACCTTGGCCAAGAATCATTCACGAAAGAAGATACCTCTTCATCAGACGAAGAAGAAAGATGTCTCCGCTTATGTGTCTTTGACGAACCAGATTGAGTGTTTTTAGCCATGGTAGAAGAATATAGTTCGGCATCCCTGCTCCCCACCCGCCATCGAGTGTCAACAAGGACGGTGCTGCCGTGGAAACCAGACTGCAACACAAGGGCTACTGGGATGTTATACTCCAGAAATAAGTACATAAATAGCTAAGAAATCTAAAAGATCAAATGTCATGCTGGTTCGGCCCATGACATTAGTCTTAAGAAACTCAGAATTTGGAGGCCCATATCACCAAATTGGCCCATGAGCCACCGCCTTCTGGCATAGGACTCTAGGGAATACAATATCATGAATAACTGTAATTTCAAAAAGCCAAGACCAAATAATATATATAATTTGTGCAATAACACTCACTATGCACAGGGCCTGGTTGAACCGGGCCCATTCTACCACCCGTCTAGGTGAAGTAAGGGTCGAAGTGGTGTGTTGGACAACAGGAACACCAAGGGGGAGTGGTCACTCCTCGGAAAGCTCCTAAGCTATGCCTCGGCTCGTCACGTGACCAGTGCAGCCAATATGGCGGCAGCGTAGTTTTTAAGATTGAGCCCGGTTTATCTTCAACAGCTGATTACATACGCTGAGTGTTGTGACAACTGAAAACCTACATGTAGAAGATAAGTTACCTATTCTGTCACTTCATTTTAAGTCAAATACTTGTTATTAGTGTCAGTATAAGTACAGTAGCTTTGTAGTAAAGTTTCAAGTGGGCATGTTGTAGCTCACTGGCTTCAATTCTCAGTACACAGCGAAGAAAGACTAACTTATATCGCTAAAAACTTCTTTCACATATTCGTTTAATTTTTAAAGGGAAATATACCTTTGTTAAAAGGTGTTTGTAAGTAATAGTGATATTTTTATAACTAAAAATTTTTGTTAGGGTGTATTTGAGGTGTGTGAAAAATATGACATATCGCCGATCTGCCATTGAAATACTACAGGGCGTTGTTTGAGTGTTTCTAGTTAGTGTTCAAAAACATCTTTCACATACACCTTCAATTTTTATGAGGGGAATATACCATCAGGTGAAAGGTGTTTGCAAGTAACAGTGATAGTTTTATAATTTAAAAAAATTGTTAGTGTGTATTTGAGGTGTGTAAAAAATATGACATATCGCCGATCTGCCATTGAAATACTACAGGGCGTTGTTTGAGTGTTTCTAGTTAGTGTTCAAAAACATCTTTCACATACACCTTCAATTTTTATGAGGGGAATATACCATCAGGTGAAAGGTGTTTGCAAGTAATAGTAATAGTTTTATAATTTAAAAAAAAATGTTAGTGTGTATTTGAGGTGTGTGAAAAATATGACATATCGCCGATCTGCCATTGAAATACTACAGGGCGTTGTTTGAGTGTTTCTAGTTATTGTTCTAAAACATCTTTCACATACACCTTTAATTTTTATGAGGGGAATATACCATCAGGTGAAAGTTTTTTGCAAGTAATAGTGATAGTTTTATTTTTTTTTTTGTTAGTGTGTATTTGAGGTGTGTGAAAAATATGACATATCGCCGATCTGTTCTGATACGCCATTGGTGCTTGTGATGCTTGAGTGTTATAGTTCTAAAACTTCTTTCTTTCTTGTTGATCTTAGTATTTGACAAAAACTGGAAAGGTGTTTTGCAAGGCTTTGCGATAGTTCTTAACTTTCTGTTCTTGAGGGTCTGTGACAGTGTCAGTTAACATTCTGTCAATGCCCATGTCATTTCACACATGCAATAAGATATCTTGAATTAGTTACTAATGTAAAAAATGTCTCAAAGTAGATTTTTATAAAAAGGACAGCTGATGTTAACATGTGTTCTACTGATAGTTTTGCGTTCTTTAACATGTTTGGGGAGGGATGGCCGTGGTGTATCATTTATTCTTTCATTCATTCACATATGTTCTTTTCTTTTGTTCTTTTTCTTAATTTCTTTCATTCATTCACATAAAATTTTTGCTCTTAATTCATTCATTCATTCATTGTAAAATTCCGACCCATACAATACACTGGCTGAAGTACTGTTAAACGCAGCCGAAGTTGCGCTGGGACTGAACCAAGTCACTGTGTGCGTTGGAGCATGACGAGGCACACGTTAATTAGTACAAATGGTAAAGAAAGCAAGCGAGTGACCCATCCCTGTTGTAGAGTATCCCTGCCTCAACCACCAGACTCCCGTCCCTCCACTGACACAGGACGCAACCCACGGCAAACGGGTTGGTGGATCTCAAATATACCCCTGGGTCCACAACGGGGGTTGAAGAGCGCTTAGCGGTACCCAGCACCCACCACGAGGAGGTGGCCCTTCACGGGTGCCAGGCAATAAGTATTATAGTGAGTGAGTGAGTTAAGGTTTTAAGTCACATCGGCAATATTTCAGCCATATCGTGACTAAAAACAAGTTTTGAATCTCACCATAAATACATGTAGATTATTAAAAAACCTGTTGACGAAGGACAGTAAAATCAACTAGAATATCACAGTATCAAGAAATAAAATTAGCTCTTCTCACTAAAATTGGATTTCATATTAGGACAATACAGTATAAAAATGGGCTATAGATCGCCAACAACTGAAGGTAGATCATCATACTAGGGACAATAAGTATTATAGCCGATTATAGAAGACAGTTTGACACATGATCACATGAGGCTACCATACAAAGCTGTGCAAGAATAGTAAAGCTTAATAAGTAGTAAAACGAATATTAATAATAATAGTAATGCATCGAATCACCAGGGATATAAGATACAAAACGCACATACCCGTTTGTATTATTGTTACCAAATACGACATATGTATTTGTCAGTGGCTATGAATTATTGAAATGCATCGCGTTGCAGGAGATAATCATGTACAAAACATGACTCTTTGTAAGTGGATTGTTACCAGATATGGTTTAGAGTTTCTAAAATGGCTTTGCATCATTAGGAGTTAAACGGATGGCTTTCCAGTGATTTTAAAACACGTTATCGATATTGAAGTGACAAACCATAGCGTTGAAACTACCAAACATCTTCGAGGCTTCAGTCCAAAATGTGAAATATTGATTTTGTCCTTCGACTAGAATAGTAATATCTTTACATGCATCAATAACTTAAGAAACGACTCGTCCCCTATTAGAGAATTTTCCGAAGTAAGTTCATGCGTTCAGTGCGCCCCGAAGGGTTATTACGAAAGTATCATTGTAAAGAAAAGTAACGACTGATCTAGGACAAGGTGGGTGCTTATTGCAAGAATATTAAATTTGTAATTTTGTATTACGTTTACCAACCGCTTCTAGAGAACATGTGAGCATAGACAGAGCAACACACATACACACGCGCGCGCGCGCACACGCACACGGATAATATATTTAGTTGGCTGAGGTTGTTTTGTGGAAAGTCACATGCTATAATAGTCGCATGCGCGAGGGTTATGTCCACACAAAACCCAGTCCACTGAGCCAATTATGTCGCTTTGACACGTCTGTAAAAAAAGCGGGGGTCTGTATAGACAAAAAACGAGCTGATACGTTTTAATTGCAAACATGTCTGTGATAACGTCCTTCAATGGCCTTCAGAAGCTGGTATAATGAAGAGGAAACGAATGTTACTGATTGACAACTTTTCATTGCAATAGATGCGACGTTTCGGTGTAGGCGATTTCTTCCCTTGTCGTTTCTGTGAGGCAAGGCAAAGCATGGACTGGCATGGACTGGCAACTTCGTACATCCAATTAAAGCTCCTGTTCAATCCACCCCACAATCCAGCGGCCAACATTAGTTGTCTGTACTGAAAACACGCACCAGCCAGCTCCAGTGATGACAGAACCTTCTCAAATAGTGGTCAAGTACTTTGGCATTTCTGCTCCAGACAACCCCAGAAACATTCAAGAAGTATCAGACTTTAAGTCTCACTTGGAAATGAACTTATGCAGGTTGGCATATAACTGAATACCTTTCATATATACATAGACAGACGGACAGTTTATTCAGTAAAAGGCTTATAGGCCCATAATACAGGCAATGTTTGGTTACGTGAAATACGCCTGCCAGTGACGTAATTGATTAGGTTTCTTTAGTTGTTGGACTTTATATGAATATATAGACATGTGTTATATACATGTACATCATCAAAGTTTTCAGGATGAAAGAATTTCAATAAAAGATGTTATAGCGTTGGACTTGAAATATTTGTTTGAGATACATATTTCCTATCGCTGCGTACCGCCTCACATACAAACAATATATGAAATTCATCTTCAACAAATGATCTCCCCTTTTCTGTACAATATGGCTGTAGACGTTCAGTGTGTGAGACATTTGTGATATCTCCCAAAATCAACGGCAAGTTTAAAACCTACTACATCTTAAACGAGTCATGTATAGTCTAAGGTATACAGGGATAGGGAGGGTAAGATACTTTTCTACAGTTAACTGTGATTTGAAGTGCATATAATAGAAGGAATCAGGATAAACTGTTGACAGAACTACACCATGATTGTTGAATGTTGTGAAATAACTTTTTTTGTTTAAAAGGTGAATAAATATCTTTACATTTCCCGCATCTTGTGTTAAGCACACACGTATCCAAATCCAAGTCTAAACAGAATATTTGTAACATGAGTAGCCAATATAGTACGAGTCAGTCCAAAGGATTTGAGCATTAGGTAGCATTGGCGAGGCAGTATATATATAATAGAATGGTCTCTCCTGGGAATTCAAAATGTCTATTGAACTAGCAAAATGGCTACATTGTTTCTTCACTGCTATTCCCTGTCAGAAAACTTGGGACTAAACAGGTCCATCCCCAATGATACAACACTGATTTTCTTAGAACTCAACGTATTTGTGGTGATGAAACAGTGTTATTATAATAGATTTTCATGACATATCCATGAGCCCACTGTGAGGCTCTCTAGTACTAGTCTCTGAAAACGTATGATTGTTGGTCAATATGTAACTAGAAGTGCTGATTATTAACAAATAGCTTCCAGCAGAAAAAACGATAAAATATACATTAACATTTTACAGTTTTCATGCCTGGAGCATTGCATGCATACACTCAAACCCAAAGCTTTGGAGCTTTGGAGCTTTCCATCTCGCAAAGAAGTTAGTCTTTTGAGAAGGATGCTGACGGCTTTGTAAATAATGTAAATTATTAATCCCAGCGTTAGTTCTCGGGCTAAATTTATATGCGCGCTGGAATATCTGACACACGCCCGTTTCGTATATCCGTCAGCTGCCTCGTTACATTTCATGACACGTTTCTGTCATCGGGTTCTCATAACAGAAGGTGCTTTACTGGTTAGCCCTATGTCGTGGGCGAAGATCCACGTAAAAGAGGCATTGTGTCTGACAACGGTATCAGCTCTACCAATATGTCCAAGGCAAAACGAAAACTGTGTTGATTGATCATGACAAGAGAGTTTTATCGGAAGTATTGTACAAAGAGTGTTATTAAGAAATCCGATTCTGGCGTTAAATTTGTAGAGCATTCCTTCTGTAAATAACCACGAGCTTTCCTTTGGTAGTTGAAGACCACACAGTGAACATCAACATATAACAGATGTTAGGTTGTAACAAAATTTTGCAGAAATCAACATTAAATGGTAATTTTATTCAACATTCGTGGCACTAATGATGCCGTATGCTGACTTGATAATTTTTCTTCTGTGAATATGTTCTCCTTTAAAATATTGATATTCTCTTGGCTACTCGCTACGACAGAAGTTTTCCCTTAAAGCGACATGTTCACAGAACAAAGCTGCGTAAGTTTACCAAATTAAATGTCTGGCTGGTTCGCCCATAACAAGAAACAGGAAACATATTGATTTCGGAGGTCAACATCACCGAATTGGCCCATGAGCCACCGCCTTCTGGCATGAGACTCTAGGCAGATTTAATTTTGATAACGTAAAACGTTAGCCAAGACCAATCAAAACATAGTATATATTCAAAAAATGTATATGCACATAAATCATGCACAGGGCTTGGCATGACCAGCCGATTGGTTGAACCGGGCCCATTCAACCACCCGTCTAGGTGAAGTAAGGGCCGAAGTGGTGTGTTGGGCAATAGGAACACGGTTCCAGGCCCCTACTGCCCTCAACCACCAGGCTACCGTCCTCCACCGACACAGGGGCGCAACCCACGGCAAACGGGTTGGTGGACCAAAATATGCCCCCCAGGTCCACAACGCAGGGGGTTGAAGAACGCTTAGCGTGACCCAGCACCCACCACGAGGAGGTGGCCTTTCATGGGTGCCTCTGCCATTGAAATACTACAGGGCTTTGTTTGAGTGTTTCTAGTTATTGTTCTAAAACATCTTTCACATACACCTTTAAATTTTATGAGGGAATATACCATCAGGTGAAAGTTTTTGCAAGTAATAGTGATAGTTTTATTTTTTTTTGTTAGTGTGTATTTGAGGTGTGTGAAAAATATGACATATCGCCGATCTGTTCTGATACGCCATTGGTGCTTGTGATGCTTGAGTGTTATAGTTCTAAAACTTCTTTCTTTCTTGTTGATCTTAGTATTTGACAAAACTGGAAAGGTGTTTGCAAGGCTTTGCGATAGTTCTTAACTTTCTGTTCTTGAGGGGTCTGTGACAGTGTCAGTTAACATTCTGTCAATGCCCATGTCATTTCACACATGCAATAAGATATCTGAATTAGTTACTAATGTAAAAAAATGTCTCAAAGTAGATTTTTTATAAAAAGGACAGCTGATGTTAACATGTGTTCTACCGATAGTTTTGCGTTCTTTAACATGTTTGGGGAGGGATGGCCGTGGTGTATCATTTATTCTTTCATTCATTCACATATGTTCTTTTTCCTTTGTTCTTTTTCTTAATTTCTTTCATTCATTCACATAAAATTCTTGCTCTTAATTCATTCATTCATTCATTGTAAAATTCCGACCTATACAATACACTGGCTGAAGTACTGTTAAACGCAGCCGAAGTTGCGCTGGGACCGAACCAAGTCACTGTGTGCGTTGGAGCATGACGAGGCACACGTTAATTAGTACAAATGGTAAAGAAAGCAAGCGAGTGACCTATCCCTGTTGTAGAGTATCCCTGCCTCAACCACCAGACTCCCGTCCTCCACTGACACAGGGACGCAACCCACGGCAAACGGGTTGGTGGACCAAATATACCCCCGGGTCCACAACGGGGGGTTGAAGAGCGCTTAGCGGTACCCAGCACCCACCACGAGGAGGTGGCCCTTCACGGGTGCCAGGCAATAAGTATTATAGTGAGTGAGTGAGTTAAGGTTTTAAGTCACATCGGCAATATTTCAGCCATATCGTGACTAAAAACAAGTTTTGAATTCACCATAAATACATGTAGATTATTAAAAAACCTGTTGACGAAGGACAGTAAAATCAACTAGAATATCACAGTATCAAGAAATAAAATTAGCTCTTCTCACTAAAATTGGATTTCATATTAGGACAATACAGTATAAAAATGGGCTATAGATCGCCAACAACTGAAGGTAGATCATCATACTAGGGACAATAAGTATTATAGCCGATTATAGAAGACAGTTTGACACATGATCACATGAGGCTACCATACAAAGCTGTGCAAGAATAGTAAAGCTTAATAAGTAGTAAAAACGAATATTAGTCAATAGTAATGCATCGAATCACCAGGGGATATAAGATACAAACGCACATACCCGTTTGTACATTGTTACCAAATACGACATATGTATTTGTCAGTGGCTATGAATTATTGAAATGCATCGCGTTGCAGGAGATAATCATGTACAAAACATGACTCTTTGTAAGTGGATTGTTACCAGATATGGTTTAGAGTTTCTAAAATGGCTTGCATCATTAGGAGTTAAACGGATGGCTTTCCAGTGATTTTAAAACACGTTATCGATATTGAAGTGACAAACCATAGCGTTGAAACTACCAAACATCTTCGAGGCTTCAGTCCAAAATGTGAAATATTGATTTTGTCCTTCGACTAGAATAGTAATATCTTTACATGCATCAATAACTTAAGAAACGACTCGTCCCCATTAGAGAATTTTCCGAAGTAAGTTCATGCGTTCAGTGCGCCCCGAAGGGTTATTACGAAAGTATCATTGTAAAGAAAAGTAACGACTGATCTAGGACAAGGTGGGTGCTTATTGCAAGAATATTAAATTTGTAATTCTTGTATTACGTTTACCAACCGCTTCTAGAGAACATGTGAGCATAGACAGAGCAACACACATACACACGCGCGCGCGCACACACACGCACACGGATAATATATTTAGTTGGCTGAGGTTGTTTTGTGGAAAAGTCACATGCTATAATAGTCGCATGCGCGAGGGTTATGTCCACACAAAAAACCCAGTCCACTGAGCCAATTATGTCGCTTTGACACGTCTGTAAAAAAAGCGGGGGTCTGTATAGACAAAAAACGAGCTGATACGTTTTAATTGCAAACATGTCTGTGATAACGTCCTTCAATGGCCTTCAGAAGCTGGTATAATGAAGAGGAACGAATGTTACTGATTGACAACTTCTTCATTGCAATAGATGCGACGTTTCGGTGTAGGCGATTTCTTCCCTTGTCGTTTCTGTGAGGCAAGGCAAAGCATGGACTGGCATGGACTGGCAACTTCGTACATCCAATTAAAGCTCCTGTTCAATCCACCCTTACAATCCAGCGGCCAACATTAGTTGTCTGTACTGAAAACACGCACCAGCCAGCTCCAGTGATGACAGAACCTTCTCAAATAGTGGTCAAGTACTTTGGCATTTCGCTCCAGACAACCCCAGAAACATTCAAGAAGTATCAGACTTTAAGTCTCACTTGGAAATGAACTTATGCAGGTTGGCATATAACTGAATACCTTTCATATATACATAGACAGACGGACAGTTTATTCAGTAAAAAGGCCATAGGCCCATAATACAGGCAATGTTTGGTTACGTGAAATACGCCTGCCAGTGACGTAATTGATTAGGTTTCTTTTAGTTGTTGGACTTTATATGAATATAGACATGTGTTATATACATGTACATCATCAAAGTTTTCAGATGAAAGAATTTCAATAAAAGATGTTATAGCGTTGGACTTGAAATATTGTTTGAGATACATATTTCCTATCGCTGCGTACCGCTCACATACAAACAATATATGAAATTCATCTTCAACAAATGATCTCCCCTTTTCTGTACAATATGGCTGTAGACGTTCAGTGTGTGAGACATTTGTGATATCTCCCAAAATCAACGGCAAGTTTAAACCTACTACATCTTAAACGAGTCATGCATAGTCTAAGGTATACAGGGATAGGGAGGGTAAGATACTTTTCTACAGTTAACTGTGATTTGAAGTGCATATAATAGAAGGAATCAGATAAACTGTTGACAGAACTACACCATGATTGTTGAATGTTGTGAAATAACTTTTGTTTAAAAAGGTGAATAAATATCTTTACATTTCCCGCATCTTGTGTTAAGCACACGTATCCAAATCCAAGTCTAAACAGAATATTTGTAACATGAGTAGCCAATATAGTACGAGTCGTCCAGTGATTTGAGCATTAGGTAGCATTGGCGAGGCAGTATATATATAATAGAATGGTCTCTCCTGGGAATTCAAAATGTCTATTGAACTAGCAAAATGGCTACATTGTTTCTTCACTGCTATTCCCTGTCAGAAAACTTGGACTAAACAGGTCCATCCCCAATGATACAACACTGATTTTCTTAGAACTCAACGTATTTGTGGTGATGAAACAGTGTTATTATAATAGTTTTCATGACATAACCATGAGCCCACTGTGAGGCTCTAGTACTAGTCTCTGAAAACGTATGATTGTTGTCAATATGTAACTAGAAGTGCTGATTATTAACAAATAGCTTCAGCAGAAAAACGATAAAATATACATTAACATTTTACAGTTTTCATGCCTGGAGCATTGCATGCATACACTCAAACCCAAAGCTTTGGAGCTTTGGAGCTTTCCATCTCGCAAAGAAGTTAGTCTTTTGAGAAGGATGCTGACGGCTTGTCAAATAATGTAATTATTAATCCCAGCGTTAGTTCTCGGGCTAAATTTATATGCGCGCTGGAATATCTGACACACGCCCGTTTCGTATATCCGTCAGCTGCCTGTTACATTTCATGACACGTTTCTGTCATCGGGTTCTCATAACAGAAGGTGCTTTACTGGTTAGCCCTATGTCGTGGGCGAAGATCCACGTAAAGAGGCATTGTGTCTGACAACGGTATCAGCTCTACCAATATGTCCAAGGCAAAAACGAAACTGTGTTGATTGATCATGACAAGAGAGTTTTATCGGAAGTATTGTACAAAGAGTGTTATTAAGAAATCCGATTCTGGCGTTAAATTTGTAGAGCATTCCTTCTGTAATTAACCACGAGCTTTCCTTTTGGTAGTTGAAGACCACACAGTGAACATCAACATATAACAGATGTTAGGTTGTAACAAAATTTTGCAGAAATCAACATTAAATGGTAATTTATTCAACATTCGTGGCACTAATGATGCCGTATGCTGACTTGATAATTTTTCTTTCTGTGAATATGTTCTCCTTAAAATATTGATATTTCTCTGGCTACTCGCTACGACAGAAGTTTTCCTTAAAGCGACATGTTCACAGAACAAAGATGCACATCCAACGAGTCCATAAGTTAAACACAATTATAAAGACCAAATTTCAATTAATTTACGTCATATTGTGCATCTTTCAATTAGAAAAAGAACACAGCCCTATAACGGCTGTATATTTTAATGAAAATATATTTTACAATCAATATTACATTTATCGTAAAGGTAAATGTGTAAAAAGAATTGAACACATGCAAAACAATATAAAAAAGATAAATTTCCCAAGCCAACATAAATTTGGGATCGAGTTTTAGAATCCTCCTGATTTTTAAGCATTAAGATGCGCCAAACGTACCGGATAATCCCGTGATAAAAAGCAAGGTTCCCCCCAGATAAATGCGTATGAAAAGAACATGTTCCAAAGGTGTTTGGGTGTCAAACAAGAAGTACAGATCCGTTTACATAGAGCGTATCCATAGGTCGTTTCCACTTTCTGTGTAAATGCCCGATATCTTCTTGTGGTATTAACAGTGATAGGTATGCAAACCATTTCCGCCTGGAAATCATTGTCGCTATACTGATGGCTCTTTTTGGAAATGAATACTAGTATCTGATTACTCGGCGAGGACTGAAGTCTTACATGTAATTATACACGTTAGCCTGTACAGACCTATATTTTACTTGTCTTCCAGTGGATGTGGTAAGAAATGTTTGTCCGGTACATGTACTCCTTACAACGGCCTAATTATTTTTATGACACCAGTTTAGACAATGGGTCATAAGAAATAGTATTTGTTCGAATAGATGGCAACACTCAACATATATGCCATCATTACGGCTTTTACTTTATTGGTACAATGATATAGTTTGTTGATCTTTTGTCTGAGGATTTGCAAAACATCCCCTTACACTATCAAATTGTACTATTTCCCACTCCATATCGTATTTCGAATTTTTTAGATTTGTTGTTTCGAAACACCATAGACAATTTTGAAGATGCAACTTCCTGGCATAAATAAAGATCAAATTACCAGGACAAATGTTTCATGCTGACACATACAGATTCGATTCTAGAGTGAGTGAGTTTAGTTTTACACCGCACTCAGCAATATTCCAGCTATAAATAAATAATCTGAACGGTCTGTAAATAATCGACAATCCAGTGATCAGCAGCATGAGCATCGATCTACGCAACTGGGAACCGATGACATGTGTCAACCAGTCAGCGAGCCGGACCACCCGATCCCGTTAGTCGCCTCTTACGACAAGCACGATCAATTCCAAGCCGGATTTTCACGGGTTATTCCATTCTAGAGCTTCCCGTGTCTGCATATAATTACCGTAACATTCGGGAACAGTTTGATGTCCTATATATGTACTCGTTTTAAGACAAACACCGACACTTCTCCCTGCACCAACAAATGCAACATAACAAACACACAACAACGAGACAAAACCAAAAGTATTATTGTTGTGTTTTTAAAGAATTTAACTACTGTCATTTCTCTCTGCAAATGCAAACACAACAAACAAACCAAGAAACAAAAATAACCCAAAGAACATTTCTTGCATTTCAACTCTTCGGACCCTTGATGCAGATGCCGTTCATTTGCAATGTATAGAGCTTACGAGTAGGGTCACATGATAATTGTTTCCGTACACTGTAAAAGCTCCGCAGAGTCGATTTTCTCGGACTAATACTGTCAGTGTTATTACGCCGCCCACTATTCCCTAAAACCACGACATAAGATTTTCTCTCGACATTGAACTGTTAAAGTTCTTTATAATTGCCATGTGGGCAATTTACGTCGTTTGAGCATAAGACTAGTTCCCTTTGACCTCGTAAACGTTTAAAAAGTGTTATAGATGGTGCAATTTTTGTATCTGATATTAACGTCTTCTTCCCCGTTGCGAGCTATCGGTTCGGTTTCTTTTGGAAACTCCCGCACATGTACCAACCTATATCACCGAACCATCTTACAAAGAAAAGAATTTAGTCCGCGGCAAGCCTGCCACTAGATTTCAAACGATGATGCTTGCGCGAGCCGCTACATCGTTCTTCCGTTGCTAGGGATTAAGCCGTCTTAATGGTACGAGGCAATCAGTTTCGGTTTTGCCATTATTTCATTATATAGAGTATTCAGTCTTTTCATCAGACCTTAGTGTATGACATGGGTAGATTAAAAGAACGATATCCTATCAGAAGCTAAGAGTAGAATAAAACATGTTTGTATGTCGTCTGTCACTGCCATTCGTATCATGTAGCATCGGCGTAATCAAGGCGATACTTGTAACATCATTTCATCACCGAAGAGCCGTGGTCAGATAAAACGAATGGCTGTTAGATGGGATTGGGGATGCCAATTCAGCTTTTCGTTTGAACAATTAAGGACACCTTGATGGGGATGGTTTGGTAAGATTGAAATCAGTTTCGTAGTTTTCATCTAATTAATTTACAAGATAATGTAGGGTCAATGTTTAGGTTGTTGCCAGAATGGTGTCACATATGAGACACTGTGGGCAAACCATAAGCAAAACAACCCCTACTCTTGTATTGATTTAAGAAAGGGTCTCCTTTCAAACACTGTGATGTTTCGTCATTTCTTGTTGGTATGTTTCAATAGCTGCAGACATGTTGGAAGTATTCAGTGCTCAGATATTAGTCGAGACTCTCCGAGTATATGAAACGTTTTTCCTCGACATAAATATTATGCAGAAGAATGTATACTCAGAAGCAAATAAAACGTCAGTACGAATTCAAAATTAGATAGGCACTGTAATCAAATCATTACAGAAATGGACATAATAAGCGGATCAAATACATTTTTTGTGTACAATATGTTGACACATCAATGAATAACTCAATTTCACACAATTTCAAGACATTACGTGAACGTTTGCAGTCCATTCAAACCCTTGACTTCAGTATCTAGTGTGACCACCACAAGCGGCAATAACTGCGGCACTGCGTCTATGCATGGAGTGCACCAATCGATTGATGAAGGCCATTGGCACCTTGAACCACACTCTGAGAAAGGCCTGGCGCAATAAATCGGCTGTGTTCGGCCTTGGTATGACATTATTCAGTCTCCTCTGAATATCATCCCAAAGATGTTCAGTTGGGTTTAAAGCAGGACTAAGTGCTGGCCACTGCATAATGTTGACACCGTTCGGCTGTAGGAAGTCCCGTGGCAGTATGGGCCCGGGCGTTATCATGCTGGAAAATGTTGTTCCGGTGACGTGCGAAATGTGGAATGACGTCTGGTCTGAGAGCTTGGTCGATGTAGCGCACCGCTGTGATGCCGCTCTTCTCCCTGGACCAAGGTTCTTGAACACCACAGGACCCACTCTCTGGTTCAGGCCTATTCCACCCCATACCATGATGCTTGCACCTCCTCATGAGTCTCTATCCATAACACATTGGTCTGAGTAACGCTGGCCACGTCGTCGCCATATTCCTGTTCTGCCATCTGCAGTTGATACGCAGTACCGACTCTCATCTGTGAACAGAACAGTTCTCCATTGCCTGTATCGCCAGTTTTGGTGTTGTAGGTCAAACTGTAGACGTTCACGCCGATGACGAGGGGTGAGGATAGGTTCACGGTAAGGTCTTCAGCAATGGAGGTTCCCGCTGTTAAGACGTCGGCGTACTGTATCAGTACTGATTGGTCTTCCGTGTGTTCCCAGTGTCTGGCGTGCTGTTTCTTTTCCCTGCATGAAGGGATTCTGTACATGCTGTCGCACAACATGGCGGTCTTGTCGTCTTGTGGTCACCCTTGGTCTGCCAGTACGGGGTCGATCATTTGTGGTGTTGGTGGCCCGGAAACGTTGCTGCAGCCTGTAGATGGTCCGAACGTTGACCTGGAAGTGATTGGCAACGGCTCGTGCAGTGTGGCCAGCTTCAAGTCTTCCTAGCGCCTGGTTCCTCTGAGCTGTCGTGAGAAGGGGCATCCTGCTGACGTTGTAATTTGAATGTTTCAACCAGGTTTGGGGGTGAACAGCATGTGCAGCGTAAGTTGCATGAAAAACATGGAGAACACCGTACCATCTCCGAGATAAGGTTGCGTTTTTAAGACCATTTCCTGGGTTCCATTCTGAGTTTGGGAAGGAGTGTCTTTGCTCAGGTAAAGTTGGAGATGTTGTCAAAAATATACAATCAAAAATTAAATGAGTTTACAGTTGGTGGTAAATCCTGTACACATTTCCGAAAGCTATCTGGTTAGCGCATACAATATTGAGATCCATTTATTACACGGGGCTTACGTTAATTAATTTTGTTCAGCACAAAACGTGCAGTGGACTCTCATCGGATGCCGTATGTTAAAATATCCCATTCGTCAAAGTTTGAAACGTATCCCGCAGGGATATCTGATTGCTAAGATGATAAGATTTGTTTTCTAGATCTGATTTCTGTACATCGAAGCTTGATATTAAGTTCACATTTGTCTATAGAAACACATTAAGATCGTCCAGGCAGTTGGCAGCTTTGTCAAAACTCCATTTGTGGAAGGGGTATTGAAAATCGTTATCGTTTGCAAACCAGATAAAGAAACATATACCACAATCTCCATTTTCCAAAGGTCACAGACCTCTGATTATTTTGCTGACATTTCACAGTTTGCTAAGTTGCCTTTGTGGATATATCTCTAATGTAATATCGACGACACAACCTTGACTGTTAAGCAACAAACATCTGGAAGTCTATCAGTAGCAGCATTTATCAAACAGACAACAATTGTCTCATAGTATATGTTAAGTCGCTCTTCACCACAGTTAACATCTACAACCGGCAACGACCACAGGATGTGTATAATCACGGATAATATCACGTTGGTCTTGTGCCACACTGAAGCATATGCATGACTCTTAGTAACTCCTTGGAAAAGTGACTTTAGTCTTTTCCGGCAGTGAATGGGTACCCGGCAGGATGAAATAATGAGCTGACAGTTGATTCTCTGAGGCCCCACAGGCAGCGTGGGTTGCATTCTCGTTAAGAAGTCGAGGAAGAAAATCGAGTGCACCATGATCCGTTGACATGCCTTATAATGGCTTATTTTGAGTAGGATATATAGCAAGGAAAATACTCCTCTGGACGCAGTCAATACAGTGAACAGGACTACTTCCAGGAAGCGCTGGCTTGTTGAACCCGCAGAAGCCTTTTTGAGAATGTGAATACTCCCCACAGTCTACCGCATCAACCGGGGTTGTGTTTCTGCCAGACGAACTCTTCCCCTTTCTGTCCACAGATTTGGAGGTACCAAACAAGTCGGACAGTTTCGTACTTGACATGCAAACGTGACACTTGGTTCGAATACTTGCCGTGCTTTTCCCAAAGTTTTCCCACTCACATTAGTGTCAAAACAGACAGAGAATGCAGTGATATAAATGATTGCATTGGATATGTCAAAAAGGACAGGCACGGGTGTGGTAGCATTTATACATTTGAGGCTGTATAAACCAGAAGCATAGTGAAATAATGTAAAAAAACCCAAAACAGTTTTATATCTGTTCGTGCAAAACCAAGGTATCCAGTGACAAGTTGTAGGTCTTGGATGTAAAGAGACTGGTTCTTTGCAGCCAATAGGATTGCTTATGTTTCACCTTTCAAGACAACCCGGTTCATCCATGCGAAGGACACTTTCCTAAGAAAAACGAGCATGTGCCGATTTGATATAGGACTTGGCTTGTTGACATTCAATTCTGAACCTTCCAACAGTACATAACCATCAATGAAATCAACATTGTCAATGAGATTATGCCCTATATCTATGGAGCGTTGAAGGAAACTTTGGAATGCCTAATGTGCATTATCAGTCGTGACATGCCTGACCACAGGATTATCACGACGAGTAAACGAGTGCTAAAGTCCACAATAATTGTCTTCTGTAGTGAAGAGCCTCCACGGTAATCAAACCATCATAATTTGTAGATTGGAGCAAAAAAGATAGGGCAATGGCTCCGTTGTCAGGCGAGGTTCTTCGCGTGAGGTATTACTAGCCTGAGTATCTTGTTTCGTCTCATCAACAACACAAAAAGAATACAATAAGAAGAAGAGGTTAAATATTAGTGGCTTTGACTATATTCTGAACTCCAGTTTCTTAAACCTATTAACTATTCTTTGATTATTAAGAGTTTTAGTGTGAAACATTTAAGTTTCAATTGAAGTACTCATCTATCAATACACAAAGTATACTTACTTTTACGCTTGTTAATATCTGCCAACGTTGTACGTGTTCCGGTTTACATGTATAATAGTTTAAACGTTCGATATTGTATCCACGCGTATAGAAAATACACTCACTTCTACAAAAAGGGCATTGGGATAACAACGCCGCCATATAGATGGAATTATTGCTCAGTGCGGTGTTAAACAACAAAGAAAGAAAGAAAGACACCATGTCGATTGAAAAATATCTCTGCCTGCAGAGGTACAGGACGATTCATTTGTAATGAATGCGGTCATCAAATTAAGTTTAACTGTCTTTGAAATGCTGGATGCCTTCAATTATAAGGTGACTATAACTGTTTGGGCAAGACATTTACGCCACCTTTAGCAATATTCCAGCACCATCACGGCGTGGGACAACGGAAATGGACTTCACACATTGTACCCACGTGGGGAATCGAACCCGGGTCTTCAGTGTGACGAGCCATCGTTTTAACCACTTGGCCACCTCGCCGCCCCGACATGTAGACACAAAGTGGAGATACACTGTAACCAGTGGGCGCCAGTTGTGTTCCTCGGATCCTTTACTTTTTTAGACCACGGACATAAACCAAAATTGTCCCCCGAAATACACGACACGAGTTAAAACTTTAGTTTTCGAAACATTTCAATTCATGTATTTATATCGACCAATAATTCAGCCTTTAATAACTACTGCAAAGATTTCAAACGAGTCCAACTTCTCTTGCTATCGATATAATACCACCTAATACTAAACGGCACCATGAAAAATTAATCATTCTTCGAAAAAAAGAGGTTGAGTCTGATATCAGCTTTATACGTATAAGTATACGTTCTTGTGCTTTCTTTCGCTTTTGTAGTATATTATTTTGTCAGCGTTGAAATATGAAAGATGAAATAATGACAGAACTTCATGAGCTTATATCATTATCGGATCAGGTCATCAACAAGCAAAGTCGACGAGTTTAAGGCTATTGTCTACAGCCAATTTCATGGTAAAATTGTGCGCTGTCGGTAAATCTGCAGGACTTTATAGTCATCGCTCAGTGATTGGCACATAGATGACTATTAATCCACAAACGCTCATAAAAAGAGCGGGCAGGATGTCATTTAGCCAGGCAGTTGCGTCATTAGCGTAAGCTCAGAGACGAAAAGGTTTCATCTAAAGTTGACGGGTAATATTGATAAGTGCGGCGTTAAACAACCAACCAACCAACCAATCATCCAGCGGTGGCATGTAAACAATATAATCTGTACTAGATAACCAAGTTACCAGTAACATGAATAATGATCCATGTCGTGGGGCCAGGACGCCAGTCGGTCAGCCAAGTCACCAAGCATTACCACCGAGCCTTTAAAGTGCAGGTAAGTAGGTTTTATTACTAACTCCATGGATTGATCTTTGTTTGTCGTCATAACGGGTGCCACCGGTGGGGCGGGGTAGGCGGATAGCTCGAGTCATCACTAAATCGTAGTGCTTCGCAAATAAAAGCGACAAAACCCTTTCCACATCCAGAAGAACTCTCTGCTAAAGACAGAATCGATTGTACAATTCTAACTTTATCATGATTGTAGCAGTATTACAGCTATACCATGTTGCTTGTAAACAATCGCGACTGGACCAGAAAATCCAGTGACTGTCACCATGCAATACGACGACAGAGCATGTGTTTATGGATCACTATGCCATAGTGATGATACCAGGTGTTCGGGAAAAGGTGAGCTTATCCTGACCCACCAGTGACAACCGTCATAAACATATGCAAAGTCGAGTCAATTGTTCACCTGAAATCATCCGGAAACGTATGGTACACGTCAAGCTAGGGAATTGCACTGGACATACGTTTTGTCACCGATGCACACATACCTATGATACAGGTAAACCATCCAGATTTCTTGTATATGTGGAGATGTCGCCAGTATTTGACTCTGACAGTGCCGCACAGCATATGGACAAACAGCGTGAGAAACTTAGTAAATCCTTCTGAATCTTTAGCATTAAACTTCTGGAATTACTTTAGGGACAGAACTGGAAATACAGACATTATATGCAGCCAGCGTCGTCTTTGACATCTAGCTGCTCTCTGGGAGTAATATAAGATTGGTGATATTACATTAGATTATGTTCGTCTCGCTCGCATGTGTTGGAACCCGAAGGAAAGTGAAATGATCTAATGATTGTATTTTTTCTACCATTGCAATGTCTCTGTGGATACTGTAATACGATGTCGGTAAGACTTGATGTCGCCCTATCTGTCATCGGTGAGTGAAAACTGCTTTAGGTCGCAATTAGAAGTTAAACTCAGATATTGAATGAGGACTAATAAAACCCCAGGTCAGACAGAAATAAACATCATGTTTCCACCATGGAATTATCTTACCACAGGAACCTATCCCCCCACCCATCTCAGGTATGGAGAAATTGTGAAGACGGCGGTATTTTGAAATAAATACGGTTGGGGATTAGAGGCGGCGGTGATAATGTGGTTAGCGGCCGTGAAAGTTTATCCTTTGAATTTGTACAGTGGACAGCGTGACCTAAATTCTATTTTGCAATCCGCCAATGGGACATATGTGCATTAATAACGTCGTGGTCCTGATCGTACAGTCTAACAACAACAGCAAAAACAAACAAACTGAATATGAAAAACGGAAATCCAAACTACCAAACAAACACTAAAAACAAGACTGACTGACTGACTGAGTTTGGTTTTACGCCGCTTTTAGCAATATTCCAGCAACATCACGGCGGGGAACACCAGAAATGGGCTTCACACATTGTACCCATGTGGGAATTCGAACCCGGGTCTTCGGCGTGACGAGCCAACGCTTTAACCATTAGGCTACCCCACCGCCCCCTAAAAACAAGAACGTATACATGAAGCTTCAGTTATAAAGCTAATTTATTGCTTTTTGAAAGGAGTAGGCATAAAGCTGTGGCTCCAGAATATCTATTTCGTACCACAGCTCATATCAACCTGATTGTTTTAAAAACTTATACAGCATGATTGCACATTTAGTTCAGCTTAATGGTAAATGACAGCCTCAAACACTCAGAAACAATACATGTTCACATCTCAGAACGGTCATTTGTAAGTACATGTGTAAAATAATGTTATCTTATCACTTTTAAATACGCGACACGTTGTTTATGAATAACAACATCTTTTTTATTCTTTATACGACGTTTCAGAGCTAATTCCCAGCTAATTCTAGTTCCTTCATCAGGTGATGGAGGTGGACATATCAGGTGATAAAAGAGCAAGAATTAGCTCTGACACGTCGTATAAATAATCGGATCATGAAGGATCATGAATGTTCGTCCAACTTCTAAATGCCTTTCAATAACTTATCACATTTGCTGTGTCATATTTAACATTGTGAATCAACAAAAGTGATAAAGAAAGACAAAATAATTAATGTTATCTTAGTATTTACATAGCTATCTGGGTGCCGTTCCACAAACCGATCTTAGCCCTACACCAATCGTAAAACCCTAAAATCCCAATCTTAGAGTGACGTTACGATCGGCTTACCGTTCCACTAACCAATCTTAACCAAGTCAATCGCAAAGTTAAGATCCAAAGTCTAAGTTGCTCATGACCAACTTAGGATAGCTAAAATCAATCGTAGAGAAACCACAGTGGTGGCTTTCATAGTCTAAATGAAGAAGAAGAAGAGCGTCCCCTAATTCTTTACCAACCATGAAATGAATTTGTTAATTCTGTGATGTAAACAAACACTGCACTAAAGCCTTACAAATGTCGTCATGGGAACAGAGCCGAGGGAGTCGGTGTAATACATTTGTACAACAACAATATTGCAACGTCATGGTTAAGAATGGGGACGGGTCGTGAAGTGAACAATGTTCTGAAACAAAAACATACAAATATGTTTGATTTCACGTGCGCTTATTTGGTAGGGGATTCTAAATTTTAAGGCAGGCCGCGTGTTTTTCAAGACCACTGACTAGAGTAGATTCTCGATACGTTATCAGATGATGTGCTTGTGGCGAGGTAGAGGCGTTCACACGCACTTGCCCCTGAAACCAAGGTGCTCACTACCCTAATATTTTGCTCGAGGTTTTTTTCTCTACGTTTACACCTTGTTCCAATACTACTTCCTCGCATTTCTCTATCTCTCGCACGAAAGAGTCTCGATCTAAGCTTGGATCGGATCGTAAGATCGGGACCGGCTACGATCGGCCTAAGATCGGTTAGTGGAACGGGTGTAACTTTTAGCTAAGACGATTGTAAAATTTGTGTATCTTGCTAAGATTGATCTTAGATAAGATCGGTTAGTGGAACGGCACCCTGCTTTCTAGTTTTCATTCCCCGAACCGTTGTGTGCCGTTGTGTGGCTTATGTGACAGATCAATAATTTTTCATCATAATTTTTTTTATCATTCCTAAAATCCATTCAAAGATTTTAAATTTGTCTCCGTATTTCTGTATTTGAAAAGTAGTATTTGATCCCAATCCCGTAATATAGACGAATTAGTGATGGTTGTATAATATATATTTCCTGCCAACTTACCTCACTTAGATAGCTCATTTTACCGCTGTTAAATTTGATATTAGCTAGCAGCGCTTTGGATGTAAGTTCATACGGCATAGTTTCATTTTGCTTGAGGTGGAATTTATCCAGTGCAAGCTACTGATTGCAGATCATTGCTGAATGTTATTTTAACCTTTTCATATTCTGTCTGGAAGGTGTCATTTTCATATTTAACTAAACAAAATTGTGTACTCCTTCGGAATGAAATATCCAAGGCAAATGACGCTTGATAATAAAAACGAAAGACCCTTTTATACTGACCCTAAACTTTGTCAGGCTGCTTGGTTTATCATGCAATGCCACGCAATGCCAAACATAAGTAACGTCAAATATCATTTTTAACGTCTTTTGGTATCAACCACGATCCTTCTGCTCTCCTAGCAGAGATTCTAATCACAATACTAAGGAAGCAACCCAGACATTCAAGAAAAGGGGAAATTACAACCTAGAACTCACGAGCAGCATGTCTATGAAAAGAAATAACATTGGAACGTATAGCAAATATACATTTCTATTCCGAAGATTGTTTTTTTTATTGCATTGACTCAGATGTTATCATAGCTAACGGGAAGAATATTGACATGCAGGTTTATTTTACATCTGATATTAATACAGTTAGACCATGCTTTTCAAGAAAATTCCACTTGTTGAAATAGAAGGTAAAGGTCAAGGTCAGGAGAAACCTCCCATTCCGAGCACTGGTAACCACCAAGGTGATTACATTATATGTATATGGGCATTAAGTACAGGGATTGTTCACACCACTTTACTGTTGTCTGAGAGTGTTGTAATGTTCTTGCATCTTGTGTTGGCAGGAGATGACACACTGGCAGTTGTATTTCATTCAGCCATTGTCATTTGACTGTCATTGAATTGTGTGTTGCCATTGTAATTACTTTGTTATTTGTATTGATTTGTAAATCGAGTTCGACCACCGCCGTATAGCTGGAATATTGCTGAGTGCGGCGTAAAACTACACTCACTCACTGTAAATCGAGTTCATATCAAACTATAGTTGTTAATAGTGTAACGCTTCTTCGATGTCTCGTGGGTTCACTAAAATTTCTTTACGTGCAGATATATGGTTAACATTAACATACTGGAACTTACTTCAGTGAAGTTGAGTGGTAGTGATTGGTGACCGAGCCATGTTGCACCACAAAGAGTTGGTCATTTATTCACGACAGTGATCAGTGAATTATATTACCCAGACCTACAGTATTGCATATTAACAGAAATTGTTTCAGTTTTCCTTCCCTTATCACTTCAAAACGATGTGCAGTCAATTCATATGTTTATTCAATCGAGACAGATCATTCTCTCGCGATGACGTTTTAAATTTGATGGTATTGGCATTTGGATTTACTCAGACACTATCACGTTTAATTAATCTGCTTATTTAATCAACTACAAGTACATTAACCATCGTATTGTTAGTAAAAGCTATCAAAAGAGTGAAACTGAATGATATATGATGAGATAATTGAGGAGTCTCAGGCAGATACTTTGGTTATCTCGCATAGGCTGTGCTCGAAATCAACTCTTCAGAGATTAGGGTATGATAAGATCTTGAAGGCAATAAATCCCTTTTAGGGAAAGCTTTGCAATTACTACAACAACCCAAACTATGACATCAGCTAAGCTTGATTGTAAACAACATTTGTGGCACAAAGCGGACACGTCAGGCCTCAGAAGGCTATGTTTTTTCCAGATAATGTTGGTCTTGAGAAGTACACTGATGATTGGATCCCTCATGTAGTATCTGTAGAGAATATCTTGAGAATATTTTTGAAAACAGTCTTCAAAGCATGTAGGGAATATACCCTGACAAAACATTAAACTGAAATTGAGGCATATTGTTTATGTGGTGTTACGTGAATGGAATATACCTAAGCCAAAGAAAGTGAAAGCTTACTGAACTAGCCTTGCATTTGCCTTAATCGTTTTGAGAAACGTCCATGACGTTTAGAAGAGGGGAAGTACTACACTGACAAACGGAATGATGGCGGTATTGGTTATAGAAGTTTGATGTTCTTTCACTCGGGTGTTGAAGGGAGCTGTTGGTGTAATTTGCAATGGGGCTCAAACGTTGATTTTCGGTACTTCAAATTGACCTGTGCACCATACTGGAAACTGAAAATACAATAGTGCAATTACTCAGCCATCTTTGCTCAAAATGTTGTGAGTAGTCGGGGTCCAAATATGTGAATTTTATACATTTAGATTTTTATTTGTCTTTCTCACTTTGACAATACTACCCGTGAAGAAAGCGCAAGGACCACTATAGGGCCTGTAAGTCTCGTTAGGCGCTACTAACAGTACTAAGCTGGTTCCCAGGTCTCTTTGCGCGCTCCAACTTGCGATTTGCGAGACGGTACCCAGCTTACTTCCGGTACCAGATTTCTGGTGACAAGCGTATATTCAAGAACCAGTTCTGGTTCCGAATTGCCTTTAATATACCATGCTTGGCTGTCACTGTTGAAGTCGTAATAGTTGGCCAATTTGGGGATGGTTAGGTTGGAAATTTGTTATTCCTGCAAGATATGAAACGTTGTTTGTCCCCGGAAGTACTCAGGTCTCGCGAAGTGCCCTGACCTACGTACGGGCCCTATATTTCGTATTAAAAATCTATGTAAACCTGTTCAGAGTGACAAAAGGACTTCCACAAGACAAAATGATAAATGGGATGACTTTGATGTCTTCATTTCACAACGTTTAAGTGACAATCGAGCACGTTCTTACAATGAAGATTTCAAAGATTTTCACGCGGCACTTTCTCAAAATCCGTGAAGAAAACGAAACAACTTTGACACTGTGATATCCCGGCTTGATTTGTTGCTCAAAATCGATTGACGCTTTATGTGCAACCCAAATGCTCAAATCGCTAAACGGCTGCAGTCAGAACTGATCTTAAATCATCCATTAATCTGGTGGCGACAGCAATATAATCGCTGATTATGTAACTGTCTCATATGTAATCATTAATTGTGTTACGCCTCTAAGTCTAGATGCAGTTAAAGTACATTCACTCAGGAGCATGACAAAAGTGATGCATTTTTTTCCCCCAGATGACTGCAGATTAAAGTCGGAGTCTGATTCAAGGCAATCAGCATTTCAACTGAAAAAGCCTAGTTACATTTGATATTATATGTATAGAATAATTATTAGAAAATACTAGATAGATGTCATCATTCAAACTCTTTCATGGGAATGTGCATGTATATAACATTACAATTTTTTAATTAAGATGAAATGAAAAATAACAAATTGTATAACAGATGATACTAATAAAGTACGACCTCAGTATCAGCTCGTAAGGTGATACATGGCAACTGAGCAGTCTAGGGCGTATTTTCACATAAGTTATCATTAGTTTCAAGTTTCCCTATTCATCAGCAAAGTCACATCAAGACAAAACCCTCAGGGAATGATTTACAATAGCAGACTAGTTATTTAGCTTCCATAAAACCTATTTGTCAAGCACATTTTAAGAGGCGCTGCTGAAAGTAATTTAGTACGTGACCAGTACTACGTGACTCATTATGGATGCAAGACGCATACGCATAAGATGGGCCATTAGCAAAGACGAACCCGCTGAATGTCTTGTCGTGAACACCTGGTATCATCATTAATTGTCAAGGATCCATTCATTTTGTTCTCGACGCTCTCTTGCTTCTTACTCCCAACGGATTCTGCTCCGGTTGAAATTCACTTGCTCTTGGAAGGTACACGGTACTGTCATGTCGTAATTTACCCTCATGGAATATGTACAAAGCTATAGTAACAGGGTATCATCTCAGAATCACAGAATTTCGAGATAACGAGATATCATTTCACTGGATATAAGACTCGGGACTCTTCGTAAAACATCGTCATCTGTGCATTTGATGTCAACTGTGCCTGTTGCATCACTGATATACTTCCATGTATACCTTTGTATATTAGCGCGGAATCTGATGTGTAAGCTATTAGACAAGGTATAGGTCAGGGTAGAGGTATTTCAGCTTGGCCTTTTAGTGTGTAAATGACTTCATAACTGAACTTCGTCACGATATGGCTGAAATATTGCCGATGTGACGTTAAATAATAACTCACTCACTCATAACTGAACTTCAGAATATGTATAATGTCAGAGCACCATGCGTGTTACTTGCTGATGATGCTACAATATCACTTACTGGAACGGGACCCTGTATTGTACATACAATGGTGCCACCATTGCTAATCTATGACATGGTTGTCTGTATAGATGCAGCCAAACGCTGCATGGACAACTCGTGTGATTCAATAAGTGAAACCATGCGTCTGTTTCATTTTCATAACAATGTTTGTTAGTTAGAGAGAGATATGCATCCTTTTCGACTACAATTGATGATCTTGATGTTGAAATATATATTGAAATGTGGTGATGGAAGAGCATGTCATACTACCAATTTCCCGAAGTATTTATAAACACTTAAAGGTATATCCAGAACAAACTGTGGTAATAATAGTACCAATGTTTCTCACTGTATGGTATACTTTTATATATCTAAACAATGTGCATTTTCATTCTGATTTGGAAAATATTGTGTAGTTATCGATTTTTAACATTATGTCTGTCACTGATGGTATTATTATAATAATTTTCATTTTTTCGGACATGGCACATTACTCATATCCCATGTAAAGCTTTGCTATATAACAATGATGACATCATGACTTATATTTACATATCAAACATTTCATGAGCGTCCATAGTGTATTAAGTTTTCATTTAATGAAAAATGAAATATGAAACACAATACCAATGAAAGTCCAACCATTTTCTTTTAGTACAGATAATGTCAACATAAACCCTGGACATAGACCACGTTTTTCATTTAATTTAGTATTTGTAATCATTTTTCCCTGAGATAATTCTTTTGCTTTGGTCGAAGATGCCTTGGTCAAAAGTGCTACTGACACATGCGACACGGGTGACAGCAATTGAACTCGGTACGAAGTCTACATTGAAATTACACACCAAGATTCTATTACTTTCAAATTTAATTATCGGGAAATACAGGCGGAGTCCGAGGTGTACATGTTTCCGCGGGCTTGTCCTGCTATTCCGACGTTCGCATTTATTCGATGTACGTGTAGAACACAGTCCAAGTGAGTGAGTGAGTTAAGATTTAAAGTCACATCGGCAATATTTCAGCCATATCGTGACTAAAACTAGTTCTAAATTTATAATACATACATATAATATATAAAACCCTGTCAACGAAGGACAGTAAAACCACTTGATTATCACAATTTGAGTTAAAAATAGCTAGCATATAACTTTAAAAGTAGAAAACTATATTTGGACAATACAATGTAAAAATCGGCTATAGATCGACAACAACTGAAGGTAGATCACCTTACTAGGATAGTCCAAGTGACACCCTTTGCTTGTAAAACCTTGCTTCCCAGGCTACATATTAGATTCAATGTTGTAGTTACATGATTTGAGTTGCTGTTCGTGAGATCACAGGAAGGTCTCTCTTACAGGAAAAAATACTGATCTGTCTTTGGATGAGGATGGCATATATTAGCTAAATCAATCATGTGGTGGCCCTG
The DNA here is from genome assembly GCF_003918875.1 of Haliotis rubra. NCBI lineage: Eukaryota > Metazoa > Mollusca > Gastropoda > Lepetellida > Haliotidae > Haliotis > Haliotis rubra. The sequence continues at coordinate 1,952,361 of NW_025767634.1, forward strand.
ATTCATTCTTCACTGAATGAAGTACGTGTACGTGTTTGAGAGAAAAAGTATTCTTTCAGTACGCACAGTTGCACGTTTCATGAAAAGAAAATTAACACATACATGTGGTTCAATGCATAACGATTACATGCAAGCTCTGTGAAAAATAAAGAAAGTCACTTGTATTGGAAACACTACTGTAACGTGCGAAACCATATCTCCGTACATCCACAGACACATCAGTCATTAACGTCACATCAATTAAAGCTGACATTAACATTACAAATCTAATGCATTGTTATTGTGTCCATTCTAAAAGTAATTAAATGTTCCAGCAAAATATTATTTATGCATAATACTAATAAAAAGGAGAAATCAAATTGAAAGAGTAGCCTTCCTTTTGTCCTTTTCTAATGATATTGGCATAGCATTTGGATTCGACAAATGTAATACTCTTCATTTGAAACATGGCAAGGTAACTAATGATGGATCAGTCAAATTACAAGGGGGGTGGGGGGTGTTATTTAGCATCCTGACCATCCATCTGACCAGAAGGATCATGTCTGATAACAACCCACCACCCTCGGTTCTCTCTTAATCGTTAATACATGCCAATCAGTTCGGGATGTTGAGGTTTGATTAATGTGGAGGCTCTTCATGATAGAATTCTATTGCGTACTCTTGCACATATGTATTTATCGGATGATCCTCTGGTGATGGATGCCAAGACTCATGATGAAAACAAGGAATTCCACAGCTATTTTAAGCGTACAAAGGTTGTTGTTTGAACAGAATCTCAAATATGAAATTGATTTTGTTGATGGCAATGTAATGCTGGAAGGTACAGCGATGAGTTTCTGAGAAACCACTGCATCGTGAGTACATGCAGTGTGTGGAACAGAATAGCAACCCGACCGACTCCTTCGCCTGGATGAAGTTGGCTGGTCTTAAATGTGAAGCAGAGGGCTTCTTTTTGGCTTCCCAGGACCAGTCATTTCCCACTCGCAATCGCCTAAATGTGATTCTTAAAGAAAATATTTGCATGAAATGTCGATTGTGCAATGGATTTTCAGAGACAGTCCAACACCGTGTTAGTTGATGCCTTTCCTTGGCACAAACAGCATATCTTAAACGACATGATGGCATGGCTCGTTGCCTCTACTATCGTCTTCGCCATGCCTGTGGCTTTGACTCCGAGGTCCATCCATGGTACGACCCTGAACATGTCCCGGGCGTCATGGAAAATGATGCTTTTAAGCTTCTTTGGAATAGGCCTATATACAGCATCAGAAGAATTCCAGCCAACAAACTTGATCTTGTCCTTTTTGACAAAGTCAATGAAATTATTTATGTCATTGAATTTTCTGTCCCTTTTGAAAGCAACGTGATTGGCAAGATTCAGGAAAAACATTCTAAATATGCGGACCTCGCCTATGAAAAGACTCACTTGTATCCCAAGTACACAGTCGTCAGACTGCCCATTGTTCTCGGTGCCCTTGGTTTGGTACATCCTGATCTCTTGGCGCAGATCAGGAGAGTGCCCTCGTTCTCCACCGGGAATATAGCCTTTCAGAAGGCAGCAGTGTTGGGTAACCTTCATATTATCCGGAGAGTTCTTGGTGGGTTTGACTAGGCAGCGCTTTCTGGGAGAAGTCCTATTCGCTGTCTGGGCTGCGTGTAGAGTTGGCAAGGGCCCTGAGCTGATGATCAGCATAACCAGCCAGAATGTGCCAGGATCACTCAAACCCTCTCTGCTGCATATTTCGTTTTAATCTGTAAAACATAATACGTATAAATGTCCTAAACATGTGCATGTTCTGTTAATCATGAAAGGAAATCATGTATACTAATGCCTATGAAACCAAAACGTTTATGACACTGTATCAGTCATCTCTAATAAATGAAACGTAAGAATATGATCTGTTTAATGGAATTGAAATGGTTATTGAATATTGATTATTTTGACTCTGAAAACATCTCGGACTGCTTGCAACTTTCATTCATCTTTTAACTTAAATTCAGCGATTGTATTTTAAAGCAAAATTTAAGACTGGGAGGAAAGATGTTGTTTTACTGCAGTGTTTCCCTCAAATGACACAATCTGGTAATGCATGTCAGTAACCTGTTACACGTTTGTATATCGTTACCAGTTACCCAAGATGGCCAAGTAGGGAGAAGTGAGATGGTGGGAACCATGGGATGTGGTCTCTGCTGATTTGAAAGGTTCCGCAAGTGTACTGTTTTTTTGTACAGATTTATCTCCAAATCGGTGCTCATTGGTTTAGGATTAATTGGGCAGGATGATATAGCTTGCTGGGATCTAACTAAGGTGACTCTAACTGATTGGGAATGCCCATTACGAAAACACACTGAAGCATGAGCATAATCCAGTTAATCATGGAGGGTAACTGAGTTACATGTATTTGGGCAAATCTTTTCATCAAACAGTTGATGTGAAAAGGTGCGGTGTGATACAGAGTTATTCTAAGGTCATCAGTAATACCACCCTTGTCTGTGCTTGTTGGCATCTTACATTTATAGTCTTCAAGCGGATTTTGTGTATGGTCATGATTGTTATTTGTGCTGTCCTGGCAGTCTGAACTGCTTAGTTATCAGTGTTTACAGACGGAGAAGCATTTCTTGCATTTTATACTTGTATACTTGCCAAATACACTTGAGCTAAAGCTACACCATTTTTGGTGGATATTGGCCGCATGTATAGCCACATGAACAAACATTCGGCCGGAATCAATTGCGAGTCAACGATGGTGGTACCATTGATCGGATTATTCTACGAAATATGCACCTACCTGATACCCTTGAATTACTGAATTACTAACGTGTAACGTCGAAACACATAAAGCCATCTCATACCACTTTCTTAACAGAGATCCATAAAGTACTGAGAATCCTTGCTTGTGGGATTTCGCCTACTTCCATAACTGCCAACTTAACTGTTGTCCTAGCACACACGCTTTTATTACTCATGTCAAAACTGATAAATCTCACGCCAAAATGGTTTCATATGAAAAAATATACATAAAGTTCCATCACAGATCACACACATAAACCTGATTACACCGTTTTCAGTGACTTTACTTTTGGGAGTTGTAAGCTCTGCAAAAAGCGACAAAAGCCCTTCCCCACACATAAGCCATGCCTTATTAAGTAAATAGGGTTATATCGGACAGGCAGTTCACCTGTGCATTAAGCTTCTATTGATTCATGGGAAACCTTTGCAGTATAATCAACTTGTCGTCACTTTGTGCACCCAGGGTCTTTGGATATCTGATCTATTAAACAAAGTACCCTGGTAGAATAAAATACACACTATTTGTAGATTGAGTCTCAGTCATGTACAGCCCTCTGATGAATCTAGACATTGGACATTTCAGGGAATATTAATACTATCTGTTAAAAACCGAATCCACTGTACTATTTCTACTATGTGAAAGTCAGCAAGCTTTCTAGAAGACGATGTCGCCCAGAAAGCTGCATCCCGATTGGAGCTGAGGAAATAAGGTAATTCGACTCTTCTAAGTCTAGTACAAACATACAATGCCATTCGGGTTATGTCGATATGTGTGAATCAGGCATTTATGCATTATTATCGATTTAGCGATAGCGACATTATGGAACTAGGTAACTTAACAGAAACAACTCCCATTGCTTTACAATGAATAAAACGACTGATTGTTGGTGGCACGTTCTGCAGTTGAGAAGAGTTTGATGTTGAAGACAAACAACTGGGCGCTTCCCGTTTATAGATGGAGATATGATTCACTTTTCAGCCACTTTTGTTTCCATTCAGAGGCTGACAAACGGACATAATTACTAATGTTGATTCGTTAACATAAACAAGTTCAATGTTAACGCCATTGTGCAGAAGGGTCGATCGGCGACTAAATTCATTATTTTGGTTATTTATTGTAACAAATTAAAGGATTTTGCACTTGCTCACCTTTTTTAAAAAATAGAATGAAAAATAGAAAACTTTCATTCAGTCGATCCTGAGCCTTTAACACAGGATCTTGTTTTTTGTATCCATTTGAAGTAAAACAAAACACTTCCTATTTATGTACATTTCGGCAGGATGCACTTAAGTCTCATTACTCATGTTTGCCAAGACGTGTAAACACTGCAATGATTCTTAAAGTGCTTCTGAAGAACTCTGGTTTGTGGCCGCGATTCAATGTTATCTGAACAGAATGAATATGAGTATTACTACCCATTCCTTTATAGTTAAAGGTTGTTTTTCATAAAATCTACATTGTCAATCCCATCTAAATTATGCATTGTTAGTTATTATTCCCCGACGCGCGCTTTGCGCGAAACTGGGGGTTATAGTATTAGATTTCAATTTGTTTGTTAAGCTGTTCTGATATCGAACGTAGACAAAATCAATGTGTTATCGGCAGCTTTGGCCTGTACATCCATGTGTTTTCCAGAGCTAGATCAATATCACTTACGTAAGGATTTTGAGTGAACATGGCCGTTAATTTTGCGGTATCCAATACAATTAGTTACCTGATTTTTAATACATTCTGATCAATCAGCCTCAATCCTTCTTCAGTGTCTATGTTGAATGTAAATCGTGTTCTGGCTTTTTTTTTAGACCACACGTTGCCACAGCTGTAGGTTAAACATAGTTTACCTAATAAACAACAGTTTTACAATATGCCTTGAAGAGTCTATATGTTACAACAAGCATTGTCACTAAGGTGACATAATCCCCCGCCGCAAATTATCAAATCAAACTTAAAAAGTAATGAAAGTTTAAGATGAAGTTATATGTCAACAAAAACAATACCAGTCAACCTCTCTTGATATCTTGCTCTTTAGTTGTTCAAACACACAAATATTTTCAAGATTGAGTTTGACCTTGACATGAACGTCATAGTGTATGAAATATGCAAAAATGGTACTAAAGAAATTGCTTATTGAAAAACATTTAAAGGAAGTCTTGAAAGTCTATGAAGAAAATCCAGTGAATTCAGGTTAACATGCTGAAATCTTCAAAGTGTCGCAGTGACCTTGAACATTATTTGCCTTCGCTTAATTTTCAAGGTCACAGCGACACTTTGAAGATTTCAGTATGTTATCCTGCATGTTAAGATGGTCAGCGAAATGTTTCAAGAGCCATTCACTGGATTTTCTTCATATTTGACACCAAGTTTCATCCAGGGAAAGTGCAAGGCACGGTCGATTTTGGTGACTTCACTTAATTTTCAAGGTCTGGATTCTTTTCATATTTGACACCAAGCTTCATCCAATTAAGGCGCAGGGCCCAGTCAATTTTGGTGACCTTCACATAATTTTCAAGGTCACTCCAACACTTTGAAGATTTCAGCATGTTAACCTGAATTCACTGGATTTTCTTCATAGACTTTCAAGACTTCCTTTAAATAATTTTCAATAAGCAATTTCTTTAGTACCATTTTTGCATATTTCATACACTATGACATTCTGCCACAACTGTAAGGTTATTTCAGAATGTATACAAATTCGTAAAACTAATACCAGCCACTGAATAAGAGTCACACATATATCGATCTAGGTCTTTCAATGCTGAGTCGTCTTTAACTAATTTCAGGGGAGTTCACTTGGCAATGAACTCGTACAAGCAGGCTCGGGTCCAAAAATAAACCATTGCGTTCGTGGTGAATATATTTACGGAAAATGATCAAGGTCAGCGAGGTGGAGATGTAGTCATTCAGAATTAATGCCGATTTAGTTCCGAAGCGAAATAACTCGCGTTAGAAAGTTGTTTGAAAAACAAATACTTTCGGCGCTTTTGAACACTGTTTGAGTTGAAAATCCTGCACGATCCAGGTGAAATCATGGAAGTTCAACTTTCGTTTGGTGATGTAAATCTTTGGAGTCTGTAATGCACTTTTGATGATGAGTTTGCAACACCTTTGATATTCCACCCATTACTTTGAATTATGTTTAATATGTGGCAGTTTTGTCAAGCAATGAAATAATTGCTAACCTTTAATAATTGTGTCTTGTTGGCTGGTTTGTTTCTCCATCTCCTGGCTGTCTTCCTTCTACCCTAGGTATCATTTTATGCGTTCTGTTTCCTGCACCGCCCTAGATTGCCCTTGATTGACACACTGGTTAACTCTGGTTGAATATAGTTTCACCTGGTTGCCAGAAATGTAACTGTCGTTGGCTCATGTCAATCTAATTTTACTGATCGAACTCAATAACTGTATATATGTCTATACACACAATAATCAGATGTCTTGATTTTAACTACTTGAATTCAAACAATGTCAATGGACATAGAATTTCAGTGAAAGTCTATATGCGTATGGAGGGTTATTTTATCAATTCTGTTAAAAAGCACTATTAATATTTTAGTCATAATTTGGAAAAAGTAATGGGTAGAAGTCAGTTTGTGAGTATGGTTTCATGTTAAATTTAGCAATATATTGTACTTAAGTGGTAAATCGAACCATAGCTTTTGACGTGTCGAGCAACCGATTTATTCACTGGGCTACCACACCACCCCATGGCTGTTTCATCATGATCAATTTGGATTCTAATGTGGATTTTACAGGATGCCTATTGAAATGTCTTCTTTGGAAATATATAATCACAAACAAAACTCTAAACAAACTTTAAATACTATTTAAAGACAATCAGTTTTGTAAACTTATGAAAGGTTTTACTTGGTGAGGTACCTTAACATTAATGTTTGCTATTAATGCATAAATTAAATGTTTCAAGCTTTAAAAACGATCGATGTACAAATCGTGTACCTACTGGAAAAAAATAGACCATGTGATCTCGCCTTGGATTACGATTTTCTGAATGTTTATTCGCGTTTTGTTTCATCAATGGCGCTCATCTTTAAAGAATGTTTAGGGTTATCTTGGTGTGTTGACGCGTATTTCTCAATTTCGTTATAAAGGGAACAGTCAGTGTGTTTAAACCCTTAATATATGTTACCTTCTTTGAGTGGCATTTTAGAAGCTGGGAAGTAGAAAATAGGCAAACTTTAGTGATAACAATGTCTTTATTACGAGAGTGCAACGTTTCGGTGTAGGTACTAACACCATTATCAAACAAGTTATCGGCGAAACGTTGCACTCATTCCTATATAGAAGTTGAACTATCCATAGAACTTGGTTTTCCTTTATCTTTACAACTTCTAAAAAGCCTCCAAAAGAAGATAAGCGGATGGAATGAAATATCTTTGATCTGGATTGATGGAGGGTTTATAGCGTTTGATACGAATGGCTTCGGTGAGCTTGCGTTTGGTGAAGTCCTTTTGGTTGTTGGCAAGAATGGTGATGCGAGTCCATTTTATATGGTGATTAGGGTAACACGGTGATTCTCGTAATAAAGAAGTTGTTATCCATAAGTTTGTCTATTTTGAATATATTTTGTTTTGAACTCAATGTTGCACTTTTACATGATCTCCATCCATGGTGTAACACCGAGTATTCAAACCATGACACTAACACTTTCATTACATTCTACCATAGACTTTTCAGTAGTCTACTTTCAAACACACCAACAGACGACTAAAGTTGGCGTGCATTTTCAAGATCGAAGAAATTGCCATTTGGCGACAACAGTCTATTCCAGAAGGTCCAAGAAAAGAAATCGCAGTTGATGTTAGTGGTTTCTAAAACAGGTTAAATGCACGAAATCATAGGATCTTGAAAGGAATACTGGTAATAATCAACAAAATAGACAATTAAACGGCAACGAATTGAACTTCAATCTGCGTAGGTTTCTGCATAAAGCACACACAGAAGAAGGTTGCAGTTATTATCCCCCGGCAAGGTTACGTAATTTCATTCTACTATTTCATGTGTATCTAAAGAACAAGGAGCTACGAGTAACACATTCTCCAGCCAAGGTGATTATTCTCTGTGCATACAGTTTAGTGTTGGAGAATTCTTACACCATGGGTGTTATTGATAAATTGTTTTAAAACTTGTGTTGAACCGTGAGTTAAGGAGTGGAGCCGTACATAGGAAACTACTTATCGAACATTTCGAGCTGAGTGAAAATAAAGCTGTTGAATACTTGCAATTCCGGAAAATGTAACCATAGCTGATTTAACGATTGAAGATCCCATCCAAATGGGCCGTTGTCTATGCCCAAGAAGACAAGAGTAATGGATGTTTGAGAGTTGCCAGGACGAAGCATTTATTTCCAGCACAACTGCCCACAAAAGTGACTCTGCTCGACTTTGTAAGAAGTTCACTGACCTGCAGGGCCCAGTCAGGAGTCAGACTGTGAATGCGGGTTTTTTAACAGTATTCCAGTTATATCACCGCGTGCCAATGTAATGTGGAAGGGAAGCCCGTAGTTCGCAGTTCCAAGACGTATACCACTTTTGAGAAACTCACGAGCACGATGAGGGGATTAATACTCCATATAAGCTTCTGGCCTTCCAAAGGGACACAGTTATTTACAGTTAGACACAGAGCGCTGTGGCCGCTTATTCAACTGGTCCACAGATGCTCCCAATAATATGATTTCCAACGTTCCGTCGTCGTTCTTTAGGATGCATGGATGTCTATTGAAAAGGCATGAAACTTTGTCCATAAGATTCTAAAAGAATGTAAATTGATGCTTGTTGCAAATGTGTACGACCCTTGAGACGTATGTCTTTCATGTATTCCTATATTTAATGACTTCAATGCACTTGATCATGTGCCTGTAGTCAACGTCTTAACACCGATACATACTATTCCAAAAAAGAAACGCATAACCCAGAAATCTGTTGCGAAAATGTTGCATTTCAAACATGTATAACTCCTTCACAAATAGACTTTAAGAAATTGAATTTTTGCATCAGTTTAGAAGAAGGAAATGTCTATACAACCAAGTGGATAATTTTAGATAACGGAGACGTTGAGCGCCCTGGTGACGACGTAGAGCGAGCCCGACGACGGATCTCCTGGCTCTCAGTTCAATTTCTTTCAACCTGTTCTGTACAGTTTGACCGGATACCCTCCGAAGTCCAGGCACCCTGGCTGCTGTGCTCTCATCCGTGGCAGTACAGTCACGCAAATGTAGTACCCGAATGTACCGATCTTTGGCTACATTTGTGACTCAAGGTCTGCCTGTACAGGGAGGGTTATTGTCATGCCAGCATGCATTGTTTCAATGGCGATGTTCCGTCAAGACGTGGCGTAGTGATTTGACCTTGAAACTCCTTCAAAACGAATGCCGATTTCCGAAAGTAATCTGGATTTTTATAGCCAGACAATGCATGCTCTTTGCTGCACAGTTTCAACTGGAAGGTGATTTCTGTTGCGTTGATGCCTTTTTAATCCATGTAAGAAATCTCATCAAAGTCAACATTTTCAGGTAAAGTCAATTTTGTACCTGTGCAATTGTGTAAAATCATGTTATTAACACTTTTGTTACACATTTTGACGATTGTTTGAACACAATAGGTAATTATTAGATTTTTTAAAATACAAAACGCCTATGCGTTTCTTTTTGTTGATGATAGCATAGATGAGTAACTTATTCCATCAAGTTGGCTGTTGCCACCATGGTAATAGATGTCGCATGTAGTTGACAGAATGTTCACCAGCATAATGTTTGTAGAGACATGTAGATTATTTGTCAGCTTCATTACTTTTTTCTATTTTGATGCATTGTTCATGTGATTTTATGTGGCCATAGATGAAACAGAAATGTCCCGCAAGGCCTACACATTCTCATTGTTTATTTTCAGAAATAGCCAAGGGTCCGATTAAATTTCATTCCAACTCATCACTTTGACGACTGAGAGTTTGTGGCAATAGATGTTGCATAAACTATGCTTTGCTGCAGGCTTTCAGCATAAAATTAGATTTCCCCTGAACTGGTGTAAGAATTAAGTTTAATCAAATCTGGAACCTTGTCACTTGAGCTGAAATAGTACCGTTGGTAGTTATGCTGTAAATAAATTTAGGAGTGTCTTCATGAGAATCTGAAATATATATTAGATAGATAGAAAAAAACAAGCTGTCACTGTGACTTATCTGAATTCAAGCATATTACATCAATTGAAGGTAACTGAATTCCTGCAATAGCAATCGGTAATAGTTTACCATTGATAGTTTCATATGATAGAGTTTGTATTTTGTTGTCTGTTTGAAATATGTGAGCTGAGCCCATTCAATGGCCACATAGATATGTCGAGGAGTTGTCAGGGCTATCATATATAATACGAGGAACATAAAGGTAATAAAAATGGAAATTCGAAATGGTTAAAAGCGCAACGTAATGTTCCGACTGTTACTTATCGGATTTACGAGTGGATCAGATCGTTTCGCTACATTACAGTTGGAGGTATTCTCCGGCTCAGTCAAGATTCATACAAGTTAAAAGAACCTTCGTAAGAAGTTCAGAAACTTTACCATTCAGACAATATGAAGTTCATTTGTATGAACATATAGCCTAGTCTTTTGTCTAAAAAGGAAATTTGTTAAGATCAATAATTCTTCCTTTTTCCTGAGTGTTTCTAATTTTATTTAATCCAAGACTCGTGTACTGCAGGGTCGAGAAACAGCACCAACTTGTCTTAACTACTAGTAACATTATTTCTAAGAACAACCAAGGAAGGCGAAATTAAATCACAGTCTGGGAATATAGGAAGACAAGTGAACTTATTCACAATCGTCAGAAAATGATTTGTTTTGTTACTCCACCATTATACAACTTGTGAAAAGAGAAAGTAAACTTATACTTTTGAAAGTGTATCGGATAATCAATAAATAGGTGTCACAATTATTGATATTTAAAATTTTTAATGGGACAAATAGTTTCATAGTGTAACAAGGACATCTGACGAAAATTTGCACTAGTTGCTGAACGTCAGATGACCCACAGATTTTGTCAGATGATTGGCAAAGACACCCATGACATTCATTAAAATCCAGGTCTATTCTCAGGGCAAATACGGATTCGACGAGGCATACATGTACTAATAAGCAAATGTCCAAAGTCATTTATTCATACCGCCCCATTCTTCCTGCAGGGCAGCGCCATGTTTGTTGAGAGCATTTACGGTAGTTGTTGACGCTGACGTACGCGCCGTTAAGGATACCAGGGACATTTTCGATAGGTGACAAGTCTTGGCAGTGTGATGACCGTCGTGCAGTGGTTTTATTCTCCTGTTGGAGGTACTCAGTAATAATACGAGACCTGTGTGCTCCTGTGTTGTAGTCCTGAAACCCAAAACGACATCCATGTCGACTTGCAAATAGCACCTGCTTGTCTCAATAATACAGCCCAGTGATACGACCGTAAATAACATCTCAAGGTGTTCTGCCATTCACAGTGATCCCATCTCACACCATTACTGAGACACCCATACAATGATCGTTCTGCCTGATGTTAAAGGCTGATGACCTTGTCCAAAGTAAACCTTTGATTCATCCGAAACCATAACGTTTACCCAACGACGATTGGTTCAGTCACCAACAACGTCTTACAGTAACATCACGGCCCGTCAGCCGTGGGATAGCACGTAGACGTCAAGCGTGCAGGTTCCATGTGTAGCCGATTACGAATCGTCAGTCCATTTACTCTAACACCTGTAGCTCTGACCACGGCTTCGTAACACCGATCAAATGTCTTGGGTGTCAGTTGTCGCCCTTGGTCGACCATATCTGTCTGTCATCAACTCTATTTGTCAGTATTGTAATCTGCGAATTACTGACTGTGACAAATTACGAGCTCATGCCACAATGGTCTATCTTGTTCCAATTTCCAACGTGTCAATTGTACGTGGCCGATTCTGACGACAGGCTCCACATTTTAAAGAAAACCCAAATGTTTAATTGAGTTTCAGTCTGGTTTTATCACCAAAATGTACTGTAACGGCAATACACTGACACGTGTGTCACTGTACAGTTTTACCCTACGTGCAGATTATGATACATTCTTGCACGAATTTGGCTTGTTTGCATGAAATTCATAACACGTTGTGATTTGAATAATCATTTGTATTCCATCTGCAATGATACAATTTAGTTCCCAAATAATATCACCTCAAAATGGAATACTTGCGCTATATCAAGACAGAGGTCTGGAAGGAACTGCACGTTACTACAACCCTTTTCACTATCTTCTGACCCAGTGTGTTGGAGAATCTTCTGAAGTCTTTTTTTTCTCAGGTATATGAGGAGCTAATTCTTGTCCCTGAGCTGACATTACATCTCAAGTTACAAGAGTGAGTGAGTGAGGTTAGCTATACGCTGCTTTTAGCAATATCACGGCGCCAAGTTACAAGAGGACTAGCGTTATCCCGGATATACACCCCGGGCCTATTTTGGAAACTTGGCCATTGTTGCAGTGATGTCGATATTACTACCGCTGTCTTTATTTCTATAATCACAGCTTTTGAGTTATACTGCCTTTGAATTTGCACTGCTACTATGTTTTGTAATGTCACTGTTTGTCAAAATATCTGTTGGTACCTCAATGCACTAGGCGTAATGTTGCAATCATAATATCTTCAGTAGAAATAAACGGTAAATGATACATTAACATTTTCCAAGTCTCAGAGTGTTTAGGCCTGAAGCATTGCACGCATACACTCAAACCCAAAGCTTCGGAGCTTTCCATCTCTTAAAGAAGTCTTTTTGAGAAGGATGCTGACGGCTTGTCATATAATGTAATCATTAATCCTAGCGTTAGTTCTCGGGCTAAATTTATATGCGCGCTGGATATCTCACACGCCCGTATCGTATATCAGTCAGCTGCCTGTTACCTGTCACTTGACAGTGACTTTACAGTGACTGGTAAATCGTGACATTTATGTGATGATACGTTTCTGTCATCGGGGTCTCATAACAGAAGGTGCTTTACTGGTAAGCCCTATGTTGTGGGCGAAGATCCACGTAAAGAGGCATTGTGTCTGACAACGGTATAAGCTCTACCAATATGTCCTACACACGAAAAGGCAGAAACGAAACTGTGTTGATTGATCATAACTGAAGAGTTTTATCGGAAGTATTGTGCAAAGAGTGTTATTAAGAAATCCGATTCTGGCGTTAAATTCCTTCTGTAATTCACCACGAGCTTTCCTTTTGGTATTTGAAGACCTGTAAAGACGTGTCTTTTACTTGTATTTCAGTGGATGTGGTAAGACAATAGCCCGGGACATGTACTCCTTACTACAGCCTAATATGATATCAGTTTAGACAATGGGGGTCATAAGACGTAGTATCTGTTGAATACATGGCAACAATCAACATATATGTCTGGTTAATCTTTACGGTTTTTACTTTATTGATGCAAAGATATTATTTGTCTGTCTTCTGTGTGAGGATTTGATATCTGCAAAACATCCTGTTATACTGTCAAATTTCCCACTCCATATCGAAATTCTTTTTTTGTGTGATGTGTTGTCCCGAAACAACACAGACAGATATGAAGGTGCAACTACCTGGTACAAATAGTGATCAAAGAACCAAGACAAAGGTTTCATGATGACACATACAGATTCGATGCTCGAGCTTCCCGTGTCTGCGTATGATTACGCACCGTCACTTCTCTCTGCACCAATTGCAACAACTGCAACATAACAGATAACGACATAAAACCAAAACTAATGGGTCTTTTATCAAAAGAATTTAACTATTGTCACTTCTCTCTGCATAAACAATTATAACAAACAAACGAATATTTCTTGCATTTCAACCCTTCGGACCCTTGATGCAGATGCCGTTCATTTGCAATGTACAGAACTTACGAGTAGGGTCACATGATAATTGTTTACGTACACTGTAAAAGCTCCGCAGAGTCGATTTTCTCGGACTAATACTTTCAGTGCTATTACGCCGCCCACTAATCCCTAAGATCACGACTAAAGATTTTTCTCTCGACATTGAACTGTTAAAGTGCTTTATAATTGCCATGTGGGCAATTTACGTCGCTTGAGCATAAGACTAGTTCCCTTTGACCTCGTAAACGTTTAAAAATAATTATAGCTTATAGATATTGTACCTGGTATTAAGGTCTTCTTCCCCGTTTGCGAGCTATCGCTTCAGTTTCTTCTCGAAAAACCCCGCACATGTACCAACCTATATCACCGAACCATCTTACAAAGAAGAGAAATAGGTCCCCGGCAAAACTACCGTTAGATTTAAAACGATGATGCTTGTGCGAGCTGCTACACTGTTCTTCCGTGCCACAGTTGCGAGGTATTATGCCGTCTTAATCGTACAAGGCAATCAGTTTTTGCCATTATTTCATTATATAGAGTATTGAGTCGATACATCAAACCTTAGTGTATGCCATGGCGATATTAAAGGAATAAGACCCCATCAGAAGTTAAGAGTAGAATAAAACATGATGGTATGTTGTCATTATAGTATCTGTCACTGCCATTCTTATCATGTAACATCGAGGTTATCAAGGCGATCATTGCAACATCATTTTGAACACCGAAGAGCCGTGGTCAGACTAAACGAATGGTTGTTAGATGGGATTGGGAATGCCAATACAGTAGTTTGTTTGAATAATTAAGGAAACACATGCCTTGATGGAAATGTTTAGGTTGTCGCCAGAATAGTGTCACATATGAGACACTGTTGGCAAACCATAAGCAAAACGACCTCATGTTCTCTTGTATTGATTTAAGAAAGGTCTCCTTTCAAGCACTGTGGTGTTTCGTTATTTCTTCTTCTTGTTACGTTTCTATAGCTGCAGACATATGCATGTCGGGAGTATTCAGTTCTCAGATAACAGATAACAGTCTAGGATTAAGTCTCAGAGTATATGAAACGTTATTCCTCGAAATATATATTATGCATAATAATGTCAGCTCCGAGTACAGTGAGTGAGTGAGTTAAGATTTTAAGTCACATCGCCAATATTTCAGCCATATCGTGACTAAAACAAGGTATAGATTTATAATGATTAAAAAATATATTATAAACACCTGTCAACGAAGGACAGTAAAACAACTAGATTATCACAGATATATATTTAAAACTAGTAATTAAATGTAAAACAGTTTAACGATACAATATAAAAACGGGCTATAGATCGCCGACAACTGAAGGTAGATCACCATATGAGGGCCAGGGGGGCTCCGAGTACAGTGTTTTAACACATTTCGGCTTATTTTAACAGAATTACAAGCACCATTATGTGAACTATAGAAGGAAATGGTGTAATAATTGATGTAATATCTACCAACTGAAAGTACAATTACATACTCCAATTACAAGGGCCTTGTTTCCAAGCAAAGGATTTTGGAAACGTACTTTTATAACAGTTTCAGAGGCTGTTGTTAGCTTTGTAAGTACATGTAGCTAGACACTCAAATAAACAAACTTTGGAGTTGGTGTTCCTCATTTACAATAACTTTGGCTAGAAATTGTAGGTAAAAAGTAGCTTCCCTACGTTGTCATTGTTAAAGCTGATCTGTTTCTTTTCCAAAACGAATATATTTGCCTTTCTTGGCAATATTTTGAAAAATAAATTTACTATGTAAATCGAGCAATATATTACCTGGTTCTACTGAGTCATTTCTCAGCTGCTTTGGTACAAGACTGAGCAAATGAACATTGCATTCGATTTCGCTTTAGCATAACACATTCTGCTTACATCTAGGCTTTTCATAGAAGGTTTTACCAAAGGCATCGTTTAACCATTCAATAAGAACAAGGTAAACATCAAGGGAAAGTACTGAGTATGACATTTCTCTTGGTGTGATACACCTTCCTTAAGTGGCATTTAGAAGCTGGAATGATGATGTGGAACACTTTTTATGGATAGACAACTTCTTTGTTGCAGTAGTAGTTGCGACGTTTCGGTGTAGATCCTAACACCGTTATCAAGCAAATGATACATACCATTTGCACAAGAAGAAATATATACATGGCGGGTATTGGTTTATACAATAGAAGAGGTTGATGTACGGTGTGTTGACATGAGACTTGTTGTGATAGGAATGATTGAAGCCAGTAGACAAAGGGGTGGGTTATTCTTGATTAGGCTTGATTAGTTGATCGTAAGCCGTGGGGATGTAATAACCTTGATCTCTGTTAATTGCCGGGTTGAGTCGTTTGATGTTGATTGCCTCTAAGAGTTTTCTTATCTTGTAATCTGACAGGTTGGCTTCTAGGATGCTGATGTTGTTCCAAAGTATGGTATGGTTCGGGTGGGCTTGGGTGTGGTCGGAAATGGCTGATTTGGTGTCTTCTTTTTTCTACAAGCAACAAAGAAGACCCTTCAGGCATTGTCTACCACATTCAATGCGACTGTGGTGACTCATACATAGGAGAAACGTGCCGCCCCCTAAACCTACGAATCAAGGAACTCGAGACATCTGTAAAAACAAAAGACTCCAAATCACTTTGGAACAACATCCGCATCCAAGAAGCCAACCGGTCAGATTACAAGATATTACAACGCATGTGTCACTAGTGTACGACGTGTATAAATAAGTAGCGGGAATCAATGCCGATTATTTATACATGATAGTGTATAAGAGTCATCATGACATAGAGCTGACACAGTTACCCACAAAGGAAATAAATGAAAAAGAAAAAATGTTTTACCTGTATTTATATTCTAAAAGTTACTCTGACATGGAATGTTTGCATGGTAATCTTAAAAAGTAAGTTTGGATTTGAACCAGAGAAAGAGTGTGTTAAAATGATCGAAGAAACGCCACAAAACATTTGTTCGAAATGCAAAATGTGCAAGATGAAATGGCCGTCAATGTTCACTTTATAAGGTCAAACGGACCGATGGCCAATTCCGACGCAAGAACATCGAGGGTGACGTCTTCAGTGGAGCAGACACCACTTGTGATAGGGAACACATTCATGAGCGGAGTTGTCTTCACCGACGAATTACGTTTACAGCGGGAAGATGGCATGACACGTGTCTACCCTGGCCCGCAAGATCCCCTGATTTGTCACACGTTGAAGACGTCTAAGATAAAATGGAGCAACGTTTACGGCGTCATGCAGGAGCTCCGCCCAATTGAATATTGAATGACCGTCCTCACAACTTTAATCGATAGACATTCAGTGGCCTCAATGAGACAAAGGTGCCAGACCTGCACCAATACACAAACCTAACACATTCTCTACTGACCGTATGAACTTGCTTGTAAACTCCCTCTTGTGTTGTGGCCCATTTGCATATGCCATTTGGACGGTTGATCTTTTCCATGTAAAAGTTAAACGCTGATTTTGTTAGTTGTTTTGTGTCACACTATCCTTTGGTTTCAAGTTTACATAACCTGCAATATAGATATAAATCATACGTACACCTGTCCAACAGACGTATACAACGAATTTTATTGGGATCCTGGTCACTTGTATAATATTGGTATAATAATCCACCGGTAAAACGAACTTAAATTTGTGGTCCCTTTGTGTTCGTTATAACCGCAGGATCAGCCTGTACGCATGAAAACTGAAATACAACAGGTCCAATCATTCGAATTCATTTCAGCTGGTTACAATGTCCCATTGATTTTCTGAACAATGTGTACATGTACACGTACGTTTTAAGTGACCATTCTTGTAGTTGCATACATGGTTCAGTTCCTTTTTTTATTCAATTGCTGCCAAAAAGTAACATTTATCATACAAATGTTATCCGGGGTGGGTAAGTCCTGTACACATTGCCGAAAGCTATCTGGTTAGCGCATACAATATTGAGATTCATTTATTACATGGGACTTACATTAATTAAGTTTGTTCGTCAAAGTTTGAAACGTATCCTACAGAGATATGTGATTGAAAAGATGATACTTGTTTTCTAATATCTGATTTCTGTACATCGAAGCTTGATATTAAGTTCACATTTGTCTATAGAAACATATTACGAACGTCTATGCTGTTGGCACCTTTGGCAAAACTCCATTTGTGGTATGGCTGTTGAAAACTGTTATCGTTTGCAAACCAGATAAAGAAACATATACCACAATCTCCATTTTCCAAAGGTCACAGACCTCTGGTTATTTTGCTGACTTTTCACAGTTTGCTTTGTTGCTTTTGTGGATATACCTCTAATGC
The DNA here is from genome assembly GCF_003918875.1 of Haliotis rubra. NCBI lineage: Eukaryota > Metazoa > Mollusca > Gastropoda > Lepetellida > Haliotidae > Haliotis > Haliotis rubra. Next base: position 1,970,354 of record NW_025767634.1, read on the forward strand.
AATGTCGACGATACAACCTTGACTGTGATATAGGAGCAGGAATGTACAATTATGCTATCTTGCTTGTAGCTGTACAGGTACAAACCACAAGGAATATACTTTGTGTGGTCGCATCTTATAGGTTGAGTAAGTCCGTGGATGGGTGGTCACATTCAGCAGGTTGAACTGCATGGACGTTGCTTCTGTGCCACACTGAAGCACATGGAATACACTTACAGAATGAGAAGCCCATTTTTCAAGCACATCATCAGGGTTGGTGTATGTGACCCCTTCTACTCTACGTGCGATCACTTTGTCACGAGACCCTTTCAAACTTTGGTTCACCAAGACTTAATGCCAAAAAGATTTTTGATTCAGTTCAGATGATTTCTCAAGTTCACTCTTCCACAGAGATATCACTTTATTGCAGCCTGTCCTAAATTTGTCTTTCTTCATCTTGTACTCCTTGAATGATATGTGTTGCAGGTCTCTGGGACGTCCATCTTGCTTCCATCTTGTTCTTGCCATAACCCAGTCCACATGGGGGACCTTTACGCAATCTGTCCAGTAGGGTTTTTGATGTTTCTGGAAGTGTATCAGTAGCAACATTTATCAAACAGACAACAATTGTCTCATAGTATATGTTTAGTCGCTCTTCACCACAGTTAACATCTACAACCGGCAACGACCACAGGATGTGTATAATCACGGATAATATCCCGTTGGTCCTGTGCCACACTGAAGCATATGCATGACTCTTAGTGACTCCTTGGAAAAGTGACTTTAGTCCTTCCGGCAGTAAATGGGTACCCGGCAGGATGAAATAATGAGCTGACAGTTAATCCTCTGATGCCCCACAGGCAGCGTGGATTGCATTCTCGTTAAGAAGTCGAGGAAGAAAGTCGAGTGCCCCATGATCCATTGACCTGCCTTATAATGGCGTATTTTGAAGGAAAAGCAAGGAAAAGGGCGCTTGGCTCCTCTGGACGCAGTCATCACAGTGAATAGGACTACGTCCAGGAAGCGCTGGCTTGTTGAACCCGCAGAGGTCTTTTCTGAGAATGTGAATACACCCTAACAGTCTACCTCATCAACCGGGGCTGTGTTTCTGCCAGACAACCAGGAACTCTTCCCCTTTCCGTAAACAGATTGAGAAGTACCAAACACGAGGCACCAAGAACAAGTCGGACAGTTTCGTATTTAAAATGTAAACGTGACACTTGGTTCGAGTACTTGCCGTGCTTTTCCTTAAGTTTTCTTACTCACATTAGTGTCAAAACATTCAGAGAATGCAATGATATAAATGATTTTATTGGAAATGACAAAAAGGACAGGCACCGGCATGTATACACTTGAGGCTGTATAAGTGAGTGAGTGGATAAGTTTGGTTTTACGCCGCTTTTAGCAATATTCCAGCAATATCACGGCGGGGGACACCAGAAATGGGCTAAACACATTGTACCCTTGTGGGCAATCGAACCCGGGTCTTTGGCGTGACGAGCGAACGCCTTAACCAATGGGCTACCCCACCGCCCCCGAAGCTGTATAAACCACAAGCATACTGAAGTAATGTAAAAGAAACGAGCTTTGGAAATGTTTGTGCAAAACCAAGGTATCCAGTGACAATGTGTGATGGATGGTGTTGGATGGAAAGTGACTGGTTCTTTGCAGCCAATAGGATTCCTTATATTTCGCCTTTCAAAACAACCCGGTTCATCCATGCGAAAGACACTGAACCTGAACCCGCTCAGATAGCTTTCCTTAGAAAAACGAGCATGTGCCGATTTGATATAGGACTTGGCTTGTTGACATTCAATTCTGAACCTTCCAACAGTACATAACCATCAATGAAATCAACATTGACAATGAGATTATGCCCTATATCTATGGACCGTTGAAGGAAACTTTGGAATGCCTAATGTGCATTATCAGTCGTGACATGCCTGGCCACAGGATTATCACGACGAGTAAACGAGTGCTAAAGTCCACAATAATTGTATTCTGTAATGAAGAGCCCCCACGGTAATCAAACCATCATAATTTGTAGATTGGAGCATTAGAAGATAGGGCAATGGCTCCGTTGTCAGGCGAGGTTCTTTGTGTGAGGTATTACTAGCTTGAGTATCTTGTTTCGTCTCATCAACAACACAAAAAGAATATAATAAAAACAGCTTAAATATCAGTGGCTTTACCGTTATTGTGAGCGTTCAGCTCTTCATTGATTATGAAGAATTTTAGCGTTAAACATTTAAGTTTCAATAACGCACTTCTCATCTATCTATACACAAAATATACTTACTTTTACGTTTGTTAACATCTGCGAACGTTCTACGTGTTCCGGTTTACATGTATAATAGTTTGAACGTTCGAGATTGTATCCATATGGATAGAAAATACTTTCACTTGTACAAAAAGGGCATTGGGATAACAACGCAGACATATAGCTGGAATATTGCTTAGTGGGGTGTTAAAGAACAAACAAACAAAGAAAGACGTGTGGGAAAAAAACACCATGTCGATTGAAAAGATCTCTGCCTGCAGAGGAACAGGACGATTTATTTGTAATGAATGCGGTCGTCAAATTATGTTTAACGGTCTGTGAAATGCTGATTGCCTTCAATTATAACATGAATATAACTGTTTGGGACAAGAATTTAACTATGATAAGTGAGGAGTTAAAAACAACCAACCAATCATCTAGCGGTGGCATGTAAACAATATAATAACCACGTTACCAGTAACATGGGCAATGATCCATGTCGTGAGGACAGGACGCCAGCCGGTCAGCCAAGTCACCAAGCCACCAAGCATTACCACCGAGCCTTTAAAGTGCCAGTAAGTAGGTTTATTACTAACTCCATGTTATGATCTTTGTTTGTCGTCATAACGGGTGCCACCGGTGGGGCAGGGTAGGCGGATAGCTCGAGTCATCACTAAATCGTAGTGCTTGGTAAATAAAAGCGACAAAACCCTTTCCACATCCAGAAGAACTCTCTGCTAAAGACAGAATCGATTGTTCAATTCTAACTTTATCATGATTGTAGCAGTATTACAGCTATACCATGTTGCTTGTAAACAATCGCGACTGGACCAGAAAATCCAGTAACTGTCATCATGCAATACGATGACAGAGCATGTGTTTATGGATCACGTTGCAACAGTGATGACACCAGGTGTTCGGGAAAAGGTGAGCTTATCCTGACCCAACCGTGACAACCGTCATAAACATATGCAAAGTCGAGTCAATTGTTCACCTGAAATAATCCGGAAACGTATGGTACACGTCAAGCTAGGGAATTGCATTGGACATAGGTTTTGTCACCGATGCACACATACCTATGATACAGGCAAACCATCCAGATTTCTTGTATATGTGGAGATGTCGCCAGTATTTGACTCTGACAGTGCCGCACAGCATATGGACAAACAGCGTGAGAAACTTTATGTTTAGCATTAAACTTCTGGAATTACTTTAGGGACAGCACTACAGACATTACATGCAGCCAGCGTCGTCTTTGACATCTAGCTGCTGTCTGGGAGTAAAATAAGATTGGTGATATTACATTAGATTATTTTCGTCTCGCTCGCATGTGTTGGAGCCCGAAGGAAAGTGAAATGATTTAATGATTGTATTTTCTACCATTGCAATTTCTCTGTGGATACTGAAATAAGATGTTAGTGAGACTTAATGTCGCCCTATTTGTCATCGGTGAGTGAAAACTGCTTTAGGTCGGAATTAGAAGTTAAACTCAGATATTGAATGAGGACTAATAAAACCCCAGGTCAGACAGAAAAAAACCCGATCATGTTTCTACCATGGAATTATCTTACCACAGGAACCTATCCCCGACCAATCTCAGGTATGGAGAAATAACTTAGGTTGGGATTCGAGGCGGCGGTGATAATGTGGTTAGCAGTCGTGAAAGTTTATCCTTTGAATTTGTACAATGAACAGCTTGACGTAAATGCTATTTTGCAATCCATCTATGGGACATATGTGCATTGATAACGTTGTGGCGGGGTGCTTCGGAACCCCATTAGTATAAACATTCCCAGGAACAATTTACTACTCCCTCCGCGTACAGTCAACAACAGCAAAAACAAACAAACAAACAATCTAAAAATGAAGAAGGGTGTTTACCCAACCTACCAAACACACACATAAACAAAAAAGACGAAAAAACCCAAACAAACAACAACACAAAATAGGCTATTCACTCTATGCCCATCAGTTCTATCAAATATACAATTGAAGCTAGCCAGCACCGAATCCCAGCGAATTTGTGTTACGTTTTTTGTGTGTCGAATAACGAATAACGTGCTAGCAGCGGGTTCGTAATTCTCAGGCTGAACATCTACAGTGGTGTGGTATATATATACACTGAAACCCATGCAATGGAAGACAGCAGGTTACTTTTACAGGTGTACGAATTCGCTGGGATTTAGGCATCTAATACTTATTAGTCCATGTCTGAATAACAAACTCAGTGCTGGTTGGCTTATATCTTATATTTAATAGAACTGATGGGCATAGAGTGAATAACGAACCCATTGCTGGCACGTTGTTCGAATGACAAACCTGCTGCTAACTTCAGGCTGATGTAAAGCTGTGGATTCAGATAATCTATATCGTACCTGTACACCTCATAGCAGCCTGATCGTTCTGAAAAGTAATACAGCATAATTGGACATGGTACTCACATTATGAATGTGTAGTTCAGCTCAATGGTACATAACAGCCTCAGACACTTTAGAAAGAATGCATGTCCACATGTCAGCAGAGCCATTGGTAAGTACATGTGTCACCATGTGTGGAATAATGTTATCGTGCCACTTTTAAATACATGACCGCCTCCGTGGTGTAGTGGTTAGAGCGTCCGCCAGGAGAGCGGAATGTCGCGGGTTCGATCCCCGACCGCCTCATATAAAAAAACGTTAAAATATGGTATTTGTTGGTCCCTGCCTGGCGCTCGGCATTAATGGGTACAACAAGGACTGGTCGGCTCGGAGTCAGTATAATGTGTCTGAGTGGGGTATTCATGCTTCACTGCGGCATGGTATCACAGTGGGCTAGCACTATTAAACCAGCTTCAGTCTGGGCTAGTACAAGCAGCCGCACATGCACATACACACGCATGCACGTCGTCATATGAGCGAAATATTCTCAAGCACGACGTTAAATCCAATTTCACCTCACCTTTAAATACATGACACGTTTGTTATGGATAACTTCTTTTTTGTTCTCTATACGAAGTTTCAGAGCTTATTCAGAGATAATTCCTGCTCTTTCAGTAGGTGATGGAAGTGGATATATCAGGTGCTGAAAGAGCAAGAATTATCTCTGAAACGTTGTATAAAGAATCAGGTCATGAAGGAGTAAGAATGTGCGTCCAACTCCTAAATGCCTTTCAAGAACTTAATACTTTTCTTGTGCCATATTTAACTTAGTGTGAATCAACAAAAGATATATAAAAAGATAATATACTTCATGATATCTTAGTACTTACATAGCTATCTGCTTTCTGGTTTTCATTCACCCGACGAAGGAGTAAGAACATACTCGGAACCGTCGTGTGCCTTATGTGTCAGAAGTCGACGTCAATAATGTTTCATCATATGGTTGTATCATTCCTAAAATCCATTCAAAGACTTTAAATTCGTATCTGTTTGTATTTCTGTTTGAAAAGTAGTATTTGATCGCAATATAGACGAATTCGTGATGGTTGTATAATATAAATTACCTGCCTACTTATCTTACTTAGATATCTCGTTTTACAAATGTTAAATTTGATATTAGATTGGAGCGCTTTCTAATGTTCATAAGGTATGGTTTCATTTTGCTTGAGGTGGAATTTATTCAGTGCAAGCTACTGATTGCAGATCATTGCTGAATGGTATTTAAACATTTTCATATTCTGTCTGGAAGGTGTCATTTTTCATATTTAACTCACAAAGTTTTGTACTCTGTAGGAATGAAATACCCACAGCCAATGACGCTTGATAATATAAGCGAAAAACCCTTTCATACTGACTCTGAGCTTTGTCAGGTTGCTTTGTTTATTCAGGCGATGCCATGCAATGCCCAACATAAGGCAAAGTAACATCAAATATCATTTTTGACGTCTACATTTCTGGTATCAACCACGATCCTTCTGCTCTCTTAGCAGACACTCTAATCACAATACTAAGGAGGCAACCCTGACATTCAAGAAAAGGGGAGAATTCAACCTAGAATCTAACGAGCTATGAAAGAAATAACATTGGAACTTATAAACATACATTTCTATTCCGAAGATTGTTTTTTTTATTGCATTGACTCAGATGTTATCACAGCTGTGTATGTCAATACGAAGTATATTGACATGCAGGTTTATTTTAGATCTGATATTAATACAGTTTGACCATGCTTTTCAAGAAAATTCCACATGTTGAAACAGAAGGTGTACAGGTCAAGGTCAGGAGAAACCTCCCATCTGTTTGGTCTGAACAGCCATTCTGATTAACTACCGAGGTGATTACAGTATGTATATGGACGTTATGTACAGGGATTATTCACACCACTTTACTGTGTTACGAGGGTGTTTTTTTTTTGTAATTTGTAATATCACATTGATTAAGTGATAGTTATTATGGGTCACAATATTTAAAGTTTTGAGTGTGGGGTTTGGTTCACATCTCGCATCATATGTGTTCAATGGCAATAGTATTTGTAGCGGCACGCCTTTTTGATAGCGCTTCAGAGTTGCCTCCCTTGACTGGCTTGTATTTGTTTTGACTTCCGGTCGTGTGTTCGAGAAAATCGCCTTATGTTCTGGGAGAATAATGATGGGGCCAAGCTTTGCTAGAATGCTCGAGAACTGTGTAAGATCTATATAAAGGCTGGTTGTTGAGTAGTGCGCGGGACGTATCACTTCACTTGATTTATACACATCTGTCTGCCATCATCAAGTTGTTCAACGTGCTTGTCTATTCAGGTGCTGTCATTGTAAGCAACCTTCAATCAGTATATGTGTCCTCGCTGTGAATGTCAAGACTCTGGTGAGTTAATATTTTTATATATTTGTGACCCAATATTTTAGTGAGTGACTCAGTTGCATTGTACTAGAAATCTGTATTGCCATTCATTGTAGTTTGCTCATTGTTTGCTCAATATATTATTGAATATTTTAGACTTGTCTGTGCTATATTTTGCTGGTTCAAAGGGGACTTTGAAAACTTTTGTCACAGCAAATTATTAACCGTAACAACTGGTATCTGACAGCATGACATACAAGTACTTTCAAGTGTGGTCTTGGATCTTCCTGAACAGCATGGCTCTAAACAGCATACCATAGAACATATTCTGAACACTGCCAATTTATGCGTCTATCATCTAACATTACATCAAGATGGATGTGTGAATGTTGTTTTTTTTCTATTTTGGTCAGGATATCCAGTCTCGCCACTTTTGCTGCAATGAGAATATTTTACTGCTGTTACCACTGGCAGTTGTATTTCATACAGCCATTGTCATTTGTCTATAATCGAATTGTGTGTAGCAGTGTAACACTTCTTTGATGTCTCGTGGTTTCATTTAAATTTCTTTACGCACGGATATATGGGTTAAATTGTATTTACATACTGGAACTTACTTCAGTGAATTTGAGTGGTGATGATTAGTGACAGAGCCGTGTTTCACCACATCGAGTTGGTCATGTATTCACGATAGTGATCAGTGAATTATATTACCCAGACCTAAAGAATTACACATTAACAGAAATTGTTTGAGTTGAGATGCTGCGGAAACACTTACCATTTTCCCTTCCCTTATCGCATAAAAGATGTGCGGTCAATTCATATGATGTTTTAATTATTTTGTTATTTTACGCTAAAAGGAGTCCATTTCGAAAGATAATAGAGACAGATCATTCTCTTGCGTTGACGTTATAAATTTGATGGTATTGGCACTATCAAGTTTAGTGAATCTGCTTATTTAATCAACTACAAGGACATTATCCATCGTATTGTTAGTAAAAGCTGTCAAAAGAGTTAAACTGAATGATAGATGATGAGATAATTGAGGAGTTTCAGGCAGATACTTTGGTTATCTAACATAGACTGTGCTCGAAAGGGTATGATGAGATCTTGAAGGCAATAAAGCTCTTTTAGGGAAAGCTTTGCAATTACGTATACTACAGCAACCAAACTATGACATCATCTAAGCTTGATTCTAAACAACATTTGTGGCACACAGCGGACACGTCAGAAGGTTATTATTTTCCAGACAATGTTGGTCTTGAGAAGTATACTGATGATTGGATCCCTCATGTAGTATGTTCAGAGATTATCTTGAGAATACTTTTGAAAACATCTTTAAAACATGTAGAGAATATACCCTGACAAAACATTAAACTGAATTTGAGGTATATAGTTTATGTGATGTTATGTAAATGGAATATACCTGAGACAAATGTACTGCAGTAGCCTTTGCCTTAACGTTTTGAGAAACGGCCATGACGTTTAGAAGAGGGGAAATTCACTCGGGTGTTGAAGGAAGCTGTTGGTGTAATTTGCAATGGGGCTCAAACGTTTTTGTTTTTTTTCAAATTGACCTGTGCACTTCAATCATACTGGAAACTGAAAATACAATAGTGCAATTACTCAGCCATATTTGCTCAAAATGTTGTGAGTAGTCGGAGTCCAAATATGTTCCTTTTATTCCTTTTGATTTTTACTTGTCTTTCTCACTTGAAAATACTACCCGTGAAGAAGGCGCAAGGACCACTATAGGGCCTGTGAGGCTCGCGATGCGCTACTCTCAAAGGTAGTACTAAGCTGGTTGCCGGCTCCCTTTGCGCGCTCCAACTTGCGATATCTGGTGACAAGCGTATATTCAAGAACCATTTCTGGTTCCAAACTGCCTTTAATAGACCATGCTTGGCTGTCACAGCTGTTGAAGTCGTAATAGTTGGCTAATTTGGGGATGGTCATATTGGAAATTTATTATTCCTGCAAGGTATGAAACGTTGTTTGTCACCGGAAGTACTAAGGTCTCGCGAAGTGCCGTGACCTACGTACAGGCCCTATATATTTCGTATTAAACATCTATGTATACCTGTTCAGACTGACAAAGATCTCCACAAGACTAGATGACAAAAGGGATGACTTTGATGCCTTCATTTCACACCGATCCGTGAAGGTCCCGGTTAGAGTGAGCCTTCAGTAACCCATGCTGGTCGTAAGAGGCGACTAACGGGATCGGGTGGTCAGGCTAGCTCACTTGGTTGACACATGTCATCGGTTCCCAGTTGCGCAGATCGATGTTCATGCTGTTGATAACTGGATTGTCTGGTCCAGACTCGCCATATTATTTACAGACTCAACTCACTCACTCATTTCACAACAAGAAAGTAAGATTCTTTATGGATAACAACTTCTTTTATTATATATGATGCGACGTTTCGGTATGGATTCTTATACCGTTGTCAAGCTGTCTTATACCGTTTAAGTGACAATCGAGCACGTTCTTTCTATGAGTGAGTGAGTGAGTTAAAATTTAACGTCACCTCGGCAATATTTCAACCATATAGTGACGAGAAATGTTGGGCATACGCAATAAATACAAATAGGTAAATAATCACTCATCGACGGACTGTAAAATAACTAGAGTATCACAGATTATGGTTATAAAACTAGCATGGAAAACTAAAACATTTTAATTAAAGCAGACACTACAATATAAAATACGGGCTATAGATCGCCAACAACTAACGTAATTTCTATGAAGATTTCAAAGAGTTTCATGCGGCACTTTCTTAAAATCCGTGAAGAATCCTGGTCTTCAGCAACCCATGCTGACGTAAGAGTCGGCTAACGGGATTGGGTGGTCAGGCTAACTGACTTGGTTGACTCATGTCATCGTATACCTATTGCAGTAGATGGATGCTCATGATGTTGATCACTAGATTGTTTTCTCACCGCCGCCATATAGCTGGAATATTGTTGAGTGCAGCATTAAACAACAGCAACAACAAAAGATAAACTAACAAAAACATTCTCAAAGGTTGTTTGAATAAGGTTACATAATTCACCGCAGTGGAGATTCATAAATGTTTTGTGGCAACCGTATGAGAAACGTTTCCACATTTGAAACATTAATGACAAAAATAACGTCCAAGAAACACTCATCATTTTCAGGACACCTGGTATCATCACTATGTGACAGCGACTAATTAACATATGAATCATAAAATATATATCTTTTTAATTATTATGGGAAAGATTATGTTGCTATTTTTAAGTGGGATGAAAATCATGTCATGCCACGAAGGAAGGGTCATACCTTAATCATGCGCTTAATAGTAACATCATCCCTAAAGCATTGCAATCTCTTTCCAACGTGATCTAGTGAATAAAAACAGGAACTAATGTCTCGTAACCCGGTTCCGTAGGCTTCTTTTCATCAAAACAGAATATCTAGAAGTCTCCTTGGAGGATAATCCTTGTCAGATTAGACTCGCGTGTATGATTCATTACTGCTATTTGTTAAATGTTCACGGGCTTAGACGCTTTTTGAATAATCATCTCAATTGATCATGTAACTAAACCATTAATCTATTACAAAAATATATGACTAAATAAAATAATGGGAATTTTTTCACTGGGGAACCCGAACTGTTTGTACTGACACAAAATCACCATGGAATTTATGACCATCGTTGGAGAGAACGTTTTTTTACCGATAAAGGGAGGAAATACTGTTGCCGGTGTGACTAAATTGCGATATACAACCAGATGGTGTCGAATTACAGCAGATTACAAATCCGAATGTTGACAAGTACTTTATCATCGGTACACATTCTTAATTATTCAACAAATGCTATGTTGGATATATTACTGAGAAAATCAAACCATAACAAGAGCATGGAAATATATAAAACAACCAACCTCTAAAGGTCAAATCGACCTCATACACCTTGTCTAAAAGTTATTTGACAATAATAGTCTTGTCACTAAATACACACTGACAACTGCTTAAAACAAGAGACATGCTGTAGCCATTTTGTGAGTAATTTCTGTAACACAAATCCTGAGCTTCACAAACAAATATCCAGAATCATTTCAGGAAGAATTACACGAAACACATTTGACACAGTGATACCCCGGCTTTATTTGTTGCTCAAACTCTAGTGACGCTTTATGTGCAACTCAAATGCTCAAATCGCCAAACGGCTGCAGCCTGCACTGATCTCAAATTATCTATTATTCTGGTGGCGACAACAATATAATCGCTGATTATGTAACTGTCTGAAATGCAATCATTAATTGTCATACGCCTCTAAGTCCAGATGCAGGAAAAGTACATTTGCTCAGGAATCTATGAAACGTGAGCAGTCAAGTTCCTTTGAGCATGACAAAGGTGATGTAAAATTTCTTTTACCAAATGACTGCAGATTAAAGTCGTAGTCTGATTCAAGGCAACCAGCATTTCAAATGAAAAAGCCTAGTTACATTTGATACTATATGTATAAAATAATTATTAGAAAATACTAAATACATTGTCATCACTCAAACTCGTTCGAGGTAATGTGCATGTATATAACATTAAAATAAAATGAAAAATAACAAATTGTATAACAGATGATACTAATAAAGTACGACCTCGGGGTCAACTCGTAAGGTAATACAAGGCAACTAAGCAGTCGAGGGCGTATTTTCACATTAGTTATCATTAGTTTCAAGTTTCCCTATTCATCAGCAAAGTGACCTTAAGACAAATGCCCCAGGGAATGATTTATAATAGCAAACTATTTGCTTAGCTTCCATTTGCTTTGTCATTTTTAGAGGACGCTGCTGAAAGTCATTTAGTACGTGACCAGTGTGGTTAGTGTGATCACAAGTACATTTTCATTATGGATGCAAGACGCATACGCATAAGATGGGCCATTAGCTGAATGTCTTGTCGTGAACACCTGGTATCATCATTAATTGTCAAGGATCCATTTATTTTGTTCTCACCGCTATTTTGCTTCTAACTCCCAACGGAATCTGCTCCGGGTGAAAATCACTTGCTCTTGGAAGGTACAAATGTCGTAATTTACCCTCATGGAATATGTACAAAGTTATGGTAACAGGGTATCATCTCTCTACACAGAATTTCCAGATAACGAGATACCGTTTCATCGGATATAACATTCGGGTCCCTTCGTAAAATATTGTCATCTGTGCATTTGAGGTCAACTGTGCCTGTTGCATCACTGATATACTTCAATGTATACGTTTGTATAATGGCGCGCAATCTGATGTGTAAGCTATTAGACAAGGTATAGGTCAGGGAAGAGGTATTTCAGCTTGGCCTTTTCGTGTGTACATAAATGACTTCATAACTGAACTTCGGAATATGTATAATGTCAGAGCACCGTACCATGCATGCGCATTACTTGCTGATAATGCTACAATATCACTTACAGGGCTAAAGCTCTACAAATAGATTTAGATACAGTCGTCAATTACGCTTCACAAATGGCTATGTACTTTTAATGGATTGTGGAGTTAATAAGGAGCATTTGTTGTGAACTCGTACTTATCACTTTGGATATCACGACATACCTCTGTAAAATATGCAAGTGTTGTTCTGCAAAGTAATCTCTTTTTCAAAACTATATCTTTGAGGAGAGCTGTACTTGAGAAGTTTCCCTCCCTCTCTGTGATTTACGTCAATGTCCAAGTATTAAGATATGATGGGTTTTTTAATATTAACAACACAGTTTAATAAGCCCTGTTTCACAAAGCGTTCGTAGCGCTGAGGTGACCGGAAGCCAGGATTAAAGTATAGGAGTTAAGTTCACCTTAACACTTAGAACTTTGTGGAACGGGACCCTGTATTGTACATGCAATGATGCCACCATTGCTAATCCATGACATGGTTGAGGGTATAGATGCAGCCAAAAGCTGCATGGACAACTCAATCTGTGAAACCATGCGTCTGTTTCATGTTTTTAACAATATGTTTGTTAGTTAGAGAGAGAGAGATATGTATCCTTTTCGACTACAATATTGATGATCTTGATGTTGAAATGCATGTATATATTAAAATGTGATGACGGAAGAGCATGTCATACTACCAAGTTCTCGAAGTATATCACTTAGGGATATCCAGAACAAATTGTGGTAATAATAGTACCAATGTTTCTCACTGTATGGTATGCTTTTATAGGAAGGTATCTCTTACAGGAACAAATACTGATCGGTCTTTGGATGAGGACGGCATATAGTAGCTAAACCAACCATATGGTGGGCCTGAATCATTCTTCACTGAATGAAGTACGTGTACGTGTTTGAGAGAAAAGGGTATTCTTTCAGTAAGCACAGATTCGACGTTTTATGAAAAAAATTAACACATACACGTGGTTCAATGCATAACGCTTACATGCAAGCTCTGTGAAAAATAAAGAAAGTCACTTGTATTAGAAGCACTACGGTAACGCGCGAAACCATATCTCCGTAATCCACAGACACATTAATCATTAACGTCACATCAATTCAAGCTGACATTAATATTAGAAAGATAATGCATTGTTATTGTGTCGTTTCTAAAAAAAATCAAAGGTTCCAGCAAAATACTATTTATACATAATACTAATAAAAGGAGAAATCAAATGGAAAGAGCAGGCTTTCCTTGAATCCTTTTCTAATGATATATGGCATGGCATTTGGATTTAACAAATGTAACACTCTTCATTGAAACATGGCAAGGTAACTAATGATGGATCGGTCAAGTTACAAGGGGGAGGAATTATTTAGCATCCTAAGGAAGACGAGCCCAACGCCTATCGTCGAATGCAAGTTCGACACAAGCACCAGAATGCCCAAAATTCAAGACAAACTTCAGGCCGAGTGTAAATCTCGCCTAAAGAATATCTGGAACTCATCAAGGTCAAAGCCACCAATACATTTGCCGTACCAGCCCTTTCCTGTTCCTTTGGAGTAGTTGATTGGATAAAACAAGACATCCAGTCTTGACCACCTGACCATATAACAGACCCCACCACCCTCGGTTCTCTCTTAATCGTTAATACATGCCAATCAGTTTGGGAAGTCGGGGTTTGATTTATGTGGGTGGAGGCTCTTCATGATAGAATTCCAGTGTGTACTCTTGCACATATTTATTTATCGGATGATCCCCTGATGATGCATGTCAAGACTCATGATTAAAAACAAGGAATTCCACAGCTATTTTAAGCGTGCAAATGCTGTCGTTTGGACAGAATCTCAAATTTGAAGTTGATTTTGTTGATGGCGATGTAATGCTGGATAGTACAGCGATGAGTTTCTGAGAAACCACTGCATCGTGTGTACATGCAGTGTGTGGAACAGAATAGCAACCCAACCGACTCCTTCGCCTGGATGAAGTTGGCTGGTCTTAAATGTGAAGCAGAGGTCTTCCTTTTGGCTTCCCAGAACCAGTCATTTCCCACTCGCAATCCCCCAAAATGTGATTTTTAAAGAAAATATTAACATGAAATATCGATGATGTAATGAATGTACAGAGACTGTCCATGATGTTGGCAGTGGATGCCCTAGTTTCCTTGGCACAAACAGCATATATTAAACGACATGATGGTATGGCTCGCTGCTTCTACTTTTGTCTTCGCCATGCTTGTGGCTTTGACTCCGAGGTCCATCCAGGATGTCATGGAAAATCATGTTTTTAATCTTCTTTAGAATAGGCCCATATACAGCCTCAGAAGAATTCCAGCCAACAAACCTGATCATGTCGGTTTTGATAATGCCCATGAATGTATTTATATCTTTGAACTTTCTGTCCCTTTTTACAGCAATGTGGTTGACAAGATTCAATAAAAACATGATAAATATGTGGACCTCTCGTTTGAAATGTCTCGCTTGCATCCCAAGTACACTGTCGTCAGACTTCCCATTGTTCTCGGTGCCCTTAGTTTGGTGTCTCCTGATCTCATGGCAATGATCAGGAGAGTGTCCGGGTTCTCCACCGGGAGCACAGCCTTTCTGATACACTGGGTAATGCAGAAGGCTGCAGTGTTGTTTAAACTTCATATTCTCCGGAGAGTTCTTGGTGGCTTCGACTTGGCAGCGCTTTCTGGGAGACGTCCCATTCGCTGTCTGGACTGCGTGTAGAGTTGGCCAGGGTCCTGAGCTGATGATGGGCATAACCAGCCAGACTGTGCCAGGATCACCCAAACCATCTCTGCTGCATATTTCATCTTAATCTGTAAAACATAATACGTAGAAATGTCTTAAAAATGTGCATGTTCTGTTAATCATGAAATGAAATCATGTATAGCAATGCAAACCAAACTGTTTATGACGATAAATTAAACATAAGAGTACCATCTGTTAAATGGAATAGAAATGTTTATTGAGTATTGATTGTTTCATTTTGAATTTGGAAACATCTCGGACTGCTTGCAACTTTTGATTCATCATTTATCTTCAATTGATTTTAAGGCAAAATTAAAGACTGCGAGGAAAGATGTTGCTTTACTGCAGTGTTTGCCTCAAATGACATTAGCCAGAATCTATTAATGCAGGTCGGTAACCTGTTATACATTTGTATATCGTTGCCAGTTAAAGGGTCCACATGTGTACTGTTTTTTGTACAAGTTTATATCCAAACCGGTGCTACTTATTTAATTTTGTGGGGGCGACATTTTGAGAAGGAAGGATTATATTGCTTGATGGGATCACCCTTGTCTTGGCTTGTTGGCATCTAACATTATATAATTTTCAAAGGGATTTTGTGTATGTCCATGATTGTCAGTTGTGCTGAATTGTCACTAAACGTGTCTTCTGATCAGCGCAAATTGCTCCCCAGACCATAACAGCATCGCCACCAAAGAGGTGAAAATCTTCTGTGCAGTTTGGTGGCAACCGTTCCCCCTGACGCATGAAACAGATTGAATCTGCTCTCGTCACTGAAGAGGACACGTACCCAGTTACGACGTTGCCACCGACCACCCGTGCTTGTCCACTGTAAACGGTTCCTACGATGTAGAGCGGTCAAGGATATCCCACGGAAAGGTCGATAGGCCTGGATACCATTAGCACGGCGTCGTCTCATCACTGTGACCCTGCTGATGCGGTGACCCAGTACTGTCGCTGCTGATGCTGTTGCGGTCAACATCCGATTGCGCAAATGGATAATCCGTAGGTGCTGGTCTCCTTGTGGTGTAGTGACTCTCGGACGTCCAGTTCTGGGTCGGTCAGCTGTCTGGCCAATCTGCTGAAGACGTCAAAACAGTCGGATGGTGGTTTGTCTTGTGCACTGGAAGGTCCTGGCGATGTGGCTATTGGACGCCCCCATCTGTGACATTCCAATGGCTCTCTCTCGTTGCGCTGGCGTTTGTTTTGGCATTTTGTTCCTGTACTTATTGTCGTATACTGCATCAGTATTGGGATCATTGTCTTTTATACCCCTTTACATACTGATTGCATGATTGTGCAAGGGCGTAAAATCACGATTTCCGCAAATCTCGTGCTACACGTGTACCCATGTATATGGTTGCGTTTTGGACGGTGTTCCCCGATGGTTGCGTTTTGGACGGTGTACCCCGATGGTTGCGTTTGTAAGATCTATTTTCCGTGCAAATCCCGATGAATTTGAACGAACTTCATGTTAGGTTACCAAAAGTGTAGGTGTGTACGTTTTTTGAACGTCCGTTTGTCTGTTAATGAATTTCTTTTAGAAAAAGTACTTTAACTGTACACACAATTGCGACGTTTCACGAAAAGAAAAGTAACACATACGTGTCGTTCAATGCATAACGTTAACATGCAAGCTCTGTGAAAAATAACGAATGACCCTCCGATGAATCTAGACATTGGACATTTCAGGGGAATATATACACTATCAACATAATGCCGACTCCACTGAACTATTTCTACCATATCGAAATCAGCAGGTGTTCTAGAAAAAGATGTCATCCAGAAAGCTGCATCTTGATTGGTGCTGAGGAAACAAAGTAATTCGACTCTTTTAAGTCCAGTACAAACATACAATGCCGTTCGGATTATGTCGATATGTGTTAATTAGGCATTTATGCATTATTATCGATTTAGCGTTAGCGATATTCCGGAACTGATATCGCCTTACAAGGAATAAAACCACTCATTGTTGATGGCACGTTCTGCAGTTGAGTCGAGTCTTGGTGTCATAGACAAACAACTGGGCGCTACCCATTTATAGATGGAGGTATAATTCACTTTTCACCCACTTTCCATTCAGAGGCTGACAAACGAGATTAATTGCTATTGCTGATTCGTTAACATAAACACGTTCATTGACATTGCCATTAATATGTGTGCCGAACGGTCGATCGGCTACTAAACGCATTATTTTGGTTATTTATTGTTAACATCCCTAGTATGGTGATCTACCTTCAGTTGTTGGCGATCTCTAGCCATTTTTTAATATTGTATTGTCCAAATAGTGCTATTAGTTTTAACTTTCTAAGGTAGTTTTGATTCAAATTGTGATATTCTAGTTGTTTTACTGTCCTTCGTCGGCAGGTTTTTATAATCTCTATATATATTCTGTTTCAATGTCAAATGTTCTCGTCACGATATGGCTGAAATATTGCCGATGTGACGTTAAATAATAACTCACTCACTCACTATTTATTGTTAACAAGGAATTATGCACTTGTTGATTAACTAATTCTCACCTGTTGTTTTTTTTAAATAGAATGAAAAATAGAAAACTTCCATTCAGTCGATCGCGAGCCTTAAACAGTCTTTATCCATGTGAAATAAACTTTATGTGCATTTCGGCAGGGTGCACTTAAGTCTCATTACTCATGTTTGTCAAGACTTGTAAACACTGCAAGAATTGTTTTGAAGAACTCTAGTTAGTGGTCGCGATTCAATGTTATCTGAAGAGCATGAATAGTAGTATTACTATTCATTTCATTTTAATTGAGTGAGTGAGTGAGTTAGAATTTAACGTCACCTCGGCAACATTTCAGCCATATTCATTTTAATTAATAAGATTATTTTTAATAATATCTACAATCATATCTTGATTTATGCGTTGTTAGTTATTCTTGGTATTTTAGAAATACATGTCATATGTTATGAAGCGTTAGATTATATTTTTGCAGCTTGGGCCAGATTTCAATGTTCGAGAGGATAAAGATATATATTGTGTACCACAAAAATTACCACTGACACCAATCTTTTGGGTCAAACATAGCCTCTGGTTAACAACAAAAGTTGTCGTATATGTGAATACAGTTGTACAAAAATATTTATGTATTAAACACCAAAAGTAATTCTGTACATGATGAATGTCACCGTTAGACTTCTTCGTGCACACTTTGTTTGAATAGGAAATATGTGTCATCGACACGGTGTAGTGGAACATAGTGGGGCTCTCAGTGGATACTGACATACATCGCTACTATTGGAGTATACAGGTCAAATTATTTGCCCATAAATATAAGAAACGCCTACCAATTATTACATTTAACCAACGGCGAGGTCATGCATTTCTACACATAGTATTCGTTGAAACATTTCTTGTGTTTAGTACCTGTGAAAATCCGGGTTAGAATTGGCCTTCATCAACCCATGCTTGTCGTAAGAGGTCAGGCTCGCTGACGCATAATGCATGTCAACGTATCCCAGTTGCTCGTGCTGTTAATAACTGGATTATCTGGTCCAGACTCGAATATTTACAGACCGCCACCATACACCTGGAATACTGCTGAGTACAACAGCAAACAAACGACATTTTTGAGTTTATCCTTGAATTAGCTTCAGGGTTCACATTCAGGATTAATTCCATTATTAAACTTTCCTTTAATGACAGAATATTTAGAATACATACATTGTGAAATTTAGAGGGAATGGTTTCTATCTCAGTCACATCAATATCCTTGTACTTAATCCAATTCACCAGGGTTCTCCGAAAGAGACTAGTATTCAATTGAAAGTATTGATGTTTAGAACGCCTGGCCGTTAGCATCGTGGATCTTTTGATTATCACAACCAGGAATATGAATGAACAAAACACTACATTTAAAAATATCAACCATAATCAATCATTACACTACCACACATCAATGCACGTTTTGACAGTTATTTTGTTGGCATGTCACTGTTCGATTCTTTCCTCAGATTGAATGCTACTTATTTATTGGCAGGTTGCCCTCATATCTTTCAAAATGAGAGAAAATGTCACGAGCTGATCGCTTTCATAATTCAGTCAATGATCTTGTGGTATTGTCGCTTCTGACTTGAAGTTGCTGTGTGCTGCTTTATATTATGGTCTCTACAGTACAACACACTCCGTTACTTAAAAAAAACCCACAGTGTACGTGAGTCATAGAGCATCCGTTACCTGCAAAACATAAAGTACATCCACAGTATGAAGTTGTCAGTTTTATTCATCACCGGAAGGGCATCACACTTATGTGATTTGATAATTATATGTTATAAGGGGGCGGTTGGGTAGTCTAGTGGTTAAAGCGTTCGCTCGTCACGCCGAAGAACCGGGTTCGATTCCCCACCTGGGTACAATGTGTGAAGCCCATTCCTGGTGTCCTCCGCCCTGATATTGCTGGAATATTGCTAAAAGCGACGTAAAACCATACTCATACTGTCATTCATAAGGGACTGGCCACTGCAAATAATTAAAGACAACTGTACTGTATTATTGAGCTGGTTGTCAAATGTATTTTAAATATAAAAAGCAAATGTACCTTTACACACATTTCCCATGGTTGTCCGTTAAAAAACGGTGAATTTTGCAGGAATGTCAAAATAATCGATTTCATGATACCTAAATAGACCAATTATTACGACTGTCTACCACGGTGACAAGCAAGCACCTTAATGTACTTAGATCCGTCTGGCAAAGTTGCATGTCGATCACCTATTTCGAAAGCACAAACATTTAATTAGATTTACTTATCACCGGAGATCTTTAGCGGAAGCAGCGCTTTGCGAGAAGAGCGGATCCTGGAAAAAAATCGCTCAAATTTCAAATGAACTAAATTACGTATGAAAGTATAACTGTTATCTTCAGAGTTCCCCAAACAACTCATGCTTCCCCTGACGTTCTAATCAAACAACGACGAAAGGATCCGGGTATCCTCTCAGACCTCAGGTTTTCTGCATTAGGTATGATACCCTACTTCACAAGGATATTTGTATCATGGAATTATGTTTCAAATACATCGCTTCACAGTTAAGAAAAATACTCCAAAAGAACTTCAAAACTAGAAGCCCTGACTTACATGGTTTTAAACCGCTTTTAGCAATATACCAACAATATCACTGCGGGGCATACCCGAAATGGGCTTCCAACATTGCACTCATAGGGGGGTTGGGGGTGGTGTGTTTCAAACGCGGGCCTTCTGCTTGATGAGCGAACACTTTAACCATTATGTTTACAGGTGAATGGTGTCCTCTGATAGTATGTGGAAGCCCAATCTATTGGATATCAGTTGTGTGACATGACGATTGAATGAGCGCAAGCTAAGGTAAAGAAGTAAGAATAACATAGTTATACATGATAGATTCCTGATTGAAGCCCAGTACTGCCATCCAAACCGTTTTGATAAATGACAAAGGCACTGACTGGCCAACAACTACGGTAGAAATTAAAATAATTATAAATTATAGTAATTTAACAGCAGTGAGTAGTGCTATCCAGAGTGGTTTGGTATTTTTTGATCAGAGTTATTCACCCTTGACATCTTGTCAGAAAGTCGATTGAGCCCATATGTCTTCGTTTAGTCTTTTAGTTTTACTTTTTTTTATAGCTCAGGTTCGTTTCTATCACTATATTCTATTTTTTAATTTTCCATTTGTACCTAAATTGCAACTACAAGCCAGGAGTGTCCACCAGGTCCACTGCCTACAAATAACGTTATTCACGTTTCAACTAGCTTTGTCGTGACATGTTCACAGACGAACCGCCCTTTCATCACTCGAGCTTGATTTCATGTCCCCGCGAGACGGACGCCACAGTACGTCGACACAAATGCCAACTGTGAACAGTGTATATTACCTGTCACTCCAGTGTACGGTGAAACCCGCATTCAACGTGTGTTCAATATATCTGGTGCCAAATATCCTGTTCCCAAGTCACTTTTGCAATATGCAACGGCTACAGAAACTGTTTTTTACGACAACCGTCACTCAAAGAGTAGATACCAATACAAATTCCAAGTGTTACTTTATAAACTTGGAGTCACTGCGCCGAGCGGAGACTTTCATGTCCGACAACAACCCTTTACAGCAGCCCGTAAAGACCTGTGAAGTGTAAACATGATTAGCCAATACAAAGTGACAGTGGCATCCTCATGAATATGGTTCAATTCCCTGGAGAGAGGGAACGGTTGTTTACGGAGATGACGTTCACATGTTGCCCCTCTTATTGGCAAAGTACCCAATTTTGTAATATATTTACCCCTCAAGGCTGATTGTGACCAGGCACACTACTTATGTCATTAGTCAAATTCGCCGCAAACGAAATCACGCAAACTCAAAACTAACTGTGCCACATCTGTGTACAAAGTAGAGGGCAATAAGCAAGACAACCAGCTGTCTATCAGCGTCAAATCAGAAGGGGTCAATTTTTATCGCATCATTTTGTGCTTAGGAATACAAAACCTTTCAAGAGAAACCAAATAATGTGTTAATCACAAGCACGTACTCTATTTGTCTGTAATTTGTTTAAGTGGCATTCTAGAAATGATCAACTTCTTTATTTTGACAATGGCGAAGTTTCGGTTTATATTCTTATACCGTTTGCAAGCATATGGGGGAATGACGGAGAACACCAGTTTCTTATCTTGTATATAAACTGGTGTACACCATTATGCCCCGATATGCTTGACAACGGTATAAGAATCTATACCGAAACGTTGCCATTGTCGAAATAAAGAAGTTGATAATCCATAAAGACTTGTCATCTCTCTTTGTCTGTGGAGAACATTAAGTTCTCATTACATTAATGACACACAGCTGTAGAAAAACTGTTGTTTATTAGGTAAACTATGTTTAACCTACAGCTGTGGCAACGTGTGGTCTAAAACAAAAGCCAGAACACGATTTACATTCAACATAGACACTGAAGAAGGCTTGTTCCTGATTGATCAGAATGGATTAAAAACTAATTTCATTGGATACCGCAAAATTAACGGCCATGTTCACACAAAATCCTTGCGTAAGTGATATTGATCTATCGACAGTCCACGCATCGATGTACAGGCCAAATGCTGCCGATAACATATTGGCATTGTCTATGTTCGACATCAGAACAGCTTAACAAACAAATTGAAATCTATTTCAGTATGTATACAAATACGTAAAACTAATACCAGCCACTAAGTAAGGGTCATACAAATTTCGATCTAGGTAATGAGCAGTCTTTCAGACTGTCTTTCAATGCCGAGTCGTCTTTAACTAATTTTAGGGTAGTTCCCTTGGCAATTAACGCGTACAAGCAGGCTCCGGTCAAAAAAATAAACCATTGCGTTAGTGGTGAATATATTTTACTGATCGGGGTTGTCACCTTAGTAGTTCGGTCCATTTGTTAATGTGTAAACCGTTGACAATTCTTTGGCAGCTGTAGACAATGAAGAGTGACGGAAGAAGATCAAGCTCAGCGAGGTGGACATGTAGTCAATCGTAATTAATGTCGCTTTAGTTCCGAAAAACAAACTCGTTCGGCGCTTTTGAACACTGCTTGCGTTTGAGTTGAAAATCCTGCAGATGTAATCATGGAAGTTCAACTTTCAATTGGTGATGTACATCTTTGGAGTCTATAATACAATTTTGATGATGAGTTTGCATCTCCTTTGATATTCCACTCATTACTTTGAATTATGTTGAATATTTGACAGTTTTGTCAAGCAATGAAATAGTTGCTTACCTTTCATAATTGTGTGTTGTTGGTATCTTCCCATAAGACAGACCTCCCAAAAGACAGACTGCTTAAACAACACAGTTTATGGATGGTTGCATAAGGCTTAATTAAGCTGTACCCTTGATAATAATGGTATGTGCCCAGATAAATAAAATACAACATTAGGTATTAACTATAGCTTTTTCAATTCATGTAATGAATTATGTTGTTGTTTTTTCAATTAAGACATATTGCATCAACATATATGTACATCAACATATATTTGCCAGATCACATTTACTTGTGAATATTATCAAAAACAATAATTTATATACATGTACCTATCAAACATATGAGACCAAGCGGTAAGTCCCAAAACATCAAAGTCAATTTAGCTCTACCAAACTTTTATTAGTAGTATATTTGTTATTTTTAATTATGGCTAAAACTCAGCATAATCGCGCCAGCAGCTGAAGCGATGGTGTAAATCCAGCTAGGGTCCACGCAGGTAGCTAAAGCACTGTAAGTCCCCATGGGCCCTAGTATGGTGATCTACCTTCGGTTGTTGGTGATCTATAGCCCGTTTTTATTTTGTACTATCTATACTGATATAATTTTATGACAGCGTACTAGTTTTAAATTAACTTGTTCTCGTCACGATATGACCGAAATATTGCTGATGTGACGCTAAATATTAACTCACTCACTCACTACGAGACCAAGCACCATATTATTTTACATGACATGTTTGTCAGTGCACAGATAACACTTATTAACAAAGGCACTTGAACATCATCATTTTCTCCTTTCACCTTGTTCTTGGCATACAGATAGCCATCTAGAAGGGTGATCGAAAAAAAGTCATAGGAAAAAAGTCATGGGAAAAATAATAAGTAATAAAAACATCCTGTTCTCCAGTTATTTGCAAAAACTAATTCAACAAAAACTGTTATACAAATGTCCTATTCTCCAGTTATTTATACTTGTATTATACTTGAATAAATTCTTTAATTTTATAAGTTAGGTTCAAATGTGGTTCAGAGAAATTGATGATAATATTGTTATGACTTGTTGAATAAATACATTATCATACTCTGCTCTTCTTAGGCCAGCTCATTAATTAAATATGGCTGGACAGCATGGCTCAGCTAATTATTGTCCTCATTGAGTCTGTCTTATGGGAGGTCTGTCTTTTGGGACGTCTGTCTTTTGGGAGTGAACCGTGTTGTTTGTGTTGCCATCTCCTGGCTGTCTTTCTTCTATCCTAGGTATCATTTTATGCGTTCTGTTTCCTGCACAGCCATACGTTGCCCTTCATTGGCACACTGGTTAACTCTAAATGAACATAGATTCACCTGGTTGCCAGAAATGTAACCTCCATTGACCCATGTCAATTTAATTTAATTGATCAAACTCAATAACTGTTTCTATATGCATACACCCAATAATAAGACGTCTCGATTTTAACTCCATGAATTCAAACAATGTCAATAGGCATAGAATTTCAGTTACATTTAATTTATATGTGTAGGGAGGGTTATTTTATCAATTCTGTAAAAAGCACTATTAATATTTTAGTCATCATTTTGAACAAGTTATGGGTAGAAGTCAGTTTGTGAGTATGGTTTCATGTTACATTTAGCAATATATTGTATTGGAGCTGTTAAATCGAACCATAGCCTTTGACGTGTCGAGCAACCGATTTATCTACCACCCCACCGATTTATCTACCCCACCACCCCATGACTGTTTCATCATCATGAATTTGTATTCTAATGGGGATTTTTCATGATGCCTGTTAAAATGTCTTCTATGGAAATATAAAATCAGAAACAAAACTGTAAATAAACTTATATTATTTAGATACAATCAGTTTTGTAAACTTATGACGTTTTTACTTGGTGAGGTAACTAAACGGTAAAGTATGTTATTAATACATAAATTAAATGTTTCTTGCTTTGAAAACGATCAATGTACAAATCGTTTACCTACTGGAGAAAATAGACGATTTGATCTCGCCTTGGATTACGATTTTCTAAAAGTTTAAGCGCGTTTTGTTTCATCCATGGCGCTCATCTTTATAGAAAGTTTATGGCGATCCTGATTTCTTGACACGTATTCCTGAATTTCATTAAAGTGATCAGGTGGAGTGTTTAAACCGTGAACATATTTTAACTGGATGGAATGAAATATTCTTGATCTCGGTTGATGGTTCGGATTATGGCGTTTGATATGAATGGCTTCGATGAGCTAGCGTTTGGTAAGGTCCTTTTGGTTGTTGGCAAGAATGGTGATGTGAGTCCATTATATATGGTGATTAGGGTAATGATGATTCTCGTAATAAAGAAGTGTGTCTATTTTGAATATATTTTGTTTTGAACTCAATGTTTCATTTTTAAATGTTCTTCACCCATGGTTTAATACCGAGTGTTCTAACCTGTTCAAACCATGACACTAACACTTTCATTACATTCTACCATAGACTTTTCAGTAGTCTACTTTTAAACACACAGCAGAAAACTAACGTTGGCGTGCATTTTCAAGATCGAAGAAATTGCCATTTGGCGACAACAGTATATACCAGAAGGTCCAACAAAAGACATCGCAGTTGATGTTAGTGGTTTCTAAAACAGGTTAATTGCACGAAATCACAGTATCTTGAAAGGAATACTGGTAATAACAAAACAAAATAGACAATTTAAACGGCAACGGATTGAACTACGATCTGCGTAGGTTTCTGTATAAAGCACACAAAGAAGACTGCAGTTAGTATCCCCCGGCAACGTTACGTAATCTCATTATACTATTTCATGTGTAACTCAAGAACGTGTGGAGACCAGTGGTTCTGCTATCAGATCCAATATTTGTAGAACGGTCACAGTGTAACAAGAAGCTACGAGTAACACGTTCTCCAGCCAAGGTGATTATTCTCTTTGCAGACAGTTTAGTATTGGAAAAGTCTTACACCACTGGTGTTATTGATGCTTTGTTTTTAAACGTGGCTTGAACTGTGAATTAAGAAGTTGAGCCGTGCACAGGAAACTACTTATCGAACATTTCGAACAGGGTGAAAATAGAGCTGTCGAATACTTGCAATTCCGAAAAATGTTACTACGTATACAGTTGATTTAACGATTTGAAGATCCCATCCAGGGGCGTAGCTACCATTATAAAAAGAAGTCCGGGCTTACTCATGATTGTTGCTGAAAAGGTTGGGCAAGCCCTCAATACTATCTGAATATAAAGCTTTGCAACCTATCGGGCTTGCTCGAAAACATTAGCTTGCTACGCGCCTGCCTTCCAAGTATGCCCAAGAAGACAAGAGTAAACAATTGTTTGAGAGTTGCCTGGACGAAGCATTCACTTCCCCCACATCTGGCCACAAAAGTGACTCTATTCGACTCTGTAAGGTCAGTAACAAATAGGGCCAGGCCAGGTGGCAGACTGTGCATGCTGGTTTTTATACAATATTCCAGTTATATCACCTTGTGTCAGTTTAATGTGGGAGGAATGCCCGAACCTATGCAGTTCCAAGATGTATACCACTTTTGAGAAGCCCGACGAGGGGATTCGAACTCCATATAAGTTACTGGCGTTCACAAGGGACACAATCATTTACAGTTAGACACAGAGAGACACAGAGACCTCTTATTCAACTGGTCCATAGATGACCCCAATAACATGATTTCCAAAGATTATTCCGTCATCGTTCTTAAAGATGCATGGATGTCTATTGAAAAGAGATTAAACTTTGTCCATAAGATTCTAAAAGAATGCAAATTGATGCTTGATGCAAATGTGTACGACCCTTGTGACGTATGTAGACATATCGTCGCCTGAAAACCAGAGTGTACTAAGTCATAAAAACCTTTTTTCGAGAAAATCGATCTTGAAGTTTAGTACAACAATATCTTCTAAACTATTCAATCGAATTCTTTGGAATTTTGCACATGCATGGGACATGTCAAACAGTATAAGAAAATAGCGCATTGTACACTCAATATATTGAAATAAATAAGAAATTCACTAAAAATGATTTGAGATAGAACACTTGACCAAAGAAAATAGTGTTTTTTCTCGAGACCAAAGTGTTCTATGTGTCAGAAACACAGCTAAAACTCTGCCTTATTATTATTATATGATATTTTATTGTTATTTATTTTTTGACAGGTTGTATTTTTGTCGTTTAAACCTTTTTTACTTCCATAAGAACAATATTTAATGAAATAAAGCTGAAATAAGAACAAAGGTAAAATGTTCCATTTCCATGATGAAAATCACCTCCAAATTGGTAAATCTTATTGTGATCCAATTGTGCGTGCTCATTGGTCATTTGACAACTTAGAACACTCGAAAAATAACAACATGTGATTTTCATGGACATAGAACAAAATGAGTTTTTGAAGAAACACTTTCAAAGCTAGATAGCACTGTAAAAAGTTGCTAGTGTAATAATCTATGCTATAAAACCTAACCCGAACATACTAAATTTAATTTTGTCAAAAGTGGACTTAGAACACTTTCAGGCGACGATATATTTAATTACTTGTAAATAATTAACCAGTGCAATGCACTTGATCATGTGCATGTAGTCAACGTCTTAACACCGATATAGTAAAATATATTCATCAAGTTGGCTGTTGCCACCATGCTAATAGGTATCTCATGTAGTTGACAGAATGCTCAGCAACATAATGGAAACGCGGGTTGTAAAGTACATTATGCATGCAGATTATTTCTCAGCTTCAGTATACTTTCTATTTTGATTCATTGTACATGCACTTTCACGTGGCCATGGATGAAAAAGAAAGGTTTTGCGAGGCCTGCATGTTTTCTATGTTTGTTTTCAGAAATAGCCAAGGCATTAGATTAGAATTTGATTCCAACGTACAATCAGGTGATCCTGGTGTAAGTGCCATCACTTTGACAACTGAGAGTCTTTTGCAATCGCTTTTGCATAAACTATGCTTTGCTACAGAGTTTCATCATAAACATAGATTTCCCCTGAACTGGTATAAGAATTAATTTGAATCAAATCTGGAACCTTTTTACCTGATCTGATAATGCCGTTGGTAGTTGTACTGTAAATAAACGTAGGAGTGTCTTCATGGGATTCTGACATTAAATATATAATCCGAAACAGACAAAGTGTCACTGTGACTTATCTGAATTTCAGCATATTACATCAATTGAAGGTAACTGAATTCCTGCAATAGTAGCAGGTTTGTATTTTGTTGTCTGTTTGAAATAGAAACATGATAGCTGAGCTCATTCAAGGGTCATATAGATATGTCAAGGAGTTTTCAGAGCTATGATATATAATAAGAGGAAACATAAAAGTAATGAGAATGGAAATTCGAAATGATTAAAAACACGATTTAAAGTTCAGTCTGATACTTAGTGGATTTACGAGTGGATCTGATCGTTTCGTTACATTTCAGTTGGAGGAATTCTCCATTTCAGTCAAGATTCATACGAATCAAAAATACCTTTATAAGAAGTTCAGAAAACGTTTACCATTCTAACAATATATAGTTCATTTGTATGAACATGTATCAAAGTCCTTTGTCTGAAAAGGAAATTTGTGAATCAGTAATTCTGTATTTTTCGTGGACTCGTGAACTTGTTACCCATTGGTAGAAATCATTCCCAGCTTTTTAATGTGTTTCCTGCGTTTATACAATCCAAATCTGCATGGTCGAAAAACAACACCTACGAGCCCTTGTTTTAACTACCAGTAACATTATTTCAAAAGCAGCGGTCACATCTTACGGACACGCACGTAGTTGACCGTAGTGGGGAATGAACGTAGTAGACCCGTATTTGACCTTAGTTAAACGTAGTTCGACGTAGTTCAACGTAGACCACCGTAGTTATGACCGTACCTTGAACTTCTGCAAACCCATGATTTGGACATGGTTAGACCAAGACATTTCAACAATATCTTTACGGTTAGCTTGAATGCCCGAACCCTACTGTTACAGAAGTTTGAACGTGGTTGACCCTAGTCCTCCCTAGTAGACCGTAATTGACCTTACTGCACCGTTGCGATGTCCGTAGTACACCGTGGTAACATGGCACTACGATCAAACTACGGTTTACTACGTTAATCACTACGGTCCAGTAGAACAACGTTCATGACCGTAAGATGTGACCGCGGCTTAAGAACGACCAAACAAGGCGAAATGAAATTGCCGTCTGGGAATGTAGGAAGACAAGTGGAGGTATTCACAAGTGGAACTTTACTTGACGTTCTACAATGCCAGAACATGATTTGTTTTGTTACTCCACCTTTATACAACTAGTGAAAAAGAGAAAGTAAACTTATACTTTTTGAAAGTGTAGCGGATATTCCACCAATAGGTGCCACAACTATTGATATTGTGAATGGTTTGTTTGTTGGTTTCTCACAACATGACTTCCGGATAACTACTGCATTAGTTTCAATTTGGGAATCAACCCGTAACAGTCTTCTGATGCCAACATTTCGAAATTGCTTGGCACCTCAGAAAACAAATTTTATTGCATTTCATATGCCGTGGAAAAAGAAAAGTTTCTTTTCATCTCAGTGTTTCAATAAGTGTTTCATCAACTGAAAGGCTTTGTACGTTAATCCATGAAGGCTAAGGCTGCCATTCAAAGGAATTTACTAAATGTGACACGTCGTTTGTCAACATGATGCGTGATGATACCCCATCATATATGTCATTTACATGGTGTTTTTAGCACCTTGCGCGGGCACCCGTGAAGAGCCACCTCCTCGTGGTGGGTGCTGGGTAACGCTAAGCGCTCTTCAACCCCACGTTGTGGACCCGGGGGTATATTTGGTCCACCAACCTGTTGGCCGTGGGTTGCGCCCCTGTGTCGGTGGAGGGCGGGAGTCTGGTGGTTGAGGGCACTGGGTCAAGGAACAGTGTTCCTTTGCCCAACACACAACTTCGCCCCTTACTTCACCTAGACGGGTGGTTGAATGGGCCCGGTTCAACCAATCGGCTTGTCATGCCAAGCCCTGCGTATTATTTTGTATTTGCATATAATTGTTGAATTCCGAAATTGTCGTTTCAATTTAGGTCTTGGCCCAGTTTGTTTATCAAGCTGAACCTTATTTCAAAATTAGTTGATTTTATAAATTGCCTAGAGTTTATGCCCAGAACGCGATGGCTCATGGGCAAATCTTGTGGTACATTATCTGTAATGTTACTGCTTGAGTATACCCTCTTGGTATCCTTGGTGCCGCCTGTTGGAGGCCCGCAGGCATTAGGCATCGTCCCTGTTGACACTCCATGGTGGGTGGGGATCCAGGAGGGTGAAACACAAATATATTACCATGGCAAACCAAAACCCCAAAAAGCAAAAACGTTATCACATTGATGATACTGACGATGAGGATGATTCCATTACCAGACTATGTTATTCCGAACGTAACAGATGGCCTCGATTTATTGTTGCTGAATCAAGTGAGAAAAAGTTAACTACTTGTTCTCCCTTTCTACTAGAAAAACAATTCAAGGAATTGCTGGGACTGTCAAAAATGTTACCAAAACTAGATCGGGTTCAATTCTCATAGAATGTCTAAAGAGAGAGCAAGCGGCTAATCTTCTGGAAGCAAAATCATTTGCAAATGTCTCTGTCAAATGCTATGCTCACAAGTCTCTAAATTTTAGCAAAGGAATCATCCGAGACCGAGATAGGAGTCTTGCTGATCTGTCAACTGATGACATTGTTAGTCAGTTACGTATGCAAGGAGTGGTCGAGGCTAAACGTTTCAGCTTTAAGAAGGACGGTATATATTCACCCTCGAATACTTACTTGCTAACGTTTGATGTACTCTGTTTACCTCACTCATTTAAAGTAGGATGCTTCTCCATCAAAATTGACATGTATGTTCCAAATCCTCTGAGATGTTTTAACTGTCAGAAATTTGGCCATGGGCAGAACCCTCACTTGTTCCACCTCTTGGGATAAGAATCCAACAATATATTTTAGCTGCTGGGATTGAGTTGGAGAATACATCTCCTTCCCGTCTTCTTTCTTCTCCTCCTTGGCAATTAGTGAGGCCACAAGTTGACCTAACACTGACAAAGTTTAAGAAATCAGAAACTAACGAATTACAATATAAACAAGAATATAATCAATTAAAAAGTAAATATAATACATATAAATCCTTATTTACAGATGGGTCCAAGGATGGTGGTGCGGTGGCTTGTGCCACTGTCATTGGATCCAGAACAATCTCTTCTCGACTACCAGGTAACAGCTCTATTTTCACAGCAGAAGCTAAAGCCATGTTAACAGCTCTTAAATATAATAATAAACACCGTAAATATAAACAATATATAATATTGTCAGATTCTCTTTCGTGTCTACAGACATTTAAAAATCTTTCTTGTAAACATCCACTTTTATTAGAAATTATTGAATTGTATAATGAGCTTGCTACTGGCCAGTGCGACATCGTCTTTTGTTGGTTACCCAGCCACGTTGGCATTTCTGGGAACACAATGGCTGATCGTGCTGCCAAGGCAGCACTAAATAAATCTGTGACACCACTTCTTATTCCATACTCTGATTACAAAGCTGGCATTACAACTTACATCCGTGATCTGATGCAGAAGAAGTGGGTATTAATAAACTACATGAAATAAAACCTTATATTGGTTACACTCACTTGGGTTGTCAGTCCAGATTTGAGGAGGTCATTATGCGACGATGTCGCATTGGCCATACAAGGTATACTCACAGATACTTGTTGAAAGGTGAAGATTCTCCGTTTTGTATCCCTTGTGATGGGAGAGTCACAGTCAAGCATCTCCTGCTTGACTGTGTCGAATTCTCCATCATAAGGGATAAATATTTCAATGTTAAAACTGTTCAGGATCTTTTTAACACTGTTCATGTTCATTTAATTCTTGTTTTTTTAAAAGAAATTGATTTGATTAATGATTTTTGATTAATATGTTCTGTAAATAGATGTATTTCAATGATTGGTAGTTTAGATTGTTAACTTAGATTGTTAGTGGCTGTGCCCTCAAAGGCGGTTAAAGTACCGTAAAATTATTGTCCTCCTGAGAGGGTACGTAAGTCCCAAAACTTTCAAAGTAAAATATAAATTATCACATTTTTAAACGTAGTGTTTTTGTTATTTTAACTGTTGGCTAAATTGTCCTACAATCGCCTGTGGCTGAAGGGATGGTGTAAATCCAGCTAGGATCCATGCAGGTAGCAAAAGTAATGTAAGTCTCCATGGCTCCTAGTATGGTGATCTACCTTCAGTTGTTGGCGATCTATAGCCTATTTTTATATTGTGTTGTCCCCTATAATGTTTTAGATTAAATTACTAGTTTTACATATATATCTGTGATACTCTAGTTGGTTTACTGTCCTTTGTCGGCAGGTTTTATAATCTCTCTATATATTCTATTTCAATGTCAAGTGTTCTCGTCACGATATGGCTGAAATATTGCCGATGTGACGTTAAATAATAACTCACTCACTCACTAACACCTTGCGCATTTGATTTGTTAATGACTGAATGATGGTCAAACCAGTAAAGCAGGTCCTACAAACACCTGGTGTCACCACATGTTTTCAGCCATCAATTTGTGCTGTTGATGTAGATGTTTTGCATTTAGAGAATAGCATTAGAAATAGATCAGAAATACGTGTCACTCCTCCTTGAACCATCTACTGTTTCTTTGTACAAGGTCCGTCGAACGAACATGCCATATAAAGCTTTAGAAGACACTGTTGCTTTTCTTTCAAGAAATGATGTAAACACTGCCCGACTATTTCCATATTCCCAGGGGTGAAGCACGGGGATGAAATATACTTTTCTTCACAGAACCTCTTTAATAGCCCCCCTTGACATCTGTTTCCTATATTTGCTTGCGAGGAACCAAAGAAAAATGTCATTAATTTGGAACTATAAAACTCGAACGCCAGAGAACAAACAGTCTTGATTATCTCTCGAATCTCGATTCTTTTGGGTGGTATAGGCACAAATGGGATGACAATTATATAAATGGATCACTGACACAGAGTGAGTGAGTTAAGATTTACAGTCACATCGGTAATATTTCAGCCATATCGTGACTAAAACAAGTTAAAAATTCACCATAAATACATGTAAATTGTAAAAACCTGTCATCGAAGGACAGTTAAACCAACAGGACTTTCACAGTATCAAGAAATAAAACTAGCATCGCTCTCTAAAATTGGATTTTAAATAAGGACAATACAATATAAAAAATGGCTATAGACAGCCAACAACTGAAGGTAGATCACCATACCAGGGACCACACTGAAACAGAACAATGCATTCCTGGAGTGAGAGGGCTTATGTTGTATGAACGTGGTGCTAACTCAACATTCTCTGAAGGTTCCTATCCACAACTACTACATAACAGTGTAAAATATTCCTATATTATTATAAAAAGTGACAAAGGCATCAGGACTGTGGGAACATATATCAATTTCATGGTCACCGTTCGTGGGATAGTCTTATGCCAAAACGACGCGACACCCGCGTAGGAATCAACAAATTATATATCCGTTTATACCAGCAGTCAATCTCACATGGACCTGCGTGGATTGTCATTCAAGACATGATGAGGTCGTATTACCCACAGTCTGTGTACTGACGGATATATGATTAAAACAGATGGTGACGACCTCAGGTGCCTCTCTTGTGAAAGTTTCACCATAAAGCTTATTTTGCTTGAATGTATGACTTTTCATTTGCAAGGGACTCATAGTATTAAGCCCTAAACCTGAAAGATCTGTTAACCTCTGCGAGCGGGCATCTTATTGTCAACTATTTGATTGTTGGTTTGTATTATGAATTGAACATATGTATATAACTAATTGCTTGCTTTTCAATTTTAATATGCAGTCTTAAAATGCTGCAGAGTATGGACATTACTCACTGGTTGAGTTAAATGCTCCTTACTGTACGCTTGTACATAATTATTGTCATCACCTAATTTTAATTGTTGACTATTTTGTGCAAGATATTTTAGCATTTTATCAACATGCTTTGCGATTCCATGCGCAAAATGTTATATTTCACTGGACAGGTCATGTTACGCGCAAGGTCAGCCTGTTTTGGATTTGATACAGTCATCATACATCCTTGATTCACATACCAACCTGCATGGATTATGGCGATTCCTGGTGCAATACCAAATCAAATTGTGGCTAAAGCTGGGGTGTTATCAGTCTGCTGTTCAAAGTCAGAGTGAGAATTTTTCAAAGAGTAAAAGCCTCTACAGAAGACACAATTCCTTCACCTCACCGATAAGAGCTTAGAGGCCGCCGTAAAACGGTCACAGAGCGTGCTGACCCTGCGTTGTACCGACTTACAAGTCGTAACTTTTATGAGCAGCTGCACTGACAGCAGTTTGTTAAACAATGACTGACAGGGGGATTGCTTGGGGATATATTGTATCTCGACCTATCTGTCGAATGTTTTTGACAGTTGATCTTAAACCTTGATTACTGTGAACCGGAATGTGACATTACAGCAACGACGTCATGCATCTTTACGGATGAATCACTGTTACTTCTACACAAAGTCGATTGAGAATGTGTCTGGAGAAAGGTTCAATAACGATTGAAGTTCGAGTCACTTAGAGTGGCGGATCTGTGCTTGTCTTTGGTGGAATCCAATATATTCGCGAAACATAACTTTTGAGTACTCTAGCACGTCAGTCAGCGGACGTAAGGACGTGTTGTGGACGATACCGGTCTACAAAATGCCCACAGGATGTATGTATGGATTCCTTCAGCTGGAGTGACTTTAAATTTTAACTCACTCACTCACGCACTCCTTCAGCTGGAAGAAAATGCTGAACTTCACAAGACCAGGACCATTAATGAAGTGGGGATTTTTGCAGCAGATGGAGTGCGTTTGATTTTACGTCTCTTTTAGAGCTACGGGGATTCCAGATAAGGGCGTCACACATTGTACCCAGGTCCGGAATGGATCCCAGGTCGTCATGATCAGCCACCACCAGGTTACCCAAAAGCCCACAAGCAGATGGAATTAATGGACGGGCGAAAAACTGAACTGATCTGCACCGGCTTGTTTTGAACCGTCTAACGCTATCAAACAGGTAAATTTACAATGTAAGGTTAACCAAACGACACTGTTCATCGAAGGATATTCCTATTTCATGACGCCATTAAAGAAAGGATTGCGTTTTAGGCTGATTCTGTGTATTTGGAGAGTTATATTGTCAGTAGGTTACAAAAGGTCAATACAATTACACGCCGAGCAACACATTATACGCCAAATACAAGGTAACGGTTAAATCATGCTACTTTACAAAGTCACAAGTATCAACATAATGGTGGTGAGTGCCTCATGGCTACACGTACTGATAGGATGGACCGTCCGGATCAGCGCACCTACCTCACTCATCCTCTACCCAGATCACATAGAGCCGCCCTTGTTTAACACGCCAGACATTGCATGCACTATTCGAGCCATATGACTTAGTCCGTAGATAATCGAGTCTGGCAATCAAGCTCCTGACCATCGATTTACGCATTTGGAATGCATGTCAGCAAGCCTGACTATCTGACCTCCCCATTCACCTCCTGTGCCAAACCTAGTTTGTTGAAGACCCAAATTCTAAGCCAAGATCTTCAGGAGGTTAAATATGGATTTTTGTTATGAGATAGTGTTGATAGGCGTTTCCTTTTTCTCCAGTGTGAAAACAGTCGAACAAAGCACATTGTGCAAGGATTAATCGGCGTAAAAGAAGTCTTTCCACTCTGAGAGTGCGATTATGTGAAATTAAACGCTTCTGAACTCGTTTTAGATATTGCCATATGTGAAGGATCAAAGGCGGTATGCTCCCACTGATGATAAAACATTGAAATACATCAAGTGTCAATTGTTTGCTGGAGTTGGAGATTACTTCTGTGCCAATATTGAACTATTATAGAAGTAAACGTTTCATCTTCAAAAGAGGAATTCTGCAACAGCAAATTCGATAGATATTTAAACATAATAGTCGTACAAGCCTGCACACACACACCTACACACACAACCATACATACAGTACAACCAGAAATTATTGAGAATTTAAAGATGGTAATTTTATATATGTTTTTCACTCATTACTCACGTTTTAAATGTGAATATTAGCAGAACATAACTCCAGATTCAAAGACAGGTGAACAGTTAGTATTTTGTCAAGTCACCATGGGCAGCAATGTAGGCTTCAATGCGGCGGGGCATACTACTGATCAAAGAAGTTAGAAAGTCGTGGTCCATGCTGTCCCAATATCGGACCACCTCTTCTTTCATTTCAGCAACATTGTCAGATTTTTTCATTCAATCCCTGGATCTGTTTTCACGCCTGAGTGTCGGTTCCTTTGATCTTACGTGGTGTATGTGCTGGAAGACAACTGAGTGTCGGTTCCTTTGATCTTACCCGTTTATGTGCTGGAAGACAACAGTTTTGTCTTATAGGCACCCATGAAGGGCCACCTCCTCGTGGTGGGTGCTGGGTCACGCCAAGCGCCCTTCAACCCCCCGTTGTGGACCCGGGGGATATTTGGTCCACCAACCCGTTTGCCGTGGGTTGCGCCCCTGTGTCGGTGGAGGACGGGAGGCTGGTGGTTGAGGGCACTGGTTCCAGGAACAGCGTTCCTTTGCCCAACACACCACTTCGCCCCTTACTTCACCTAGACGGGTGGTTGAATGGGCCCGGTTCAACCAATCGGCTGGTCATGCCGAGCCCTGAGCATTATTTTGCTACACAAATTGTTAAAATATTTTGTCAGTGGTCTTGGCCAAGTAATATTTCTCTTGGAATATACAATTTGAATTTTGAAAAACATGCATACATTTTCTATTTTTGTATTCTGCCTAGAGTCCTAATGCCCAGAAGGCGGTGGCTCATGGGCCAATCTGGTAGGATGTATCTTTTCAAGATATTTTCTGCTTGAGTATACCCTCCTAGTATCCTTGGTGCCGTCTGTTGGAGATCCACAGACATGAAGCATCGTCCTTGTTGACGCTCCATGGTGGGTGGGGAGCTAGGAGGGTGAATCATATATATTTCTAACATGGCACCCCCAAAAAAAACGCTCTCACGAATCAGATGATTCGTGTTCATCGGATGATGATATTGTCTCACCTGTCAACCTTGACCATTGGGCACGATTTCTTGTAATGTCTTCCCCGGATGGCAATCCTCTACCTTTGAATCCATTTGCCATAGCGAAGGGCATTGAAGGATTAGCAGGAGATGTCAAAGAGGTGAAAAAGCTGCGATCTGGACATCTACTTATAGAATGTAAAAAACAGATCCAATCTCAAATTTTACTTTCTACCAAATCCCTGGCTAATGTTCCTGTGCAGGTGTCCCCTCACAGAACCTTAAACAGCAGTAAAGGTATTGTCCGCGATTTTGGAAGATGCCTCTCAGACATGGATGTGTGCGACATTATTTCTGAACTTCACTCACAGGGTGTTATTGATGTAAAGAGATTCACTTCCAGAAAAGACAATGAAGTTATAAAGACAAATACTTATTTGTTCACCTTCTGTGTCCCAACACGCCCGGACTCACTCAAAGCAGGCTATTGCAATCTAAGGGTAGATGCTTTTATACCAAATCCCCTTAGATGTTACAGTTGTCAAAAGTATGGACACGGCTCTAAATCATGCCGAAACCCAGCTGCCTGTCATAGATGTGGTGGAAAATGTGACAATAGCTCACAATGTAACAAATCTCCTTCCTGTGTTAACTGTTCTGGAAACCACCCCTCATCTTCCAAAGATTGCCCAACGTGGAAATTACAATCTAAAATTTCACGCATCAAACATGAGCGTAACATTTCTTTCCTCGATGCAAAGAAAGTGGTTCTCGCTCAAGAAAAACAAGGGCCATCATATGCAACTGCTGTTTCTGCCTCATCATCAACTCCTAAAACTATTTCTTTTACTTCAGTAAGTTGCCAGACTGATTACACTTGGACTGAGTCATCTGCTCCAACTTTACTGTCTCCTACAACCCGGAACCGACCCTCTCAACAGACATCTTCATCTCAGACAACAACTACTCGTTCCAATGAAAAGAAACAAAATGCAAATGTTAATTACTCAAAGCAAAAAGAGCAATCTGGCCGTGTACCCAAAGCACAGAAAAACCCTTGTTTTCTGTTTAATAAGTTTGGGGTGTTAGAGGACATGGATGTGTCCTCTCCTCAGAGCACCCGCTCCCGGAGTCATTCTCCGAAGAAAAAAGACCGTGAACGGTCTCCCATAACTCCACCTTAAATGACTACTAATCCCTTAATACAATGGAACTGTAGAGGTCTTAGGAATAATTTAAATGATTTACAACTATTACTTCAAGATTTCCAACCATCGGCTATCTGTTTACAAGAAACATTCTACAAAAACATTGATACAGTTGACGTAAGAGGCTATACTTCCTACAATGTATTCTCCCCTCCTGGAGCTAAAGCAACTGGAGGTTCCTCTATCTTACTGAAACGTGGTATCATCCATAGCCCTGTCCATCTTACTACTCCGCTTCAAGCTGTTGCTGTCCGTGTAACTTTGCACATTGCTTTTACATTGTGCTCACTGTATCTTCCACCATCTTCTTCTATACAACAGTCTGAACTTCAAGCTCTCTATGATCAACTCCCCAAGCCCTGTGTTATTATGGGCGATTTAAACGGACACAACCCACTTTGGGGTAGTACTCAGATAAATGCCAAAGGGAAGCTTTTAGAAGAGTTCATTTCTAATAACAACTTATGTATTCTTAATGACGGCTCAAACACATATTTACATCCTGGTACAGGTACCTATTCCGCTATTGATTTATCAATTTCAGATTCTGTACTACTAAACGAATTTGAATGGTCTGTCCACGAGGACCTCTGTGGAAGTGACCACTTTCCTACCATTGTACAAACAGTGACTCCTTCAGATGTTCCTCCTTCAACAAGATGGAACTTTACTAAGGCCGACTGGTCTTTATTTCAAATGCTTGCTTCTAATAAATTCAAACCTGATCTGTTTATTGACGTTTCTGATCCTATACAACTATTCTCTGATGAGCTGAAGAAGATAGCCGCTGAATGCATTCCTAAGTCCTCTACAAATCCACACATTCGTAAACCATGGTTTACTGATAACTGCAAACAAGCCAGGAAGGCACGGAAGAAGGCTGAGCACTATTTCCGTCGCCATCCTATGGTCCATAATTTGAATAAATTAAAAATTTTAAATGCTAAGGCACGGCGTACCTTCAAGCACGATAAACGTCAATCCTGGCGAACTTATGTATCAAAAATAAATTCACGAACGCCGATATCAAAGGTATGGAATATGATCCAGAAAATAAAAGGTAAGGGCGCTCAATCGAGCATTAAGCATCTTAAAGATGGAGAAGAATTATTAGCTAGTAAATCTGATATTGCAAATAAACTTGGCGAAACTTTGGCCAAACACTCTTCCTCATCGAATTATGTACCTCAGTTCCAAAATTATAAGAAACAACAGGAAAAGACAACTATTAATTTCAACTCAGATAATGGGAAGATTACAATGAACTATTTTCTATTCATGAGCTTCATACTGCTCTTGACCAGGCTCATGATACTGCTACAGGGGCTGATAACATACATTATCAGCTTCTGAAGCACTTACCGGAATCATGTCTAGAGACTCTTTTACATATTTTTGATGATATTTGGACATCTGGAAACTTTCCTTCTTCATGGCGCGATGCTATTATTGTTCCCATCCCTAAACCTGGACGTGACCATACTGATCCTTCGAATTATCGACCGATCTCACTGACTAGCTGTGTTTGCAAGACCATGGAACGCATGATAAATAATCGACTTGTTTGGTACTTGGAAACCAATAACCTTATAACGGATATTCAATGTGGTTTCCGTAAAAACAGAAGTACTATCGATCATTTAGTGCGTTTAGAATCCTTTGTTAAAAATGCCTTTATTCAAAAACAACATGCAGTGTCGATCTTTTTTTGATTTAGAAAAAGCCTATGACACTACTTGGAAATATGGGATTTTAAGAGATTTACACGATTTTGGATTGCGAGGCCGTTTGCCTCAATTCATATCCAAATTTTTAACTGACAGACAATTTCAAGTCCGCGTGGGTTCTACCCTGTCTGACCATTACAATCAGGATCAGGGTGTTCCACAAGGCAGCATTTTGTCTGTCACACTTTTTAGTATCAAGATAAATAGTTTGTCCAAGGTTTTAAATAATTCAATCGATGGGTCGCTGTTTGTGGATGATTTTAATATTTCTTGTCGCGGTAAGAATATGCATACTATTGAACGACAACTGCAATTATGTTTGAACAAAATAAATAAATGGTGTCTTGAGAACGGCTTTAAATTTTCTCAGTCAAAAACTAATTGTATACACTTCTGTAGAAAATATAAGCCACACAAGGACCCAGACTTAAACTTAAATGGCACTTCAATCAAGGTTGTCAAAGAGGCCAAGTTCTTGGGTCTAACTTTTGACTCCCATTTAACTTTTCTTCCGCATATCAAATCCTTGAAAAATAAATGCCTGAAGGCACTTGACTTATTGAAAGTAGTTTCTCATTCAAAGTGGGGAGGGGATCAAGCTACCCTGCTCCACCTATATCGATCATTGGTTCGCTCGAAGCTTGATTATGGCTCCATCGTATATGGTGGAGCCTGCAAAAGCAACTTAAAACTTCTTGATTCTGTCCACCACCAAGGCCTAAGACTTTGTCTTGGTTCCTTTAGAACCTCTCCTATTGATAGTCTATATGTTGAAGCAGATGAGCCTTCTCTTACACAACGTCGGATAAAATTATCCTTACAATACATTACTAAACTATATTCTAGCGAGTCTAACCCTGCATTTAACTGTGTCTTTCATCCCCTCTATGAGGATTTATACAATAAAAAACCTTCTCTTGTTCCGCCTCTTGGGCACAGAATTAAGCCATTCCTGTCCGCTGCCGGCATTGAGCTGGGAAATATAGCTCCTTCCCGTCTTCTTTCTTCTCCTCCTTGGCAACTGGTTAGGCCTGAAGTTGACCTTACTTTGACACAGTTTAAGAAATCTGAAACTAATGAATTACAATATAAACAAGAATATAATCAACTAAAATCTAAATATAATACACACAAATCCTTATTTACAGATGGGTCCAAGGACGGTGGCGCGGTGTCATGTGCCACGGTCATTGGATCCAGAACAATATCTTCTAGAATACCAGATAACAGCTCCATTTTTACAGCAGAAGCAAACGCCATATTAACGGCTCTTAAATATATTCAACGACATCCCAAACATAAACAATATATCATCTTTTCTGACTCTCTTTCTTGTCTTCAGGCTATTAAAAATCTTTCTTGTAAGCATCCACTTTTATTAGAAATTATTGAATTGTATAATGAACTTGCTACTGGCCAATGCGACATCGTCTTTTGTTGGTTACCCAGCCACGTTGGCATTTCTGGGAACACAATGGCTGATCTTGCTGCTAAGGCAGCACTCAACAAATCTGTGACACCACTTCTTATTCCTTACTCTGATTACAAAGCTTGCATTAGAACTTACATCCGTGATCTTATGCAGAAGAAGTGGGATGCCCAAGTAGGTATCAATAAATTACATGCAATTCAACCAACCATCGGTTATACCTACTTGGGTTGCCAGTCCAGATTTG
This sequence comes from Haliotis rubra, assembly GCF_003918875.1. Lineage (NCBI taxonomy): Eukaryota > Metazoa > Mollusca > Gastropoda > Lepetellida > Haliotidae > Haliotis > Haliotis rubra. The sequence goes on from NW_025767634.1 coordinate 2,011,928, forward strand.
AAGAGGTCATTATGCGACGATGTCGCATTGGCCATACGCGTTATACTCATAAATACTTGCTAAAAGGTGAAGATCCTCCGTTTTGTATCCCTTGTGATGAGAGAGTTACGGTCAAGCATATCCTGCTTGACTGTGTTGAATTCTCCATCATAAGGGATAAATATTTCAGTGTAAAAACACTTAAGGATCTTTTTACTACTGTTAATTCTCATTTAATTATTGGTTTTTTTAAAAGAAATTGACTTCATTGATGAATTCTGATTAACATGTTCTGTAGATAGATGTATTTTAATGATTGGTAGTTTAGATTAGTAACTTAGATTGTTAGTGGCTGTACCCTCAAAGGGGGGTTGAAGTAGTGTAAAATTATTGTCCTCCTGAGAGGGTACGTAAGTCCCAAAACTTTCAAAGTAGAATTTTCACATACCAAGTTTTTAAACGTAGTATTTTTGTTCATTTAGATTTCGGCTAAATTATCCTACAATCACCAGCGGTTGAAGGGATAGTGTAAATCCAACTAGGGTCCATGCAGGTAGCAAAGGTACTGTAAGTCCCCATGGACCCTAGTATGGTGACCTACTTTCAGTTGTTGGTGATCTATAGCCTATTTTTATATTGTGTTGTCCCCTATGGTTAAAATGTTTTAGACTCTATTACTAGTTTTACATGTATATCTGTGATGTTCTAGTTGTTTTACTGCCCTTCGTCGACAGGTTTTATAATACTCATACATATATTCCATTACAATATCAAAATGTTCTCGTCACGATATGGCTGAAATATTGCCGATGTGACGTTAAATATTAACTCACTCACTCACTATAGTATGCATATTTTTACCGCAACAAGAGATATTAAAATCATCCCCATAAAGTGATCCATCTATTGTATCATTTAAAAATTTGATAAACTGTAAATCTTGATACTAAATAAAGTCACATACAAAATACTGCCTTGTGGGACACCCTGATCCTGATTGTAATGATCAGACAGGGTATAACCCACGCGGACTTGAAATTGTCTGTCAGTTAAAAAGTTAAATTGAGGCAAAACGGCCTCGCAATCTGAAGCCATGTAAATCTTTTAAAATGTCATATTTCCACGTAGTGTCATATGCTTTTGCAAGATAAAAAAAGATAGACACAGCGTGTTGTTTATTTATTAGAGCGTTTTTAACAAATGATTCCAAACGCACTAGGTGATCGACAGTACTTCTGTTTTTCCGGAAACCACAGTGTATATCTGTTATGAGTTTATTTGTTTCCACGTACCAAACAAGTCGATTATTTATCATGCGTTCCATGGTTTTGCAAACATAGCTAGTTCGTGAAATAGGTCGATAATTGGACGGATCCGTATCATCACGTCCAGGTTTAGGTATTGATACTACTTAAGCGTCACGCCATGTGGAAGGAAATGTCCCTGACGTCCAAACATCATCAAAAATGTGTAAGAGCGTCTCTAAACAAGATTCCGGTAAGTGCTTCAGGAGTTGATAATGTATGTTATCAGCACCTGTAGCAGTATCGTGAGCTTGCTCAAAAGCAGTATGGAGTTCATGAATAGAAAATGTTTCATTATAATCTTCCCCATTATCTGAATTGAAATTAATAGTTTTCTTTTCTTGTTGTTTTTTATATTGTTGGAATTTTGGCACATAATTAGACCAAATATACCCCCGGGTCCACAACGGGGGATTGTAGAACGCTTAGCGTTACCCAGCACCCACCACGAGGAGGTGGCTCTTCACGGGTGCCAAAAAGTCAGTGTGTAGGGTAGGGACAATTTAGATTTTGTTTACATAATAAATATATAATATCGTCACGCCGAAGACAGGGTTCGATTCCCCCTTATGGGTACAGTGTGTGAAGCCCATTTCTGGTGTCCTACGCCGTGATATTGCTGGTATATTGCTAAAATAGGCGTAAAACCATACTCACTCACTCACTCGGAACTTGGAAAAGGACTTAGTATCGCCGTGATATGTATCCAGCCTGGTGGATACATGTACCTATGATGAGATCCCGGTGCTGAGTTAAATACAAATTGTAGTGATGAAGGGCGTAACCGTTCACTGTTTTGATGAAAACAATACAATATATGCAGTCAAAACACCCTGTGTGAGAACGTATTGGGATTTGAAGGCTCAAAAAATAGATCCAGGCTTCGACTTTGGTCCCCAGTGCCTCATGTTTTACAGAACATTAAATGCGTTCTGTGAATTGGCCGATTGCCTGTCATCGTATCGAAAGGTCGTTAACACTTGCTCGAGGTATTTAGAAATATTGATGACTACAGCACAAACATGCATACTTACTCACACGAGAACTTAATTCCAATCTTTTAAGCTAATACAGATAACTGATCACGCATTTACTTGGGCAGGCAATATTGCTCGTTTGATAGTAAACACAGACATGATTTGTGAAGCACTTCCTTTATTGTGTAGATTGAAACTTGACAAGAATGATAAAGAGTGGTCAATATATATCCCTTGTGACTCATTCACACAAAAAACTGATGCTCAGACTGAATGAAGACGAATAGCATATTTGCACACAAAACCCCTCGTGAAAATACAAATGGTGCAATATACATGATGAACAGTAACAAGGCCCCACAAATGCGCAATATGGAGATTCTGACTGAGAATTAAACCGTAGATGGATCTTGCAACTTGAAAAATTATGGGACATTTAGGGAATCTGAATTTATCTGATGATGATGCTCATTTAGTGGGCAAAGACATCCCATGTAGTTGCCTCAGCATATTGATATAATAATGGTCATCAGGTCATATGACCTGAGGTAGGGCTCCTTGGAAATTCCGGAAAACTGAGGACATGATCTTGCAAGCTGATGAAACAGACTTTTTCTTTTCTTTGGAGAGACGATGAATGTTTCCACTGGCAGATGTTTGTTACCCTAAAGGTGAACCCAAGACCGAACCATGACAAATAGCTGAGCCAAAACAGTCCGCTTGAAAGTGATGAGCGTTTCTCACCGGGAGTCAAGGCCTAAAGAAACCAGCGTTTTGAAACCTTTATCAACCGCATTCATTCCCTGGAACGTAGTCAATCTCAACGTCCCAGTACTAACAATGTCACGTCAGTTTAGTCGTCGATCATCCATAATATTTTTATGTGTTTAATCAATAGCTTCCTCAGTGAGGTAAGGTGAAATTGGGTTTTACGTCGTGCTTGAGAATATTTCGCTCATATGACGACGTGCATGCATGTGTACGTGTATGTGCGGCTGATTGTACTAGCCCAGACTTAAGCTGGTTTTATAGTGCTAGCCCACTGAGATATTATGCCGCAGTGAAGCATGAACACCCCACTCAGACACATTATACTGACTCCGAGCCGACCAGTCCTCGTTGTACCCATTAATGCCGAGCGCCAGGCAGGGACCAACAAGGACCATATTTTAACGTCTTTTTGTTATGACGCGGTCGGGGATCGAACCCGCGACCTCCCGGTCTCCGGGCGGACGCTCTAACCACTATACCACGGAGTCGTTCAATTTCCTCAGTGATGGCAGTGGAAGGTTTTCCCTGGGTGGGATCGGTTCCCAATTGCGCGGATCGATGCTCATGCTGTTGATCACTGGATTGTTTGGTCCAGACTCGATTATTTACAGACCGCCGCCATATAGCTGGAATATTGCTGAGTGCGGCGTAAAACTCAACTCACTCACTCACTGTGTGGGATCGTCTTGCAAGCTGTCCCCCTCCCCTCCTAAACTCAGGCGGCCACGTAACCCATGCTAAGAAGTTAGCATCATCTCCTACATTTAAAGCTGACACGATGTCCACGCAGATGGCAGCTGGAGCCATTTCAGTTGGAGATGCTTGATGAATGATTTCATACTCAGAGAATATCCAGCTGAAACCTTTAATATAATATGAAATATTGTAGATATTGTAGGCATAAATGCAAGCCGTTAAAGGTGCACTTTCGAGTGTAGATTTGAATTTAATAGAAATAAATGAGAAAACACATCATTTGGATCTTTGCATACATTAGATACAAGTATTCAAAATGATGACACAATTCTGTACAAGAGTCATGCTTTAGATTTCCGAATTATGGAATTATTCTTCACTTCGAGCAATATACCATCAACTCCAGCTCAAGGCGTCCACAATTGTTAGTTGCTCCAGATAATGTAGATTACATTTAAATTAAACGTAACGGGTTCATCATTTATCGACTAGTTCAGCCTTTCTAGACATGCTCGGGTGGGCATTTAGAAGAAGGTATTAAATACAACATCCTCCAACGTTCTCACAGGTGTACCTATACATTCCAGAAATCTGGTCCATGTGTTTCTAACAATTGTGGAACCCTTGAGCTGGAGTTGATGGGAGATCTCGAAACCTGGTCTTTGTGTTTCTATTTCCAAACATCAACCAGCTGGACACATGGCAGATGAAAACAATACTTAAACATGAATAAGGAGAATGAAAGAGTGATTCATGTTATCATTCTCAACTGATTTATGGTGTAGATTAAGTCACGAGCTTCGGGGATGGTTTTGATAAAGAAGATCAAGCTGACTTGGATATTTATATGTATGTATTATTATATTACATCAAGTCATACGTTTCCAGAGTGGCGGTGACTGAGATAAGACCGTAAACGACCCCTCAAACCAAAATCATGTAAATCCTTCAAAATGCCATGCTTCCAGCTAGTATCGTATGCTTTCTCGAGATCAAAGAATATCGATACTGCATGTTGTTGATTTACTATAGCATTTTTAACAAAGGATTTTAGTCCTACCAAATGATCGATGGTAGTTAATCTATCGAAGTTAATCTATTATTTACCATTCGTTTCATGGTTTTACAGACACAACTCGTTATGGAGACAGGTCTGTAATTAGACGGATCAGTATGATCCCTGCCAGGCTTTTGGTATAGAGACAACAATGGCATTACGTCACGAAGTCGGGAAATTCCCTGAAGTCCATATTGTATCAAAAATATTTAGAAGAGTTTCCAGACATGATTCAGGTAAATGTCTCAAGAGCTGATAGTGTATATTATCAGCTCCTGTTGCTGTATTGTCCCATTGTCTGATTTAAAATTAATTCTTTTCTTCTCCTGTTGTTTCTGATGTTTCTGAAACTCAGGGACATAGTTGGATGAAGACGAATGCTTGGCGAGAGCCTCACCAAGTTTGTTGGCAGTGTCAGCTGTATCAGTTAATAAATAATTATTGTTACCGTCCTTCAAATGGTGAACGTTAGATTTTGAACCTTTGCCTTTTATTCTTTGGACCATGTTCCACACCTTTCAAATCAGTGTGCGTGAATTTATTTTGGAAACTTATTTAAGTCAAGACTGACGCTTGTTCTGTTTAAATGCACATCGAGCCTTGGCACTATTTCTTTTTACGTTATTTAAATTGTGAACTGTAGGCCTTCTTTCTACACTTCCATGTGTGGTGTTGCAGAGGACTTAGGAATAGTTTCATTAGCAATTTTATTCAGTTTTTCCGAGAACAACTGAATAGGAACTACATCATTGACGAAAAAGTCAGATTTCAATTCGTCAGTACATAATGTCTGAAATATAGTCCAGTCGGCCTTATTTAATTCCGCCTTGTTGCAGGAGGATCATCATTAGGGTTTATAGCTGAAAGTATTATGGAAAATGGTCACTTCCACATAGGTCATTGTGGACTTACCATTCAAATTCGTTTTAAGTATTGGGATCTGTTAGTGACAGATCAAGAGAAGAATATATTCCCGTACCAGGATGTAAATATGTGGCTGATCCATCATTAAATATGCATGAATAATTATTTGAAATAAAATCCCCAAGGAGTTTACCTTTTTGTTAGTTGCGAAACTTCCCGACATAGGGTTATGTCCGTAATGATCACCCATGATGATACAGGGCTTCGGGAGTTGGTCGAATAGATCCTAAAGATCGGACTGCTGAAGAGCAGAAGAAGGAGTAATATACAAGAACAAAGCGTAAAGGTTATCTGTAAAGTAAGTCGGACAGCAACAGCCTGAAGATAGCTTTTTAAGAGGAACCAGGCTATGGATAACACCCTGCCTCACGAGAATAGAAGCGCCGCCAGTTGCTTTATCACCTGGTGATGAGAATGAAATGAAATTAACTGTACCGACGCCAGTCACATTTATCTGTACTTTTCAGGTATGTCTTTTGTAAACTAAAAGCCGATTATGTAAAGTCTGGAGATCGTGAGTGCATGGCAGCGCTACTCCTAAACCCAGTTTGTGAAGGAGCGATCTCCATGTCAAGCGGTTCAAAAAGATTCTGGACCGCCACAGAAGGTGTTATAGGAGAAGGCTCCTCTAAATGTTGAAGAGCTCTGATCTTTCTTCTCAACTTTTACCTTCCTTTGCGAGTGAGGTTAGCAACACTCTAAGTACCTGGAGTTAAATTCAGTGTCTCATGTTTGTCCTGGTTGGGTCTCCTCAGTCTGGGAGGCTGATGAGCGCTGACAATCGTGATGATTGAGTCGTATCATCAAAGGTTAGCTAGGCATCATTTATCCAAGATATGTCTGATGTCTGACAAGCAGATGAAACAGTTGCAGCTTTTTTAACAGAAGAAGGAGCAGGAGAAGAAACTGTAGCAGAATATGTAAGACCTGAAGCTGGTCTTGTTTGAGCCAGAACCATTTTTTGGCTTCAAAGTATGATATATTATTACTGCATTTCAATTTCAGGAATTTGCTCTCATACTCAGATTTTGGACAAGCTTTCGGCACACTTTATGTAATTAGTACATTCAGTACTTTCATAAGCTCCACTGCAGCTTGAGCACACTGACTTGCCAGTGCAAAACCTCGCACCATGTCCAAACTTCTGGCATTTGTAACACCGGAGTGAATTTGGTACATATACCTCCACTCCGATACTGTAGTATCCAGCTTTTATGAATTTGGGAAGAGTAGTCAATGTAAAAGTGAAAAGGTAAGTATTTTTTTTATAGAAGTTGATTCTTGTTTCCTGCTTAAACGTTTAACTGAAGTAACTCCCTGGTTTTTCAACTCTTTACATTCTCTTCTTCTGTCATATCTTGGGCGGTGGGGTAGCCTAGAGGTTAAAGCGTTCACTCGTCACGCCGAAGACCCGGGTTCGATTCACCACATGGGCACAACGTGTGAAGCCCATTTCTAGTGTCCCCCGTCGTGATATTGCTGGAATATTGCTAAAAGCGGCGTAAAACCATACCCACTCACTCACTCACTCTTCTGTCATATCTGAGAGACAGCGGGCCCTGTCTCTAATGGTACCTCTACATGTTTTGGGAGATTTGTGAACTGAAACAACAACCTCTGTAGTCCCAGCACATTGACAGACTGTTGCCTTCGTAAGCAATCAATTAAAAGAGAACCGTTCCGGAGACGAATGACATTTTTTACCTCTCCGCAGATACCTTGGATATTACCCTTGGAGACGGCAAATGGACTGATCTTTAAAGGATTCCCATCAACACTTTCAATAGCGTACACTTTGGTATCAGGAATCATTAATGAAAGGAAATATCTCGGACATATGAAGACGTTTGCTCGTTTTAGATGAACCAGATTGAGCGTTGGTAGCCATGGTGTAATAATATAATTCACCAACCCTGCCCCAAGCCATCATCGAATGTCAACAAGGACGGTATTGCAGTGGAAACCAGACTGCAACACCAGGGTTACAGGGATGTTATACTCCAGAAAATACAGACTTGAAAAGCCATGATATCTTAAAGAGTAAGTGCCAGGCTGGTTCTCCCTATGACACTTTTCTAAAGAACACGGAATTCAGAGGTCTTAGACTATATAACCAGTTTGGCCCATGAGCCACCGCCTTCTGGCAGAAGACTCTAGGCAATTAAATGTATCAATGTTTTGTATACTAAAATTACCAACACCCACTAATTTAATGTGCGAAAATACTTTCTGTGCACAAGGCATGGCGGGATCAGCCGATTGATGGAATCGGGCCCATTCTGCCACCCGTCTAGGTGAAGTCAGGGTCAAAGTGGTGTGTTGGACAAAGGAACGCTGTTCCTGGAACCAGTGCCCCCAACCACCAGCGAACCGTCCTCCTTACGACCAGCAATAGGTAGCTGTGGACCTAATCGATCCCGGGTCCACACGGGGGAAGGGGGCGAAGAGCTATTAGCATTACCCAGCACCCACCACGAGGAGGTTGCTCTTCAAGGGCGCCTTATACAAACAGATTTATTTATGAAAGGAATATAAATAGTGAGTGAGTTAAAATTTATAGTCACATCGGCAATATTTCAGCCATTATGTGACTTAAAAGTCATAAATTAACAATAATCACAATTACATTATAATACACCTGTCAACGGAGGACAGTAAAATAACTAGATTATCACAGGACGAAATTTAAGACTAGTAATTAAATCTAAAATATTTTACCTATAAATGACAATGCAATATAAAAACCGGCTATACATACATACATACATTTTATTTCAGTAATGAAATATAAAAACCGGCTATAGATTGCCAACAACTGAAGGTAGATCACCATACTAGGGACCATGGGGACTTACAGTACATTTGCTTCCTGCATGGACCTTAGCTGGATTTACACCATCCCTTCAGCCGTTAGCAATTTAGATATATCTAGCCATACATTAAAATTACACATATTCTACGATTAAAAAACGGAAAGTTGAAACTTACTTTGAATGTTTTGGGAGAATATAAATAGCCATATGGGGGATACAAATCATACTTGTAGTTTTTCCTGGTGTATATATTTCAGTTCTCTCTTTCATTTTGCTGTATAAGTTAAAAACATTCATACTGAAAGTACTTTGCAAGTGCAATTACACTTTTACGAATTCAGTTTCCAAGACATATCAGTGACGTATTCATTGATCGGGATGCCACACAATTTCACTATTGAGAAAGTTGTCGTTGCATATACCACCGTCTACATGTATGTTTAACTAATGAGTGAGTGAGTTGGGTTTTATGCCGCTTTTAGCAGTATTCCAGCAATATCAAGGCGGGGGACACCTGAAATGGGCTTCACACATTGTACCCATGTGGGGAATCGAACCTGGGTCTTCAGCGTGACGAGCGAACGCTTAGACCACTAGGCTACCCCACCGCCCCTTTTATCTAATGAAGAAAATGTGCAAGAACATATTGCAAGATGAAGGTCACAAGGATTAAAGACATTACACCGATATGAAACAATTTTCTTATACTGAAACTGTCGATAGTTCGATGGTAATAAACTATAAATTTTACCGGATCATATACGTGCTGTTTGATCAAATTAGGAAAATATTTATTAATGGTTGGTTTGAAACATACACTCAACTACGCGCGTACACACGCCGAGAATATGTTGTGTTGTCATCGACGGACCTGACAAAGATAATATTTAAAAGACCTTTGTTGGGTAACAGCACTTAATCAATACATGATGAACATACGCATTGATATAAATTACATATGTGAACCAATATTTCAGTAAACACCTGAACGTGTATTTTTTTCACGTAATAGTTTTCTGTCAAGCAGGTCAATTAGTGCAAGCATGTGGCGCATTCAATGAACAACTCAGCTATTCTGGTGAACATTCACAATACGGGTCTGAATCATTATTTTAAACTTATATTGGTCTCTTTATTCTCTGTCTATCGGTCAAGATTTTGAATTTAGGTGATTAAAAATGTGCAACTGGTAGAAGAAATGTGATATTGAAACCTTCAATTAATTTGATTTTTGTTCGGCATATCTGCCAAAAGGTTCGGTTGTTTTGCAAGCAAATGTCAGTGTGGCTTATTTAACTTATTGTTGTCGTTGCTCTTTTTTAAGATGGTGGTGTCAAAGAAGCAGATCCTTTTCTGTGAAATTTCCTTTTTTAATGAATATAACAAAGAGGTTCGTGCAAGTTTCATTAGAAGCGTATGGGGTTTCCAGGATTCAATAACATTCGACAATTAAAAAAAACCCCAGACAAACAAACTCTCACAACTTGAGAAGGGAAATTATGTTTGAGAAAAAAAACCCGCTTTACTCACAAACACGGATACTGTGCCTTGTGTTCATTCCACGTGAAGAAAATGACAACTACATGGGAGATACCTTCTTTTTCACTTTTAATTACATCTGACCAACATTTCACCCGAACGTTTCAGTCAGTGTTACGAAACACATAATCGGAGAAGCGGCCAATAGTAAGAGTGTTCGGAAGAACCTAAAACAGGAGAGTGTGTGTGTGTGTGTGTGTGTGTGTGTGTGTGTGTGTGTGTGTGTGCGTGCGTGCGTGCGTGAGAGCGTGCGCGCGTGTGTGCAGGGATGCATCCTTGCCGACTGACTGTGGTTCACGTCTTGTTTCATACATATATTCGTTACCCAAATCATGTAGATTTAGTGTGCCGAAAACCAAACTGTGTCTTTTTTAATTAAGTTTTCTTATTGAATTATATTGTTGTACAAAGGTTGCATTAGTATATATATTTTAACTCAAAGACCTGATGAACGCAACGATAGAATGTGTGTTCGTGTCATGAGAGATTGTAAGGAAACCCTAGTACGTGAGCCGCACCCTCAACATTGACAACATTGTAATGATCAACGATAGTACAAGTACATGTACATCTATATGCATTGATACACTGTACAAATCTTTGGCACCATCCAAAAATCACATATTGATATTGATAGTTGTTTTTCAGGAAATTAAAACACCATGTTCAAAAACTAATGACTTCATGACAAATAATGAAGAGGGTGCTTTAATTTCGCTCTTCAGACAACTGGACAACTCCGAACAGCAACAGAACAACCTGACACAGTTGAACACAAATTTCATAGCTTTCTCTGTTTATGAACATTTGCGCTGAGTGTAATTGCAAATGTATAATGTATAAGCCACAAAAACAATAACAGTGAAAGGAATATAAGAATGTGTGTGTAGCAGTATTAGAATTTTGCACTTAGGAATAAATCTTGTCGTTAAAGTCTTCCGGGGATGTAGTACTTGTTAGCGTGACCTGTCAAGTCAGGATGTTGAAATCGTTGAAAAATAATTAGCAAAAAGGGTGATTCTTTTTAAGATTTAATAATTCATTGTTAGTTAATTATAACGGCTTGAAATAAACATTTTACAAATTAGCTTTTCAGCTTTTATACAAGATAGAGACGAGACTGCGATCTATATGGATGCTCGAAAGAACACTGTTTCTCCGAATGCCGCCACAAGCTAACATGCTGGACTTGATCCTCCAATTGTATATCCGGTTTTCAATGTTGACTGCGTAACATCCATAGGTCCCTCCTTCAAACATCAGTAAGTACAATATTACAAATTCAATGTATGTCGTACAACGTGTAACGATGACAGGTGCGCTCCATGACTCACATTATGGATACGTCCAGAAGACCGTATGATGGTGCAGTCGGACCTGTCTCGTCCTCATAACGCTCGACCTGTGTACTTTACCACCCCCACCGTCTCTTTAATTCATGTCGGATGCTGCCAGTTTAACTCAAAGATACTGAGCAAAACGGCTCGGGGGTTAAAACTAATGTCTCAAAAACTTGTATGTACTCGTGAAGACTGAGCACACTGTTAAATAAAAGAATCTCTAAATATTTCCATGATCCCAAAGTTTTCATGATGCATCTATAAAGATTTACAGCTGAACATTATGCACCTTCTGTGTTCCTCAGTTTCACAAATACTTCAGATGTATAAAGAAAAACGAGGTCAGAACCATTATCTTAATGTAATATGCTTTCAGAACGACCACTCTGTTAAACTGGCAGTGAAGATGGAAAATTTAAATTACCAAACATACATGTTTGATTTTGTGCAAAACATACAAAAGAACCAGAAACAACATTTCAATATTTAATGCTAGCAAAGTGGATGATGATTCTATTTTCTCGTCGAAATGTTTATTGATTCACTTGTGAGTAACCTCAAGATGGTGGGAGAAAGCAAGCACTTTACCTTCATTCACATAGCTTTATTGATTCCACACAGTTCTGGGTAGGCTACAATCAAGATGCTCATCCCAACATGAGTTGCAATCAGATGCATGAGCTGAATGACAAGGGCCCTCCTCGCATTAAATAAGGTTTATTCTGGTAATGTTTCTTAACTAGGTTCTTACGTAGGCAGCTTTTCTCGTCAAAGCTCCTTCTCTACATTGTTTATGAATTGTTAATAACATTTGCCTGCACACCCATCTCTTCATCGTGACACATGATACAATTGCTATGAAGGACGTAAGAAACTATGATGATAATGGCTGTTAATCTTCCGAGTTTCGTAAGAAGTGAGGTCTTCTTCGTCAAGCCTTTTAGTAACCCGATTCCACGTTCAATCAGTACTTAGGCCCTGACTTGCCATGATTAAACCCTCTCTGTTAAGGAGATAAGTGAGTATCACGAAAAGCAGTCGTTAGCCATCTGCACAGAGGGTACACGGCATCTGTAATCTGTCTCAAAGTCCCTGAACCATATGATTTCCCCTTCCGTCCAGCCTCTTTTGTATTGCAAAAGCCTTGATTGAAGTAAGTCAAGATTTTCCCCAGTTTCTGAATAACCCATGTCACTGACGCTCCTTTGTAATATTTTGAATTTGAAAAGTGTACTGAACCGCATAAGAAAGACCACCCCGATAGAGGTTTCTTAAACCACACACTTTTATTCGGTCTAATTAACAATCAAAACCGAGGCAAAACCTGACAATTATGTTATGGTTAACACAATTTCTGGAATTACATTTAGAGTTCACACAAACAAAATCACCAAAAATGGTATCATTATGATACCTCAAAGTCAGTATCGTGTGTGACCTCCATGGGCATCGATGACGGCGTTGCATCGTCTGTACACGGAAAGAATTAGCTAGTTGATGAAGGCCATATGCACTTGGGTCCATAATCTGCGAAATGCCTGATCGAGTCCAGCCGCAGTTGCCGGCGTTGGTTGGAGGCCATTCAGTCTTCTTTGAATCTCTCCCCAAAGATGTTCTTTCGGACGTAAATCCAGACTGAGTGCAGGCCATTGTAGGGTTTGGATGTCTTAGGAGGTCCAGTGGTGCTCTGGCAGTGTGGACACAAGTGTTGTCTTGCTGGAAGATTTTCTGATTTCTGTGATGTCCAAAATGTGATACATCAGTGATGTAAAAAATGTGGTCAGTATAGCGAACATCTGTCACTTCCTCGTCCTGGAACACACCGGGGCCAACTCTCTGGTTCAGATCGATTGCACCGACAACATGATGCTTGGACCACCCCGGGAGTCTCTTTCAACAATACACGCATTGGAAAACCGTTCAACACGCCTTTGCCATACTCTCACTCTGCCATCGGCTGCCGAAACACTGTCGATAACGTCAATTGCGATGCTGAGTTGCTTAGTTGCCCATTGCTGTCGGTGTTGGCGGTGACGAGCAGTGAGGACAGGACCACGATATGATCTGTGATAGCAGAGGTTTCTTTCGCGCAAACGTCGACGCACTGTATCGGCAGTAATGGGTCTGTTTTCGGTCCCAGTGGTCTAGCGTGCTGTTTCCCTCACTCCGGTGAAGCGATCCTGCAGATGGTTGCGCACAATCTGTCGGTCTTGACGTTGTGATGTTACTGCAGGTCTTGGATGCTGTTAGTGGCCTGATACCGCTCCTGCAGTCGGTAGATTGTCCAAACATGAACATTAAAATGATTGGCTACCCTCCGTGCAGTCTTGCCAACTTACTATCGGCCCAAGGCTTGCTACCCTCCGTGCAGTCTGGCCAACTTGCTATCGGCCAAAGGCTTGGTCCTTCCGATATCTTGTAAGGCGTGGTATGGCGATTGTGTCAACACAAGAATGATTTCAGGCCAGTTTGAGACTCGCCTCCATTGGTAGGGCTGACACGATGTGCACGAGGTTTTTCATTTTCACGAATATCATACGGAACCTTTTACAACGTCTGCCTTTTTAGGTGTTGGTCGATATGCTCTTTCCTCAGAAAAAGCACTGTTGTTGGTAATAACTGTCAATTTGGATTGAAAAAAAACACGTTTTCAAAACGATACAATCATAATAAAAACACCACGTTGTAAGGTACAATTTTGCATTTGGTTTTAAAAAGTGACGTTTCTTTTGTGGTTTCGGTATATTTGTTTCTATGAAAACATATATATTCAGAGACTGAGCGTTAGTCTAGCAGGTTCCAGTGCGATATTGTTGACATCGCCGCTCCATAATTGCCTACCGTTTGGACACAACTCCGAATTTCGACGGATTCATGCCGGATTCAGCAATTATTTCGTGACTGAAGTCTCAAGGACTAATTTGAAGTGTTCTTTTTTATTGCCAAGAGCTCTATTCTTATGCTAAAATCATCGGCATGGGTTGATGTACTGTTATATCTACTACAATAAGTAACAGAATAACAGTGTCATTCCAAACGATTTTTTAAATTCATAATCTGATGTTATATAATTCTGCATTGCTTGAAAAGCGCAGGTCTAGAAACTCGAACACTTTCAAAACAACAACACTTCCCATCAAAGTTGATGTTCTGATCTTGTCTTTTATTTACCTGCAGCCTCGTAAAGATCTAGGTTAGAACTGGTCTTCAGCAACTCATGCGTGACGTACGGAACGGGTGGTCAAACTCGCTGACTTGCTTGATATATGTTATCCAAGCAGCGTTATTACCTAAATACCGCTGGAAATTGTTGAAAGCGGCGTTAAAGAACAGACACGTTTAACCCACAACAATACAAACTAAGTACACACTCATACATCTGCATCATATGATCATACACAATCATATGATCTCATATGTTTCGAACAGTAAATATAACTAAAATCTTATATCTGCATCGTTTCGGTTATTCTTTCCTCTTGTGATAGGCCTGTGTTTTTCAGTAAGCTTCCCGATTAGACTTGCTTCCAAGTCTACATTTACTGCCAGAACTCCACTCCCTCCACTGACTAGTGACAGGATTCCAATTACAACACTGTTTCACAATCAATGAATTAGCACAAGGTCTTAACACGAGTTCTGAAAACTATACATTTTAGAAGCTAATTAAGAATGAAATTAGTTTTCTTGACCTACACAAGTCTATCAAAGAGTATCCCGCCAAGGAGTGAGTGAGTGAGTTTAGTTTTACGCTGCTTTTAGCAACAATCTAGCAACATTACGGCGGGAGACACCAGAAATGGGCTTCACACATTGTACCCATGTAGGGACTCGAACCCGGGACTTTAGCGTGACGTGTAAAGGCTTTATCCACAACGATATACCCCTTCGCCCCCATATCCCGCCAAAGGTGTGACTGGAGTAATATTATAACATCAATGAGATAACTTATGTCAATTATTTCAGACCGCCTTGCTACTGAGGATACAACTGTTTTAATAAAATATTGGATCAACGTTTTCCGAACGTTGGCCCAACATGTAAACGCTGTGTCGTCAAGTCATCATGACAGTCATAGCCGTCTGGCCCACCTACGAAATCATGTTTAGACCGTACTTATGACCGCCCGCAGCATCAGGGCGTATGTCCTATTAGTGAAACGACTGTTTGGAATCGATATCGAGACCATTACATCTGACCACGACGTCTGCGGTACGTGCAATCATGCTGCCACGCCGACCAGCTGCCTGACGTTTAAGACAACGTCTCAGATTCAGGTCAGCTCGATGTGGGTCTTCCCGGTTGATACGTCCAGGTTTTATCATGGCAGCAGTGACGACTGTCTATCGACCACGGGTGGGACGTGGCGGGATTGGTGTGGCGAAGCATTACTGCTCATTACAGAACTCCTCAAGCTGTCATGGATGTCACCTCACTATACAAAGCACACCATCAAGTTGGTCATCAGTACACAACGGAACATCCACAACACTCCCTTGGCCTGCTCCTCCAACAAGTGCGGGATGCAATGAGCATGAAACGTCATTCCAGATAGACTGGTGAATGTGACTGGTCAAACAGCAGAGGTCATTGTCCACATCAGGATTGACAACCCCGAATCGTTTCTCAAAGTCTTTGAGACGAGTGGGGCACGTTGTCAAGTCACTGCTAATGATTGACAATGTTAAACCAACTAAAATTTTCACCCATGCTACTTTCACACCGAGATGATGTGGTGACTATCATGATTCAATGTTTCATGGACCTCGATATATTGTTCTGGTTATGTATGTTTTCCCATTGCAGCAATGAATAGGGTCTTTTGTTTACCGTAGTACTTATAATACGCCAGGTATGTATGGTTATGTTACACTTCATGTAAGGGTGGCATTAGCACACGATCTGTTATGCTACTCGAGACATAACAGTCATATTAATACCGCGACTGTTTCGTCTACGTACTTTCAGTTGTTTTCTATTGTTCGTCCAAATATAGGTCCAGAATAGATTTAGAAGACAGGTTAAAATAATCAGATGTCAAACACAAATGAACAGGCAATACCGCATATGTATTTGGTTTGACAAACATATTTTTCCTGATAATTCACAGTTCGAGCTTTTTTTATGATTTGCTGATTATATAATCAAGGGAACGAATAAGGGAACACATGAAAGTTCAAGTGTTCCTTTATTCTTTTCCAGATTTCTCAATACAGGTATGTATTGCACTGTGAGTCAAATTCCGGAAATAAAGAACGAAATACTTGTACTTCCACGTGTTCCCTTATTCGTTTCTTTGAGTATATATGCGGAGTCAATCATATATTAAGAACATATATAAAAGAAAGAACACAATAATGTGGTATAGAGGTTATCATTTATTTGTTGAGGTCGATAGGATGAACTGAGAATAATCACAATACCATGCACCCCCTGTTCAGAAAATAACGTAAATACAGTGTCAAGTCACAAGAAATTGAATCTGATGTTTCAAACGTTCAGTAGCGTGTATGGCCACCCGAGCGTTCACAACTGCCACGCAATGCCTCTGATGCGTGTAAATACATTATTGGGGAATCGGCGCCATTGTTCCTGCGAAGCAACACCAAGGCCCTGCACATTCTGGGGGTGGTTCCAGAGATTGCGCAGACTTTTACCAAGAGTATCCCAGATTTAGAAGTTGGTGAGTAATAAGAAGGTAAGAACATTGCATCTGGGAAATGTCAAAGAATGGGATTTTTACAAACCAAGTCAAGTGTTTTCTTCAAATACCATCGTTGAAAAAGAATCGTAATATTATAAGATTATTGCAGGCGTAAACGATTTAAAAGGGGGCTTACGGTCTGGATGAGAAACGACAGTGTAAAATTATTAACTACCACGTATCGCACAGTGCTTTACTTTTAATAAAAAACATTGGTCAAAATGTAACATGAAATTTGATATACTCAAATGGTCACAACCGTATGTTCATATGCAATCTTATAAAGGTTGACATTGATTCAACTTCAAAACACATGTTTCCACTATACATATAGTATGACCAGAAATTATTGAGAATTTTAGGGAAATGTTTAATTGGATTTCTAGTATAAACAACCTTGACCAGCTATCAAGTGCTTGGTTTCATTCAAGAGAGCCAACTCCGTTAATCCTTTTTCATTAGTTTGTGAAGAGTTATCCCACTTTGTTTGCTTGCTAGCAGACGACATTTTCAGTGATCCTCAGTATGGATGATTTAGAGAAGAGGAAGTTTTAGATTTTAGAGTATTATAACAAGGACATCAGATCAGATACAGTGATTTCAAGTCGAACAGTGAGTGAGTGAGTTAAAATTTATCGTCACATCGGCAATATTTCAGCCATATCGTGACGAGAACAATTAATTGGTACACATAGTAAGTAAAAGTAAATTATAAAAGCTCAAGTCGAACAGGCATCCCTTTGTCAACTGTTTATCGTGTTTTGAAATATATTGCAAATGGATATGCCATGAGCATCAGGGAGGTGCAGGTAGGCCCAGAAAATTGACTGTCGGTGACAGGAGGCGGCTTGGATTTCTTGTTTCTAAAAACAAACGAAGGAGTAGTCGGAGTCATATTTTCCTTATGGCCTATCAACTGGTGTGGGGCTATTCTTGCTTGGGAAGTAGAGTTTGTTAAAATTATCAATATTAACAATATACATTCATGAAAGTTGTAGTGAGTGAGTGAGTTAAAAGTTAACGTCACATCGGCAATATTGCAGCCATATCGTGACGATTTATATCCCGTATCGTGACGAGAACATATTTGACATTGAAATGTAATAGGTGTATATTTTTAAAACCTGTCTGCAAAGGACAGTAAAACAACTAGAATATCACAATTACAACTAAAACTAGTGTGGAAATTTAAAACTAATAGCACTATTTGGACAATACAATATAAAATCTGGCTATAGATCGCCAACAACTGAAGGTAGATCACCATGAGAGTTGTAACGGACTTGAGTACTGTTGTCCAGCGTACTGAAAAAAAATACTTCCATTTTTGTGCAGGACATACTGACCCTTTCCGCACCTGGTGTACTTTACACCAAACGGAATTTGTTTCTTAGGATAGTCCAGACTGGGTATTCTTTTGCACTGACGTTCTATATTTAAGATTTGACATTTAAGATTTCATGACTGACAAACAATTTAAAGTTGCTGATTACCACAGTAAAACCACGTATTACTGCCTCGTTCCGCTTATTATAGAGACAGACACAGGATCATATACATTTGTAACACTACACGTCGCGTAAGGGTACTTAAAAGGTGGCATTACATCTCATAAGCATGCAATAAACATTCGGTCGGCTGAGTTACGAAACAATAACGATTGCACCAAAATATACAATTATACTTTATATGGACGAGATGGTTTTGGCGAGATGACGACACATATTTGGCTGATGATCTTAGTTGTGTGATTGTCTCAGGGTGTAGGCGACAAAGTGTTATTTCGTAATCAATTTACAAATGTTTCTGTAAATATCTCCTTCTAAGAATGGAATAGCACAATTGTAATTATTATTTTTTTTATTATACTAATATTTGTATAGCGCCAATATCCTGCTCAGCTGCTCAAAGGCGCTTTGTTTTCCCCTCGACCATCGGCTGTCAATCTCAAACGGCACATGGTATTATCAATCTCAACTCCCTGGGGATCATACAGCTCTTCCAGCCAGTATGCGCACCGAGTTAATATGGCGTTTCCCATCCTTACGAGGTACCCATTCACAGCTAGGTGGACTGGGATACATAGTCACAGTACTTTGTCCAAGTTTACTGCAGGTTGCTGTACCCGCAACTAGGTGTTTGCACGTATTCATGTTGCCACCTTCTGGTCATTTACCAACGGATTCGTGGTTTATTTTAAGTGCACAGGATTGTGGACTGTACACTAGGGGTTGTGACAACACTGAACGACTCTGAACACAAGTAGACTCCAAGTTTTTTACACCTGGTCACAGGTTGGCTCGATCCCGGCACCTTAAGCTTGCTGGAATACTAGCCTGGCGCCTAAACGTTTATGGCGCGAGTCTTATTCGTGAAAATCATGATCAACTAGGAACGATCTAAGCAAAATAGCAAAATAATAGACATTAATAAACGTTAAGACTAAAGAATAACCAGTCTCCGCCGAGCATATTCCACTGGCGTAAAGGACAAATGGTCAAATATGAATGGATAATTGACAATGAGTGCAGTCACTGGTGTTTGCCAGAAGATAAGAACCATGTCCTGCCCTACAGGTTGTATTTGTTAGTTGCCTGACGCCTCTGCGCAGAGCTCCTTTAACGGTCTACCTATTTTAGCCTTACGTCCATCCTTTCACTCGGACCCATGTATCATTTATAAAGGACGCGCTTCTTACAGAAAAAGAACTGCATTTAAAAATGCTGTACTGAAGCAGCCCGACGTCCATCGTACAAGATTAAAGTTTACAAATGTTACATAATAGCCTTTAGTGCAGACCAAATTATTTTGCATGGACGTGCAACTGTGGACCGTAATTGTTTAATGTTGTTAATTGGGAAGCGTTTCAAAACCTATGTTGCGAAAGATAATTATGTAGTTGAATGAAATCTTCAGTGACATTTACTTTATCATGCTAAGCAGAGTTGAAATCGGATCAGCCTAATTGCATCTGGGAAATGTCAAAGAATGGGATTTTTACAAACCAAGTCAAGTGTTTTCTTCAAATACCATAGTTCCAAAAGAATCGTAATATAAGATTATTACAGGCGTAAATGATTTAAAAAGGGCCTTACAGTCTGAACGAGAAACGACAGTGTAATGTATTAAGTACGTATCTCACAGTGCTTTTTCTTTTGGTAATAAAAATGGTCAAATGTAACATGAAATTTGTTATACTCAAATGGTCACAACCGTATGTTCATATGCAATCTTATAAAGGTTGACATTGATTCAACTTCAAAACACATGTTTCCACTATACATATAATCTTCAAGAACGGTTAAGCAGGAACTTCAAATTATTGCATTAATGTCCATGTCATCATATGTCAATATGTTCAAGAGGTTCAAATTCGATTTCCCTTCAACAGTGTTGATCCAGGAAAACGTCACCCAGATGTGTTCAAGTGGTCGGAGTCATATTTTCCTTATGGCCTTATTTGCAGCCATATTAGAAAGGAATTGAAGAATTACGCAACCGGTAATGTTGTAAGTGTTACAGACAAATCTAACATAACCATGACAACAGGTTAAACTGTTGACTACGTCCAAGTGTGCAGTAGCACTGTTTCACTATTAACATTGACTATCTGCATTGTCGACTGTGTCGGTATTAGATTACTTGGACACAACACAACACGATCCGTTGGGATTATGGCACTCTATTCACAGAGGGATCAAAATATGTCCCTCAAAAAACAATTCATGTCATCAACCTCTTGTACTCTCAGTGGAAAAATATATTTTCTAAACATCAAAATTCATGATCTTTTAAACAAATGTATCAATTTATCATCGCTGACAAGGATGCCTGATTACTGGTCGTTCATCAGAAGAACTGACACTATGAAGCACATCGATAATCGGAGGTGACTGATTTGTACAGTGTTCAAGCATGAACGAGCACCTTGCCTCAGTATTACAAATCCATGTAAAGAAGAACGACAGAGAATACTGAGTATGGGGTCGTGTGCACTAAACTTCAATAACTACATTAACAATGATATTCCTCCAAGTTCCTTCAAGTCATCTGTTCCCATGTTAGCTATTACTTGTTGCAATTCATCCATATATTTTATGGCTTTTGCTTCAAGTTCTTTGATCGTCAAAAGTTCAAACATCCTTTGGTTTAATGTCCGTACTCACCGCCAGCATTCAATGCTGGTAATGAAGTTGACACAATGACTTGCTGAGTCAAGATGTCCTAATATCTGCCGGGTAAATATGTATGGATTTAGAGCCGTATTTCAAAGGGTATTTTTAACAAACCCTCAGTGACAGCTCTCATACCCTGCACGCACGTAAAACACTAATGATAAGAGACCGGTCGCTCTACACATCGTCCACGTACGATCTCTGTCTCTGATCTTTGCGTTTGTAGTAATACAAATTATGAAATCTAATTTAATCATTGTGAACTGTATGCTGCAGGGACAATCTAACCAAGAGGCATATAGACCTCTCCGTATTCTCAAAACTCCAATATAATCATGTGAGGAAATATACGTTGGATCATCCTTTTAAGTAATCAGGATTATTGTGCAGTGTTTTCTTTTCTGTGTTTCTCATCGTCCGTCCTACCCTTCTTATTTTATTGCCGACCCCCATCCCCCCAAAACAACCAATTACAAAAAAACAAAAAACAAAAACTTTTTTTTTTCATTCCAACACCGCCGACTCCAACCTAAAACGTACCGCCTGTTCATATAACATGTTTATCTTGCACTCGGTCGCTGCCACAAGTCCAAAGAACGAGAGAAATTGTAATAAGAATTACAATAAATGAGAATTCAGATAATTTTGTCTTTATTAAGTTTTTTTTCACGACCGACCGACCCATGTTCAGAATTTGGTGGCAACGTGAAACACATAAAAACATGATGCCCAAATTGTGTTTCTTTTATTTTGAGATGACTCGTACAGTATAATGTCAGACTAATAGAATTTTACACGTTTTAGCCGTCCACATAGGTTCTTCTCTTATAAGTATCAGATAATGTATTAGTAAGTTAGTAGTG
This sequence comes from Haliotis rubra, assembly GCF_003918875.1. NCBI lineage: Eukaryota > Metazoa > Mollusca > Gastropoda > Lepetellida > Haliotidae > Haliotis > Haliotis rubra. The sequence goes on from NW_025767634.1 coordinate 2,034,070, forward strand.
TCCCAAACCTTCTGTTTTTTCATTTTGCTTTTATTCCGGGATATCCCAATTTATCATTGAAATCAAAACTACTACCAAACATGTCGATTATATGTTCGTGTTAAATGTGGATGCGACAAGCTATTGTAGACGATCCATTTAGAAGATACGTATCGTATAACGACACAAGGCTATTAATGGTGTAGGTCTGCAAGGTAAGCTGGTCTCATCAGCCTCGGGACACCAGATGGACTTCCTCGACGTGAAATATGAAGCATTACCCATGGCACTGAAGACGGACAAGCAGATAGGGTGTCTTTCTGGCATCAGTTGCCAGCTCACTATATCAAATTGAAGAATCATGATGCCCACACAGACGATATTGGTCTGGAGCCGATGCTAGAAGCTGGTTTGTGGTGGTTGACGGGGGGGATTGCATTCAGTTGACACCATCTATCATATACAGGGATCTAATTAAATCATTTAGTAATTCGTACTACCTTGACTACAGTCTTGAAAGTTGTTCCAAAATATTGTTTCGAAGTAAGTATTGAAGTAAAGTATACATTTGAAAATGAAATCACCAGAACGTTATCTCGTTTATGAGAGCCGGCTGACATAGGTCCTGGTTTTTCAGTTGGTTACATGTTTGGGTGTGTCACATCCTACGTAGCGGCGTTTACCTTTGTTCAAGTTATCATCAAGGGTATGTTGTAATCAGATCTAGCAACAGTTGAATGTGATGAAGCTGTCCTACAGCAACAACTACCTTCATAACACGTTGTTAACTTTGACTGACTGAGTTTGGTTTCACGCCGCTTTTAGCAATATTCCAGCAATATCACGGCGGGGACACCAGAAATGGGCTTCACTCATTGTACCCATGTGGGGATTCGAACCCGGGTCTTCGGCGTGACGAGCCAACGTTTTAACCACTAGACTACCCCACCGCCCCAATGTTAACTTTGAAAGCGACTGATAAACAGCCTAGTGATGTAGTCGGGATTGTACAACAAATCCTTTGGAAGCAGATATTTCAGATAATTTTCTTGTCGCTTTTACTTTCTACTACACTAGCAGTTCAAATGTAGATACATAATATATAAACGACCAGAGAATCCATCAGAGGGCAACCCGTGAAGATCCGGGTTAAAATTGAGTGAGTGAGTGAGTTAATATTTATCGTCACATCGGCTATTTTTCAGCCATATCGTGACGGGAACAATTAATAATGATGTTAAAGATGAACAAAGTTGGAAATTAAAAGCGTGTTGACGAAGAACAGTAAAACTACTAGTGTATCACAGATATCCATTTAAAACTAGTAACCAAATCTAAAATATTTCAACTATAAATGACAATATAATATACAAATAGGCTATAGATCGCCAACAACTGAGGGTTAAAATTGATCTTCAGTAACCCATTCAGTCGTAAGAGGCGACTAACGGGATCGGGTGGTCAGGCTTGGTTGACACATGTCGATGCTCGTGCTGTTGATCACTGGATTGTCTGGTTTATACTATTGCTGAGCGCGGCGTAAAGCTAAAATCACTCACTCACTGGTCCATACTCGATTATTTACATACCTTTCCCGTAAAGCTGGAATATTGCCGAGTGCGGCGTAAAACTAAACTCACTCACTCAGTCAGAGGGCAACTGAAAGAGATAACAAACAAATCATTACGTGCAGATGAGCTCTGATCTTCAGTTAGGTAATCACGAGGAGTGAGTGAGTGAGTTAAAGTTTAAGTCACATCGGCAATATTTCAGCAATATCGTGACTAAAATCAAGTTATAATTTCACAATAAATGAAAGTAAATTATAAAACCCTGTCAACGAAGGACAGTAAAACAACTAGTTTATCACAGATTTCAGTTTAAACACTAGTAATTAACTTTAAAATATTTTAACTATACAAGACGATACAATATGAAAACAGGCTATAGATACCTAGCTGAAGGTAGATCACCATTCTAGGGACCATGGGGACGGTAATCACACGGAGGGACTACGACACAGTATTTTCGTCCTGGTTCCGCACAAGTATATCGAACTAGAAATCTAATGACAATATCATCTTACTTTACGTAACACTAACCTCACATCCACAAGGTTAATGCAAGTACTGTCTGGATATATCCGTACCAGACCCGGAAGTGCACACGCATGATTGCTACATTAGTCCATGAAAATTTGCTGACATTCCTATGCTCGCACGCAGAGGGTCATCTTCTGTTTAGTCCAAAGAATTATACTGCAGCAGATGATTTTGTTGAGCATTAACAAACAGACCTAATTTTGAACAGAATATGTGATTTGCGTGATGATTACCTATTTGTATAATTAACTATCGGAAGAAGAATATCTATTTCTGTCTCATTTGCTTGGAGTGCTCGGTCTGGAAGACGTTTAAATTTCCACGTATGACAGCAGATGATTCTCATACACTACGTATGTCCGTGGGCTTCACTGCCATGACGATGTATCTGTTACTGATGATTTTAATTAGCTCTTGTGCTATAATAATCGTACATATTATATATACTGTAATTTTCATATCATGTACAAGGAGTATCTATCTCTGTCACTGAATACATATTGTATTCTTGGAAGATAGTTAATTTATTTATAAGTAAATCCAGGTTTCCTGTTGATTTAGCGTTCATTTCATTTTTAAATCGAAACCGCAAAGATAGTTCTAAAACAGATATAACTGTATCTTTAAACACCCAGCGGCTTGTCATTAAACCTGTGCCTCAAAAATTCGTCTATCATGTGTATAGACATATATAACTTTGGCCAGGGCGATACATTTCACTTTAGTATCACTTACTGTACAGCACCTGTGTAATCTAAAATGTATTGTCATGGCGTTTTACTACAATTAGTCCTGTTATCTAGTTGTATACCCGTGTTTAATCAGGTGAGGTGAGGTGAAATTGGGTTTATCGTCGTGCTTGAGAATATTTCGCTCATATGACGACGTGCATGCGTGTGGATGTGTATGTGCGGCTGCTTGTACTAGCCCAGACTGAAGCTGGTTTTATAGTGCTAGCCCACTGAGATACCATGCCGCAGTGAAGCATGAATACCCCACTCAGACACATTATACTGACTCCGAGCCGACCAGTCCTTGTTGTACCCATTAATGCGGAGCGCCAGGCAGGGACCAACAAGTACCATATTTTAACGTCTTTTGGTATGACGCGGTTGGGGATCGAACCCGCGACCTTCCGCTCTCCGGGCGGACGCTCTAACCACTACACCACGGAGGCGGTTGTATTGAATCAGGGTTAGATCTTGTTTCCGTATAATCCATCAATGCTTTCCGCAAATTGCTACTGAACCGATTGGTGGTCAGACTGAATGATTGTCATCTTACCCCAAAGAGTGAGTGAGTGAGTGATTTAACATTTATCGTCACATCGGCAATATGTCAGCCATATCGTGACGAGAACAATTAATGATTATATCATATATTAATAAAATTAGAAATTAAAACCTGTTGACGAAGAACAGTAAAACTACTTGTATATCACAGAAATCCAGTTAAACCAAGTGATGAAATCTAAAACATGTTAGCTAGAAATGACAAGACAATGTAAAAACAGGCTATAGATTGCCAATAACTGAAGGTACTTACCCCAAAGATGTCGGAGTTCAGTCGCTGGTATGCCTGGTCCAGATCTCACTGCGAACTTGGGTGTGGAATAGCCTTGTGTATAAAGCGTTCGCTCGTCACGCCGAAGACCCAGGGTTCGATTCTCCACATCGGTACAATGTGTAAAGCCCATGTGTGATGTGCCCCGACGTGATAATGCTGGAATATTGCTAAAACCTGCGTAAAACTAAACCCAGTCACTCAATGCGAACTGCTGTGTTCAAAATGAAAAATGGTAGCTTAAACATTTGTGCAACGTAATAATAAATCTTTTAGAAAATACAGAAATACATCTTACCTCCTTGTCATGCAAAGACGCTGTATAAACCAGCTTCAACCTTTTAACATCTAATAGGCTTATGTGGATATTCTTGGCTGCTTTTAAATGTCATCGTCTGTTCCTGTAAACGAGTAGAATAGGTCTTCAGCAACCCATGTGCTTGCCATAACAAGGCGACTATCTTGTCGTAAGAGGCGACTAACGGGATCGGGTGGTCAGTTTCGCTGACTTGGTTGACAAATGTCATCGGTTCCCAATTGCGCAGATCGATGCTCATGCTGTTGATCACTGGATTGTCTGGTCCAGACTCGATTATTTACAGACCGCCGCCATATAGCTGGAATATTGCTGAGTGCGGCGTAAAACTAAACTCACTCACTCACTCCTGTAAACGAGTTCTTTTATGCCTTCACGGTAACGTAATTGCACCGGTTCACCTTAATGTGGTTGTTTCTGTCTAAACTGGCAATGTGAACGATTAGTTAATGAAAGGTACCATGTCAGTTACTTGCAGCAGAAATGACCTCCTTGCGTGCGAGGTTGTTGTGTGGATAGGACCTCTTCTGGTATCGAATGTGGAGAGTGGAATATCAAGCAAACATTTCATATCTTTTATATCTGCTTGTCTCTTCTGCGAATAATTGTTAATATTAAACGTTAATAAAGTAAATTAACATAAAACAAATACATGTACACTAAAGAATAAAACCCAAACAAACCTGTAACAAAACAAAGACATACGGAGACACAAATGCAAATCTTGATCTACCTTCAGTTGTTGGCGATCTATAGCCCGTGTTTTATACTGTATTGTCTTCTTTAATTGGAATGTTTTAGCTTTGCTCGCTAGTTTTATATTCATATCTGTGATTCTCTAGTATTTGTACTGTCCATCGTCGACAGGTTTTAATCTTCAAAACGTTTTCACTTTTTCTACTGTAAATTGTTTTCGTCACGATATGGCTGAGATATTGCCGATGTGACGTTAAATATTAACTTACTCACTCAAATGGAAATCTTAAATATTCAACACGCAAATCATAAAATATGAGGACAAAAGCCTAGTGATTATTTTAATTGTCTAATGAAAGGGGTAAACATTTTGTTCTAGACCCCGTACAGAGAATTGTCATCGTTTATTGCTGTAAGTACCTTGTACATATATTCCAATGGATGTTTCTGTGAAGGTAATCTATTGCCATTACAACGACAATTTGTTAAATAGCTATCCCATGTCTCAATTAAGTACAAATTCTCCCACAGAGAATTGTCATCGTTTATTGCTGTAAGTACCTTGTACATATATTCCAATGGATGTTTCTGTGAAGGTATTCTATTTCCATTGCAACGATCAGTTGTCAAATAGCTATCCCATGTCTCAATTAAGTACAAATTCTCCCGTAACGATCACTGACGTAGAAGTATGCACACTTAAAGGGCTCATCATATATCAATTTACATCCATGTTCTACATTTGTACTTAAGGGGAGTAACTTAACTAATGCTCTACTTATTATCCCTTTGATTGACATCGGACGTAAAGGCACTGACGGTTTCATTAGAACAAGGACTGTGGTATTCATTACCAAGGCGAACTGCTTACTTCACTATCAAGGAGAAAACGTCTCCAGGCTGAGTGAGCCAGAACAGGGTCTGTAAATGCTGCTGGTTCTGTTACTGACATGTCATGTCCATAAGAGGCGGGCACCGCACCTGTCAGTTTCAGCTCAACCTGTGTGTTGCACTACAGAGCCTCTTTGAGTAGCATTATCAAACCTTATTCGCAGCGTGCTGCTTCTTCGCCGAGTCTGAGGCGAGGACGGTGAGGGTTCTGTCAAGTGTCTCTTAGATCCCACTCATTTATTGACCAGTGTGAAGAGCTGGAGTCAAAGTGTCGCCACGATGTTTGTTTGCCATCACTTCAAGTAATAGTTATCAAGAACAGTTTGGACATAATACTAATAGTGAATTATTGTCACTGGAGTATGTGAAAACAAGACACTGTTATATTTCATAATTTGAAAATGGAGATTACAACTTTGACACCGCTGACCGAAAATGCGACGTCTCCGGATAACTGGACGGACTTGTCTGAAAGGCTATTTTATCCCTTACTGAAACAACCCACCTACATGGTGACTATATTGACATTGGCATACGGGACTGTTTTCATACTTGCTGTGTTAGGGAACACCAGCGTCATAGCCGTTATCTATCGTGATCGTCGCTTCCATACCGTAACATACGTCCTGCTGGCAAATCTTGCTGTTGCTGACGTAATGGTTGCTGTATTTTGTCTACCCATTACGCTGATGACCAATCTCTTTAACGGTGAGTACCCTATCTTTACTTGATATTTCTGGAATCACTAATTGTGGTGTGGGACCTTCTTAGAACATAGTTCACAAATGCATCTTTAAGTGGGTCTAAGTGGAGACTCCGGGGTATCAATTAGGTTTACCTAACACGAGGTAAATGAAAGGTCACTATATACATACGTATACGTCATGTATAAGACGTTTAGTTTGAAGCAGGATGTATTCATAGTAATTAATGTTCGGATACACTTCATCACTAACTATAGTTGAAGAACACTATGTACTACAATATAGACACATTAGTGCAGAAGGGGGCGGTGGGGTAGCCTAGTGGTCAAAGCGTTGGCTCGTCACGCCGAATACCCGGGTTCGAATCCCCACATCGGTACAATGTGCGAAGCCCAATTCTGGTGTCCCCCGCCGTGATGTTGCTGGAATAATGCTAAAGGCGGTGGAAAAACCAAACTCAGTCAGTCAGTAAGTCAGTCATTAGTGCAGATATCACATATTTTCTCAAAACCAAATCCCAAGTGTGTTTCCCTAACTTCGATTACTAGTGATCTATAGCTCATTTTATGGCTTTATCAATAGTCATATTTCAATGATCAGATACTAAAATATTAACTCACTCACTTACTCTCAAAACCAGAATATGCTTGAGTTGGGTCTTACATCTTTATTAAACTTTAACAACATAACTCAAAGATAGAACCAAGCGACTTAGATCTGTTAGCTGACTGTTCACATTGTTCTTTCATCGAGTTCTTAAATCGAAGACCCGTGAAGGTCCGGGTTGGAATGAGCCTTCAGTAACCCATGCTTGTCGTAAGAGGCGACTAACGGGATCGGGTGGTCAGGCTCGCTAACTTGGTTGACACATGTAATCGGTTCCCAATTGCGTAGATCGATGCTGATGCTGTTGCTCACTGGATTGTCTGGTCCAGACTCGATTATTTATAGACCGCCGCCATATAGCTGGAATATTGCTGAGTGCGGCGTAAAACTAAACTCACTCACTCTTAAATCGAAACGAGTGTTTGAATTGAGAGTGAAAATGTAAATCGTGCAATAATCATAGACACATGTTGAAATACTGATTTGCTAGCTATTCCATCTAGATTGTCTTGTACATCGAGCGTGTGCGTGAGGAACTCTCTCTTTCACTCTCTCTCTCTTTCTCTCTCTCTCTCGTTCACTCATTCATTCTCTAATGCGTACAAGACATAATCGACGTGACGTATTCAGGACTAGTTACAATTACATTGTCTCGGCGTACAAAAACGTAAGTGCATTTACCTAAAGTAAATTGAGTAAAAGCCTTTTAAGTGGAACACCAGTGATCCGTAGCATCAGCCGGATTACAATTTAATATGTCTGAGCAAAACATACGATGAAAATTCACGCTATTCTACTGTAGCTTATAACTTCACGTCCGCTCTGTCTCTTTCCATCTAATTTCTACACTCTGAGCACAACCAAAACAAGCTCTAAACGGATTAATATCAGATTATCACATCTAGTTAAGGACTCTCTACACTATCGATAAAGATCCGGTTCAGAGCTGGTGTTCAGCAACCAAAGCTTGTCGTAATGAACAACTAACAGGATCGTGTATGCCATTGTATCCCAGTTGCATAGATCGATGTTCATGATGCGAGTCACTGGATTGTGAAGAGCAATGTACGGATACAATAATAGCCTTGTATCCTCACAAAGATTATCGTCATGTACAATTTGGTTAGAATACAAAACAACAGCCAGTTTTGACTGTTCTCAAAAATAGAATCGGTTTGATGTAAAGGAAAAAGCAGCAATGGAAATTACATGAAAGGACCTCTGAAATCAGTGATGACACAAGTGTTCTCGAAAAGGGTCAGGTTGTCCTGCCCTACCCATAGCAGACAAGTTTTTCTCAGGTAAACTGTTTACAGGCATGTATTCACACATTTCAAACAACGACCGTAAGACACAATGCACAGTGGGAATTTCCCACATTTGCTTGAACCATATTACGCGTTGACCTTTTCAGCTGTATAGATCCTTACAATCCCATGTCTCAGATCCATGCAATATAATAGGTTGTATTTCAGAACCAAATGATATGGATCTTCTGTGACACGCGTACGGATAATAGAGTGGACATGTAATAGAGCCTTCTTTACGAATATTATAACAACAATAATATAGACATTTTCGAGATTAATCATAAGTTTCTATTCATCTGAATATTCCGAAAGCTTGTCAAAGCTGTCTCTGTGGTGTTGTAATGATGTACCAGACATCAAAATCAGATCATCTCCCAAAAGCACCTGGGCTAAGCTGGATACCATGTGTACCGGACTGTATAATAATGACACATAACTCTATGGCACAAAATATGAAAAGTATAGGACTTAAAATACAGCCTTCGTGCAAGTCAGTCATGGAATAAAAAAGCATCACTTAATAGTATCACCGCAGCGAACGCATGATTTTACATTCGTATACAATGGATTATCAATGGAACACATTTTGCCAGCCTAACCCTTCTTTTTCAAGTAACTCAATTCGTCTCCATTTGCAGAATCAAATGTCATTCTAACATCAACTGAGGTCACATATAATTTGCGTTTTCTGTATGATAATTAGCTCTCAGTTGCACACAAAGTGAATATGTTGTGAAAAGTCGAATAGCCATTTCAAAAACCCGCTTGATTCTCAGAAATGAAATCTCTATAGTAATTTTGAACACTAAGTTAAGCTATCACCTTTGATGCAAGTTAATGCTTTACCAAAACTACCAGTGAGAGATGTAACCCCGGATTTAAGTTGCTATTCTTGTATAAAGGAATAATAATAGATTGTGACGAGGCAGAAGGAAAAACTACTTGCGTCGAAACTGCCACTGACACATTCACCCGTAAAGGAGTATTTAGAATTTTAACTGGACCAAAATCATCCTCAGCAGATGTACCGATTTCAACAACAGTGCGCCAACATCACTAAAATGTTCACTGTCTACCAACACATAAATATATGTGAGTATAATTTGAAAATAACGGTTGGAACGTAGCTACTCCGTTGGTGATAAGTATCCTTTGGTGATACAATGCCTCCGACAGAGAACGTATGGTTTCCAAATCAATATCAGACTGTTTAAAGTGAAATATCATGTTAGGTCTTTTTTAAAGATCTATTTACATTTTTCACTTTACAGAAGCATTTTTACTCGTATAATCACTGCGACAACGCCTCATCCTTCTTAGAGCCTTCCTGGACTCAGACCTGCTGCTGTACATGTCATATTGAACGTTCAGCTTCACCATATTTAATTTGTTTCTTCATACAGGACACCGAGTTTTGAATACATTGTACCAAATATGTACTCCCGTTCTGTACATCAGTGGTGGTGTGGGGTCCTGTGCATAGAGCTCAGGTCTCAAATCAGCTGAAGGTAAGCAACATTGGGCGCGGAGAGATATCGGATGGGTCTCATGTGGTCTCACCTTAGGCAAGTGAGTTTGTTCAAAATTGTCTCTGTTCACCCAGCAGAAAATGGGTACCCGGTGGGATAGGTCATGTAACCATTAACCTTCTAGCGCTAACAGGCAGCTTGGGATATCCGGGGTAATATTATCAGATTGTTTGGGCGCTTTGAGCATGCATTGTGCATGGCGAAATGCGCATGATAAATGGACTATTATTGTTATTTATAGCTTAAAGTTTATCCATTAAAGTTTTGTCCTGAATATTCTTGGACTCTCTGGGTTGCGATAAAATTACCCTCCTTTGATTCTTTCCATGAGAATCGAAAGCTGATAGAGATATGGTCCTCACGTTTAGATTACCTATTGCAATACAAGAAACATAACAGGAAAAGGATTATCAGCATGTAACATCTACATACTGACATAAATCACGAGATGTCAAGAAATCATCAACAACACTGGAACCATTACTCCCACAAACTTGAAACTGCGTGCTCGATCACCGTAAAATCTGCCATCGGATATTAACCGACGAAGAACAAAGCGTGCATTGAACAAAACGCGTTCGCATCTATTCAAACTAACATCTTGGGACATACGTGTTCAACACCGGTATTGTGTACATATATGAAAATCACTAAATTCATCACTGTCACCATTATATTTCACAGTATCAGTATATTATCATTAACCAATACAAAGGAACTGATCCGAACCTCAATCTAACTTGCTGTCTGGTGGAAAAATTGACCCTCAATGAATAATTGCATACGGCAAATCCAAACGCAAAAAAGAACGAAACAATGTAGTTTATTCAGATACACAAACACGGCAAATATTAACTGTTGTGCTGAAAACTATGACATCATTTCGGCCATTTTGACGATTCTGGCTAACAGTTAACAAGAGATCACATAAGTATCAATAACTGAGTAGAATGTCAATATCTAGTATAACCTGCACCATCCGCAGTAACATCTCTGACCCTCTTCCTCATTGACTGGACTGACATCGAATTTGACGTTGATATATTATGTTCCATTCTTTACGGTGAGCTTTTCCAATACATTAAGATTTTGTATAATAATGATCTCTCTGGCGTATTCTGCAACCCATAATGTCCCAAACATGTTCATTGGGATTAAGACCTGCAGGACTCAAAGTTAGAGTTGCTACCGTCTCATGACGTCCTTGCTCCATCACCAACGATACTGAAGAGACGACTGGCCTTGTGGTACAACAACTCTGTCTAGATGTCACTGATGTTCATTCACATTTTGTAGGGTCCACAAAAGGTCAAGTCATGTGAAAGGCCCCTGACACGTCCGTCCTGACGTCTTGTGACTCTGAGAATGGCTGTATCCTTCCTAGGAGTGGTCACTTGTGGTGGAAGTAAAAGACGGCGGTCCTTAAAGTCTTTAGTTTCCTGATGGTGTCTGGCTGATAGTGAATGGATGACAACCTTCACTCTTGCAACAGCCCTCAATGACAGGCCAGCATTCTGCATACCAATAACTTGCCATCTTTGAACAGTTGGCAGTTGAGAAGGGCCTATATTTGCTTATCACCAACTAAATAGATTGATTTTCCAAGTTATCGACTTGTAAGAACAGTTTACTGAAACTAATATTTGCTTAATACGTCCGGTGAAAATAACCATACAATCAAACGTAATTATGATACTAACAATATGGGCAAAGCCATAGGTGTTGCAACATTTGTTTCCATATTTATATTTATTGGTGTTAGACTTATTCCCATTCTGTGTGGGAAGATCCCGTGCCTACCCCGATTGCTATGTTCTAAGGTAACCGTCATCCTATGAGACGAGCCTCAGTCGTCCTTTGTATGTCCCTGAATTTAAACGTGTCATGATTGGGTCCATCATTAGGTGGTTTGGTTATTCATTCTCTGAGCACCCAGTCAAGTCTCTATCTTCCACGGCTCTAGCTTGTTAACGTTGACGAATAGTTAAATCATTTGAGTTTTGAGTGTTGTCCGAGCTTGATACTTCTAACTCGGATCCAATTCTAACTCGGATCTTCACGGGTAGTGCACGGATGGCACCATCGGTAACCCAGGTCATTGTATGTTCTTTTTCTATCACAAGGGATCAATATTTCAGTGAGTGAGTGAGTTAATATTTAACGTCACATCGGCAATATTTCAGCCATATAGTGACGAGAAATGTTTTATATAAATAATAAATTAAAGTTGCTAAAGAATCAGTCAGCGAAGGACTGTAAAATAACTAGAGTATCACAGATGGAGTCTAAAACTAGCATGAACATGTAAAACTATTTTATTTACGAAGACAATACAATATAAAAACGGGCTATAGATCGCCAACAACTGAAGGTAGATCACCATACGAGGAACCATGGGGACCCTAGTTGGATTTACACCATCCCTTCAGCCATTGGCGACAGAAGAGAAATCTAGCCATAAATTAAAAACACACTTATTCTACGATTAAAAAGCAGGTACACTTAGATTGACTAAACGTTTTGGGACTCTCAGGAGGACAATAATTTTACAATACTTCAACCCCCTTTGAGGATACAGCCACTAACAATCTCAGTTGCTAATCTAAACTACCAATAATAAAATATATATCTATTTACAAATCACTCAACAAATCTAATTTTTCTAAAAATGCAATAATTAAATGAGAACTGACATTATTAAAAAAATCCTCAGAGTTTTGGATTTGAAATAGATATCCCTTGCGATGGAATATTCAATGCAGTCAAGCAAGACATGCTTGACTGTGATCCTTTCATCACAAGGGATACAAAACGGAGGATCTTCGCCTTTCAATAAATATTCATGAGTATATCTGGTATGGCCAATGCGACATCGTCGCATAATGACCTCTTCAAATCTGGACTGACAACCCAAGTAAGTGTAGCCAATGTAGGGTTTTATTGCATGTAATTTATTAATACCTACTTGGGTGTCCCACTTCTTTTGCATTAGATCGCGGATGTATGTTCTAATGCTGGCTTTATAATCAGAGTATGGGATAAGAAGTGGTGTCACAGATTTGTTGAGGGCTGCCTTAGCAGCAATATCAGCCATCGTGTTCCCAGAAATGCCAACATGGCTGGGTAACCAACAAAAGACGATGTCGCATTGGCCAGTATCAGTATTTCAGTGCAAATACAGTGAAGGATATTTTGACCAGGTTAATAATCATTTCATAATTGTTTTTTTGTTAAAGAAATTAAATTGTTTGAAACGTTTTGATAAATATGTTTTGTAAATATATTCTAGTAAATAGCACAATCGCCAACGGCTGTGAAGCAACAGTACTGTAAGCCCCCATGGTCTCTAGTATGGTACTCTATAGTCTGTTTTTATACTGCATTATCTTCAATAGTTAAAAGTGTTAGATTTACGTACTTGTTTTACATCTATATCTGAGATAACATAATTGTTTTTATGGCCTTCATTGACAGGTTTTTATAAATTAACTTATATATTATGAATGTATAACTTGTTTTAGTCACGATATGGCTGAAATACTGCTGATGCGACGTAAAATCGTAACTCACTCACTCACTTGGTATGTTCACTGCTGTTCATAACTATAGTTCCTTGAACTTGCAAGCAGAGACGTTATAGAGACTTACGTTTTCAAGTTCTGCTGAATGCATTGACTGTACTAGTTTCTCTTGTGTGTTTTCCGTCTGGTCGGAGATCAAACCAACGTCTTCGTACATTAATCTCTGACAGTCTGACTGTAATTCACAGTAATTGAATCTTGTTCTCAGTCCTCTTACTCCATTTGGTTATCCGAATTCCGTCGTCGCATTTCACGCAAATGGATTTTCTACAAAAAGGTTTCTGGGATTTCTTCGGATTCTGTGTTTTCCTATCCTATTTGTCAGGGTGTACGACCTAATATGTAAGCGTATACAGCACGCTGAAATTTAGATTTCCAAGCAATTTCAAAGAACATGACATTACTGTGTAATCCTACCTCATCACATGTACTCAGAACAACACAGCTAAAACCAATACGCAATGTACATATCCTTGCACATGCAATAACTTTGAAGAAAATATCGGACCTAACGAAAGTGCCTGAGGCACGTACAAACACACCTCTGAATTACCCGGTGTCTTGTGGTTGAGTGAAAAGTCCAGCTCTTTGAACCTCGAAAGAGTCCATATGATAGTTTCCTACAGTCACTGGCAACGTGTCAGTCACTTTTTGTGGCATCACACCCGGTGATTTCGGTCAAAATACAACCTGAAGATAATCGTTAACATGGAGCTTCCACACATGTCCTCACGACACAAGTAACATGTAACATTTGGTATCACATAGGGCATTTTCATTTAATGAGGATAAGTGTAAATATCGACAATAAACCAGTAGCTTGAAAGTGACTTTAAACAGCCATAAACTCATGAAATCATGACTAATGCAGTCTATTCCAGAATGTATGGTATTTTAAACAACGTTAAATGTCACGCGACAAAATATAGCGCAATGCCCCTTACGCAATTTAGAACCAATCAAACTGCAACGGACATTAACACATCAAACATGTTTAACATAAAAGTATGTCTATAAAGATCGCTAAACTGATTCTGTAGTTTAAAGGGGTGTAAACACACAATTTAGCACCATACCATGTTGTTTAGTGCAAGGGTGTATGTTCTAACTGCCAACATTTTAGTCGTGTGCTTTGGTTGTTAAATCAGGCTATGATGTTAAGGTTCGTCCTTTGGCAGGCTGAGTGTGATAAGCTTAGTTTCATTACAGCACGGGCATAAAATCAATAAAATCAATACCCTTAGCAAAGGATTTATTTCTCAGATGGCTAAATGTTGACATCAGCTGTAAGCAATAGAGCACGGGGCTACTCAATTACGTAAATCCCTATTATAAGATACGATGTCTTGACAATGGATAAGATGTAGTTGTAGATGACATCGCTTTATCTTACAGAAAGAACGTCCATTGGGACAAGAAATACTACACGTTTTGTTTGATAAGATCCCATATTTCAATGACTACAAATTTGGTAATTTAAGATTCATGTACGTCAAACCCACAATCCTTGGTACCAAAATAGCTGACCCTAGAATAACGATAAAGACTCGTCTAGGTTTCCTTGTCAGTTGACATCTTCATCTTCCCGGGGCAGTAATTATAACGTTCCCGTTAAAGGTTCCATGATAATGTGTCATTGACTTTTGTGCCATTAATCCTATATAACTGGTAGACAAAGAATGTGATAATCTTACAACGACTTTGAAACACGCAAGAACATAGTTAAAATAAAGAAAGCTGCGGTTGCGACACAACAACGTGATTAGATTAAACTTGAGCGTGATGAGCGGACGTTGCCAAGCAGCATGTGTGATGGGGAAGGCTTATGTATGTGTCACTTCCATTCTCAAAAGGTGAAATTAGTTTTAAATTGCATTAGTTTCATCAGTTTAAATGTCAATTTCAAACTCTTAGTGGGATTTCACGCGGCTTTCATGCCAGTATTCAGCCAACACACGGATGAAACCGACAGTGGCCATCGTACCAACGTTGGATCCAACGCGTTTCTTGGTATGGAAGATGAGCTAACGTTATAAGCCCAATCCTCACGCTATCCCAACACCTTGGCAGGAAACGTATGCTGATATGGCACCGAACACGCTTCCCCCAGTGGAGATTAGGTGTAGAATGTGTCCATTCCAGATTTAAAATAAACCTTGAACCGTCAAAGATATCGATATATGTCTGTAGATCTGTGTTTGGTTATTGCAATCCGTGGTAAATTGACATTTAGTGCACCAAATCATGAATCATTCACAAAATTGTATCCTGTGGAATTGTAGAGGTCTCAGGGTTAGTTTTAATGAACTCTGACTTCTTCAACAAGACTTTGATCCCACAACATATGGTCTTCAGGAAATATTCCTGAAGGAAACTGATAAGAAGGTGTGAGTGAGTTTTGTGCCGCACTCAGCAATATTCCAATTATATGGCGGCGGTCTGTAAATAATCAACCAGACAATCCAGTGATTAACTTCGTGAGCATCGGTCTATGTAACTGGGATACGATGACATGCGTCCACCAAGTCAACAAACCTGACCACCCGATCTTCACAGGTAACTGATAAAGAAGATTTTGTGGGTATTACACTTTATAATTATTCATCACACACTGAGATATGTCAATACTAATTAGACAAAAAGTAATTCGTACTCGAGTGTCACAGTGCAGTGTGTGGAACGTTACATGTTGCACAAACATCGCTACATGTTACTATCTTCATGTCATCTTCTCAGCATCTTGTGACATTTCAGAACTTAATTGATCAGCTCCCCATGCCATTCATTATAATGAGCGACTTCCATGGATACAGTTCTCTATGGGGCAGCTCAAGACTGAACAACAAACGAGAAATAATTGAATACCTGATTGAATAATTGATCAACAACTATCTGTGTATCTTTGATACTGATAACATCATATACGTGCATTGGGATACTGGGACATTTTCGGCCCTCAGTCTTGCAATTGCAGATCCCTCATTTTTGAATGGAAAATAAATGATGATATTTGTGACAGTGGTCACGTTCCAACGCTCCTCAAAGACATTACATGTAATAGGATGATGCTAGTTTCTGGTAAAGTTGTTCAATAACATCATTTTACCTTTTCTCAAGATGTGATAACCGATTATCGGAAACACATCTGATTGTAGATGCCCCTATTGATTCGTTTTCAAAGGATGTCACAACAAGATGGAATACGATGGAAAAGGGCCGGAAAAGATTTCATTTGAACCCACTGTCAACTCATCTAAATCCCTTCAGAATACTATGAGAACTATGAAAGAAATAAAACGTTCTTGTTGTACATTCGGCTCACAAAACACCTCTCAGTAAAATGGTCAAGAAAATGGATGAGTGATCTTGACACAGTGGATGCAACATTAGAAATATAGTTAGCAAAACAGAAGTATGTTCCTTTTGTTTAAATGTTCCCTGAGTTTTCAAATATATAAATATAATCAGGTGACGGAGCATTTCAAATTTTCTTCATATACTTGGCACATAAAGAAATTGTGCATACAAAAATTTAAAATCTAAATTTATCAAACTTGTGTAGACACATAAGGATTTAAACTCAGGGATTAGTGACATGTATCCAACATGCATGCACGTGCCACGTTCCGTGACGTCAGTGGGTTCGTCCCTGAGACGTGCAATACGTTGTTGCACGTGCATTTTGGGAAAGAGAAACAGAGCAAATGAATGTCACACAATACTGTCACTTTGGAAAGCTCAACCCCTGCCCTTGCGATCGTTCAAAAAATTAAACGGCTATTGAAACGCATAGCATGCCAAGGCTCACGTCTGCACAACGTCATGATGCCATTGGGATGGTCCGTTGGGGAATGTCTCAACGATTTGACAAATCCCATGACACTGTTACTGGTCCTAATGAGATCCATTACCATTTGCTGAACTGATCTACCTAATCAATCGTCGTTTGTGGTACTTTGTATACTGGACAAAGTAGAATGTGGTACCTTCACTGATTAGTGCCACAAAGCAATCGTCCTTCAGATTCCTAAGCCAGGCAATGATAACAGATTCCATGTACCAATTCAACAGTGTTTGTAAATGGTGAAATGATTAACAATAGACCTGCTTGGCATCCTGAATCTAATGACTTAATACCATACATTGTATATACATTAACGTTTCAGACATCACCAGCTGATGGTATTACATGAGTTGTGTTTTGTTCGTTCGTACTGCCAGCGTATACAAACAACGCTCAATTTCTATATTCGGTACAACTGAAGGTCTATAATACCCATGGAAATATGGTTTATAAAATTACCCTGATAACTTGGGATTCCTCGGGCACATGCCCAATCTTATTTCTCGGTGTTTTTTAACCGTATTAAGATGAACATTTATTTTAAAAGTGATCAATATGAAGTATTAATGCTTGTTCGTTGATGATTTTAACAGCTTTACTTGGAACTAAATGCCTATGCTATTGTATGTGTTTCAATGTAATTCACAATTCACAAACTGTTTTCACAGATCAAAACGTATTGTCTGCATTTTATGATAAGTAGAAACTGCACGATAATCTGGAATTGATCTTGCCTACTACCCCAATCAGACAAGTTAAGGCTGACTATAGATTTACATTTGATGATGAAATGGTCTTTTATATCCCATGTAAAGATCTTAAAACTTAATTTTGAAGCAAGCTGCTATTATGAATGCCGCAATACTTTAGGAAAGTTGTCAAGCGTAACATATGATATATTTGGGATTGCACCTTCTCAGTAAAGAGCAAATTTTAATGCTCCTTTATTGATGGAGTCCAATCCGATATTCTCAGGGTGAAGCGCCAAATCGCCACCACTCAAAGTGGAAGCCGAGGTGGCTGTGTGGGTTAGATCATTGACTGAGTGATTGAGTGAGTTAAAATTTTAAGTCACATCGGCAATATTTTTAGCCATATCGTGACTAAAACTAGTTCTAAATTTATAATACATACAAATCATATATAAAACCCTGTCAACGAAGGACAGTAAAACCACTAGATTATCACTAGCTAGCATATATCTTTGAAAGTAGAAAACTATTTTTTGACAATACAATGTAAAAATGCACCAGTAATCGCCAACAACTTAAGGTAGATCACCATACTAGGGACAGATCATTGACTGACTGCTATGAGCACATGCCTAGACGGTGCGAAATCATATGTATAGATGGAGTTTTATGGCCGTTAACGTCGCCAAGAGTACAATACCATTACATCACTCATCGTGCCATTCGCCCAACGTGTTGGGCAACGTTTCATCTTTCAAGATCATAATGCATATAATGCCAGGACAGACGAAGAATCCATGCATGTCCGGACAACAGGGGTTGTTTCACCCAATATTATTGACGTTTTGAATATGTCCCATGACCTCTCCAACAACAGAATTCATTAGATCGGATCGCCTAATCCTCAGAAGATACGATCATTTCATTTCCATTAGCAAGTACATATGGGTCAGCAGATATGTCTTGAGGATTCCCAATATCCTCTTTTATATGGCCTAGTATATTATAAAACTGATCAGGTAACTATACTGGTTCTAATAAACAAGACTGGAATTGACGAAATTCAGAGTGGTTGTCAGAGGCAAGTGTACAGTTTTAAGTGAGTGAGTTAAAACTTAACGTCACATCGGCAATATTGCAGCCATATCGTGACGAGAACAGTTTATATCAATATTCAAATCAATAAATGTATAACGTAAAAACCTGTCATCGAAGGACAGTAAAACTACTAGAATATCACAGCTCTTAATTTAAAACTAGTACGCTATCATAAAAATATATCACGAGAGACAACAGTACAATATACGAACGGGCTATAGATCACCAGCAACTGGAGGTTGATCACCATACTAAGGACCAGGGGACTTACAGTACATTTGCAACCTACATGGACCCTAGTTTGATTTACATCATCCCTTCAGCAGCCGGCGATTGTAGTCAAATTTAGCCATAATTAAAATCACAAACATCCTGGTAAGTTTGAAATTTACTTTGAGAGTTTTGGGACTTGCGTACCCTCTCAGGAGGACAATAATTCTACAATACTTTAACCCCCCTTGAGGGTTACAGTTTTAAGTGAAACCGTGTGTCCTATGGAATGAATAAACATACAACCTCCAACAATTGTATCTGATTGTTAAATAAAATGGAACCATTTCCTGCCGTTCACCGCGTCTCCATTACGGTATAAGCTAGTTCCTCTGTGGTCTTCTACTTCCACGCATAGATAACGCGTAGAGCTTCCTTAAAACTTGCTGTGAAAATGGCTTAACTTCATTTAACTTCATATGGGTTTTCCGCAGAACATCCTGTGCATTGTGACTGATCAATGGATCTTTGTAGAAGACATATTAAAACACACTCTGCACAGTGTGCATACTTACTTTCATCCGTTTAATCGTTCTAAATATCGATTCATCGTTCTAGGTGTCCTCAGCATCGATATTTTCTATTGCAATCGTGTCATGAAACTTTCCAGAAACCAACAGAGTGAGTGAGTGAGTTAATATTTAACGTCACATCGGCAATATCTCAGCCATATGGTGACGAAAACAATTTATACAGTAAAAAGTGAAAACATTTTGAAGATTAAAACCTGTCCACCATGGACAGTAAAAATACTAGATACTAGATCACAGATATAATATAAAACTAGCGAGCAAAGCTAAAACATTCCAGTTAAAGAAGACAATACAATATATAACACGGGCTATAGGCCGCCAACAACTGAAGGTAGATCACCATACTAGGAACCATGGGGACTTACATTACTTTTGCTACCTGCATGGAGCCAGAAACCAACAGAATATATAGTTTGTTGTGTCATAGTACACATGCAAAAAACAAGTGGGACTATCGTACTTGCTTCACTGCACGGAAGTGTGCCCCAAATTATTGATGATCCCTACATGTTTCTGTTCAGCTTTACAAAATGCGATTTGTTCTCACAAACTGATAATCGTCCACCAATGCTTTGCTTAAGTGAGTGAGTGAGTTATTATTTAACGTCACATCGGCAATATTCCAGCCATATCGTGACTAAAACTAGTTCTAAATTTATAATACATACATATAATATATAAAACTCTGTCAACGAAGGACAGTAAAACCACTAGATGCTTTGCTTAAGTGACCGCTATGGTAATACGGTTATTAGCTGCATCAAACGCAGATCAGATCCAGTTTGTAACATGTAAATTCAATGAGACAGGTATTTCAACAGCGGCTTTTAAAAGTTCATTGTTTCGATTTGGAAATTACCTGTACATGGCATTCTTGTCTTGAGTTTTCTTAGGGTAAGTAACTATCTGTGTAGATCCTGGTAACAAAAGGGATCGTTTCTGTATTTCTGTGGTGTACAACAAATGGATTGGTTGTTACCCAATGAATGAGTATTACTAAGTAATTGAGTTCAAGACTG
Source organism: Haliotis rubra (assembly GCF_003918875.1). Lineage (NCBI taxonomy): Eukaryota > Metazoa > Mollusca > Gastropoda > Lepetellida > Haliotidae > Haliotis > Haliotis rubra. Next base: position 2,054,803 of record NW_025767634.1, read on the forward strand.
ACCAGTCGATGTTATATCCAATAAATGTCAAGGCACTGGCATTATTGTCTTCTGGTATGACTCGACCGGGAGTATGGCAATCATTTTTCCATGGTATGTAGGCACATGATTCACTTGACCACGCAGACGGTCAGGTAAAATAAACCTTCGCAAATTAAATTTTTTGTTTCATACTTAAAAAACTGCATGATAAAATTTCTTATTAATACGGAATTTAATATCCAGACGTAAACGATTTTGTACTTAGAAATGATTAAGAGCTTTTAAGTATGCCAAAGACAATCAAACTATCTACATGTACTACTTGAATATTTGTTGATAAGAAACGAAATCTACCTTTGTACTAAGGTACAGTGTTGACAGATAAGATACAAATCACGGGTTGATACAGAAGCAGTTTTCCTCTCTCACTTGTGGATTGGCTATTGTGAAGAAGATGAACCCAATCTTTCTTGCATTGTTTCTTCTGAGAATATCCTTGAGTGCAAGTTGGTACAATGCTGAAGTGTTCCATCTCCAAAGACCAGGGATGTAGAAACATGACAATGCGAGAGGTTTGTGACAGCGAATGATACAACACTACGGGCTGTAAATAAACGACTGTGCGTCATAATCTTCTGTAGACATCATAACCAAAGACCCACGCAGTGTAAGATTCATTGACTTACAATATATCACTCAGATAACGTATTGTGTCCACATGATTATCTCTTCCGTTAACCGGTACGACAAGTAATTCTATTTTGACTCGAATCCTCACGCAGACACAAGCAATGCAAGTACTATAAAAAGAAATCTATGACGTTGACGTTATCAGTGTTACTGCAAATGAGTAACCTCCGTTTTTGTTCTATAGAAAGTAGTCTGTGAGCTTTTCACTATTTTATCTTAAAAAGTATGTCAGTGCTTATGAGAACAGCAAGATTTGTTATGATTACTTACGCCGTTATCGTTTTTATAGTTTTGACAAACCCTTGTAGCACTGAATTGGTTTGACAGTGTAGCTTTTTGACATTCAAATTCAGTGGTCACAGTTAGGACGATGAAATTAGATAAGTATCTTTTGGACAATCTAAATGTTCAGTGTTAAGTGATCATTCAGGAATCTGGAACTAGGGTTCTGGTGCAGAATAGGTCCCCGGTTCCTCATGCTTGTGGCGAGAGTCGTTTAGAAGAATGTGTGGAAGTTTGCCAGAAATGATCTGGTGAGTGAGTTAACATTTAAAGTCACTTTGGCAATATTTCAGCCATGTCGTGACTAAACAACATATATATTAACAATAATTAAAGAGTATAAAATCCTGTCACCGCAGGACAGTTAAACAACTAGAATATCGCAGATATAAATGTAAAACTGGTAATTAAATCTAAAACATATTAAATATAGAGGACAACACAATGTGAAAATGGGCTATAGATCGCCAACAACTGAAGGTAGATCACCATACTAGGGACCATGGGGAATTACAGTACCTTTGCTACCTGCGTGGACCCTAGTTGGATTTACACCATCCCTTCAGCGGCCGGCGATTGTAGTCAAATTTAGCCATAATTAAAATCACTAAAATCCTGGTAAGTTTGAAAGTTACTTTGAGAGTTTTGGGACTTACGTACCCTCTCAGGAGGACAATATTTTTTACGCTACGTCAACCCCCTTTGAGAGTACAACCACTAAAAATCTAAGTTACCAATCGAAACTACCAATCATTAAACTATCTATCTACAAAACATATTCAAAATTCATCTATTAAATCAATTTCTTTTAAAAAGCCAATAATTAAATGAAAACTAACAGTGTTACAAAGATCTTTAACTGTTTTCACATAGAAATATTTATCCCTTATGATGGAGAATTCAACACAGTCAAGCAGGATATGCTTGAATGTGACTCTCTCATCACAAGGGATACAAAACGGAAGATCTTCACCTTTTAACAGATATTTGTGACTATACCGCGTATGGCCAATGCGACATCGTCGCATAATGACCTCTACAAATCTGGACTGACAACCCAAGTAGGTGTGACGAATATAAGGTTTTATTTCATGTAATTTATTGATACCTACTTGGGTGTCCACTTCTTCTGCATCAGATCACGGATAAAAGATCTAATAGCAGCTTTGCAATCAGAGTATGGGATAAGAAGTGGTGTCACAGATTTATTGAGTGCTGCCTTAGGAGCAAGATCAGCCCTTGTATTCCCAGAAATGCCAACGTGGCTGGGTAACCAACAGAGTACGATGTCGCATTGGCCAGTAGCAAGATCATTATACAATTCAAAAATTTCTAATAAAAGTGGATGTTTACAAGAAAGATTTTTAATAGCCTGAAGGCACGAAAGAGAATCGGAAAAGATTATGTATTGTTTATGTTTAGTGTGTCTTTGAATATATTTAAGAGCCGTTAATATGGCGTTTGCTTCTGCTGTAAAATTAGAGCTGTTATCCGGTATTCTAGAAGATATTGTTCAGGATCCAATGACAATGGCACATGCCACCGCGCCACCATCCTTGGACCCATCTGTAAATAAGAATTTGTATGTATTATATTTATTTTTTAATTGATTATATTCTTGTTTATATTGTAATTCATTAGTTTCGCATTTTTTAAATGTTGTCAGTGTTAGGGCAACTTCTGGCCGAACCAGTTGCCAAGGAGGAGAAAAAAAAAGACGGGTATGAGCTATATTTTGTAGTTCAATGCCATCAGCAGAAAAGAAAGGTTTAATTCGTATTCCAAGAGGCGGAATAAGTGAAGATGTTGTATCATACAGATCCTCATAAAGAGGATTAAAAACGCAGTTGTATGCAGGTTTGGACTCATTGGAAAATAGTTTTGTAACATACTGCAAGGAGAGTTTAATACGGCGATGTTTCAGAGAAGGTTCATCGGCCTCGACATAAAGACTATCAAAGGGAGAAGTTCGAAAGGATCCAAGACAAAGTCTTAGACCTTGATGATGAACAGAATCTAAAACTTTAAGGTTGCTTTTTCAGGCTCCACCATATACAATGGAGCCGTAATCAAGCTTGGATCGTATAAGAGCTTGGTACAGTTGGAGGAGGGTTGTCCGATCCCCTTCCCACTTTGTATTAGAGACAACCTTCAGCAAATCAAGGGCCTTCAGGCATTTATCTTTTAAATATTTAATATGTGGTCGTAAAGTCAATCGCTCATCAAAAATTATACCCAAGAATTTCGCTTCTTTTACTACTTTAATAGGTGTGTTATCTAGATATAATTCTGGGTCTTTATGAGGTTTATACTTTCGGCAAAAATGTTTACAATTAATTTTGGATTTAGAAAATTTAAAACCGTGTTTCAAGACACCATTTATCAATCTTATTTAAGCTGCAGTTGTCGTTCAATTGTATGCATATTTTTCCCACGACAAGAAATATTAAAATCATGCACGAAAAGTGATCCATCAATTGAATCATTTATAACTCTTGCTAAACTGTTGATTTTAATGCTAAATAAAGTGACAGACAAAATACTGCCTTGTGGGACACCCTGGTCCTGATTATAATGAACAGACAGGGTAGACTTGAAATTGCCTGTCGTTTAAAAAGTTGGCTATAAATTGAGGCAAACGGCCTCTCAATCCGAAGCCATGTAAATCTTTTAAAATGCCGTATTTCCACGTAGTGTCATATGCTATTTCTCGATAAAAATAGATAGACACTGCGTGTTGTTTATTAATTAGAGCGTTTTTGACAAAGGACTCTAAACGCACTAAGTGATCAATGGTAGTTCTGTTTTTGCGGAAACCACATTGGACATCTGTAATTAGTTTATTGGTGTCTAAGTACCAAACGAGTCGATTATTTATCATGCGTTCCATGGTTTTGCAAACAAAGCTGGTAAGTGAAATCGGTCGATAATTTGAAGGCTCGGTATGACCACGTCCAGGTTTTGGGATGGGGACAATTATTGCATCACGCCATGAAGAAGGAAACTTTCCAGACGTCCAAATATCATCAAACATATTCAAAAGGGTCTCCAAACATGATTCCGGTAAATGCTTCAGGAGCTGATAATGGATGTTATCAGCTCCTGTAGCAGTATCATGGGCCTGGTCAAGAGTAGTATGGAGCTTATGAAACGAAAACACTTCATTATAATTTTCACCAAATTGATAGATTTCTTTCCTTGCTGCTTTTGATACTTTTGGAATTGAGGTGCATAATTTGATGAAGAGGAATGTTTTGCTAATGTTTCACCAAGTTTATTAGCAATATCAGATGTATTAGTTAGTGACTGGTTTCTGTCTTTTAGATGGTGAATACTAGATCTAGAGCCCTTACCCTTGATTTTCTGGATCATATTCCATACTTTAGAAATCGGCGTACGTGCATTGATTTTAGAGACATAGTTACGCCAAGATTGGCGTTTATTTTATTGAAAAGTATGCCGTGCTTTAGCGTTTAAAGTTTTAAATTTGTTCTAGTTATGGACCATCGTATGGCGACGGAAATAATGCTCAGCATTTTTCCGTGCCTTGCGGGCTTGTTTGCTTTCAATAACCACGGTTTGCGTACGTGAGGAATTGCAGAGGACTTTGGGATACACTCATCTGCTATGTTATTCAGTAGGCCTTTTTAACTTAAACTTCCATCTTAACGATGGAGGAACATCAGATGGATTCACAGGTTTTAGTATTGTTGGAAAATTGTCACTTCCACACAGGTCATCATGGACTGACCATTCCAATTCACTCAGTAGATTGGAGTCAGTAATCGACAAATCAAGTGCTGAATAAGTTCCTGTGCCAGGATGCAAATATGTATTTGAACCATCATTATAAATGCATAAATCATTATTTGATATAAAATCTTCCAGTAATTTTCCTTTGGTGTTTGTATTAGTACCATGCCAAAGTGGGTTATGGCCATTTAAATCACCCATGATTAAACAGGGTTTAGGTAGTTGATCATAAAGAGCTTGTAGATCGGAAAGTTGAACAGCTGATGATGGCGGAATGTACAAAGAACATAAAGTAAAAGCAACCTGTAATGTAAGTCGAACTGCAACGATTTGTTTTAAGTGGAACTGGGCTATGGATAACATATATACAATTTTCACATACATTTACACATGTATACAATAACAAAGGTTGAGTTTACAACACATATATATAATGTCATAGTACATGGGAAATCCTACAAAAATATATATCTTACTGAATTGGGAGGTATTTTGATGCTCTAAGTTCATATGCATGGTATAAATATGTGCATAATTTTCTAGAAGTGTTTCGTTATTAGTAGTTTTTGTTTTTGGGTTTTTTTTTTTTTTTTTCCATCATAAGTTGTATATAATGTCATATCTGATATATCATAAGTATATAGTATTACATCCCATATGTCAAGTTGTAAATAGCATCATATATGAACATATCATATTGTTTATAGCACCACATCTGACATATCAAGCTGTATATTGTGTCACATCCAACATATCATGTTGTATATTGCATACACATTCAACATATTTTGTTGTATACGGCGCCACATCTGACATACCACGTTGTATATAGCGCCACATCTGACATATCATACTGTATATAGTGCAACACCCGACATAGCATATTGTAGTGTCACGGCCAATCTATCGTGTTGTACATCTATCGTGTTGTACATAGTGTATTATCTGATATACATTGTAAATATGTCTTATCTAACATGTGTTGTATATAGTGCCACAATTATTCTGACATGTCATGCTGTGTCTTGTGTCACATCCAATGTGTTGTGTTATATATTGCGCAACATCCGGCTTATTGTGTTGTATATTGTGTCTTATATCCAACCTATAATATGTGTTCCCCAAAGTTACACCAGTGCCATTAACTAACTAGTCAATATATAACTAAAACAATGATAATTTTTCAAAAGGGGAAACAGATCAAGATTTTACAAAAGAAGCGGTTGCTGCATACACAGGTCAGGTTTGAAATACTGGGAATAATGGATGCCATTTATTAGCAAATTTCTTCATTTTATTCTTCCTTTTGGCAATGAAGCTTTCAACAGAAAAAATATCTTTTAAAGTCTTTATAAAGTTATCGCATTTTGGAATATTGTTTTTCAAAGAAGAGACATAGATCTGTCTTTTTGCTGAAATGATTATATGATTAAGTAATGGGTTTTTACTTAAGGAGCCAAAATACACCAAATATTTTGTCAAATTGACTTTTTGTATCAAATAAGTGTTAATCCAAATTTGAAGATCCTTCCAAAACTTCTTAGTTTCACTACATTCCCAGTAAACATGGCACAAGTTTTCATCTTCATCTTTACAAAAGCTGCATGAGGCGCTCTGGATAAGGTTCATTTTTAAAAGTTCCTTTTGGTATAGATAATACCGTGTAAAAATTTATATTGGAACTCTAAGAGTTTTACATCATTAATGTCTTGTCTGTAAGACTTGAAAATCATTGGCCAATCAAAGTCAGTATCTTCAAACACATTCTCCCATTTATGACACATATGAGGGTTATTATTGTTAAATAACAATATATCATAAAATAATCTTGATCCTTGTAATGATTTCATAAAATTCTTTTGATAGGAGTTAAGATTCATGTCATAGTTATTTATACACCTGTGATTTGTTATTGTATTTTTCCATGATTCAGGTATATTATTTAGAACATATCTATGATCTAATTCTGTCCCTTTTATTGCATATTTACTTTTTAAAGATTCAAAAGACATCAAACCTTCTTCATCACACATGTCTTTGATGGTTAATAGTCCTTTATTTGCCCAATGACTGATATAATGATTTTGGTATTTAAAATTATGATTAAACCATAATGGCTGTGCTAAAATTTCATCAATGTTGTTTTCCTCTATGGTAATGTTAGTACAATACATGTTCCATGCTTTTAAAACATCTTTCCAATATGGATTATGAATATCAGCAATATTATAGAAGTTAGCACCAAATTTCATGATATCATGTAATGGAAAATTGCATGGATTACATATTGATGATTTTCTTAAATAAAGTCTCAAAGTGGATAGTTTCAAGGCATTGATAAAGGTTTTTATGTCGATCATTCTTAAACCCCCATGTATATAATCTTTTTTCAAGGTACTTCTCTTAATTTTGTCAGTTTTGTCAGTCCAGATGAATTTGAAAAATATTTTATCAAGGGAGGTAACAAAATCTTGGGGTGGGTTTGGTAAAGTATTGAAAATATGAACTAATTTTGACATAGCTAGTGTCTTGATAACAGTGATTTTGCCGATTAATGTTAAATGTCTTTTTCTCCACACTGCCAATAATCTGTTAATTTCCTCTAGTTTTTTCTTTGTATTGATGATCCATAGATCCTTCAGTTCAGCATTAAGTATAATTCCCAGAACAACAAATTCATTTTTTCGCCATTCAATATTCAAATCCTGACATAGTTTATCACCACAACCTGCTTTAGATCCAATCCAGATAGCTTTAGTCTTATCAATATTTATTTTTAGTCCTGACATCCTATAGAAAGTATTAATTGCATCAACAGCAGAATATAGACATTTTTCTGTACCATCTAAAAACAACTCAGTATCATCTGCATATTGTCCTAATTTATACTCTGTATCATCAATTACTATACCTTTGATATTTTCATTTTGTCTTATCATGCATCCAAGGATTTCAGCTACAAAAAGGAAAAGATATGGTGATAACGGATCCCCTTGTCTACAGCCCCGTTCATTTGAAAAGAATTCTGAGAGATGTCCATTTTGAATAACACAAGAAGTTGTATTATAGGTTAGGATATTTATCCACCTAATAATTTGGGGACCAAAACCAAACTTTTTTAATACCAAATTTATAAAATCTTTAGAGACAGTATCAAAAGCCTTTTCAAAATCGATCAAAATTAATAAACCTGGGATGTCTCTTCTTTTTGTCTCAAACATAATGTCATAGAGTAATCTTGTGTTTTCGCTTATATTTCTACCAGGTATAAAACCAGTCTGATTTTCATGTATAAGAGAGTACAGGGTTGTTTTTAACCGATTAGAAATACAAGTACTTACTATTTTATACAGTGAATTCAATAAAGTTATTGGTCTCCAGTTTTTTAAAAGGGTTCTGTTTTTATCTGGCTTGGGTATACATGTAATAACACCTCTTTTCATTGTGAAAGACATTTGATTCTTATTAAAAATTTCTTTTAATAAATCTATAGATCCAATATTTAAGGTCTTTTCAAAAATATTTAAAGAAATCTATTGGAAATCCATCTACACCAGGGCTTTTGTTATTTTTCATATGTTTAACAGCCAATGTTATTTCTTCCATGTCAATATCTTTTTCTAATTTGTTTCTAAGATGGCCAGTTAAAGTGGGAGTTACCACATCTTGTAAACAAGTTTCATCCTCATATTTCCTGCCAGAAGAGTAAAGTTGTTTGTAAAATGTTTTTACTTCATTTAAGATAGAAAAGCTGTCAGTAATTTCGTCATTGTTATCCGTGACAATCTTATTAATTGATTTGCTGACATAATTTCTATTTTCTAGGTTGCAAAAATACTTGGTTGGCTTTTCCCCCTCTTCATACCATAAAATTCTGTTTCTGAGCTGTATACCCCTTATTTCATCTTCTTTAATTTGTTGTAGTTCAAATTTATATTTTGCAAGTTCAGATAATAAATTTTCATCTATAGTTTGAAAGTCCTTTCTTATTGATTCTTCATAGTCTTTAATTTTAGTTTCTAATTCTGTGGTTTTATCAATGGTTTTCCTTTTTAGAAAGGTTGAAAATGAAATTGATTTTCCCCTAACATTCATAAGGAAGGTTTCTAAAAATAAACTATCATCAATCTTAAGTTTTATATTCAGGTCATTAGCATTTTCATCATATACATCAATATCTGAATATTCTTCAACTGTGTCCTTTAATATGGATCTAACAAGTTCACTATATTCAGGTTGTAACAATAAAGACGTATTAAATTTCCAATATCCCCGCCCTCTTTCTTGGTTAATAGTATTTGGAAAAGAGTAGGTAATAGCTGAGTGGTCCGTTTTATAGCCTGGTAGAATATTGGAATCAAGCGTAAGGTTCAGCAAATCTTGTGAGATTAAAAAAAAGTCCAGTCTGGCTTGTTGTCTTGGATGTTTTTTCCACCATGTAAATTTTTTCAGATTATCATTTGAATCACGCCAAATATCCACAAGATCATAAGCTGCAATTGTGTCTAAAACTACATTTCTGGCCTTGGGATTGTTGATATTTTTGTAATTTTCTAAATCAATGGAAGGATCAAGAACCAGATTCCAATCTCCTACCATAACCAGAGATTCATTCTCAAAATTGGAATTCTTTCGAAAAGCTTTACATAAAATAGTGGGTCATCAATATTTGGTCCATAAAGGTTTGTGAGGGTAAATCTTTTATCTTCTACAGTTACGTCTGCAATAATAAAATTTCCAACTTCATCTTCCAGAGTTTTATGTATAGTGAGATCAATATTATTATTGAAAAGTATTGCAACACCTCTTGAATTGGACTTGAAAGGTGCAATTATACTCTGCAATCCCCATTCATTTCTCATTTTATTAACATCTTCTTTGGCTATATGGATATCTTGTAAGCAAATTATTGAGTATGATTTCTTTCTATAGAGATTCATAACTTCTTTCCTTTTATTTTTATTTGCCAGACCCCTACAGTTAGCAGAAATCATCCTTATTTTTTTTATAATATCCATCTGATAACCATGTTAAAATCAAAGTATTTTTAAGTATTGAGATATAATTGAAATCTCTAGGATTACGCTTGAATTTTGTAACATGATATATGCATATATGCTGTATTTCAAGACATGTTAGATCATTTGATGTAAATGGTTGAGAACAATATCTTAATATTTGGAAGACTACTAAAAATATGATGTAGTAAACATAAGCACTGAGAGCTGTTGAAAAGGAAGATCTGAAAGAAGCTGTACTTGATTCTAGAAAAAAGATGATATAAAAGAAACTATGTACAAACATAAAAACAAAGAAAGAGGCATTTGTGCTATATCCTGTCTGAGAGATACTTGCTTGAGTTTGAGTGGAAACGGTTTGTGAACCAGAGCTCTGTTGAGACGGCTTCTGTTTAACTGAAGTAGATAGCAAAGTCGGAGCGGAAGTCTTAGCCCACGTTTAGTCAGTTTGGCAACCAACTGTCTAAAGTGTAACATTTCTGGGCTTTGACTCTGGAAGTCGAGCTAACACAGCAGTGGCATAAGTTGGTCCGGCTTGCTCTTGGGCAAGAACCATCTTCTTTGCTTCAAGGAAACTGACATTATGGTTATGCTTTATGCGTGAGATTTTGGACTGTAATTTCCAAGTGACATTCCTTGGACGAGGAAGGGTGGCTACCTGAACAGTTCACGCAAGAAGCAGGTTTGGTACATGATTTACCGTCCTCGCATGTTCCAGCACATCGATGGCAAGCAGCTGAATTACGGCAAGACTTGGACCCGTGTCCATATTTCTGACAACTGTAACATCTCAGTGGATTAGGGATGAAATCATCCACCCTCAGGTTACAATAGCCAGCTTTAAGAGCTTCTGGACGAGCTGGAAGGCACAATGTAAATAAATAAGTGTTCGTCAATACAGTTTCATTGTCCTTCAATGTGAAGCGTTTGACGTCAGTGACACCTTGTGGTTTCAGTTCTGTCACAATTTCCGTTTCCGTCATGTCCGAGAGACAACGTATTGCATCTCTCACAATTCCTCTGCTGTTGTTCAATGTCATGTGAGGAGACACCTGTACAGGAACATTAGCTAGCGATTTAGTTGAAAGAGGATCTGCGATTGAATTTGTTTCCTGCATTCAATCAAAAGACAGCCAGAACGTAACTTTTTAATTTCTTTGACATCCCCAGCTAAACCTTCAATACCCTTTGCTGTGGCAAAAGGATTAAGTTTCAGTGGATTTCCGTTTGTGGAGGACATGACCAAAAACCTTGACCAATCATCAAGATTCGTTACTGGTGGGGAAATATCATCATCTTCCGAAGAGGGCGAATCTTCAGGTTCATGAGACCGTTGTTTGTAAGGTGGAGCCATGTGGGTATTAGTTATGTTTCATCAACCTGGCTCCCCACCCGCCATGGAGTGTCAACAAGGACGATGCCTCACATCTGTGGATCTCCAACAGATGGCACCAGGGATACCAGGAGGTAATACTCAAGCAGAGATATATCTTTTAGAAAAAGATACATCCTACAAGATTGGCCCATGAACCATCGCCGTCTGGGCATTAAGACTCTAGGCAAAGTAATCAATCCCTTTCTAACACTTTGCAATTATGATTGCACATAATTGATGCCAAGACAGTTCAGTTCAAAAGGTACCGAAAAATATATTTAATGCAATTTCAAATACACAGGGCTTGGCATGACCAGCCGATTGGTAGAACCGGGCCCATTCTACCACCCGTCTAGGTGAAGTAAGGGGCGAAGTGGTGTGTTGGGCAAAGGAACGCTATTCCTGGAACCAGTGCCCTCAACCGCCAGACTCCCTTCCTCCACCGACACAGGGGCGCAACCCACGGCAAACGGGTTGGTGGACCAAATATACCCCCGGGTCCACTAAGGGGGATTGAAGTACGCTTAGCGTTACCCAGCACCCACCACGAGGAGGTGGCTCTTCACGGGTGCCAGAAATGATCTGGCTGATTGTATACCACGTAATTATTATAAGCCAATAGCATGGCCTTGCCTTTCTGATCAGGATGCGATGTTATAAGGGCTTGATAACAGTTACAGTACAACCGACTACGCCTTACTTTGAGCAACATGTGTTCACTTAATCCGAAAAACGGACACATCCTTGTTGAGATAGTAACTACAACACAGTGGATGATGACATTATGTGACAGTTACTCGAGTAAGCATATATGTCAAATCTCTTTTACTGAGTACTGAAGAGGCCACAGTATAAAGTTAGATGGCAGTAATGACATAAATCACAATATTTGCAGACGTTTTTTTTTCTATGTACGAAAGCATGGTGGATATACATAAAACGTTTGCAAATATATTACTTGTATAATTTGTGCTCATTAGCAAATCAAATTTACATGTATTAGGATATGTATGGTAATATTGCGGTAGATATTTTCTTCTTAAGTTAGTGTAGTAAAGACATACCAGCAAAAAGTGGAACTCATCTTCAGTTACATTTAATGTAAGCATATAAAAGTGAATTGAGTTTAACGCCGCTAAATAGAATTTCAGTTATATAACTTTGAGCAAGCTGGATATGGGACGAAAGCCCTCAAAGATGAAGCACGTAAACGTTTTACCGCTTTAACGAATTCAGAAATTTGTGCTCATTAGCAAATCAAATTTACATGTATTAGGATATGTATGGTAATATTGCGGTAGATATTTTCTTCTTAAGTTAGTGTGGTAAAGACATACCAGCAAAAAGTGGAACTCATCTTCAGTTACATTTAATGTAAGCATATAAAAAGTGAATTGAGTTTAACGACGGTAAAAAGAATTTCAGTTATATAACTTTGAGCAAGCTGGATATGGGAAGAAAGCCCTCAAAGATGCAGCACGTAAACGTTTTACCGCTTTAACGAATTCAGAAACCACCGGTCGCTACTGATAAACCTTGAAAATTAATATATTTGAGCAAACAATCAAAGGTTTCTGTGATACGCACCGAACACTGCTCTTCAATTAAAGAGTCAGCTGGTTCCGCAAGTGATATATAAACTGTTTAAAATGAATTATTTATCGCTGAAACAAAAGGGTGTCCGTGAAGTTTCCTGCCTGACCACGAACGGAACGGACACAACACAACTGCTTCTGGGGCACCACTCGTATAATCTGATCCTTTAAGTTACATTTCATCAACGGCAAAACCCCGTTAATCAAGATGGTGCTGGACAAATAGCATTGAACTCATTGGTACATAAACGTTAAAGGTGGAAATTTTACCTATAAACTCACGTTGTTGGTTTATCAACACATTATATCGTGGTTTTCAATGTAAAACTAAAGGTCATGAGAAATGTGATTAAACTTAATAGTGAGCACATTGTGATATGACAGATTGTGGAATCTGACTTACAGTTTCAATATACAATTATTTCCTCTTTTGGGTTTCCTTGCATTCTGAACTGAACCACCCAGTATTTTTATCAGTTGATCTCGGGCATGCACAGTTATCAAGTTCACGGTATAGTCGTAACTAACATGAACAAGAACATGGAAAGGGCTTTGTCGCATTTATTGAGAGAGCTCAATCAGTCAAATGTCCTTATGATGATTTTACAGCGTTGATAAGAATAGAACAGAATTGTACTTATGAAAGCATTTATTTAGCATTTGACACTACATGTATTCGACATAATTTTCACGTGATTTTATATATACACCTAAAAGCATATTCTTCTTTCTTCTTTAGAAGTAAAAACGAAAATTTGAGTGTCAGCTCTGTTCGCATACCAACATGTATGCTCCTGGGAAATGAATAAAATGGTCATCAATGACAAGTTGCTAAGACATCTGCCACATCTAAAAAGGGGATGTCACTTTGCCCTTCTCGTTTGACGTAATTTACGTCTTCAGTGCAGAAAGGGAATCCTTTGAAAGTTCCCTTCAAGAGCAACACCAGTCACTGGCATTTCTTTAAGTGTGTTATGTTTTTACACGCATACACGTACACACACATACAATCTCGCACGGTGTCTCTCCCCTCTCTCTTTCTCAATTCTTTCTACCTCCATAAGTCCCCTTTCTCTCCAACTCAGTATTGAATCAGAATAAACGTTACGTATTAGTTAGTGAACAGCTGTTGAATACATGTACATGCTGAACGCTCCATATGAATTAATGAAAATTACTTTTATCAATATACATGTCGCCATTGAGCGTGACTCCACGCATTGATGGACTTCATAGGTTTTTTCATGACTCAATATGCGTGGTAAATTAGTATCATGATAATGTCGGTGGAAAACTACACATGCATGTCAACTGCTACAATGTCCTTTCCAGTGACAGGTAAAGGTCAAAGGCCTTGACATAAATTTCTTTTCTATACGTGTGTAGGCATGGTGACGTTTTTCACAACACACTAGGAAAAAATGGAAATTTATACAACGTTATCACTTGTGACTAGAAAGTTAACGTTGTGATGAAATGACGAATTGGTTCCAGGTTGTGTATGAATGCACTTTGGTACTATTAGTGTCAGTTGTTATGTGCCAAATATTCTTTATGGAACAGTTGTATCATATTGTATTAGATTATTTTTGTTAAGTACAATTGGGGAAGTGATGTGCTTCTGATTATTAAATGACTTTAGACAGGGAGTCCAGAGTAATGAAGCCTCAACAATCCAGAATAGGATAGAACTTGAGGTATTTATATTTTATAAGTGGGGCAAGCACATGCATGCCATCTCTCTCACAACATCAAGACCGACAAGATCAGTAATTTGTATTGATTTGTAAATCTGTATAATTTTAGTATACACCATTTCAAAGAAGTAAACACTCAAATGACAAGCTCTGATGTTATGGTTGGATGTAACATGGTGATAAAGGCTTGTGCCTTTGGTATTTACATTTACCAAGGTATCGGGTTGACATAATATAAACGACTTTGAAGACGTAAAGTAACACAATGCATTATGGATGTGCACCAAGACGTCAGAAGTTGACACCCAAAACAGCTTCTGTAAACTTAATGTTTCCTCTATGTACCTGAAGGATACTACCGACACCTTTCATGCGACCTTGCTAATGTTTGTTTTGACACTTTATATAATTTAGAAACACGGTTTCCTTTGAATTACAGTTTTAGGCACCCGGAGCTAGGTTTTGCTGTCAGGCTTCGGCCTATGGTTAGACTTTGTAATTTACTTTATAGAGTAGACAATTTTATCTTTCTTGACATAACACTGTGGAGTTTCTTTGTCGGATTTCCATGACAAAGAAACTGCATTCATGCAACAGCGAACCGCTTCTTGTTTTTCCGTTTAGCCTATCCTTTAATCTGTTCTTGACAACTGTTATTTCCTTTAGCAGATCAACATATGACGAAGACTGTTTTGGAGATCAAAATGATAGAAATATATACTTATGAATCAAATTCATACCTTCTTTGATGTTTCTTTGTCAAAAACGTCTTTGAACTAATAAATCAACCCTTTTCTTTCAATCCGTTATGAAATTATGTTTATGTGTAGCTTCTGGTGGGTCTAAATCCCTTTACATTGTCGTTTTGCGTGATGTCTGAATTGTCCATCAGCATATTGGCTCTAAACTTCTTCAGTTCAGATATTGACAGACACAGGAACCTGAACTGCGTCAAGCATGCTTCGTCCACTGATTACATCATGTTTCTTCAAATCTTTAGATTTATTTAGGATACATAATGAGATATTTTGATCTAACAAGATGAGTGATTGAATGAGTGAGTGAGCGTACCTGAACCCGTTTTTAGTGATATTGCCCATATATTAACATAACGTAAGGAGAAAGCTCGATGTGATGCAAGGCTCATGCATTTACCACTCTGGTGAATCCCACAAGCATCCGTATGTTCTGACAAACCTAGAACCAAAATCTTGACGAATTGGGATTCGAACCCCAAATCGTGTCTGAACTCTGCAAGCGAATTGCGGCAACGGGCAGCCACCGGTGACCCCTTCTCAACACAAGTTTCGGTCAGGCGAACGTTGAGATCAGAAGTCAGTGGTAAGACTTCAATATGTATCGTACGAGTGACAAAAACATTCATACCAGCATATCCAGCATAAGAGCTAGAGCGACATTATCCGAATTTACACAAAAGATGTTAGCCTTGTATTTGTCATAATATCAAAACTGTTTTTTAGTGATTAGTTGCAGCAAAGGCTTACACTGAAGCCATGTTTTGTTACTGAACCGTCACACAAAACTGAAATTTACTTTGTTACCTGTGCTGAACAAAGATGTAACGTTCCAATTCAGCTGCAGCATATGGAGTTACGTTTCAGATTTTATGTCAAACGTGAAGGTAAATATAATATATTGAAACAAGTAATATCGTCACCAATAAGTGCATTTAAATACATTTACGCTGCAATGTACTGACGTTCCGAAACACCCGTTAGCTTGACTTGTCAAAGCCGTTGTACGATTGAGTCAAGTTAATTTAGAATCACTAAACTCTAAAAAAGCCGATTTCATCCCGACATTGAAAATGCGTGGGGCGTCTTAAAACCTGATTGACAGTCGTATCCTTGCGCTGTCAGTTTGGGAAAGAACCATGGAAAAACATGTTACCAAAAAATATGAAAAAATCCGTGCGAGCAGGTGCAGATAGAAGTAAATTCTAGTTTATAGAACTTACGGAAACTAGTTTGATGTGTTTATGTTATAACACTGTCTGCATTAGACACTTCGCCATTTAAAAAGTAAGAAGGTTGTAGGCTTTCGCCATCATTGACTTACTTGTAACATACCACCAGTAAAGCATTAGCAGCAATAAATTACCCTTGTAAAGCACGGCTGTCTCTATTAAGAAGTGGAAAAAACACAGTGAAGGACTGGGTTCGTTTTTTATTTCACCTTTACAAGGTTATCTTTTACAAGGTTATCTTTTTATATCTGGAGACATTCTAAACGCAATGCCTACGTAATAGAATCAGATGACAAAAATTGTGACAGTAAGTTTATTTAATAAGTAATTTACAAAAAAACGAGACAATAATGGGCAAACAGTTTATGTGTGTATCTAATTGCAATTACTTATTGTCAATAATGAGACGGTTGCACACGGAATAGTGACATTGTCATTCCCTGTCTTTTAAACCATGACGTCATTGATGTTCCTTTCCCCCGGATATTAGCATGGTCAAGACAGTTTACCAACTATCATTATAACGAAACGAATGGCTGATCAGTCACATGTAAAACATTATTGGAATTATCAATATAATAGTGATGCATATCTGATTCGTACTCAATTTAATCACAACCTGCTGCTGTTTTTGTCTCCCGTCAGGTATCAGCGAACACCTGGTATCAACACTATTGTACAGCGATTCATAAACACAAACTCAAGATACAGACATAATTGTACGATCGCCTCTGATTTTAGCAGATATATCTTATCGATGAACATTATCTCACGAACATGTATTTCTTTGACGCTTGCTCAAATCAGTATTCCAACATCCAGTGCTTCAGTAAAGCGTCGCACATGTAACGTTTTATTTCAAATGTGCCTCGTCAATGAGCAGGGTGACGTATGATGCATGTTCCCATTTAACGTTTTAATGTCAACAGTTGATTTGCTTCAGCATGTGTTTGTGAGAAGTGCTACCAGTGGGTATACGCCCACCGTTTCGGGAACATCTGGTGTTATGACTATTTGACAATGATTCTTAAAAACACTTGCAGATGCAGTTGGATACAAATGACTGCATATTCAAAAAATGATCGCACAGTGGTGACGGTTGATGGAATAACGCATGTAGCAGCTCGGGCAATCAATAACATCTCCGTGGGACCATGCATATTCGTTTCCCTATTCTTTGTGTTCACAAGAATGGAACGTCAATCAAATCCAAAGAGACACATGAGACTTGTTACAGCTTAACACTTGGGCATGTGGCAGACCATATTCTTGCAGATCATACTAATGAAGTCCAGGGTAATTACATGATTGTATTTCAAAGGGTTAGGACTTAACTTTGCAAGTAATTTATGAGAAATATCCCGGTGATCTCAAGTACAAGGCAGCGTTGAAGTCAAAGCGACCTGGTGTAGTTTAAGACCGTTCCATAAATGAATCCTAAGGGTCTCGTAAAACTCTTCTCCATGAAGGGTGTCATGTACAATTAGTAGGTAATGCCTCTGTTGCAACACTCTAAGTCACCTTACATTACGCACTTGGTTACGTAGTTACTTCAATGTTGACTCGCATGTCGCTATTTAAAAGGAAACCTCATATAGTCGTGCTCATCTAACATGCTGCATGGTGTTATATTTAAGTGAAATAGTTGTAGTAATCGCCATTGTGTTGAAACGCAGAATTTAACCCAGATCTCGTTTCGCACATAACTAAATTGTGAAATCGGGAAATCACTACAAAATTACAGCTTAATGACCTTTGAATAACGTACACGTTAAGATACAGGTTTAGGTTGACAACAAAAATGCAATACAATTGGTCAAACTTTTGGCAAGTGCAAAAAGTAACAGCCCCTAGAAATGATGTTTGTTTTTTACGGAACTTCAGAATAATGTCATCGTTTGATGTGTTGAAACAGTCTTGTCAAATAGGGAACAGGTCGCCATCCTCTGGCAGTGCGGGAACACCGCAAGCCTCCTAAAGTCAGTCTCATTCCCAAAGGCCTGGAATGATCAAGCCTGTTATGCCTTTGTGTACAACAATGAGGGATAGATTCTAATACAAATATGTATTATTCTGGAACGTTCCGGTGTCGACTACTGCTCATATCCGTCCACGACACCACTCGATATTATCACTTGTATCCATTAGGAACATAAACCAACAAAAACACAATGCCCTTTAAAAAGTGGTCAGGTGTAACACATGTAATTTGAGATTACACTTTCTCAGTACAAATTCCTGTGGAATGGTGAGCTGGCTATGTTGGTTAAATGAATGATTTTGTGTGCTGACACTTAGGTGTCTGACTCTGAGAGTGTGGGTTCAATCCCGGATGGAACTCAACCAAAAAAACACACTAGAATCTGTACTTTACTGAGAAAGTGTAATTCCAAGAATTACATGTGTAACATATACCAACGTTTTCATCACTTTGGGCAATACCTACATATCCATCGGATTTCTGAACAATCGCCTTAAAGTGCTTTAGAATTCGTAAAACAATCTATGTATCTCATGTTTATCCATTTACCAGCAACAACGATATCTTCCTTATCACACCAACAACCAACAAAACTAGTAATCCAAAGAAAAAATTAAACATAATTTCAAAAGAGTGTAAGGTAACTTGAATTGAGTTCAGACGATTAGATTCCTCTTTTTGAGTGTTTACATCACAGATGGGAATCCACAATATTTAAAGAGAGAGTGCAATTAAGACTTTGATAAATAACGTTATTTGTCTTAAAGATTAATCGTGTTCTCATTGAAACTTAATTGATCCCTAGACCCGGTATCATTATTTCTTCCTTCTATAAGGAGATGTCAGTTGCCTTTTATTTGCTTATGTTATTCCATGATGCAAGAAATTCGTTAGATTGATTATCGCAATATCCTTTTTATTCTATTCGTCATATGTATTCTTTCGTGCCTTTAGCTTTAGAAATGTCCGATCGATGTCCGATTTATTGCAATCCAGAAACACTGAATGGGCATCGATTACTGACACAAATCGTATTCAGCAACCAACAAATACAGACAAGATATTCAATTATTTTGGCATCAAAAGCCAAAGTACAATGCAGATTGCAGATTTGTCTCGTTATGTCAGATATTAAATAAGATTAATTTCACGTTATATGTTTGAACATACAGATGCAACATGTATTTTTTCAGGCACACCAAAGAGAAATTTATTCCTTAAGCGAGAACACTTTCATTTCAAATATGAATATGACACTTAATTAATACACTACTTTTTTGTAAACAATTTGTTCAAATACGGTTCATAATATCACCGGCTTTCTACCTGCCAACTACATTTACATTAACATTGTGCACATATATTCTACATTTACGACAAGCTCTGACTAAACAGTAGATATCTGTCAACAACGATTTCACTTTGCTAAAAGATGAGTAGCTGCAGATCAAAATATCCTTTTCATGGGTATTCAGCACCTGCATTAACTGCAAGACGCGACTAAATAGATCCAGTGGCTAGACTTAGTGAGTTGGTTCATAGCATGACTTTGCACCTGAAGGCGAGGGACGGTGTCTGATAGACACGTGGACTCAATTATTTAGTTGAGTACGGTGTTAAACAGTAGACATGAATTACACAGATGATATTGTTTCAAACAACCGTTAATGGTAACAGAAAAGGTGACCCAGTCATCTAAGCCTTTACAACACCCCCTGCCGGTGCTCGTTCCTTAGGCCGATTCCAATTACCATGGATTCCTGACCGCGGGCTTTAGTTAGCGTCTCAGACTTACATCACTTCGGGCTCTGCTCCTACACCATTCCTCCATATAACTGTCCTACTTATTCTTAAACGTTTGAATGTCATTTTGATATGATACAAGGGCAAATGCAAAACTGCGAAACCATAACAGCTTAAAATATATTAGTTGAATGTATTATTACCACTTGTATGGTGGCATCAGTTTGCAATTTAGGGCACTGTCTGAACTTGGAAACCTAAGAAAAGAAACACATTTCATTTTCAACCAACGCAAGCAATACTGATGAGAAGTTGCTCATCCGTCATTTATTCACATTGTATTCTGCTCTTTCGCAAACGTTATTACGACGGTGTCCCAGAGTAGAGAATGGTGGTGTCTAGGTTAACAAAGACATTTAACTATCCTGCATTTATCTGAACTATGTTTGGTTTTGGTAAAGTACAACAGATCTTTGAGCTAAGTGAGTGTACCCAGTGTGCGTACATGGAAACGTGATGTACTCTGCCTGCTTATAAATCACGGCTACAAACTACCTAACGCAATTGTTGCCACATTCCTTTCTTATCCAATGGACATGAAAACGAGATGGTTTATTATGTTCAATTAGGTTCTTAGGGTAATAAAATGAATAAGTGGCTCTTGAAGCGGCTCAGAGATTACCCTAGCGCTCAAACAGCAACATCACCGAACACCTTATTAAGATAATTTCGATGGAGCGTAAAACAAAAGCGCAGATGAATCTAATTATTGGCAATCTAGTTAATAACAACGCAGTGCTTAAAGGGATTTGTACATCAGGAACCTGTTAATTACCTCGAGTGTCCTTAGGTAAGTTGTTATAGCTATCGTTAATACGTAGATTGAAATGCCTTCCCAGGCTTCAGGACATTCTTCCTAGGGACCGGCGACATGCTTACTTTAGCCACGGATCTCCAGGTGTCATCGTTTGTGTTGTAGGTTTCTTCATCGTGATCGAGCTTTAAATAAAATACCATGACCCCTCCAATAAATATCACAAGTCTTGACTCTAGACATGTACATTATATTCTTGCTCATTTTCTTGACTCCACACAATCTGCATTGCATTCACTGATAATAATGGGGATTCAGGCATGGTTCATAAACAAACGCCAATTCAACCTACACAACCGAGATAACAGTGATTATCTAGACCGACACAGACACTCGTGAAGCTAAGATAATCTTGTGTCATTTACAGTGACTTGGCGATACGTTTATCACACATGAAGGATTTGTTATCTGAAGCTTGAGTACAAATGTCATGGCTTTTTGTTACGCATATGTTTTCGACGTTTAAAGGTCATATACTTGCATGACAATGATATGATTAAAATATGTAAATCATGTATAATATACAGACTTTATCAATGTCATGCAACTACATGACCTTTATATATGTATCTTTATAATATATATTTACATATAAAGATACATATATAGAGGTCATATAATTGCATGACATTGATAAAGTCTGTGCGTGTGCATTGCTGCTTTTGAAAATACTGGTGGCATGAGGTCGCCTCAATCCAATATGCCAGAAACCAATGGTTGTGTGTTCGAATTCAGATTTCCCTTGCCCGTTAGTTTCACCGAATTGGTAAACGTCTCATACCTACATCACCTCGCATTATTTTAGCGGCGTTAAAACCCAGCTCACTTCATCTACACCTCATGAATTCAAAACAATGCCATTGGTTACCAGAATCAAGCCAAATGCTATAAGCTACCATCTCTAGTATCAGCAAATGATTCTCGAATGGCAAGATGTTTATATATATCTTTTTATATATCTGCATTGCTGCTTGTAAAAATACAGGTGGCATGAGTGCGCCCCAGTTCGATATGCCAGAAACCAATGGTTGTGAGTTCATTTTATTTATACCTCATGAATTCAAAAACAATTCCATTGGTTACTAGAACCAAGCCCAATACTACATGTTGTACCATATCTCTAGTATCAGCAGATGATTTCCGAAAGGCAACAGCATATCACGTTAACGTTGAGTGATTAGCGTATTACTTAATACAACATAACCGTTATATCGCTTGAGGACGCTTGAGAATGGTTAATGATGCTCACGATCGTTTATGGCTTAGCGAGATCAAATCGTGTGTACTACTCACTAGTACACTAATGTATTTATTATTGTCACTCCCAAAACATTTTAGTTGGGGAATGACACCATTTACGAGCTTGAGAAGACCAGACTAATGTCCGTTTTCTGTCACTTCGATAAATTGCTGTAGTTTATCATGTATGATCCTATAGAGACGACCGGTCCTTGTTTTATCCCCAAATTGCCCAAATATAGGGTGCCAACAGGTACTATCTTTCTGATCAAGTGTCTTTCGTTGATGTCGAACCACTGACCTTCTGCTGAGTGAGTGAGTGAGTGAGTGAGTGAGAGTACTTAACGTCACATCGGAAATACGTCGTCGTGACGCAGTCTAATAGAACAACAACATATATTTAACAACATTAAAAGTTTATTTAAAATGATATCACAGTGGAGTGTCAGCAACGATAACAAGAAATTTAATGATGGGGTCATCATCGTCAAATAGAGCAACAACTCATAATAATCTTGCAAAAATACTACTACTTGTTTTCTTGTAAGAAACTGGTTAAAATATGTGATGAAAGATTTGAAGCTCGTTTGATGTTTGTAATGTCAAAAGAAATCTGCTGCAATTGCTATTTTATGTCACTCTGCTGATCCACATCAAAGAGGGCACAGTTGAGAATATTACAAAAAGCCAATAACTACATTTTACACACTTAAAGAAGTCAATTTGGCACTAATCGCAATTTCACGACGTATGATACAGAAAAACAGTTACAACATGATATTTATCAAATATAATAAAATAGAGCCTTGAGACTTTTATTTGCAGAGACCAAACAAATTAAAGATATCTATTCTGTCCCAAAAGACACATCGTTCCACTAGCAGCTTATCGATGCTACTGTTCATTTTTACCCTTTAATGCAAACATTTGAGAAATCACTCCATCTCCCTACCAGAGTTACAATAAAACAACTCAAGAAAATACAGAAAATGTGTATGTCACTATATGTTTCAATGTAATCACACGTCGTATGAGTGTTATGGCAGGAGGCAGGGAAGGAACAGGATGTCTTGACTCAGTCAGGTGTTGCCTTGGGGAGTGGTGAGGGAACCTCACCTCGTGATCAAAGACAGGTGACCCGTGAAGATCCGGGGTAGAATAGGTCTTCAGCAACCCATGCTTGCCACAAAAGGCGACTATGCTTGTCGTAAGAGGCGACTAACGGGATCGGGTGGTCAGGCTCGCTGACTTGGTTGACACATGTCATCGGTTCCCCATTGCGCAGATTGATGCTGATGCTGTGGATCACTGGATTGTCTGGTCCAGACTCGATTATTTACAGACCGCCGCCATATAGCTAGAATATTGCTGAGTGCGGTGTAAAACTAAGCTCACTCACTCACTCAAAGACAGGTTGGTTGTTGTTTAAAGCCGTGGTCTGTCTTATGGGAGTGAACCGATCCCGTATGTCGGTTCTAACGAAAACATGGGTTGCGGAAGAATCACTCTAACCGTCACGGGTGCGTGATCGAAGAGGCTATCAATGCACTTCTCCAGTCACTGTAAACATATGGTCATTACAATGGAAATATCAGTCTGAGTACATCTGGTGACGAACAATAAGTAAATGTAATAGTAATAGTTTTCAGTGAGTGTGGTTTTTATGACGCTTCTTGCAATATTGCAGCAATACCATGGCGGGGTACACCAGAAATTAGCTACATACATGGTACCCTTGTGAGGTATCGAAAACGTATGTCCCGTGTGACGAGCGACGCATTAACCACTAGGGTTCCCAACCGACCCCACATAGTTCCAACCATTTTCACATATACTGTACTGTAGACCAGTTTTGAAAATGATAATGCCGAATGTATCTCTCAGGATTTGTGGAAGTGACGTTTGATTGTGCATCCGGAAGTTCGTGTTCAGATCGTTATTCAACGATGCATCAATGTGTCCCACATGTCATAATAGTGTCCGGACCACAAAATATGCCTTCTTGCCCTTTACATGTTTCACGTTTTTCTAATATCACCTGTTCTATGTCTTGTATCGTTTTTTAAACTTTAACATGGATATATTGTTTACGTGTAAATTTCGACCAGTTTTGCGGTACAATTGTACAAGAAATGGTCATGAATGTTCGCCTGACACGCTCAGCCGTCACTTCGATTTAAGACTGAGTGACAAAAGGTTTTCACGCTGGCGCCAGAAGTTTGTTGCGGTTTGTTATCTGATTAGCGTTGTCTTCCTGAATCAAATAAATGTAGATACAAAAAGTAAACTTCTGAGAACAATACGGTGTGATTTCGAATACTGAGTGGGATTTGGTGTCTCATCGCCATTAGTATTGATTTTACCAACGCGGTCATCATCAAAGCTTGCTTCACTTCTGGCTTCCCTCAAGTTGACACGTCTGACAAAGAGGCGTTTAACATACTCACTCGCTTAGGCGGCCCTATTCGTACATGTAGGAAAAGCATATTCACATGAACTAATATATACTAGCCACATAAAGAAACTGTGCATTGTCAAAATATTATCCCAGTGGATAAGTACGATAACAATGTCAAAAGTACATATAAACTTTAATGGAGGGATCATGAGACCATAACACGTCGGGAGAATTTCAATTGAACAGTCAATCACAATGACGTCACGAGTCCACAAGCGGGACAGGGGTCCAACGACCATGTCACAAGCTCAATAACGGGTATGTCCACCATCGGCATTGAGAACAGCAGTGCATCGACGACGCATAGAGCCTATCAAACGTGCAAGGAAGGCTTGTGGGATGTCACGCCAGATTCTCTCAAGTTCTGTTGCAAGGTCAAGGACGTTATCTGGCGGATGAGGAAGACGGCGTAGACGTCGATCCATCTCGTCCCAAACATGCTCTATCGGGGAGAGATCCGGTGAATTTGCAGGCCAAGGCAGTAAGTCAACGTTGTGGTGTTGCAAGAAATCCATAGCAACCCTTGCCGTATGAGGGCGGACATTGTCCTGTTGGAATGTTAACCCAGGGCCATGACGTTGCAGAAAAGGAATTGCCACAGGTCGAAGAATCTGATCCCTGTAGCCCACACCAGTTAAGTTGCCCTGAACAATCAGCAAGGGAGTTCTTTGGCGTGCTGTTATTCCATCACAAATCATCACGGAACCACCACCAAAGCGATTCCTCTCCAAGACACAGGCTTGTGCATAACGTTCTCCCACGCGTCTATAGGCACGTTGACGTCCATCACTATGGGAAATGTTAAACCTGGACTCAACTGTAAAAACAACATTTCTCCACCAAAACAAGGGTCTGTGGACATGATTTCGGCACCACATTCGGCGAGCTGGTCGATGACGTTGTGTCAGGATAGGCCGTATGGCGGGACGTCGTGGTCTGATCCCGTGATGACGTAAACGTTGTCGAACTGTGTTGGGGTGGATACGGCGAAGTCCTGGGATGGTTCGGGCAGTCATCACTGCAGTCTGAAACCTGGGGCGAAGATGGGTCACCCTTATCCATATGTCCTGTCTTGGCGTTGTTACACGTGGACGTCCAGAACGTGGCCGATCGATGACGTCATTTGTGTAATGGTAGCGTCTCACCAGTGCAGAAATGGTGTTCCGGTGGCAGTGGAACTGTGCATCCACATGTCGTTGAGACATTCCCCCCACGGACCACCCCAATGGCCTGTGCAGCCACTTGTCGTTGAGACATTTCACCACGGACCACCCCAATGGCCTCATGACGTTGTGCAGACGTGAGCCTTGGCATGCTATGCGTTTCAATAGCCGTTTAATTTTTTGAACGATCGCAAGGGCAGGGGTTGAGCTTTCCAAAGTGACAGTAATGTGTGACATTCATTTGCTCTGTTTCTCTTTCCCGGAATGCACGTGCAACAACGTATTGCACGTCTCAAGGACGTACCCACTGACGTCACGGAACGTGGCACGTGCATGCATGTTGGATACATGTCACTAATCTCTGAGTTTGAATCCTTATGTGTCTACACAGGTTTGATAAATTTACATTTTAAATTTTTGTATGCACAGTTTCTTTATGTGCCTAGTATATATGAGTGGTACTATTCCACTTTATTATGAAATATACTGTCTTCAGCCAACCTTCAGTTGCACCATTGACCGTAAGCCCAAGTACTGAGTACACTTCACACATATATTTCCCTATTCGGGACTCGAAAACAACAAATCACCAGTAACCCGTAAAGGGGCGACTTATTCCGACAGTCTCATTGGATTGACTCAGTGTCAGTTGATGATGAGAGTCTTTACCTGAAGAGAACTGGTTGCCAAGATGGCGTTCTCTTATCCCATACACAACTTCGACTCTTAATTCGCCTGAATGGGTAAAAGGAGTTATGCCCGGGGTGGCTACTCCCAGTGTGGCCACCGACTTTTCACACCTGTTAATTGGTTGTTAATCGGGCTGTCCCTGAGTGGCCACCGATACAATTTAACATGCCCCAGCGATCTTCATGAAGTATATTCATTTAAGACATGACACAAAGGCATGTTCATTCAATCGGCTAGTGACGAGCATTTTGATTTTATTGCTCTAGAATTGTCTGCTCTGTCTTTTGATACGATTTGGACTTGCTTTGCTTTGAATATTTCGTATAGTGTATAGTTTTTCACTTCAGAGTTAACATTTGCCTTGAGCCAGAGGGTGGCCATGGGGCAAACTTGTTTATTATTCTGCTTGTTTACATCATCCTTATATCCCCAGTGTCTCTTGGACATCCATGTTGGAAAGGTATTGCTGTGATGCTCTTATTGTATGCACTCAATTTCAGATAGGGAATAGAGGTGTATTTTTAGTTATGAAAATGTTGAACTCCGATTAATCAATTCATATCATTACATTAAATTCAGCATAAAAGTATTCTTTCAAAAAACCTATGTCAGCGAGACCGATAATAAGTCTGTCCTGCTGATGACATTATTTATTTTTCATCTTTGGACTCATATGACTCACTGAATATCTTCTATCTGAACATCAACCTTCAAGCATTCATGGAAGGACTTACAGTGCACTCTTATATACTCTTAAAAAAAGCGGGGGGAAATCCCAAATAACTGATGATTGCAGAAATACAAAGAGGTATGCAGAAGCGGAAATGGTAAAAATATAGAAAAGGAATATTGTAAGGTGCTATATGGCAATCAGCAAATCATGTTAGCGGTAAATAGTGAGGATGCAAATAACCAAGAAAGACGATAGGATGTAAAGTAAAAATACCCATATCGTTTGAGGTGACTTTTATAAAATAATTTGGGTCATTGCCCTTGGTTGTGCTGCTACATCTTTAGCATTTGGGACCCAGTTCAGCTATCACATCAGATGCTTTCCGCTGTCGGCTTAAACGCCTCCTGATCATGTTCCAGACGTGCTCAATGAGTGGAAAGATCAGAAATCATGGTTTTCCATTGCATTCCCGTTATGCTTCTCTGCTGGAGGTAGTCAGTTACGATAAGTGCACATATGTAGAACAGCAAGACGTGGGCCTACATGGCGCGGTACCAAAACATGTCGGTCGTGTGGTTGTAAAATTAACGATAGTTCTGTCGTTCTGTCATATGGACCCTGCCCAATACCATTACAGTCGCACCCTGTCATGTCGGCTAAGGTAAGGTTCTCTTGACGTACGTGAAGACGTCTATCCAGAATCAGGAATTATTATATACTAAGCAGCAAAGGAAACGTCAGTTTGGAATTGTCCGTCACAGAAACGGATAACTGTAAACTCATTAATGTTTTGATTGTATATTTTTGACAACATCTCCAATTTTACCTGATAGGTAGATAGATAATTGAAAGTTTAATAGGTGTTCGGGCAACTGGGCCCATTTACACCTTGCCCATCATAAAGGTTTGCTAAGTTTCTACATTTTTAACTTTACCTGAGCAAAGATATTCTTTCTCAAACTCAGAATGGAACCCAGGAAATGGTCTCAAAAACGCACCCTGATCTCAGAGATGGTACGGTGTTCTCCATGCTGCACGTGCTGTTCACAAGGACCAGCTCTATAAAGTGCACCTCCAAACCTGGTTGCAACATCCACATAACAACGTCAGCAGGATGCCGCAACTCACGACAGCTCAGAGGAACCAGGCGCTAGGAAGACTTGAAGCTGGCCACACTGCGGACCATCTACAGGCTGCAGCACCGTTTCCGGGCTACCAACACCACAAATGATCGAGCCCGTACTTGCAGACCAAGGGTGACCACAAGACGACAAGACCGCCATGTTGTGCGACAGCATGTACAGAATCCCTTCATGCAGGCATCCGAAACAGCACGTCAGGCAGTCGGAACACGTGGAAGACCAATCAGTACTAATACAGTACGCCGACGTCTTAACAGCGGGAACCTCCATTGCCGTAGACCTTACCCTGGACCTATCCTCACCCCTCGTCATCGGCGTGAACGTCTACAGTTTGCCCTACAACACCAAAACTGGCGATACAGGCAATGGAGAACTGTTCTGTTTACAGATGAGAGTCGGTACTGCGCATCAAGTGCAGATGGCAAAACAAGAATATGGCGACGACGTGGCCAGCGTTACTCAGACCAATGTGTTATGGAAAGAGACTCATGGGGAGGTGCAAGCATCATGGTATGGGGTGGAATAGGCCTGAACCAGAGAGTGGGTCCTGTGGTGTTCCAGAACCTTGGTCCAGGGAGAGGAGGCGGCATCACAGCGGTGCGCTACATCGACCAAGCTCTCAGACCCCACGTCATTTCACATTTCGCACATTTTCCAGCATGATAACGCCCGGGCCCATACTGCAAGAGCTACACGGGACTTCCTACAGCAGAACGGTGTCAACATTATGCCGTGGCCAGACCTTAGACCTGATTTAAACCCAGTTGAACATCTTTGGGATGAAATTCAGAGGAGACTGAATAATGTCATACCAAGGCGGAAGACAGCCGATTTATTGCGCCAGGCCTTTCTCAGAGTGTGGTTCAAGGTGCCACTGGCTTTCATCAATCGATTGGTGCATTCCATGCATAGACGCTGTGCTGCAGTTGTTGCCGCTCGTGGTGTCACACTAGAAGTCAAGACTCTGAGTGGACTATAAACGTTCACGTAATGTCTTGGAATTGTGCTGAGATATTAATTGATGTGTCAAGATATTGTACTCAAAAAATGCGTTTGATCCGCTTAATATGTCCATTTCTGTAATGATTTGATTACAGTGCCTATCTAATTTTGAATTCGTACTGACGTTTTTTGTTTGCTGCTGAGTATATAACACGCGGCCACTGGCGATTCCCTCAGAGTCTGCTCCTACGTTCTAATCACCATTGGAGGGGCAGCGTGGTAGCCTAGTGGTTAAAGCGTTCGTTCGTCACGCCGAAGGCCCGGATTTGATTCTCCACATGGGGACAATGTCTGAAGCCCTTTTCCGGTGTCCCCCGCCGTGATATTGCTGGAATATTGCTAAAAGCGGCGTAAAAACATACCCACTGACTCAGTTATCACCACTGGCGTATTCCTGAAATGTGTCGATTTGATAACGCTGAGCAGATCATCTACATGCAAATGATGCCCAATAATCTGGTCCAAAGCTCTGGTCGCCAGGCGCCTGTTAACCACGATATAATTGGATGGTTAGGCCTGGTTTCTCATTAATCGATACTGGACTTGCGGTGGTGACCTATAGGTTTCTGCAGACATACATACATACATGATTGGCTGCAGAAACCTATTCAAAAGTCTGCAGATCACAGAATGAGACATACTGAACATAATACTACATGTTTCTGATTTCTACTAGTTTGGAACTTGTCAATGGGCCTTGGGCGTCCATTCCGTTGCAGACCACGGCTTCACATAATGATCGCAAATACTGAACAACTTGACTAGAGACCTTAGTGTCACTGTAATTAATCAGCAATAGTAATGGCGAAGAGCGGCTTAACTACATGTATTCACGTGTTCAAGTCAAGACTAACCACCAAACACCCATTACCCAACCTAACCCAAGTACACATGGTCTATGTGCAATGTTTGAAGTGGAGTGGGCTAATTGTGTTTCTGAAATCTCTCGCATTTCTCGTTTCTTCAGCTGATCTTTCTGCTGATGATCATGCCATCTTGATCCCTACGTTTTGGAGAGCATACATTCCACCTGTTTCATAACTTTAAATGCCAGACACCTGGGAAGCGTATGTTCAGTTACATGATGTATCTGTCACAAAGCTCCGTCTGGAGAGACGCAAGAGATTCTAATCATCTTTTCATAATTATTTTCTGTGTTTATGGTGATTGAAAAGCTTATATGCAGCCTGCAAAACTGGCATCCACTCTTGTTTTGAGTTGCCCATCACATCTTGAAATTAGTCCATGAGAACCCCTGTTGATGGGATAATAGTACAGCAGTTCAGCCTTTTGTTGCTCTGATTTCATCACGATTGCATTTTACAAGGTCAAAATGTTTTTTGAAACAAACATGCAAAAGTAGTTCAAAACCTGATGTTAGTTTCAATATCACTGATCCTGTTAACGTTCTTTTTCTGATGAATTAAACAAAATTGCTGATGAATTGATTCGTAAATCCCCCACAAATCCACATGTACCTAAACAAGGCTTTCATGTACACAGGAACAAACTCGAAAAGATTGGAAACGTATTTCTGCAAACACCAAGGGTACAAAAAATTGATTAAGCTTGAGATAGTAAATGTTAAAGCCCGTCGCACCTTCAATTTAATCTCACTCCAATCTTGGCAAAAACAGCTTTTTTAAAATTCAAATCAAGACGACATTGATAAAAGTATAAAACATGTTGCAAAACTGTTACGGAAAAGGTTCCAAATCAAGTGTTAATCGTCCCAAGGAAAGTTTCAAACATATATTTCGTATTGCGAGCAAACAGAAGAACGGTAAATCCCTTGAAACATTCTTCATCAGCAAGTACACACAAACATTTTTTGTACATACAAAAAAATATCAATTTTGAGTTCAGTTTTGTCGGAGGCGTGGAATATTATTTTTTAAAATGAACTTCTCCAATCAATATTATTGCAAACTTCTTTGGGACAAGCTCATTTTCAGCAACGGGGCCTATATTCTTTATCAACTATTCCAGTAAATGAGTTTTTCATCCATCCTTTGAAGAACACAAACTAGTTCCATCATTTTGGGTTCGTATCAAGGCACAAGTCACAAGTGATCAAGTGATGGATCTGCTACCAATCTTGATCTTTATATTACATGCATCTCCCCATATCAGTTTCTGCCTTTGGAATACATTCAACATCAATCCAAAAGTAAATAATTCATCATCTTTACTGATTATCTGACATCCCTTCAGGCACTGAAAAAAGTATTTTTCAATCATCCTTATATTCTTGAAATTCTAGCGTTACACAACACATCGTCTTTTTGGTTGCCGTGTGAAAAACAAATGACAGAAACTGGAACGTCCTTTTTGTGACCTTAAAAACTAGCCACACAATGAAACTGTGCATTGTCAGAAATATTTTACAATATGAAGATATAACAACAATGAAAGGTTTTCAACTTCAATAAGAGCATACTGAAGAGACGACTGGGCAGTATGTTGTATTGCGATGGTATGTTGCGACAGAGGTGAAGGAATGTTTATTGTCAGGAACAAGAATGCCTGCCATGAGCAACCCGAAAAACAGTGCATCTTCGACGCATAGGGTCTACAAAGAAACTGAATTTCCACTAGTCCGAGAATCTGATTCCTGCAGCCCCCAGCTTACCCCACCCCAAATCATCAGGGAACCATCCCCAAAGTGACTCCCCTCCACGACACAGGCGTCACCATAACGCTCCCAAAGAAGTCTGTCGACCCGTCAACGGAGTCGTCTATAAAATCAACAGCCCTCAACCACAATCGAGTTTGACGGACAAATTTCGGTACCACCTAACGATTTTATGGATGCTGTTGCGTCAGGATAGGTCGCATGGCGGGACGACGTGGTCGTATCCCGTCATGGCGGAAGCTGTTCCTGACTGTGGGTGCATACGCCGAAGTAAAGGAATGGTCTGAGTGGCGGTCACTGCAGTCTGGAACATGTGCCGGACATTGGTCACCGGTATCCATCCGTCCTGTCTCAGCAACTTCATTCGTTAACTGGTAATGCAAACGTTGGTATGATCGTCTCATGCACGTTCACGATTTCAGGATCAACTCTTAGTTGAAAATCCTATCGAATACAAACTGAACACATAGTATTACATAGAACTATATACTTCAATGCCATTTGAGTGAGTAGTGAGTTATAAATTGATAATAAATGGAATTAAATTACGACAGCCTGTCGACGAAGGAAAGTAAAATAATTAGATTATCACAGATAGATACGTAAAAATAGTAATTAAATATAAACATTTCAACTATAGAGGACAACACAATATAAAAGCAGGCTAGAGAT
Organism: Haliotis rubra; assembly: GCF_003918875.1. Lineage (NCBI taxonomy): Eukaryota > Metazoa > Mollusca > Gastropoda > Lepetellida > Haliotidae > Haliotis > Haliotis rubra. The sequence continues at coordinate 2,087,454 of NW_025767634.1, forward strand.
AGCCAACAACTGAAGGTAGATCACAATACTAGGGACCATGGCAATGCCATTTAAAGTAAGATGAGAATGATGTATTTGCCTCAAAAGGTGTGAAAAATCGCTTTGACAATTTTAGATGATTTTGTTGAAATGACAGACAAAATAAATCCTCCCAGCGACTGTAAAACATCCGCTCAGCAGCTGTCGCAAAAATACGCCATTACAGTGCTGTTACTGGTAAAATAGTACGGCAACCACATTGTACTTGACCTATATTAACTGGTGAGATATGAAAAAAATAGAGTTAAGGTGGACTTTAATTTTCCCAAGAAGGAATTGTTTTGTAGACATGTAAATATATATATATGTATCTCCTTAAGTAGTGACAGGTGCATATTCGACTTAAATAGACTGCGTGAAAGCATTTAGACCTTGGAAAATTACAAAATGTATATTCTAAAGAGTGAGTCAGTACAGTTTAACGCCGTTTCCCGCCGCAATGCAAATTAAAAGAGACAATTGATGATAACCACATATTTCAAAGCCACAAGGGTGTCAAATATTAAAGTATCAAGAGTGAGTGAGCGAGTATGGTTTTACGCCGCTTTTAGCAGCAATAATGCAATATCACGACGGGGGACACCAGAGATGGGCTTATGGTATGGTACCGCGCCATGTAGGCCCACGTTTTGTTGTTCTACATATGTGCACTTATCGTAACTGACTACCTCCAGCAGAGAAGCATTACGGGAATGCAATGGAAAACCATGATTTCTGATCTTTCCACTCATTGAGCACGTCTGGAACATGATCAGCTACCCAATCGCCAATATTTTAAAGACAAGATATATATCAATAACAAGTGAATATCTAAAAAGGTATTTAGTGTCCAAGGGGTTCGATCCGGAGCCGAAATCACACACACATCATCTTTCAGAAACGTCTTAGCGTCGTATTTCATATATATGAATCATGACTTTTCAGCAAATATTTTACACCCAAGATATTCAACAACGCAGTAAAATATCTGAACACCTATAACATGACGCCGTTGTCTTGGTGGATTCATCCATAACATAGTGAGTGAGTTACATCCCAATATCTCGGCAGTATTTCAGCCATATTTTTAATAATTATAGGTAAATTATATAAAACAAACTGTCAACGAATGACAGTAATACAACTAGTTTAACACAGATATAACTTTAAAAGCTGGTAATTAATTTTAAACATGTTAACTGTACAAGACGATACAATATTAGAACAGGCTATAGGTTAAGGAAAACTGATTTGTATGGATAGTCAACTTCTTTATTGCAATAAGTGCGACGTTTAGGTGTAGGTACTAACACCGTTATCAAGCAAGTGATACAACAACTGAAGCAAGGAGAATATATACATAGCTGTATAGTGAGTATATACAATTAACAAGGCTGATGTACATTGGATATTTGATAAGTGATTAAAGCAGAGGAGGTTGATGTACAGAGTGATTGATTGTGATTAGAGTTGAGTTTGTACAATTGATGAGTTGACGTACAATAGTTGTGATCACATAGCACGAAGGAGGGAGCATGGAAGCCAGATGGACAAAGGAGGTAGGGAAGGATTACAGGTGGTGGTCTTTGATTAGGTGGTGATAGGCTGACGAGATGAACTAACCTTGATCTCGATTCATGGTGGGGTTGTGGCGTTGGATGTTTATGGCTTCAAGGAATTTCCTAATTTTGTAGTCTTGTCGGTTGATTTTCTAGGGTATCGGTATGATCAAGAAGTTGACTATCCATACAAATCAGTTTTCCTTCATCTTCACAACTTCTAAAATGCCTCTCAAAGAAAAAGGCTATAGATTGCCAATATCTGAAAGTAGATCACTATACTAGGGACCATGGACACTTACAGTACATTTGCTCCCTGCATGGACCCTAGCTGGATTTACACCATCCCTTCAGCTATAATTAGCACTATTAGATAATCTAGCCATAAATTAAAATAACCTCATATGCTAGGATTAAAAATAGTAGTAGGTTTAAATTAACTTTGAGTGAGTGAGTGAGTGAGTGATCAATCATAAAAATAAAGAAAGCATACATGTCAAGTTCGTCTGGGCAGTTAAATGCTTGTGTTCCTGCGCTTTCAAAGACCAGAGTAAGAAATACCTGTATGACCTGACACAGCGCCATCATAATATTATTATCAATCCTTCATACACTTTCTCTGGCACGCTATAAATCCCCAAACGTTAAACGCCTACGAGAGGACGAGTGTGATTTCGTGAAGAGCATCTATCCAGTTACCTGAAAGCGTTACTGAATTACGTTGATGGGAGAAACAACTGAATCATCAGGCTGCAAGCTGAATGAATGATTCCGGTGTCTGAGTAAAAGTACCTGAAGGACCATTAAGAGCCTTTTAAGATATTTCTTGATCTTGATAGATTGTTTATTTCTGAAACATGTTAAATGAATCTTCACATCTAATTGATCTTCAGTGGTTTTGAAGAAGCACAGAATTCACAATATGTGGTCGGCAGTTTGTAAAATACATCACCTTCATCAAAACTACGGGAAGAGTGCCAGGAAACAGCTTCGAGACTTTCCTGCTTGCTTATTGTTTATTCTTTTCAGATGCCGGCAATACAAAGTCTGTTACTGCTTTGCGTTAGACTGTTGACTGAGTTTAAAGTCAAAAGCGATGAACATAATAGACGGTGACGAGCCAACGCTTTAAAAACCTGAATAAGAAAGAAATTTAATAAAACCTGAATAAGTAAAAATATAGTAATGGGAACGCGACAGCAGCCTGAATTTATTTCTATCCAAATTCCCTAAGGTCTAATAATATTAGAGTTTGGTGATCGCAAGTTCATTATGGATCATGAAATAATGAATTACGTCAATACTCATCTACCAGTCAAATTAGGGTTAATGACTATAATACCAGATCCATTAAGTGGTTCGACCGACAAGAGATATAGTTTCTGTTCGCGTTTGGATTTCGATTCGGAATAGGGAAGACAACCTGTCGACACTGACGAGTCTCTAAATATATGAGCTACAGTAAGTGAGTGAGTTTATATTTTACATCGCTCGGCAATATTACAGCCATATAACTATGAAAAATGTTGACAAAGGGCATTAAAATAGGTAGGTATATCACAGTTCTAAAATAAAAACAACTTGATGAAACTAAAAACAAGAAGACAGACGACTTAGCAGATTCATTCTTACCAATTAAAACCTGGTTATAAACAACTAACAACCATATGAGCTACAGAGTGAGTTAGTGAGTTCAGATTTAGTCACATCGGCAATATTTCAGCCATATCGTGACTTTAAAAAGCTACAAATAAATTCATAATAAACGTAATGTAATATAAAAACCTGTCGACGAAGGACAGTAAAATAACTAGATATAACAGATACAGATTTAAAACTAACATGTAACTTTAAAATTAAACAAATATTATGGACAATACAATAAAAAAACTGGCTGAACATCACATGTGAGCTACAGATGTGGACCGACTTTACTGCACTTGTCCTACTGCTATCCAGATGTGTCGTTTCCAAATTTCTATTTTCGAAGATGATGATGATGATGGACTTCCTTACGCTACATAAGCCATCATTTTAATCTACTAGGAACTTTCAACAGCAATGCCTTTGACGATTTGTGTACAAGTTCCTGTAAATATTGTAAAATATGACGTTTTTCGCGACTTTCGATTTGGATTAGAACCTTGTTAATGGCGGGAATCCTAACGAGAACTGGGACCTCTGGTGCGTCTAATTCCACTAACTGTATTATAAACCAATATTGTGGATGGTTATTCTAGGATTGTATCAGACCTCATGTATCTGCGACACCGATGATGCGATCAGCGTCATGATCCTACTATAATAATTGCCAGCTGGGACTGAGACCTGTACTCACTGACTATGTCACAATTTGGTTCGCTAGGGTTGTGGCGTGGGTACATTGAGAGTGAGTGACCGATTGAAACTGCAAGACGTGTACCCTTGTATTGGCGAACACGTGTCAACACTGAATGTCAGGGATCCATTCATATACTTTGCATCAACAGTTTGCCTTTATGTCCAATGGAATCTGTTTCGCCGGATAATGGAGACTGGTTATTCTCTAGCGTTGCACTTTTTGTGTTGTGCAACGTGTATGAGGGCGTGCATAGACATCGGGAGTTGAGGGGTGGGGTGGGGGCTAGGGACGGCAAGTTAGTTGATTGGTTGATGTTTAACGCCGCAATCCAGCTATATGGCGGTGGTCTGTAAATAATCTAGTCTGGACCAGACATTCCAGTGATCAACAGTATGAACATCGATCTACGCAAAGGGGATACGATGACATGTGTCAACCAAGTCAGCGAGCCTGCCCACCCGATCCCGATAGTCGCCTTTAACGACAAGCATGGGTAGCTGAAAATCAATTCTAACCCGGATGTTCACGGGTCGGCAAAGTAAGAATGACAAAGTCATGACCAGATCAGTGCTTTGTGTTGTCACGAACATCCTGCGCCGTCGGCGTACCCATTCAATCCACAGAGCTTATCCACACCAGCCGATTAGATGTGGATTTTAGATTCCAACGGACTTCCCACATCCACAAAACGTCCAAGCAAAGACAATTTGTGAGTGAGTGAGTGCGTGGGTTTAGTTTTACGCCGCACTCAGCAATATTCTAGCTATATGGCGGCGGTCTGTCAATAATCGAGTCTGGACCAGACAATCCAGTGATCAACAGCATGAGCATCGATCTGTTGAATTGGGAACCGATGACATGTGTCAACCAAGTCAGCGAGCCTGACCACCCGATCCCGTTAGTCGCCTCTTACGACAAGCATGGGTTACTGAAGATCAATATTCTAACCCGGACCTTCACGGGTCAAAGATAATTTTTATTTTTTCGAATATTAGCCTTCATTACCAATATTTAATAAGATTGCTCCATCCTCAAAACCTTGAATATTCATATATTTGATTATTTTTACGTTGTGTGAAATATTCGTAATCATCTTTATGTGGCTTACAAATCATCATGGTGCCACATTCATCATCAGAAAAAAATTCTTCTGGTTGGAACTAGGTTTAGCGCTGTAGTTTGACACTACACAAGAGTATGCTCAAGGAGCTACAACGTCATTACGCCCGTTCAGATGATCCGAGTGCACTCGATTTACATTCTCATTTCCCTGGAAAGTATACAACCAGTAGTGCCTCTGACGAGCGATGACGTGATCGATCGGCCGAACTTGGGACCGAATCCTAGTTTCGCTTCCACAACTGTACACGTCTACCAAAGATCACATCACATCAGTGCCCACTAGTTTCAAAAACCCTATGAACCTTGTGTGTGTTGGGGCTTTCAGGTGATCCGTCTTCATCTCACTAAGATACTTACACTCCGTTGTGTGAGAGTATTTATTTATCAGTGACTTCTTCATTAGTAACATCAGTTGGACAATCAGTTTACATAATTACTCTCTAATTTGCTGGATAAATAACCAACATCAACACTGCATGGAACCATGCCCTACATCCTGGAAACTAATTACTTCAGGGGAAATTGAGACAAGTGAAAGAAACTCATTAATATTGAATCTTTTAACGTAACGTTTGTATTACGATATGGGATTTGCGACACTTTCTCGTTCGTATACTGTTCTTATGCTAAAGCTTATTACCGAGAAGCCGACTTCAACGCCTGGTTTTTAGATAGAGATGTTCGTATTGTAAGATTTCACACGACAAGGATACACATAGACACGTATGAAAAACTAATTAGTACAAGCGTGGTTTTGAAATCTCAGTCGACGGTTCAAACACAAATACATAAACACTCTTTATTTAGTTACAATTATATCTCTTCGGAAACAATGTCATTCTGTAAAATGTCTGTTATATGTTGCATTCGGATATAATTGTATTCTCAAGTCATCGTCAGATGGACATAACCAGTTGTACAGATTTCAGATAACCAATTAGGATTAGTCTTTGTGTTGTTGGGTTTTTTTGTGGTGTTTTTAGGTGTGTGTATGTGTATTTGAAATGTTCATCGTGCCTTTCACCTCTATTTATAAATGTACAGTGGACTCTGTATAATCCGACACTCATTGGGACCGGGAAAAATTGTCGGATTATACAGAGTGTCGGATAATTCAATGTCTCCTTGCTTGAATACTTTTCAAACAGTACCCTACATTGTAACTGGCTTATATCATGAAATTAATGCTTAATAGCTATTTTCTTGGTAAATAAAGGGAAAAAACAAATTCTCTATTTACATGTACATGTATACCATTGGATTTATTATCTTCAGTACAATATACTTGCATGTACTACCATCACAGTCATATTCACACTTTCATGAAAATGTCCTCCATTGTAGACTGGTGTTCTTCATTTTCGACTCCAGTGCAAAGTTCTTAGTTTCAGCTTCAAGGATGTTCACTAGCTGAAGCAACCTGGCAATTGATCTCACCAAATTAATTGATCCCTTTCATCCTATGCTTGACAAAACATACCTATGTCCTCACATTGGCCACTCAGCTTGTAAAAACAAAGGTACAGGCGTTCTCAAACTGCTAATTACCTCCCAATTAGCAAGTGCTGGGACCAAAGAGATTATCAGTAACAGGATGTTAGTTGTCAACTGGCCATTGACAGGTTGATTGGCTATTTTAGTTCAATATGGGGAGAGGATGTCGGATTGTACAGATTAATAGTGTCATTGGGACCAGAAAATGGTGTCGGAATTCGGAATGTTCAGATGTCGGATAATGCAATGTTTAAATGATGATAACATAGAAGAACGAATATGTCGGAATTCACAGATTGTCGGATAATTCAGATGTCGGATTATTCAGAGTCTACTGTAGTTTTAATAGACATATTTGCATGTTCGTTTTTTTTTCTGACTTTCGGTTATTTTAATCCGATTCAAGATGATATTTTCCACCATTTACAGAAAAATAACATTTACATTTTGGTTTCAGACTGGCTGTTTGGGGCACTGCTCTGCAAACTTGTTCCATATCTTCAAGGGGTTTCTGTGTGTGCTTCAGTCAACACACTGGCAGCTATTGCAATAGACAGGTAAATGTACCTAACATATTGTATCCAAACCGTCAGGACTGGTATTTTTAGAGTGGCGGTTAGCTGTTCTACCAGGGAACGGTTCCAGCGAGACGTGCTGAATACGCTATTTGTCGCCACTAATTAGACATAGGATCCTTCCGTGATAATGCATGACCTAGTCTTGAAATGAACCGCGATGAGGTTACCGTGGTTACTGCCAGTGTTATGAATGTACATCACTTATGGTGTCTGGCTTTATCCTTATTGATGATTGTTTTGAAGATCATTCTTCTTATTGAGATGAGGGCTGAATGTTACTTAAAGGGAAATAAACGTGACCGGAACTCGATAAAAGGCCATTAAATACTCATATGCTATTAGCGTAAATGTGGTCTTGTTCTAACGCCCTCGGCTTGTGACCTATCACATGACTATTGTCGGCTAGTTTTCGTATAAACGGGTCTGTAACTGGATACACTGACCTTTCGATCACTTATCCTCGCCAACATGGTTTGTTGTGCAACACTTCGATCACGTTCTATATGTGACGGAACAGCTGATGTACTTAGATGAAAAGTGTGATTTCAGAAATATTAGCAAACGGCTTTATACATACATAAACTCGACCATTTGGTCTCGATGAATAGTTCTATGATTTTGTTTGTTTTTCTCCCTGTGTCTCTCACAGTGTGACAGGTTCGATCTTTGACCTGCTTAATAACTGAACCTGATTAGCTTGGTTTTAATCTGAAACCTTTCCCTGACTTAATACTTTATCAGTCTAATTTCGAAATCAGGGTGAGCTTAGATGTCTTGACAAGTACTAATGTCAGTTTATGGTTCTTAAATATGTCGACTGTATTTCAAGCCGACGCCACGGCTTCATGTGAATCAAACACCAACTGTACGGAACGAACACGAGTGAGTGAGTGAGTTAAACTTTATAGTCACATTGGCAATATTTCAGCCATATCGTGACTTAAAGTTATAAATTCATAATAGACAGAATTGATCTGTAAAAAGACTGCCAACGAAGGGCAGTAAAATAACCAGATCATCAGAGATAGAGAACTAAAACTAGCATGTAACTGTAAAATTCAAATTTTTATGGACCATACAATATAAACAACGGGCTGGAGATCACCAGCAACTACAGGTGCGGCTCCTAGGGACGGAACGAACACGAACGGACGAATAAAAGAACGCGAATCTATGAACACTGCAAGACTGGATTGCAATACCAGATACATCGTTTCCAGTAGCCGGCTAAGATGTCAAAGTCAAAACCTTTACAATCATTAGGAAGGGGAACTCGGCCCTTTGATCGGACGTTCATTGTATGTTTACGTCTAGACATCGTGATTAGTACTATGTGATGAACTGACTCATTAGCTCTGTGAAATGAGGGTAGTCATGAAAGATAGATTCAGATACATCATAATACCTTTGTAGACAAACAGAGGGTTTAATCATCAAATCAGTGAGTCAGTGAGTTAAAATGTTACAGCCATATAGCGATGAAAACAAGGTAATCATTTTAAAATATCTGTCGACAAAGGACAGTAAAACAACTAGACTATCACAGATATATATATATTTAAAGCTAGTAATAAAATCTAAAATACTTTAACTATGGAGGACGATACAACACGCTATAGATCGCTAACAACTGAAGGTAGATCACCGTACTAGGGACCATGGATTTGAGTTTAAGAATCAAATTTGGTTCGACAGCCAGTTATGCGTAGCCCAGTTTTGAGTGTTTCAGGAATAGCGAAAAGTACGTTTCTTATGCCTTTTTATCGTCAAAACAAACTTTGGATTTTTCTGAAAATTGAGTTATGACATTTTCACAGACTAAAAGAAATTTGTATTTAATCCTCATTCCATACGAAAGGAGGTCAGAACGTTGTTATTACTTGTCATACTACCAGGTGATGGAATACTTTTGCAATAAGGTCAGTATTAAATGTTGTTGGGGGGATGCCAGCAAGCGAAGTTGTCAACACAGAATCTCACTTCTTTATTGAAATTGTTTGCCTGTAACTTAAATCAACAGGGACATTTGTAACCAAGGGAATATGTTTTATTGTTTTAAAAAGCCCCATGATCTAATTTCAAAAGAAAAAGAAAACCCCTTACATCTACTTCACATAACTTGTACCACAACATTATACTCAAGGCGGTAAACTTACAGCTTATTTTATTGATTTTACGACTCAAAGTAAATATCCTCTTCTATCTCTGCTCATGTTTTCCAGGAATAATGACTCTGGTAAACAAACCTGCTCATGTATCAGGAAGTGCTACTGCAAAAACTTGATATCTTCCGGTACATTGGAATGTTCTTCAACTGATTGTCAAGTTACGTTTATGCAGACTTACAACAGCAAATATAATTGTAAACATACTTTGAAGGTCATAACTAGAATGATGAATGCGGTACGGTAGTCAAATCATTTGAGAATATGAATCTGAGAACGTCGACTGACGTCGGTCTGTGAAGAGACCGGCATGTTTAAAAATGTGCTACCGGAAGGCCGGACATTTCGAATACTCCTTTTGTCATCACTGATTTTCAATGATCCATTTCTATGTTTAATTTACGTGATTTGTTGCCTCGGATAAAAACGACTGGTTATTCTCTGACGTTTTAGTTTTACGTCATGATTATGCAAACATCAACATAAACATTATTGAGAAAACATTATGTCTGAAACATTATAAGCACCAACAAAATATACGTTTCCAGAATTTTCATGAAAAGATCAGAATAGTATTCCATTTTGCAAAGTTACATTTGCTGTTATTTGGCATTGCCGTAAAGGACCTTTAAAGATTGACATTTCAAAGAGTTTACTTTACTCGGTATATTACTCCAAGTAGGCAATCTATCTCAAACGGGGGCGGTGGGGAAGCTTAGTGGTTAAAGCGATCGCTTGTCACCCCGAAGACCCGGACTCCCCACATAGTGGGGAGCCCATTTCTGGTGTCCGTGATATTGCTGGAATATTGCTAAAAGCGGCGTAAAAACCAACTCACTCACTCACTGTCTGTCTCAAACGTGTGATGCGAAACAAATTATGCATAAGTAAACTAATGTTCGAACTCTGTTTCAGATACATTGCAATCTGCCACGTACTTGAGTTCAAGCTGACGATGAGATCTGCCAGGTTTACAGTGGCTGTCGTGTGGACTTTGGCTGCCTCCATTATGATCCCATGGATTATCTATTACCAGCAAATAGAGTACAGGACAGATCTACAGGTTCTCTATATCTGCTTTCCGAAGTGGCCAAGACCAGAACAAGCCCAAGAGTTTTTTCTCGCAATCTTCCTGTTTTGTTATATTTTCCCCCTTCTGCTCATCGTCATCTGCTACTCTATGATTGGTCTCAAAGTATGGAACAGAGATCTTGGCGGAATATGTTCAGAAAATGTTGTGATACATAGATCTAAAGTTAGAGTTGCCAAAATGTTGGGTATTGTTGTGCTCCTGTTTGCTCTGTCGTGGATGCCATTGTACGCTATAAACATAAAGCTGTCCTTCAACAGTCCAGGTATGCACAGCGAGGAAATGAGAATCATTCAAGATCTAATCATCCCTATGGCCCAGTGGCTGGGATCGTCCAACTGCTGCATGAACCCTCTTGTATATTGTCTCTTCAGCAAGAGAATGAGAGCGAGGATCAGAATAATGTTGACCTGCTCGTCCTTGATCAGAACTCGCCGGAAGCTTCTTAAACGATACTATTCAAGCACGAAGCACATGACTGTGGATTATTCGAATGGGCAGATCAAACTGGCTTTCAAAAGAACGCAGTTAAATGGTTCAGATGATCGATTCAGTAAGCTAAGTAGTGATACTCCAAAAGTTCTTGAGAGACATCGCATGTACAATCTGTAAGAGGTCAGATCTTATGTGATGTAAAGCGGGGCTGTTGCTTGAAGCTGGTAATCATCGTATCGTCCATACAGTTGATACTGTCTGCCATCGTCGTCTTATTCATGTACCGTGATGAGTATGCCACAAATACGATATTTTATGATACAATAGCTTTGTTCAATATCTCCTATTGAATCGCTTACCACAGTTCTATTCAATCATCGCGGTAATGTCAAGTATTGATGCATGTTTTACTGTTTGTTGCATTTCTTTTGTTTTTAATGAAGGAAATAAATTTGCGTACGTGCAAAGGGCTAAAGGGTTGTTTTACATTGACCAGTGAAAAGCAATTCCCCTGAATGATTGGTAGAATATGCTGTCAAGTTTGTTTGTAACAACAGTATCTCGCATTTGAAGAGAAAGTGAATCGCGATGTGTGTGAGATGTCGAACTTCACATGTTTTAAAAAAGAGGAATGTACTTGAAAAGCTTCTTCTTTGTTTGGTTGGGAGGATTGAGAAATGTCACAATTTGAGAAATGGAAATGGATCAAATAACCTTATCTTATATTCACTATCAGGTCGTGCTTGATAAAGGTTAAATGTTGCATAACTTGTCTCGACATGTCGCATTAAAAATCGAAATTGAAATCTTATTGTCTTCTTGTATTAACTTTTTAAGATAAAGTCTACCTGTTTATATACCAAACTAGTGTTAGAAGCGATTGAATGTACCTGCAATCATTGTATTGCACTCATGTTATAATACACTCGCGTGTATTTCTTTCTAGGAATGCTAAACACTTTAAAACATGTATGTACCAGCCGTATGTTCATATAGGTGGAAAGGAAACAATGGGCTTTGATCGCATTTGATCGCATGTTTGCCTGACCAGATGGTCACAAGTATATTGCTGCACAGAAGCAGAGTGAACAAATGAAAGTATAGTAAAATAACTAATAAACACTTTGAAATTTGTTTTTGGATGATGTTTTGTTTCTAATTTTCTATTAGAATGTTAATCGGATTACATGATATTATGAAAACTAATTCTGGTTCTGTGTGATGCAAATATTCTAATTGGCTTCCAGGTGCATATTTCTCGTGTGTGTGTAACATTGACTATGTATCTCTCCACAATTTTGTTCCCAAATTATTACGGCAATGAAAATTCAAAGAGACAATCTATGATAACCGCATATTTCTGTGCCACAAAGTGTCAAATGTTAAAGTATCGTGAGTGCGTGAGTATGGTATTACGCCGTTTTAGACGGGGGACACCAGAAATGGGCTTCACACATTGTACCAATGTGGGGAATAGAACCCAGATCTTCGGCGTGACGAGCGAACACTGTAACCACTAGGCTACCATACCGCCCCTAAAGTATCAAGAAGATCGTTATCGAGTGCGTACATAGATCTTTTATCTATGAAACATCCGTAAGTCCAAAAACTTTCAATGTTAAATTTCAACTTACCAGATTTTAAACGCAGTATTTTTGGCTGAAATATTGCCGGTGTGACGTTAAATATTAACTCACTCACTCACTCATTATCTATGAAACATTGCATGCTTCCACACTGTCAAGAGTCAATTACAAAGGTAACCAATAATCCGTACACTAGGATCTGATGTAAAAGCAAATAATAACAAAGAAATTTTGTATTATATTAACAATTGTGTATTGACTAAGTGTTCACAGCACTACAAAGGAACGCAAAATAGTGTGATACCACAATTTCAAATCAGTACAAGTACAATGACATCTAAATGGAGAAGCAGTGCTTATAGCAATAAATAGAGGCAATATTCTACAATCTGCAACAGTTGCTTTGCTTACAAAATAGGCGAAATGTGATCTTCACACTCTGTGCTGGTCTTAACGGGAATGTAATGCGAGATGTGATATGTCTGAATCCACAGTACGTCCCTTTACATCTAAAATTTATTTAGAGTTTGACATGTGCAAAGAGCAGTTCTCATCACAATAACTTCTATAATAATAACATATACATTCTCTAAATAATATAATCTGTCGCTGTATATGGTTGACTTCCAACGCTCATAACATACACCACCATCAACTCCCACCACCAACACGACCACCAAAGGCCTAGACTAAATCTGGCCACCAAAACCACCACATAGTTTGTTTCGGGGTGTATTTGGATCCTAGAGATGCATTATTGAAACAAAAATAATAATTGAAATTGATATAATGATTGCCTGTCTTGGCGTCAAGCGGATGAGGATGAGGATGTCGAAAACTGATCGATCAAACAAAATCTTATTTGATTATATCTGCCAAAATACTGCGCCTCAGCTTCATATTTGAGGAAAGCCTGGAGCGTTGACAGTTTAAACGTTTATCACTTTGTTGAAACTACGAGCACGAATAAAATAGTTCAATTTAAAAAATGAAATCTCACCAAACACTTTTTTTTACAGAAACACTAATGTCTTATACATTTTGTACACAATATAATCACATCCTGTATGGAGTTACTTGAGAGTTACTGATCATGTTTTGAACTGTAATAGAACTACAGGTAGGCGGCTGTTAATTCAAATGTATTGCAATATTTTCACCGAATACTGATACCATTTGTTTGGTCAGTCCGAAAATGTAATCGAAATGCCATTCTTCCTGCATTTAAGCTATGTATAGCGACGCCTTCTTGCAGAGCTTCTACCAGACAATACCATGTCATTAAAGAAGATCGATATTATTTAGTTCTTGCCTATGTTTCCAGTAATCGCCCTGGGAATGCTTAATAATAAAAATTCTTTCTTTCTCAATCCCGCACGGAAGGCAGTTTAATGTTTCCACATATTGTTCGCCTCCCACAAAAACGGGTTGTTTCGAAGAATGAAAGATATTTTACACCCATGTGAGCAATATTATTTGCTGGCTTGAGTGAAATATTAAAATCAGCTGACCATTGACAGAAGACAGGGCGATACACGGGTTTTAATTGAAGGAACCCAGCATACCACTCTGGGCTTCTCTGTCAAATACATTTATTGCCTCAAAATGATTTCACGCCCTTATTTAGATGTTTAGTCATATCGATGTCACACCCTTATTTTAGATGTTTAGTCATGTCGATACAATGCATGGTTTGTGTTAACATCTTTTAGAGAGGAAATATGTGTGACTGAAACCATATGATATAAATTGATAATCAATGATTACGATTGAAGTATGCTTATGGTCATCCAATATTGGACGCGTAATTTGAAGCTAACTTGAGCGGTAACGACATTCATTGCAATAGCACTATTGAGGATCCTGAAGGGAAATCTATGATTAGAGCCGTCAACTCATTTCGGGTGCAACACCAATATATCACTGAAGACGTGCCACATTGGCCACTGTCCTCGTTGACAAACGAAATCACGTGGGTTGGTTCCGTGGTATTATGGCAAAGCGGGTACACCCAACCGTTACGTATATCATCATCACTATTAAGTATCAATTTAGAAACCTCACACGGTGATTACATACGTGAATATTCCAAGGCACCTGGGCGAGGGATCCGTAATGAAGATGTTGCCATTGCTAACTTAAACCGACTCACAACAAATCTAGCATTCGAACCAGATTGTGTTTAAGTTTTGGAGATGCATATTTGCACCACTGGGTCAGCCTGGGGGTTAGAAAATTGCCTCTGTGGCAATTCTTTCCTAGACGTATATCCCAATTTCCGTGCTGTTGTCACTAATAATGATTATGTCACCCAAAATAAAACTAGAGATCGTGTATAAAAGGATTCATAAACTTAAGACTCAAGAACAGGCACAGCTATCCCTGCAGCAACGCCATCTCCGCGATTCTTCTGAAACAACATCCATCTTAGAACCATGATGAGGCGTCTTTGGTTGTCTTTACTTCCCTGATCTTTAGACCTCCACAGCAGAACGTGTTCACAACATCGTTAAGACCATACACAGGAAATTGGGCAGACCTCACTGTCGACATGGGAGACCCATTACTCATGATCGGCATCTAACACGGCCGGATCCGTGAACCTGACCTGACAATACTTGCTTTAAAACACACATGGGACGTCATTTTGGTGAATACACTCTCCATCATTTTTAAATCATCTGGTTTAATTAGTCATTAGCCTGAACCTACGTTAATTCATGTACATTTTGCTTTATTTTTGCAACTGCCATGAACGATTTCCGTCAATGTCAGAGCATGATTTGACACTTTGCGGTCGACCTATGGCTAAAACATAAAATCTATGATATTGCATATCAGCATGTTATCAACATGAATTATATAAACATACTTATCCATGTTCAGAGCTCTATATTCGCATAACCCTCATTTACGGTTTAGGAAATGTGTACATGCACGTGCAACAGTGGCAGAGAACAGTATTCCTCGTGCATCACGCGAGGGTGACAGATCTTGCACATATGCAGGGTACCAAGAGTTATGGTTTATTTTTAAAATATGTTCAACACAATAATAAAATTATTAATGAATCTTAAGAGTAGTAATGTGTTTCTAGTATCTCTCGGAGCCTTTTAAAAAAAGTTACTCGGCCATTATTTTGAAGGGATCAACAAGACAACCATATTCAGTTGGTGCTTCCAAGGAAACGATATCAAACCGCCGCATTTTCAGCTCGGATTATTTCAACCAGTTGGTTCGCAGAACCGTACGAGAATTGGTTGAGAGAACACAAAGTGAAGCCCAACGTCCAGAGATTCGCCCATTATTGCTTCACAGTCACCACAACGCATGTTAAGCCTAGTGTAATCAAAAGCTAGGACACATGAGTATGATGTAGCAGGATTAAAGTGCACAGGTATGTTGAAAGCGTTGTAACAGACTTTTCGAGTCGAGTAGTAACATGACGGGATGAGATGTATAAACGCCTACGACAGGACCAGAACCAGCTGGGCCAGTCTCTGCTTGAGATCATCTTCAATTAACGCACAGGCGTTAATCTGTCCAGTCTTGGCCTTCTTGGGTGGTGGTGGTGGTAGTAATGTAAAAAGCTATTACTGTTTAGGTTGTTGTTCGGAAGTGGTAACCAACGTTTCAACCATGTTTCGTCTCGTCACAAGTATATTTTGAAAACAGTTTTCAACAGAGCTAGATTCCATAGGGCCAGTGTTGTGTTCACTGTTACCAAATTCCTTTTATGTGAGGCTCAGAACATATTAATCACTCCTGGTACAGTTAACGTTGCTCCGGATAATTAAATGTTTTGTGTTACCCTGGAATTAACGAGGACTTACTATGAGAGACGCCAGGAATTAATTCTATATATAAGCTGGGGTTTTGTAATCATTGTGTTGAGACTAAGTGTCTGATCAGTAAGAAGAACCTCGAAAGTAGATTACAAACCAACATTTGATTAAAACTATTAATCTGTGACTCGACTTTTCTGTCACAGACGACGATTACATCTTATAGACTTTATAGCCTATTTTGAGTTTGTGAACGAATGAAATCAATTACAGGGTACTTGAAATAGGCGCATTAATCTCTTCACGCATGAAAGTAACACTATCGTTACACAGATATGTCTCATTCAAAGGTTTATTGCACAAATTGTAATTTTGGCCACCACAATCTCTTTCTCGTATATGGTCATGTCTTCAGAACATGTATACACCACTAGCACGTTACATACACATATAGTTAGTTATGAAGCGCGGAAGCAAGTGGATCAAATTCTGAATTGAAGAGACCAAGTTACAATTTGGTCATGTAGGATTAGCATCAATGTGTAGGCTTCTGTTACCCTTTGCAGTGTAGATATATTATTACCTGTATGGCCAATACTCATATACATCATTATTGGTATATGACCTAACATGCGTAATTTGTTGAGCAGTACATGAGAGTGAGTGAGTGCGTTAACTACTACAAAACCACTAAAGCTAATTCTCAAGGCGAAACACGTGTTTCTGAATCAGTACACCCGTGAAGGTCTGGGTTAGAATTGATCTTCAGTAACCCATGCTTGTCGTAAGAGGCGACTAACGGGATCGGGTGGTCAGGCTCGCTGACTGGGTTGACACAAGTCATCGTATCCCATTTGCGTAGATTGATGTTAATGCTGTTGATCCCTGGATTGTCTGGTCCAGACTCGATTATTTACAAACCGCCGCCATATAGCTGGAATATTGCTGAGTGCGGCGTAAAACTAAACTCATTCACTCACTCAGTACAAACCGCCGCCATATAGCTGGAATATTGCTTAGTGCGGCGTAAAACTAAATTCAATCACTCTGAATCAGAACTGTCCACTACCAAGGGGCCATGCCCAATGGCGTCCACAATCAGGTCACATTAACCTCTTCAATGAAACACTGGTTCCACTCGTCATTACAAAACACACTGTAAGTCAACAATCACATAGGCAGAATGGAAATGGTTCTTGAAAGAGCACTACACCCGTTTCATTTCGATACAGCGATTCAAGAATCTAAACTGACCGATATTGGCTGAAGAGTTAACTTTTAATTGTTTATGCCGAAGCAAACCCTCAATCAAACTGTAAGTTAGCAAGGCAGAGCATCGTGACTGGCTACACGATATCGATTTTTCTTTCCAAGAAGCAAACTGAGAACTAGCAAGACCATAAGATGATCTAACCGCAAAAACACTTCATCATATCATTGATAAACCATAGGGATATATGACCAAGCCTTTCATAACTCACCTGCTAAACTTAGAGGGCTTTTGCCTCATGATATCCAATCATGCATATGCATATCCAATAAGGCATATATTCCAGTACAACCGGGCTTCTAGTGCTCGCATTTTGAATTATAAATCTTTCTATCATTTTCGAATCCAAAGTTCATGCCTGCAGGTTTGAGTAGTTCATGCTCCAAATTCGGAACCAAACCTATAATAACAACAAAGCCAAAAATGATGATGATTAACTTGTTAATATCTTGTTGGTGGTTGATAAAAGTGCCATTTTTTCTCGGCACAAATAATAGTAACAACAACGAGACAAATATATTGGGTCAGAATTCCATTGCAGAAGTTAATGTTCAGCGAGTGACATTACCTAGTGATTAGACTAGATATCTTGGTCATAAGGCTTATAGGAAAGGTCATTGACGTTTTCTAACCATCCCTTAGAAAAAAACTGACCTCAAGGCAGTAAAATGATATATTTCAAACATAATCACCTTCTACACTGATACACTTTTGCGAACCATGTTTGGGGGGATTTTGTCCCACTTTAGTAGATGCCAGTCTCTTGGATGTCTCCGCAGCTGCTATCATCGCTGAAGTCGAAATGGGCACTGGCTTTGTGTTTGGGAATAGAGAATACGGAGAATAATTAGGTTACTTTAATGTAGCCACAGCGGTGACTGATGTGTAAACTGCTGCATTAACGTGATGGGAGAGCACACCATTTCCTCCTACGGCCCATCGTCTTGATCTCATTTCGTAATTGCCTGAAAAGAGAAGAATCATATGTTCCATTTTTTGTCAAGCCTTTTGGAAGATCGACATCCCAGAACACAGTCTTATTTGGAGGTTGGGATGTCAAGTTCTTTTACTATTGGGGTGCCTGGGGCGTTTTTTATCAAATGTCAGAAGAGTTTGGAGATATTTTTCTTCAGCCAAAGTGTATGTGGTAACAGAATGTAATCTATCTTTACTTATTGTTAATCTATAACCTGTTTTAGTCACGATATGGCTGAAATATTGTGAAATAATAGTGACTTCAAATTTTAACTCACTCACTCATTCTGTCTGAGAAAACCTTCCGAACTGACAATATGATGCTCAGTGACTCGCCGATTGGTCATCACCGCATTTATCATGTTCTGGATCTGTTTTGGCTTGATGACGTTCCAGAAAGCTGTTGGTGTTCACAGATCTCCCTGATACAATTTAACATTCCTGCCCACCTGACATTTTAGACGGCAAATGTCCCATATGTCGTACTCATATCTCTGCATGACGCTCCATTGTGTCGATGTCCATAAGTGAGAGAAAACAGTAATCACTGCGAAACAATTTGCGAAACGTTTTACGGGATAAATGTCTGTGACATTATGAGACGTCCACGAAAAACGCTTACTATCACCCCGTCAGTGAAAGGTGGATCTGAGCCAGTTTAATGCAGTGCCTTTGATCAGACTGGGAGGGCATCTCTTACAACGTGAAGAGTTACTGTTGTACAGCGGTTTGTAGAGCGTAGAAGCTTGTAGTGTTTACAGGCGAGTCCAGATTCACAACAGACTTTCGGCATATGCACAGACGTGTCTAGAAGGGGTTTAACGAACGTCATGAAAAAGTCAACGCAAGGCAACATGACTAATCTTGGGATGGGTCTGTTACGATGGGGGCAGGATCACCGTGGTCTCACATTTGTGTTTCGACCGTGGACAGTCTAGAAATTGCATCACAGTCCTTCCGTGTCATATTTTATGTCGAGTAGATTTCTAAAGTTAAAAATGTATTCAATAAAACCTATGCGTAACCGAATTCAGTGTGAAATC
Organism: Haliotis rubra; assembly: GCF_003918875.1. NCBI lineage: Eukaryota > Metazoa > Mollusca > Gastropoda > Lepetellida > Haliotidae > Haliotis > Haliotis rubra. Next base: position 2,106,915 of record NW_025767634.1, read on the forward strand.
AACACGGACCTGCTATAAAATAACAGTTGTAGTATACAACTAGCTAGGACAATCATTTGGAGCAAACACATGATACATTGCAAACAAGTGACAAAACACCGTCAATGAATGAATGAATAATGTGAAACACGTCAACTTCTCAAATGTTGTAATTTGTGCACTAACGCCAACAGATTATGAAGTACTCTGGTAAATCAGTCTTGTAGTAGTTCCCCAGTTGCGGCTACAATTACCAATTACTTGTTATCCTTTCATTTTGATCCATTTTCACAAGGCCATATTTACACCAATCGAATAATATTAACCACCGTTACATAGAATGATAGGAAACTGTAATTACCAAGAAGCTAGTCAGACACAGACAGACGGTATATTAGGGGAACATGAAGTTAGAAACGGATTGGGGATTGGGGTTTCACATTTGGGATTCGAATCCCGAATTTGAATGTCTTTTTCATATTCGGGTTTTTTCCTTTGCACATTCGGCACTCGGCATTCGGTATTTGGTATTTGAACTCTTATTATGCATTTCTTCAACACATCTGGAATTCGGAACTTCAGTCCTTGGAACTATACTCTTTGCACCTTCATCTGTCAAACCTATCTATCCTCGACGTTACCGTGCAGATAGTCAACGGTCCTGAAGATCTTCCCTGTTTGCAGGCGTCAACCCTCGATGACGATCGAGCAAAGACGAACAATGTCAATATTCAATATTTCATCCCCCTTCTAATGTACTAGGGCTCGTTGTGTACCTGGGTAACTTAACAACATAAACAACCAAACTACAGTTTCCGACATTTGAACTTCAAATCTGAGTTTTCTTAAAGTTTGGGTTTCGGGATTTGAATCCTGAATCTGAATTTTTTTTTCATATTCGTTTTTTTTATTTTGCACATTCGGCACTCGGCATTCGGCATTCGTATTTGGTATTTGGACTTTTATTATGCATTTGATTAACACATTTGGGGAGCGAGTGAGTGAGTTTAGTTTTACGCCGCACTCAGCAATATGACAGCTATATGGCGGCGGTCTGTTAATAATCGAGTCTGGACCAGACAATCCAGTGATCAACAGCATGAGATCGATCTGCAGAATGGGGAACCGATGACATGTGTCAACCAAGCCAGCGAACCTGACCACCCGATCCCGTTAGTCGCCTTTTACGACAAGCATGGGTTACTGAAGGTCAATTCTAACCCGGACCTTCACGGGTATTAACACATCTGGAATTCGGAACTTCAGCGTCCTTGTAACTATACTCTTTGCACCTTCATCTGTCAAACGTATCTATCCTCGACGTTGCCGTGCAGATGGTCAACGGTCCTGAAGCTCTTCCCTGCTTGCAGGCGTCAACCCTCGATCACGATCGAGCAAAGACGAACAATGTCAATATTCATTATTTCATCCCCCTTCTAATGTACTAGGGCTCGTTGTGTACCTGGGTAACTTAAAACATAAACAACCAAACTACAGTTTTCGATATTTGAACCTCATTTTCCTTAACATTCAGGTTTCGGGATTTGAATCTGAAAAAAATATTCAGATTCGGGATTCCAATCCCAATCCGTTTCTAAATTCATGTTGCTTTATATTAGTAGCTTTTCGTGCCTTCACATGTCAAAACATTGTCTGGGAGCGTGGTCAGACAAAGCATTGTACGACTGAATAAGTATATGATTTACAGTCTGCGAGCGACCTCTACGTCTCCTGTGGCTACAGACCGGTGCATGCCACCCACCCTCCTTTTCCCAAACTCCTTAAATAGCAACCAATTATACGTTTTTGTTCACGTGTTCACCTTTGAAAGTTTATAGATGAACATTGTAAAATAAGAGCGGTTGCGGATTTGGAAGACACCGTAGTGGCTTTTGATAATAGCGTCCTATTTATCCGCAGTAGGGTCATATCCGTTGTCTTTTCGCCTGTGACTAGGTCTGAGAGTGAATTTACAACATTGATTCGGCATAATATCAACAAATGATGACTTGATTTAAAAAAGCCTCTATGAGCACTTCACAATAAGGTAACCATCCCAGATAAAGTTACTTCTTTGAGAGGCATTGCTATGTTCAAGGAAGGGTGACAATAAATGGAAAGCAACTTCTTTCGGTAAGAACGACGTTTAGTTGTAGGTTCTAATACAGTTATGATTTGCTTAATTCTCATGTATTCATCCTTCGTTAATCCCAGATAACCATGGATTTCAGCGATGTAAACGTCTACTAACTGCATCACTGTCCTCCATCATACAACTTACACAGAGTGGTCGATAGCTTCAATGCTGTTCACGCTTTCAATTTAAATAGCATAGCTGAAAAAGAATATACAAACGGCATGTATGCTTGATGAAGCTATTCATCGTATGTTCGTATCCCACAAAGTTAAGTGGATGAAAGTACTTTGTCTAATGCCCGTGTTTGTTCCGTTCAGGTGCATTTCAAATTCATTCGCAGGAACGTAATGTGTTAATAGAAGAAGCATAAACATGAATGGAGTGCTTTTGATGTGTGATATACGCACCAATGATACTAAGTAGCACACGTTTCCCAGATACGATACGTCACAAGTAATTACTCCGCTGATGCTCAATAACAGGTGAACATGTACATTTTTAACGTGATTTCATTTTGGCTGAGTAACACCATCCATGCACGTTCTGGTTCAACCAGAGTTCCCCATTGAGAAGTTTGTTCCTCGTGTCAAGGCTATCTCTGAGAAGCCGCTTCATTACAGTAGTAATTGACCAATTATGCCATTGCTTGCGTGGGAAAAGGTTGCACTAAGCCAGAACGCCTACAATTGTATTAGGGAAGTGGCTAATTTGGACGTGTAAAGTATACTTCTATTTACTAGATACCTTATATAGTGCCTTTCAATAGCATGTACGTAACCAAACCGGATTTCTGTCTACTCGCTGATATTAAAAGACCACTGCTGCTATGGAAGCTTCCCTATAATGCCTCTCTCTATTGCCACCTGTCACGCTGCTCAGACGGAGGCCTTCAGCACTGAAGATTATCGTCAGTGTAGCTCGAATTATCCTATTTATAACAGTGTTGAATAACATTTGTTACTAATATAGCATTAGTGTTTTGCATTTACATGACTCATTTCCTCTCCATCTTGCCTCCCGAGAAAATCGGCAACCTGATGCAATTAATTCGACAAAATTCCCTTATATGGTAACATCTCGAAGCTACCAGAACCTGACTGTCGTTCAAAACGTCTACGTAGACCAATTTGATAAGAACGTGCTATCAAAATGTTGTTAAATGACATACAAACAAAGACTTACAATTCACATTTTATGAGATGGAATTTTATCAGTGCGTATTGACTAACGGGTTGTTAAACAGCATGACTTCGGAGAAAAATGATTTATGTAAGCTATGTTATACTCCAACATTTTACGACAATTTATCCACTTGAAAAGGTCAGCAGAGTGTGACATTCTATGACATACTACTCAAAATGTTGAGGACCATTCGGTTCGTTTATATTATTACGTGACAAGAAACATTAACAATAGTGATAAGAAAGAAGCAGGTTGCTTTTACAGTTTGTGAATAATACATGCAGACGAAGTGTACATCCAGCAACAATCTTTGTCACAACGTGCACGCATAAGGATTTTGGCTGAACACCCCTGATCTGCTTAAACTGAAATGCTGCTTTAAAACGACGTTGTGTCCAGCCTACTTTACACAAAACCTGGTAATTTTGATACCACAGACTGAAATATTACTCACGATTGGTTCGATAGCACCTGCTATTAACTAAACATATAAATACCAGTATTTGAAAAGGATAATCCTTCAACTTCGGAGAAATGAGTGTAGATTTGCGTCATTCTCCAAGGACTGTTTATGATCCCGAGACCTCCAATGGGGTATTTACGACAAACGTAAACGTTTTTTGGAGCCATTCAATGTACTATCATGACTGAGTAATCGAAAATAAATACATACAATTATTCCCCCCAGAGAGGGTTTATCCCTTCTGAATGTGAACAGCAGCTGCAATAAGCCTCGGTAATCGTGCGATTAAACATAAAACGCTGCACTGATTGACATTTTTGCTCTCGTTGTATGTGAATGGCGTCTGGTCAGTATAAAACATATCGTATTGCAATGTAAGATTACTGTATTGTAAAGAGAGCGTTGGTGTTTCATTTCGTAGGGCCCCGCCATGAACTGAGGTGAGGTGAAATAAAGTTTAACGTCGCCTTCAAGGCTATTTCAGTTACATTCCGGCGTGCGTGTACGTGTGTGTATGACTGTTCGTATTTGCTCGGACTATTAACGATATATATCTGTACGTGTCCTTTCATCATGGAATGACGGGTCCAAAAGTGATGTGCATGATATTGCATCGCAATGTTAAGACAATGTTAAGGCAATGTTAAGACAATGTTAAGACAAGGGTAGATCATGGACATATCATGGTACCTATAGACCACATCAGATCACGGACATGTCATGGTACCCAACGTATTTCACATTTACACAAGAAATGGGACATTTTTAAAGATCTAATTGGTGAAAATGCAGTGTATCCGTTCAACAAAAGTTGGACATACTGGACATACCCATTTGCACTAGGTGTCATCATTTCATACTTCCAGAATCCACTTTCAATTTCATGAAACCTTTCCAAGAATTGTCAGTGCTAACAACACGAGTCTCGAAAGTTTAAATGTCATTATTTCTTGAAAGCCAAGACAACAATTCGAAACCAATTATGAGGTGAGGTGAGATGAAATGGGATTTAACGTCGCACTTAAGAATATTTCGCTGATATGACGACGTGCATGCGTGTGTATGTGTGGTTTCTTGTACTATTCCAGACCTAATCTGGTTTTATAGTGCTAGCTCACTGAGGTACCATGCCGCAGTTAAGCATGAATACCCACCCCACACAGACACATTATACTGACTCCGAGTCGACGAGTCCTTGCTGTACCTATTAATGCCGAGCGTATACAAGTATTTCAAGTATACATTCTACCGATACATAAGCTGCAAAACATAAATCATATCAAATCTATATGTCAAGGTGTCATATACTGAATAAACTGGTCAAACGTATCTAAAGTCTCAAGAAATGTCTAATTAGAAATTAATTAAGCTCACACGGAATCCTCATTGTTTTACTTAATGAGTCGGATCTAACTGCGTAGAAGACGATATTAGTGGTGTCTGGACGGACGATTTATTTGAGGCGATTAACGTCGTGGAACGCCTTTGTCTTGGTGAACGAGGATGTATGCCCTTTAAGACTTGCTATACATTACTGGGAACGATTTAAACGTTTATATGATACGGTGTAAGGCACTAAGTGGCTAGCTGTTGGGGCTGCCGATGAAAAATGCTGCAAGTGCTTCATCTGATCAGGAAGTGTAAAAGATCTGCGTTATCGGACCGGGCGGAGAATAACATATATCCGTATTTCCGCGGCCAACGTGATAAATTGTGTGCAATAAATCGTGCTGTGTTGGTGCGGACGTTATTGTCAGAGAATGGATTGGATGCATACGTTCGGATCCGTGTTGTCAGGCGTGACGCACAGACAGGCAGGGCGTCTCCACAATTTATAGACTCCCCAACTTGCAGACAGCTTAAACAAGCCAAATACATTTATCTATTTACCTCTTCACTAAAATGGTATCACCCCAACATACACCATTTTGCAGACATGAGTCACGGAAGCATCAGTGTCTCCATTTACTATATTTGTCAAACATAAATTCAAATAACAAAGTGTATTGATTTCATCTGTCACTGTTTTAGAATTTCGCATTTAAATACAACCGACGACCAGCATACACAAGTTCCAAATATTATGATTTAAGCACTTAATTTAAGCATCCAAGTCGGGTTTTCAGTCCGTGAGCAAATTGCTCCTCGAGTCGACCATAGCAATTGTCACCCTCACTTGAAGCGGGAAGGGCACATGGATCCAGCTGGGCAATCTTGACTCTGTCTCCTCCTGAGGGTTCTTGATGATTACAATGAAATGTAATGAGTTGAATGGGCGGTAAAGGTTTAGTGGTGGTTCCAGGGGAAACGTACGCGTCGCCTTGATGTTGTTCACTTCCTCAGTTTGAGGTGCATGTGGACTAGAGTTGATAGCATCTAAGTGTCATCTGAGATTTGGGGGATGGGAAGTTGAAAGGTTGGGCAGCTCTTACCATCGATTGACTGACGCCCAACCTCTGGGAGACAGCTAGACGAAGGCGATAGGTCTAACTCCACACCTTTGGGGCGGTGGGGAAGCCAAGTGGTTGAAGCGTCCTTTACGCTGAACCCTATTCCTGGCGTCCCCGCCGTGATATTCATTGGGTATAGCGAAAAGCTGCGTAAAACTAGACTCACTCCACTCACTCCACATTGCCGTCGCGGCGGCTAAGACGCCTGATATGTCAGAATGGGCTGTTCATGCAATGGTGTGGTGAGAATCTGCTTCAAATGGGTTTTATCAATTAATTTCCTTACCGTTATTCCAGTAAATATATATAGAACCGACGACAACAACTAAAAATCATTGGACATGATTACATGAGTCTGTCAATCCTGAACCACAACGGTGGCACTCGCCAGAAACGCATGCAAAGGCAAGGTAATTTTTCAAATGAACAAACAGTGGAATATATTGTACAAGACAAAATAGGGACATTTATTGGCCACCATTTCGTTTGTGATATGTCAGATTTTTTTAAAAAAAAGTATCCACATATCTACTATAAAACCATTTGAAATGCCTCAGTCAGAGGCGATGACGATCATTCATATCTTCGAGAATTATTCCCTCAAAGAAATGAAGACACCAAATGCTGGTAGAGGTTAACTGACCATTAAGGAACGACATATTATCCCTTGACAAGCATCTGAATTTTGTGGTCAAATTTTATTGGTTTGATTGTGCCAGGTCGAAATGAAATTCCAATATATACACATAAAGAAACAGCATACAAGCTTGCCATGATGCAACAGAAATACGGTATAAAGCGGCGTATCAATCAATCATTCAATGGTTCATTTACGAAGCTGACATTATTGACATGGAAGCGTTTATTTCAACAATGGCTCCCACAGATGCTGATTTGGTTTCTTCACACTCGTTTTCATCCTTATTGGGCTTGTGACCACATTGACAACACACAACTACGGACAGTACTTTCTATTTCATAAGTATTTGAAATGGTTAATAATCACGACTGCTAGGTACATTTCTTAGCAAGAACTACTGACTGAATTCAAAACACGATTCAATGAGATAGAAGCCATGTGTTTATTGATTGGAGCTCAGGCGTTGCTTAAAGCTCCAGTCCCACTTCCGACCACATGCGGGCACACTTCCTTATGGTTTCTATTATTGAAGCTATTTGTCTGTGATTAACCTTGTTTTGGTTCCGCCTACATCTAACCGATATAGTGACGCTTGATCACAGACATGCCTGACGTGCACTGACGCATTATTACCCTTGGAGTGACACAGAGAACAGTTACCAGTAGCCTAAATCACAGTGGGCAATTACACACATCATCCGTAGGGACTACTTATTATGAAAATAGCTGTTTATTGTTACATAGAACATATGAAACCAATGAGGCAATTATACTAGTATCAGTTGACGTTAACTGGATATTTCATCAGAATGGGACAATATCCTTATCATATCCCGATCAAATGAGAGGTACCTAAATAAAAAATGAGGAATATTATTTTCATTTAATATGTTTGTAACGATGTAACCCGTGAAGGTCCGGGTTAGAATTGATCTTCAGTAACCCATGCTTCTCGTAAGAGCCGACTAACGGGATCGGCTGGTCAGATTCGCTGACTTGGTTGACACATGTCATCGTATCCCAATTGCGCAGATCGATGATCACGCTGTTGATCCCTGGATTGTCTGGTCCAGACTCGATAATTTACAGACCGCCGCCATGTGGCTGGAATATTGCTGAGTGCGGCGTAAAACTAAACTCACTCACACTCACTGTAAAGAGGTATATTCAAATAATTACCTTTAATTGCTACATATACTGTTAATAGTGGATGAACGGTGATAGATATATTCTAACTAACCAACGTTGATGCAACTTGCATTGAATGTAACTCAATATGTACCAATACGTATTGGGCGGAGTAATGCATGGGTAAGTCACGTTTTTTGTAATACTTTTGAAATATTTTTTAAAACATCTGTAAGGAAATATAACGTTCAGACCCAACTCAATATTTACCAATGGTAAATGAGAGGACCAATGCATGGGTACATTATGGGTTTTTAAAAACTATGTGTAAGGAAATAAAACATACAACGATTTGAATGTCACATTGTCATCATACAGATGTCATGTGATGTTCATTGTGCTTGGCACTTGCATGTTTCTTTCAAACTTTCGTGAAACAGTAGAGTTTGCTATTGACACTCCCGAACAGCAACCGATTTCTGTTGACCGATATCAATATTGGCTGTTTAAAGTGGCCAACTTTACAAATGTCATGGACATTTCATTATGCTATGGATTTAGCCTTGTTGAAGGTTATACCTAATTCGTTTAGACCAAGACGTTGTTTTGCAGGAACCGTTTGCTCGTTAATGTCATTGAATCCAGGAATAGATAAGTCTGTTCATTTCACTGGTAATGGGTTAGTTTCTCTAATGATGTATTTGGAACACAATTAACAGAAGTCAGGTTGATTGGAATGGACGTTACTGTGTTTACGAATAGTGATGAATTTAAGCGTCAAATGAATTCGACTTAATTAATCCCATTTCCTGGAATTGTGTACTTGCTTTTTTACACTTACCTTAATTACTGTCACTATTTACCAAATCATATGAAAATGGCATAGACCAGCTCGTGTCCACAAATACAGATGCAAACACAGTAAGTATTGAACTTAATTGAACGCATATACTACCACGTCTGCGTTTCATGATGTCAGTGACTTTCGGCCTGCGCACGTGCATCTAGGTTTGTGCATGTGCATCTCGATAAACTGCGTGTCGCACATCAATGCCAAAACTGTCGATTTAGGAAGCTTAATTGTTTGACATTCCGTCGTTGAAAAAATTAAACGGCACATGTACCGTACATCATGTCATGACGGCACAACGTCATGAGGCCACTGGTGTGGCCGTGGGGAATGTCCCAAGCGTCAGGTGGATGTGCATTTCCACCACAGCCGATCGAGACACCACTTTCAGCACTGGGGTGTGAAACCTGATCAGCACAACAATGAAGTTGCACATTGTTTCACTGGAATTCCAGGACGTGCGCGTATATATACGCAGGCAAGAGCTGCTTACGTCATTAAGTGACGTCTCTGTCTCTACTGCGTACATGGATTGGTAAAATGAAACCAAGTTAACCTCGCCAATAAGTTAACTTAAATGTCATGAAGGGGCGGTGGGGTAGTCTAGTGGTTAAAGCGTTGGCTCGTCACGCCGAAGACCCGGGTTCGAATCCCCATATGGGTACAATGAGTGAGGCCCATTTCTGGTGTCCCCCGTCGTGATATTGCTGGAATATTGCTAAAAGCGACGTAAAACCAAACTCACTCAGTCAGTCAGTCAGTCATGAATATCTGAGATATGGCAGTGTTAAATACAACACACCCCAGCATAAACTATACACATAAATGAGACTATTTTAATTTCGTCATACGTATGTTTTATACAATGTGTCTACATTTCATCTGTTCCTTTTTAGGTACAATCGAGCTTTTCCACGGCTCTTGTTCAAATGCTGTTTGGTGAGTTTTATATAATTCATGGCCCCAGGAAATGGATACGTGCATAAACAAAACAGGTTCGCACGTTTGCAAACCTGGTCCAGTAACGTTCTTTAATGAACATGCATCTGGAGCGAAACTTTGTGATGTGTGTGTTATTTGTTGTTATTTCTTATTTGAATATTAAGTCAGACGAACATTTCTTCGGGGTCAGCCATGTTTATTTTACTACGACTTACTACAAGCTTTCTGATTCTCTCAACTTGTGCAGCCAGTACTCAGTCTAACAAACACACTGTTCATATAACTGAAGCCCAACTGTATTAAAGGTCTCGTGACAATGTGGGCACAAAGGAATTGCAGTTGAACCTGCCTGTGTACGTTCTGAAGCCACATCCCTTGTTTTGAAGGTAATCATGCAAACACTTTTGGGTTTGGTGAAATATATTGCCAACGAAGTTAGCGGCTTAAACGTGTGCGAACGTGTTTCACTGATTGTATATCATATGAAGATTCCAAGTGTAAGATCTACCTGAGAAGTCTGATACTAAACATCAATGGGATTTCCCCCGTGTCTGTGTCTGCAGCTGCATTCTCTCCAGCATGTCAAGTCAAGTCAGTCGCCAACCACTACCACTTACTGAAGAAACCTTCAGACATCTTTCATTACTGTCTACTGATGGATGTGCTACCGCCTGTTTGAACTTGGGAACTGATCACAGCGACTTACTGAATCCCAGCGCTACTACAATAGATTACTTTAGATCAGTTATGATGTTACATGCCTTGCTTGTAATTATGGCCCCGACATATGAAGGATCTCGAAATTATTTTTCATGAGTAATTACCCTTTTGGTTAACTTTCAAATTTGAATGTCGACTTTGTAGTGTAGTGAACACTGCATCTGACAAAGTAAAAAAGTCTGTCGAAGGTAATGAGTCGTAAAGATAATGTGATCTAGATCGATACAAAGTCAGACTGGCTGCTAATAGTTTGATTACTTGTATCGTTTGTGTTTAGCAGCTCTAGACATTTCGTTTCAAGGTATGGGTATTATATAATCGCATCTTGACAGGACAAAGTAGTGTTTGAGTTTATGCCGTCATGAACACCGAGATATACCACCCCATTCATGTATTTGCCTCTTGTGACAAACTGGCCCAGGCCTAGAAAACATGTGCTAAAGGTGAACATGGCACAACTCCTTGTTTTCATGAAATGTGATATAAATGTGAGGTACGTTCTGGAAGCCAGCCAATCCCTTGTTTCCGAAGGTAATCATGCAAACATTTTGGTCAGCGGAAATATACGCTAACGAAGTAGCAGCTTAAACGTGTGCGAACGTTTCACCATTGTATATCATATGAAGATTCCTAAGTGTAAGATCTGTTCTGAGAAGTCTGATACTAAACATCAATGGGATTTCCGTCTTTGTTATTCGCAGCTGCATTCTCTTCCAGCATGTCAGTCAAGTCAGTCGCCAACCACTACCACTCTCCTACTGGAAGAAACCTCTTCAGACATCTTCTATTACTGTCTACTGATGGATGTGCTACCGCTCTGCTGAACTTGGGAACTGGATCACAGCGACTTACTTGAACCGGCGCTACTACAATAGATTACTTTAGATCAGCAGGATGATGTTACATGCCTTACTTGTAATTATGGCCCCGACATATGAAGGCGATTCCTGTTCTATTTTTCATGAGTAATTACCCTTTTGGTTAACTTTTCAAATTTGAAATGCCGACTTTGTAGTGTAAGGGAACACTGCATCTGGATAAAAGTAAAAGTCTCATCAAAGGTAATGAGTCGTAAAGATAGCCGTGATCCAGGATCGATACAAAAGCTCGTGACTGGCTTCGCTAAGAAGCTCTTGATTACTTGTATCGTTTTGTAAGCCAGCAGTTCTAGATTTCGCTTCAAGGTATGCGTATTATATAATCGCATCTTGACAGGACAAAGTAGTGTTTGAGTTTATGCCGTCATGAAACACCGAGATAGATATACCAATTTGTTCATGTATTTGCCTCTTTGTAGACAAATTGCTCCAGGGTAGAAACATATGCACAGCGTGAGTACATGGTAACAACTCCCTTGTTTTCATGAAATGTGATATAAATGTGATGACTCCATGTCATGATTATTTCCTACGTGTGCGTGAATTTCTCCTACGCGTGCAATGGAAAGACAAATGAGGGATTTTAAGCTACATAGTTCAGTTCGTTGTTAGCAGCGTTTTACCCATCACGCTAAAGAAAGTAAGACATACTAGTTAGAAACGGATTGTGATTGTGACCCGAACACCGAATCTGATTATTTTTCATTATTCGATTCGAATCCCAAATCTGACAGAAATATTCAGATTCGGTATTCAACCCGATCCTTGAACTGTTAGTAGAAACTCCAGACTATGCCTCAAAGATCGGGAAGTGAAGCTGGTTGTTTATGAAGTCTTTAAGTTACCTAGGTACACAACGAGCCCGAAGTACATTAGAAGGGGATGAAAACATGAATATTGACTTTAATTGTCTTTGCTCGATCGCGATCGAGGTATATTGAAGCTTCGTAAGCAGGGAAGAGCTTAGAATCGTTTGATTCATTCTGTATGGCACCGAGTGACAGAAAGGTTTGACAGATGAATGTGCGAAGAGTATAGTTACGATGCTGAAGTTCCGAATTCAGATGTGTTGCTGAAGAAATGCATAATAAGAGTTCAAATACCAACTACTGAATGCCCAATGCCTAATGCCGAGTGCCGAATGTGCAAAAGAAAAAACCCAAATATGAAATTCGAATCATGAATGTGGAAAAAAAAAGATTCGTGATACGAATCCCTAATCCCGAGTCCTTTTCTAAATTAATGTTCCCGCTAAAGAATAAGGTTCGCTTCTTTACGGACTTTTATTGTGTCTCTCGCCTTGATAGTGAGCTGTACTTAACGCCGCTTTTCACAGGTTGTCAGTTATATCACAGCCTCTCAGCTCAGTGATTCTTCTTTGTATTTTCATCAACTTAACTGTGTTAGGTTGACTGATGTAGTCATGATCTGAATATTGATTTTGCACTGTCATCCAATGGAAATTACTGGCAGTAAAGATTGAACGGGTGAGTGAGTGAGTTAACGTCACATCGACAATATCTCAGCGATATCGCGACGAGAACAAGGTAATTCATATCTATGTAAAAAAACAAAAATTTGAGAAAATAAAAACCTGTCATCGAAGGACACTAAAACTACTAGAATATCACAGCTCTTAATTTAAAACTAGTACGCTATCATAAAAATATATCACTATAGACAACAATACAATATAAAACCGGGCTATAAAAAGATTGAACGGGAGATAAGGTACTAGGCGTATAGATATACGTGTGTTTGGGTTACATGAAACATTAGAATAGCTCACAATGTCATTCTGCTGTCAGACATGAGACGTAGCAAACACTGGATTCCATGCTTGAAGTATGGATTAAGTTTTAGGTTCTCAAAGAATTTATAGCCATGTATTTATTTGGCATTAAGAATAATATTGAACTTCCTGTACTTGTAGCATCTCCTTATTAAGTACGTTAAGTATTAGAAAAACTAGACGATTGATGACTGTTTTTCATAGTTAACGTGCAACCTGAAGAGGTTTCCACCCACTTAGAGTTATTGAGCTAATGGGACTATGAGACAAATGAGGACCAGCCAAAAGCAAATTTGGATTTGTTGTTTAAGAAGAGACAAATATTGCTAAATAGATCTTAGTCTGTAAACATCGTCTTTGAAATGTCTCGCTTGCATCCTAAATACACTGTCGTCAGACTCCCCATTGTTCTCGGTGCCCGAGGTTTGGTACCTCTTGATCTGCTGACGCAGATCAGGAGAGTGCCCGGGTTCTCCACCGGGAGCACAGCCCATCTAACACTCTGGGTAATGCAGAAGGCTGCAGTGTTGGGGAGTCTACATATTCTCCGGAATGTTCTTGGCAGATTCGACCAGGCAGCGTTTCCTGGGAGGAGTCCGATTCGCTGTCGGGCTTCGTGTAGAGGGGACAAGGGCCCCGAGCTAATGGTGAACCTTACCAGCCTGACTGTCCCCGGATCACCCAACACTCTCTGCTGCATTTCTTTCTTAATCCGAAAAACACAATAGTAGCATCATGTAAAACGGGCAAAGGAGTGTGGTATACCTTGGAAAGTGCAAGACATATCAACTTACCTGTACCAGTTGAGAGAATGTACAAGAACATGTACGTACAGACGGCAAATCAACCGTCGACGTGCTAATATAAATCATCAGGGTTATTTAAACAGCAGTGTACAATATTAATTAACTTTTTGATAACTGATAAGGCCATAACTGTGTCCATTCGGAATCCGCGGACATGTGAACCGTTGAAATGACCCGACCGGTCATCGTGATGTTCCTGAGGAATGTTGTGGTCCACGGTGGCGCCTGTGCTCGCACTATGATAGAATATCTGATGCGGATGATACCTCTTAGATGCATAATCGAACCTTGGCTAAACATCACCATCTATTATGGTGCAATGTTGCATCTACTGCGGAATCTGCCTGTGCTGGCTCTTGGAGTGCAGAAGCTTTTAGATTCCGGTTAAGATTTGATTCCACTGTACATTGTACATTCATCGCTAGGCTACAATCATGTATTATACATACTCATAATGTGAAAAGTATTATTATCAGAAGCATGCAGGAAGATAGAATCTACTGTGAACTGAAGGACCTTTTCCCGCAATACAAACAAGATGGAAAATTGTATTTATGTACGTGCTTATTAAACGGCTGGAGTACATTACGTTTTATGCTTCAGCAACGAAAACTTATAATACCTATAATTTACCTATAATCCTTAGTACTTAATATAGGCATTTAATCAAAGACGAGATGGATTATGTCTGTTGATATCAGTTTTACAAAGGTTTCAGTTGTCGGATTGATTAGATGAGCAGCTAAATATTATCTTCTCGGTTGGGAAACTCTCATCTCAATAATGCATGTAGTTCATCCTCAATATAAATAAGTTCTGTAGCAGAATATAAGCAAAACTAAGATTACAGTGTGGTATTTACACAGTAGTATACACACATTGACGTCAGAAGAAGGCCGTGTACTTCTTGTTACCTGCCGGGAGCAATTGCTTAAGAAGGTAAAACAAGAACTGGTCAGCTTACCTCAGAGTATATACACTTTGTCTGAGTTGAGTGTCCGTGTTGAACTGTGGTCTTTAATGATCAGTGGCATTAATCTGGCGTGGAACACACACACGCATGCACGCATACATACATACGCACACGCACAAATAAATTAAAAATAGAAAAAAACACACACACACACACACACACACGAGGAGTAAAATTTGTTAGCTCCATGGAATTATAGTGTAACAGAACGGTAATGTATGTTCTCAGATTGCTAATGTTAGATCGGAAAGTTTAGGCACTGAACCTCGGCACTTCGGAGGACTTAAGCGAATTTCCATGATTACTTGTCGGACAGTTGTACTAGTAAAGCCTAGTATTTTGATACACACAAACGCTCAAGCTGTCGAACTATACTAACTCAAGTGTTCAGCAATGTTTTCTTCCCGAGCAATTTCCAAAAGAGAGTTTTCACCATCCACTGAGGCAATAAACAGCAATATAAAAAATATTCTGATTAAACCATTAATTGTTTCCTGACGGGTAGAATCGTAATCGAATCTTCACCACTGTGCAATTGTTTACTCGGCGAAGGCGTTTCAGGCCAAATCTTTATTGCCTTCCAGATCGCCACGGGTGTGTTCAGATTTATGAAAAACATGCACTGACATCAAAATATATTACCATGGCGAACTTTACAATGTACACTCACTCATAAGTTTATCGAGGCACTATTTCATATTGTACGTTAACATTGAAGCAACATTGACTCTTTCCCTAGTCAAAAGCAAGAGTTCAGAATTTCCATTCGAGATGGTATTGGGGTTGTGTGACGCATAACGTTAAAGTCAAGCTTTATTATACAGATCCGTGGTGAAAGTGACAGGTCGTGTTTTGCTCCTCGTTTAGCTATTTGTCCGTATGTAAGTACAGATGATCTACTCGGAACATCTGTTACATAACCAACAATTACGCTGTTGCAGGTTCGAAACCAGGTATCGTCAATGTATTGGAAGTTTTCAACAATGTGATATGTTACGATCGCATTCAGTAATAGCAAGACAAACTTATATTAATCTTCAAAACAACTAAAATAATTCAAAGTCAGGGGCTGTTGGTAAGAAAATCCCCGGGATGCGGGTAATTCTGCAGAATATCCCTGGTATTTCTTGGAAAATGCCTGCGAAACTGCTTGAGGAGCTTTACTCGGTAAAAGAAGAACCTGGCGAGACAATAAAGTCACGTCTCTGGAGCTTTAATAATAATAATAATAATAATAATAATAGTGAATTTATATAGCGCATTAATTTATGCTCAATGCATGCTCTAAGCGCACATATGTGTGGGTATTGAGAGATATTCTAGAAAGGCAGAAAGGCAGAGGCAAGAATGAAGACTGTCTGACATTGAGCGGGAGATTGTTCCATTCCTTTGCTGCATTGGAAACAAAGGAACGTTGTCCATATTTAACAGATTTCACAGATG
Organism: Haliotis rubra; assembly: GCF_003918875.1. NCBI lineage: Eukaryota > Metazoa > Mollusca > Gastropoda > Lepetellida > Haliotidae > Haliotis > Haliotis rubra. The sequence goes on from NW_025767634.1 coordinate 2,123,298, forward strand.
GAACTTCGATCGAGCTGGTTTGTACTCTGTGATCAAATCACACAGATATTTTGGAACATCTTCAGACAGGCATCGATACATATGACACAAGATCTTATAGCTGATTCTCTGTCGGATGGGCAGCCAGTGTAGGTCATGTAAGATAGGGGTGATGTGGTCGTAATCCCTGCAGCTGGAGACTATCCGATCAGCTGTATTCTGGATGTGCTGGAGCTTGTTGGTAACAGACTTGGTGCACCGGCAGGAGGCTGTTACAATAATCAATCCTCGATGTTACCAGGGTGAGAATCAGGATGATAAGAGATTCTTTGGTCAGGTACTTTCTGATGTTGCTGACATTCCTCAACTGGAAAGAGCAGACTCTGGAGATATGACTGACAAGTTGCTTCATGGACAGTTCTGAGTCCAAAACAACACCCAAGTTCTTCACAGACCGAGTGACATCAATGCTTGAGCTTCCAATCTGAACTGCGGTGAGACCTGACTGGGTACATCTTGCAGATGCCTATAAGCATACACTCCGTCTTGTGAGCTTGAGTTTATTGATGTTCATCCAGCTTTTTATCTGTTTATCGTTATAGGTGGTAACGTCGGCAGAGGCTGCTTCTGCTATGGATGCTATTGGTCGGAACATTTTCATGAGCTGCGTATCATCAGCGTAGACGTCTCTTGGCAACTTGTGCTGGTCGATGACTTGACCCAATTCCTTTGTATTAAGGGTGAATAATATTGGACCCAATACTGAACCTTGAGGCACACCGCAGTTTAGATGTACTGAATCTGAGAACTGTCCATCTATGTACACACACTTTGATCTCTCAGACAGATAGGAGCTAAACCAATTCAGTGCAGAACCTTGGACACCAAAATCGTCTTGAAGTCGCTGCAGCAGTCTTTGGTGATCGATGGTGTCGAAAGCCGCGCTCAAGTCCAAGAGAACAAGCAGAGCAACATTCCCCGAGTCGATGGCACATCTCAGGTCATTGACGACTTTGAGGAGAGCTCTGTCGGTGCTATGCCCAGGGAGATACGCTGATTGAAGATAATCATACAAGTTGCTGGGTCAAGTGCTGTGACAGACGTTCTGCAACAGCTCTTTTGATGAGCTTCCAGAGGAATGGAAGGTTAGAAACAGATCAGTAGTTCTTGAGATTTTCTGTGTCAAGGACAGGCTTTTTTGAGGAGTGGCTTCACGATGGCATTTTTAGATAAAGGGGCATTGTACCTTCATGCAGGCAGCAGTTGATGATTGATGTCAAAGTGGGAAGGAGAATATCAATACAACTCAACACAATGTTAGCTGGAATCGGGTCGAGTACACAGCAAGTCGGTTTAGACTTCCTAAGAAGTTTTAGTGTTTCTGGGACTGTGAAAGGGGGAAAAACATTCAAAAACAGGGTTTTCATTCAAAGTATCGTCACATCCTAAGAAATCGCCAGTGTTTCGCTGTCATGGAGTGTGCTTCTAATATTGTGGATTTTTTCCTGAGAGTACATTGCAAATGATCTAGCAATTTCTTTGGTGGTACCAATATCAGGTAAGGGATTAACCATGGACTTTACCAACAAGTTAAACATCAGCTTGTACAAGGCGTTTGAGTTAGATTTGCTGTCAATGATCTTAGAGTTCATGAAATTCTGTTTAGCTTGTTTGATGACAGTGCTGACCCTATTTCTGGCTGCACAGTAAATATGACGGTGTACTTCCAGACATGGCTTTCTCCATCTGCTCTCAGGTACTCGTCTCTCTGACTTGGCTTACTTGACATCTGGACTGTAAAGCCAGGTAGCTTCATATCTGTGAGGGATTAGCTTGACCTTCTCTGGGGCATGTTTGTCCAGGAGCTCTAGAAGTACTGTGTTGTACATGTCTACATATGCTTCACAGGTTGAAGGAGGATCAGTCCACAAAGGTGATGTCAAACAGATCTGAACGAACAGTAGCAGTATCCATGTTTTTTTATGTTTCTACACCTAACATATCTGACTGGATGCGATGGTCTTGTGATATCAATGTTCAGGGTTACTAAGTAGTGATCAGAGATCTGATAGTCGGTTACTCTGGAATCAGTTATGATGGGGTTAGTCTCTCTCTCCGCTGGAAGTGCACGGCTTGATTTTATAAAGCCCACAAAAACATTTTTATGAGCATGACAAATATCGACTTCATTCAACAGGAGAAAAAGTGTTTGTATATCCTGCCTCAGTAGTGTCACTAGTGATTAATGCATGCAAAAATATGTTATATATAGACCACTTGTACTTCGCAACCACATCGCCCAGACAGCTGTAAGTCTTAGTTAAGGTATGGGAATTACGACCGTATTAGAAATAAGATTATTATGTGCAAGAGGGTACCTAACAAATAGAGATAAAAAACAACAACACCATAAAGTACAAGTCAAAAGGGAATTGAATCAGATAGTGTTGAGATGGACTGAAGCACTTATTTTGAAATGCCATCCACATGGCTACCATAAAACGTCACAATCAATTCTTTGATCTTTTGCCACTTCTGGGAAATTTCGTTCCTGTGATTGCGTATGTCACTGTCGTGACTTTAACATCAAGTTCTTGCAATATGCGTACCAACACCAACCAACAACTGCTGTACATTGCTCGAAATAAAGTGAAACAGTGAAACATTAGAAAGTTCCCGTTGTCAAGATCTAGCATATTCGATAATTTCTTATTATCCATTAATTATCCAGTGGAAAGTAATGTTAGAGCATATGCGCATGTGCTAATATTCACATCTGCCATATCTAAATAATGATGAAACAGTCATTAAGTGCACAATATATGGATCTTTTTGTGGTTATTTGTTCAAAAGTACTTTCATTATTGATCGAAGTATTCTCATTGAGTGAGTGAGTGATACTAGTTTCACACAAAACCTCTTTCCGTCTTCTCTTGACACGGATAAAGTTTCGCAGTACTGAAAATATGATAGGAGCTATTGAATCCAAAAGAAACAAAAGCTGAATATTGCTTTTTGAACTGACATAAAGGTGACAAAAAAACTGTACGATTCCAGTTATATCACTGGCATTTCGTTATGAGCCAGTGTAGTTCACTGCAAATGCAAAAAGGTTTGTCATTATACTGCGTTGTTTTTGTATAGTTTCTATGTTTAGGCTGGAAACACGAGAAGCCTCTCACTTAGTACTGACTAATCCAGCAGAGGATAGAACCTTCCATCTAACATAACATCAAGACCAGGAATCGGTTAGTTTTTACTTTCGGCAAGTTTTGAAAAACGTGACCACTGTTCCCGCTTGGTTAATATTGTTATCGTTGACTCTATTGCAGTTACCATTGCTATGTAATAATTGTATTTGTACTGCCACTCTATTTTCTCATGATATTGTAATTCCTTTACAGTAATTCGTTTTGAGTAATAAACATAGTTCAGTTATAATACAATTGCTAATTGTTCATTTCCTTATTTTTGTTGGTTTCACACCGAATTATTTACATGCCGATTTCAGCTAAAGTTATTGGTACAATTTAAAAATCGAATCGTACCGACATATAAATCAGTAACCATGGAATTGTGATGATGTCAGATGTTCTTGAGCATATACTGCCCCAACTGTGGTACTCGTCACAAAATCTTGAATCGTATCCGTAACTGGTCAAACAGGAACTGATATTGTTTGGTGTGTATCACCTTGTAAACAACGTCCTTGTAAATATCCCAATAGGTTAGGCGGCGTAATTAACAATTGAATTTGTTTTTGATGTGTTCATTATCGCGTATGGAAACTTTAAAAGATGTTATCAATCAAAGACGAATGCCTTTTCTAACAATAATAATCGAACAGCATGCTGCACAAATGAGTCCAAAACGGTTCATCGGAGTGTTACTTTTGTACAGCATCGATTTGATTAGCAATGGTTTAAAGGTTATCTTACAGCTGTATTTACTTACGCCAAACATATAGAATTGGCAAGAGGAAGTGATTAGAATAACGTTACACTGCATCATTGCACATTAAAAGCACTGGACATTTGATATAGTATGGTGCTCTTTGTATAGATATACATTACAAGCTTTTCCAACATTTTACAAATACAGCTTTGAACAAGCCTAGATCAGCGTTATCACTATCCAACGCCATGGGGAACATACGCATTGTGTTAATACAGTTGTGAAATATACATGGAGAAAATGGAGGTAACCTGGGAAGAAATGGACGGCATCATTCTCCTATCTCAGTCCTGACCTGTTTTTGGAAGTACCATAATTGCAAGAGCTAAAGAAGATTATTAACCTACTGCGAGTAACCGGGTTGGTTCGCTTGTCACTGGTATTCTCTGTTTTTTCTCACATAATAATTCACCATATCTCTTGCATTGTTTATTTGTCAAGTAATGTATCTCAATGAAGTAAAAATGGTCAAAATCCAAAACAGCAACTGAAAACCATGTATGGAAGTATGATCTAGTAATGCACACCACATCCATCTACATAATGTTCATGTAATTAAAACAAAAAAGTACTTGGTTCGACGGAGTTCAGCATGCGTTTGATACACAGCAAATGTTTCATGTATAAATACCAATATAAATACCATCCAGTGTCTCATGCAGATATGCTCCAGAAACATAGTTATGCATCTACTATGAGTCTAAATCGATTTTGCTGCAAAGAAAACACCAAAATACTAATAGTATTTAAGAAATGCCAAAACCTAAACAGACACCAGACGAGCAAGTATTTAATACACATGTACAGTTTCACAACAGAATATTAAACTGTTTCCGAGCAAATATATACAGTTTTGATTTTAATCCGAGTAAAGACGACATTCCCCCTTAAAACTGAAATGTTGCTATCAGTTAATTATACAATAAAACCAAAAATAGGGATATAATTATGATCGTTGTTAGTTCACACATACATATGTACGTATTCTTACTGGGATCTCTATCTATCCATTTATCTATCTCTATCTATCTCTATCAATCTGTCTGTCTATCTATCTATCTGAACATTAATGACTTTCCTCCCAAGGAGTTCGAGTTATTATTTAACGTCACATCGGCAATATTTCAGCCATATCGTCACGAGAAATGTTTTACATAAAGAATAAATTAAAGTTGCTAAATAATCAGTCATCGAAGGATACAGCCACTAACAATCTAAGCTGATAATCTACACTACCAATCATTAAAACACATCTATCTACAGAACATATTTATCAAAATTCATTAATGAAATCAATTTCTTTTAAAAAAGCAAGAATTAAATGAAGATGAACAGAATTAAAAAGATCCTTAACAGTTTTAACATTGAAATATTTATCCCTTATGATGGAGAATTCAACACAGTCAAGCAAGAGATTCCTCCCAAGGAACACCAAAAACCGAACTGATGTATTCTGTTAGTAAAACCAAATTTACTGACACTTTGTGTAGGACAGCGTGAGTGCTATAGTACACACCGATTCCACTTTCAACAGTATCGCAATGGAAGATTCGAACCATACTAAAGCAGATACGAGACGGCTTTATTGAATCCCACGTGCAAAGGAATTGTGTTGACAAAGCACACATCATTATAGAGCATAGTGATTCGAATCTGTAAATTAGATTTAGACAAATACGAGGCAGTAATTCCGTTTCGTAAGTAAACTTTAGTCACTAAATTTGAAATATCTGAATTTGTGTAGGTTAGCTCACGCGTTGGTAATGAAAAGTGTAACTTGGAAGAAAGAAATCGGACACAGCTACCAACTAATGACCAACATTGCTGATACTGATTCCGTCGGGATAGATAGGCAGGGATTTACACTAATTGAGTCTGCGTCGTTTCCAAACCCAAGAGATGCATTTAATTTGCCGCTCTTCATTTTTATACGCATTTCTCTACTGCGGAGTGAGTGAAAGTCGGGTAAAGCACCAGGTTGTGCCCGGAGGGACTGCGACCAAGACTTCCTGGAGAAGCTGCTGGAAGCAATAACGTACCAAAGACTCAAGTTCATTCAAAATATAGCCAACTCTTTCAAACTCATCACTGTCAGTAACCAAGATCAGTTACCAAGATTAGCCCACATCTTGACAATTTGTAAAAACCGGTAGCACAAAATCTTGGCAATGTTCATTTTAGAAGTCCCATAAGTTAAACTCGAGTTATGACAATATTTCAGGAAAGAAACTGAACACAAAGTAAATATCATCCATAATCCGGACACATACCATAACTGGCTATAACATACGATATTAACTTTAAAAACATATTACTGAATGCACGATGCACGTTATTATCGATTCGATTGGAGGGAGAAGAAGTACAGTGTATGTATAAGACGGGTGCAGATAATTTGTGTTTTCTCTGATCTGTATAATAATTGTGGTAGGTGACAGTGCTCTTCTGTTTTTGAAAGAAGACATTATTGTAAGTAAACATTAATGTTCACTGCAGCGCAAAAGGCGTTTAACAATATTTTAAAAAATTCCCGCGGAGCCTCCAAAGAAAAGTTATGCATAGCTACAAGGGATTTTCTATTTCCGAAAGTCATTGTCACTTTCTATGGGACTAATTAGCTTTATATCCACGGCGGTCTTCGTCGGTGTTGTATAGGGTGACAAACTATAACCCCTATCGTTTCAACCTGATCTCCCAATGTTTGTTAAGACACACACACAAATTACTCAAAGTTTGCTAAGGATCACAAGTGAGCATGAAATAATATGAAGTCATATTGGATTGAAACAATGATTAGGTAACCCCACTGGAGCCACACTACCACTTAAAGCAGGGAAAAAGCATGCGTTGACGGACATCGTGTGGTGTCAAAACGTGGTCTGCAGGGCTTGGAATCGGTATCAAACTCATAGTTAAGCAACACAGCGACATGCGGATGGTCGAGCACGTTCCACCAGCCAGCGCGATGACCGGTTTCTCTTGTTTTCAGCAAGACGTCATTACTTTGTGACGGCAACCACGCTTTGAAATGAACCACGGAATGATACTGGAGTGAAAGTCTCCACTCAGACATTCCGCAATCGTCTTCAGGAGGCTGGCATTCGCACCTCTCTTACTCGGCGTCACTGGCATGCACATCTAAAGTGGGCGAGAGATCATGTCAATTGGACAGTCAATAATTGGGAATCTTCACAGACGAGTCAAGGTACTGTTTGGACATCAACGATCGACGTGCACGGGTATGGCGAAGAGCAGGTGAGCGATTACATGAAGTTAACGTAGGTGGGGAGCTGGCTCATTAATGGTTTGGGGAAGTATCTGCAGGGCTGAGAGTACTGATATGCTAATCAGTGAGTGAGTGAGTGAGTTAGAATTTAGTGACGAGAAATGTTTTACATAAAGAACAAATTAAAGTTGCTAAATAATCAGTCATCGAAGGACTGTAAAATAACTAGAGTATCACAGATGGAGTCTAAAACTAGCATGAACATGTAAAACTATTTTATTTACGAAGACAATACAATATAAAAACGGGCTATAGATTGCCAACAACTGAAGGTAGATCACCATACGAGGAACCATGGGGACTTACATTACTTTTGCTACCTGCATGGACCCTAGCTGGATCTACACCATCCCTTCAGCTGTTGGCGATTGTAGGAAAATTTAGCCACAAATTAAAATGACAAGAATACTACGTTTAAAAACACAGGACGTGAAAATTTTACTTTGAGAGTTTTGGGGACTTACGTTCCCTCTCAGGAGGACAATAATTTTACGCTACTTCAACCCCCTTTGAGGATACAGCCACTAACAATCTAAGCTGATAATCTACACTACTAATCATTAAAACACATCTATCTACAGAACATATTTATCAAAATTCATTAATGAAATCAATTTCTTTTAAAAAAGCAAGAATTAAATGAAGATGAACAGAATTAAAAAGATCCTTAACAGTTTTAACATTGAAATATTTATCCCTTATGATGGAGAATTCAACACAGTAAAGCAGGAGATGCCCGACTGTGACTCTCTCATCACAAGGGATACAAAACGGAGGATCTTCATCTTTTAGCAAATATTTGTGAGTGTACCTTGTATGGCCAATGCGACATCGTCGCATGATGACCTCCTCAAATCTGGACTGACAACCCAAGGAGCTGTAACCAATATAGGGTTTTATTTCATGTAATTTATTAATACCTACTTGGGTGTCCCACTTCTGCATCAGATCGCGGATGTAAGTTCTAATGCTAGCTTTGTAATCAGAGTATGGAATAAGAAGTGGTGTCACAGATTTGTTGAGTGCTGCCTTTGCAGCAAGATCGGCCATTGTATTCCCAGAAATGCCAACGTGGCTGGGTAACCAACAAAAGACGATGTCACATTGGCCAGTAGCAAGCTCATTATACAATTCAATAATTTCTAATAAAAGTGGATGTTTACAAGAAATATTTTTAATAGCCTGAAGACACGAAAGAGAATCGGAAAATATTATGTATTCTTTATATTTACGGTGTTTATTAATGTATTGAAGAGCTGTTGATGGCCTTAGCCTCTGCTGTGAAAATAGAGCTGTTGTTTGGTAGTCGAGAAGATATTGTTCGGGATCCAATGACAGTGGCACATGCCACCGCGCCACCATCCTTGGACCCATCTGTAAATAAGGATTTGTATGTATTATATTTATTTTTTAATTGATTATATTCTTGTTTGTATTGCAATTCATTAGTTTCAGATTTCTTAAACTTTGTCAGAGTTAGGTCAACTTCAGGCCTCACCAGTTGCCAAGGAGGAGAAGAAAGAAGACGGGAAGGAGCTATATTTTCCAGCTCAATGCCGGCAGCAGAAATTAATGGCTTAATTCTGTGCCCAAGAGGCGGAACAAGAGAAGACTTTTTGTTGTATAAATCCTCATAAAGAGGATTGAAAACACAGTTAAATGGAGGATTAGACTCGTTAGAATAGAGTTTTGTTATATACTGCAATGATAATTTAATACGACGTTGGTTAAGGGATGGCTCATCAGCCTCAACATAGAGACTTTCAATAGGAGAGGTTCTAAAGGACCCAAGACAAAGTCTCAGGCCTTGGTGATGGACAGAATCAAGTAGTTTTAGGTTGCTTTTGCAGGCTCCACCATATACGATGGAGCCATAATCAAGATTCGAGCGGACCAATGATCGATATAGGTGGAGGAGGGTAGCGTGATCCCCTCCCCACTTTGAGTTGGAAACAACTTTCAACAAATCAAGGGCCTTCAGGCATTTACCTTTAAGGGATTTAATATGCGGCAAAAAAGTTAAATGGGAGTAAAAAATTAGACCCAAGAACTTGGCCTCCTTGACAACTTTGATGGGAGTGCCTTTTAAAGATAGTTCTGGGTCTTTATGCGGCTTATATTTTCTACAAAAGTGTAGACAATTAGTTTTGGACTTGGAAAATTCAAAGCCGTTTTCAAGACACCATTTATGTATTTTATTTAAACACAACTGCAATTGCCGTTCAATAGTATGCATGTTTTTACCACGACAAGAAATATTAAAATCATCCACAAAAAGTGATCCATCGATTGAATCATTTAAAACCTTGGATAAACTGTTGATCTTGATACTAAATAAAGTGACAGACAAAATACTGCCTTGAGGTACACCCTGATCCTGATTATAATGATCAGACAGGGTTGAAACCAATCGGACTTGAAATTGCCTGTCTTTTAAAAACTGTGATATAAAAAGAGGCAAACGGCCTCTCAAACCGAAATCATGTAAATCCTTCAAAATGCCATGCTTCCAGGTCGTATCATAAGCTTTCTCAAGATCAAAGAAAATTATTACAGCATGTTGTTTATTTACTATAGCATTCTTAACAAAGGATTCTAAGCGTACCAAATGATCAATTGTACTACGATTTTTCCTGAAACCACATTGAATATTTGTTATAAGGTTATTGGTTTCAGGATACCAAATTAATCTATTATTCACCATACGTTCCATGGTTTTACAGACACAGCTAGTTAGAGATATTGGTCTGTAATTCGACGAATATATGATCCTTACCAGGTTTTGGAATTGGGACTACTATGGCATTACGCCACGAGGGAGGAAAATTTCCGGACGTCCATAATTGTCAAATATCTAAAAGTGTGACCAGACATGGCTCAGGCAAGTGTTTCAGTAGCTGATAATGAATGTTGTCATCACCCGCTACAGTGTCATGAGCTTGCTCGAGAGCTGTATATAGCTCATGTAATGAAAACAGTTCATTATAGACAGACAGACAGACATATTTATTTGTATATGTGGCCCTGAGGCCAATAGTACATGTGTACAATAATAACAGTGCATTTATGTGCAACCTGTAAATACGCGAGGTATAGGAACATCAATAAATCCATAAACACCCATTCACAAGTTACATTTTTTCTCTCAACATAAGTATGTGGTACAACACAAGGGCTACCTTAAACAACAAGTCAATATTTTCTGTGCGAAGTAGCATACAGAATTTTTGTCTCGACGGTTGGTTATAGAAAAAATAAGGCAAATATGTTTCTCTTAATTCTAAATATTTCGGGCATACAAGTAATACATGGTACTCATCTTCTTGCGATAAATTGCAGAATGGACATTGGATATCTATTGCATTTGAAGTTTTGGCAAATCGCGCCGCTTGGACTTTGAAGTTGTAAGCGTTACATCTAGATTTAGTAAGCGTACGCTTAAGTTGTGGTGATTTAATCTTTGAAAGGTAAATTTCTGTATTAATACAATATTTATATTCTGAATAAAAGTTGACACTGGTTGATGACGTCATTTCATTATACCAGTCCTGTTGATAAATGTCTTTGCATCTCTGCTTGAATAATTTGATGAAATATTGTGTATAACTTACATTTTGAGCGAGCCATACATCTCCAAAGCCATGACTAAAAAGAATAGTTCTAACGAAGGAAACCCAATTAATATCTCCGGTATCATCTAGTGTTTTAAGCATTTCATAACTACATCTTGAATATCGTGAAATTGGTTGTCTCATCAATCTTAGCCAATATGAAATAACCCGACATCGGGCGTTAATAAACAGTGGAAAACGTCCACATTTAGCTAAAATAACCTTGTTCGCAGTTCTGTAGCCAACACGCAACAAGAACTTACAGAACTTTGAATGTACCTTTTCAATATTCTTGTTTATGTTAATGCCCCATATTTCAGAACCGTACAACCAAATTGGTTGAATTTTTCCATCAAACAGTTTAAATGATGCATGGATCGGTAATTCTTTATATTTGCATATGAATTTCTTTATGACATGTAGGGCTCGTTCAGCTTGCATAGATAATGTTTCACAGGCTCTGGAGAATATATTTCTACACGAAAATATAACACCTAAATATTTGTAATATGATACCACCTCCAATTTTTGGCCATTAAGGAACCATTTTTCACTTTTAGAGATTTTACCCCCATTTTTAAAAACCATTACTTTAGTTTTACTAATATTTATCTGAAGACCCCATTTCAAACAATATTCATTTAGAGTATCTATCTTGCATTGTAACTGTACAACAGAATCGGCAAGAATCACGACATCATCTGCAAATAGCATTATTGCAAGATCTCTGATATGTTCGTTAATAAATACACCTCTCGTATCATTTAATAACATTTCCTTAACAAGTTCTTCAACATATAACAGGAAAAGTACAGGTGATAGAATGCAACCTTGCCTCATATGTATCAAATATATCACTCATTTGAAATTTACTGGTTCTAACAGATGCTCTCACATTGGTGTACATATTACGTAAAAGACGTTGGAGTTTGCCATGTATACCTGACTGTAGTAGTACATATAACAGTTTTGACCTATTAACGGAATCAAACGCTTTCTTAAAATCTACGAAAAGACAATAAAACTTTCCCCCTTTCTTCCGCAGATATTTATGGATAATACTGTTGATAGTAAATATATGGTCCGTAGTTGAATACTCTTCTCGAAATCCCGCTTGGCACTCAGATAAAGGTTCACGAGTGGATATCCAAGCCTTAATGCGATTATCTAATATAGTGGTAAATATTTTGTTTAGTGTATTCAATAATGCAATACCTCTATAATTGTTTGGATCACCCCTTTCACCCGACTTATGCAGAGGTACAATCAATCCTACATTCCAGGAATCTGGAAAAGCGCCGCTGTCTAGAACACGATTAAACAGACTATTCATAAAAGGAAGCAATAAAGAAATACATTCTTTAAAAACTTCAACTTGAATACCATCTACCCCGGGTGATTTTCCACATTTCAAACTTTTTACTGCACACAATATCTCGTTATCAGTTATACGATAACCAAGGTATTTATCAGAAGTAATACAATCCTCACAGTCATTAAAGTTGTGATTACTTATATAGCTAAGTACATGTTCCCCAAAGGAATTATCAATGCTATTCGTTTCTCCAGCGAGCAGATTTTTGAAATAGTTAAACCATTCGTCAACTGATATATTTTCAGATATATTTTCCCTACAAAAACAATATTTCTTTATAGATTTTCAGAAATGCCGACAGTCTTGTTTCTTTGCAGCATCAACAATTTCGTTTAAAATGATTTTTTCATAATCTGATTTCTTTCTATCACAAAGTGTTTTAAAATCCTTCTTTGCCTTTAGATAATGTTTACAATGCAGTGAGTTATTTGATTTTCTGAATCTATTTAGTAAAACATACTTATGTCTTTTAGCCTGTTCGCATTCACGGTCGAACCACCTGGGCTGTACACGGGTGTGCTGTGGGCGAGCGCGTGAGCGTGAGTGTGCACGTGTTCTCGTGGGTCGGTGTGTTTGTTCCCTGGGTGCATGCATGGCTCTACGGATAAAGTCATCCAACGATGTAATAGCACCTTCAACACTGTCATGTAATACATCATGAAATATTATGCTGAATTCATTAATATTATCTGAAATGTATTGAATAAACTCACCCTTACGGCTAGCGTCCCATCGCTCTGTCTCAATGTTGTGTACCTCTGCACGCGCATTCTTGGAATGATTGCTGTCACGTGTCATGTCATGTGATGTTTTCATATCTACTATTACAGGCAAGTGGTCCGATTCGGATTGCGCTAGAATATCAAAGTTCTCAAAATATCTTTATAAACATGAGGAAACCAAACAATAATCCACAACACAGTTCATTATAGTCTTCACCATTATTTGATTCAAAATTAACTTTTGTCTTTTCCTGTTGTTTCTGATATCTCTGAAACCCAGGGACATAATTTGCCGATGAGATTTGTCAGTAATTAAATTATCACCATCTCTAAGATGGTGAACAGCAGATTTTGAACCTTTGCCTTTAATTCTTTGAACCATGTTCCATACCTTGGACATTGGCATACGTGAGTTAATTTTGGAGACATAGTTCCTCCAAGATTGCCGTTTACTTTGTTTGAAGGTGCGACGCGCCTTTGCATTGAGTATTATAAATTTATTCAAGTTGTGGACAGTTGGGTGATGGCGGAAATATTTCTCTGCCTTTTTCCTCGCTTTTCTAGCATTTTTACAGTCTGCATTAAACCATGGCTTTCGTACATGTGGTGTTGTAGAGGACTTTGGTATACACTCATCAGCTATTACATTTAAAACGCCAGAAAATACCTGAATAGGATCAGCAATATCACTGAAACATTCGGGTCTTAGTTTAGATGTGCATAAAGTTTGAAATAAGGGCCAGTCTGCCTTCGAAAAATTCCATCTTGTATAAGATGGAGAATCAGTTGGAGAAGTTTCTGATAGTATCGTTGGAAAGTGATCACTTCCACAGAGGTCGTTGTGTACTGACCAATCAAATTCATTAAGTAGATTTAAGTCTGCAAGAGACAAATCCAGAGAAGAGTAGGTGCCTGTTGCAGGATGCAGGTACGTGCTTGAATCATCATTGAATATGCACATGTCATTATTTGAGATAAAATCTTCCAGTATTTTACCTTTAGTGTTAGTATTTGTACCGCCCCAGAGTGGATTATGGCCATTAAGATCACCCATTATAATGCAGGGTTTCGGAAGTTGATCACAGAGAGCTTGAAGATCAGTCGGGCGAAGTGTTGAAGAAGGCGGAATATACAGTGAGCATAATGTAAAGACAACATGAAGTGTAAGTCTCACTGCAACGGCTTGAAGATTAGTTGTAAGTGGGACAGGGCTGTGAATAACATTCTGCTTAACAAGGATTGATGATCCACCAGTGGCTCTATCACACGGAGGTGAGAAGGAATGATATGCAACGTACTGACGTAGATTAAAAGTATCTGTCTGTTTCAGATGGGTTTCCTGCAGACAGAAAGATGATGGTGCCAGATCTTGGACTAATAGATGTAACTCATTTAAATTAGTTCTTAATCCTCTACAATTCTACTGTACTATATTTCTGGAAGACATTATCTTTTTGGTGCGTTGATTGGGGATCTACCCCGCACTTTCTTGGAGGGCGACGAGCTATGTGCCCGAGGATGGATGTTATCAGACACATCCATATCTTCCAATGACCCAAACTTATTAGATAGTTTGATCTTGTCTGACCCTTTAGGGGCTGGATTTGTACTTGAAGTTTCTGATCTTGGTTTGACTTTTGTTTTTCCTGTTTGTTTTTCAGTTTTCTCAGGTTGAGATCGAGTGCGTGAACTAAGAGATTGTTGCTGAGAGAGGTTCTGCTGATCAGGAAGTGAATTTGCTGCCTGTGTTGATTGTTCAGGGGAAAAGAGTTCGGGAGTGTCCGTGCTGATCCATGTCAAGTCTGTTTGACAGGCATGTGACAAAGTAATTACTGGTGAAGTGTTTTCTTTTGGGGTTGTTTCTGATGGTTTCCTGGCGATGGCTGCATAGGTTTCAGTAGTATCAGTACATCAGTTGACTGTGTCAACTTTTTGGCTTCAGCAAAACTGATATTATTGGTGAATTTAATTCTGTTGATCTCCATCTGTTTTTTCCAAATGGGACAATCCTTAGAAAAGGCTGAATGAACACCGTGGCAGTTTGTACATTTTTCGGAACTACTGTCACAATCTTCTGTCACATGTGTATTCTCAGCACAGTGAGCACATGTAACAGACAATGTGCAAGTGTTCACACCATGTCCATACTTTTGGCATTTAAAACACCGCAAAGGTTTGGGGATGTACAAATCAACGTTAACATTACAGTAACCTGCCCTGATTGATTTTGGCGGATTCGGCTCAGAAAACGAAAACAGATATGTGTTAGTTTGAACAGTCTCATTATTTTTCCGGGTTGAAAATCTTTTTACATATATCACTCCTTGATCCTTCATTTCTGATACGATGTCAATTTCAGTCATATCTGCAAATAGACGATCTCGATCTCTTACAATACCTTTACTGGTGTTCAGAGTTCTATGTGCAGAGACCTTAACCGGAACTCCAACAAACATTTCGGTGGACAGCAGGTTGGTTGCTTGCTGTTTTCTATTACATTCGAGCAATAGAGATACTGAACGCAAGCGTTTCACGCCTTTGATTTCTCCTGCTATTCCGTGGACACCCTTTGATATTGCAAACGGATTCAGCTTTAAGGGAGTCTGATCAAGAGTCTCAAGAATCAGAAAACGTGGCCAGTAATCAATGGATTTCGAGGGTCGTTGTTCGTTGTCATCATTGTCGAGTAGACGTTTCGTTTTTTTGTTTGGGGTGTGGTATTCCATGGTGATTTTATTTTGATTCGTCATCCGGGCTCCCCACCCCCCACGGAGTATCACTAGGACAATGCTAAAAACAGGCGGGTTTCCAGCCTGCAGCACCAAGGATACCCCGATGATATACTCAAGCAGAATATTCAACAAGTGAGTTATTCCACCAGATTGGCCCATGAGCCACTGCCTTCTGGACATAGGACTCAAGGCAAATTACAAAATTAGAGTTGAACAATCAAGATTCAAATATATTTTCATGAAGCTAAGACAACTGACAAAAAAATTAAAGAATTTCAAAATTGGTGCACCAAAAAAATTACAAACGTTCTAGATAAACAAGTAGGCCAAGACCGAAATTAAAACAATTCCAAATCAAATTGGTGCAATGACATATATATATATATATATATAGTCTATACACAGGGCTTGGTCGTGACCAGCCGATTGATAGAACCGGGCCAGTTCTACCTCCCGTCTAGGTGAAGTAAGGGGCGAAGTGGTGTGTTGGACAAAGGAACGCTTTTCCTGGAACCAGTGCCCTCAACCACCAGACTCCCGTCCTCCACCGACACAGGGGCGCAACCCACGGCAAACGGGTTGGTGGACCAAATATACCCCCGCGTCCACAACGGGGGATCGAAGAGCGCTTAGCATTACCCAGCACCCACCACGAGGAGGTGGCTCTTCACGGGTGCCGATATGCTAATCAGGGGCACGATGACAGGTGTGCGTTACAGGGATGAGATCCTGGATGCGTACGTCGGACCGTCTGCTGTTGCAGTTGTATAAAATCAAGGACTTGTTATGGTACCTTATGTTTTTCACATTTGCACAGGAAATGTGACATTTGTAAAGATGTAATTGTTGAAAACGCAGTGTATAGATTAAAAACAAGTTGTTTTTTGGAACTGGACATAGGTGTCTTCATTTCATATTTCAAGAATCATATTTCGATTTCATGAAACTTATTTATTTCTAAATGTATGAAATGATTCATTGCAAGAAATGTCAGTGCTGACAACACGAGCCTCGACAGTTTCAAATCTCATTATGTCTTGAAAGCAAAGACAACAATTCAAAAACCAAACATGATATGAATATAATCTTTCCAACGTCTTTTCTACCGATACATGAGCTGCAAAGCGTAAATTATATGACATCTATGTGTATTGGTGTCATATACTGAATGAACTGCTCAAGAACAGAGCTAGTCTGTCTGTCACCACCAGGATTAAGACAATATGCTTCAACTGTCCAATGGCAGAATCTGTAAGGTAAACAACGGGTTTCTCATTCTCTCAAACTCTCAGATACGGACTCAAGAAATGTGTCATAAGATATCAATTAAACTCATACTGAAACCTCATCATTGTTGTTATGCTTAATGAGTCGGATCTGGTTGTGGAGAAGATGGGATTAGGCTTGTCTGGACGGACAATGTATTTGAGGCGATTAACCTGATGGAACGGCGTTGTCTTGGTGAACGTGGATGTATACTGGATATGCGTGAACTTGCCATACGTTACTGCAAACGATTACAAACATTTCATGATACGGCGTAAGGCAGTAAGTGGCTAGTTGATGAGGCTGCCGATGAAAAATGCAGCATGTGCTTCATCTGGTCAGGAAGTGTAACAGATCTGCGTTATCGGGCCGGTCGGAGAATAAAATGTATCCGTATTTCTGCGCCAACGTGGTAAATTGTGTGCAATAAATAGTGCTGTGTTGGTTAGGACGTCGTTGTCAGAGATTGGATTGGATGCATACGTTCGGATCTGTGTTGTCAGGCGTGACACACAGACAGGCAAGGCGTCTCCACAATTTATAGACTCTCAAGCTTGCAGACAGCTTAAACAAACCAAATACATTTATCTATTTACCTCTTCACTAAAATGGTATCACCAAGATACACCACTTGAGTCACGGAAGTACCAGTGTCTTCATTTTTTTTTATTCGACAAACATAATTCAAATAATGCCAAGAGTATTGATTTTATCTGTCACTGATTCAGAATTTCGCATTTAAATACAACCGACGACCAGCATACAAAAGTTCCAAATATTATTTCTAAGCATCCAAGAAGTCGGGTTTTCAGTCCGTGAGCAAATTGCTTCTCAACCATGGCAATTGTCAGTCTCACGGAATACTCACTCACTTTGAGCGGGAAGGGCACATGGATCCAGCATGGCAATCTTGACTTTGTCTCCTCCTCAGGGTTCTTGATGATTACAATGAAATGTAATAATTTGAATGGTTGCTGGCGGGAAGACCACTAGGATCTTGCTTGGCAATCTTCACCTTCTAGCCTCCTCAGGGTTCTTGATGATGACAAGGAAATGAAAGACGATCATTCATATCTTCGAGAATTTTTCCCTCAAAGTTGTGAAACGTAGACACCAAATGCTGGAACTGTTGAGATATTGCAGACATTGATCTTTCGAATGTGTAATTTATCACTCTTGGTTTTCAGTCTTGTCGGTGAATATTTGTCACTCTGGATCTGTATGCATGGATTTAAATGCAATACGAACTGAGCGGTTTCACTTGGCCCTTCTATTTCCAGCTCACGTGGGTGAATCATAGAGGTCAACTGACCATTACAGAACGACATCTTATCCATAGACTGACATCTGAGGGTTGTGGCCAAATTTCATTGTTTTGATATTCCGAACGGACATTCCAATTGGTATACTTTAGAAATAGTATGCATTCCATGACGCAACTGAAATACTGTATAAAGCGGTGTATCAACCACTCACACAATAATCTATGGACGAAGGTATCAGGGTTGACATGTGAGGATTCTTTCCAACTATGGCTCGCTTAGATGCTGGTTTGGTTTCTTCACACTCGTTGTCCTCCTAATTTGGTTTGCTATCACGTTAACAACACACAACTACGGACAATACTTTCTATTTCATAAGTATTTGAAATGGTTAATAATCACAACGGTTGGCTACATTTCTTAGCGAGAACTACTGACTGAATTCAAAACACTATTCAATGAGATAGAAGCCATATGTTTATTGATTGGAGCTCAGGCGTTGCTTAAAGCTCCAGTCCCACTTCCGACCACATGCGGGCACACTTCCTTATGGTTTCTATTATTGAAGCTATTTGTCTGTGATTAACCTTGTTCTGGTTCCGCCTAAATCTAACCGATATAGTGACGCTTGATCACAGACATGCATGACGTGCATTGACGCATTATTATCCTTGGAGTGACAGTTACCAGTAGCCTAAATTACAGTGAGCAATTTCACAAATCAGACGAAGGGACTATTATAATTAAAATAGCTGTTTATTGTTACATAGAACATATGAAAAAATCAGGCAATTATACTAGCATCAGTTGACATTAATTGGATATTTCATCAGAATGGGACAATATCCTTATCATATACTGATCAAATGAGAGATGTATGTACCTAAATAAAACTGATGAATTCTATTTTCATTTAATATTTTTGTAACGAGGTACATTCAAATAACTACCTTTTATTGCTACATACATTGTGTATCAATACTTAATGATCGGATTGTAATACTTTTGCAAGATCAATGCCTGGGTACGTTAAGTTATACTCTGGATTTAGCCTGGGCCAACCTTGTTGAAAGTTATACCTAATTTCGTTTAGACAAAACGTTGTTTTGAAGGAACCGTTTGCTCGTTAATGTAATTGAATCCAGAAATAGATAATTCTGTTCCCTTCATCGGTAATAGGTTGGTTTCTATAATGATGCATTTAATACAGAAAAAAACAGACGTCAGGTTTATTGGAATGGTCGTTACTGTGTTTAAGAACAGTGATGAATTGAGGCGTCAAATGAATTCAACTTAATTCATTCCAATTCTTGAATTTTTTTACAGGTGTTTGTCACTCTTTACCAAATAATATGAAAATGGCATAGACCAGCAACTTTTACAGTTTTTCCACAAGCCACAATCTCTGGAAGTTAAGGGCGGTGGGGTAGGCTAGTGGTTAAAGCGTTGGCTTGTCACGCCGAAGACCCGGGTTCGAATCCCCACATGGGTACAATGTATGAAGCCCATTTCTGGTGTCCCCCGCCGTGATGTTGCTGGAATATTGCTAAAAGCGACGTAAAACCAAACTCAGTCAGTCAGTCTGGAAGTTAAATCATTGGGTCTTAAATCAGAACACGCGAATATTGTCAGAAATGGGTACATGGTTCTTGAACTGCCTGAGGATCGAACTGAGGTTGTTTTCTGAACAGTGACAGTACATTATCCACAAAAGGAAACTGTGCCGATAGGAAATCAGAGTAATACTCCTGTGCATAAACAGAGATGTGATCACAGTAAGTATTGCTACGTTTCATGATGTCGGCCTACGCACGTGTAACACGTTTATAATGCGCATGTCGATAAAGTGCGTGTCGCATATTAATGTCAAAAACTGCCTATTTGGGAAGCCTGATCGTTTGTCGTTTCGTCGTTGAAAGAATTAAAAGGCAAATGAACCGTACACCATGCCACGACTCACGACTGTACAACGTTATGAGGCCATGAGGATGTGCATTTCCACTATCACCGAGACACCACTTCAGCACTGTGGAAACCTGATCAAAACAGCAATGAACTAACAGACTGGTTGACCATTCCAGCATTTCCGCGTATCCACTTCAACATAGTTAAGAACCGCTTACGTCATTAAGCGACGTTTCTGTTTCTACTGTGTACATGAATTGGCAAATCTTGCTTTTCCACGAAGATTTCATGCATCGTCCTACGGCTCTTGCTCAAATGGTGTCACAAAGCAGGTATGCACTTTCACAAACCTGACCCTGACATCTTCAATGATCATGCCTCTGGAGCAAAACTTTGTGACGTGGGCACTTAGGAATTACAGTAAAACCTGTCCGTGTACGTTATGAAGCAACATCCCTTGTTTTGAAGGTAATAATGCAAACATATTTGGTTATGGTGAAAACAATTAATAACAAAGTTAGCAGCTTAAACGTGCGCGAACTTTTCCAGTGAAAGTATATCTGATATATGGTTAGTTCATGAATGAATGATATATGATACCTTAATTACTAATATGATGCTAATCAGGTCTTTGAATGACATTTAGAAGTGATACATACAAGGTAGAGATTTTTATGGATGTCAACTACTTTATTATGAGGAACACAACGTTTTGGAGTATATCCTTACTCCTTCATCAGGTGAATGAATGGTATGGGACAGAGAGTATAATATGTACATAAAACAATAACAGCAGTAATAAGACTACAAAGATGCAGGCTAAACAATGGAAGCCAACAATTACCTGGCGTTGATGTGTGATTGCCAAAGGACAAAGGGAAGCCAGCACTTAAAAGTTAATAGTGTTGATAGGTGACGAACAGTGGACAGCTAGAAGCCGGGATTAAATTAAATGGACAAGGGGCAGCTGGGAGGTAACAGGTAATAGCACTAATAGAAATTGACAAATTGAGGCCAGAACAAACAGAAGTAGACAAATTGAGGCTAGAACAAACAAATATGAGCCAGAACAAATAATTAGCACCGACATTGTTAAACCCCCTTGATGCCACAGGGACATATATGTCCTTCCCTTCAACCCTCAATTTTAAGTCCAATAAAAATCAAAATATCCCACGCACACAAATACACTTCACAGTTTCGAATTCTGCGGGAAATTTCCTGTTTCTTGATAACACCCACTAGTATTTTAGACAAAGCTCAAGTGCTGAAAATTACCTTTCAAAATTGGCTTCATCGAAAATGTCGCCATTTTTGACACAGAACGAAATCGCGATTCACAGCGTAATTTGCTGTATGTTTTGAAATGTGAAAATCGGATAATTACTGGGAGTATTGAATTTCAAAAATAACATATTTATGATCACTGATATCAGTTTTACATGAAATCGCTAATTATAATTCTGAAACGTTGCCGATGAATCTAGAATCGGTTGGGATGTTTTCGAAAATGCACTTACACGAACACCGTAGAGCGCTTTCCGCCATATTGGATAGTGTTTACAAAATCACGTTTCGCGAAGGCCGGTATTGAGACGCCTATTACATCAAGTATATTTCATATTCAGCTTCGAAAAATGCATCACTGAATTCCCCATACATTTTAGAATCAAATTGCAACTGGTCTGTGTCACCAATAATAACTGTCTAGATAAAATGAGACGAAAGATATTGGGTGTGAAAACGAACGCTGTGCTTGAAAGACTGCGTTAGTCTGAAATGTAAACAAAGACAAATTCCGATTTTACACTGCGTAGCATTTTCTGAAAATTTTCAACATTCATCCGTCTATTCATTGCTTGCAATGGCTCAATACCTTTGGAATATGCATGGAAAGAGTATCGTAGCAACAAATAGGAAATTATAAATAGATACAATGCAATGATTTGATAATTCATAAGACGCCATGACTGACGCCAAATCACGCAGAACGACAACGGTAATTATCAGCATTTCTGTCCTTTTCTCTTACTTATAGTGAAAACGATAAAAACATATAACAATACACAGATAGTCAGATTCATTCTGATTACTTACATCTCATATTTATGTACAAACGATCCCTGAATCAATGGAAGGGTCCTCGCAAAATCCTGTGTACCCTTGTCAGCAAAGCCGCCATTTTGTAAAGATTTGGTCAGCGGTAGTGATGTCATACGTCAACATTGTTCTACATATTAGGCAATTTCTTTGAGGTGAAGGTCGGTTGAACAAGAGTAAACACAATCGCCATATCCTTCCGATTACACTGTCAGTATTATGGTGTATATTTTGCGTATTAGTTCAAATACTTTTTCATGAAACTGACTTCAGTATCTACATTTAGCCTTGTTCAATATCATATCATACGTGCACATAGGGTTTACGGTGTTTTATTCTTTGAAAGTTTTTGATTGTTTGAATCATATTTACATAAGAAATTGACATATTTAGTGCAATACACCATATTCTAAACCTTTACGCAAGTGTTAGAAGATCAAACGTAGCAATAACTGCAACTACTTTAGTTCCTATGATGTACAATATTCAATTTATTTGGACTAATATTGCAATTTCATATGAACAGGTTAATGAACGGTGATTTAATTCAACCTTATATGTAAAACTGATAATATTAATGACAATGATTTATATATGGTATGAAATGTATATGCACACATATCTAAAGGAATTGTCTTGTTCATTGCATAATTTTGTGTCGTTTTATAGACATAAGAATGATGCATATTGATCGGCAAGGTGCGCGTTTGTTGGAAACGTTTTATGATTCTCTATCATTGTTTTCGATAATATGTTCAATTCATATTCGATTAAATAATATTGTGATGACA
Source organism: Haliotis rubra (assembly GCF_003918875.1). Classification (NCBI taxonomy): domain Eukaryota; kingdom Metazoa; phylum Mollusca; class Gastropoda; order Lepetellida; family Haliotidae; genus Haliotis; species Haliotis rubra. The sequence goes on from NW_025767634.1 coordinate 2,146,281, forward strand.
GGATATCAAACTCTAACTACATTTATAGGAAAATTGTTGAAAAATATATATACCATCTCATGTGTTAATTCGGACAAATCTTACATCCATATTCTAATATATAGTTCCATATATATAAAGCTATCTTTTTGCATCTTTCATTGCATACGTATGAAGAGAAATAGCGACATAATCATAAACAAACAAAATTCTTATCCCAAACAAAATTTTCGGGTGTTGTGAAATATTATTTTTATTTACGTTAAATTGATGCCAAACAGGTGCGCGTGTTGTTCTAATTGTTGATATATTCAGGACACTATTTAAATGGAAAAATCAGTCATTTTATGTTTTATCTAAAGAGTGTTAAATTCTGACATAGAAGTCTAGACCTTTTATACAATTAATGGAAATTCAGTGAGATATATACTAATCAGCATACCAATGTCGTCTTTTTCCGACGTCGCAAAATGCATAAAACAAGCAATGACGTCAACTAAAATGTTGTATCATTTTCAGCAATTTCGTTACATTTGAAGATATGGCTAGTATTCTGGTAATAACGATGCAAAATAAGTCAAATTACATCTACACAAACAGGAGAATATGGGAATCTAAGAACTAACTTATATATCGGATAGGGCCATTGAAATCGCTATTACGTGCTTTCACGTGTAATACGTTGACATCTTTTCTTATAAATTGTGAAACTACCAAAGCGCATCCGTTCACATTGGGGAACATTGAATTGGGATAGTTTGGTTCACCATGAGCATAAAATAACGAAAATATAGCGTCCGTATCCACAACAAATTCTCTCCAAGTGATCTGAGTTACATTGACCTAGTGTTACGCATAACGGAGTTATGCCCTCCTATCATTATACGTGTATGACCTCTCTGTCGTCGTTTGACGTCGTAGAAGAAAATCCATTTTTGACATTTATTACGAGTCATTTTTAATGTTGAGCGTATAACGTTATGCACAAGCACATAAACCCAATTCATATACACTTATGTCGTTCAGATATCAGGCTGTATTTTCTTCGCTCACACATTCCGTAAAGATGCCACATTAAAAAATTCGTAGCACAGTGCTTTTATCGGTGCGCGATAAAAAGCGGAGAAATTTACTCTTTTTTAAGGCATAACAAAAATTTGGACAACATTTAGCAAGGTCTATTTCTCAAACCGCCAAGGTAGTTGCACTTATATTTATACCAACGGATAGGAAATTTAATATTCTACATTTCTGTGTAATTTTATAGCCGTACGTAGATCCAGGAGCGCGAGCGCAATTCTCGCACAACGTTCACTTTTCAAAGCGTATGAAAATGTGCGCCTGAAAAAAAACTCGGCATCAAGGGGGTTAAAGCAATGAGTACCGACGACAATCAAACAACGATCAAAGCAATAAGTCCCAGGCACTGGGTAGGTGGGTTCCCCTGGTCGCGGTTCATGGCAGGCTTGTGTCTTCTGATGTCAATGGCTTCTTGCAGTTTTCTTTGTCGCAAATTGCTGTTGGTGGATAGGACTTTGGTCATGATCTTGGTTCCTGAGGATGTGTTCAGAGATATGGCGGATTTCTAGTCTAGGACAGGTGTTAACGGGTCTTAGGGTTTCTCCGATATATTGGTAGTCACAGTTGCAGGGAATCTGGTAAACACATCCTATGGGGTTGGGATTAGCGCTGCTGGGGCCTCTGCTATTGGCTCGCAGATGGGTCTTGATGGTCTTGCCGCTAGTGAAGGTGACATCTATGTTTGCTTTATTCTTGACGAGGCGTGGAATTTGATAAGTGACAGGGTCTTGATAGGGTATGGTGATTTTGATGGGTAATGGGGCAGGTTTGGGTCTAGGATCGGGGTTGTTGATGGTATTGGAGACTAGGAGGGCAGGGTAACTGTTGAGGGCAGTGAAAGTTTTCTTCAGATGTCCCAGTACAGTGATGAACTGTGTCTGCAGCTGCATTCTCTCCAGCATGTCAAGTCAAGTCAGTCGCCAACCACCACCTATTACTGAAGAAACCTTCAGACATCTTTTAATGCTGTCTACCGATGGATGTGTTACCGCCTGTTTGAACTTGGGAACTGATCGGACGACTTAGAATATCCTTACTGAAACCCGGCGCTATTATAATAGATTAGTTTAGATCAGTTATGATGTTGCATACCTTGCCTGTAATTATGGCCCCGACATATGAAGGATCTCGAAATTATTTTTCATGAGTAATTACCCTTTTGATTAACTAAACTCAAATTTGAATGTCGACTTTGTAGTGTAAGTGAACACTGCATCTGACAGAGTAAACATTCTGTGGTGGGTAATGGATCGTAAAGAGAGTGTGATCCAGATCGATACAAAGTCAGACTGGCTGCTAATAGTCAAAAAAGAAACTTCACAAAATGTAATTTGAAAAATAATGAATAATTTTTCTCTGATGATACATCTATGTATCCGAAATGGGATCCCTATCTTTCGACTCTAGAAAAACGTTAGCAAAACCCACTCAAACCCAGCCATTCGTCGTGCAAATGACGTTAGTGACACATCAGGTTTTGCAAGTGCGGTCGATCATGTGATCTTCGCATCGAAGTTTTCTTCATATGCACGTGTTTGCATTGGCCTCAAGAATTGAAAAAACACTTTTAAACCACAGTTCTAACGGTACTTGAAATGCTACGATTGTCAAATGTGCAACGTGAACGTGCCGTTGGCATGTTGCAAGCGGGAAGATGAGTTATTGACGTCGCAAGAGCAATGGGATGCAGCCGTCGTACTGCGTATGACTTGCGAGGTCGTCTACAACAAACTGGCACCACTTCTGATCGCCCAAGGTCGGGTCGTCCACGTGTGACGTCACGAGCAGAAGACCGTCAAATCGTCCTACGTCACCTACGTGACAGATTTCTGCCGGCTACACGAACCAGTGCTGAGATGTTTAGAGGTCGACTGTCCTCACAGACCATTCGAAATCGGTTGCGGGCTGCCAATCTCCATTCTCGACGTCCATATCGTGGGCCAATATTGACGCCGTTTCATCAACGTCAACGTCTGCTGTGGGAATTTGGCGCTGCCTCGCAAGAGCAATGGCGCAGAATCCCCAACCAAGTGTTCACAAGCATCAGGCAGTCGATGAGGAGACGGTGTTTGGCAGTGGTGAATGCGCGGGGCGGCCATACACGATATTGAACTGAGAAATTTCGCATTTTTATTCTTGTGACTTGACATTCTGTATACCCATGTTTTGGAACGGCGGTGTAGCCTAATGGAACTGATTATGGCACTGTCAGTGTATCGAGTACATCACACAGATCTCAGCAATGAAATAATAACAATTTAACCATCTTACCATCTCTTGTTCTTTATAGTGCCCTGAAGAAAGAATGTGAAGTTTCTTTTTTGACTCAGTATAGTTTGCTTACTTGTATCTTTTGTGTTTAGCATTTCTAGACATTTCGTTTCAAGGTATGAGTATTATATAATCGCATCTTGACAAGTCAAAGTAGTATTCGATTTTATAAACATGCCGTCAAAACACATTTAGGAACATCGAGATTTATCATCCAATTCATGCAGTTGCCTCTTTTCGCCCTTCACACCGAAGGCCCGGGTTCGATTCCTCACATGGGTAAAATGTGTGAAGCCCATTTCTGGTGTCCTCCGCAGTGATATTGCAAGAATATTGCTAAAGCTGCGTAAAACCATGATCACTTACTTAGTTGCCTCTTTATGACTTAAGAAACATGGGTTATGTGAACATCCCAAAACTACTTGTCTTCATGAAATGTGATGTAAATGTGATTACTATGTCATAATTATTTCTACGTGTGCCTGCGTGTGTGCATGCGTGTGTGCGTGATTTCTCTCCGTGCACTTGGAGAATTAGGATTTAGGCTACATATACGTGTTCGTTGTTAGAGCGTTTACTCCTCACGCCGAAGAATAGGGCTCGCTTCCTTATGGCCTTTTATTGTGTCTCTCGCCTTGATATTAGTAAGCTGTACTTAACGCCGCTTTTCACAGTTTGTCAGATACATCACACCCTCTCAGCTCAGTGATTCTTCTTTGTATTGTCATCAATTTAACTGACTTAGGTTGGCTGATGTAGTCATGATCTGAATATTGATTTTGCACTGCCGTCCACTGGAATTCGAAGTTACTGAAACTAAAGATCGAATGGGGAATAAGACACTACGTCTGGGTTTTTGTGTTGCATGAAACCATTCAATAGATCACAATGTCATTCTGCTGTCAAATCATCTTCAGGTTGTCAAATAAATTTGACTTGGGTGAAAACCGATTCCCCACAGATTTTCGCACCTGCAATATCCACTCAGACTGCTGAGCCACTTCCTGGCATGTTTCAAAGTCAACCAGAGCCAGATCGTGATCATGATACATCATCTCAATCTACCACAAGGTCTCAATTGTTTTCTAACGTGCAACAAATTCATACAGGCAAAAGTAAACCTAAGCCTGATTCTTCCCACAAACAAGTGGCAGAGCCCCAAAAGGGTCCGAAAATATAATTAAGCTTTACAACAAATATGGATCACTTGAGGACATGGACATGTCCGAAAATGTCCATTCTAGGGCACAAAGCTTGTCGCCCTCCAAAAAAGTGCAGGGTAGATCCCCAATAAATCCCCCGAAAAGATAGTTTATTCCAATAACATCGTACAGTGGAATTGCAGAGGACTACGGCATAATTACAATGAGTTACAGTTATTAGTCCAGGATTGTATGTCGTCAGCATTTTGTCTGCAGGAGACTTATCAAAAGCAGACAGATCCTTTTGACCTACGTCATTTCAATGCTTATCATTATTTCTCACCCCCAGGTGACAAGGCCACTGGAGGATCTTCAATCCTAGTCAAACAGAATGTTATCCATAGCCCTGTTACACTTACTTCTAATCTTCAAGCAGTTGCAGTGCGACACACTTTACACGTTGCATTTACATTATGCTCTTTGTATATCTCACCGTCTTCAGTCATTCAGAAGACTGATCTTCAAACTCTATATAACCAACTACCCAAAACCCTGTACTATTAAGGGGGACTTATATGGCCACAACCCACTTTGGGGTGATACAACTACTAATGCTAAAGGTAAACTGTTAGAAGAGTTCTGTTCAGATAATGATTTATGCATATATAATGACGGTTCCAACACCTATTTACATCCTGGCACAGGAACTTATTCGGAGCTTGATTTATCAATCAAGGATTCAAACCTACTGAATGAATTTGAATGGTCACTTCACGACGACCTCTGTGTAAGTGACCATTTTCCTACAATTCTAATACCTGTGAACCCATCTGATATTGCCCCATCTTCAAGATGGAACTTTAAAAAGGCTAACTGGCCTTTGTATCAAACTATGTGTTGTAGCATACTTAAACCTGAAGTTTTTATAGAAAGTCCTGATCCTATAAAGGATTTCTCTGATGAACTAATTAACATTGCTGATGAGTGTATCCCCAAATTCTCTGCAATTCCACACATCCGAAAACAATGGTTCAACAATGAGTGCAACCAGACAAGAAAGTCCCGGAAGAAAGCTGAGAATTATTTCCGTCGCCATCTTATGGTGCATAATCTAAACACATTCAAAATCTTAAATGCTAAAGCGCGGCGTACCTTTAAACATAGTAGACGTCAATCTTGGCAAAATTATGTCTCGAAAATAAATTCTCGAACGCCCGTGTCCAAGTCATGGAACATGGTACAGAAAATTAAAGGTAAAGGTACTAACTCTAGCGTCAGATATTGCGAATAAACTGGGTGAAACTCTCGCTAAACACTCTTCCTCTTCTAATTATGTGCCTGAATTCCCAAAAATATAAAAACAGCAAGAAACGAAAACTATCAATTTCATTTCAGATAATGCAGAAGATTATAATGAAATATTTTCTAGTCATGAACTCCATACTGCTCTTGATCAAGCTCACGATACTGCTACAGGAGCTGATAACATACATTATCAACTAGTGAAGCACTTACCAGAATCCTGTCTAGAGGCACTTTTAATTTTTTTGATGATATTTGGACGTCAGGGAAATTTCCTTCCTCCTGGCGTGACGCTATAGTAGTACCAATACCTAAACTTGGACGTGATCATACGGATTCGTCAAATTATCGACCGATTTCACTTACTAGCTGTGTTTGCAAAACTATGGAACGCATGATAAATAATCGACTTGTTTGGTACTTGGAAACAAATAACCTTATAACAGATATACAATGTGGTTTCCGTAAGAACAGAAGTACTGTCGATCACTTAGTGCGTTTGGAATCATTTGTTAAAAACGCTCTACACGCTGTGTCTATCTTTTTTTATCTTGAAAAAGCATACGACACGACGTGGAAATATGGCATTTTAAAAGATTTAAATGGCTTCGGGTTGCGAGGCCGTTTGCCTCAAGTTATAGCCAACCTTTTAAATGACAGACAATTTCAAGTCCGAGTGGGTTCTACCCTGTCTGATCATTACAATCAGGATCAGGGTGTCCCACAAGGCAGTATTTTGTCTGTCACACTGTTTAGCATCAAGATCAACAGTTTATCGAAGGTTTTAAATGATTCAATTGATGGATCACTTTTTGTGGATAATTTTAATATTTCTTATTGTGGTAAAAATATGCATACTATTGAACGGCAACTGCAGTTGTGTTTAAACAAAATAGATTAATGGTGTCTTGAAAACGGCTTTAAAGTTTCTAAATAAAAAACTAATTGTATCCATTTCTGCCGTAATACAAACCACATAAATACACTGAACTATTTTTAACTGGCACACCCATCAAAGTTGTTAAGGAGGCCAAGTTCTTGGGTCTAATTTTCGATTCACATTTAACCTTCCTGCCACATATTAAATCTCTTAAAGCTAAATGCATAAAGGCTCTCGATTTGTTAAAGGTTGTTTCCAATTCAAAGTGGGGAGGGGATCAAACAACCCTCCTTCACTTATATAGATCATTGGTGCGATCTAAACTTGATTACGGCTCCATCGTATATGGTGGAGCCGGCGCAAGCAACCTATATCTACTTGATTCTGTCCACAACCAAGGCCTAAGACTTTGCCCCGACCGCTAAAATATGGTACTTGTTGGTCCCCGTCTGGCGCTCGGCATTAATGGGTACAACAAACACTGGTCGGCTCGGAGTCAGTATAATGTGTCTGAGTGGGGTATTCATGCTTCACTGCGGCATGGTATCTCAGTGAGCTGGCACTATAAAACCAGCTTAAGTCTGGGCTAGTACAAGCAGCCGCACATACACACGCATGCACGTCGTCACATGAGCGAAATATTCTCAAGCACGAAGTTAACCCCAATTTCACCTCACCTCACCTAAGACTTTGTCTTGGGTCTTTTAGACCTTCTCCTAATGACAGTCTCTTTGTCGAGGCAGATGAGCCATCTCTTCATCACAAAGCCGTATAACATTATCTTTACAATATATAACAAAACTCTATTCTAACGAATTTAATCCTGCATATAACTGTGTCCTTAATCCCCTCTATGAGGATTTATACACCAAACAATCTTCTCTTGTTCCGCCTCTTGGGTTAAGAATTAAACCATTCATTTCTGGTGCCGGCATTGAGCTGCAAAATATATCTCCTTTCCGTCTTCTTTCTTCCCCTCCTTGGCAATTGGTTAGGCCACACGTCGACCTAACATTAACCACATTTAAAAAATCCGAAACGAATGACTCACAATATAAACAAGAATATAATCAATTAAAAAGTAAATATAATACATATAAATCCTTATTTACAGATGGATCCAAAGATGGTGGCGCAGTGGATTGTGCTACTGTCGTTGGATCCAGAACAATATCTTCTCGATTACCGGATAATAGCTCTATTTTTACAGCCGAAGCAAATGCAATACTAACAGCTTTGAAATATATTAATAGACATCCCAAATATATTAACAATATATCATATTTTCCGACTCTCTTTCTTGCCTTTAGGCTATTAAAAATCTTTCTTCCAAACATCCACTTTTAATAGAAATTATTGAATTGTATAATGAACTTGCTACTGGCCAATGCGACATCGTCTTTTGTTGGTTACCCTGCCACGTTGGCATTACCGGGAACACAATGGCCGATCTTGCTGCTAAAGCAGCACTCAACAAATCTGTGACACCACTTCTTATCCCATACTCTGATTACAAAGCTAGCATTAGAACCTATATCCGGGATCTGATGCAGAAGAAGTGGGACACCCAAGTAGGTATCAATAAACTACATGAAATAAAACCTGAAATTGGCTCACACCTAATCAGTCCAGATTTGAAGAGGTCATCATACGACGATGTCGTATTGGCCACACATGATATACTCGTGAATACCTATTGAAAGGTGATGATCCTCCGTTTTGTATCCCTTATGATAAAAGAATCACGGTCAAGCATGTCTTGCTTGACCGTGTTGAATATTCCATCACAAGGGATAACTATTTCAAATCACGAACTATGAAGGATCTTTAATTCTTAATAATGTCATTTCTCATTTAATGATTGCATTTTTAAAAGAATTAGATTTGTTGAATGATTTGTAAATAGATAAATGGTATTTTAAACATGGTAGTATAAATTAGCAACTGCGATTGTTAATGGCTGTATCCTCGAAGGTGGTTAAAGTATCGTAAAATTATTGTCCTCCTGAGAAGGTCCGTAAGTCCCAAAACTTTCAAAGTTACATTTAAGCTTAACAGATTTTTAAACGTAGTATATTTGTTCTTTTCAAATTCGGCTAAACTTTTCCTACAATCGCCAGCGGCTGAAGGGATGGTGTTAATCCAACTAAGGTCCATGCAGGTAGCAAAGGCACTGTATGTCCCAATGGACCCTACCTTCAGTTGTTGGATATCAATAGCCTGTTTTTATATTGTATCGTCCTCTAAGTTAAAGTATTTTAGATTTAGTTACTAGTTTTAAGTATATATCTGTGATTGTCTGGTTGGTTTTACTGTCCTTTGTCGACAGCTATTGAAATTGATAACCTTGCTTTCATCGCTATATGGCTGTAATATTGCCGATGCGATGTAAAATTTTAACTCACTCACTGTAACAGAGAACTGGATTCCATGGTTGAGGTAATGGATTAAGTGACAGGTTCTCAAAGAATTTATAGCCATGTATTTATTTGACATTAAGAATTGAACTACCTGCACTTGTAGTATATATTCTTTCAGTACGTTAAATACTGGAAACACTAGACGATGGATGCTTTTGATTTTTCAAACCCACCTCGAGTTATTGAGCTCATTGAACTATAAGACAAATAAGGAGAAGCCAAAAGCATATTGGGATTTGCTGTTTACAAGAGACAAGTGTCGATAAATAGATTATAGTCTACAATCTTAATTCAGTATTAACAAGGCAGAGTTGACTGTACGATTCCTTCTATATCAAAGGCATTCGTTTATGAATCACTATGAAATGGTGGTGGTTCCAGTTGTTTGCGAAAACCCATTATCTCATCATGTCTCACTGGTGGCACTCTTCATGTAAAGGCAAGTCAAACCACACGGAGCATAGTTCTAAACAGGAAATTGCATTGCACATCACTGAGCTTTTTCTGGACACCAACATGTTCTATCTCTACCTTCTGTCGGGTGGTCAGGCTTGCTGACCTGGTTGACACATGTATGTCATCGGTTCCCAATTTCGCAGATGGATGCTCATGCTGTTGATCACTGGATTGTCTGATCCAGACTCGATTATTTACAGACCGCCGCCATATGGCTGGAATATTGCTGAGTGTGGCGTACAACTGAACTCACTCAATCAGTCTACCTTCGGTGGCAATAAAAACTGACGTTGAGGCATTCCACCACGGGCCAAATCCAATAGCCTCGTGACGTAGTGCAAGCATAATGAGCAGTTCACTGGCCGTTTGAACGATGAAACGTGAAACAGTTCAGCTTCCCAAATCTACAGCAGCTTTTGACAATTCATTTGCTCCACGCAGTTTATCGAGATACACATGCACAAACGTTGTGCAGGTGCCAGCACCGAAACCACTGTCGTCATGAAACGTAGTAACTGCATATGTGTTCCATTCAATTCTGCAATAACTGTCTTTACTTCTGAAATTGTAAACAACATTCGGTTCCCGTTAGAGTGTTCAAAATGTTTGGCGGAACAATTTGACCTTTGTCAAAACCACATCAGGAGAATAACGTGGATGTCAAAGAAATAAACACTAATGTATCGCAGCCATAGCAAAGATCGATTTGCACACTGGATCATTGTTCTGATGGAAGAGTTTTCCTGTTCCGAGGTTCCACGTAAGTCATTGTTTCATCAGGTGATCCATAACTGATATCGGATTCCTATTTATTACAATGTATGTGCCATAGCTTGAAACCCTCAGTAAAAATAATCTTAATTATTTTGGACAAGTGTCCTACTTGGCACGGACGCATGGGCGTCCCAAACATTTTGAATATGTCTATTTCTTCAAGTTGAAATTCAAACCGACTGAAACTTATATCTTCAGCCTCACGATCTTTGCGTTCATCACATAAGGGTGATTGACATGTCTGACTTACCTCATTCCCCATCACATATTGAGCTTGTTCAAGAACAGCATGGCACGACAAGAAGCCCCCGCTTTGGCCATTGATTTGTCGGGTACATGATATTGGCCATTCACAGAAAAACAGCTGATTTATTCCAATTATTTTTTTAAGTTTAACATTAACTTTCAGCTGTCAATAAATGCATGCGTTCACTTGTGCATTTGTGTAAACTAGAGACGCCACAGATTTGTTCCTGTAATGCTTTACAGTTGGCTCAAGTCTGTCAGTTACTTGTAATAACACTTTTGAAAATATACTAGCAACATAAAGAAACTGTGCATTGTCAAAATATTATCCCAGTTGATAAGTACGATAACAATGTCAAAGGTACATATAAACTTTAATGGAGGGATCATGAGACCATAACAAGTCGGGAGAATTTCAATTGAAAAGTCAATCACAATGACGTCACGAGGTCCACAAGCGGGACAGGGGTCAAACGACCATGTCACAAGCTCAATAACGGGTATGTCCACCATCGGCATTGAGAACAGCAGTGCATCGACGACGCATAGAGCCTATCAAACGTGCAAGGAAGGCTTGTGGGATGTCACGCCAGATTATCTCAAGTTCTGTTGCAAGGTCAAGGACGTTATCTGGCGGATGAGGAAGACGGCGTAGACATCGATCTATCTCGTCCCAAACATGCTCTATCGGGGAGAGATCCGGTGAATTTGCAGGCCAAGGCAGTAGTAGGTCAACGTTGTGGTGTTGCAAGAAATCCATAGCAACCCTTGCCGTATGAGGGCGGGCATTGTCCTGTTGGAATGTTAAGCCAGGGCCGTGACGTTGCAGGAAAGGAATGGTCACAGGTCGAAAAATCTGATCCCTGTAGCCCACACCAGTTAAGTTGCCATGAACAATCACCAAAGGAGTTCTTTGGCGTGCTGTTATTCCACCCCAAATCATCACGGAACCACCACCAAAGCGATTCCTCTCCAAGACACAGGCCTGTGCATAACGTTCTCCCACGCGTCTATAGGCACGTTGACGTCCATCACTATGGGAAATGTTAAACCTGGACTCATCTGTAAAAACAACATTTCTCCACCAAAACAAGGGTCTGCGGACATGATTTCGGCACCACATTCGGCGAGCTTGTCGATGACGTTGTGTCAGGATAGGCTGTATGGCGGGACGTCGTGGTCTGATCCCGTGATGACGTAAAGGTTGTCGAACTGTGTTGGGGTGGATACGGCGAAGTCCTGGGATGGTTCGGGCAGTCATCACTGCAGTCTGAAACCTGTGGCGAAGATGGGTCACCCTTATCCATCTGCCCTGTCTTGGCGTTGTTACACGTGGACGTCCAGAACGTGGCCGATCGATGACGTCATTTGTGTTCTGGTAGCGTCTCACCAGTGCAGAAATGGTGTTCCGGTGGCAGTGGAAATGTGCAGCCACTTGTCGTTGAGACATTGCCCCACTAACCATCCCAATGGCCTCATGACGTTGTGCAGACGTGAGCCTTGGCATGCTATGCGTTTCAATAGCTGTTTAATTTTTGGAACGATCACAAGGGCAGGGGTTGAGCTTTCCAAAGTGACAGTATTGTGTGGCATTCATTTGCTCTGTTTCTCTTTCCCAGAATGCACGTGCAACAACGTATTGCATGTCTCAAGGACGAACCCACTGACGTCACGGAACGTGGCACGTGCATGCATGTTGGATACATGTCACTTATCTCTGAGTTTAAATCCTTATGTGTCTACACAGGTTTGATAAATTTAGATTTTAAATTTTTGTATGCACAGTTTCTTTATGTGCCTAGTATATATGAAAAGGAATTTGCCACACAAATCATAGATTTATTAGTATCTATTATAATCAGTCTGTATTGGTATAGTATTGATAAAAGTACATATCCATCCTTAAGGAGGATGTTAAAACCATTTCAAGAACTGTACTACAGTATCAGTACATTGAACTAAACTCCAGTTAAATAACTGAAAAATGCAAACGCTTGGATATGGTGTAACTTTTCGTTCAATGTATGCATCAGAGTAATACAAGATTTAAGAAATAACGTAGAAAACATGATATGCCCTTTTTGTGAGGACATAAAAGGACATAAAATATTAAAAATGAAGATCAACTTTAAATTCGAGTCGTGCCAATAAAACGATAAAAATGTTCAGTGAATCGTTTTACTCCAGGAAATTGAAGCAAGGGGATTAAATAAGCTCTGTTGTGTTGGGCAGAGAAGCAGAGTAAAGGATGTTGGACTGAGTAAAATACGACGGATCTCTATACGGAGATTACACGCATAGACATTTAATGCCGTGTCCTGTGCGCAAACCCGCCAAAAACAGATAAATAGATCGTTTGAGGTAAGACTGCAGCATCTGATTTAATGGAGGGTAAACTAATGAACACGATTAAGATGAGATGATTGACACACAGTATAAAGCGTCTTTCTTAGTGATAACAACGTTAGCCAGGGTAGTAACGATGCCAACTATTTTATCAGACAGTTAGCGTTCCTTGCTGTTCTGTTCCAACAACTCCTGAGCCCATATGGAAATGAAATACATTCTTATTTTACCTTCTGGATATAAAACATGGAGCAAAAATGCTCATTGACATGAGTTAATAAAAAGGTCAGCACGGAGCGAATTTCCGATTGGTGCGTATGAAGATGAGTACTTCTTTCCACAAATTTCACATACATGTTTCGCACTGGAAGTCCGTCACTTGTGATACATTTAGTCAATACATATAAGAGTTGTGAAGATGGAAATCATTTGCATATTGCCATGATGCCAGCTCGTTCTAATGAAATAATATTAAAGACGAACAGATGAATGGCGCCTATTATTTTAGCAACTGATCATTATAAATTTATTTATGATCTATCAAAATATTTCAGATAAAAATGACATCACACCATTTTAACATTCACCGTTTTTATGCACTCTTTGGTGATTCCGTTCTGAAATAGATGTCGAATGTGTCATCAACGGGAAAACGGAGATGAACATAAGTGAAACGTGCTTTATAGCGGATAAAACAATTTCTGCCTATATCGATACACACAAGAGCAGTTAAACGTTTTAGATTTCTTTTTGTGTAACTGTTGAAAAGGCGTAATGACTGCGACTGTCCCAAAATCAAATGTCATAACAATCATTGAACGACTATTTACTGTCTGCAACACATTAATGATCTAGTTTGACATTCATACTTCGGATGTTACATGGAAGATTAATGGTCACGGGGTTTTTTTTCAGTTTCATAAAAATGGCATACCAGTGTGCGTTCAATATCATTCTAAGCTCCAAACTGTCAGTTGATTCTTACAACATCGCCTGTGTGAGAGGTTGCAATATTTCCTTGAAGGTTAGATATTCAAGTGATTGGGCTTAATTGGTTCTTCAATTACATGTCATTGTTCTTCAATACATGTCATTGTTATAAGCAGTATGGAATATTGTAAGATTATTTGCAGTGGTAGTCACCAGCATAAAACTCTAAAGCGCTGGTAGAAAGTGTATTATAATACGACATTTGTCATAATTATGTCTTGTTCACGTCTTGTTTCTGTAAAGAGTTATCTTCCTTGAATGAAGGCTTCCAACTTGAATGCCACGAATGTGTCAGTCATATATGTTACAGAACAGAGTGGCAGAAAGTTTGCCTCAAACCTCACTCCTGGTTGTTGCCACATGTGTTGATCTTTTAAAAATATAAGAGCGAAAGTGGGATGACACAAGGCATTTTAGGACTAGCAAAGTCAGGATTGATTGATATGTGTATGAAAACACTGGTTTAATCCAGTAATAATCCGGATCAAGGAACGGTGCTTTGGCAACTTTCAGGACTTTTTTACAAGTTTTTACTTGTGTGACCTTTGATGATCTGCGTGTTTCGGTATGTATTGTTTAATTCTTTACTGATCGTGGTTTGTGTTTACTAATTTTATAATATAGTTCACTTCGAACGTTCCATTCCAATTACAAAGTCAGTACTGATGTGCAATAAATGTAATCATAATAGAATTGACTATTAAATACCATTCTCTCTTAGTTTGTCAATTTTATAAGTAAAGAAGAAATAGTACATCCTCAAGTACTACAACATGTATCCATCGCGAACAAAATGTAATCATATATTAACAAGAAACAATATGAAGCAAATGTAAAATGCTGCAATATGTTTGGAAAGAAACCTACCCGTGTATTGTATTATGATATTATATTAAGATTGCATAACATTTGTCCTATATGTCCTTGTGTACAAGAATGATCTTATATATCGTACTTTTGGTCACGTGGCCTCAGATAAAGAGAATAAACGTATTGCTCTTGTTCTTGTTCTGCACGAACCGAATGCTGGTTTACCTTTTTTCCTCCATTTGGAAATCACGTAACTGCAAGAATATGGGGCTCATCCGTGATCTCAATCGCATTTGTGGAAGTAACAGGTTTGTAACTAAATTGTGCCTTCTTGCTTGATTTGCCAGTTCTTTCTATTTGTATTGATTCATACAGGATTATCATGAAGCAAGCATTGGATTGAGATAAGTTGGGAGGCATTTGTTGAGGTCTTCCAGTGCAGAGGACCTTTATCTAAGTGCTGTCACCTTGACGAAAAATTATTATATTCACTGAGAAAGAAGCTAATATTGAATAAAACATAATTGCCAAAATATAGGATAAGAGATATTTCAGATGTGACAAAATGGCAAAACAAATATATTTATGTTAAGAAATGAACACAGATTCCTTTGATGTGACTAGCATTGCCAGATTATTCCCCTCATTCCACGAATTGTTTTGTTGAAAACGTGGCAACGAATTTGAATTTGAAATTTAATGTTGCAGGAGTATTTGGTAATTTTTATAACTGCAAAGTATATTGAAAAGCACAGCTAAAGATGAACGGCATAGCTGTATCAGTCGGTGTCACAAATTACGACGGGGTAAAAAGTTCTATTTCCAGGTCTAATCAGTAGAAACAATAAGGCTAAGGGAGACTTGGTTTGATTGGTGGTGTTTGTTCAGAATGTATAACTTTGGGGGTAGCTTACCCTTCTAATAGAAGACTACAATCATCTGTGAGCATTCTTGAGAGTGTATGGCTGGTTTGAATGGTCATTAGATCACTACACAACGCTGGCAAATGAGCACTTGGTTTCTTATAGACGGTACTTTCAGACAATGTTTTTTCGCCAAGGAATGAGAAGTGTCCTCTCTGGTCAGGTCAGTCGGGTAAGTTATGTCGGAGAGGGTCAGCCTACTTTGCCTAAACAGTTGTGGTACCTGGCACGTCGGCAGCTAATTCTCTCCGACAGTATATACAATATATACTCTTTGTGGTTGGAAGCAGCTTTATCAGGTTTATTTTCAAGTTGATAATTTTTGTCAAAGGCAAAGTCATTCGATTTCCTGTTGCCAAAACCCAGTCTCAAACCTCAACTTATAGTTTGTGCTCATTCTAGTCAAAGACCACATCTGAGACATGTGGTATAATTATTATAATAAAATGTGAATTCTCCAAAAATGGATGTGCTTGAATGTGTGTAGACTCACTACGTGTGTGTATATAACTACGTTCAGTTGTGTCAAACATTTGATATTCAACTTTGTAAAACCTTAACCAATACGGCTAACTTTTGGTAAAACCTTCCTCATGGAATATTTCGTTACTTAAAGCAGTGATCAAAGATATGTTTAAATCCCTACCTTATGATGTCCGGAACAATTTGTGAAACTATGAAATCAAATGTTAAATGAAGTTTACTGAAAAAACAATATGTGAAATGATTGATTTCTTCATTGATAAAACCTGTGCCAAATTTTGGGCTTTGACGCTTATGTAATAACCCTTTTCGCCGGAGCGAATGACGACGAAGGTGGCTGTCTGGGGTCAATCTTTTATTCAGGGTATTGCGAGTTTTTCTGGTGATACAGCACGGTACATTCTAACATTACATACAAAGAATAAAACCAAAAGTGACACAGGCTAATAATATGTAACAAAACCATAAATACACAAGCATTCACTCACGTATATATGGTATACAGCGTATCAAGCGCATGGCGGCGCCCTTCCAAGACCACATGGCATACACGCTACCGTCTGTAGTACACAAACAGTACAGCAATTCAGTCATAAATCACACTTTAGGGAATGATAGTGTGCAAGTAATTATATTATGAAGTGGAATAATTTAATTTGGAAAGTAACTGTAAGTTTGTAAATATAATATTTCAAGAAGCCTATTTAAACTATTATAAATTATTAATTTTAATTTATTAACTACAGGAAATAACAATACAATTATAGTTAAAGATACAATAATATTTCACTATGAATTGGATTATAATACTTGTCTTACTTGTACCAACAAGCACTGTAAAAATGCCACGCCAAGACAAAATGGCTCACCTGTCAATCTCTGTGTCCCAATGTGAAGTGAAGGTTATTTGCTTAGGTGCAACATACAGAACCAACTGTTTGCAAATCAACCAATCAGAAATCAGCATAACTGACCACATGAAAACAATTCCTGGTGTCGTGACCTGACATGACGCAGCCTTGAACTATGAGCCTTGCCTGACAGCCTTGACCTTGTCCAGAGCTACATACATACAGTGATCTCAGAACAAATGCATTTCTCTTGAAATGCTACTTCTGTCATCAATATAATTGATGAACTCTCCGACCACAAATGAACTAAATAACCTATAAAATACTACCACCAAAACCTTTTTATGAACTATTTTTTTATATACATGTATATATATGTTTTTCGTATTTGCATTTTATGACTTATATTAAAATAAACTCAAACGCAACATAATGACTTTCCTAAAAATACAAGTGGGAAATTGATACATTTTAAGTTTAAAACATCCACATAAAACATTAGGGGATCTAATCCTGAAATTTTATCACTGCTACACTTAGACAAGAAATGGATTTATACGTTATTAGACAATAAACGCTGTGAGTTAATTGCAAAGGATTTGTCCTTTCAGTCACAGTACACATTGACTATTAGCTTGCGAAAATGTGAATTTGCTGAAGCATAATAATTTTGGTTCTAGGTTATGTAGTTGATCAGGCATGAACCACTTTATGCAAAAAAATAGAGCTATGATATAGCTGTTAAGAAAGCACATTTCTGGATCCTGATAAGTAACATAATTTTTTCCGTGTGTGTCTGATTCCTGCAGAACGTCCTAACAACGTTTATCTCATTAATTTCTTGAACAATAACACAAATGTACTTTCGGATAAGCACACAACACGTAAGATTCGATATATCAGTAATGAGAATAGCCGATGTTCTTGCCCAAATGCACCCGTGAAGGTCCGGGTTAGAATATTGATCTTCAGTAACCCATGCTTGTTGTAAGAGGCGACTAACGGGATTGGGTGGTCAGGCTCGCTGACTTGGTTGACACATGTCATCGGTTCCCAATTGCGCAAATCGATGCTCATGTTGTTGATCACTGGATTGTCTGGTTCAGACTCGATTATTTACAGACCGCCGCCATATAGCTGGAATATTGCTGAGTGCGGCGTAAAACTGAACTCACTCACTCATTATCATAATGAAGAGTTCCCATTTTGCGTAGAGAGTGAATTTATATTTGTTGACCCCTGAAAATCATTGATGACACCGTGTGTTCGCAAAAGGGGGAGCATGTCCTGTACGTATTGCCGGACTCGGCGAAACAGTATGCTTTTTTGGCTTCACATGCAATACACCAGGCAATATAGGGATTGATGGACAGAAAACCTCGTTACTCGATAGAGCATTTACTGACTATGTTGGAACTTATGAAAACTATGTGACAATCTTTAATTACAGCTGCTGCGTACAAGGCAGGGGAAAACATATTCATAAGTGTTTCTAAAAAGCACCAACGCTTGAAACTGAAAACGTTTCAAGCAGCATATGATGCAAGTGTATTTGTTAGTTTTCATAGAAATGTGACATGGTCCAGACACAATACCTGTTAACGAAAACGATGCTTGGTTTTGCAATGCAACATGTTGCGGTGTTTGGTAGCCCTTTGAAGTATTCACCGATCACAATCTACTGACTTTTCATGATACGATGAAGAATAAACGTCAGAGACTGAAGAGGTAAGTAGTCTTTGCAGAGTTGAGATTCAACATATCAAGTCGGACGATTTTGCTACGGCGGTTAATCTTCCTTAAATCTCTTGACTTGGTAAGTCCACAAATAAAATTTTGCTAATTATGCAGATACAGTGTATATAGAAAATTACTTGAACTCATTCATTCTCGAAATTGTCGATTTCAAAGTGACTGAGGCGCTTCAAAAAGTGTCGTGTGATGAAGCCAGATTGTAACAGGTAATGCACTTTAGAAATGTCTCCCCTTGCTACTATTTTCCCTGTTGACAAAAGTGTCCGATTTGATCGTTCGAGAAGATTCGAGATTGGACAATTTCTTGAAGACTGGTTGTACATATGGTACTCAACGGTGGCGATTCACAGCTTGTCGCCAATAGCCTTACAATTTATCCTCAGAAACGAACACATTATAAAGAATATAGAACGTCAGTGCAAAGAGCAACAGAAACAAATTCCGTTTGGTGCAAAGGGAAAAACAGCTGTGGAAATTATATGGATGTATCACTGAAAAATGAAAACATGCATTGCCCTACAGGCAGCATCCGCTGGCTACAAAACATGCCTAAAGTACCGTTTGAATGACGCACCACAGCAGTACTCTGAAAAGAAACCAGACAATCAAGTAATTTATGTACCTGAAAATCCACCTAGATAATCCCGAATTAGGAATGAGGAAGAATCTGTGAAAATTATATAAAATATCATTAAAAATCAGTAAGGTCGTCAGGTGTTCGCGAAAAAGAGGGAGCATACCCACCCACACCTGGGCCCAAGATACTTTCGTCATTTCCTGAAACTGCAGTAACCTAGACTTGCCAATTAATATGAACTTACATGGAGTGAGTGAGTGAGTGAGTTTAGTGTTACACCGCACTCAGAAATGTTCCAGCTATATGGTGGCGGTCTGTAAATAATCGAGTCTGGACAAGAAAATCTAGTGATCAACAGCATGAGCATCGATCTGCGCAATTGGGAACCGATGACATGTGTCAACCAAGTCAGCGAGCCTGACCACCCGATCCCGTTAGTCGCCTCTTACGACAAGCATAGTCGCCTTTTACGACAAGCATGGGTTACTGAAGACCAATTCTAACCCGGGACCTTCACGGGTCTAAACTTACATGGGCTTTATTTGAGCAACATGAAGTTAGAAACGGATTCGAGATTGGGGATTCGAATCCCGAATCTGAATATTTTTTTCAGATTCGGGATTATTTTTTTCAGATTCGGGATTCGAATCCCGAATATGAAAAAAATATTCAGATTCGGGATTCGAATCCCCAATCCCAAATCCGTTCCTAACTTCATGTTCCCCTCTATTTGATATGTCTGTCAGCCAGACAAGTTTACGGCCTGACTTCAGGAACGATGCTTGTCGTATGCGGCGACTAACTGGATCGGGTGATCAGACTTGGTGGATGTATGGCATCGTATCCCAGTTGCACAAATCAATGCACATGATGACACGCACGAGATCGTCAGGCCCAGACACCATTATTAACAGACCGCGGTCATGAATATAGCTGCAATATTGTTTATTGTGGCGTTACACAACAAACAAACAATGTTGTACTGGCATGGTTATTTACTGAGTCCTCAAGTAGTTTCATACCGTTTTCATCATTCACCTTTGCTTTTTACTTTGAAACTCACTTCTCACAAAATAGCGAATGGAAGATAAGGTAAGAGAATGTATTCAGAAATTTGTTTAATAAAAGTTATTAGTATCGAAGATTTCTATTTCTGATTTTTACTGACGACGTGGTACATACACTTGATGCCTTCAGCTCATTGCAGATACAGTTACACCTACAGTACAGTGAAAATAAATCGGATACTGCAAATGTTAAAGAGCCTTGTCTTCACATTATATCAGATATTGCTTAGAATGGCTGACAAGCAAAGACTGGTTTAAGTTTAATTAAAGTTTGTAAATCAATCTATGTGTAAGTGGCCCGGATGCCGCTCAAATAACAATTTGTGCCTCACAAAACGTATACAGATTGTGTAACATACCGAATTAACATTTATACATGTCACCAGGTTCATTACGAGTATAATTTAGAATCAAACGTCATATGATATTAGATGAAAATGTTCGATATTAGAAATGATTTGTGGACTATATGTTAGCGCTTTGGTCAGTTTGGAAATATACAAATATCAAATGTCAATTCTTGATAATAATCAGTGTCGAAAATAACCGCAATTGGTTGTAGTAACATAGTATCTAAAAACATGTGCGTGGAGTTTTGAAAATCAATTTTGTCACATCTGATATTCAGGAAATCGTGAGCAAATTTGCTTTTGACGAACAAGTGATATATGCTGTACTTGCATGTGGGAGACATTAATAAGCTGCTATTTACCATCACCTCCACCACTGCTACTACTACTTCCGTTAGTATATGATGTTAGCAATTTAAATTTTATCAAAATATTGGAAACAGTATACTAACAATGAAAATTCAAAACTAAATCGAAGTGTCGAATCTAGAATCAAGCAAAGCATACTAAAGGTGAAGTTATACAATGTTTCAGCTATGGCAAAAAACACCCAATGAAACAAACTGTTTCGTGTGTTAATCGATGAGTGAAACATGTAGAGTATATACATGAAATATACCATTAAATAGATTGCGACATGGCTTAACCAATGTAATTAATTAGATGCGCTGTAGCTAAATGATGAGTTAAGTTGATGTAATATTCATATGGTCAAAATAAAATGGGAGGCTAATTACAGAGCCTACTGCATCACTGCAACAGTTCCTGGAGTGTGTTCGTGAAATTCATCTGTTCGTGAGCGCAACCCGTGTCAGAATGTATGTATTAACGTACTTCTCGAGTAAGGATCATGACACCAACAGAACACTTTGTCAAGGCCTATGTCACGTGTCTGATATGATGAAACTGTCCATTATCCACACGCCCTTAATATGGACTTAAGAGAGTAAATGACTTTCTTCTTAAACATATTTCAGCTGGTGCACAACGTGCCACGTGGGAAGCCACGTGGGAAGATGATTCACATGTACTACATGCACATTGTGATATCACTAAATAACCACTCGAGATCAATGAATAATTAAAAATATTTTAAGACATAACAGATTATATTTACAATCGAACGGCTCACTTATGTTGCAGCAGCTGACAGTAGCTTGCACTATATGGCATAAATCGCACTGACTCGCGAATGTCCAGAATCTGTCAGCCTTGAATTAGACGCGCGCTTCATTCTGGAATACTGGAAACTGTTAGCTGGTACAAGACAAAACATTATCACACGAGCTCTTAATGTTTTACATTGAGTAATTAACAAGATATCCACAGAAACATAATGTTGATGACAGACGTCGATCAGGTCGACCGAGGACGACAACTGGCGTTGCATCAAAACGACTGTTATGACGCAGTGCTACTGACTATCGTTTATGTTTGATAACCTACCGATATTTCACCAAACCGATCACACATATACTTACAGATATAAAAATTACTGATTAATAAAGAATCATCTAAATCTAGACACAACCATACGTAATATGTGTTTGGGATTTATATAGTCCTTTTTCAGCGTGGTATCAATTGTGCGAAGGAAGATAATTTAATATCATCTGAGGATTTTCAAGTCACTTCCATGACTATATCAGACTCAGAGGAAACACATATGTATTGTTCTTGTAACTCTGACGTCTACAGGATGATATAAATAGTTTCATATGCCCACGGCTCTTTAGATGACCTAGCCTATATAATTATGAAAGTATTATTTACGCATTATCATTTACCATTAGCTAGAAATTGTTACAGACAATCTGAGTATTATCGCCAGCACTTACAGGAACACGTACATTAAGGTTAGTAGATATGTGTTCTCTGTCATCATAGATAGTTCACAATACTTCCAGACAATATTGAATTAGTTTGTGCAATATATGACAATGTTACATCGAGTAAAGACCCTTTAGCCAAAGAAATGACAATGTTTTGCTCATAGTAGGTCAAAAGGTCAAAATATGTTTATTTGTATGTAAGGCCACCGGCCCATATACAGCTGTTACAAAGAAGGTTCTCGTTTAGGAGGATAACAATTGTTTTCTTAACATAATAGCATGATGCATATACAGTGATAATCTTTTTAAAATGGAGACATCGCATGAGGCAACAATTTTGTAAAATGCTGCATTATTACTTCTGATTGTAATACAGTTACGGAGATAATCAGGACGGATTTTATCATAGGCTGGACATTCAACAAGAAAATGTAATTCGTCTTCAATGCCTTTTTTACAAAATGGACATGATCTATATTTCTATCAATGGATAGTCTTCTTCCTTCATTTACTTTTAAATCTAAACTTTACAAGTAGCAGTCTCAGATTCTTTGTAGTCACGAGGGATAAATATCTTTCTGGTTCTGAAAGGGACTTAAACTGTCTGTAACAATCAAAACGGGAGCTTTCTTCTTACCTCGAGTGCCATTCTTGTTGAACAATACATATACAGCGATCTCTAAACTGGTTCAGGAAAACATTGACATTACCTACGGATTGGTTTAACCAGACGATACCAAAACCTTTAGAACAAAGAAGGTTCCTTAGATGCCCAAGTTTCTTTGCCGTTACTGTCTAAATGTAGAAGCATATTGTAGGAAATTTTCGGGAGACGGTGATCATGCATTGTACTATCTTTAGCCAGTACTTTAAGCATCTAATTTGAGCATTAGTATGGTTAGGGGCAATGCTGTTATGGCGTGGACGTTTTTCATTGGTAATCATGCGAATACGTTTTGGGATTTGAACCAGAGAAAGAATGTGTTTATGTGGTGGAAGAAACGCATTCAGGCCGAGTTTTCTTAGAATTACGTGAAATATTCCACAAATGTAGCCAGCAATGTTCACCTTAAAATGCCAGACAAACAGCCGCTTATCATATCCACTCAATGCAGTCTTAAGAAGGGCAGGCAGAAGGGGGAAAAACACACCTCTATCCATCGTCATGGAACACATACGACATACTACGACTCGGGAAAAATGACAGATGGAGAGCTATAGGTATGCTCAGCCTTGCTCAATGTCCATAGAAATGCCAGTCAGCACTCATGTCAACTTTTTCAGCAAAACAATCAAGTTATTAACCGTGCCCGTAGAGGCCGGCAACCAGTAACGACCACACTTCAAGGCCGATGGAGTCGAACGACACACAACAGCACAGGTTTCACCCGGCAACCGTTACAGCCCATACCATACTTGGGAACAGGAGTGTGTTCTTGAGAACAGTTCAACTACGCCTACGTGTCGAAGGCATCGGTGCAAGACGCCAAGCACGAGGGCCCATTCTGACGCCAGAACATCGACGTCGACGTCTTCAGTGGAGCAAGACAACACTTGCTATGGAAGGCACGTTAATGGAGAATGGATTTTTTCACAAAACGGTCATGTTCCCTTCTTCACTGAGATGACGGCAGGACACGTGTGTACAGGCGCACAGGTGAAAGTTTCATCCAGCCATGTGATCTTGACAGGGGTCGTTTTAGAGGTTCTATAGGACAAACAACTGCAGCAAAGATGGCAGTGATTGTGATTGAACTTCAAGGCCGTAAATTGTCGAGACGAGTTTTTTTTAAATGCCGGTGCACCGTTTCTGCAACAGAACTGTACTGGCTTGACGATTCAACACGATGATGCCAGACCACACATTTTCCCAGTTGTACAGCAGTCTGGGGAAAGCAGTACAACGATAGCCTAGCCCGCAAGATCCCCTGATTTGTTAGTGATTGAATGCGTCTGGTATGAAATGTTTACGACGTCATCCGTATCCTCCTACAACGAACAGGAACTCTGTCACGACCCTCCTTGGATATGAAATAATAATAATAAATAATAACTTAGAAATACAGTTATTAGATTTAGACTTGGCTTGACAGATATAATGATCAATACTGGCCGTAACAAGTCACTCGCCAAACATCTCAGATTTTGCCCTCTCTGTATGGCGGATATCGAAGACGAATATCATCTGTTATTTATATGTGACGCTTATGCCGATTTAAGAAAGGAGTACATTCCCAAAACATATCTGGGTCACCCTACAAGGGAAACACTTATAAGAATTTTATCATCAAAAGACGAATCTGTCAATGTAAAATTAGCCCTGTTTTTAACACTTTCGCTGTCTTTAAGGAAGAGTCTAATTTCTCCTGTCAACTAATCTAACAATGTAATGATGCTTTCCACTGTTTGCAATGTCCATACCTTGCCTGTCATTACAATACTATGTATACGGGCCAGAGGCCTTATGTACAATAAACCATCTTGATCTTGATATGGAATTATCTATTTCAGGACTTCCATCGACGTTTTGTTTCTCAATGAGGCGAAGGTTCCAGGCCTGCATCAATGCACAAGGTGGACAAACTCGCTACTGACCGTGTGAAATTGCTTTCATCCTCCTGTTGTATTGTGGCTGATTTGCATATGCAAGGTGAGTATGATGATACATTAACCAAACCTGAAACCTTGTAATTATCACTGACGATACAAAATGGCACATAACTTGTGGTTTCGTGGAATGAGTTACAAAATATGTACACATCGTGTGTTAGACAAAAAATGCAGTTCATGTTAATTTGTAAGGAACACACATACATAGATGAATATAGGCGACAAAAGCGTATTTTATGATTCATATACCATACCCATGTGTTCAAATGTCTGTTCCTTGGAACATGCTGGAGACTGGTGCCAAACATGGATCATCACACTATTTGACAGTGATTCATAAACGAATGTTGAAGATAAAGCAGCAGATATCATTAGATATCATGATTGCAGGAAGGGAGCATGAATAAAGTAATGAGCATGAAGTAAGGTATACACTCATTGGTATGTGACGAATAGTTCAATAACACCACAAAATGTATCTTGTAACTAAGATTGTTAACAAGTGCTTTTATGGTAAACCTCACTCACAATCTGACTTGTGTCTACTTCCCCAGTGAACTGGGAGCACATCCACCTCAGATACCTTATCGTCTATATTTATCAAATTTATATTTTCAACGCAATTGTTTACTTTGAAAAGTTTCATTTGAATGCAATTCTTTTGCTGTTTTGATAAGTTTGATCTAAAGGAGATTGAAACAGAGAATCGGGCTCACATTGAGAAGACAGAGTATGATCAAAGGTTAATGGAAGCCGTTTTACAGTTGTATTATGATTAGAATTACATTCCCAAAAACACATAAACTTAATTCACTAGAAGTAACGGTTTGACTGATTACAATTTCTATGTTTTGATGTAGGTGCATAAAAATGCATAGAATTGTACGTACAGATAATAATGATAATATAATTGTACGTAACGATAAATTTCACTCAACATAAAACATCATTAAAAAAAACACGTCGAAATGTTTGCAAGAGTATTGTTTTTTTTATTATGGAATCGGTAGCTTGTCTGGACTCACAAAAGGCCCCATTGAGGCTACAATGCTATCTTACACCACAGGAAAACGATCGTCTATGGTTGATCCTCGTGTATATTTATACACCAAATGACATTATCTTATCATTTTGTGTCAGTCATGTTCAATCAATACCAGCAGGACACTGAGTGTTTCGTAAGCCCAAGGCTTTTGAATGTACGTCTGTGTCATTACTGAGGAATCGGTCAAACAATACCGCTGGCAAAAGGTCAAGTGATGTTACTTCGTACGGTTAGACAAGCGGGAAACGTTAAACGTTTAACCTTTACTAATTACTGCACAATCCCAATTACCATCGTCAACTCACGGTGGTGTAAAGTGAAATGGCGATGGATAGTGGAGATTGTAGCTGCCATACACTTGCCAAGCATTCCTCCACAATGGAACCTTTTGCATTGCCTTGATCCTGACAGTGAATGATCATCATATTATGTGTGCATGCAGATCATGTGTGCGCGAAAGTACGCACTGCACGTAAAGGCAGTGCATGTTGTACAGGCAGCAATAGCTTGACAAGTATCCAACATGCTTCTTACTTATTATGTCATTCAACGTCGGATTCAGAAAATAGTAAAAGTAAAACAGTTGGAGAAAGGAAGAAAGGTTCCCGACCTGCTACTTACGAGTACAAGTTTGGTGCTTAAAAACCGAAAAACCTAATCAATTCGATTCTGGATTCGAACCGACGATGTTAGATTTCAAGAGACCCAAGTGACGTCACTTTGCAATCCTTGACCCCAAAACAATAACAGATTTAAGTGATTACACATCGCACTTATGTTTGAACAAGATACGTGAGACGTATGTGTGAAAGCAAATTTCTGCTTACATGTACACATGTACACAGAGTCCTAATTTGTCTTGCAAGACGTGACCCATGACCCATGCCGAAGAACAGTGCCGGCAATACCGAGTGAGAGTCCGATGCTCCTCGACTACCTTCAGAAGGTATTAGGGAACGTCGTGTCATTGGACGTCCCTTTCATACCCGCAACGTGCAGACATGGAGATGTGTTTGCTGATCTGAGGAAAGTCGAAATCTTTCTTACGTTACCAACGGCAGTCGTTGCGTATGAAGACGCTGTAACGGGGAATATCACCAGATGATCCATATAGCAGTGATGGTTTGGGCTTGTAGTTCGTATGACTTCAAGTCTGAACTCAATACAGTACCTGTAACAAACAAAGGGTAACGTTATCAACAGGTAGTATGCCGTCATGCCACATTTTGATAACCGTTCATTTGCCACTCGTCTGATATTCATGGATGACAACGCTAGACTTCGCCGTTCTCGAGGGGTCATCGCCCATTTGCAAAAAGAAATGGCCCACATGGAGCCACGATATGAACCCTCTCGCAAATATTTGGGACTATCGGTGATCTACCTTCCGTTGTTGGCGATCTATAGCCCATTTTTTACATTGTATTGTCCAAAAATAGTTTTGTACTTTTAAAGATATATGCTAGCTAGTTTTAACTCAATGTGTGATAATCTAGTGGTTTTACTGTCCTTTGCTGCCAGGGTTTATATATTATATGTATGTATTATGAATTTAGAGCTAGTTTTAGTCACGATATGGCTGAAATATTGCCGATGTGACTTTAAATCTTAACTCACTCACTCACTTATTTGGGACTATCATGGAGCTGCACATCCTCTTTTCTAAGATATGCAGTAATTGAAAATGCACTCCACGGGGAATGGGATATGCTGGACTACCAGTACAAGGAGGAGACTAGCAGATGCTATCTGTGTTACACAGGGTACTCATGTATTCATATTATTACACCAACTGTGTAACAGATTTATGGCGATGTCATTGTGACAATGTTTTCTGGCATTGTTGTTATTTTTATCCTTGTGTATTTCTCCCAGATTGCAAGTAAATTGTTACCAAATGTCAATTTCAGTTTTATTTTAATCCGAGTACATGATATGATACAACTACCATTTCAATGCGAGCTTAAAATATGCCTTTCGATAAACCTCGTGAAGAAAGAATGAAGTGTCATTTCTTTTGGCGTAATGTATTTTGGTGCCAGTATCAGCCATAAATTGCACCAAACTTGGCCCAATTTAGCGCCAGGCGTGCAAAATGAAAAACATCCCACATCAAACTGCCCAGGTCGTATGAAACAGGGTACGAAGATGGAATTTGCCGAAAGGTCAAATTGATTCACAGCAGTATTTGGTAATATATGTCGTTGAAGCGCATATATATAGAATATATTTCCTTCTGACTGGATGAGAGAACAATCTCATTTATACAACGAGACGAGTACACTATCGACAGACAATACCAAAATGACCAACACAGAACAGATATTGACGGGACGGGACCAACGGGATCGGGTGGTAAGGCTCGCTGACTTGCTTGACACATATCATCGTATCCCAGTTGCGTAGATCGATACTCATGCTGTCGATCACTGTCTGATTGTCTGATCCAGACTCGATTATTTACCGACCGCCGCTGTATAACTGGAATACTGCTGAGTGCGGCGTTAAACAACAAACCAACCAACTTTGGCACATTCTTACCATAGTCTGAATTGAATGATTCGACTTCATTAATGAACCTCAAATTAAATTGATCTCCATGTGATACATTCTGCGTCAGGTTGAAGTCCTTCACGATAGAGTCACTCCCAAGACTTTCTCACATCAATTTTTTTCATTCCAGCATAGTCAATAAATATGGCATCAAAAGTAACACTATCCCCTAACCCATACGTTTGGCATTTGTACATCTGAATCAAAAACATTATACATTATCCTACATAATGCATTATCATACTGTAGTAGATATGCCCTGTATATAACAGAATCCATTTCAATCAGTAATGAAAATGAACATTTCAAGTTCATTATCAAGTAAAATGTGGTCATTATGCTCCACGTTCATCCATGCAGTAAACACCAGTATTACGTATCCTTTCGGAACAGAATCTACTTATGAAATAAATTAATCCTGGTGCCATTTTGTGAGGGTAGCATTCTATTTCTAGTGTGCATATAACCTCAATCCTGAGATAACTGTAAACGTTTCTAGAATTACCAGAATGTAATAAAGCTGACATTGTGTATTGCGGTAGACTATTTAACTCACATCGGGTATGTTAAAACTTTTTTCAAGCCAAGTGTAAATAGCAAGGGTGGAACAGCTCAGTTTCCCAATGGTGTAAATGTGTAATGAAGCTGAGTCAGTTGAAATTTACGCCTCTGACAGTTGGTGAGTGAGTTTGGGGTTTACGCCGCTTTTAGCAATATTCCAGCAATATCACGGCGGGGTACACAAGAAAAGGGCTTCACACATTGTACCCATGTGGGGAATCGAACTCGGGTCTTCAGCGTGACGAGCGAACGCTTTAACCAGTAGGCTACCCCACCGCCCCGATGTTAAAAGTGAAGGGCATCGTCGTCGGCTGTAGCGGTAATCGGAATTATCATTAGGATGATTAAGCTTTTACACGCAACCAACGAATATGTCACTTTCGTGGCCGCATTGCCATTGCGGCGGATTATGTTCTACCAGTCTATCCACAGTTTATTACCATGCTATTTCATCATTGTGCACACGTTTAAGTTGTACATTCAGTTCTCCTTAAACACGTCGAATGGTTCTGCTGCTCTGGTAAAGAAGCGCAACTAAAAGATTAATTCACTGTTAACCCACAACCACGGCATTAGTGAACGATAAAAGATCATCGCTATGCATGTACACTAACATCTCCCAAAGTGGAACGCACGCATCCCCACTGACGGAAAGAACATAGAAGATCATGGCATTCATTTCATACGTGTTATCGCTGCATATATTATTTCTCTTTAATGTGGGCGGTGGGGAAGCCTAGTGGTTAAAGCGTCCGCTCGTCACGCCGAAGACCCGGTTTCGATTCCTTACATGGGTAAAATGTTTGAATCCCCTTTCAGGTGTCCCCCGCCGTGATATTGCTGGAATATTGCTAAAAGCGACGTAAAACCATACTCACTCACTCTCTTTAATGTTTGTTATGACAACGTGCTTGTTTATAGCCAAAATGCCACAGTTGATTTAATGTCGATAAGTTTTTATAGCTTTATAGTTATTTATGCTTTATAGATGTATAAATTGTTTTCTCGTTTATGGGTGAAATATTGCTCGTCGTTAAATGTTTTTATCATGGTAAGGGGAACTTTTTACTTTTCAAAGATTTAGTGACGAATGTTGGATTCTTTTCTGATAACATACTATTTATATGAACGATGTACATATGCCTCGGACTGTATGAAAAATTAATGTGCCCATGTCTTAGATATTATGTCTATTGAAACATTGATACTTCATAACTGCATTAACTATAATGTGTTATGGCCATTCTCTACAGATTATACTGTTACAGGGTTTATAGAAAACAGTTTGCTGTTTCTATTTATTTGAAACAATAAACGAGCTCTATGCAATAAACAAGAAGTTGTTATCCATAAAGTTGAATGTTTCATTTTTGACTCACCAACTTTTAGAATGCCGATCAAACAATTATTAAATGAGCTCCTTTTTATGTTGGAAACACTAACTGAGCCCCTGAACATTCATCTCATAGTAAAATCCCTCAAGACCAGTTAAGCATTCGTTTGAACTGGAGATCACTGACTGGATCATATACCTTGACTGTCAATCCTCATTAACATCATATCATCCCTCCAACGTCAGTTTCCATAAATCTATGACAAACTATGAACCAAATCCGACTGATGAACGTACTGAGGGATTTATGATTGAGGAATACCACAAATACTTCGGTTATGTAGTAAAGATTCTGCTTGCGTTCTCAGCTCCAAAAGAAACACAGCTGTCTGTTTGTCCCCAGAAGGTTCCGGAATCATATTTCCACCTTATTGTACCAGCTCCTATTAGATAAAGGGACTATTTTTAAACGCCGTTACATGTCAAAAGTGACACTGACCTTATATTCAATTTGTCGAGTTTCAGTAAAACGAAAAAAATCCAGAAGAACAAGAAGGAGGTTTTTGAAGCATACAAATCACGTTCATGTGTAGAAACAATACAACAATCATAATAGATGGTAAAGTATCACAATACCGGACAGTCGTGGAATGCAATTCATATTCTCTCCACACACACACACAAAGAAGAAACACAAAAGCAAAGAAGCAAAATAACGTAACAGCAGGAATCGCTTCGATAGTACGACACTATTTTTGTCAGATTATCACATAGACGTACGGCCATTTAAAAATTGAATCAGTTTTCCTTTCAGCAAGACGACAGGAATACTGGCGAAGGTTCTAGCAGATCACATGAAAACACGGGTGATCCCCATGCTGACGATGTGTTGGATAAACCCAGTATGGACTGGTGTATAAATGTCAAGAATATTGAAGTAATGTTTCAGGATAAACTTTCCGGAGTCTTATTTACCTCAGGGGCGGTGGGGTAGCCTAGTGGTTAAAGCGTTCGTTCGTCACGCCGAAGACCCGGGTTCGATTCCCCACATGGGTACAATATGTGAAGCCCACATCTGGTGTCCCCCGCCTTGATATAGCTGGAATATTGCTAAAAGCGGCGTAAAACTAAACTCACTCACTCACTTATTTACCTCAACGTTATAATATGTCATAAGCCACGTTCAGCCAGAGCAGTGAATGTTCAAATCGAAAGGCATCGGTTTTTAAGACCTTCCAAATAGAATGTGTCCTTGGTAATTGTGCTGATCTTGCAGCCACAGAATGTCAACCGCTAAAATACACGCAAGTGGCAGGAGTCAAGGTCTTCTAGGATTCGGGACATTATAAGGTGTTACGATTTATGTTCATCAGTTACCTTTATAAACTCCCTCACACATTTAGTGACAAGTTTTCAACAACGATAAAAGCGTATACATTCCAGGCTTACAAAAGCTTGTTTCCAGAGTTGTTTCCGATCTTATAGAACTTTGTCTTATATGTAATCCACTTTCCGAAAAACTGTGTTCGCCCTCGTATCTGCGTTTCGAAAAATCCAAAACAAGCATGTCAGGCACGTTACCAAGGCAACTACAAATATATTAGAACACCAGCGTTGCTTGATCTCACCTCATTTGCAGGCTGTGCACAGGAGACAGGACGTCTCAGCACGTAAATTGACGTTCAGACATAGGATTCAAACCCATTTGTGTGTGCATGAGGCGATGCATTTGCTGTTCCTAATCTGCTTTTAGACGACAGTTACGAATTATATTGAACTTTGATTTGATCAAATGTGGTCGAGCCAGATCAATGATTGAACAACGGCGTCTGAATACGACGACACAGAGTTATCAAGGTTAAACATCCCTGTTTCACAACCTCGTGGAGAGGAGTTATGGACTGCTGGTTAGAATCACGTTTTCACGAGGTTATTATTACGAAGCTGCGTAATGTTATTTCAGGACATTTCACATTGACGTTGTGAAAACGTTGCGCATCGGACGTCATGCTACGTTACTGTAACGTCGTTTCTATTTCACCGTCATACACTTTGGGTGACGGTAGTCATAATGATATAAGTGGTCAGTCCAAAATTAAATCTCTTTGCAAGGCAAATCAGTAACCTTAAAGGATAGGGTCTAAATCATTCGTCAGTAGCTGTATACATACAGCGTCACAATCAAAGGCCTTCATACTCAGGTAGCACACATTCATCTGTCCGTTGGTAGCTAAAACGTGGTTTATTGCTGGCGACCCACTCGCGGTCAGTCTGCCTGGTTGAAGTTGTGGAAAAACTGTGAGAATGTAGCGGTACATGTGTAATTAAAGTGTGAAATTAATTTATATGTTAAAATATATTTCTAGCAGTATCCGAGAAAACGGAGCAATCTTGCATTTAGAATTACCAACATAAGCATCTCTAGGAAGTAAATTATATTGTATTGGCTTCTTTAATTGAAATGTTTTAGTTTTACATGCTAGTTATATTCATATCTGTGATACTCTAGTATTTGTACTGTCCATCGTCGACATGTTTTCTCTACACAATGTTTTCATTTTTTATTGTATAAATTGTTTTCGTAACGATATGGCTGAGATATTGCCGATGTGACGTTAATTATCAACTCACTCACTCACTCACTCTAGGAAGTATAAGCATCACGTTCACGCTGTTAGTGGATTCGAACCAGCTGGCAACAGTAGAATGACGCAGGATGCAAGCGACCTATAGCTACCAAAGTATACTGACAGTGTTGTACTTTAATGAACAGTTACTGTCTTTATTTCTTGTTGTGGCAGTCCTCCGCCGAAATATTGCTGCAATATTGCTGAAAGCGTCGTGAAACCATACTCACTCAATCTTGTGGCAGTGTGAAGCCCATTTCTGGTGTACCCTGCCGTGATGTTGCTGGAATATTGCTAAAAGCGGCATAAAACCATACTCACTGGCAGACTCTACAAATGCAATGAATGATATGTTTGGTATCTCTGAGTTTCGATCACACCGAACCCATTCGAAACAATAGATTGACATTAGATTGATGACATAGCCACTTGCAATTATTCATAATATCGTTAGTAATCATTACCTTCCATGGGAAGTTATGGTTAATACGAGCGTTCTGTATTGTATGAAGCAAATTATGTATGAAATTTCTATATGATTCATCTATATGATTTATGACATCAGGTCTAGAGAACTCATACAGCAAATGTTTGTATTTATAAATACTGTAATCACTTGTCTCTGAGGTAAAGTGGAACTATATTATTAGCTGCAGACAGATTTCCTCTGGTTGATATTGACACCAGTGACATTATACTTTTAGTAAATGGGCGTTTTTATAAATAAATTGATTGTAGTTTATGTTCTTCCTTGCAGATGTATTTGCAGTATTGTGTTACAGTAGTATGCCAGGTGGGTCATTTGTAGAAAAGTGAAGATTTAGAGGAGGCGCAAATACAAATGGATAAATTCTTCTGTCGAGTTTTGTCAAGTCTGTACTTATATGGATATACATATGTTTATGTTTCTTATCAGATACCAAAGGCCCGAAAACGATCACATCATGCATGTACATGAAAGAATATAGATTGCTTATATTTTGCTTTGCTCCGATTTTCATATTAGCTGGTTCTTAAAAAATACTTTCCTTGTTTTACCCCCTAACAACAAGTACCATCTGTTAATATCTTCTCAATCCACCGACCTTCCGCTCTTCGCTTTCAATCTCTATCCATGTGTCCATTTGACCGTCTCCCCATTGTGAAAGTGCTGCGTATTTCGTTCGGGCGTAAGTATGATGCGTAGTGATACAATGTTGACAAATTTAATCTTCTCACACCATATTACTTCACCGCTCGCATTCCGTTTTTAACAACGTCAACTCATCGACTCATGACAACGAAAAAGGGAAAACTCAGAATAACGCAGTGCGGGCGTGTTTTCACAACACTTTTCCTTTTGTATTTAGTGCTAATTAGTATATTTGAACTGCGTCACATTTCACGCATACACCTTATGCCGCCTCTTCATAATACACTAGTTACTGTAGAAAAACAGCCTTTCAGATTAGGCCTAAGAACCAATTACAATTTGGGGATTTTGAACAGAATATCGAAGCAATTATGCCAAAGACTTTAAGAGGGAATAAGGCCAGATAAACCGAAATAACTTCGCGTAAGCAGTTGTGCATTTTCAAGTATAGAAAACAGTATTATATATATTTAATGTATTGATCTGGTGAGATATCTCGTCTATACATGATTGGTCATGCACAATGGTCGTGTTTCTTCTAACAAACTCTACTTCTTCACCTCCCTCTATAGCTGTGATAACACTTATCCATTATGTCAAAGGCTAATATCTGTCACTAACAGTGCACCATACTTTCCAGCACTCTCACTGATGTTGGTGTAAACAGCCCACCTTACTTGTGGTCTGACTGGAACATCCTGGGCTTTGGCACATGCAGTCCCTGCAAATGTTGCAGAGGCAGGTCACATGACTGCTCTCTATAAAAACTACATGTGTCAGAGGCCCAGCACACACCATGTCAGGCAGCAACTTAACATGTTGTTGTGACCCACAGGTATGTTGTGAATTTGGAATGTTGTGAATTTGGAATGATTGTTTTAATTAATTATGCAAAAGGTATTTATTTCTCAGGTATGAAGTTTATTCAACATGATATTAAACAATGTTATGGGGAAATTGCCAGTGATAATATTAATTGTTTAAAATACAATGAATTCCATAGAATATATTTTGAGTATTTAATAATTGATTAACATTTATATTACCTGTGTAATGACACACACCATGTCAGGCAGCAACTTAACATGTTGTTGTGACCCACAGGTTTCGTGCATACAATAAATATCATCAGCCAGAATGGACTTTGTAGTTCCTGGGACAAAATGGCGCCCAACGTGGGGCTGATGTGTTATGAAGACGACCTGTGGATGATGTCATGAGACTCCATGTGGCCACGATACAGCAGCTGCAGCAGGTGTAACGTCGCTGGAATATCCCAGGCACCGTGTCTCCTCTTGTGTTCACAAGACCTTCAATAAGGTGATGGGGCCCGTATCACATGAGAGGTTACGACATTGCCGGCATCGTGTGCACACTCGCGTTATCGCGTTCGCGTTTGCGTTGTTTTGTGTCAAGAAAATGACTTTATGTTGGCTTTTTGTTGATGTGATTGTCAGCATGTGACTTTTGATTATCGTTTTTGAAGTCAGCATGGGACCTTTGATTATTGATTCTTTGATGTCCACATGTGATTCTTGAGTGATTTTTGGACGTTGTGGATGTCCGCACAAGACTTTTTGATTATCGTTCTTTGTCAGCATGTGATTCTTGAGTGATTTTTGGACATTGTGGATGTCCGTACAAGACTTTTCACTAACATTAAATTGCACGCACTGACAAATTTTTACAGTGGTTAATTGATGACACTTAGTGATTGTTTTTTCAGATAGCAGCTTGTTCAGCTTGTTCAGCTTGTTCAGATAGCAGCAGTGTGAACTTCCTCTACAGTTTTTCACTTATGTTGCCTGAGAAAGTTTTTGCATATCTATATTTGTTGATCGCCTTTTCAGTCATGGCTACTGGTGGTAAAGAGGACTGGGAAGGGTGTAAGGAAGAAGAGGGGCGTATTGGCCATGAGGATTTACAGAAAATGATAAGGTTTATGGAAACATCTGGATATCCTGTACTTCCACAAAGTTCATCACCTCGACGGAGGGCAGGGGCGGTGGGGAAGTCTAGTGGTTAAAGCGTTGGCTTGTCACGCCGAAGACCCGGGTTCGAATCCCCACATGGGTACAATAAGTGAAGCCCATTTCTGGTGTCCCCCGCCGTGATATTGCTGGAATATTGCTAAAAGCCGCGTAAAACCAAACTCAGTCAGTCAGTCAGTCGACGGAGGGCAAGTAGTTCTTTCTGTTCACCCAATGCACAGTATATTCAGCCACCTCGCATTTCAACATTTTCTGGTAGTAATGTTAAAGGGGAGTCATCCTTTGAGAGTTGGGTTTTTTGAAGTCAAATGCTTGTTGGCAGATGGGGATTATCCCACTTCCATTCTCATTCAGGCGGTTCGAAAATCTCTTAAGGGAGAGGCTGGGAAAGTTGTACTCTTACTTGGTGAATCTGAGTCGGTTGAGGAAATACTGGTCAAACTTGAAAGCATATATGGTGTTGTAAGTTCAGCTGACACACTTTTGCAGAACATTTTCACTGACTATCAGAAGGATAGCGAGTCAGTGGCAACATGGGCCTGTAGGCTTGAGGACACATTGGTGAAAATTAAGAGTAAAGGCGACTTCATAAATGAAGGATCGGGAGATTGTATTCTGAAAACAAAGTTTTGGAGTGGTTTGACAAATGATAGACTTAAGGATGCTACTTGTCATAGATTTGATGACTGTACAGATTTTAATTATCTGCTTCGTGTTGTTAGGGAAACTGAACAAGAACTCCCTGGGTCTAGTAGGGTTAGGGACCCTAAGCAGAGAAAACCTCAGGTCCATCCGCAGGTTGTTGATTCTGATATATCGCAACATTTGAAGGAAATTATCAAGAGGTTAGATAACTTGGAAAAAACTCAGAAATCTTCAAGTCAACATAAATCAAAGTTGGAAAAGGATGTTGGCGAGATCACCAGGTTAACAAAACTTGAGTCTAAGGTTGGAAAAGTTACTGAATCTGTCAGTTATTCTGGTTCTCGTGGTCGTGGCCAGACTCGTGGTAGAGGTATCGTCAGTAATAAGGCTTTAAACCAGTGTTGACTTCTGTTGAGGAGCAAACAGATGTCAGTGATACTCACAGCTCCAATGATTTGTATTCCCGGATGGTTGGTCCGAGTGTTGAGGCTAATGTCTTCGTTAATGGCAGGGAATGTTTAGTCTTGCTTGATACAGGTTCACAGGTAACAACTATTGCAGAATCGTTTTACCGTGATAGCATGAATGATCTGGAGTTGCGCACTTTAGATGAGTTTCAGTTGGAAGTTAGTTGTGCAACTGGTAACAAATTGCCATACTTAGGGTATATTGAGCTTCTCATTAGCGTTGCATTTGATACTGGCACGTATGTCATTCCAGTCCTGGTAGTAAAATACACAGGGTTTAATGCTAGGGTTCCCATAATTCTTGGTACAAATGCACTCAAATTATTCCGCCATTGTCCTTTGGATGATGTCTCAGAATCGTGGCAGACAATCCTGGATTATTTGAATACCTCAAGTGTCGGTATTGTCAGATCAATCAGTAAACATCCAGTTTCAATTAAGCCCATGGCAGTGGCTACATTGAGGGGTATAGTCCATGACTGTTGTTACAGAACAGATAGAAAATAGTAGCGCACCTCAAGGGTTAGGTGTATATCCCCGGGTGGTGGAATTAGGGGCTCAAGGCAAAAGTACTATAGTTCATGTCAAGGTTTGTAATTTGTCGGCAAGGGAAATTACACTCCCAAGTAAAGCCAAGCTATGTAATTTGCAGGAGGTACAAGTTATGAATTGTTTTCCTCTGACTATAGACAAGTCTCCTTGCTCTGATGGTGAGGTTCCTCCCGTTACTATTAACTTAGAGGGCAGCCCATTATCATGTGATCAGAAACACAAGGTTGAAAACATGCTTAGTCATTGGTCAGACATTATGTCTCAACATCCTTTGGATTTGGGTCATACTACAACAACACAACATGAAATCAACCTTACGGATGATAAACCGTTTAAGGAGCCATATCGTAGAATACCCACAGCATTATTTGAAGAAGTCAGGTAACATTTAAAGAATATGCTTGAGTGTGGAGCCATACGTGAAAGCAGTAGTCCTTATTCAAACATTGTCTTGGTTCGCAAACGTGACCATAGTTTGAGAGTATGTATAGACATGAGAAAACTGAATTCTAGAACCATTGGGGATTCATACTCTCTACCCAGGATTGATGAAACTCTTGATTGTCTAGTTGGTTCACGAGCTCTGGATAGTGGCAGGTAGAACTTAAGGAATCAGACAAAGAGAAAACAGCATTTTCAGCAGGTCCTCTCGGATTCTATGAATGTAATAGAATGCCGTTTGGATTGACGAACGCACCAGCAACCTTCCAGAGATTAATGGAAAAATGCATGGGGATTTACATCTTAAGGAATGCTTGATTTATATTGATGATATCATCATTTTCTCACAAACATTTGAACAACATTTGGAGAGAGTTGATGCTGTTTTTCAGAGATTGAGAGAACATGGTCTAAAGTTAAAGCCTTCAAAATGTGAGCTTTTCAGAAGTAAGGTCAAGTACCTTGGGCATATTGTTTCTTCTCAGGGTGTAGAAACTGATCCAGAGAAAATTGAAGCATTGATAAATTGGCCAATTCCAAAGAATATCAAGGAACTACAGAAGTTTCTAGGGTTCACAGGTTACTATCGGAAATTTGTAAAAAACTATGCCAGGATAGCAAAACCTTTGACAGATTTACTTCTTGGGAATCTCCAGAAGGGAAAGCCAAAACAGAAGGGGATATGGACGTGGAATAGTGATCAGCAGGATGCTTTTGATACTTTAATTGAGTGCCTTACATCACCTCCAGTGCTAGCCTATGCAGACTACACTAAGCCTTTTATCCTTAACATAGATGCAAGTATGGAAGGCCTGGGGGCAATACTTTATCAAGTTCAGGATGGTAAGGAACGTGTGATAGCATACGCTAGTAGAGCACTGAGGAAAACCGAGAGAAATTATCCAATCCATAAACTGGAATTTTTGGCGCTAAAGTGGGCTGTATGTGATAAATTCCATGAATATCTATATGGAAGTCGTTTTTAAATAAGAACCGACAACAATCCTCTTACATA
Source organism: Haliotis rubra (assembly GCF_003918875.1). NCBI lineage: Eukaryota > Metazoa > Mollusca > Gastropoda > Lepetellida > Haliotidae > Haliotis > Haliotis rubra. The sequence goes on from NW_025767634.1 coordinate 2,185,787, forward strand.
TGTTTTGTCTACAGCCAAGCTGGGTGCCACTGGTCATAGATGGCTAGCTGCTTTCTCCACTTATGACTTCAAAGTTACCTACCGTGAAGGTAAAAGTAACAAGGAAGCAGATGCATTATCTCGTCACCCTCAGTTCTTTCAGCATATTCAGGCAGATGCAGTCAAAGCAGTTTGTTCTTGTCAGACCATGAATGCTGTTGATCCTTTGGCTGTATGTCCGGCTGTTCTTGAGGAGAGCAAAGTCCCTTTTAATCATATTGATTGGGTATTTGAACAATCCAAGGATCCTGATATAGCTAGGGTAGCAGATTTTGTGCTGAAGGAGAGAAAACCTACTCCACGTCAACTTAGTAAGGAAACTGATGTTGTACGTAGGCTTTTAGGACAATGGTCAAAATTTGTCTTAAGAGATAGTATTCTCTACAGGAAGAGGTGGCATCAAAACAGTTTAGGATATCAACTTGTCTTACTAAAACAGTGGCAAACACTTGTTCTTCAGGCACTGCATGATGATATGGGTCATCAAGGACGCGATAGAACGCTGGATTTAGTTCAGTCACGGTTCTATTGGCCTGGTTTAACCTATCGATGTGGATAGAAAGGTCAGATGTTGTGGCAGATGTATCAGGCGAAAAAATTCTCCAAACCAAGTAGCTGCTCCGTTGGTTAATATCACCACTAGTCAACCAATGGAATTAGTTTGAATTGATTATCTCTCATTGGAGGAAGCTAGAGGTTATGGTAATATTCTAGCGATCACTGATCATTTTACCAGGTTTGCACAGGCTATCCCTACGAAAAACCAGACTGCTACTACAACAGCTAAAGTCTTGTTTGAATTTTTCCTTCATTATGGGTTTCCAGCTCGACTACATAGTGACAAAGGAAGAAATTTTGAATCCAAAGATTCAGAGCTTTATGCAGACTTGCAGGTACAGTGAAGACTAGCACCTCACCATATCATCCTATGGGAAATGGTATGGTAGAACGGTTTAACCAGACTCTTCTCAAAATGTTAGGTACGTTGGAGGATAATCAGAAGGAAAATTGGAAAATATATGTTCCAGCTCTTGTCCATGCATACAATGCTACCAAACATGATAGTACAGGTTATTCACCTTTCTTTCTCATGTTCGGACGCCATCCACGTTTAGCTTTGGATGCTTTTCTTGGTCTATGTTTTGAAAACTTACATGAGAGGTCTGGGACAGATTATCTGTCACAATTGAGGGAAAGGTTGAAGTTTGCTTATAAGGTTGCTTCTCAGCAATCCGAAAAAGCTGCTAGTCGTCATAAGATGAGATATGACAGTCGGGTGAGGGAAGCTGTTCTTTCTGAAGGTGATAGGGTTCTGGTGAAGAATGTGGGTTTGAAGGGAAAACATAAATTGGCAGATTTTTGGTCTCGTGAGTCTTATGTTGTACTTCGTCAGCCCAACAAAAATATACCAGTTTACATCGTCAAACGAGAAGACGGACAAGGCTCCACAAAGACGTTGCACAGAAACATGCTCCTTCCTTTCATGTCTCTCCCATCTCCAGGTGAGCAAGTATCCTGGCAGGATGAATCAAATCAGGGTGTGGTCTCTGAGGAATCAGTGATTGTGAAGATTGGGTAGTTGTCTCTCAGAGTGGCCATGGAAACGGTGGTGTTTCTCTCGTTTCATCTTCTCGTGAGGTTTATACTCCCGCTATTTCAAATGATGTCAGTGTTGTAGATACAAGTCAGGAGCAGAATATGGATGTTCAGACTCCTACCTATCTTGATCCGCAAGTCAGTCCATTCGTACCGCGGCGATCTCTTCGTGAAAGAAGACAACCTACTTGGTTCAGTGATGGTAACTGGGTCATGCAGCATCAGGCCAATACTGAAATCTTCGTCTGAGAAAATTCATTCTTTGCAGATAACGTGTATATGTATGCTAATATGAACTGTTGATTTTAAATTTCAGATGGTGATCGTCTTTGAAATGTCGGGAACGACATTTTCAGAAGAGGGGGAAGGTGTCACAGGCTAATATCTGTCACTAACAGTGCACCATACTTTCCAGCACTCTCACTGATGTTGGTGTAAACAGCCCACCATACTTGTGGTCTGACTGGAACATCCTGGGCTTTGGCACATGCAGTCCCTGCAAATGTTGCAGAGGCAGGTCACATGACTGCTCTCTATAAAAACTACATGTGTCAGAGGCCCAGCACACACCATGTCAGGCAGCAACTTAACATGTTGTTGTGACCCACAGGTATGTTGTGAATTTGGAATGTTGTGAATTTGGAATGATTGTTTTAATTAATTATGCAAAAGGTATTTATTTCTCAGGTATGAAGTATATTCAACATGATATTAAACAATGTTATGGGGAAATTGCCAGTGATAATATTAATTGTTTAAAATACAATGAATTCCATAGAATATATTTTGAGTATTTAATAATTGATTAACATTTATATTATCTGTGTAATGACACACACCATGTCAGGCAGCAACTTAACATGTTGTTGTGACCCACAGGTTTCGTGCATACAATAAATATCATCAGCCAGAATGGACTTTGTAGTTCCTGCGACAATTACCTACACGATCTCGTGCTAGCTAGTCTGCCATGATCAGCTGCTTCTACGCTCTACATGTATCCACAGACGCGTATGCACGCTGAAACAATATATACTTCAAAAGGTTAGACTCACTAGCGTAAATATAGCCACTTACTTCAGGCAACTGTTCTACACTACATTTTGCAAAATATTCCATTATGTTTAAAGGTATTGTTTACACATGACCTCATGTATTGTAAAACAAATTCGTAACGTTGAAAAGATTATCGTCATGAGTTCAATAAATGATAAAATTCAGTGACAATTGGCGAATTCATTACAAAACTTTACAGCAAAACGCAGCTGTTCACATGCACGATATTTGCACATGCCTTTCAGCAATTTGATTCATGATCCTCATGCAATTCATCTGAATAAGCTTTGCAGTTGGTTCCCCCAAGTTAGTGGAGAAAACAATCTTTGATGTAACCACATATATATACATAACATATAGTGAGTGTTTTAAGTGAGTCTAAACTTTTCATGGGAAGTATATTAAAAATTCACAGAAGGAATAGAACCACTGATAGGAAATAACTATTATTTCTTCGTTAACAGCAAATTACGTTTCAATTTAGAAACGGACAAGACTGCCTGAAGGAAAGGGTTATACTCAGACTACAAAGATTAAAAACATATTACTGTTTGGGTTTTTTTGCAAAAGGAGATGTTAACTCTTGTCTTCTGAAGTACTGAAATATCAGCAAACGGAATATGTCGACTTTACGTCAGATCACAATTGAGTAGTTTACTGATCACATGCCTTAAAGCATTCTTGGGAATGTCGGCCATGGAGAACAGGTTTCGAACATTAAATGGAACTACTTAAAATAAGATTGCAAATAAGGGTAAACATTGGCTTTTATTGACACTTATAGTAGGTTGTTAAAATTCCAGTTTGATTTTGTGACAAGTAAATGTCTGTATTCTGAAACTATTACCATAACATCAATCAGCAAAACGAGTGTTGTAATTGATTAAGTATCGGAAGTTGGTGGTAACAACACATTTGAATCAAAAGTGAAAGCGGTCTGAGCCAGTTATTTGCATCGAGATATGTGACAAAGAATATCAAAACAGCATAAAAAGCATACTTGGCGCGCGTTACATGAGTTAAGAACGGATTTTATCTTATTTTGAGCATTATTGGCGCAATAAACATAACTTGAGTAGTTTCATATTTTTTAGAAATGATGCTTGTCACTTTAGCTCCACTTCATTCAATATTTCCAGAAGCATCAGTGCCAAAAATTAAGAGACATTTACGGTTTAGTATAATTTATGATACTTATAAGGAAAGCCCGAGGTGATGCAGGCCTCAGATGTTTACCATTTATGTGAAACGTATGGGGTAGGGTGCTGATAAACCTGGAAACATAGTCGCGGTGGATCCGGCTTGGGTGAATATGGTACCCTAGCTTAGTGTTTTGGCAGCATGGTTTGGTTATTTGTTTGCTGTGAAATATTCCAGATGTATTACAGTGGTTTGCACTGAGATGCGATGACAGGTATCATCCAAACCAGAGAGCCTGACCACGTTTTGAAACTTCACCGTAAAGATCAAGGTTTGACTTCAAGTGAAAGCTAAATGTTCGTCAGCAGTTGATCAAATCGCTCTGGTAAGATTACATTGTAGATGCCATGATCGAGTTTGTATGAGAAGATGACAAATACAGTTTTGAATTGAATCAAACCATTGCAATGGCATGGGTGCCGTTCCCAATCTTACAATGGTGAGAAGACTTAGGTTAGTCAATGTTTCAATACCAAAAGACGTTAAAATATGGTACTTGTTGGTCCCTGCCTGGCGCTCGGCATTAATGGGTACAACAAGGACTGGTCGGCTCGGAGTCAGTATAATGTGTCTGAGTGGGGTATTCATGCTTCACTGCGGCATGGTATCTCAGTGGGCTAGCACTATAAAACCAGCTTCAGTCTGGGCTAGTACAAGCAGCCGCACATACACATACAAATGCATGCACGTCGTCATATGAGAGAAATATTCTCAAGCACGACGTTAAACCCAATTCCACCACCACCACTACATCGCTTTGAACATCGGATCCCTAACACTCAATGTTTGAATTAATGTAACACTTGTTAACATAGAGAGAGACTTTTCAACGAGGGGCTTTTATCATGAGTTCATATTCCTTTTCTTAACTTTTTTTGTCACAAGACCCCATCAGTAATATTGACATACAATCTTTATAAAGATCATATTTTAACCCTCTAAACTGTCCTTCAATTATTTCAATAAAATGCGATAAAGGGGAGCAATGAGGCACTCTTCCTTTTCAGAAATTGTTGTTATCTAGACTTACCGAATATTACTTCAGTGACTGTATTGGAATAATTGGTTTCAGGTTCTGTTTCCTTGACTGCACTTAAATCTGAGGCAACCGTCGTCACGTTATGGTCAAGGTCACATTACAACTGGCCAAAAGCAAAACGGCTGTCCAACAGGAAATATAATATCGTATCCTTACCGGACGATGAAGTGTTAAGGTATGTTGAGTGCCATGGAAGTGTTATCTTAGATTTGCGACTATTGTGCTCAAACCAGCAACATGTACAGCGCAAGCCCATACAGAAGACAACTAAAGTTTTGTGTACAAGCTGGGGAAGTTGACAATGCATGTCTTTGCATGTGAATTTAGACAGTTCTCTCAGCTGTACGAATTTGAAATTATGCTTCCTTATCCACAGAAAAATTTGGAGTTTGCCGTAACAATGTCATCATGATTATATTCAGTAACACTGTGGACACTCATCAGGTTTTAGACGATCATGTAGGGTAAATTGACGTAGATGTAAACTGATATTTGGGAGAAGGACTTGCTGTTGGGGCAACGATGGTTACATTTCAAAATAGTTAAAACTACGAAGTCTACTCTTGGTGTACCAAGACGTAAATGGATACTTACTAATTACATACTTACTAATTATAATAGATGATTGACCAGTCATACGTATGAGGTATTTAAGATCACACAAGCCAATGTCACAATCTTTCTTAAATGAACGTTACGTACGTGTCCACATACCTTTTGGAGGGTATCTATCATATATACATGAGCATCTGATGTTGTCAAATGTCAAAACAACATTTTAACTACTAGATCTGACGTACTCCGTATTTTACAGAAAGCTGCCGTCACTATATGATGTCATTGGTAGAAACTGAGCTGTTTCTGTAGAGACTTTCAAGGAATATTTATACATTCATATATCGAGGCATTAACCTCTGAGGATTACAAATGAATGATTTTTAATGATAAAGTAATCTTCAAGAAAACAACATAACTCATCACTCATTTGTTTTTCATTATTCCTTAGAAGAATGTTTAAAATATGACATTATTGTGATTATGATCCCTTTCAAACATAAAAGAAGATGTGTTCAGAGGAAGAATACTTTTTGTAAAAGAGGAATATTAAGTACTTCATGTTGAAAGAAGACAGGATTACCATAACTTACTATGTGTACCATAAACCTCCTTGTCATGTTTCATTTTGTTTAAAAGTCACAGCTTGGTATGTTTTGTAATGGGATGGGATTCGTGTATATTTTAACATATAAACTATCGTTACATACACTGGCCAAAGAGTACATACATATATATCATAACTGAACACTTATGATCACACGGTGATAGTACTGTTCGATAAAGCTATGTACATTCCATTTGTCAGTATAATTATCTCAGCTGTTATGCATCTTTTTCACTGTAAAACAGATTCACCCCTGCTCAATTGAGTGGCTGTGGTAAACAAGCAGCACAAAATTACGTTTATATTCACTGTGTAAAATCTCTGCAACATTTGAACCGTACCTTTTGAATGAGGTATCAAAAGAAAATAGCATAATGTTTACTTTGATAAACATCGGCGTATTAGACATTGTTTGCAATACAGGAGGAATAATTAGTATTGACACAACTCTTCGTTTTTGTCACATTATGCATGTTTTATTCAATCGTATTATAAACATACTATGATAAACGAATGGTTTATATGAGGTGAAGTGAGAGAGACTGCAGCAGAGTACTTGGAAAAACAGGCATCAAAGGGCTTTAACGTGTGAAGGGGTGCTGTAAGAAGGAACGCGTCAGCTGAAGGTATTACGAAGGGCATTTCTATGCTCAGTATTCAAAGCTTGACAATATTGAGAGGATCTACTCTACTGATTGATGTGTGACAGTAGGGACTTTTTACTGTATTCGATCCTAAAAAAAAAACACACTGATCATTCTTGTGAAACCTGGATGTTTCCGAATAACTGTATACACAAATAATAAGGGCATACATTTCATATTACGATCATTGGCTTGACTTCGCCTGACAATTAATACTAAGATAAGGATTCTCTGCCGATTACAACGTATCCATCTGTTGCTTGATATGTTATGTATGTACTTATTATGCATGTAGTCGTTGCAATCTAGTCACAGCTTGACATTGAGCATTAATTATGTAAACTGTATTGGATGCCATGTTCACATGTTCACGAAAATATGATGTATTATCGGATGTAACTTACAACATAGTAAGTGTGCCTATGATGTGTAAACACCCCTGGTGTAATGAATATATGTGTGAGCGTGAGTTTTGCTGTTGGGCTCATCGTGCCAAACTAATGACCCAATATTTCTCCAACAGCAATACATACATGTCATGCCACTGCCCAAACTCAGTTCTGACCTTTCCCTAACTAAGACTTCATTGGCAGACGTGAACGTCAACATCAGATTCCTCCCACCAATCTCAATAAACGCATTGCTGATTTCTTTGGTAAGCAGAACAAGTGTCAAGATGACATTGAATCATCAGAAGCATGCGTTTAAGAATCCGTGTATTTCTGTCTAACAGAGGTGGTTTTGACCGACATAAGTGACATTGACTGCAACATGCAATTTTCAAATTTCATCCCCGAACTCTTTAAAAATCCAATGTGCCACCATCTCATCATGGGGCTGTAAACCTCTACTAGGCTGCCTTTGCGCGCGCCAACTTGCAATATGCGAGACGGGGCCCAGCTTACCTCCGACACCAGATTTCCGGTGACAAGCGTATATTCATGAACCAGTTCTGGTTCCAAATTGCGCGACCGCCAAATATGACTTTACTAGACCTGACCAAGTGTCTAGCCAGGCTTGGCTGTCACAGTGAGTATTGTTTCACGCCGCTTTTAGCAATATTCCAACAATATCACGGCGGGGGACACAAAACATGGGCTTCACACATTGTACCCATGTGGGGAATCGAACCCGGGTTTTCGGCGTGACAAGCGAACGCCTTAACCACTAGACTACCCCATCGCCCTCATTCTTCAAATGGTGACCAAATGGTCTCTGTAACGCCTCCTAGAGTCTTTGTAATGGGTACTAGCATACGTGCTGGTCCTTGTGAACCGAAAACGTTGGCATGACATTTATTAATAATGAAAACGGTTTTCTGTTCTATTACATTGATTACAAAGATGCAATAATTGAACCATGTTTAATACACTAGAACTCGTGCTCTTTCTGGTGTATGAAAATATAAATACCCTGTGACTATTGAAAGAGTCCTTCGTTTTCAATCTAATAAAGAACCTGGCACTCACACCAATGGGATCGGGACGTCTGACGATGCAATTGTCGTTTGAATAGTAAATGGAAACATTCATAAAATATGTTGTACTCATGTTAATATTGGAAATCAACTCATTGTTCTTTCAACTGCAAAGGTCTCCAGGTCAATTGTAACTGAGCATTCAGTCAAAACCAATTATCCGTCTTTGTCTTCCATGGCAGTGTGTCTCTAACATATCTCAGGATAGATCAATTGCTTTGGTCGATATTTACTGCCAAAACAGAACAAGGAAACGCGTAATAGGTTTATATTTGCCCACTAACTCGCTGAAAACACAATATTAAGAACTGTTCTCCCTTTAACATAATAATGTACCATACTTGTCCATGATAAGGTCATGGTTCTCAAAACAGTTGTCAGACGGAATCATATTGGATTGGCAAGTGACAGATATTGTGTTGACTTTACTTCACGTTGCTACACTTATAGTCTACACTTTGCTGTCCGTGCATTGAAATACTGATCATGTGAACATTTGACTTGCGTTTGCATGTATCTGCGTTGCCATACATGGGTAGAATATTTAAGAAGATATAAAGGTTGGTATGTACATGCATTTCTTCGCGAAAAGATTAACACATGTTCTTTTAGAGCTTATATAAATAATTGCAAAAGCAGTATATTGCCTGATAATGGCAACAAACGACTAATTTCCACACAAGAATTTCCCTGCCTTTGGGGCTTATGGCAGTATAATTTGGTGTTTCGTAGTCTGGGGAATAACCAGTCAGTATTGATGAAGTATTCTCACTCAGGATAACAAGGAATGTTGATCTAACTGACGATGCAGGTGTGACAGTGTTAAGTGGTGTTGGCATTGGGAGTAAAATTACAAATTAGTGGAAATGAAATGATGACAATGGAAGTAATGCTGTTATGCCCTTGGTGTACTCTCCATATCCCGTGCGTCAAATTATCATGGAAACATATAGTAAATATATAAAGAATAAAGTAGAGTGACTCATAGAATAATAGATTCAAGACCATTACAGAAAGCTGTAGAGGGTCATCCTTATCGTTACCGAAAGTATTGTTAAGAAAGGCGGACGATAGCCTTACCTGACGTCACGAGAAAATATGTCAGACCTGTTTTACGTTTGTGCACACCGAATGTTGCAGAGATCGGTGCGATGATAACTGGGTTTAAGGAAGAAAAGATGAACTATATATTTCTTTTTTTTTTTTCTGGAAATGCACAATTAATGGTCTTCGTTCAGCTTCGAGCATGGTTATCAACCGTTCTTTAAACAGAAATAGGGGTTTTGATTTGGGGGATTTTGTTTAAACTTTCATTATAGTATCACAGTGACAACAATGTCGGCATCATGCACAGTAAACGGAACTAAAGAATGTGTTCTGTCAAATGTTTATAGCATATGATAGAAAGTCATATATAGCGTAGTGCATGTAAGGGCGAAAGGTGTGGGGTGATGATTTTCATGTGTATTCGAAATAAGAAAATGAGGAATTCATCCCTCTGTGCTTCAAATAATTTATAAAAATGACGTAAAACGTTTTAACGATGGAAAGAATGGCAGATTAACATTTATTTGAACACTATCCGTAGGACAGTCCCGTAAATGTTGATGATGAAAGCAATAATGCAACACATAATAAGTCTCCATTTTCATCACGGACTGATCCCAAGTGACGCTGCTTTTTTTTATGCTACTTTCGAATCGGTTTTCAGAGTAGTTTTCCATTAGAAAGTTGCATGCTTTGATGTTCTGCGTGTTGATGATCAGTCATTAAATCATTCGTGTGTTGTTTTTTATTCTTTTTTTGTTTTTGTATTCTGTTGGGTGGTGGGGTGGGGGGTTTTTTTGGTTTTGTTTGTGTTATGCTAAATCCCAGGTTGTCAAGGGTTGCAAACTTTGAAGAGATTTTGTTCTGTATAATTGGTAATTGAGGATGGAGGAACTAGTAAAGAGATAAAAGGTCGCCCTAAGGTACATATTATACAGATTCGTCAAGAGAAGATAAGCGGCAAAAACGCCCCAAAACACAACATACTTTCAATAAAAAGAAATCTCTACAGGAGATGGAAACAAGATACTTCATCAACAGGGTCTCCATTGACCACATATTTCACCGAGCGTAAAATGCAAAATTATATAAAGGATCAGTAAGAATCAGTGCTGAGTACATATGATTTCAATTAATATGTCCATATGTACTTGGTCCTTCTCTAAGAGACCAAAAACGTTTTCCTTGTGATATCACACTCGTGCAAGATACTAAATGAAATAATGAATTCAATTTTCATCTTATAACTTCATAACGCTGAATCACAAAATTATACCATTGTGTCGCCAATCTACGCATTCTGTTGGTCGGGATTCTCTTTTCCATTATTCCTGCAACGCGTTGTCCAACTGTCTGTGGCGTATGTTGGCGTTGACAAACACGTCTATCGACCTCATCCCACATGAACTCTAACGGGTTCAGACGTTTGAGCTATAAAGGAAGTCAACAGTGACACGAGCTGCGTGTCGTGTAGTCATTCATACTCCAAATACTCCCCTTCTCTTTTGATAATCGGAAGAAGGTGGCGTTTAGGAAAATGGTCGATTTATAAAATTGCTGACATATTCCACTGAACTACCAACAAGTGAGCGTTCCGTGTATAGGATGTGGCGCGTACAGCATCATACGTTCGCCACCGAATCTGTGGACCTCAGGAAGGCTAAACGATGCAAAATGTTCATTTAGATGTCGGTAGAAACTGAACCAGATTGACCGCTGTTTTCTCAGAATCTGCCCTTGTACAATGTACATACGTTGCACATGTCCTCTAAGCAATTTGAGGCGTACCTAATACAGGGACAACTACGGGTCTTATGGATCTAATTCCTACCTCTGGCAGACAATTCCTTATCGATTGGCCCTGTACAATCTGATGGTGAAACGGTCGTGACCCCATGTTTTTCACGTCTCGGAAGAACTTGGTTTGAATAGTGGTGGTTAAAGAAAGGGAATACAGAGCTCTGTTTCAAATGGGGCGTTGGGGTAGCCTAGGTTAAAGCATTCGCTCGTCACGCCGAAGCATCGGGTTTGATCCCCACATGTGTGAAACCTATTTCTGATGTCTCCTGCTGTGATATTACTGGAATATTGTTAAATGCGGCGTGAAACTAAACTTACAAACTCTGTTTTAAATGACTTGCAAAGACACAAAAACAGCAGGACCGTCAAGGCGACCTATGGTGAGGTTGCGACTGACCGAGTTTATCCTTGGCATTTTCTCACACAAAGTGTATGAATGATGTTTTCGAGCAGTCTAATATATAATGTTGCATAAACCTACAAAATATAAAAAAACAAGACGTGAATGTGATCGTTTGATAAAAGAAACTATGGTGCTTGTTTTGAATTTATATTTGTGGCAATTTGAAATGGTTTACAATTTATATGTATGTTGATAATTCAGACACGTTGCATGTTCAAGGGAACGCGGACGTCAAAGCATCTTTAGTTAAGGAACGGTAAACGTACTTGACTTGGGTAAAAACAGAACACTAGTTAGCTTTCCTAATTTCATTTTTACATCCATTTCATACACATGTTCTTCACACAAACGGCACAAAATTCAAATAATTGCACCTCCATCTCAACGCAATAGTAATTATCGTATTTCACAAGGCCAAGGCGACACTACGTCCCAGGTTTGCTATGATAGATGACCATGAAGTGTAATGCCACTTGTTGAGAAAGGTCGGGAGAAACGCATCCACATTGACAACAATTTCATTGGAATTGTCGCAGAATTAGCGCCAATGGCAGGGAAGTCAAACTGCTATCCCAAGATTACCCAAATTTAGCCTCCGGGGGACATTAATAACAGTGGATTGCTAATTTCATGTGCACCAGGATGATAACTATTATTTGTTTCCAAGGATTACCAATGGTAAGCCAAGCATACGTGACAGAATTTGATAATGCAAATTGTTGAATGTACAAAATGCCTGTGTTCATTGTATAGACCACCATCATTCGCACTTCAAATCACGGACATGGGAAGTATGCTGCAGTTTTCCCAATTCCATAATAAGATTTAATATAAAAATATTGTAAGAAAGTCCTAAATTCAAGAACAATGGTTATATGGCATGACATGTCTGATCATAACGGTAAGGAGAAAATGCCGTAGGAGGCAGTGTTGTTTTCATATGAGATGTTAACACGTTTCTTGTCTTCCTGAAGTATGGACTAAAGCGATTTAATGTCAAGTTTACATTGTTTTTACTTTCAACCATTCTTCTACATGTTGGCTACGAATAATTGGTTTCGAACGTTAGACCACTTCACCAAACACTTGGCGATTGGGGTAAGCACTGGCTTTTATTGGCAAGTAGTAGGTAACATTCAAGTTTGATTTCGTGACAAGGAAATGTTTCTGCAACTATTACCATAACCTAAATCAGAAAACGAATTCTGTAACAACATGTCTGAATCAAAAGTGAAAGCTGTCAGAGCTAGTCATTTGTATCAACTTACAGGTCAAAGAGTATCAAAAAGCATTTAAAGCACATTTAGTGCGTGTTACATATGTTAGCACGATTTACATTTTATTGTAAAATCTACTGCAAGTCTCAGAGGTTTACATGTATGAGACGTATGGGGTTGGGCGCTGACAAACCTGGAAACATATTCGCTGTGAATCCGGTTTGGGTGATTATGGTACCCTAGCTTTGTGTTTTGGCAGCATGGTTTGGTTATTTGTTTGTTGTTTAACGCCTCTCTCAGCATTATTTCAGTTATATCCCATTGGTCTGTTCATATTCGGCCGGAAACTCTAGAGATGCACATCACACTGAGATATGAGGATATGCATCAGTCAAACCAGAGAGTCTGACCACGTTTTGAAACACACTCTTTCGTAAAGCTCAAGGTTTGTCTTCAAGTGTAAACTAAATGTTCGTCAGCAGTTGATCAAATCGCTCTGGTAAGATTACATTGAAGACGCCATGATCGATTTTGTATAACAAGATGAAAATCAAACAGTTACAAATACAGTTTGAATCGAATACAATCATTGCAGTGATGGTTATCATGGTTTGAAGACTTAGGTTAGTCTTTGTTAAGGCGTGGGAGTTACGATCCCTTCAGTGCTTACATTGCTTTGAACATCGGCTCCATAACCCTCAATGTTTGAATTAACGTAACACTATAGTTTTCAACTTTTCAACGAGTGGCTTTTATCATGAGTTCATATTCCTTTTCTTAACTTTCTGTCACAAGACCCCATTATTAATACTGACATACAATCTTTATTAAGATCATATTTTACCCTCTAAAACGTCCTTCGAATAATTCAATAACATGCGATAAAGGGAGGGCAATGAAGCAATCGGTTTCTTTCATGAACTCAAGTAATCTGGACTTGCCAAATATTACTTCGTTGACTGTATTGGATTAATTTGTTTCAGGTTCTGTTTTCTTGACTCCACTTTAATCTGAGGCAACCGTCGTCACGTTAAGGCCAAGGTCACAAATCAACTGTCCCTAAGCAAAACGACTGTCCATCAGAAGGAAATATAATATCGTATAATTTCCGGAAGATGGTGAGTGTCATGCAAGTGTTATCATAGATTTCCTACTCTTGCGCTCAAACCAGGAACATATACAGCGTAAGCCCATACAGAAAACAACTAAAGTTTTATATGCAAGCTGAGCAAGTTGACAATGCATTTTCGCACGCCATTTTAGACAGAAGCCAGACGAATTCGAAATAATGGTTCCTTATTCACCGGATAATAGTACAATGCCTTTTCAAAGAAGGCATATTGTTTGTCCGTCACATGTGGAGTTTGCCTTAACAATGTAAGCATACATCCAGTAACAGTGTGGACACTCATTAGCTTTTAGATGATGACATCATGTTAGGTAAATTGAAGTATAACTCTCTTTAGAGTATGTAAAGTACATCGCATGTTGTACACTGACATTTTGGAGAAGGGCTTGCTTTGTGGGCAAGGTACTGGCTCACAACGTTGGGTTATATTTAAACAATGCTATAAAAATATGAAGCATGAAACCATACTTGCGAATTCCAATGCATGAGGGACCTGTCATATTTATAAGGTATTAAAGATCACACAAACCAATGTCACAAGGACAAAGTACCGTAATCTTTCTCAACTGAAAGTTAGTTGCGTGTGAATTAGGTACAGCGTGGCTCATGTTCAAGTCTGATGTCGCAAAATGTTAAAACAACATTTTAACTACGTTTTTTGTAGATCTGACGCACTCCGTATTTTACAGAAAGCTGTCTTAACGGTATGATGTCATTCGTAAAAAGTGTATAATGTAATGTTTCTGTAGAGACTTTCAATGAACATTTATGCATTCGCATGTCGAGGCATTCACCTCGAAGGATTACAAATGATGTTTTTTTGAAAATGTATTCTTCAAGAAAACAACATAACAATCTGATAATGAAGAAACATCTAATTTATTCCTCATTATTCCTTAGAAGAATCAGAATGTTTGAAGTATCGCAATATTGTGATTATGATTAATTTCAAACATGAAACAAATCTTTTTCAGAGGAAGAATTTTTCTTTTAAAAGAGGAATATTAAGTACTTCCAGTTGAAAGAAGATATGATTACCATAAATTACTATCCCTGACACATTTTAATTTTTTATAGTCACAGCTTGGCATGTTATGAAATGGGATAGGATTCATGTATATTTTAACATGTAAGCCATCGTTACATAAAGTTTTAACTCAATAAAGAATATCACTGCATTGTCAGTGAGTACATGCATATTTATCATAACTGATAGCTGATAAGTAATGTTAGATAATTAAAAGCTACAGACATTCAATTTGTGATGATAATATTTGTCTCTCGCATACCTTTTGCATCTATTTCACTGTAAAACAGGCTCATTCCCGCTCATTTGTGTGGCAGTTATAAAAAAGCAAAATAATAATGCGTTTGTAATCTCTGTGTAAAACACCTTTAACATTTGAACCGTACCCGTTGACTGTGGTATCAAAAGGAAATAGAATGCTGCTGACTTTGATATGAATCGGCCAATTAGTTTACGATGCATGAAAAATAACTAGTACTGACACGACTCTTCGTTTTTTCACATTATGCATTTCAAAACAGGTCGAAAATGACATTTGTGCATTCTAATGTCCAATGTATAAATATATATGTTTAGAATTTCACACATTTATATGATTTTTTCTCCATTCCTGAATTATAAGTGAGAGAGATCTCAATGAACTGGAGCAGAGTGCTTGGAAAAACTGGTATCAAAGGTCTTTAAATTGTGAAAGAGTTCTGTGACAAGAAACGTGTCAGCTGAAGGTATTACGAAGGACAATATTGAGGGGATCAACTGAACTGATTGATGCGTGACAGTTAGGACTTTATGATGTATTCCCTCCCAGAAAACACGTTACAACGCAATCTCGACACAGCTTGCCATTGTGCATTAATTATGTAAATTATACGGGATGGTTTTGACCGATATAAGTGACACTGACTGCTAAATGCAAATTTCGAATTTGATTCCCGATCTCTTCAACAACCCAGAGTGCCACCATCTCATCATTAGTTACCTATTAGAACAACAGCTGTGATCATACCATTTACCAATATAACATGCATCGGGAGATATGTTTTGATGAATCCCACTGGGCCTGAATTTCCAAACAGAAATCTATTTTAGAATCTTGAACACTTATGTTTTATAACAGACACAGCATAGACCCAAAGGACTGTTACATATTGAGTACATTTTCTTTCAGAGAATTAGCGCCGATAAATTTCAGGAGAATTCACATGTTGTGTTTCTCTCTTTCAAGTATACTCGCAGGATGTAAATCTAGAATGCTGGTTTACATAATTGTGTTGAGTCCCATTCGTTGCTGTAATCTGTGTTGTACTTGGGATTTAACTTTCTCAGTAAAGGACCCATTGTATTACGTTTTTTCCGGGATTCGAGCCCACAGTCTCAGAGTCAGGCACCTAATCGCCAGCACACAAGGTCGGTCAACCGCCTAAACCGTTTAGCTACCGAGGTTTCCACTTCCACCATTGCGTATTCATAGACATTATTATTGAAAGAGTCCTTCGTTTTCAATCTAACAAAGAACCTGGCAATCACACCAAGGAAATCGGGAAGTCTGACGATCCAATTATCGTTTGAACAGTAAATGCACAATGTAATTTTACTTTTATGGTCCTTCAGCTTCGACCATTGTTATAAACCATTTTTTAAATAGGTTTTGATTTTTGGGATTTTGTTTACACATCTTTAATTATAGTACCACTGTGATAACCGTATCAGCATCATGCACAGTAAACGGAACTAAAGAGTATATTCTGTCAAATGTTGCATATGACAGTGTGTGAGTGAGTTAAAAATTTAAGTCACATCTGCAATATTTCAGCCATATCGTGACGAAATCAAGTTATAGTTATATAATAATTAAAAGTAAATTATAAACATCTGTCAGCGAAGGACAGTAACACAAGTAGATTATCACAGATATAAATTTAAAACAAGTAATTAAATCTAAAACAGTTTAACTATTGAAGACGATACAATATAAAAACAGACTGTAGATCGCTAACAACTGTAGGGTGATCATCATACTAGGGACTATTGCATATGAAAGTATTGTTTAGCGTAGTAATGGCAAAAGGTTCAGGTGATTTTCAGGTGTATTCGAAATAAGAAAATAAAGAAAGCATCCCTCTGTGCATGAAATAACTTATCAAAATGATTATATCAGATTATGAAATACACACTCGTTCTGTTTTGCGAAAACAAATACAAGTAGAAATTATGTGAAAAGCGTATGGAATATTCCCGGCATGTGCGTATTCAATTCGCGATAAGACATCAATAAGCCTATAGAAGTGTTACCGATTCAAGGGCGACATTGACGGCACTATCACTGTACGTGTCACTTTAATGATTTATTGGAAATCGCCTGAAGCGAATTCTCTATTATAACAGTGTTTGTTTCCTGCCTGTGAACAGGAGCCTGCTATAAAACATGGAGATACCCTATGATACACCTTTCACCCAGCAATGAATAATTCCAACAGATTTTTATTCACGTAAAATGTCGTAACGACAGATTTAAATTTCTTTGAACACCATCCGTAGGGCAGTCCCGCAAATGTTGATTTCACAGTCCCGTAAAAAAAAGGCAACACATAATAATTCTCGATTTTCATCTCGGACCGAGCCCAAATAACGCTCGTTTTTTTTAGTGCTCAATTCAAATCGGTTTTAAGAGTTGTTTTCCATTAGACAGACTGACTGAGTTTAGTTTTACGCCGCTTTTAGCAATATTCCAGCAATATCACGGCGGGGGACACCAGAAATGGGCTTAACACATTGTGCCCATGTGGGAAATCGAACCCGGGTCTTCGGCGTGACGAGCTTTAACCACTAGGCTGCCCCACCGCCCCTTCCATTAGAAAGTTGCATCCTTTGATGTTCCGTGTGTTGATGATCAGTCATTAAATCGTTCGTGTGATGTTTTTTTCATTCTAGTTTTTGTTTGTTATTGTATTCTGTTGTTTGTAGTTTGTTTTGTGATTTGTTTTTGTTTTTATTATATTTAATCCCAGCTTGTCAAGTCTATGAGGGTTGCACACTTTCAAAGGCGTTTTTTTTGTATTTTTTGTTTTGTTTTGTTTTGAGTTGTTTTTTGTTTGTTTGTTTTGTTGTTGTTGTTGTTGTTTTTGGGGGACTTGGCTTGTTTTTTTGGGAACGAGAGCAAAGGTCGTCCTGAAGATATACATTACACATATACGTCAAGAGAATATAAGCGGCAAAAACAAAACCCAAAATCAAACATGTTTTCAATAAAAAGAAATCTCCACAGGAGATGGAAGCAACAAAGACAGTTCATTTCATCAATTGGGTCTCGATTGACCACATACTTCACCGAGCGTACAAGGCAAAAGTATATAAATGGTCAGTAAAATCAGTGTTGACTACATATGATTTCAATTAGTATGTACTTGGTCCTTCTCTAAGACATAAATTAAAAAAAACAACAACAACGTTTTCCTTGTGATATCATACTCGTGCAAGAAACTAAATGAACAATAAATTCAGTTTTCATCTTATAACTTCATAAAGGGGAATCATAAAATTATATTATGGTGACATGTGTCGCCAATGTGACCAGCGATGTGCTCTTGATAATGCTGTTCACTATTTCAGGTGTAGACCGAATAAATCTACACATTCTGTCGGTCAGGATTCTCCTGTCCATTATTCCTGCAACATGTTGTTCAGTTGTCGCGTATGTTGGCGTTGACATACACGTCTATCGACCTCACCCCACATGTACTTCAGAAGTTTGAGCTATAAAGGAAGTCATCAGTGACACGAGCTGCGTGTGGTGTAGCCATTTCATACTGAAAATACTTCCTCTGTCTTTTGATGATCGGAAGAAGTTGACGTTCAAGAAAATGGTCAATTTATAAAATTGCTGACATATTCCACTGAACTACCACCAAGTCAGATTTCCCTGTGTAGGGTGTGGCGCCTATAGCATCACACTTCAGCCACCGAATCTATGGATCTCAGGAACGCAGCACGGTGCAAAATGTTCATTAAGACGTCGGTAGAAACACGTCATCTATCTTGGTGTTGGAGAAGAAACTGAATCAGACTGACCACTTGTTTCTCAGAATCTGCCCTTGTACAGTGTTGCCTCATG
Source organism: Haliotis rubra (assembly GCF_003918875.1). Classification (NCBI taxonomy): domain Eukaryota; kingdom Metazoa; phylum Mollusca; class Gastropoda; order Lepetellida; family Haliotidae; genus Haliotis; species Haliotis rubra. The sequence goes on from NW_025767634.1 coordinate 2,204,734, forward strand.
ACGTACGTTGCACATGCCGTCTTAAAAATTTGAGGCGTACCAAATACAGGGATAACTACGGGTCTTATTGATCTAATTCCTGCCTCTGGCTGACGATTCCTTATTGATTAGGTCCTGTACAAACTGGTGGTGCAGGGGCCATGACCCTGTGTCTATCACGTCTCTTAAGATCTTGGTTTGAATAGAGTTGGTTCAACAATATGCAGAGCTCTGTTTCAAGTGGGGCAGTGGGGTAGCCTAGTAGTTAAAGCGTTTGCTCGTCATGTCAAAGCCACGCGTTTGATTCCCCACATGTGTCAAGCCCATGTCTGGTGTCTCCCGCTGTGAAACTACTGGAATAATGTTAAAAGCGGCGTAAAACTAAACTTACACACTCTGTTTTAAATAACTTGCATAGACACCAGGGCAGCAGGACCTTCATGGCGACCTAAGGTGATGACGTGTATGAATGACGTTTTCGAGCAGTCTAATAAAGAATGCTGCATAAACCTACAAAATATTTTTAAAAAAAGACTTGACCGTGATCGTTTGATAAAAAAACAAACTATTGTGCTTGTATAGAATTTACATTTTTGGCAATTTGAAAAGGATCAAAATATAAATGTATGTTAATATTCCAGACACGTTGCATGTTCAAGAGAACGCAGACGTCAAGACAACTTCAGTTGAGGAACGGTTTTACTGTCAAACGTACATGACGTGGGTGAAAACAGAACACCAGTTAGCTTTCCAGTGTCATTTTACATCCATAAACGGCACAAAATTCAAATTATTGCAGCTCCACCTCAAAGCAATAGCAATTATCGTATTTCGCAAGGATACGGCGACACTTCGTCCCAGGTTTCCTATGATAGATGACCTTGAAGTGTAATGTCACTTGTTGAGAAAGCTCGGGAGGAACGCATCCACATGGACAACAATTTCATTGGAATTGTCGCGGAATTAGCGCCAATGGCAGGGAAGTAAAACTGCTATCCCAAGATTACAACCCAAATTTAGCCTCCGCACTAACAGTGGATTGTCAATTTTATGTGCACCAGGATGGTAAATATGCTTTGTTTCCAAGGATTACCAATGGTAAGCCAAGCATACGTGTCAAATTTTGAACACTTCAAACTTGCAAACTGTTGAATGTACAAAACATCTGTGTTCATTGTATATAACGCCATCATTCGCACTTCAAATCACGGATATGGGAAATATGCTGCAGTTTTCCCACTTTCATATTAGGGTTTAATATAGAGACATTGCAAGAAAGCCCTAACTTCCCGAACAATTCATATATAAAAGACATTTCTGGTCATAACGGTAAGGAGAAAATGCCATAGGAGGAAGTGTTATTTGCAAAGGAGATGTTAACGCGTTTCTTGTCTTCCTGAAGTATGGACTAAAGCGATTTTATGTGAGGTTTACATTTGTTTTACTTTTGACATACCTTCAAGCATTCTTCTACATGTCGGCAATGGATAATTGGTTTCGAACGTTAGACCACTTCGCCAGACACTTGGCGATTGGGGTAAGCACTGGCTTTTATTGGTATGTAGTAGGTTGTTAACATACCAGTTTGATTTCGTACCAAGTAAATGTTTGCATTCTGCAACTATTGTCATAAGCTCAATTACAAAACGAATCCTGTAACAACATGTCAGAATCAACAACTGTCAGAGCTAGTTATTTGTATCAACTTACAGGTCAAAGAATATCAAAACAACATTTAAAGCACATTTAGCGCGTGTTGCATGTGTTAGCACGATTTACATTTTATTGTAGAATACACTGCAGGTCTCAGACGTTTACCCTTTATGTGAAACGTTATGAGGTAGGGCGCTGACAAACCTGAAAACATATTCGCTGTGAATCCGGTTTGGGTGAATATGGTACCCTAGCTTTGTGTTTTGGTAGCATTGTTTGGTTATTTGTTCTTTAACGTCTCTCTTAGCATTATTTCAGTTATATCCCATTGGTCTGTTTATATTCGGCCGGAGACCCTAGAGATTCACTGAGATGTGATGTGATATGTATCAGTCAAACCAGAGAGTCTGACCACGTTTTGATACACACTCTTTCGTAAAGCTCAAGGTTTGTCTTCAAGTGTAAACTAAATGTTCGTCAGCAGTTGATCAAATCGCTCTGGTAAGATTACATTGTAGACGCCATGATCGATTTTGTATGACAAGATGAAAATCAAACAGTTACAAATACAGTTTGAATCGAATACAATCATTGCACTGACATGGGTGCCGTCCCCAACCTTATCATGGTTTGAAGACTTAGGTTAGTCTATGTTAAGGTGTGGGAGTTACGATCCCTTCAGTGCTTACATTGCTTTGAACATCGGCTCCATAACCCTCAATGTTTGAATTAATGTAACACTAGTTTTCACATTTTCAACGAGGGGCTTTTATCATGAGTTCATATTCCTTTTCTTAACTTTCTGTCACAAGACCCCATTATTAATACTGACATACAATCTTTATTAAGATCATATTTTACCCTCTAAAATGTCGTTCAATTAATTCAATAAAATGCGATAAAGGGAGGGCAATGAAGCAATCGGTTTTTTCCATGAACTCAAGTAATCTGGACTTGCCAAATATTACTTCGGTGACTGTATTGGATTAATTTGTTTCCGGTTCTGTTTCCTTGACTCCACTTTAATCTGAGGCAACCGTCGTCACGTTAAGGTTGAGGCCACAAAACAATTGTCCCTGAGCAAAACGACTGTCCATCAGAAGGAAATATAATATCGTATAATTTCCAAACGATGGGGTATTGAGTGTCATGCAAGTGTTATCACAGATTTCCTACTCAGGAACATATACAGCGTAAGCCCATACAGAAGACAACTAAAGTTTTATGTACAAGCTGAGGATGTTGACAATGCATTTTTGCATGCAATTGTAGACAGGAGCCATACGAATTCGAAATAATGGTTCCTTATTCACCGGATAATAGTACAGTGCCTTTTCAAGTGTGGACACTCATTAGCTTTTAGATGATGACATCATGTTAGGTAAATTGACGTACAACTCTCTTCAGAGTATGTAAAGTACATCGCAAGTTGTACACTGACATTTGGGAGAAGGGCTTGCTTTGTGGGCAAGGTACTGGCTCACAACGTTGGGTTATATTTAAACAATGCTATAAAAATATGAAGCATGTAACCATACTTGCGAATTCCAATGCATGAGGGACCTGTCATACTTATAAGGTATTAAAGATCACACAAACCAATGTCACAAGGACAAAGTACCGTAATCCTTCTCAACTGAAAGTTACTTACGTGTCCAAATAACTTTGTTCAGGTGTCTTTCATATACACTTGTGAATTAGGTACAGCGTGGCTCATGTTTAAGTCTGATGTTGCAAAATGTTAAAACAACATTTTAACTAAGTTTTTGTAGATCTGACGACTCCGTATTTTACAGAAAGCTGTCTTAACGGTATGATGTCATTCGTAAAAAGTGTATAATGTAATGTTTCTGTAGAGACTTTCAAATGAGTGAACATTTATACATTCCTATGTCGAGGCATTTACCTCGGAGGATTACAAATGTTTTTTTTTCATGAAAATGAAGAAACATCTATTTTATTTCTCATTAATCCTTAGAAGAATCAGAATGTTTGAAATATCGCAATATTGTGATTATGATTAACTTCAAACATGAAAGAATTATCTTTAAGAGGAAGAAGTTTTCTTTCAAAAGAGGAATAATAAGTACTTGAAGTTGAAAGAAGATAGGATTACCATAAATTACTATGACTTCCATAAACCTCCTTGGCACATTTAGTTTTTTTAGTCACAGCTTGGCATGTTTTGTAATGGGATGGGATTAATGTATATTTAAATATGTATACCATCGTTACATAAAGTTTTAGCTCATTAAAACATATCACTGCTTGGTCTGTGAGTACATGCATATTTATCATAACTGATAGCTGATAAGTAATGTTAGATAAAGCTATAGACATTCAATTTGTCATAGAATTTATCTCTCTCATACGTTATGCATCTATTTCACTGTAAAACAGATTCATCCCTGCTCATTTGTGTGGCAGTTATAACAAAAGCAACAGAATGTTGCGTTTGTATTCTCTGTGTAAAACATCTTTAACATTTGAACCGTACCTGCTGACTGTGATAAGAAACGGCGACTTAGTTTATGGCGCATGAAGAATAACTAGTATTGACACGACTCTTCGGTTTTTTTCAAATTATGCTTGTCATTTTGCATTCTAATGTCCAATGTATAAATATATACGCTTATAGTTTCACACATTTCTATGATTCTTTCTCCATTGCTAAATTATGAACTCTGATAAACGACAGGTTTATATGAGGTGAAGTGAGAGAAATCTCAGTAAACTGGAGCAGAGTACTTGGAAAAACTTGCATCGAAGGGCTTTAAATTGTGAAAGAAAGAACGTGTCAGCTGAAGGTATTACGAAGGACATTTCGGTGCTCAATACCGAGAGCTTGACAATATCGAAGGGATCAACTGAACTGATTGATGCGTGACAGTTAGGACTTTATGCTGTATTCCCTCCTAGAAAACACGTTACAATGCTTGACATTGCACATTAATTATGTAAACTTTACTGGATGCCGTGTTTGATGTATGTTCACATGTTCACGAATAGATGATGAATTACCGAATGTAACTTACTAAATAGTTAGTGCGCCTATGATGTGTATACACCACGGGTATACTTAATGCGCGAGGGTGGGTGTTGTTGTTGCGCTCATCGTGCCGAAATAATGACCCAGTATTCCTCCAACAGCAATACATACATGGCATGCCACTGCCAAAACTCAGTTCTGACCTTTCCGTAACTAAGATGCCATTGGCAGACATGTACGTCACGTAAGATTCCTCCCACCAATCTCAGTAAACGCGCTGTTGATCTCTTTGATAAGCAAAACACGTGTCAAGATGACATTGTGTAATTCATCAGAAGGATGCGTTTAAGAATCCGTGCATGTCTGGCTAACAAAGGTGGTTTTCACCCATAAAAGTGACTGCAAAATGCAAATTTCGAATCTGATCCAAGACGGTGTCGTCCAAACGGTGGCCAAGTGGCCTCGGTATCCCAACAACGTGTGTAGTGTAGGAAAGTGTTATTTCAGGTGTACAACATTGACCTACTGGTCAAAGTTGTGTGAAACCCAACTCACTTCTCGTGCAGAAAACCAGTAGTGATTTTAGATCTTGTTTCACTTTCATTACTCTTGGCCACATGATGTGAGAAAATATGACTGCATGATCAAGTATTTACATCGTGAATGTCAAAATATTTCTGCCATGTTCATGAAAAGTTTTAAAATATCACATTCTGGTACATCAATACTCTGTGACATAAGCACTATATGGCTGAAATATTGCCGATGTGACGTTAAATATTAACTCACTCACTCACTCTGTGACATAAGGGGGTACTGGATTTCCGAACAGTAATCTATTTTAAAATCTTGAACACTTATAACAGACACAGCATACACCCAACGGACTGTTATTTTTCTTTCAGAGAATTAAGCGCTGATAAATTTTACGAGACATCAGATGTTGTTGTTTTTCTCTTTCAAGTATACTCGAAGGATTTAGAATGCTGGTTTACATAACTGTGTTGAGTCACATTCGGGATTCGAACCCACACCCTCAGTGACAGGCACCTTATCGCCAGCACACAAGGTCAGCTGCCTAACCGGCTTCTGACGATGCAATTATCGTTTGAACAGTAAATGGAAACATTCATAAAATATGTTGTGCTCATGCTAATATTGGAAATCAATTCATTGTACTTTCAATTGCAAAAGTCTTCAGCTCATCTGTAATTGAATCTAAAAGCATTCAATCAAAGCCAAGTGTCTATCTATGTCTTCCATGGCTGCGTGTCTCTTACATATCTCAGGATAAGTCAGTTGCTAAGGTCATTAATTACTGCCAAAACAGAACAAGGAAACGCGTCATAGGTATATTTTTGCCCACTAACTCGCAGAAAAACAGATATTAGGACGCGTTCTTCCTTTAACACAATAATGTACCATATTGTTCTCAAAACAGTTGTCAGACGAAATCATATTTGATTGGCTAGTGACAGATATTTTGTTGGTTTTCCTTTACGTTTCTACAAATATGGTTTACATTTTGCTATCCTGGGGACCTACGTCACTTATAACTTTCCTTTTGCATTGAAATACTGATCATGTGAACACTTAGCTTGCGTTTGCATGCGTCTACTACCGTTGCCATACATGGGTAGAATATTTACGCAACATACAAAGGTTGGTATGTACGTACATGTATACTCTTTGCGAAGAGATTATCACATGTTCTTTTAGAGCTGATATTTGTAACGCCAGATAATTGCAAAAAGTAATATATTGCTTGATAATGGCAAGGAATGACTAATTTCCACACTAGAGTTTCCTGCCTTTGGGGCTTATGGCAGTAGAATCTGGTGTTTTGTTGTCTAGGGACGAACCAGTCAGTATTGATGAAGTATTCTCACTCAGGATAACAAGGAATGTTGATCTAACTGACGATGCAAGTGTGACAGTGTTAAGTGGTGTTGGCATTGAGAGTAAAAATTACAAATTAGTGAAAATGAAATGATGACAATGGAAGTAATGCAGTTATGCCGTTCGTGTTCTCTAGTGCTTCATGTCATCATGGGCAGGACATTCGTTTGATAACATAGTGTATTTCCACACTAATTGGAGCTTTTATTGTTTTAAACTCAATGCATGTGTAAAATAGACTGATTTATTTAATAATAGATTGAAGCCCATAACAGAAAGGTGCAGAGAGATTAATCTGGCGAAAGGGCCATCCTTATCGTTACCGAGAGTATTGTTTCGAAAAGCTGATGATAGCGTTATCTGGCATCACAAGGAAAAATATATCAGACCTGTTTCACGTTTGTGCACACTGGAAGTTCCAGAGATCGGTGCGATGATAACTGGGTTTAAGAATAAAGCATGAAATATATGTTTAAATCTTTTTTCTCTGGAAATGCACAATGTCATTTTACTTTTAGGGTCCTTCAGCTTCGAGCATTGTTACCAACCATTCTTTAAATAGAACTGGAGATTTTGATTTTGGGGATTTTGTTTAAACGACATTAATTATAGTACCACTGTGACAGCCGTATAAGCCTCATGCACAGTAAACGGAAATAAAGAGTTTGTTCTTTCAAATGTTATTGCATATGATAGAAAGTTTTGTTTAGAGTGGTAAGGGAGAAAGTTTCGGGTGATTTCAGGTGTATTCGAAATAAGAAAATAAAGAATGTATCCCTTATGTATCACTTATCAAAATGATGATATCAGATTATGAAGTACACACTCGTTCTGTTTCGCGAACACAAATACAAGTAGAAATTATGTGAAAAGCGTATGGAATATTCCCGGCATGTGCGTATTCAATTCGCGATAAGACATCAATAAGCCTATAGAAGTGTTACCGATTCCAGGGCGACATTGACGGCACTATCACTGTACGTGTCACTTTAATGATTTATTGGAAATCGCCTGAAGCGAATTTTCGATTATAACAGTGTTTGTTTCTTGCCTGTGAACAGAAGCCCGCTATAAAACATGGAGATACCCTATGATACACCTTTCACCCAGCAATAAATAATTCCGACAGATTTTTACTCACGTAAAATGTCGTAACGACAGATTTAAATTTCTTTGAACACCATCCGTAGAGCAGTCCCGTAAATGTTGATATGATGATGAAAGAAATTTAAGGCAACACATAATAATTCTCGATTTTCATCTCGGACCGAGGCCAAATAACGCTGGGTTTATTTAATGCTCAATTCGAATCGGTTTTCAGAGTTGTTTCCCATGAGAAATTTGCATTTCTTTGATGTTCCCCGTGTTGATGATCAGTCATTAAATCGTTCGTGTTTTGCTTTTTTTATTCTTTTTTTGTGTGTGTGTTTGTTTTTGTATTCTGTTATTTGTCTACTTTTTTGTTGTGTTTTGGTTTTGTTTGTGTTATGTTTAATCACAGGTGTCAAGGCTATGAGGGGTTGCAAACTTTCAACAGGCGTTTATTGGTAAAATTGGGAATTGAGGATGGAGGAACTAGGAAAGAAAAAAAAAGTCGTACTGAAGATATATATTATACAGACACGTCATGAGAATATAAGGGGCAAAAACAAAACCCAAAATCAAACATGTTTTCAATAAATATATTCACTATATTCTCTAAGCCACCAAATTAAAACAAAAACAACGTTTTCCTTGTGATATCATACTCGTGCAGGGCACCCATGAAGGGCCACCTCCTCGTGGTGGGTGCTGGGTAACGCTAAGCGCCCTTCAAACCCCCGTTGTGGACCCGGGGGGATATTAGGTCCACCAACCTGTTTGCCGTGGGTTGCGCCCCTGTGTCGGTGGAGGACGGGATTCTGGTGGTTGAGGGCATTGGCTCCAGGAACAGCGTTCCTTTGCCCAATACACCACTTCGACCCTTACTTCACCTAGACGGGTGGTTGAACTGGCCCGGTTCAATCAATCGGCTGGTCACGCCAAGCCCTGTGCATGGCGAATATTTTTGCACATTTAAATTATAAATTGGTCTTGGTTATTTTGGTCTATTGTATATAAAGTATTGCTTACTTTCAACTGCCTAGAGTCCTATGCCAGAAGGCGGTGGCTCATGGGCCAATCTGGTAATGTTGACCTCCACATTCAATATGTGTCCAGTTACTTGTCATGGGCAGAACCACCCTGGCATTTGATTTGGTACACAAATATTGCTATATGTGTCATATTTGCTGGCGTATAACATCCCTGTATCCCTGGTGTCGGCATCTTGGAGATCCGGTGCTATTTGACATCGTCCTTGTTGACACTCCATGGTGGGTGGGGAGCAGGGATGCTGAATTATTTCGTTCTCATTATGGCATCCCCACAAACTGGTTCATCTCGTTATGAAAAAAAGAGGCGTCTGGTTGAAATAGATCGTCCGGCTGAAACTGTTTCTGTAAACTTGGATTCCTGGGCTCGATTTCTTGTGATCGAGTCTAAGGACTTTTTACCCATCAAACTTAATCCCTTCGCAATTTCGAAAGCTATCTCTGGAATCTGTGGAGAGGTAAAGAACGTTACCCGTCTCCGTAGTGGCTCGCTTCTGGTGGAGTGTGCACGGAGACAGCAATCTCTCAATCTGCTGTCGGTCACGACCTTTGCGAATATCGAGGTTGCTGTGTCTGTGCACAGAACGTTGAACTCTTGCCGCGGTATCATTCGAGACCGAGCTCGTTGTCTCTGTGATATGTCAGAGGAGGATATAGCTCTAGAACTTGAGGAACAAGGAGTTACAGCGGTGAAACGTTTCACCTTCAAGAAAGATGGTAATATCACTCAAACTAATACCTATCTCTTGACTTTTTCGCGATCTTCCCTTCCACAGTCAATAAAAGCAGGTTATGTTAACATCGGGGTGGATGTGTATGTCCCCAATCCACTCCGGTGTTACAAGTGTCAGCATTTCGGTCATGGGTCTCACTCGTGTCGAAACTCTGTGGTGTGTCACCGCTGTGGTGACAATCATGAGAGTTCAGATTGCGTGAATGATTACAAATGCGCAAACTGTGAAGGCCCACATGCTGCTTCATCCAGGTCGTGCCCTGTTTATCAAAGGGAATCAAAAATAATGAAAATCAAATGCGAAAAAAACATGTCCTACCTTGAAGCCAAAAAACTGTTTACAAGTCAGACTTCAACGCCATTGAATATCTCTTATTCTGCTGCAGTCGCCCGCACTGTAGCAACATCCTCTATTGCTTGTCAGACTGACGTGACTTGGGTCAAGTCAGAAAGACCTGTCTATTCAGCAAAAACAACTACTTCACCAGTCACTCAGTCTACTTCTGGGTCTCAGACTGGAATTCAGCCTGCGACATCAAAGACGTCTGCTTCACAGCCATCTACTTCTCAACCAGCTACTGACGAAATCAAAAAGAAAAAAGGAAAAAAAAACAACAGAAAACAAACACCTATTCTCTCTTCACCTTCCGAGGTTCCTCTTCAAAACCCATTTGAACCTCTGGACATGGAGGTTGCTCCGTCCTCACAGGACAGGCAGAGGGATAGCTCCTCCTCACATACCCGTGAACGATCGCCAATTGAGCCACCATGACTCAGTTGGCCAATATAATTCAGTGGAACTGTAGAGGACTTAAAAATAACTTTCATGAACTACAGTTACTAATTCAAGATTTTCGACCGTCAGCATTCTGTCTCCAAGAGACATATCTTAAAAATACAGATAATTTTGATTTACGGCAGTACAGTGATTACCACTCCTTCTCTCCTCCAGGAGATAGAGCAACAGGAGGTGCTTCAATTTTGGTGCGGCAGGGTGTCATACATAGCCCTGTCCAACTTAATACAAATCTTCAGACAGTTGCTGTCCGTTTAACCCTGCACATTGCATTGACCCTGTGCAGCTTGTATATTCCTCCTTCTTCAAATATTCGACAATCGGATCTTCAAAATCTCTATGATCAGCTTCGAAAGCCATGTGTTATCATGGGCGACCTGAACGGACACAACCCGCTTTGGGGAAGTGTCCATACTAATAATAAAGGCAAAATCCTTGAGGAATTCATTTCCGATAATAATTTATGCATTTTCAATGACGACTCAGCCACTTATTTACATCCAGCTACGGGAACATATTCGTCCCTGGATTTATCGCTAGCTGATTCCAACTTATTTAATGAATTTGAATGGATGGTCTGTGATGACCTATGTGGGAGTGATCACTTCCCCACCATTCTCAAAATCATCAACCCTGGTGATGATCCACCTGTATCAAGAAGGAACTTCGCCAGGGCTGATTGGTCATTATATAAGACTCTGTGTGTTGAACACTTGAAGCATGATCTTTTTAGGAACAGTGAAGAACCTATACAGTCGTTTTCGGCTATACTCAATCACATTGCTGACAAAACAATTCCAAAGTCCTCTACAGTTCCACATATTCGTAAACCATGGTTCAATAACGAATGTAAACAGGCCAGAAAATGTAGGAAGAAAGCCGAAAAATATTTTCGCAAACACCCTACTATCCATAATCTAGACAAAGTCAAAATTACTAATGCTAAGGCTAGACGTTCTTTTAAACAAAATAAGCGTCAGTCTTGGCGAAATTATATTTCTAAAATAAATTCGCGTACACCTGTGTCAAAGGTATGGAACATGATCCAAAGAATAAAGGGCAAAGGTTCCAAATCTACTGTTCATCATTTGAAGGACGGTGATAATTTATTGACTAATAAACCTGCCATTGCAAATAAACTTGGTGAAACTCTTGCAAAGCATTCATCTTCATCAAATTATGTCCCTGAGTTCCAAAAGTATCAGAAACAACAGGAGAAGAAAAGAATAAATTTTAACTCTGACAATGGTGAAGATTATAACGAACTATTTTCGTTACATGAGCTCCATACCGCCCTTGAGCAAGCTCATGATACAGCAACAGGAGCTGATAATATTCACTATCAGCTCTTGAAACATTTACCTGAATCATGTTTGGAAATCCTTTTAGGAATTTTTGATCAAATATGGACTTCAGGGAATTTCCCAACTTCGTGGCGTAAGGCCATAGTAGTCCCTATACCAAAGCCTGGCCGGGATCATACTGATCCGTCTAACTACAGACCAATCTCTTTAACGAGTTGTGTCTGTAAAACCATGGAACGAATAGTAAATAATCGATTAACATGGTATCTTGAAACCAATAATCTCATAACAAATATTCAATGTGGTTTCAGGAAAAATCGTAGTACCATTGATCATTTGGTACGATTAGAATCCTTTGTCAAAAATGCAATAGTTAATAAACAACATGCAGTATCGCTATTCTTTGATCTCGAGAAAGCGTACGATACAACCTGGAAGCATGGCATTTTAAAGGATTTACATGATTTTGGTTTAAGGGGTCGTTTACCTCTTTTTATATCACAGTTTTTAACAGACAGACAATTTCAAGTCCGAGTGGGTTCAACCCTGTCTGACCATTACAATCAGGATCAGGGTGTCCCACAAGGCAGTATTTTGTCTGTCACTTTATTTAGCATTAAGATCAACTGTTTATCCAAGGTTTTAAACGATTCGATTGATGGATCACTTTTTGTGGATGATTTTAACATTTCTTGTCGCGGTAAGAATATGCATACTATTGAACGGCAACTGCAGTTGTGTTTAAATAAAATAAATAAATGGTGTCTTGAAAACGGCTTTAAATTTTCTAAATCAAAAACTAATTGCATACATTTCTGCCGTAACTATAAACCACATAAAGACCCGGAACTGTTTTTAAATGGCACTCCCATCAAGGTTGTAAAAGAGGCCAAGTTCTTAGGTCTCATTTTCGACTCCCATTTAACTTTTATTCCGCATATCAAATCTCTAAAAACTAAATGCCTGAAGGCACTCGATTTATTGAAAGTCGTGTCTAATTCAAGGTGGGGAGGGGATCAAGCTACGCTCCTACACCTTTACAGATCACTGGTCCGCTCGAAGCTTGATTATGGCTCCATCGTATATGGTGGAGCCTGCAAAAGCAACCTACAACTACTGGATTCTGTCCATCACCAAGGCCTAAGACTTTGTCTTGGGTCTTTTCGAACCTCTCCTGTTGACAGTCTTTATGTCGAGGCAGACGAACCTTCTCTTAACCAACGCCGTATAAAATTATCATTACAATACATTACAAAATTATATTCAAACGAATCTAATCCTGCATTTCACTGTGTCTTTAATCCTCTTTATGAGGATTTGTATAACAAAAAATCTTCTCTTGTTCCTCCTCTTGGGCTCAGAATTAAGCCATTTATTGCTGCTGCCGGCATTGAGCTGGAAAATATAGCTCCTTCCCGTCTTCTTTCTTCTCCTCCTTGGCAATTGGTTAGGCCACAAGTCGACCTAACACTCACTAAATTTAAAAAATCCGAAACTAATGACTTACTATATAAACAAGAATATAATCAATTAAAAAGTACATATAATACATATAAATCCTTATTTACAGATGGGTCCAAGGATGGTGGCGCGGTTGCTTGTGCCACTGTCATTGGGTCCAAAACAATCTCTTCCAGATTACCCAATGACAGTTCAATTTTCACAGCAGAAGCAAACGCAATACTAACAGCTCTTAAATATATAAATAGACACCCTAAATATAAACAATATATCATATTTTCTGACTCTCTTTCTTGCCTTCAGGCTATTAAAAATCTATCTTGTAAACATCCACTTTTAATAGAAATTATAGAATTATATAATGATCTTGCAACTGGCCAATACGACATCGTCCTCTGTTGGTTACCCAGCCACGTTGGCATTTCTGGGAATATAATGGCCGATTTTGCTGCCAAGGCAGCACTCAACAAATCTGTGACACCACTTCTGATCCCATACTCTGATTATAAAGCCAGCATTAGAACAAACATCCGCGATCTGATGCAAAAGAAGTGGGATGCCCAAGTAGGTATCAATAAATTACATGCAATCAAACCAACTATTGGTTACACTTACTTGGGTTGTCAGTCCAGATTTGAAGAGGTCATCATACGACGATGTCGTATTGGCCACACAAGATATACTCATGAGTACCTATTGAAAGGTGAGGATCCTCCGTTTTGTATCCCTTGTGATGAAAGAATCACGGTCAGGCATGTCCTGCTTGACTGTGTTGAATATTCCATCACAAGGGATAAGTATTTTAATGTCAAAACATTGAAGGATCTTTTTTATAATGTTAATTATCATTTAATAGTTGAATTTTTAAAAGAATTAGATTTGTTAACTGATTTGTAAATAGATAAATATTTTATTATTGGTAATTTAAATTAGTCACTGAGATTGTTAGTGGCTGTACCCTCAAAGGGGGTTGACGTAGCGTAAAATTATTGTCCTCCTGAGAGGGTACGTAAGTCCCAAAACTTTCAAAGTAAAATATAAATTATCACTTTTTAAACGTAGTATTTTTGTTATTTTAACTGTTGGCTAAATTTTCCTACAATCGCCAGCACCTGAAGGGATGGTGTAAATCCAGCTAGGATCCATGCAGGTAGCAAAAGTAATGTAAGTCCCCATGGCTCCTAGCATGGTGATCTACCTTCAGTTGGTGGCGATCTATAGCCCATGTATATATTGTGTTGTCCCCTATAGTTAAAATGTTTTAGATTCAATTACTAGTTTTACATGTATATCTGTGATACTCTAGTTGTTTTACTGTCCTTCGTCGGCAGGTGTTTTATAATATACATATATTTTATTTCAATATCAAATGTTCTCGTCACGATATGGCTGAAATATTGCCGATGTGACGTTAAATAATAACTCACTCACTCATACTCGTGCAAGAATCTAAATGAAACAATTAATTCAATTTTCATCTTTTAACGTCATAAAGTTGAATCACAAAATTATATCATGGTGAAATATGTCTCCAGTGCGACTAGCGATGTGTTTTCACGATCTGCAGGTGTAGACAGAATAAATCTACGCATTCTGTCTGTCGGGATTCTCCTTTCCACTGAGGCTGGTGGGGTACGTACTTTAGACGTTTGAGCTATAAAAGAAGTCAACAGTGACACGAGCTGCGTGTAGTGTAGCCATTTCATGCTGAAAATACTCCCTGTGTCTTTCTATAATCGGAGGAAATTGACGTTCAAGGAAATTGTCGATTTATAAAATTGCTGACATATTCCACCACTAACTACTACCAAGTAAGATGTTCGTGTGTGGGATGTAGCGCCTACCGCATCACACTTCCGCCACCAAATCTGTGCACCTCTGGAACGCAAAACGGTGCAAAATGTTCATTTAGACGTCGGTAGAAACATTGTTGTCTATCTTTGCGTTGGGGAAAGAAACTGAACCAGACTGACCTTTCTCAGAATCTGCCCTTGTACATGGCATACGTTGCACATGTCGTCTAAGCAATTTGAGGCGTACCAATACAGGGATAACTACAGGTCTCTTGGAACTAATTCTTACCTCTAGCAGACGATTCCTTATTGGTTGGTCCTATACAATCTGGTAGTGTAGGGACCGTGACCCTGTGTCTTTCACGTCTCGGATGATCTTCGTTTGAATAGTGTTGTTTCAAATGGGGCAGTGGGGTAGCCTAGTGGATAAAGATTTTGTTCGTCACGCTGAAGCCATGAATTTGATTCCCCACATGTGTGAAGCCCATTTCTTGTGTCTCCTGTTGTGATATTACTGGAATATTGTTAAAAGCAGCGTAAAACTAAACTTACACACTCTGTTTTGAATAACTTGCAAAGACAACATGACCTTCGATCAAGGCGATCTATGGTGATGTTGCGAGTGACCATGTTCAGTCTTGGCATTTTCTCACATCCCAAAACTCCACAAGTGTATGAATGGCGTTTTCGAGCAGTCTAATGAACAATGTTGCGTGCACCTACGAAGCATAAAAAACAAGACGTGACAGTGATCATTTAATAAAACAAAATTGTACTTGTATTGAATTTATATTTTTGGCAATTTGAAAAGGATCAAACTTTGAATTATGTTAATATTTCAGACATATTGCATGTTCAAGAGAACGCGGGAATCAACACATCTTCAGTTAGGGAACGGTTTTACTGCCAATCGTACTTGACGTGGGTGAAAACAGAACACCAGTTAGCGTTCCTTATGTCATTTACATCCATTTCACACACATGTTCTTCACATAAACGGCACAAAATTCACATTATTGCACCTCCATCTCAAAGCAATAGTAATTATCGTATTTCACAAAGACACGGCGACAATATGTCCAAGGTTTGCTGTGATAGATGACCTTGAAGTGTAATGCCACTTGTTGAGAAAGGTCAACAAATTCATTGGAATTGTCGCAGAATTAGCGCCAATGGCAGGGAAGTCAAACTGCTATCCCAAGATTTCAACCCAAATTTAACTTCCGGGAGACATTACTAACAGTGGATTGTCAATATCATGTGAACCAATGGTAAGCCAAGCATACGTGTCCAAGACTTCAAACTTGCAAACTGTTGAATGTACAAAACGTCTGTGTTCATTGTATAGACCGCCACCATTCGCACTTCAAATCACGGATATGGGAAATATGCTGCAGTTTTCCCACTTTCATATTAAGGTTTAATATAGAGACATTGTAAGAAAGCTTTTTTTTCCCGAACAATTCTTATATGGCAAGGCATGTCTAGTCACAACGGTAAGGGGGAAATCCCATAGGAGGAAATGTTATTTGCAAAGGAGATGTTAACGCGTTTCTTGTCTTCCTGAAGTATGGAATAAAGCGATTTTATGTGAGGTTTACATTTGTTTTACTTTTGACACACCTCAAGCATTCTTCTACATGTCGGGAATGGATAATTGGTTTCGAACGTTAGACCACTTCACCAAACACTTCAAGAGAAAATTGACGATTGGGGTAAACATTGGCTTTTATTGGCACTTGGCAGTTTGTTAAAATTCCAGTTTGATTTCGTGACAAGTAAATGTTTGTATTCTGCAACTAGTACCACAACCTCAATCAGAAAACGAATTCTGTAACAACATGTCTGAATCAAAAGTGAAAGCTGTCAGAGCCAGTTATTTGTATCAATGTACATGTACAGGTCAAAGAATATTAAAACAGCATTTAGGCGCATAAAGCATATTTGGCGCGTTACATGTATGACGGATTGATTTTATCGTACTTTGAGCATTATTTGCGCAACAAACATAAGTGAAGTGGCTCCCTAGTTTTAAGGATAATGCGTATCACTTCAGACCAACTTCTTTACATATACATTAATGTCACTGTACATTAAGCAACAATGACAATAATGATGAGATTTAGAGAATACTAAACGACCTTCCATGTAATACCATTTCGCTCGTTTAATTCCAAATTATTAAGTTGTTAAATAGAATTGGTATTTCACGGAAGCGAGTTTAGTATTCTGCTTATTACTGTCCAACATAAATTGATAGCAACTGCCTACAGTGTGATGACTCTCAGCTTTCCACGGGTTAAGCAAGGTTCTAATACCATTGTGACAGGTATTAGCATTGTGACGTCATAACTGTAAACCATCATGACGTCATACGTCTAGCGGTATTACACTAATATAATATTGCCGTACAAATATTACACCGTAGTATCTTCCACGAACGAGTAATTAATAGAGATTATAGCTAAAATACATGGAATTATAATGAAACGGCCCTCCTGTTATCAGAAATTTGCGGTCCGCTGCAAATGATATTGGACCGCTCAACCTTAACGACGGGCCACTATCAGTTCTGTTGTCAAGTGACGTCATAGTTCGACATTAGTGGCTTTCGACTGGCAGATATTCTGGGTCAAACAAGTCAAAGCAACCCAAATTCCCGCTTTAAATAGCGGTAATATTGGCTTTCTTGTTGGTGCTAACCTTAACAATTGCACTATTAAGACTGTTGATGGACCAAAACCGAACACTGTCATAGCTTGTCATGTTGCAGGCTATGGTCTTGTCAAAGGCCAAGGTCGAATATCGTCATTTTCTGTTGTGACGTCACTTGAATTGTTCGATGACGTAATTGCATTCGGGCAGTCAAGCCCGTAAGAAGTTGGTTTTGGGTAAACTTACAGTCAAATTCCTTCATTGTTTCCTTTTCTTTTCAACACAAATTCCATGTAGTTTAGCAATAATAACGGTAATGCTATTTTTGAGGGCATTATCATTTGCAGAAGCCCTCGGTCTTTATCAACTGCCCTCCTTCGTCGGGCAGTTAATGGAAGACCTCGGACTTCTGCAAATGATAATGCCCCTCAAAAATAGCATTACTGAAGTACTACTTATAATACTACACGAGGTCTCATTACATACGAATGCGACAAAATAGCGTATTTTTGTTAATATTTTGGTTTCAAACCGAAACCGGTTTCATAAAGAGGTTGCGGAAGAGTTTTGTACTGTAGTACAATATTTGCATGACGTCACACTGTAATGACGTCACTGCCTTGGTAACCGACGTCACGATGCATGTCAGTTGGCTTCGCCTCGTACAGCCTCATACAGTAAACTACTCCGTAGCACTCCGTTTCTTGGTTTACAGTTGCTTCATTCGGCTAACATCACTGGTGGAAACATTGCGTTTATGTTCTTCGCCGGATATAATGTCTCAGTTCGACTCACAATTAAACAGCGACACGGCAACGTTCGCAATATTTACATTCCCACAATGCATTTAAGTTGTAGAATGAATGAATTCGCGTGTTTGTTATGAATAAAAAAAATAGTTACGTCAGAATGTGACCTAATTGAGAGGTCATCGGTTATCCAATCAAATCGTTAGAATCTCAGGTGAAGTCTTTACGACACAGGTCAACGCGATACGACGCTCGTGTGACGTACGAGATTAGTATGCAACTACCCATACGTTGACCACGTGGGTAATAATTTTAATACAGAATGCTTAACGTTGAAGGAAAGCCCGAGGTGAGGCAGTTTTCAGATGGTGAACATATTGGGTAGGGCGCTGACAAACTGAAAACATATTCGCTGTGAATCCGGTTTGGGTAAATATGGTATCCCAGAATCATAATATTGCAATGACATCGATGCCGTTCCACAAAGCAACCTTATCTTAGGTCACTTCAGCCGTCAATCTTTGAATTAATGTAAATTCACAAGACCCCATCTGTTATACTGACATAAAATCGTTATAAAGAACACATTTTAACCCTCAAAGAAGCCCGTCGATTATTTAACTAAAATGCTATAAAGGGGAGCAATGAGAGTAATTTTGAGAAACTGTAGTAATCTGGACTTGCCAAACATTACTTCAGTGGCTGTATTGGATTAATTTGCTTCAGGCTATGTATGCTTCACTGCACTTTAATCTGAGGCAACCGTTGTCAAGTCAAGGTCAAGGAAACAAACAGTAGAAAATATAATGTCGTATAATTACCAGGATGGGGTGTTAAGGGATATTGAGTGCCATGTATGTGTTATCTTTGATTTCCTACTCATGTGCACAAACCAGGAACATATACAACGCACGCGCGTATATTAAACAACAAAAGTGTTATAAAGAAGCTGAGGAATGTCACAATGCCTTACGTTGCAGAACTTTAATGTGATTTTAGACAGAAGCCATACCAAAATAATGGTTCTTTATTCACAGAAAAATAGTACAATGTCTTTTCAAGGACGGCGTATTGCAATTCGGTCACATCTGGAGTTTGCCCTAACAACTTAGGCATCCAGTAACAGTTTGGACACTCATTAGCTTTTAGACGATTACATCATGTTAGGTAAAACGACGTACACAATATTGTATATCTCTTTAGAGTAGGTAGTGAGTGAGTGAGTTTAGTTTTACCCCGCACTTAGCAATATTCCAGTTTTATGGCGGCAGTCTGTAAATAATCGAGTCTAAAACGGACAATCTAGTGATCAACAGCATGAGCATCGATCTGCGCAATTGGGAACCGATGACATGTGTCAACCAAATCAGCGAGCCTGACCACCCGATCCCGTTAGCCGCCTCTTACGACAAGGGTTACTGAAGGTTCATTCTAACCCGGACCATCACGGGTATTTAGAGTATGTAAAATCCATTGCATGATGTACACTGACATTAGGGAGAAGGATTTGATTTGGGGTCAAGGCGCTGGCTTGCATTGTTAGGTGTTATTTTTTAAATTGCTATAACAGTGTGAAGTCCATCCTTGTTGGAATGTTGTAAAATGTGGCATGAAACCATACTCACTCATAATGGACCTATCATACTTACGAAATATTAAAGGTCACACAAACCAATGTCACAATGTTACTGTTGAATCTGTGAGTGAGTGAGGTTGGTTTTCAAACGCTTTTAGTAATATTCCAGCAATACCACGGGGGTGGGGTGGGGGGTGGAACACCAGAAATGGGCTTCATACATTGTACCCATGTGAGGAATCAAACCTGGGTCTTCGCCTTGAAGAGCGAACGTTTTAACCACTAGGCTATCCTACCACTTTAAGGAACATGTATACATTCGTATGTCGAAGCAATAACCTCGGAGGATTACAAATGGATAACTTTCAATAATAATGTAATTATCAAGAAAACAACATAACTGTCCTGTTATGAAGAAAAAACTCATTTATTTCACATTATTCCTTAAAAGAATCCGAACGGTTGACATATGGTATTATATGTTTTTAAAAGTCACGGCTTGGCAAATTTTGTATTTATCAAAACTGAACACTTATGATCACGCACATGGTCACACTGAGATAGCTGATAAGTAGGGATGTAGTGTACTGGTTGATGTGTGACAGTCAGGACTTCATATAATGTATTCTCTGCTTGCGCTCATCGTGCATAGATAATGATCCAGTATTACCCCAACAGCAAAACATACATCTCATGTCACTGTCAAAACTGAGTACTGACCTTTCCATCACTGAGGCGTCATTTTCAGACGTGTAGAGATTCTACATTCTAAATGAACCGCATTGCTGATTTCATTGATGAGTCGAACATGTGTCAACATGACATTGATCGATTCATCAGAAGCATGCATTGAAGAAACCATGCATGTCGGGCTAACAGAAGTGTTTTTCACCGATACCATGCTGCAGTGAAGCATGAATACCCTACTCAGACACATTATACTGACCCCGAGCCGACCAGTCCTTGTTGTACCCATTAATGCAGAGCGCCAGGCAGGGGCCAACAAGTACCATATTTTAACGTCTTTTGGTATGACGCGGTCGGGGATAGAACCCGCGACCTTCCGCTCTCCGGGCGGACGCTCTAACCACTACACCACGGAGGCGGTCTTTGCATACTTTGATCCTCAATTTGTCATCCACAGAGCTTGTGTAAGAAAGTATCATTTCAAGTGTGATGCATTCACATACTGCTCAAAGTGGTGTGAAACCCAACTCACTTAGTGTGCAGAAAACAAAACCCAGTAGTGTTTTTACATCCCGTTTCATTTTAATTACTCTTGGCCACATGTGGAGACAGCAGGACTGCATGAGCAAGAGAATTTGCATCGTGAAAGTCAAACGGTTACTGCCATGTTCGCTAAAATGTGCCATATTACCACATTGTGGTACTTCTTGACATAAAGGGGGACTGGCATTTTCGAACACTAATCTACTTTAAAATCTTGAACACTTATGTTTTCTAACAGTCTTAGCATATAACCAACGAACTGTTACATATTGAATACTTTTTTTCTATCAGGGAATTACAGACGGATAAATTTGACGACAGTTTAGATGTTCTTTTCCCTTTCAAGTATACTCGAAGGATAATTATATTTCCCCTGAGGTAAGCAACGGCCTTCATAGCAAAGGCTTTCAAGATGTTTTTTACTGGGTACAAGCATACGTGCTCGTCTTTGTGAACCGAAAAGGTTGGCGTGACATTTTGTATATGAACATGGTTTTCTGTTCTATTACCTGGACCTCTGGGATGAAATATATGAACCATATCTAATGCACTGGGACCAATGCTCTGTCTTATATATCAAAATAGAAATAGAATGTGATCCTTCGTTTTTAATCTAATAAAGAACCTGGCAATCACAAGGGAATCAGGAAGTGTGCCGATGCAATTATCTTTTGAATGGTAAAATGGAAACATTCATAAAATATGATGTACTCATGCTCATATTGGAAATCAGTTCATTCCACTTTCAACTGGTAGAGTCTTCTGGTCATTTCTAATTGACTCTAAGAGCATTCAATCGAAGCCAGTTATCTATCTTTGTCTTGCAAGATGGCACGGTGCCTCTTACATATCTAAGGATAAGTCAATCACTGTGGTCAATACTGACTTCGAAAACAAAACAAGGAAAAGCGTCATAGGTTTATTTTTTCCTACTGAAAACCCAATATTAGGATGTGTGCTTCCTTTTAACAAAATAATGTACCACACCTGTCCATGATAAGGTCATGGCTCTCAAGCCAGTAGTCAGATGAAATCATGTTTGATTGGCAAGTGACAGATATTGTGTTGGTTATATTTTACGTGGCCAGTTGTAAATGTGCTGATTTTAAATGTGCATGTCAACGTGGTATACGGACATAATTTTAGAAAGTGTTCAAGGTTCAACCAAAGCATACCGTAAAGATGTAGGTTTTCTGAGTTAAATGACAACCAATGGGCACGAATTCGGTGTACATTGAGTAGTGCAAGTTGAACTATTCAGAAAAATGGAAACGTTGGGTATATTAATGGATGTAGTCAGTTGAAAACCGTCTAAAGTACGTCATTGTATGTGTTGCCTTGAACGATTGTGGGGAAACACTGGTCTGGTGCTATTTCTTACAGCCATGTTCTTTTCCTATCTAATTCTTAATGGTACTTGGAAAGAGAGAACGTGAAAGTACCTTGCATTGAGTGCCCGAAGCACATAATTAAGTATGTGCATCCACGGATATTTTTGCATTCGGTTGACGTACGACTACTATTATGGTTTAAACTTTGCTATCCTGAGGACCTACGTCACTTACAACTTTCCAGTCGCATTGAAATACTGATCATTTGAACACTTGGCTTGCGTCTGCATGTATCTACTACCGTTGCCATACATGGGTAGAATATTTACGCAACATATAAAGGTTGGAAGTAAGATGTATATATACCTTTTGCGAAAAGATTAACACATGTTCTTTTAGAGCCTGTATTTGTAACGCCAAATAATTGCAAAAAGTAATATATTGCCTGATAATGGCAACGAACGACTAATTTACACACAAGTGTTTTCCTGCCATTGGGGCTTAAGGTAGTAGAATCTGGTGTTTCGTTGTCTGGGGAATTGATGAAGTATGACCACTCAGGATAACAATGCAGGTTGATCTTACTGACGATGCAGGCTCAGTGGTGTTGGCCTTTTGAATAAAAAATACATATTAGTGAAAATTTAATAATGAAAATGGAAGTAATGCGGTTATGCCCTTCGTGTACTTATTGAACAATAGATTCAAGGACATCAAAGAGATTCATTTAGCGAAGGGGCCATCGAGATGTTACCGAGAGTATTGTTTAGAAAAGCTGTTCTCTAATGCTTCACATTATCATGAACTGAACATTTCGTTTGATAACACTGTGTTTTCACCCTAATTGGGATTTGTATTGTTTTAAACTCAGTGCATGTATAAAATAGACTGATTCATTGAATAATAGATTTAAGACCATTACAGAAAGCTGCAGAGAGAATAATCTGGCGAAAGGGCAATCCGTATCGTGACCGAGAGTACTGATTACAAAGGCTGATGATAGCGTTGTCTGACGTCACAAGGAAAATATGTCAGACCTGTTTCTGTTTGCACCTATTTGTGCACGCTGGATGTGACAGAGATCGGTGAGATGATAACTGAGTAATAGATTATATGTTTATGGAAATACACAATGTATATGGACATTAATGGTCGACCTTTTGCTTCGAGGAATGGTTATCATCCATTTTAAATATAAACAGGTGTTTTAATTTGGATAAATTTGTTGAAACATCTTTATGGTAACGCCAATGTAGCCGACATGTTTTAAGAAGTGGAAAAACATGAATCGCTGTATCAAATATCCATGCAGACTTAGTACTGAATGTCTCCTTCATCAAACCTATATTACGAATCTGACTGGACAGTAGTAGATTGACGAACATATTTGTCGTGATGGCTTTCGTTTTACCCAAGAACTGCCAGCTCCATCTGATTTGGACACTCTGGGCACAATGTTACTCCTTTAGAATATATGGGAGAAACGCCGAATGGGGAGAGTAGGTGGCGTAGACTGTTCAGACTAACATCCCTGCTTCTGTATAATGCTACAACTCTTTAAACTACATTTAAGCTCATGCAAAAAACATTAGAAGACCTTTGCCTTCGTGAATTCAATTGTCAGAGAGACCCGTCTA
This sequence comes from Haliotis rubra, assembly GCF_003918875.1. Lineage (NCBI taxonomy): Eukaryota > Metazoa > Mollusca > Gastropoda > Lepetellida > Haliotidae > Haliotis > Haliotis rubra. The sequence continues at coordinate 2,228,651 of NW_025767634.1, forward strand.
GGTTGGGATGCTTATGTAAATGCAAACATCCTATTGCCTTATGGGTTGTGTCTGAAGAGGGATTTTAATGATAAGTTAGCATTGCAGCCAATGCAACGTCTTTTCAGCATGCTCGTCTTCGGTCGACACTTTTGATTGTTTTGGAGTATGATATATATTTTTGAAATTTAGACTTTAGTCATAACACAATGCACCACATTTAATCTGTTTATGGTAAGTTTGTTTTATGTGAAGACTAAACCGTTTTGAAACACAAACAACACTATGTAGCAACACAGAAGCAAATATTAACGCGTGCCTGGTTATTTTACTTTGAGTAGTAGTGTAGTAGATCTGAAGGGAAGCCTCGGTCGATCCAGATGCTGACATCACGTTTTGAGCACCTGGAGAGTAGGCCGTGCCTGCATCAAGCGATTGAGTGTGTATATGTGGAGCTTTACGGTCAGTGAACCTCTGATCGCTGATCGTACTTCCGCTTAAAACCACTACAGCACTTAATGTTTGAATAAAAGACCTTGAGAGGCTCTGAAACACATTCAAACAACACCCACTTGCACAGTAATGAACCTTGATAGAAAATATACATGAATGATTGATCATCCTTTACTCACAATGCTATTCTAGCTACTGGATGAATCTCTGAATAGTTAGAAACTCAAAGAGCTCTTAACTCTAATAGTTTTTCCATATGAGTGAGTCCAACTTTATACATGGATCTTCTTCGCGGTTTCGGCAGCGACTCTAAAGTGGACATGGGAAGTGAAGTCAAATGGCGTTTCATGTCGCTTTCTAGAATATTCCCCTCAACACGTGATGTGCTTGTAGGTATGACGTTGGTGTTCTTCTTCCTTAATACCGTACGCCACAATTTTCCAGTTGATGGACTGTCGATAATCGAGTCTGAACCAGACAATTCATTGATTCATGAACATCGATCTTTGTAACTGGGATACAATGACATGCATCAACCGAGTCGACGAGAGGGACAATGCGCTCCTTATTAAAAGCATGGGTAGCTGAAGGCCAATCAATGAAAATATACACTTAAATAGCGCTTGTATTCAGCTGCTCAAACACGCTTTGCGTCATGGGCAATGGTTAGTCACTGTAGGCTCTGTTGATCAAATGGGTTTTCAACAATAATTAAACGAGCTGTGTTCCTTTGTCGATCGGATTTCTGGTGGTAACTTTTGTCTACAGATGCGGCCCAAATCAAATGAGCCATAGCCAAGTTCTAACCATGGGGTTTGTGTGATCAGCATGGTTACAGATGTCTTAATAGTATGCTTAATTGTGTTTATCTTAGATAACATGATAAGGACACAGATCGACACTTTGTCACTGGTATGTTCAGTAAGATCATGCCAGATGATTTAAATATATTAGGGAAATAAGGGTTCATATTGTTGTACAATGATTTACTGGTGTTTAGAGCCGCGATTTGACTGTGAAAGCTTTGTGAATATTTCCCTATCTTCACAACTGAGCGATCTCCAAAATTACGATGCCGAGTGATAATATGTTAGACGTCAGAAACCCGCCATTCAACCTACGCAATCCGGAAATCTCCTTCATGAATCAGTTTTAACTGAGGTTAATTCTGATATTAATACCGGCGGTTAATATTACATTTCATGCGTCAAGAGACGGCTCAGTCGGTTTTGACGTTGTTAGAAATCGCAATTATGAATATATAGCTTCGATTATTAGGTGCAGCTGTCAATGATTATCAACAATACGTTTTAATGTTCTTCCTGCAACACTGTCTACATAATGTCATGACTTCTCAAGCCATTCTGTCATTGGGTAATACTTTATTTATACTATTTACTTGCTGTGAGAAGTGCAGCATCATGAAACATCCTGTTGGCATTGATGGGCTTACATAGTTATATGCATGTTTCCTTTTCATTCGCTTATTAACGTGTTAAACATGTGATTTCAGATAAAGCGAAAAGTCATTACCCCAGGCCAGGTGTGTCCAGAAGTCCTTATTTTCAGACAATATTGTTCGTGAAGTGCGCATTGCAATACAAAGTTAATCCAGATTTATCTATATCCAGCTCATACAATTGGAAGCGGTAACGTTCTCAATGACATGTCTACTACACATTTCCCCGCTGAAATCCCCATGACATCCAGATTTGATGCATCAGTGACCATAACTATGCCCCATGCAATTCCCAAGTGTCTTATACCATACGTTCCGGAAGTTTTCAGGTGAACAAATGACTAGACTTAGAATATGCTTATGACGGGTGCCATCGGTTTTGCAGGATACGCTCACCTTTTCGCGAACATCTGGTATTATCACTATTTCATAGTGATTCATAAACACATGCTCTGTCATCGTATCGCATGGAGACAATCACTGGATTCTCTGGTTCAGACCCGATTTGTTTACAAACAACAACATACAGCTGTAATACCGCTGAAATAAATATCTGCTCATGATATAGTAACAATTGTACAGTCGACTATGCTTTTGACAGAGATTTCTTACGAATGTGGAGAGGGTTTTATCGCTTCTATTTATAAAGAGTGTAGTCAGTTCCGATTGGTCAATATAAGTTTCAAATCTTAACAAGCGTTTCAAAGTAGGTATTGCAATGAAAGTTGGAAAGAAAACAGAATGACCTTATGTGACAGTGTTGTTTACTGTGTAATCTCTTCTTTGTTTGTTGGATTCACACCAAGTTCACACCTTTTAGTTTCAACTTGGAATTCTACACATACCGATGGAAATCCGCTGATTGAAAGACACTGTGTATTTGATTACACAGTGCCATTTAGAAAGTGGTCAAATGTAGCTTATGTTATATTTTTGGATTACACTTTCTGAGTAAAGTACAGATTCTAGAACTTTTGTTGGGTTGAGTCCCATCCGGGATTCGAACCCACACCCTCAGAGTCAGGCACCTAATCGCCACCACACAAAGACAGCCATCTAGCCCACTCGGCCATCGCGACTTCCACATCGTCTTTACTAAGAAAGTGTAATCCCCAATATAACATTATGTTTCTGTGTATTTCCTGATTTGGTTCGGAGACTGCATTAATCCTGACAGTTTGGCAGATGTCTACTTCTACATAACAATATGGTTTTATTTCACATAGCGGAAATTCATATTCCAATAAACTATTGTTTTGTCCGTGGAGTCATTTATAGTAAAATACATATGGTATCGCCATTGTAGCGATGACAGGTTACATAAATAGTGACAGAAATATATACATTTTTCTGTAACAAACATTATTTGATAGTTAACGGGGCTTTAATCATTTGTATTTATGTAGCATATGGTTTGACATATCTCCCAAACAGTCTTACACGTTATGCAAGATTATTCTTCCTGTCTGAACTTACGTCAGATAGTCTCTCTGGTTGCAAGAATAGTTATTCATGGTGACAATGAACAAAATGAATGAACAGAGATGAAAATCCCGATTTATAGTTATGATCAACAAAAACCTGATAATGTACTGGAAATGTGCCTACTGGCACAATCATTGCCTTCAGAAATACACGGAAATATATCTGAATAAAGCTGTTTTAGCTACTGACAAACGACAGACTGTTCCTTGTGTTTTGACTGATGGCTCTGAGACAACGGACAGTGGTGCTTGTTCTGAAATAGGTACAATCGACTTTCATAACTGTTCTTCTGATCTCGAATGAATACAATTCTAATGATTTATCGTCATTGTTTTATGCGTCAATGCTTTGGCAGTCGACGATCGATGTTATCGTCGTTTGTGGGGATTTTTTTATTTTTGGAGGGGTGGGGAGTGAGGGGAGGTTGTGGAAACGTTTTGTTTAGAGTGTTTTATATCACCAGTATGAACAACCACTCACGTTCAAGGGACACGGAGAAACGCAATCACTCTCCTTAATGAGCCTGATCACCCAATCCACTTCTAACGTTACTAACCTGTGGGTCTACTCCCATTTGTGAGAACTCCCAGTTGTGAGACTCCCAGTTGTGAGACAGTGGAGTAGCGAATTAGCAAAGAAAACACACCTTACTCCCCTATCTTCTAGAATGGATTAACCCCAGCTAATTATGGATTAGCTATTTAACTGAATCTTGTGGAGGTAACTTAATGAAACTCTAAAAGATAAAGTAGTTAACCTACTCAGATAGATGGCTTTAAAATATAAACACTTTGTGTAGGTAACTTCGTGATCATTTGAAAGAAAAATTAATTTACCTACTCAGATTTACGTGTTTGAAAAATCTAGCAATAACTGTTGTAACTATAATTAATCCAAATGTATTTATTAACCTTTGACTGCTCTTTCCGATCACCATTATGGCAGGCCTTCAACAAGTAGAATATATCACCAGTTCACACTAATCTCTTTCAGTATTTCAGTATCTATTGAAAACAATAAATGCTCTTCAACGAACAATGTCTTCTGTGTTGATTAACTCATTAATGAACTATGCCTCCTGCGGGTACTCTTCAGCAACAGGGCTGTTCCCACTTTCATCGTAGGGATGGGGAAGCACCACATGTGTGCACGGAACCATTAATTAATGTGTCTCACAACTGGGAGTTCTCACAAATGGGAGGACACCAACCTGTGACTGCTGCAGGGATTACATGTACGTGCCTGTGACATACGGCCAATAAATATGTTTTCCAACCTTGTGGTTCAAAGCTCTACATAAAGCAGTGTTCATTAAGCAACCGACGTCAAACTGAAATGAGTGAGTCAATATTTAGCGTCACATCGGCAATATTTCAGCCATATCGTGACGAGAACAATGTAATTTATATCAATATTAAAATCAATAAATTTAGAACGTAAGAACCTGTCATCGAAGGAGTGAGTGAGTGAGTTAATATTAGCGTCACATCGGCAATATTTCAGCTATATATATCGTGACGAGAACAATTTAATTTATATCAATATTAAAATCAATAAATTTAGAACATAAAAACCGAAGGGCAGTAAAAATATAAGAGTATCTCAGATATAATTTTAAAACTAGTACGCTATCGTAAAATGAAATCACTATAGACAGTACAAAATATAAACTGAAGGTAGATCACCATACTAGGGTCCAAACTGAAATGTGAACTGATTCGTCCAGACAAGGTTCAAGAAAGGCAGAATATAGCACTGGGTGATGAAACTTTGGACATGCCTTTGGATGATAACCAGCAGGTTTGTAATATTACCCCATAGCACGTTTACCAACATCATAAACAGCAATATTAAGAGTAATCAACCCATGACATCTCTCGTTGTATCTCCTCTAGTGGAGGTATTAGGCAGATGTGACGTCATTCTGGTCTATAATGGTGTCCACAAATGCTGAATGACGCCATATGTTTCCTTGAATGACGCCATATGTTTCCTTGACAACCGTGTCACTTCGCCAACAGCAAAGACACTAAACTGAACATAAGAATATGTTCTGTCAAATGTTTATATGACAGAATGATTTGTTTCGGGTAGTTATGGCAAAGGGTACGGGTGAATTCCGTTCGAAATAAGATAATAAAGAATGCATCCCTCGGTGCTTTAACTACTTTGCAATAATGAGGAAATCAGTTTATGATGTACACACTGGTTCTGTTTCTCGAACACAAATACAAGTACAAATAATGTGACAAGCGTGGGGTGTATTCCAGTCATGTGCGTATTTAATTCGTGATAAGACTCCAACAGCCCTAAGTGTTAGTGATTCCAGGGCGATATTGACGGGACTATTACTGTACGTGTCACTTTAATGATTTACTGGAAACCGCCTGAAGCGATTCTCGATTATAACAGTGTTTGTTTCCTGCGTGTAAACAGGAGCCCGCTATAAAAGATGGAGATACCCTATGATACACCTTTCGCCCAGCAATGAATAATTAATACGCATTTTTACTCACGGAAAGTTTCGTTGTCGTAAATATTTAAGATAGAAGGAATGGCAGCTTTTCTTTGAACACTATCCGCAGGGCAGTCCCCGGCAAGTGCTCGTGTGTTGATGAAATGTGATGATTTAGGATAAGGCAAAACATGATACTTGATTCTCATCACTGACCGATCCCAAGTGACTTTTTATTTTATTTGGAATGCTAAATTCCAATCCGTTTCCGCAATTTCAGAGTAGATTTCAATTAGGAAGCTGTGTCCTTTGATGTACCGCGTGTTGTTGATCAGTCATTAAACCGTTCGTGTGTTGTTTTTATACTCTTTTTGTTTTTGGTATTATTTGCGTTTGTTTTATGTTTAATCCCAGATTCGTCAAGGCTATGGGTGTTGCAAGCTTTGAAGTGGTGTTTTCGGTACAATTTGAGGGTGGAGGGAATGGGAAAGAGAAACAAAAATCGTCCTAAAGATATGACATGAGTATGTAAGCGGCAAAGAAAATCAAAACATGTTTTTAATAATAAGAATTCTCTTCTCCATCATATTTGCAAAGCATATGTTCAACTGTCTGTGGCGTATGTTGATGTTGACATACACGTCTATCAAGTTCATCCCACATGTGCTCTAACCGGCTCAGACATTGGTATAAAAATAATAGCTGTCAATAATGACACCAGCTGCGTGTTGTGTAGCTATTTCATGTTGTCTCAGTCTTTTGAGAGTCGGAAGGTGACGTTGAAAAATAGTCGATGTATCGAATTGCTGTCAGATTCCACTGAACTACCATCGAGTCAGATTTCCGTGTGTAGGATATGCGCACACACCATCACACTTCCGCCACCGAATCTGTCGACCTCCCGAACGTGCAAAACGTACATGTAGACGTTGATAGATACACTGTTGTCTATCTAAACCAGACTCGCCGCAGGTTTCTCAGAATCCGTTTCTGTACAGTGTTGCTTCATCATATACGTACCCGTGCAGATCCGGGTTAAAATTGATCTTCAGTAACCCATGCTTGTCGGAAGAGGCGACTAACGGGATCGGGTGGTCAGGCTCGCTGACTGGGTTGAGATATGTCATCGCTTCCCAGTTGCGTAGATCGATGTTCGTGCTGTTGATCCCAAGATTGTCTGGTCTAGACTCCATTATTTACAAACCGCCGCCATATAGCTGGAATATTGCTGAGTGCAGCGTAAAACTAAACTCACTCACTCACTCACTCACTCGTATACGTCATCGACCATGCAAATTTAGACGTACCAATGCAGGGAAAACTACTGGTCTTCTCGATCTAATTCCTACCTGATGAGTTGTTTGGTCCTGTACAATCTGGTGCAGAGGTGCTGACTCTGAGTCTTCCACTACTCGGAAGATCTTTGTGTGATTAGTGGCGGTTATACCGATCCGATAAACGATATACGATGCTCTGCTTTAAATAACTTGAAAAGACACCAGGGCACCAGGACCTTCAAAGCGACATATGGTGATGTTGCGATTGACAGCATTCAGTTTCGGCATGTTCTCACTTTGAATAACTTTTCATTGACGTTTGACGTTTCAGAGTCATAGTCATAGTGTTTAATGCATGGCTGATTGACTTACCTTTTTGCTCTACCCTGTGATAAATTGAATGATGCTATTTCATAAATGAGGATAACCGAGCTGGGTTTCTTTCAGGTATCCTTATAAACATTGCCGCTGAAATCATCCCAAAGACCTCGATAGATCAACGTAGTACACCAACTGGAAAATGGCTCAGTAAAGTTTAAATCCTTAATGAAATCAATAATAATGTTTCGTAGTAAAATTAAACAAAATAGACATAGTATATGCAGACTTTGTGATTTCTAACTCCTCTAAACAAGAAAGATAAAATTAAAAGAGATAACTAATGAACCTGATGAAGGAGCAAGCATACACTCCGAAACGTCGTGTTATTCACAAAAAAGTAGTGTTGACATCCATAAATCTTGCTTTTCTTTTGCCTTAACTAGTTCTCAAAAACGTCGTTTTTCCTAAGTATCACCGTTTATTTAACACAACCTGGCTTATATATGAAGACACAATGCTATTTAGAAAGTGATCAAATGTAACATATACTAGCATTATATTTGGGATTACACTTTCACAACAATTCGTACCCACATGTTATTGTAGAAACCGGTGGCCGAGTGGGCTAGACGGCTGGCTTTGTGTGCTGGCGATTAGGTGCCTGACTCTATGACTGTGGGCTCGAATCCCGGAAAAAACGTAATACAATGGGTCCTTTACTGAGAAAGTTAAATCACAAGTATAACACAGGTTACAACCACATACTCATTTTATTGCTTGTGCTAAACATGAAAATAACTGGCAATCTGTACAGCCTTAAGTCGATTTAGAATTGACATAACGATTAGTCTGACTATCATAATCAAACCTTGCATGGTCGTAAGAACAATATCCCAGTTTTACCAACGTTTATACCGATGGCTCATGAGATGGCGAGCTGGTACATATATATTCTCTGTGTCCCCACGCCCAGCTGATAGAGGTTCGAGGTTTATAAAAACTGGTTTAGTTCTAGTCATAGGTAACCGTACCAGCTCTACAATCCGGCACGCTGTCGAAACCGGATTATTTTTTCAGTCCCCGCCGTGTGCCTCCACTGTATATAGAGAATCTCTCCCAAGTTTCTACTGATATTAACACGAGTTGATAAAGTTAAATTATCCGGAGACACGAGGGCGAGGTTCTATTTATCATAAAACATCACTCTTCGTTAGTTTACATTGAAAAATGTACATCTCTGAATACGCTACAGCCATTAGACTTGCAGTGAAGCGATGTCATAGCATTGTGACGTTATCAAGTTTATGACGTCAAAGCATTGTGCGTCATGATATTGATGACATCAAGGCACTGTACAAAATCTACTATCAAAACGATATCTCCTAAGAGATATCGTTTGATCTCACACAAGGAATATCTCCTGTGGAACACAGTTTTGGATGATAAATCGGTAATTCTTCCAATTCAGTCATTTATCATCTGTGCATGCTGTTTGCCTGCTTAAGAGGTAGTCAAACATCAAAACTCTGATCATCTTATACTTAGTTGCAAATTCAAGGTGTCATCTCAGGTCGACAGGTTTGTCAGCTTCTAAGTGATGTCAGTATGAGAGACAGCCGTAAAGCAAATACACCAACAAACGTTGCAGATAATGTGTTAACTTACCTGGCAACAAAAAATAAATTTCCATTTTCAAATCTAAATAATCGAAATCAGGTGAATGAATATTGACACTGTTGGAATAGCTTTTGAGTAAGCACCCTTGCATCAAATCGCTGATGAGATGCCACGCACTGTCGATTTTATCAAACTGATCTTTTTATAGTGATAGTATACAGATACAGATAGTATATAACATGCAATTGAACTATTTCAACGCCTCCTCTGCAATCGACTATTGAAGCACATTTGACTTGAGTGTGTTGACTACTTATCTGAACCTTTAAGAAGAGTGCTTCTGTGACAAAATATGATATGTTACTTTGAACAGTCATTTTTCCACTTTTGAATGTCATATTCTACAGCTATTTTAATGATTTTCAACATCACATTTGTTAAGATGTTTTACATATGGTTATATTATAGACATTTCTCGTGGTGAATACCTGCTATATTACTTATGTGAATTTAAGACATAAGCACTCATTACCCTCAATGTCTTAGTAAAACAGAAGGGAGCTGTGATACTATTTTAGAGGGAAGAGATTAGTACGTAATTATGTAGACACTACAGATCTGTTAAATGGTCAAACTGTAGCAGAGGTAAAACAACATAAGAAGAAATTTTTTAATGTCATGTACGTTTGTGTCTTTGCCATGTTTGGAACCTGTATTTGATTCCTAAAAATACTATTGCAGCCATTCCGATAAGACGTTCCTGGAAGCACATGTAAGCAAAAAACAACAAAACAAACCTTAATCACGGAGAATTAGTGGGTGAGTGAATAACCTTGTGTATCTGTGAACCGAGTTTCAGTTAGATCAATTTGTAAGCATTATGTTGGTGGAAAGCTCGAAGTAGCGGAGGATGACAACTTTTGTGAAGCCCTCGGGCGATGGTATGTAAAACTACAACAGCTATTCACACAAAAGAGTAAGCCGTGCGCCTGCTCTCATGTTATTCAATAACTATGAGGTTTGAACAAAACCACCGATGTATCGAATTTTGTAGTTGAAATTGTGAACATTTACGACTGGAATAAGAGATCATCCAATTTTATGAAAGTCTGATGCTTGGGTCTAAAGAGGATAACATCGTGATGTAAATTAAAAAATAAATAAAATAAGGTAGACTGTATAGGACGAACATATTAATCACGCGTTGGCTGTCTAAACTCATGTACACTCAAACATGTGATATAGCTAAATGTAATGTCAGAAAAAGCATAAGCACAGCACACGTGTATTCCACATATCGTAAGATGTCACGTTGACACCATGTCAAGCTCTGTAGTGATGTCCACGAGGCATGCAGTGTCAGGCGAAAGAGGCATGCAGTGTCAGATGAAGGAGAGCAATGTTACCATGTGATTAATTATTATTTATGACATCTGTAGACATGACTTAAGGGTTTCGTCATACATCAAGAGATCAATACTAGTTTTTTGCAGACCAGGAAGTGTCATAAGAAGTAAGTATCTGTACTTACACAATGTTTCAGTGTTTGGAAATTCATCTCAAACTTAGCAGTATAATACTGTATTATATATAATTACCAATGCTTACACAATTTAAGATTGAGCTCATTAACTAAATATTGTGATGTATTGCAAACCATGTAAGTCGTATCAACTGTTGTATCGTCAATCGGGATATTTCATACACCACCTATTATAAGCTTTAGCATCATATCGTTGAAACCGGTGGAGTATAAATCTGTTTGCATTTGCGAATGTGATATAAATAATCATCTTAGCATCGTTCAAAAAAACAAACAAAAAAAACACATCAGACACGTGTTTTTAGATTCCTGAAACAACTTGCAAAATATGCTGAAGAAAAAAATTAATTGAACTAGAATGTTTAAAATTTACAATTCTGTTAGAATATTAAGAAATGTTAAACAGTATCTTGAACAAAATCAATTACCTATATTGTACTACACCATAACTATGGCCATTGTGCCACTTTTTGAATTAAACCTATTCCATCATCTGAATGCCTTTCTGACATTTGAAGTTTTCAAATATATATATCTGATGGATAATGGTCATTAGTTTGTTCTTTGCGTCTGAAGCGTCAGATGATTAGTTCTCTTACGCTGGTGTACCTTCCTTAGATTGAAAGGAAACAGACAAGTGAAACCATCACATCTGTTTCCTATTTAAATCCATGCATAAGGATTCACAGTGACAAATACACAAAAGTAATATAATTATGACAGGCTGTGCAGCTCTAACCTTGTCTATATTTCACAACATTTGCGGTAACATCAAACAACGCTCCATTCCTGCTCAATTGGTTTTGATCTGGCTTACAGCATGCGAGGGCCAGGAAAGGCGATCAGCAGTGTTCATGGCAGACCTGCGCATGACATTTAAGAACGTGGAACATCAGTGACCAAAATTATGTTCGATTCAATTTTTATAGTGACCGGTACCGTATATTCCTGTATTCCATAACGTTTCACAACTTTTCAATTAAGCAAGCTTTTCTCCTGAATGAGCTTCACACAGTGTCTCCATTTTGGGAATCGAACCGGTACAACTTGTAAAGCCATGGAGGTGACAATTTTGTATTATGTTGCGACTAGTGGGTATGGATCCTCATACCATCAATCATGATCCTTTGATGGTATTGTTGTCAATCACTTCCATATACATCTAATGTTGTTTCGTGTTAACTATACACGTATATAGTGATGTCTATATTCCTTGACAACAGAATAAGGATCTAAACTAAAACGTTGCTTCATATGCTATACGAAAGTAAGGGATATTCGATATAAAAACATGTCACAAATATTGATGTGTAAAATCTTTATTGAGAAAGATAACAGTTAACAATGTACCATGGACAGCTGAGCACGAGTTCCATTCCAGTATACCATGTCACATTTGCATTCGTCGTTGAACGCCAAATGACCACAGTCAGACTCATTAGAATTGCACGAATAGGCCTTTATTTTCAAGAGAACCCCTGATTCGACGAGGTATACTCCTTATCAACTTTGTCCATCCCATTCTTCCTGTTGAGCAGCACCAAGTTCGTTGAGCAAGACATGACAAGATTTTTATTAGGTCAGAGACCAATACAACCTTTTTCGATGGTTGTTGGCGGTGTCTATGACGGCTCGTCACTCGTGTGATGACATGTGGACTTTATATGACATATGTGTAACACGTTGACCACGGTTTCATAACAGTCGTTCTGATGAAATGGTCCTGTACGCCAGTTGTCGCCCTTGGTCGACCAGGTAGACGTCTCTCATCAGCGTAACTTGTCTGTCGAAATCGTGAATGTAATCTGCTAATTATTGACTTGAAACGTTAATTCAGGTGTATTCGGTTTTCGGTCATGTAAGGATTGCCGACCAACGTAACATAAAGTGCATGAATAAATCGATAATGAACAAACCTACCTCGTTTGTTTGTTATTTATTTATGATATTCAAATATCTGACGGATTAACCTCGTGTTTCACCCGCACAGCAGGCCTCATAGTTCGCTACGCACAGATCGTGAATACGGAAGTGACGTCATCTGTTTTCGTTCACTTCATTGGTTCTCCGTAAAACAGAAATCTAAGTGCAGTATTCGTGCTATGCTGATATTTTTATAATATAAAGTTGATAAACATCCAGTCCAAAAAGAATATTTGTAATAGTTCCAATAATAATTATTAGAAACTATGGTCGTAATAATTTCATGTGAAAGTTAATCATGATAAGACTTTGCTAGTTACATCACATGTCCAGACATGTTTCACTCCTCCGGTTCGCGCTGACAAGGGCACCGAAACTCATCAGAAGATCTCACTACACGTACGGAGGTGCACAGCTTGAGGTGGACCCAAAACACATCATGCAGGATGAGTACACTGGGCCCATGACACAGAAATATTCATTGGAGTTTCGAAAATTAAATGAGTATTTTGGAAAATGGTAATAAGAGATGACCCTATCCAGTTTCCATATATTTTTTTTACGATGGCAACGCCACGTGATATGTCATGTGATAATGATACATCATACCATAAACAAGCAGACGACGCTATACTGAAAAGGTGGAGCTGACGATATTTTAGATATAGCATTTTGATTACATGAAAATTTATGCATTTGTAAACTTGGTTCTAAAACGTAACATTTACATGTGTTTGCAATCATGTACCTTCCTAAATTTCACACAAATCATTTTGTTAGTCAGTGCTGAAGCAGTCGACCTCCTGCCAAAAATAACCTGTCTGGTGACGTAATATCTCGCTAATAACCGCGAGAAATAAACACGCAAACAGGCGACCGAAAACAGATGTTGAACAAAACATATGACTCGAGGATACTTGATACTATTAAATTGACCTGGGTTCAGATCTTCAATATCATGTTAACAACTTTGCGGATTTGATAACAGAAAATGAAAGGAAATATATATTGACCATATTTTCATTATGGATCATTTGCATCTGCTCTGATTAGGACAGTAATTTTGTAGATCAAATGACCAGATGAATGCTTCTCAAAACGTGGTAAATGATCCATTCTACAGGACATCAGTCATTATCCGTTTCACACAATGTATCATACACGTCTTACATTTGTAATTATGGTATGTATTTCAATCAGATATCAGTTTCATCAAAATGATATCCCGATCAATCATCACTCAAAATGCTGATTGCAGGTAGTATTGTAGGCTTTGTATTTGACACTGACATGTACATGAAAACCTGTCCTTTAAACCTCCGCAACAATTCAACATTGATCCATACGTCAGTGTAATATGCACCTGTTATTTGCAGAACTTTATGTCACGGCAACATTGGCCAGATTATGATTTAGTCGACAATTTGACACATAGTGCTTGTCGTAAAGGCGAACTAAAATGGGAATTGCTTTGCCTTAGTGTGTGATCTGCTTGCATGTGCTACCATTAGATTGGCTAGGTTGAGTGAACCAATTGTTTTAAGACACTTTAAAAATGCGTTAAGGTATAACACGTCCTGCCATCTTAGTGTGGCGTGGGATGAACGCCTGCAGAAATGGTTGCTTTTTCTATTTATCACTGATCAATTAATGGTTTGATCAGGGTATATCAATCGAAGCAAAACATCAGCACGGCGTATATCCTCACTAAATCGAGGCGAACAATTCAATTTTGCCAATTGCTTTACTAAAAACATTACACAAATTCTAGAATACGTTAAACTGATGAAGGCGTAATAAAAATGTAATGGTACAAACGATATATATCGTTATGTATGCATTGCAGCTATCCGTGTAATGGTTGTGATACATCGAAAACAATTACAAATATTAACTGACAGCATCAGTGCAGAACTACACTATCGTTACTGCCTTGTGTTGCAAGAACTTCTACTAAATACAAATTACCCGAAATATTCATTGTGCATTTTCTCGTTTCAACATTTGAACACAAAAAGTACAACAACAAAAGTATTTCATTTGGTTTTGCGATTTGGATACAATAATTGTTAAGTGGACGGCTGGAGCAGGTCCGATTCAGTCTAAACTTGGTTCAGTTGACCACACTTAGCTAACTAGATGAGTTTCATTGAAGACATGTTTATTCCCTTTTTGTACCGGATTCCAAAGTTCCAAAAACTATCGGAGAGGGGTATATTACAAGTCCAACACATTTATAACCAAATCCCTGTTTAAAAAACCACAATAATAATTAATCAATCAAGGAGGATTCTAGGTACATTCACAGAAAGAATTTGAAACAGATGGAATTAACAGTGGATTCTTCAGAACCCGCTTAGAAGAAAAACAAGTTCAGTTATGTCATCGTTTGATTTTCTGATTTTGTATCAACCATCACACAGCTGTCGGTCTCATTGATGTCCATTTGATTTGTTGGTAAATCAGTGGGCAAACTATTTCATAATCTGTATTAGTTTATTGTTGTACCATTTCATTATTTTATCAGTCATAAGATGTCCAGTTTCCATGTTGTTTTTTATTTATTTTTGGGGGTTGCGTGTGAACAATGAATTTACATGACCCATTGCAGCTGAGTTGGAATGACCCAGTTTGCAGAATGGTAGAGGGGGTCTACTTTTTCTTAAGCACATGTATATTCCCTGTCGTCGTTTCACGTCATACCGAAGCGTATATTTTCGTTATTGAAATAATGTATTTTTATTTGAAGATGTATTTTATACCCAAGTTCATAAAGCCAAAGCAACTGGGAATATAGCTTTCAGAATATCCTTTCATTTATTTCCGTTCTAGAATTTAAATGTCATCTACACACAAAAAAAAAAGTTTTGATAACCCTGTCCGTCTGTACAAATATTTTGCAATGACTTTTTACCGTATCGAAGGAAAAATAATATTTCACATCTCTTATCTTCGACTGCATCGCAGTCTGGTGTCCGACCTTGTCATTCCATCCGCCCCATGGAAGAAAGGATTTGTTACTTGCAATGAAAACACAATATCCATTAAATCGATAGTTTGCATTTCGAGTTGGTTTCACAACGGTGCCCACCCATTTAAGACTGGAGATTCATCCTGTTTTAAACAAACCAACTAATTGATTACCACAGTAAATAAATTTGTTCCTGTCGCATTTCCCTCTTACAATAATAGAGGCAAACAGAGAACACAACATCAAGTTACACCCCACATTACTGTAACACTAACCACTCAACAGGGGTCGTCGAAACATAGCACTGCATGTACGTCACTGTGGACAGCGTTCAGTAGTTCGAGTTATAACACAACGAGATATATATAATGGTACTTATTCGAGTTAATTACAGAATGTGAATCACTTCTAAAATATTGTCTTTTCTTACTTATTTGAATAATTTCAGTAAACTTCAGAACATTAGTATGGACATGGTCTGCTCTTATAACAATATCTCTGACTGTACGTATACTCTTACATTTTCGCACTGAAAAGTAGACCTTGAAAGGTATGGTTGGAAACTAGCCTACTTAACTATAGACTAGCGGACACTTGCGTCTGGACGATAACGTAGCGTAGAGCAATCGCTATTCTTTTCCTGAGATTTTCAGACCTTATAAACATCAGTATCTGAAAAAACACTCCACTCACTAGATGTTAATGTCTCCCAAACATTTTATCGACGACGCTGCAAACTGCAAAAAGCTCCAAATACACGTTGGCAGGTAACGGGAGAGAGTGCATTTGAGCGGTTTTCATTTCAATCCAATTTCCAATTGACAGTAATATATATTGCAATATGTGAACATGGGAAACATCTGAAGTTCAGCTATTTCCATAGCTCTCAGGATTGCTCTACGTATTCTGAACATTAGTAGTTTAGCACAACATACTGAAACTGAATCTGATATGAGAGATTTACGAGACTCTTAATCCACAGCAGCAATCTCCTGTACTATGACCTATGAGCACGCATATATCTGTTGAAAGAACTTGATAAAATAGTTTGAAAGAATGAGTTTTAATCGTGAGACCTCGATAATACTTTAACCTATCAATAACTCTGCAACTAATATAATTCGTCAGATGTATCCAAAGGCCTTTTAAAATTCTATTTCTATTTATTTCTTAATGCTTAATGCTTTGAATTTGACCCCTTAAGAGAGGGAACATCTGTAAAATGGTTCAATACAATCCCTCAAGTGATTGAAGGTTCATTTCCGTATTGGCCATAGCTCATTGTCGGTCTTAAGACAGACATTAGTGATATTCATTTTAATCATACAGTTTCTGAGGAGATACTCTATTTCCCTTAAGAACGCCTTTAAAGGCCATACTAAGCCCCACATTTCCACAACAATATATGTTTCAGCTGTGCAGTGTGGTGTTTTATGTACCGTTGTCTTCAAAGGTCGAAGTGGCACATTTAGACGCTATACGCATATCTACAACACATTTAAGTATCTCAAACAAAAGTAAACGTGAATGTAGGTGTGATGTGAGGTGCAATGGGGTCTGGGTCAAAGTGAATTCACTCAGGCAGCCACTTGCAAGCACGCAACGAATATGTGTTTGTATATATTGGCTTAAACTGATCCACACACCTGCGCCTACTGTACAAATAACACGCACTTTCCTGCACCTACTCTCAAACGTCCACGCTCATCCATCACCACATCCACTCTCAAACATCAAAACTCATCCATCACCACATCCACTCTCAAACATCAAAACTCATCCATCACCACATCCACTCTCAAACGTCAACATCCATCAACGCTCATCCACCTATACGCACCCACGCCCATACCTGCATGTACACTCATACGTTACGATGCAGACATCCTCGCACCTAAGAACACACAAAACATATACGTTGACACTACCCTGTCCACATTCAAACTTAAACCTGTGCCGATCAATACACCTATATCCACTGCTTAACACGATGTCCTCCACACTCCCAAGGCCAAAGATTAACGTACGCTTACATTCATTCGTTAGCACACACTCATCCACACATCCATACTCACTCGTTAACACGAACTCACCACAACATTTATACCAACACGTTAACACGAACTCACCACAACAGTTATACCAACACGTTAACGCGAACTCACCACAACATTTATACCAACACGTTAACGCGAATTCACCACAACATTTATGCCAACACGTTAACACGAATTCACCACAACATTTATACCAACACGTTAACACGAATTCACCACAACACTTATACCAAGACATTAACACGCACCCATCAAAGCACATATACCTACACGTTACCACCAACTCACCACACAACTACGCTCACATTAAGATCAAAGCACCCTTCCACGCCCCCTCACCACAGGTGAAAACGTGCGTATCTCCACACCCACACGTTTACCCGCACTTTCTAAAACACGTTGTTGATTCTCTTGCTATCCTCTTGTCAAACCCTGTGAAGATCGAAAGTCAAGAATAAAAAAGCTAGTACATTGATAACCAAATTAATTCACGAAATCGATGATTAAAAACAACACACCTTGAAATATTATGTTTCATAAGAAACGTACAGTTAATTTCTTCTGTGTCATGAATGATATGACATTGTCACATCAACAAATGAAATTGCTTTTAAACATTGTGTTCTGTGACAGTTTAATAGAATGTATAAATAGTGCATTACAACAGTAAATCTTATCGATCGCAGACGTTTTGCTGTGCGTGTCTGGGAAGCTATCTTTTGGCTTCAAATGTCACGAATAAAACGCATTATATGGAATACCCCTTAAAGATCTTGAATCTATTGTGCAAATGTTAAGTAACGTGACTTAAACACTCATCGACATGTCTACATGAGAATATAATGGCCGGTTTGCAAAGAGGATCAAATTATGCGAAGAGAGCCAACCAGTATTACGTCCACTGGAATCACGTTCGCCATTGTGAACACTCCCAATCGAAGACACGCGGAAGTGTACATTATCATATAGATTTTATAACGTTTCATAAAGCATGATATAATGATGTTCATTGTCACAAACAAAGAAATAACATTATCATTTAAAGCATGTTATTGTATGTATATAACGATTTCTGTAAGCACAATTTGAAACGTAACACCGGGTAGGAATCTATCTTTCATTCTCACAAAAACATCAGATTCTACGAAGGTAACGAAGGAAAGGAAGAAAACACCCAATACAAATTGTATGAATTTGAATTTGATGTGTTACAGCGAAACATGTTTGTACTTTTCAGGTGTCAACTGTTGCTTTAGGTTCTATGCTGTGTTTTTGCTCCCTATTCCAATAATATTAATTCGATTTTGATGCCAGTGGCGACATTTGTTATTACATTTGCCGGTCTCACATGTTGCTGTTGGTTCCCTTGCAGTTCTTACTATGAAATGAACCATGTACCAATACTTTTATATTAGTTTGGTGCCGAGGGCATATTTTAATTGTTTTGGTATTATCATTTTCTGTTCCGCGATATAACTGCTTAGATATGAATATAATTTGATTTTATGAAAAACCTGTGAACATGTAGGTGTGCGCATGAGTTGTACATGTGTTTTGATGGCTGACACAGACCACCTTTCGTACATACAATGTAGCATTCAATGCAACGTCTGCACAGTCGTCATCGGGGACATCCTGTTTCGTTCATGTGTATGTGCAAGGGTTAGGTTTGGACGCACGGTGAGATGAGTTATCAGATTATTTAAAGAAATGTTCACTGACAAGGAATCTGCTTTTTCCGTCTTGGATTTTAGAGTGTAGTATTGTGTGTCCACATGACAGGTAATTTCTTCGCTGCGTCCTTTTCACATCACAGACGCAGAATTAAATAATATACACATTATACCCTCGGTAATGACACATAAATGATACTATGAATCGTGAATGTAGGTTTCAACATCAAAACGTTCCTTGTAAAGATTCATGATGAACGTCATGTCAATCACATCACCGCCTGCGAACTTGTTGTTTTACCAATTTGGTGGTATTCATGAATATGGGTTTGTCGCCGATCAGCGAAGGTCACAAATACAAATCTGAGAACATTATTAGTACAAATCTGAGAGAAACACGATCAAACTGTTTCCGTAAATGGTCACCAAACTGGAAAGGGACCATGGACAGACTCTGTGACAAGACTGTACGACATAAGTCTATTTAACTCGTTCAAACCGCTTCCTGAGAAACTACAGGTGTGACATACTCATAAATCAAATGAATGAATTGAGTGAGTGAGTTAATATTTAACGTCACATCGGCAATATCCCAGCCATATCGTGACGAAAATAATTTATATACTAAAAAAATGAAAACATTGTGAAGAGTTAAACCTGTCGACGATGGACAGTAACAATACTAGAGTATCACAGATATGAACATAAAACTAGCATGTAAAACTAAAACAGTGTAATTAAAGAAGACAATACAATATAATACACGGGCTATAGATCGCCAGCATCTGAAGGTAGATCACCATACTAGGAAGCATGGGGACTTAACATTACTTTTGCTACCTGCATGTAGCCTAGCTGGATTTACACCACCCCTTCAGCCGCTGGCGATTGCAAATGGATGAACTCTGATGATCGAGTAACAGAAACAGAGATGGTTTACTTTAGTCGGTTATTTTGTTAAAAATCAGCAACTTCCTCAATGAAGGCCCATAAATATTTCGCCCATGTCGACATGAAGGTAAACCCCCTCTATCTATAACAACCACGGGACTAATGCTATAAAATATAAAGTCTTTCTACCGTTTGTTATTCATCGTCCGTAAAGGCACCATCGGGGCATCTATCAATGGAACTGCGCAGTTCCTTAAAACAAAGAAGGAAAAACAGCAATGGAAAATCTTAAGTTGTTGGCTGTTTTAATCCATGAACCATTCCTAAAAACACAGATCGATTTCATATTCGGCAGAACATTTTTAACTATTCAGGAGAGATTTTCTCTGATCCATACAATCCATGTTTCACTTAACAATCATCTCCAAACTGACGCTGTACGTGTAACTTTAAATCCGACTCTTACATTATGTTCACTGTATACTCCCCCTTATTTTATTATCCGTCAAACAGATCCTCAGACTTTATAGAGTAGCTTCCTAAGCCCTACATGATAATGGACAATATTAAGGGAAATAACACTCTGTGGTGTGCCGATAGATATGCTTAGGGAAATGTCATTGAAGATGTTATCTCAAACAATGACATCCGTCCTCTGCGATGGCTCAAACGCGTACTTGCATCATTGCATCAGTCCTTAACATTTCACTTACAGACATACAGCACTGAACTTGTCTTAATCGTCGGTGTATAATGGTTTGGGTGGACGTCATCGATTCCAACGACATTTACAGCTATAAATCCTTCTGATAAACAAACGTCACCAAATGCCAACTGGTACGTATTGCGAACGTTATGCACTTTATAACTAAAACCTGTCAATGTCGAGTATGTTCTTGATCCTGAACTGACATCAGACCAAACAAACGTTATTACAAAACATTCCTACGAAAGAGAACAAAAGTTAAAATCAGGCATTCACATCTCAGGCATGGCCTCTGATAGGGTAACCATTATATTACAAGGGGGTTCAGAACCTGCAGCTCATGACACTGAAACAGGAATGCCGGAGCACTTGGACCAACGTTAACGCTGTACAGTGTATATAACATGACATTATGAAGTATAAATAATGAGTTTGATATATCAGTTAGGTCTGGAAGTAATCATACCGAAAAATGGATATTGTCTTTTATTCTTCACACACGTAATTTCGATGAATATCTGACCCTGCTCTCTTCCACGTAGCTAACTGTTAAGATTCCTGTTTCTATTCCGTTCAGCTTCAGATCCCGTCCGTTACATGTGTTGGTATTTTTTTCTCTCGAAAGAATGTAACAATTCGATGTCCAATATTCAAAAGTGATGTGGTTACGTACCTGTACGTACAGGCTAACATTGTTGACGGTAGTGTTGTTACCTGCGGGCTGAGGAGTAATAATTTGATCTCTACCACAATGAAGTAGTCCTTATTTGCTTTATTTAACGTCGCACGCACAACTAAGGTATTTCGGCGACGGGCCACAATGAAGGCCAACGTTTATTTTCTTTAGACCTAAAGACACAGTACAACATAAATCAACACAACACTTGAAATGCGTGGTTGTTTGTTGTTTATAACACTACTCCAGCTATACTATGACGGAGATAGGTAAATAAGTCTGAACTACTCGAACCATTGAATGATATCATAGCCATCGCTCCATGCAGCATTTCTGTTGCGACGCTGACCACCCGATCCCTGTAAATGACACTTACGACAAGCATGGCTTGCTGAAAACCTACCCTAACAATGATATTCACGAGGAATGAATAATATATTCCCGAAAGCTTAGATCGGAAAGATCATGTTATAGGGTATTTGTTACTTGACGGTTTGTGTGACGGATGCATGTGTATTTCAGTTATTCTGATCCTGATTCTGGTGTGTGTCACCAATATGCCTGCTTTGGAATGTCCAATCAGTCGTGACTTGGTGCCAAATGTCATAGAAGAAAGTTTCAATCGAATTCTCTATTTTTTAGTCACCGTAGCCACTAATCCTCGTAAAACTGGGAATGACGCATGAGACAGCGGTATCGTAACTGCATCACGTTTGAATCAAAGTAAATCAATCGTTTGAAGAGATGCAGAAAATTGCTGAAATTGAGGATTTCAGCGTGGAACATGATACTGGGGAGAAGGTAATACGCTGCCACCATACACAACCTAGCCCGGGATCTGCCCCATCGCGGAGTCAGTTGATGTTAGAAAGAAGCAGGATCCTCCCAGTATTACACGACTGAAAGGCAATTTGTCAAATTATGTTTTAACTGAGAGGTAATTGTGAATAGTGAATAAATCACTGCCTATTAACAGGGATGGTGCCCTAATTTAATACCATGCTTTTTATTATGTGGGCGACATATCTGGCGATAGGCGGTATATTTGATCATACAGGCAGTACCTCCTATTCACAATGGGGTGCCTTCAATCACTAGATTGTATGGTCATGACTCGATTTGTTCACAAACACCATCGTACAGCAGTAATACCGCTGAAACAAATATACACTCATGATATAGTCACAATTGTACAATCGACTCTTCTTTCAGCAGACGGGATCGGGTGGTCAGGCTCGCTGACTTGGTTGACACATGTCATCGGTTCCCAATTGCGTAGATCGATGCTCATGCTGTTGATCACTGGATTGTCTGGTCCAGACTCGATTATTTACAAACCGCCGCCATATAGCTGAAAAATTGCTGCGTGCGGCGTAAAACTAAACTCACTCACTCACTCTTTCAGTAGAGATTTCTTATGGATGTGGAAAAGGTTTTATCGCCACTATTTCATGTCATTACATTGCAGCGATGTCATAGCGTTCGGCCATCGATAGCGTTCATTGCTCTTACAGCATTCAGGGCAGTAGTATGGATGATTTTTCTATCTCTGACATATGCGAGTGCCACCGAAGAGGCAGGATACGTCTTTTCCTGGACAAAATGATGTCATCTCTGTTTCAGACTAGTGATTCATAAAGACACATGGTATTTATCCTAATATATTCAGAATCGAACAATTAACTGAATCAGGCAGAACTGAATCATGGTTGTGGATGTTTTGTCTCTTCTATTCAGTGCTAATATCTCTGTTTTGATATCTTATTCGTACTGCCACTTTATTATGCACTGCCACTGCTTACATTTTGCTGTATTTCATATGGCTTTGTGAACATAATTAAATCTGTAATACAACTGTCAGTTGTATATTTCTTATTTCGTTGTGGCTGGCTGGTTTCACAAGGAATTTTTGCGAATAGATTGCCTGGTTGACACAATGTTTAAATTTTCAAACTGATACGTTACGGACGTTGCAGTTTATAAAATATCTTATGCAATGGAAATATCCTACTTTGGCCAAATATACATTGACCAAGTGATCTCTATGTACTACAGAATATTCCATCACAAGGGTTATCTATTTCAAATCACAAACTATGAAGGATCTTTTTAGTAATATCAGTTCTCATTTAATTATTGCCTTTTAAAAAAAATTAGACTTGTTAACTGATTTGTAAATAGATATATATTTTATTATTGGTAGTTTAGATTAGTAAGTGAGATTGTTAGTGGCTGTACCCTCAAAGGGGGTTGAAGTAGCGTAAAATTATTGTCCTCCTGAGAGGGTACGTAAGTCCCAAAACTTTCAAAGTTAAATTTTTGCTTACCCGATTTTTAAACGTAGTATATTTGTTCCTTTAAATTTCGGCTAAACTTGTCCTACAATTGCCAGCGGCTGAAGGCATGGTGTAAATCCAACTAGGGTCCATGCAGGTAGCAAAGGCATTGTAAGTCCCCATGGTCCCTAGTATGGTGATCTACCTTCAGCCCAACTTTACATTGCATTGTCCAGAAATAATTTTCTACTTTTAAAGATATATGCTAGCTAGTTTTAACTCAATCTGTGATAATCTAGTGGTTTTACTGTCCTTCGTTGACAGGGTTTTATATATTACATGTATGTATTACAAATTTAAAACTAGTTTTAGTCACGATATGGCTGAAATATTGCAGATGTGACTTTAAATCTTAACTCACTCACTCACTCTATGTACTACAGCCTATACTCAACTGAAATATTGTCGATGCAATGAAAGATTCTACGCCTCACTGTCAACTTTCGTGACACATTTGTAATGATCCATAATAGGTTGCGTGAGACCCTCAAAGCCTCATGTCTCTGCTGCAAATCAATTCAAACAATTGCATTGCATAATGTTCTTACTTCTCTGATGGATTTAGTAGGCGTCTCATTGACTCACCAAACTACACTTGCATATGCCTCTAAACCACAGTAGTTCAGTTATAGTCGATGCCCCAATATCCTAAAACGATTGACGTTATATAACACTTGGCCTCAGGATCAAGGTCGCCTGAGACTAGGAGACAGACAGACGATTTCAATTTCGATATATGTCATTTGATGGTGCTAACTGAATTTGGAATTGATCCCCCTGAGCTTTCTCTCAGTGTGCTTATATATATTTCTGATGAGGTCCGACCGCAAAATCACTTATTTTAATCAATGGCTATTTGCGTGATCTGAAACCTCTCGTACATTAAAGTGAATCCTAAAATGTCCACTGAATATGTTTGAGAAGGTTCTTTCCTGTGTTTTCTGTAGCACAAACATCTCTATCTACAGTTGGTATTGTCACTTGAAAGCTAAATACATATTTTACGTTTTTTTGAGAATGCAATGTAAATCTATTGCTCTCCGGTGAATGTTATTTCGTATAACCTCAAGTGTTCGAGTTGACATGTACTTTATTGCCTTCATGTTGAGAATGCGTCCTTGTTTTATGACAATTTACGCCACCTTCATCTATTACAGCCCCATAAAAGGGCATACAGTTCTCGTCTGTAAAGTACGATCTCTGAAGCAATACGCGTGAGGCATAAATGGAAATGTACATGCATATGATAGATATAGCCTCTTTCGTGACAGCGGGAGTCTTTTTGCATTAACCTTATTTCCTACTCACACCATTACTTCTTACTTACCCGTGAAGATCCAGGTTAGAATGAACCTTCAGTAACCCATGCTTGTCGTAAGAAGCGACTAACGGGATCGGGTGGTCAGGCTCGCTGGCTTGGTTGACACATGACATCGTATCCTAATTGCGTAGATCGATGCT
Organism: Haliotis rubra; assembly: GCF_003918875.1. Taxonomy (NCBI): domain Eukaryota; kingdom Metazoa; phylum Mollusca; class Gastropoda; order Lepetellida; family Haliotidae; genus Haliotis; species Haliotis rubra. Next base: position 2,253,934 of record NW_025767634.1, read on the forward strand.
CATGCTGTGGATCACTGGATTGTCTGGTCCAAACTCGATTATTTAGCCATATAGCTGGAATATTGCTGAGTGCCGCGTAAAACTCACTCACTTCTTACTCGTTCCTTTGCCATTATTCGAAATTGCACAGTTATCTGAGTTCACTCATTCCCGTGACCATCCTTTAAACTATACATATTGAAGCAGTCGTGACTTCTACACACATGGAACACACATATCGCAACCCCTATTATGTTTGACCCCTGTAGAGCCATTTATATTCATAATTACATTTGTTTGTACAATTACGCTAAACCTTCAGCCGCACCAGACATTAATTTCAGATATACACGTGCTATGATCAAAGGCAAGTATCACGTGCAATCGTTGCTTTGTAAATAACAAATATAAAATTTCAGTAATCTGTTCTTACAGCTAGATAACTTTGAAAAAACAATTACTTCCCTGTTAAATGTTAACACTGTTACAAATTGCAAGTCATAGGTATGCGGAATGCTGGCATGCCTTTGCGGGCTATCGCAAGAGATGTTGGTTGTCATCCCTCAACTATCAGTCAACAGCAACATACTAACGACGGGAAGGACCGTCAGCGTTCAGACTGACCACGAGTGACAACTTCTTGGGAGAACAAAATCCTCATCAGAATCACTTGGCGTCAAGCGCGACGCCTCTGGAATTTGACGTAATGTGAAATGGTCCACCGATGGGACGAAAATCGATTTTCTTTTGTTCTTAACTAATGGCCGAGTTCCTGTTTGGCGCTACAAATACAAATCATATGTACAACGGAATAACGTGGAGCAAGTGCCGTTTTGTGGAGGGTCATTAGTGGTATAGGGGTGCATCTCACATGACTCACGTGACGATCAGACAACATGTTAATGGACAACGCTACATCGCTGACATCCTAGACAGGGTTGTTGTACCACATTTCGATTACCATCCTCTGAACAAAGGGCCAGTCTTCATGGACGACAATGCTATGCCACATGGTGCACCTGCCGTTGGTGATTTCTTGCAGCACTACTTTGGCCCGCCAGGGATACAGATCTGAACCCACATTGAGCGAGGTTTGGACCTTAGGCGGCAGGTATCCTCCAGGTACATCATGATGTACTGTAACAAGGCCTCCATAAATACTGTGACGCAATGCCTCAACGTTACATTCATCATCAACGTCTGATGTAGTCAGTGAGGAGGAGCGTCAGGGATGTTATTGCAGCTGGTGGAGGTTACACCAGATTTTTACACCCAGATCGGTTATTATTATATTCGTATTTGATTTCATTGGGATTGTATGCCAGAATCACGAAACTGACCTCACATGATCCTGTTTATCAGCATTACAAAATAAGTCATTTGTGCCGTATTTGCTTCTCTGAACAAACTACAGTTATACTTTCCCCTTTGCTTTAAGACTTGCCATTTAGCTATTCCCTCACAGTCTATTTATGCAGATAGTTAAATTGAGGTTTGGTTCTTTACTTTCTTAGCTATGGTTAATGGTATGGTTCCTGATATCAAATGCTATTTCCCTATTGAGCTATTAAACTCGATCACAGTGCGGTCGGAGTGAATCTGATTAGGCTATTCTCTTGCTGTCGGAAGCAACAGAAATCGAGGACGCCAACCAAACACCTACCACCTGTGGTCAGAATTGGTCTTCAGCAACCCATGCTTGTCGTAAGGGTCAATTAACAGGATCAGGTGGTCAGTCTCGCTGGTTTAAGTGATGCATGTCATCGTATTCCAATTGCATAGATCGATGCTCATGATGTCTATCAAAGGACTGTCTGCTCTAGTCACGATTATTTACAGAACCCACGAATCCGTTGGTATATGACCAGATGGTGGCCACATGAATACGTGAAGAAACACTTAGTTGTGGGTACAGCAACGTGCAGTGAGGTTGGACAAAGTACTGTGACTATGTGTCCAGTCCACCCAGCTGTGAATGGGTACCTCGTTATCACGAGAAAGCCACAATAACTCGGTGCGCCTAGTGGGAGCAAGAGTTGTACACTCCCCAGGGAGTTGAGATTGATGATACGATGTGGCGTTGAGATTGACATCCAATGATCGAGGGTAAAATATACCAGCGCCTTGAGCATGCACTAGTTGCGTGGATATGTGCGCTATATAAATATCCAAAATAAAAAAATAAAATAAATACAATAAAAGTCGCCATATAGCATATAGCTGCGTTGTTGCTGCGGCGTTAAACAACAAACTAGCATACTACTTGCACCAAGCGTTACATCCCTCATCACACTGAAACTGACAAGCTGATATTTCACTAAGATGGGTTCAGTCATACTCCCACCATGACTTTCCATCAACACAGGCTGCAGGTTTGATTACCTCCACCGAAGGAAAACAACTTTTCAAATGTCAACAATTATTTCAACTTGGGACCGTCAATATCCATTATTGTCATCTGGCTGTTAAGCTGGAAGTAACTGTGCAAGATAAATGAACTTAATGTCTTAATACACGTTATGTGATAAAGGGGTAATGTTTCACCTTATCTGCATGGCATTTGTCAAAACAATCAATCCGAATCATTTAAGTCTATGTGAGAAATTAAGCCGAAAAAGTTCACCAATTTACCAATGACTGGAACAGATATTGTCACAATGATGAACAGACCAGCCAGGCAAAGGGGTCATTATACACCAATGGAATAATCATCACACCACCTTTTTTATTATTATTGGATATTTATAGAGCGCACATATCCACGCAATAGTGCATGCTCAAGGCGCTGGGATTTTCCGTCGATCATTGGATGTCAATCTCAAGGGCACATGTTATTATCAATCTCAACTCCCTGGGGATCAATCAACTCTTGCTGCCACAAGGCGCATTGATTTATTGCGGCTTTTCCCATCCTTAGGAGGTACCCATTCACAGCTGGTATACACCAATGGAATAATCATCACACCGCCTTTTAATGACTCACTGAGAGTGTATACTGATATTAACAAGGTAATATGAGGTTTGGGCAAAGTTTAAACTTTATATGGTTGTACACAACAATCATCTCAGACATTTACATGGTATTTTCTTTCTGTATAAAATAAGGTTAACAGTAACATTATGTTCTCCGTGACTGAGGTTGGTTCACCTAATTCTTAACCTGTCCACTGAACATAGGACCAATGTCCCCCAGTAATGAGAATGCTAATTGTACTAGAAAATGACATCCTTGTTCTAAATAGTTTTACATGTTTTGATAAAATATACGCATTTTTATAAACAATGTTATTATATATTTAATGAATATGTGTTTTGGGGTGAATGATTGTACACATTATATACAGTACAACCAGAAATTATTGAGAATTTAAAGATGGTAATTTTTAAAACTTTTTTCACTCATTACTCACGTATTAAATGTGAATATTAGCAGAACATAACTCCAGATTCAAAGACAGGTGAACAGTTAGTATGTTGTCAAGTCACCATGGGCAGCAATGCAGGCTTGAATGCGGCGGGGCATACTACTGATCAAAGAAGTTAGAAAGTCGTGGTCCATGCTGTCCCAATATTGGACCACCTCTTCTTTCATTTCAGCAATATTGGTCAGATTTTTCTTATTGACACTTTCCTTCATAAGTCCCCAAACATTTTCTATTGGATTTAGGTCAGGGCTATGGCTTGGCCAATCTTATAATATCATAATTTGGGTCCGAAACCAGGCCTGTGAATGCTTTGAACGATGTTTTGGGTCGTTGTCCTGCTGGAAAATCCAAAAAATTTCCATAGAACACGAGAGCAGATGGAAGTAAATGTTCCTCGAGAATATCTGTGTACCGCTCACTGTTCATATTCCCTTCAAAATACACAGAGGGGCGTTGCCCCTAACACAGATATGCCACCGCACACGTTAAATTTCGGACTGTACTTTGGGCGCTGATACAAAGGTTTTTCAGTTTGTTTGGTCCAGAATTTTAGTGTATTAGGAAACAGCCACACAGAACTTTCATCTGAGAAAATCACATTGTCCTAGTTAAAATTTCTATGCTGTAAGCACCAGTTCAACTTTCGCTCCTTTTGTTCAGGTTTCATGATCGGTGATGGAATTCCTCGACTTTTCCGCCAACCCATTGCATGCAGCTCAGTTCTAATTGTCTCCTTACAGACAGCCACAGTTCCTCTATCAATCATATCCAGCCTTAAGTTTTCTAAACTCCTTCGTTTGTTTTTAGAAACAAGAATACCAAGCCGCCTCCTGTCACCGACAGTCAATTTTCTGGGCCTACCTGTGCCTCCCTGGTGCTCAATGCCATATCCATTTGCAATATTTTTCAAAACACAATAAACAGTGGACAAAGGGATGCCTGTTCTACTTGAAATCACTTTAGCTGATCTGATGTCCTTGTTATAATACTCTAAAATCAACTTCCTCTTCTCTAAATCATCCATACTGAGGATCCCTGAAAATGTCGTCTGCTAGCAAGTAAACAAAGGGGGATAACCCTTCACAAACTAATGAAAAAGGATTAACGGAGTTGTCTCTCTTGAATGAAACCATGCACTTGATAGCTGGTCAAGGTTGTTTATACTAGAAATCCAATTAAACATATTCCTAAAATTCTCAATAATTTCTGGTCATACTATATAGCTGGTATGGCAATGAGCAGAGTAGGTTATGCCTTCTTCAAATCGTATTTCATTTGTCATGCCTTTACACTTGAAAGAGTGGGCACAGCGTTAGACCGCCTTTGTGCAATATTCCAATAATTTCAAGGAAAGCACCAAATATTCTGTTCAATGCATTGTGCCAGTGTGGGGAATCCTTCCGGAGAATGCCTTAACCACCAGATCCTACTTGACGGAAAAGTGTTTCTTGGACCTTGTAAGCATTCCTGTCAAGCTCGTAAACATATTGCTGCCTCTGTGAATGCATTGCATTGTCCTGTTTTCAATTACGTCGCCTCAAGCCAGCTTATATAGTTTGGGAGGAGGAACAATCTTGGACTAAACATGAACTGGTACACAGCAGCAATCCCACTGTATGTCATTGCTGTCGTGATAGGATAGTACTCGGATCGAGATAATGACCAACCTGCGTGTATGTGGCAAGGCTGAGTGTGTGACAAAGTGGTGGTGGTGGTGGTGGTGGTGGTCGAATTGGGTTTAACGTCGTGCTTGAGAATATTTCGCTCATATGACGACGTGCATGCGTGTGTATGTGTATGTGCGGCTGCTTGTACTAGCCCAGACTTAAGCTGGTTTATAGTGCTAGCCCACTGTGATACCTTGCCGCAGTGAAGCATGAATACCCCACTCAGACACATTATACTGACTCCGAGCCGACCAGTCCTTGTTGTACCCATTAATGCCGAGCGCCAGGCAGGGACCAACAAGTACCATATTTTAACGTCTTTTGGTATGACGCAGTCGGGGATCGAACCCGCGACCTTCCGCACTCCGAGCGGACGCTCTAACCACTACACCACGGAGGCGGTCGTGTGACAAAGTACCCCCATGTGGTGAATCGTTTGTCATGTTTTCAGTCGCAGGTGTGCTTGCTCCTTAGGAGATTTGTCAAATATCACCTTACATAGCTGTAGCTGGAATATTGCTTCGTCGTTAAACACTATTTATTTACTGACCTTAAAGATGAACGTAAACATAATTATCTTAAACATAATTATTAAGGATGTGTATTATGCCATTCTGGACTGTAAGCGTAATATGCCATTTAGACATAATTGCTATGTTAGTTTTACACATATAATTTATATTCAGACAAAAAGTACACGTTATTTTGATAATTTTTTGGACATGCTGACATACACCGAACACGTTGTAAGGATTTCATCCACAACACATCATTTGAACATCTTGTTACATTTACAGATATTAGATTTTAATCATTCTTTTCCAATGCAGTGCAGCCATTCGATATCCCATGTCCACGACTCTTGTGTTTATGAGACTGTATTGCATTCTAAGTAGACACAACTTTCATTAATTATCAAAGTTGTTTTACTATCGTAAAGGTCTGTGGGTATTTATGTCACAATAATGAGCAAAAGGTAAAGTTTGTTTTATGCACTGCAACCTCATCTAGGCTAGTTTGCTTCCACATCCATGTAATTATTAGTCAAAGCTACATCGTTTGTGGAAATAGACCATTATGTGTTCAATCTGTAACTCAAAAACCCACCAACGCAGTGACGATGACGAATGCCAGCTATAGGTAAAACATATTCAAACAGTTTATTGTCGTTTTAGATAGAATTCTGTCACCATGTCCAAGCCATTGGAACCCCTGGAGTAATTAATGCTAGTCATACAAAATGAAGTGACGCTTCTAGTTACATACAAATAGCAACAGTCGATGTGTCCAGTAAACTATTTTCTAAAATAATGTGAAGGAAGACGGTTCTACATATCGGACTATTTCATGGGCATGTGTCACTGTCAAATGGTGATGATAGGTGGACAGGTGGGCCTATTCCGCCCCAAAGGTGACAGCCGTCATACACCTAAGCAGAAGGTTGTCAATTCCTGACCTGAAATACACGGAACGCATGGAACAAGTCAAAACAGAGAATTGCATCGTTTCCATAACTTTCCTGTAAAGCGTATTAGCTTTCGTGGTGGTGCTGTCATCTCAACCAGAGATTCGTGTTGTCATTTGAAACCTCAAGTCAAATAACTTTCTCAATTAATATAAGAAACGGTGAAGTACATAGAAATTTGATGATCTCGTGTTGAAATGACAGGTGCTGTATAAAGTCAGTTGCTTCAGTTGACATACCTTCAATTGCCTTCGTGTTGAGTAAACATTATACTCCACTATATGGTGGCGGTGTATAGATGGTGCCTGACATTTAACGTGATGCCTGAAACATGTACATCAAGACACCTGTCGCAAACCCGCTACAGTCAGGTGTCACTAAATTCGCAACATTCTAAAACATAATGGCAATGACATTTAACGTGATGCCTGAAGAATAATTTTATACAGCAGGATACTTGCTGTAAACTCAAATCATTTCCAATTTATGTACGGAAAGATCAATCAGTATACATTTTATTGTGAATTCATGCGACATGACAATACTTCACTGCTGCAAAGGCCAATAGGTAGATAAGGGACATCAAGTACGTCGAGAACACCGACTGAAGTCAACTGTGTTATCTCAGGTGTCACGGAGTTTGCAACATTCTAAAACATAATGACAATGACATTTAATGTTTATCAAAGAAATATTACAATGAATTAGTGAGTGTGCAGGTTACTTTGTTTTACTTTACGCCGCTTTCGACAGTTTTCTGGTGTTATACGAAGCAAACAAAGTCGAGGATCATCTGTTAGGATATCTTTGCAATGAGGACTGAAAACACAAATGTAACCCCCGAAAAGGTCACAATTATTAGTTCAGTACAAATTTCAGTGAAACTTTCGAAGATGTGTTTGTTACTCTGAGCTAAACCATCGATCATAATCAGTTTCGGTGATATTCTATGCATAGTGTCAGAGAAAAAATCGTGATGGGTCAGACTTCATGACTTGATAGGATGTCATCGTAACCCGATGGTGTGGAACATTCCTCATTATATCAACAACGGATTTGTCTGTTCCAGACTCGAATATTTACAAGCCATCGTTAAGCTATTAGCCTAGAATATTGCTTGGGAATACAAGCTGGGCTACAGATCTCCAGAAACAACAGTCAGAATGACCTATGAAACAAACACCCCAATCACATCATGCATGACTGTTGTTTTAAGTTGACTGGATATTTTTCCATTCATGAGACGTAGGTCTGTAGAGTATTGATTCAGACTAGGCGATCGAATGACTGACATGGGCAAATGAAATATGATAACATGCATAAGCAAAATCAGCGAGTCGTCCACCGATCCCGTCACGATGCTCATCGATTATTGGGTGACAATGACAAATGACACAGAGAATGGGAATTTGAAAGCTTCTTCGTAAAGATGCTGGTCGTATTTGTGTAATCAGATTTATAACCTGACGGAGACTGGTGTTTTGATATGGTATTGTTTTGATGTTTCAAATTGTCAATCAATTTGGGAGATCTGATGTGTGACCGAACAGTGTTTGGTCTACTGTTGAAATTATTGGTTTTCCTAATGTATTTTGTTGTGGCATTTCTCACTGAGCATTGATTTAGACAAAGTCATGCATTTTCAGAAGTAATGAACCATTTATCAATATCAGGTGAAAACATTCATTCTCTTTCTCTGTCATGTTTACTTTCATCTGGAGGCCAGACCATGGCAGCCATTGAAAATGAATTCGAACAAACTGAAAAAGACATCGTCAGTTCTCCACAGTTGGTTTACATCATGTTCTTCTATCACTGGGGAATACATCTGGTCGCCGCTGTACGGATGATTGGGGCAGCATGTCTATTGTCAGTTAAATATTGACGTGATTCGTGAACAGATTACGTCAAAAAAGCCTGCTTTCGTGCCTGTCCTTTATGTGATATTAACATTGTGTGGAACTGAATCACAAGGCTCCTTTTCATAGAGAACATGGAATACTGTAGGCCTAATCTGATCTTCAATGGTCCGTATAGTCCCTGCTTTCCTTCACCTTGAAGCAGGAATCATTTCTCAAATATAACTTGAAAAACGTAGTATATGAAACCATCGATAGTAGTCTGAGTGTGTAATATATACGCTGAATCTTAATTTGTCTGTAACTTGTTTACGTGACGCTAGTCCCTTTTTCTTGTTGGTTTACGGATCCGCCTGAACACGAAATTGTGAAAATGAAAACATATGCACATTTTATCATCGCCGAACCGAGCGAAGAAACATCAGAATCTTAATATATTTCAAGAATTTTGCTGTAACGAAAACAAATTTTGTTGGCTTGATTTCCGTTTTTTGTGTAATGTCATGGATGAATTGTGAGAAACTTCAAAGATACATATTGCTGCAAGTAAATCACGTGGTTGTCTGCATCAGGCGGAGAACATGAACGTCAATCTCTTTTTGAATCTTACATCAAATGTCATATGTTAAAAGTTGCAATTCATCGCTTGTTCAATAAAACCGTTTATATTACCTAACAGTTTATAAATAATCGAGTCTGGAGCAGACAATGAACAGCCGACAAGCATAAGTTAAACAATTCTGACCCAAATATGAATGACACAGACATCTATTGTCGAAACGTCTTACTTCTTGAAAACTGAATATGGGTTTATGTTTTATTAACACCAAATTAGTTAGACCTGTTCGAGTTGCCAGACACAGGTGCTTGCTCAGATGAAATAGCAAAACTTCAAAACAGGGAATTCATATGGGATGTTGAAGAAGAACACTTTTTATGGATATACTTCTTTATTGTAATATATGTGACGTTTCGGTACAGATGCTAAGACCGTTATCAAGCAAATGATACACGACATTGTGCACGGTGTTGGCATCTACACCGAAACGTCGCATCTATTGCTATAACGATGTCTATCCAGTGTCTTCGCCGTGAAAAGCTCTCATTTTATTTGTCTGTCAGACATTTCGTTCTGATCAATCTGGCCATCTGTTGTGATGGTCTTCTTTGTGTTGCCATTCGAAATCTACAACAAGGGACACAAGTCGTTATCAGAAGTTATTCGAAAAACAAGATATAAAAACTAATAACAAGAACCGATGTTCGTGTTCTACAAGAGAGACACCACGATCGAGCCAAGACAAGCAGGCTTGAAAGGGCATGGTGGAAACTGGGCTTTGATCAGGGTACCCGAAAGGGGACATCGCTTTATCCCTTTCAATTATGGCCGGGAAAGCGACAAAGTAATGACACGAGCCACAAATGTGAGATGAGAAAGTGATAGCATGAGAGATGAGAAAGTAGCAGCATGAGACGACAAAATGATAGCATGAGGCGAGAAGTGAAAGCACAAGACGAGAAAGTTATAATATGAGACAACAAAGCAAAAGCACGGGATACTAAAGTGATGTTATATCTCGGTTTCTCGTCTCGTGTTATTACTTTCTTTAAGTGGTAACGTGTTGTCCCTTCTAAGTCACCACAGATGTAGGCTTGTATATACTCTTTCCTTGCGATGAGAATTGACAGGGGATGGTGAATCTTGTCCTTGGCCTGTCGTACATTCATACCTGAAAGTAGGGCTCAGCGTGATAATCCCATCCGTTTCGATCGTCTGGGGTTCATCTAAGTGATTAAACATAATCATCCTCTGACAACCTGAAATTAGTCACAGGCAGGAAATATATGGCCCGGTTAAGCAGTATTGATTTTAACCTGACAACCTGGAGTGTTTCAATGCTAGACATCACAGAGACCGTGTTAGTTTCGTTTAGAGGAATTTACTGAGAAACCAACTCAAAGAAGAACCAAGTTTTATGTCAACTGCCGTCACCAGAACAGCACTGAAGAAAATGTCGCAATCATTTCTTCTTACAAGACAAGCCTCGTTCAATCAAGAGCCAGATTACATCAGATTTGGTATCAGAATACACGAATTAACCATTATTATAGCTGGAATATTGCTGAGGCGTTACGCAACAAACAAACGTTGTGATGATGATGAAGTTAAAACACAGCAGTGTCATTAAGCTCTTAGCACATGAGTTACAGTGCAAATTAGAATGTGTAAGCTTAATGCCATGCACAACAGCGCACCATGTAATCAATGATGGACGCAACTCTGTCTTCCGTTCCGATGACAGTTAATAAGGGACAATTCATTCACAAAATCCTGCAGCCAAAGAAAACGATCACTTAATTCTTGTATCGAATATAATGCAACAGGCCAACACCATAGACACTGACATTGCATGATGAAAATGTTTCCAAAAATTATGACAGAACATGTTTTCATTTAAGTGTATCATGACACATCTTTGAAGCATAATGTTGTATTACGACCTCTAAGAACCTACACAACCATATATATTTGAGACAGGTCCATGTATCATGTTTACAGAGAGACGGTGATTTCTGGGTTGAGCCTTTTACGTTAATCGAACCATTTGCGACCACTGTATCCAAATATCACCAGTATCTTCACAGTTGATTTATTATAAAATTTTACATCTAGACTTAACCTTACGTCTGTTGTTGCAGTTATGTCTCCCTTCAAAGCATATTTATGTGGAAATGTTTTCGAAAATGTTTTGGAACAAGTGTACATCATCTGAAATAGCACAAGAGCGGACCACTACACAAGAATTTCGATAAGTCAGTATGCTTGAAAAACCAACGCCTGATTATGTAGAAGATGGCTTTTCGTAACTGTATACGTAAATCGAGATCTTTCATTAGTAAGATGAGATATTCCATTCGATGGAGACATAACAGTGTGTTTGGTCTTCAGCTTGCAGATGGGATATTGACTTACTTGCAAACACTCTTATATGCTGTCATTTCCTTAGGATCTTTTGAAAGATGAACAGTGCACATTTACTTATCCACTTACTTGAGATAGAAACATTTGATTGATCCTACGATCATTATTATGCCTATAAAGCCTTCTAACTTCACTTAGTGAGGCTTTAGAACAAAAACAACCCCAACAATTTGGGTAAAAATATAGTATACACTTTTAACCTGATTCTATGAGAATAAAATTCAGTAAGACTTCGATCTCGTTATTAGCTTTAATATTTTGTTTTTCGAATAACTTCTGATAACGACTTATATAATGGAAGAACGTGCCACACAAATACAACAAACATATATCGACTGTCTATGAACTATCGAGTTGATACGGATGTCCCTTTACTAGACAAGATTGTCCAACATTATACTATCGTAGAATGATCCGGCTAACTTGTTGGTATTTCTTGACGATAAGATCCTTAGCGATGGGTTTTGTATTTCAGAAACTAAAGAGCCATCCACTTCACACAAGCACAAAATGTTAAGGACAGACACTGCCTTCATTACTGTCTCGACGGTAGTTGCTAAAAGTCGATCCGCAAATTGCAAATAATGCGCTGAGACGCGTGCTTCACCTAGACGGTAGTATTAAGAGTTGATCGAATCGAAATTACCCTGAGTAACAACATTTACAGTTGTGTACATGTAGGTTGGTGCAAGAACCAGGAAATACCATGTGTCTCACTGGCTCTCTCTACTGATGTCTCCCTGAAGACTTTAATGGGATGCTAATGACGTAATACGCTTACTGAATGTCATAACCTGTATCTTAAATCCGACGTATGCATCCATTACTTCCTGTTTGTCGCAAGGCATCTCGGTTTCTTAGACGAAGCAAAAACACCCCGACACACAAGTTTCATGAATCATGGATTCAATCCAGCCCAGCTAATACGGTGCATCATAAATTCACCACGCCGCAGCAGTACGTTGATGAGTTTTAAGAAGATATAACAGACTAGCTATTTGTACAGGAATATGCAGAACTTGGGAGGGAAACTTCGCATGGGATTCAAAAGTGTGACTTAAATACACTGTTCTGCTCAAAATACCCTAATTGTACATGATTGGTTATCCTTGGTAACTCCAAATTATCCCTCTGACAGACAGCTGGAATGTCTGGTAGGTTTGCTTATAATAACACCCCATCAATCACAGTATCATATGTATTGGTCAGTTATCGTCTGGATTCTTGACTGACTATGAAAGGTGTTTTAAGTGCAAGATAATGGGTTGTGATCAGGGAGCTTGACACAAGTATCGGGCTGACTTGATGGAATTTGGAGTTTACCAATAGAATGGCTTGGGACACGTCAGGTTGCGTCTTTTTATAATAAGTACTGTCCAATAAGGTCCCAAAGAATTGCAGACGTAAGATGAAGGACAGCTTTGTCTTGCAATGACCCTCATTCATCAAGATCCTTTAATCATTCAGAACTCGCTTGGCATATACTGCTAAACGCCTAAAACACTCAGTTTGGCATAGTGTCTCCGGATACCGATATGTGCATGAAATCTTATAGATAGTGATCAGAACTGAGAAGAACATTATTGCTTCAGTAGCCTTGTTCGCTTCATGCAGACATTGTACGCTTGTTTCACATTACTTCTTCTGCCCACATATTCGTAAAGCCAATTGAAGGTTGAACATCTTTATTTTGATATGTGAAGTATACTCGTAAACAAAGTAGGGGATCACGAAATATATCTGTTAATACCAACTATTAAAAGTAAGATAGGCTTTAACAATAAACTTTTCATACATGTGCGTTCATTTCTGTGCGTTGTGTATTTTTACAATTTCCAGGACGGCGGTATCTGCCACGGGCGGATCGTCTCCTGTCATGCTGGAAAAAGCTGAAGTCAGCATCTAGTAGTCTGTGATTAGCACACTATTGAAAACAATTACCAATACACTATTCCATGGCATCCCAGGTGAAGAGTACAGATTCGATTGATTCGGAACCTATGTCTACGAAATCGGGCTCAAACAGGGAACATATTCTGGGCATAGACAAGTATATGACAGTTAAATATTTAATGATAAATGAAATCATTTACAAGGTCTAATATTCTATATTATTTAACACAAATGTGTTTGACAGAATTCTGTAAACACATGGCAAAAATGCCATGTCGTTGTTGGTGCCCTTGTTCATATCTCCCAATGTCTTAATTGACACCGGGGGTGTATACGGGTTTGCTGACGAATCTTGACACTCTGGGTAAAGCGGGAGGCTGCAATCTTGGGTAGTTGGGTAGACCAAACTGATCTTTGATGGTTGTCAGTATTGCTGAAATATATGGGTCTATAATTATTTTGAAATATCGAAGGGGTGCATATAAGGTGAAGTGCGAGAGATCTCAATAAACTGCAGCAAAAGGCCGTTGGCTTGTGGGGAGGTAGGGTAAGAAGGAACTGAAGGTATTACGATACTCAGTAGTGAGAGCTCGACAATATTGATGGGAATCTAGTGTTCCAATTGGGTCTTGTGTTATGATTTTATAGTGTATTCTCCTCTAGAAATTATTAACTCACCATCTCCTAGAATACCAGGCAACATACCTTGAAGAATTCATACATGTATGGCTAACAGAGGTGTTTTTCGCCGATTTTGGTGACCTTTTTACTTTATATCCGACGTCTTTAACAACATCATTACAATCCGTTAGAATTTATCGCCTACATCGCAGCACGTATGATCATATCGTTTACCAATATAATTTATGTCTTGAAGAATCCCATAATGCCCTCGTGTTAGAGAGAGTAGCAAAACTAAACACTTCCATGCACAAATTAACACGGTATTGCATTCTCGACAGATACCAAAGATTGAAGTACATGATATGATATATGATATAAGCTTTACATTTGTGGTAATTGTTGTTGTATCTCAGTTGACACACAGTACGTGGCGTCCTTCCTGTTGTCCAGAAGATGACCAAATGATCTCTGTAACATCTCCATGTTTTATGGGTTTGCATATTTTGATCCTTCGTTTGTCAGCCACAGAATTTAATTACATAGGAAAGTGTCACTGCAAATGTCATGTCTTGACATACTGCTTACATCTTGTTGCATTTTAATTACTCTTGGACTGACTGAATTTGGTTTTACGCCGCTTTTTGCAATATTCCAGCAACATCACGGCGGGGGACACCAGAAATGGGCTTCACAAATTGTACCCATGTGGGGATTCGAGCCCGGGTCTTCGGCGTGACGAGACACCGCTTTAACCACTGGGCTACCCCACCGCCCCAATTACTCTTGGACACATGATGTGGAGACAGTGTGACTGCATGATCAAAAGAATTTGTATCGTGAACGTAAAAAGGTACTACATAATTATATTTTCCCTGAGGTAAGCAACGGCCGTTATAGCAAAGGCTTATAGATATTTTGTAATAGGGACTAGCATACGTGCTCGTTCTTGTGAACCGAAAAGGTTGGCGTGACATTTTTTTAAGATGAACACTAGTTTTCTGTTCTATTACATGGACCACGGGAATGACATAAATGAATCGTGTTTAATGCACTAGGACTCAAAATTGAAATAGAATGTGATTATTGAAAGAGTCTTACGTTCTTAATCCAATATAGAACCAGACACTCACACGAAGGAAATAGGGAAGTCTTACGATGAAATTACGGTTTGAATAGTAAAATGTTGTGCTCTTGCTAATATTGGAAATCAACTCATTGCATTTTCAAGTGAAAGAGTCATCGGGTCATTTGTAACTGACTCTAAGAGCATTCAATCAAAGTCAATTATCCTTCGTTGTCTTTCAAGATGACACCTCATACATATCTAAGGATAAGTCAATTGCTGCGGTCAATAATCACTGCCAAAACTAAACAAGGAAGAGCGTCATAGGTCTATTTTTGCCTACTAACTCGCTGAAAACTCAATATTAGGACATGTCCTCCCTTTAACATAATAACATACCACACTTGTGCATGATAAGGTCATGTTTCTCAAAACAGTTGTCAGACGAAATCATATTTGATTGGCAAGTTACAAATATTGTTTTGATTTTACATGAGGTTGCTGAGATCAAATATAAAGACTATCGGCTGATGGTTTTGAATGTATATTTGTACGAGGTATTTGGAAATAACTTTAGAAAGTGTTCAAGGTCCAATCAAAGCTTGACGTAAAGATGTAGGTTTTCCGAGTTAAATGAGTGAGTGAGGGAATGAGTGAGTATGGCTTAACACCGCTTTTAGCAATATTCCAGCATATTTTACGGCGGGGAACACCAGAAATGTACTTGACACACTGAACCCATGTGGGGAATCGAACCCGGGTCTTCGGCGTGACAAACAACGCTTTAACCACTAGGCTACCCCACAGCTCCCCGAGTTAAATTACAACCAATGGGCAATAATTCGGTGAACATTGAGTAGTGCAGTTTGCTGTTTCTATTCAGAGAAATGCAAACGTTGGGTATACTAATGGAAGTGGCCCATTTAAAATCATCTAAAGTACGGTACTGTGTCCTTGAAAGGCTGTGGGAAGCAAGGATCTGGTGCTATTGTTTACAGCCATGCAATTTGCCTATACAATTCTTAATGGTACGAGCATAGAGAGAACGTGAACATGTCTTGTGCGCTTCAAGCACATGTCTGACCATATGCTTTACCATTCTATTGACTTGTGTTCACATTTATGGTTTACGCTTTGCTGTCCCGAGGACTTACATCACTTAGACCTTTCCTTTCGCATTAGGCCAATGAAATACTTATCAGGTGAACAGTTGACTGCGACTGCATATGTTGTTGTCATCTATGGGTAGATTATTACAACATACAAATGTTGTGGTTACACATATATAAACGTTCATGTACATATATTCTCACGAAAACGTTAACACATGCTCACCCAGAGTTGGTATTTCTAACGCCAAATAATTGCAAAAAGTAATATATTGCCTGATAATGACAATGACTTCCATACAAGCATACTAAGGCTCATGATAGTAGAAGTTGGTGTTTGGCTGTCTGGGATTTTGTTTTAATCAGTCAGTTTTGACCACTCAAGATAACAAGGCATGTTGATCTAACTGACGATGCAGATGCGAGAGGGCTAAGGGTGTTGACACTGGGAATTAAAATGACAAATAAGTTTAATATTGATGCCCTTCATATATTATACTCTCCACACCTCTTCACGTTAAGATGGACGTAGGCATTTCGTCTGATATCATAGTTTGTTTCCACTTTAATTGGAGCTCTTGTTTTCCCCACCGCCCCCGTTTTGTTTTGAACTCAGTGCATGAAAAATATAACCTGATTGACAAAATAATATATTCTAGACCATTACAGAAAGCTGCAGGGACATTAGTTTAGCGAAAGGGCCATCATTATGGTTACCGAGAGTACTGTTTAGTAAGGCTGATGATCGCGTTGTCTGACGTCACAATGAAAATATAACAGACCTGTTTCACGTTTGTGCACACTGGATGTTGCAGAGATCGGTGCCAAGATAACAGGGTCTTAAAGAAGATATCAAAAAAATGTTGTAGATAGTTCTTTCTGGAAATATACAATGTATGAGCACATTAATATCTTTCAGCGTCGAGCATGGTTATCCAACCGATTTTTCAAATGGGAGGATTTTGTTGAAACATCTTTAATGGTACCACCAATGACGTAGCCATGTTTGAAATAAAATCGTGTCAGTTTCAAACATGAATGTTTTCTTCATCAAACCTATATTACGAATCTCACTAGATTGACGAGTAATAGAGTGACAAATAATGTTTGTTATCTTTCATTTTACCCAAGAACTGTCAGCTCTGTCTGATCTGGCTACAATGTTCCCCCTTTACAATATATTGGGGAAGAACAGTAACGCCGAATGGGAAGCGTAGGTTGGTCGCTGACTGTTCAAACTTGACAATCCCCGCTTCTGTTTAATGCTCACCTTTTTTAAACTTCGCCTAATGCAGGAACCTTCAGAAGAGTTTTGCCATTGTGAGTTCAGTTGTCAGCGATATCCCTCTAGGTTTGTATGTCAACGTAAACGCAACCCTCGTACTGCCTCATGAGATTGGGATTAAAGAAGGACTCTTCAGTCTATTTAGCTCATCTCATGTCTATTCAGCTCATCTATGGTTGGTGCTTTTGGTTGTATTGAAGAATAATATGAATTATTACAATTCTGATTCAGTCTAGACTTTGGTTATAACACCTTTACAATGCACCACATTTAATCTGTTTATGGTAAGTTTGTTGTATATGAGGACCAAGCAGTTGAGGGATATAAACAACACAGACACACGCAGTTCGTTAGCTACCTCACAAGCAGCCAACCCACACAAGGCGCAGACACGTGCCTGTTTTTTTACTTTTGGTAGTGGTGTAGTTGATCTGACAGGAAGCCTCGGTCGATCCAGATACTGACATGGGCGAGGCTGTTTTGAGCACCTAGAGGGTAACCCGTGCCTACATCAAGCGGTTGGGTGCGTATATGTGGAGGTTTTCGGTCAGTGAGCTTCTGCTTGCTAATCGAACTTCCGCTTAAAACCTTGATAGCGCTTAATGTTTGAATTGAGAGGCACTGGAAGGCATTTCAACAACACCCACTTGAACCTTGATACATACACATACACATGAATCATCCTAAACTCACAATGTATATTCTAGCTACTGGATGACTTGCATCAGATTAAAATCTAGTGAGATTGTTAGTGGCCTGTAACCGTGAAACATGTTGCTTTGAAACTAAAAAACTCTCAACTCTGATAGAGTTTCCATATTTTTGAGTCAAATATTATACATGGATCTTCTTCGCGGCATCGGCAGCAACCCTAAGGTGGACCTGAGAGGTGAAATGGCGTTTCGCTGTCTAGAATATTCTCCTCAAGGAGAGATCTGCGAGCAGATATGTTGTTGTTGTTTTGTTGTTGTTGATGATGATGATGCTGTTGTTCTTCTTCTTTAACGCCGCACTCCACAATTTCCCAGCTGGTGGTCTGTTGATAATCGAATCTGAACCAGACAATCCAATGATTCATTAACATCGACCTACGCAACTTGGATACAATGCCAGGCATCAACCGAGTCAGCGGGCAGGACAATGCGCTCCTTACTAAAAGCATGGGTAGCTGAAGACCAATCAATCAAAATATACGCTAAAGTAGCGTTGGTGTCCAGCTACTCAAGCACTGATTAGACCTTGTATACTTTGTTGATGAAATTAGTTTTCAGTAATAACTTAAACGTGCTTACTTCATTTACCAACTCAGGCAATGGAATTTGTTTTTTTCGACCCAACATGTACGAATGTCTTAACATATTACTTAATATCTTCTCGATTAGATAAACCTATAACGATTTCCACAGATAACAGAGATCGACACTTTGCCACCTATGTTAATTACGCAGCGTGTGTGTTTACTGTGGCCGTCGGTAACATCATGTCAGATTAGCTGATAATACGTCCTCGGGGAAAACAGGGTTCATATTGTTGTATATTGATTTACTGGTGTTGCGAGCCGTGTATTCACTGTGGAGACTATTCAAAGGAATACATTTTAGGCAGATGAAAATGTTCGTATCTTCACAACTGAGCAATCTACTAAGTTAAAATGCCGAATGATAATATGTAAGCATCTTTAGAAATCCGCTCCTTCAACGTATGCCATCCTGTAATCTTTATCATTTATAAGTTTTTTCTTAGGTTAATTCTGAAATTAATCCTGGCGGTTGATAATACATTTCAAGCATCAAGAGACAGCCGTCAGTTTAGACTCTGTTGGAAGTCGAAATCGCGAATAAATATCATCGATTATTAGGCGCAGCCGTCAATGATTATCAGTAATATGTTTTCATGTTCTCCCCTGCAAGACAGTCCACATAATTTCATGACCCCTTCAGCCATTCTGTCAACGGTTAAGATTTGATGTTATTAAGAATTTATACTTTTTACTTGCCGTGATAAGTGCACAGCCATGAGACATCCAGTTAGCATTGATGGGCATCCATAGTGATGCATGGTTTCTTTTTATATGTGATTTCTGATAAACCGAAAGGTCATTACCACATGCCATGTTTGTCCGGACATCCTAATTTGTCATAATTTCCAGACAATGGTTCGTGAAGTGTGCAGAACTATACAAATATGCAGAAAATTGGATCATTAATACGGATATGTGTTAATATGGCTTATGTTAATTGGAAGCGGTAACGTTCTCATTTACATGTCTGCTACACAATATTTCCAAGCCACCCGTGAAGATCCGGGTTAGAATTATATCTTCAGTAACATGCTTGTCGTAAGAGGCGACTAACGGGATCGGGTGGTCATTATCGCTGACCTGGTTGACACATGTCATCCTGTCCCAAATGCGTAGATCGATGCTCATGCTGTTGATCACTGGATGGCTGGATGGATTATTTACAGATCGACGCCATATAGCTGGAATATAAAACTAAACTTAATCACTCATTTCCAAGCCAACATCCCCACGACACCATTTATCATTGATAAATACCTGGCTTTGGTAGAATGTTTGCTTTTCTCTAGCGGGTAATAGACAGTCAGTTTTGGTAGGGCAACAAAAGCTCATATCCTTACAATCGTTTCAGACCGCATCACATGGGCAGCTAATATCATTTTGGAGGTCATTTCGAAGTCACGTGTGCAATAATATACTTATGGAAAAAAAATAAGGGAACACATGAAAGTACACGTGTTCCTTCATTCCATCTGAAAGCGTCAGAACAATATGGTCTTATTTCACATAGCTGAAATTCATACACGGATAAACTATGGCTGTTTACGTTCGAGTCATTTTAGTAACATCAGTATAGTGCATTGGATGTAGGGGTGACAGGTAACACAAATAGTTACAACAACTAGATGCAAAATAATCTACAACAGACGCTATTTGATTTTTATCATTTTAAAGTTCTATGCATGTAGTATTTGGTTTGAAATATCTCCCAAACAGCCATACATATAACACAAGAATAACCTTCCGTAACGTCGATCTGCCTGAACTTCCGTCAGTTAATCTCTCTATTTGGCACAATAGCTGTTCATGGGGACACTGAACAAGTTGTAAGAACGTATATGAAAATTTCAATTTATAGTTATGATCAACCCAAACCGGATAATTTACTGGAAAGGAGCCTTCTGGCACAACCGTTGCCTACAGAAATGCACGGAAGTATAACTGAATATCGCTGTTCATAACTCCTGACAACAAGCTGGAGACTGTTCTTCTTTTCTCCTGGTTATTAAGTGGTTCTAAGACAGTGGTTAGTTGTGCTTATTCTGAAATAGCTATCATCCTGTTTAGTGACTGTTCTTCTGTCTCTATATTATGAATGCAATTCTAATGATTTATCGTCATGCTTTGACAGTCGACCATCGATGTTTTCAAAATAACAAAATAACGAATACATCCCTCCGTGCTTCAAATACCATATCACAATGGTGATATCAGATTTTGAAGTACACGCTCGTTCTGTTTCTTTAACACAAAGACAAATAGAAATTAAGTGAAAAGCGTGGGGTGTATTCCATTCATGTGCGTGTAATTCGTGATAACACCCAAATAGCCCTAAGTGTTGGCGATTCCAGGGCGATAGTGACGGAACTATCACTGTATGTGTCACTTTCATGATTTACTGGAAATGGCCGGAAGCGAATTCTCGATTATAACAGTGTTTAACGTTTGTTTCCTGCGTGTAAACACGAGCCTGTTATAAAACATGGAGATACTCTATGATAGACCTTTCGCCCAGCAATGAATTATTCCGACACATTTTTACTCGTTGTCGTTAATAATAACGACGGAAGGAATGGCAGCTTTTCTTTGAACACTATCCGGAGGGCAGTCCGCGACAAATGTACTTGTGTTGATGAAATGTGATGAATTAGGATAAGGCAACATATAATATTTCTTGATTCTCATCCCCGACCGATCCCAAATGACTTGTTATTTTAGTTTGAATGCTAAATTCGAATCTGTTTCCGCAATTTCAGAGCAGTTTCCCATTAGGAAGTTGCATCTTTTCATGTGCAGAGGTTTGATGATCAGTCATTAAATCGCTTGAGTGTTTTTGTTTTTATGTATGCGTTTTTGTTTTTGCATACTGTTGTTTTGTTGTTCGTGTGTGTTTGTGTGTGGGGGTGGGGGTGGGTGGTGGTTGTTTGTGTTATGTGTAATCCTAGGTTTTCAAGGCTACTAATATATTATTATTATTATACAATTACGTCAGGAAAATATAAGCGGTACAAAACCCCAAACAAACATGTTTGCAATGATTAGAAATATCTGAAAATAACAACAAAGACAGTTCATCAACTCGAGTTATTGGAAATGTTCGTCCTTTGCTAACCGTGGACACGACTACTGTAACAGTCTCTATGTCTGAGTAATGTAAGTCCCCATGGTCCCTAGTATGGTGATCTACCTTCAGTTGTTGGCGATCTATAGCCTGTTGTATTGTCCAAATAATGCTATTAGTTTTAACTTCCCACGCTAGTTTTAATTCTAATTGTGATATTCTATTTGTTTTACTGTCCTTTTGTCGACAGGTTTTATAATATACATGTATTCAATTTCAATGCCAAATATGTTCTCGTCACGATATGGCTGCAATATTACTGATGTGACGTTAAATAACAACTCACTCACTCACTCTATGTAGGACTCCCCGATGTCCTCCTAGACAAACCTCAAAAGGTGCATGTGCATAAGACGGCAGCACGAATCGTCACCCTCACCTCTAAAAGATCGAACATCACTCAAGTTCTTAGAAATCTCCACTGGCTTCCAATAAAAGCAAGGACGTTGACAGTTGTTTTGTTTATAATTAACCTATAATTATTATAGATATGTAACCTGCTATAGTCACGATGAGGCTGAAATACTGCCGATGTGACTTCAAATGTTAACTCACTCACTAAAAGCAAGGATCCAGATCTGTCTGATGTATAAATCTCCGCATGGGTAATCTCCTTCATATATATCAGAGCTGATATCAGTCCATGTCCCAGAACGGGAACTAAAATCTTAACACCAGAACCTACTGACAGTGCCACAATACAAACTGAAGTGCTTTGATCAGATGCTTTGAACATTATGCCCCCTAAGTGTGGAACCCTCTTCCCCAAGATCTGAAACTTTCTCGAACGTTTGAATCATTCAAATCGAATCTCAAAACCTATCTTTTCCACCAGGTCTATGAATCATAATATCTTTTGTCATCATCCCTTTATGTGTACTTTAACCACCTGGATGAAGTCGGCTGGTCTGCGAGCTTTCCTTTTGGTGCCCTGGACCAGTCACTCCCCACTCACAATCGCCAAAATGTGATTCTTAAACAAAATATCAACATGAAATGTTGACTGTGCAATGAAGATACTGTCCAACACCTTGTCAGTGGATGCCCTTCCTTGGCACAAACAGCATATATTAAACGCCATGATGGCATTGCTCGTTGCTTCTACTACCTTCTTCGCCATGCCTGTGGCTTGACTCCGAGGTCCATCCATGGTACGACCCTGAACATGCCCAGGGCGTAATAGAAAATGATGCTTTTAAACTTCATTGGAATAGGCCCATATACAGCCTCAGGAGAATTCCTGCCAACAAACCTGATCTTGTCCTTTTTGATGAAGCCAATGAATGTATATATGTTATTGAATATTCTGTCCCTTTTGACAGCAACGTGATTGGAAAGATTCAAGAAAAGCATGCTAAATATGCGGACCTCGCCTTTGAAATGGATCGCTTGCATCCCAAGTACACTGTCGTCAGACTCCCCATTGTTCTCGGTGCCCTTGGTTTAGTACCTCCTGATCTCTTAGCGCAGATCAGGAGAGTGCCCGGGTTCTCCCCCGGGAGCACAACCCTTCTGGCATTCTGGGTAATGCAGGAGGTGCAGTTTGGGGGAATCTACATATTCTCCGGAAAGTTCTTGGTGGGTTCGACTAGGCAGCGTTTCCTGGGAGAAGTCTCGTTCGCTGTCTGGGCTGCGTGTAGTTCCACACCGACAGCATGCTCATAGGCCAGACAGTTCATTATTACCCCGGATAACCCAAGCTGCTGGTGAGGCGCTGAAGGTTATAGTCACATGACTTATCCTACGGGGTATTAGTACCTTGTAGCAAGGGGGCATCAGCCTTCTTGTCAATCAACTTGTCAAGAGGAGAAAACAAGAATTTAGGATTGTCAGTGTTAATGGTAGATTCTTAAATAATGTAATCTGATCTAGCCTTTCTGATACATCTGATTACTTCATTTCGTGCGAAGTTGTACATCTGGACTTTGAGTCGTGACTTACACCAGCATCGCTCTTTCTCTTTGCATTTCTGACCTCTGAACAATGCCAAGATACAGTATCTTGAGGACGGACTTGCGCTTATTTATTCAACAGGTCTTGCAGTGTTTTATCAAACAATACTGCAAATCACTGACATCGCCAGGAGAGGAACAAAGGATTGTTGATTCATCCGATCATTGATGAAATGCTGAATATAAATGCTCTTCAGATTCCGGGTCTGAGCTTCCTTCTTGATGATGGGATGTCTGCTAAAGTTAAGATGACACGTGATCATGAAATGATCTGACATCTGTCGATCCTCGACGGAAACTCCAAGAGCAATGTTGTCATCTCTAGACACTAGCCAGTCAAGACCGTGGCCACATTTGTGTGTGGGCTCAGCAACATGTTGCTTTAAGGCATAAGGCACGTTTTTGTCAGTGTATTTTCTCTTTTTGTCAAACTGGACATTGAAGTCTCCAAGAATCAGGTAAGTTCCAGTCTTGCCATCTATATAATCACACAGTGATGAAAACTCTTGTTCTTGTGTATAGATCTCTTGGTTAATGTTACAATTTTTAAATCGACACGTAACACACTTTGTGGTTGATAAAATAACTTATATACATGTAACAGAAATATCATACTTTGGCCTTATATACATTGACCAAGTGATCATGTACCACAGCCAAAACATTACTGAAATATTGCCGATGCAATGTAAAATTCTAATTCATTCACTGTCAACTTCCCCGTGAGAGTACCGTTACTATCCCGTGATGATCCATAATAGGATATGTGAGCCAGTCAAAGCCTCATGTGAGTACCGCAAGTCAATATAATTCAAGCAATTGCAATACATAATATCCTTACTTCTTTGATGTGATTAGTAGGCGCCTCATTGACTCACCAAACTACACTTGCATATGCCTCTAAACCACAGTAGTTAAGTTATAGTCGATGCCCCAATATCCCAAAACGATTAACGTTATATAACACTTGACCTCAGGATCATGGTCGCCTGTGTTTTCAATTTAGAGACATGATATTTGTCGGTGCCAAATTGAATTTGGAATTGATCGCTCCCTCGGTGCCTTTCCATCATTTATTGTAACACATCATTTGAATATTGTAGAAACGAAGTTGAAATGCATATGTCAAACCAGTCTCGAATGAATTTTTCTTTCGAAATTCCGCTTACTAATGTCTTAAGAACAACTACTCGACGTATCCTCCCTATGCACCTATTTATTATCATTATTCGACTGCAAACGATCGAGAATGAAGTTACGTATCTGTATTGTCCTATATTTAGCGTTCAGCATATATAATTTCTGGAAAGGTGCGGTCCTCAAATCACCCATTTTAATCAGTTTAACCTGAAAACATGTCCATTCTTCTTTTGTACTTGATTCCAAAACAACATACAAATCCGTACAAGGAGAGATATATCGCTAGTTCCAGCAACTGTACCACCAAATCCCTGTCTAAAAGATTAACCATAATCTTAAATACTATCCAGGAAGGACTTTCTTGATAGTCACAGTCAGTTTCTGAGACAAGCATAACTAAAACCATGTGGATTCTCAAGAACTTAAAGCATTTGCTTACATGTTTACTATCTCGAACGGACCGAGTTTCGTTCTGTCAAAATATTTGCTTTTTCAACATTGTATACCCCTATGCTAAGTGACATACTTAGGAAACAACTTCATTCCATGATCCATGGGGCATTTGTAAACAAACGTGGTGAACAAAGATATGCCTACATATGTCTTCAGAGGTTCAGGACAATTTGTCAAAACTGAAAGCTAATCTCGTTTGAAGTTTACCGAGAAAACAATATGTGAAACGCAGGACTTTCTCACTGATAACATCTTTGTGAAATTTTTGGGTAAAACATTTCACCAAGAAGTAGGCATTCCCATGGACACCAACTGCGCTCCCCGCTTTGCTGAACTGTTTCTCTATGAATGTGGATCGTAATTCCTGCTTGGGTAATTTGGTCCAGAAGTTTAATTTAATGTTACGAGATGCTTCCGGTACATTGATGATCTAATATCGTTCAATAACCATCAAATAGCCAGTTACCTTCCACTGATCTACCCGCCTGAACTTGACATTATGGGGACAAGAGAGACCGCCTCAACTGTTTCATATTTAGATTTATGCATAAAGATTCAGACTGACAAAAACAACTCTCCACAAGGCTGTATGGCAGAAGGGATGATTTTAACTTTCCAATAGTCAATTTCTCTTTCTTGTCGGACAATATTCCAACAGCTCCAGCCTTTGGTATTTACATCTCACACCTTTTGAGGTACAATCGAGCATGCTCTTATTATTAGGTTTTCAAAGAGCGTCATACCACTCTTGCTCAGAAGTTGTTTGATCACGGTTACAAGATTCAATGCCTCAGTAACACTTTCAAGAAGTTTTATGGCAGAAATATCGAGGAAATTTCCCACTTTCCAAATTTGATGCATCAGTGAAAAAATGATGTCTGGTGCAATTCCCTAATTTGACTTATACCATACATCCCCGAATTATTTCAGGTGAACGATTGACTAGACTTAGCTCATGTTTTCAGGCGCTGGTTTGCTTGGTCCAGGCGACGTTTGTTGATGGTCACGTTATATAGTTTGTACCTGGAATATTGCTACATAATTAAATAACTTTCATTCACTGACCTTAAGTGAGTGAGTTAAAATTTAATGTCACCTCGGCAATATTTCAGCCATACCGTGACGAGTATAGTAACGAGAACAAATTTAACATTCATAAAGAAAATACATGTATATTAAAAAATTTAAACTGTCGGCAAAAGACAATGAAACAACTAGAATATCACAGTTAGAATTAGGACTTGCATGTAACATTAAAACATTAACACTATTTGGACAATGCACAATATAAACACATGCTATAGATCACCAGCAACTGAAGGTTGATCACCATACTAAGGACCATGGGGACTTACAGTATTTTTGCTACCTACATGGGCCCTAGCTGGATTTATATCATCCCTTCAGCCGTTGGTGATTGTTGTCAAATTTAACCATAATTTTAAAATCACAAATCTGGAAAACTGAATTTTCAATTCAATGTTTCGGGACTTACGTACCCTCTCAGAAGGACAATAATTTTACCATACTTTAACCCCCTTTGAGGGTACAGCCACCAACATTCTCAGTTACTGATTTAAACTTCCAATCATTTATAAATATCTGTCCACGAAACATATCAATCAAATCTTTTCAAACAAGTCAATTTCTTTTTAAAAATCAATAATTAAATGACAGTTATTAAAAAGATATTAAACCGTTTTTACACTGAAATATTTATCCCTTGTGATGGAAAAATCAAGTCAAGAAGGGCATATGTGACTGTGATTCTTTCATCACAAAGGACACAAAAGGGAGGATCCCCACCTTTTAGTAAATATGTGTGCGTATATCCTGTGTGGCCAATGCGACATCGTGCAGTATGACCTCTTGAAATCTGGACAGACAGCCAATGTAGGTGTAACCGATAGTTGGTTTTATTTGATGTAATTTATTGATACCTACTTGGGTGTCCCACTTCTTCTGCATCAGATCACGCATGTAAGATCTAATGATAGCTTTGTAAACTGTGTATGGAATGAAAAGTGGTGTCATCACAGATTCGTTGAGTGCTGCCTCAGCAGTAAAATCGGTCATTGTGTTACCAGAATTTCCAACGCAGCTGGGTAATAAACAGAGTACGATGTCGTATTGGCCAAAAAGCAAGATCATTATATACAGTCGAGCACCGTTGTTTTGAACTCTGATAACTCGATATCTCGGTTGTCTCGATATAACATCTCGGTCCCGGCAAAATCCTTCATAAATTATAATTATTCAAGCTCTTTTAACTCGATACGGATGTCTCGATATTTCGGATATCTCGATATAATTTCATGGTCCCAACAAGTAAAATTACCCTTTTAACTCGATATTTGCAAAGAAACTCGATATTCACCTACCTTTCATGGGCAAGTATCCCTCTGAACTGAGGTTGTTTGCACACGTTTACATACGGTGCGGCAGGAATAAAAGGGCTGCGATAATGTAAACTAATTAGGGCTAATTTTGTTGAAGGTGTCACTTGATTGTTATTTAATTAGGATTAATTAAGAAGGATTTAATTACGAAGTACTCACTGTTACAACTAAACACTACTGATAACGGATTATAGTTTCGAATCAAAACCTACTGAGAAGCGCTTTGTTTTTTTTCATAGTGATATGTGATGATATGCCCTGGGCGGATGTCTCGAAGTTCGGATAACTCGATATTTTTTCTTAGGCCCATGAATATCGAGACAACGGTGCTTGACTGTAATTCAATAATTTCAGTTAAAAGTGGATGCTTACAAGACAGATTTTTCATAGCCTGAAGGTCTGAATAGTCTGAAAATATTATATATTGATTAAAATTAGGGTGTATATTAGTATTTTTAAGAGCTGTTAGTATTACGTTTGCGTCTGCTGTGCAAAATGAACTTTCATCTAGTATACGTAGTCTCGAAGATGTTGTTTTGGATCCAACAACAAGCCGCTGCGCCACCATCCTCGGATCCATCTGTAATTAAGAATTTGTGATTATTATATTTACTTTGAAATTAATTATATTCTTGTTTATACTTTAATTCATTATATTAGTGCTTGAGTTTTGAAATGTTATCTGTGCTACTCGTGGCCTCACTAATTGCCAAGGAGGACAAGAAAGCAAGCGGGAAGGGGATGTTTTTTGTAACTCAATGCCAGCAGCAGAAGGAAAAGTTTAACTCGTATTCTAAGAGGCAGAATAAGTGGGAAAAAGTATTATACAGGTCCCCGTAAAGAGGAATATAAACACAGTTGTGTGCAGGATTAAGCTCATTGGAAAACAGTTTTGTTACATACTGCAAGGAGAGTTTGATACGGCGATGTTTTTTAGAAGGCCCATCGGCCTCGATTTAGAGATCGTCAACAGGAGAGTTTCGAAAGGATCCAAGACAAAGTCTTAGACCTTGGTGATGGACAGAATCTAATAGTTTCATGTTATGTTTGCCGGCTCAGCCATATACGATGGAGCCGTAATCTAGTTTAGAACGGATGAGTGATCTGTATAGGTGTAGGAGGGTAGTTTGGTCTCCTCCCCACTTTGAATTAGAAAAGAAAATCAGACCAAGAACTTGGCCTCCTTGACAACTTCGATGGGAGTGCCATTTAAAAATAGTTCTGGGTTTTATATTTACGGCAGAAATGCATATAATTAGTTTTTAATTTAGAAAATTTAAAGCAGTTCTCTATTGACCATTCATGAATTTAATTGAGACATATTTGTAACTGCTTCTTTGTTGTATGCATAAATTATTTTACCACGACAAGAAACGTTGAAATCACCCACAAAGAGGAATCCATCGACCGAATCATTAAAAAACTTTCCAAGACTATTTATCTTGATACTAAATAAAGTGACAGATAAAATACTGCCTCGTGGGACACCCCAATCCTGACTGTAATTACACTACGTGTTGTTTAGTTAAAAAAGCATTTTTGACAAATGATTCGAGCCGTACTAAATGGTCAATAGTACTACGATTTTTTCCGGAAACCACATTGTATATTAGTAACTATGTTATTAGTTTCCAGATACCAAATTAATCTATTATTCACTATTCGTTCCATGGTTTTATAGACACAACCCGTTAAAGATATAGGTCTGTACTTAGATGGATCAGTATGATCCCGGTCAGGCTTCCGAATCGGGACTACAATGGCATTATGCCACGAAGGTGGAAAATTCCCTGAAGTCCATATTTGACCAAATATTTCGAAAAGGACTTCCAGACATTAATCAGGCAAATGCTAGAAGAGCTGATAGTGAATATTATCAGCCCCTGTTGCCGTATCATGAGCTTGCTCAAGGGCAGAATGGAACTTATGTAACACAATAATTCGTTTTTATCCGATTTAAAATTTATTAATTCTCCTGTTGTTTCTACGGAAGCGTAGTAGGGCCACAGTGAAAAAAACGTTTTGGTCTCACTATCTCCAACGTAGGACTTGGTATCTCCTACGAAGGACTTAATATCTCCTACGTAGTACTTAGTATCTCCTATCTACATGTAGCACTTACATGTAGTGTCCCCTACGTAGGACTTAATAGGAGGATATACTAAGTCCTACGTAGGACATACTATCTCCTAATATCTCCTACGTAGGAGATGATAAATATATATTGATAGTTGTGTATATACACAACTAATGTTCCGTCAGGAGAAAGGGAAATTGATAAGAATCCTGCAGCTATATGGATGGGTCACACGTAATTATTAAGTCGTGAGTCAGTTAATATTCATGACATTACTGGTGTGTTTCTATATTGTGCAAGCACAGGTTACTGGGGTCTAGTTCTAACACAGAATCCCCATCATGTGTAATGCCACAAACTCGACAAGCTGTAATATTTATTCACAAGAAGATGGTAACGTTGTCTTTTATCTTGGAGGAAGGTCAGGGAAAATATTGCTGACAAACAATTTCTGTGTCGACTTAGCTACTACACTCGACCGGCTTCTGAATCGTGGGAATAACCATGCATAGATTGCCACCGATAGTCTAACACAGATCTGTGCACGCAGATTATGACCCATGTGCAACGACCTCTGAAATATTCAAAGCATAACAGTAAAGTGTAACAAAGTGCAACACATAACAGTGAACTAACTGCAACGCGTAATAGTAGAGCAAACTGAGCGCAAGGCAGTAAAGTATTATACAGTCGGTCCAACACATGACAATAATGTGCAACAATTAGTTCAACACATGACAGTAATGTGCAGCAATTAGTTCAACACATGTACATGACTCTAATAGTGAATGAAACACATGACTGTATACTCTAACAGTGGTTGAAACAGTGAAATGGGATTGTTTGCGTGTCTGGGGATTTAAGTCGACCATTTCAAATGAATGTATATTATAATATTAATTCATATCGCTCATCTCCTACGTAGGAGATATTGTATGTCCTACGTAGGAGATACTAAGTCCTACGTAAGAGATATTAAGTATTACGTAGGAGATATGTCCTACGTAGGACTTAATAACTCCTATGTAGGAGATACTATCCTACGTCCTACGTAGGACTTAACTCCTACGTAGGAGATATTAAATACTACGCAGGAGTCCTACGTAGGAGATACTAAGTTCTAAGTCCTAGGTAGGAGATATGACCTAAGTCCTACGTAGGACATAGTATCTCTTGCGGAGGAGATAATGAAGTCCTACACATTTTTTAGCCTTTGCCTTTAATCCTTTGTATCATATTACATGTGCAAATACTAGATTTTAATAATTCGTTTCAAAAGCAATGGAGCAATTCGATATCTCATATCCACGACTTCATTAATTATCAAAGTTGTTTTGCTATCGTAAAGGTCTGTGGGTATTTATACCACAATGATGAGAAAAATGTAAAGTTTTTGTTTCATGTACTGCAGCCTCATCTAGACTACATGAAATAGTCCATTATGTGTTCAATCTGCAACTCACACATGCACCAACGCAGGGACGATGAGCATCCTCGTATACAATAGATCATATTGATGGGTTCCAGCTATAGGTAAATCAAGTTTAAACAGATTATTGCCGTTTAAGATAGATCGTTTTTTTAATTGTATTTGTAGATACGTGGGTGCTTTTTAATTCATTTATTTGTGCATACTTAACCATTTATAGCTTGCTTTCATAAGTCATTGCATATAATTCACTGTTGTCTTTCAGTGGCATTTAGACTATTTAAGTCTATATATACTAATATATTATATATATATCATATATTATATATATATATATATATATATATATATATATATATATATATATATATAGTTTTTGACAACAATGGAAAGATAGAGCAACAGTTTTTGACAACAATGGAAAGATAGAGAAACAATAGCACTTCCTTGACCAGTTGATGTGATGGCAGTTGCGGAGGACGTGTTATTACCAGAGTTTCATATCAGAACCTCCCCCCTCCCCCCTGTCTCCATCTCTGTGTATGAATAGATGCATGTATGATAGATCAAAAATAAGTATATAATATAATATAATCATATTATATATATTATATATATTATAATATATATATATATATATTGTATCATAATTCACTGTTGTTCCCAAAACAAATCCACAGGGGTGTATCAGCAATGTGGGGTTCCACCTTCTGACAGTTTGGGTTCGATGAGACTCTATTAGAATGTGTACTTTAATGGGAAAATGTAATCCATTAAAACTTTTTAAAATGCCCCATCGTATATATTAATATGCTCAAAGATGAGTTTGTTTGTTATTCTGCCATCATGTCCAAGCCATTGGAACCCCTGAAGTAATTAATGCTAGTCATACAAAATGAAGTTCCAATGACCCTTCTTGTTACAGACAAATATCAACACTCGATGTGTCCTGTAAAATATGTTCAATAATTATACGAAGGTAGATAAAAAAATGCGCAGATAAAGACCTTTCCATTGTAAGCTTGTTCATCATGTTAGCAGACGGGCTCATTAAGGTCAGGGGTTAAAGAGGACAAATTAACTTGAACGTTGATCAGTATAAGAAAATAAAAGTGGCTGCTGGATACGATTATGTTCAAAGCAGGAATC
The DNA here is from genome assembly GCF_003918875.1 of Haliotis rubra. Classification (NCBI taxonomy): domain Eukaryota; kingdom Metazoa; phylum Mollusca; class Gastropoda; order Lepetellida; family Haliotidae; genus Haliotis; species Haliotis rubra. The sequence goes on from NW_025767634.1 coordinate 2,286,306, forward strand.
TGAAACACGTTTTCTCTGCACAATAGTGTATGTTGAACAGTATTAATTTGAAGACAAATGATTTATCAGCTGTTTATAATTAATGTTGTAAAAGTATTCAGTTCAAATGTTCACGTGATAATATCCATATCCGCATATATATATATATATATAAATATATAAATATATACAACTATACAACAGGAGAAAGCTTTTCATCAATATTACAGGGAATATATTCGACAAACCTATTGTTGTAAAACCCGTCGGAATCCAAGTTCATACAACTAATAAAGGACAGCCATTGTCCAAATGTTTAAACAGTCCGAAAACTATGTAGCCAAGAAATGTGAGAGTTAATTGTAATATTTAATCTGCATTCTTAATCCTTATCACTACCACAGTGTACATTGTCTTGTCAGCCACCCTGTACCACTCTGTCACTTTCATTAATTATTGTGTGTGACATGTATGGCCTTAACTGGTCGTCCCCCTTGGCCGCGTCTGCCATCACATCAACTGGTCAAGGAAGTGCTATTGTTTCTCTATCTTTCCATTGTTGTCAAAAAAATAATATATATATATATATGTTCACATCTATATTGTGAAGGAGTCCGGTATTCCGACTGTTTGTGTAGGGACATCCGCATACAGGATAATGCCACTCGTAGGAAACTCCCTGGGGTTGAGCTGAAACTCCGCTCACTTCATTTATGTATGCTTGTTCATGTCATGTACTGTAGAACCAAGCAAAGAAGTCTGAACTCAACTATGCCTTCGTCTTCGTCAAAGCACAATTCCGTGCTAGTTCCCCACCCACCACATCTACGCGTTGACACAACACTGTCTGTAAACTTTAGCCAATGTTCATAACACGGAGTGTTTAGCTAACTGTAGTTAACATACTTTTCAGAAGGGCAACACGTTCATTCTGAGTAATGCATTTCTAGGTGAATTATGTATCACACTTAAGTGGTGACGCTACCGTGTGTGATATTATGTAATGCTGTTATTACACTGAGGACCGGTAACCCCTTCACCAATAGAATTTTTCACGTACATTGCGAGTGATTATAGACGACCACTTGGCAAGTCTTAATTGACCCTTCCTTTTGACGAGTCAGATCGGGATTAGTTGTACTATGAGAGAACCCTTCGCACGTAGGTTACGTCTGATTGCTATCTATTTAGTTGACTTGTAAACACGTTGACGTTAATTACTGGATGTCATGTATTGCCGAAGTTTGTGTTTTGTCGTCGCGTGTCGGTCTAAATGGTTATTTACAGGCAACAAATGTTGGTTCAAGCCGTTAATAAGCCATTATGACAAAAATACCACCTTATGTTCCATCCTGCTGTTTCGAAACATTCAGTGTCTTTTTGCGATAATATGACCTACGGTATATAAACCACTAGCTAACCTGTATGTATAATAAATATCGAACGTCAGTGCAAAAGAATACCCAGTTTTGAATATCCTCGGAAACAAATTTGATTCAGTATAAAGGAAACATAGATTCCTTTATCCGAATGGATCTCTGAAAATCAGTGAGGACACCAGCTGTTTGCGAGAGTGTAATCATGCGCTGCCATACCGGTAGCACCGGCCATTCACAATAATTGCCGAAAATGCGAATTCAATATGTTTTTGTCTTAAGCCACGCACCGTATTCCTGACATGCAACGGCAACCTGTAAACATACATGCTGATTGAAATCAATGCCCCAATGAGTGCACAGAAATTAGCCTGAGAATTACCTGACAGTCTTATTTATGTTTTTTTAATCCATTGCAACGGAAAACCTTTTTAGCTTAAAACAATGTACTGAGAATTACAAAATTTTAAAGAAATCGTGTCGGTACTATCGTATTTTCTGCGTTTGATTTTGACGTCCAATTAGCCCGGAGTTATTTTTGTTGTTTCAATACTGCATCCATGCACCTGCATGTACCACCCGTCAATAACGCCATATTTGGCTGTGCAGAGTTGCGTCAGAACCTATGACCCTGAATTCCAATCCAGGTTCGCCTATATTGTGTTTCAAGCTTTGTTATGACCATACATATGACTTTGGGTTCATCAAAGTGCTAAAAGTCAGAGGCCTTCTTAAAAGTACACATCACGATTTAATTGCAAGCGGCGTTTAACCCGTCTCAACAGTGGGTGAGTTTGGCCCATCACTGACTGTTATGTCTTTTCTCGTCAGTTAAATGTGAGAAGCAAGAAGATGGAGTCTGCCGATTCCTAAATCATATTATACAAAGCAATATTAATTCTAAAGGATGTTTGGCAATGTATTAATTTTGGGCAGAAAACAACCTGGGGTTCAATTTGGTGCGACGTTGCATTGGCAATATTACACTCATGCAGCGCAGTAGGTCATTTGGTAAATTTGCTTTTGTTCAGTTTAAGGAAATAACTGTATAAATTAAGTAATGTAATCGTAGGTTTTACATAACCTTATTGTTCTGCAACTCAGTTTTATTATCTGGCCACTCGTCAATGATGCGATGCGATATAAAGCTGAAAACAATAGCTGTCGCCAACAGATGGGCGGCTGTTACCGGCTTGTCACGAACTATGTGTTAGAGACATCGGTTACAAACATTATAAAGTTCAATGATGGACTTATTGCCCCAAGAATGCACCAGAGAAGCACGCTTCCACTGTGGAGGTGGCTCCACATGTGTTTACCAGTACAAAAAATAATACAAGTTGTTGGATGAAATGTTGAACATGCCTGTAATATAATGTGAATATATTATCGTCTACTGATACAAATTCGCCCCTACTTTAATATCGTAAAAAGACGAGCGTGATCTTACCCCGGGGGCGACATGTTAGTTGAGAGACATCAAATTTGATTTTGACTCCAGCCATGATAATCTTCGCAGTAACTCCCACACACCATGTAATGTTTTCTATCAAACAAGTCATTACATTACAGTGACGGCATAACATATCTATACAAGTACCTGCAAGACGTCAAAGTCGACATCAACAAAATAGTATTACTTCCTTCCTGTCAGATTCGAAAAGTCAGTTCTGCAAAATGATCTACAGTGACAGTTGAGGATGTCCCGACCAAATACGAAAATACATTTAATCACTTTAAAGGCTTCATATTTCTAAGGCCATAAGGTAACATTATCAGGTTCGTATTTAGAAAGTATAAGACGATCCGTTTTGCAACATACTAGTAGTATGCAATTCTAAAGTTTTATTTTTAAAGTAATCTTGACAAACAGCCAACAGTTAAGTAGCTTTGAAGGAAGTGTATTTCTGATTGCAATTTTACGACCATTAACATGATACTCACTGTTGTATACAATGACTGCAGGTGTTTCATATCGTAGTAGTAGCTCCTTGAAAAACTATGCCAGTTGATGTTCGTCAAACACTAGCTATGAAAACCTTTCCACATCCTTAAGAATTATCTGCTCAAAGCAGTGTCGACAGTATTAATTCCGACTGTATGAGCGGGCGCCTGTTTATCAAAGTGTCAAATAGTGATCATAGCAGGTGTTCGCGTAAAGGAAAGCCTATCTCGCCGCAAAGGAGGTCGCCTGTTATAAACAAATGCAGAGGTTAGTTAATTCATCACAATATTCGGGAACGTATAGTACAAGTCAAAGTAAAGAATTACATCTAACAGTTTATTTGTCACTGATGTACTCGGCATATCTACAATAAAAAATATAAAAACGTTCTGAAAATGGACATTTTTTCTCCGCAATTGATACCAGAAACCAGTACATGGTTGAAGATCTCGCGTTGAAGTGAGGGTATAAAGTCAACTGCATCCGCTGACATACACACATATAATTGCCTCCATGTTGAGACAACATTACACCAACTATATGGTGGCAGTCACTACGGGTATATACATGGCACCTGACCTTATCTTTCAGTTACACAGTTCATCGGCAGTAACTCCCACTCACACACATGCTTTCTATCAAACAAGTCATTACATAACAGTGGCGGCATAACGTATCTATACAAGTACTTGCAAGACGTTTATCTCCATTAATAAGATATTATTACTTCCTTCCTGCTAGATTCCAAAAGTCACTTTTGCAACATGACCTGCTACGACAGTTGAGGATGTCTCTATCAAATACGAAAGTACGTTTAATCTCTTTAAAGGGTTCAGCTTTCTGAGGACCTAATCACAGGTAACATGATCATGTTCCTATTTTGAAATATATTAAAACTCCTTTTTCAGCGTAGTATACAATTCTCTCATAGTTATATTGTTTCAGTAATATTGATAAATACCAACGGTTTGGCTCGCCGCTTTGCATTGCTTTCAATTCATCTGAACATGACATTATCATTATTTGTGTGAAAACATTTTCAGTTATGCTCTGCTCACAAGACATTAAACACAAGCAAAGGTATCATCAGAGATCGTGATCGATTGTTTTCTGACATGTCAGAACTGAAATGAAAGATCAAGGTGTTACTCTACGTAACACGCTTTTCAACCCGTAAAAACAATGAAACTGTTAAAACGAATACTTATCTGTTTTCCTTTTCGTCACCAACTGCTCCCAAATCACTGAAGGCAGGTTACTGCAATATTAATGTTGACAATCTACATTCCTTATCCGCTCAGATGCTTTAAATTCCAGAAGTATGGCCATGGTGTAAATACTTGCACACTGTCCGTTGTGTGTGCCCACTGTTGTGAAAAGACACACACAACTGAAGATTGTACAAGTACCTTTAAAAAATGCACCAACTGTTCAGGAGAACATTCATCTTTCTCAAACGAGTGTCCGATCTGGAAAGGACAAATGCAGATCAACAAGATCCAATTTACCCAAAACATCAGTTTTTCTGATGCCAAAAAACAGCTTTTCGCGCTGTTCCTTTAGGTGCCAATGCGCCCTTGTAACAAACTCGAAAAACGCACAAATAAATGATGACAGTTTCTTAAACAACCTTTTTATTTTAGAAACACAAATTATACAATTTTGTTCTAGAGTTGGTCTGTTGTTTTTGTTGCAGTCCGCGTTGGTTTCATGCTTTTGTGTCTATTAGTTTTTGTGTTATATTGCAATTCATCGGTATCATTTTGTCTCAAACGGACTGTATGTGGGGACTCTTCAGAATGAAAGATCTACTGAATTGGTATCAATATTACATATCAACAATGAATTCGAACAAAATGACTAAGATATCGTCAGTTCTCCACAGTTGGTTTACATCATGTTCCTTTATCACTTGTGAATACATCTGGTTGTCGCTGTGCGGAAGAGTGGTGATGCGTCCCATCAATAGTGTATTGTGTAATTTATACACTGAATCTTTATTTGTCTGTAACTCGTTTACATGATGCTGGTCACTTTTTCTTTTTGGTTTACGGATCTGGCTACTCACGAAATTGTGAAAATGAAAACATAAATACATTTTATTATCGTCAACCCGAGCAGAGAAATAAAGAATTTTGCTGTAATGAATAGTCTCAAATATAACTACCACTTCTTTTACTTATATACCGCCTATACCACGTATATCGTGTATATCGTGTATGAAAAGGGAAGATTATGCACCATTGTCTAAAGACAAATACCGCTCATCACTTCCAATACCGTGTTTCAGTTCGAACTTGGATACTCGTTGGTGTCATTGTCAATATTTCAAGCACTCAAACGCTTACCAATTTCAACGAAGACAGACAAATAAGCGAAGCAATTTTCAGACTATACCTCGCTGCCTTTTTTGTTAGCTTGATTTAAAACGTTAGTTTTTTCGCGTATTCATGGATGTATCGTGAGAACACTTCCAAGATAAAGTTGCTGCATGTAAATCAAGTGTTTGTCTGCATGCCATGGGGGACCTGAACCAATAATTATTTCTTCTGTATCAGAAATAACTCAATCGCTTCAGTCAAATGTCAGATGCTATAAGTTGTTAAAGGCATCGCTTCGTACAATTCTGATACGAAATCCGATGTAATCTGGCACGTAACTGAACGAGTCTAGACTTGCAGGAAGAAACTTTTTCAACATTTTCTTAAAAGCTATTCTTGTGATGACAATTAACAAATGTGCCTCACATATATATTTTGTAATGGATCATTTGTGTATTTCTGATACTACATCTGAAGCAATTGAATGAGACTCTCCATTTTCAACAAAGCTGTGCAGTGATGACAGTTGAGAAATGTGCTTCGCATACAATTTGGATCTTCATTGAGTTGGTTTTTCAGTAAATTACTTTAACGACATGAAGGTGATTTTCTATGATGTCTAGCATTAAAACACGCCGGGTTGTCTGCTTAACCGGGTCATCTAATTCCTGCTTTTCGTGTATTATGTATCAAAGCCCAGTTTGCACCATGTCATTTCAAGCCTACATGTCTTGGTTTGATCGTGGTGGCATTCTTGTAGAACTAGTGCAGTGTTCCTTGCGGTTTATTTGAATGGCACCACAAAGATGGCCACCACAGCAGATGTCCAGGTTGATCTGAACAAAATGTCTAACAAACAAACAAAATGAGAAATAACCACAGCCAAGCCACTTTTCAGAAATGCCAGCCTACGTTCGATCTTTATCGATGCTCGTGGTTCTTATTGCAGAGGACAGATGCTCATTTCTACAACTGTTATTGGACCAACCAAGAAACTGACACTTGGGATCTGAAAACGTACCTAGCAATGTCTTCATATCATACTTAAGGTTACTGAATAGGCCAGTTGGTGGTGATCGAAGGCGTGGCAATCTTATCACCCTGCTCCGCTTGATAGCAATAGTGGCCTGGGGAGACGTGGTATCAGTACTGGTGTGTGTGGTCCAGAAGATTGTGTCCAGAAGGATGGTTAAAGATCTTCAGTAAACAACACCTATGCCAGGAGGCGACCATATGGATCGGTTGGTATGATCGGTGGACTGTTTGATTCCGTCCCATCCAACACTGAGGGGATGCGATATCAGGACTGGCTTGTATGGGCCATGCGGGGAATATAGGTCCCCAGTCACATGAACCTGTCCAAAGAGGGGGACTGAATGGATTGGATGTTGAAATCAATCACCTTCTAGATCATCTAGGGGACGTGATATCAATAATTGGGTTTGTGGGTCCAGGTGGGCGAGGAGAGATACCAAATAACGATACCTGTAATATAATGAGAAGGTGGAAAATTCGAAATTTAGGCGGTTCACATAATCATTTATTCCAACAGCTACGGTGGTGTTATTGTAAACAGCATGATAGTACATACAAGTTAGAGATGTATATTGTTTTTCTACATGACGTCTTAACGAGGCCATCACACGTAGCACCCGCTACAATTGATCCTGTTCATGTGTGTGGGCGGATTCCGCTGATGGGCATACATATTCACGAAACGCAACCATGTCTTGATCCCATACTCACAATCTCTTGAAATTTACTTTTGAAATTGATCATGTATTCTGCAGCAATGTTGAATATTTACTGTCAAAATGTTAGAAGTATTTCGTTTCTCCGTGTACATATTTCCAACCAACATACAATATGTATTCCGTGTTGTTATTTTGCTATTTTATCTGAGCAAACACCTTTGTCTGGCAACTCGAACAGATCTGAATAATTTTGTGTTAATGAAGCCCATATTCACTTATCGAGAAGATGTAATACGTAGATGTGTCGACAAAAGATATTTTTGTCATTAATATTGTTATACAAGATACGAAAATTGACTTTATTAAGTTCCATTCAGACATACATATTTCGTACGCGATTTCTATGTGCAATCAGGATGTTATAAGCACAAGCTTATTAGATAAATATGAGCGACAAAACCCATTCCACAACAACAAGAAACCTCTCCTTAAAGCCGTTTTTCTTTACGTTAACACATGTAGCGCATGCACACGGTCATATACGTCTTGTATAACTCGTTGTGATGAACCCGTAAAGATCCTTGCTAGAATTGTCCTTCAGCAACATATGCGTGTCGTAAGAGGCGACTAACGAGATCGGGTGGTCAGGCTTGCTGATAATGACTTGATTGACGCATGTCATTGTATCCCAGTTCTGTATAGCGATGCTCATACTGTAGGATCACTGGATTGTCTGGTCCAGATTAGATTATTTACAGACTGCCGCCATGTAGCTGAAATATTGTTGAGTGCAGCGTTAAACAACAAACAAACGTTGTGAGCATTAAGTTTAAATACAACAGTGATATGGAGCTCTGATAAAAGGAGTTTTCGGTGCAAACGGAAGGCTGTGTGACGGTTCCAACGCAGCTGTTACAGTACGTAATATTTACGTAATACTAGAATGTGTCAGCTTAATGCAATGCAGATCAGCGGAACTTGTAACCATTGAGGGAGCAACTCTGTCTACCGATGGTAGTTAATAAGGGACAATTCATTCACTAAATCCTACAGCAAAAGAAACAATCCCTTCGCAGTTATTTCTTTTGATCTTTTTTCTTATACAACATATCTACTCCATAGACGCTGCCATTGCATCATGACAGAAAACATTTTCATTTATAACGTATCATGACACATCTTTGAGTATAATATTGTGTAACGACCTTTATGAACCCACACAAACCTTATATATTTGAGTTAGGTCCATTTGGCATTTTTACAAAGAGATGGAGATTTTTTGGTTGAGACTCTTTTACGTTAATCGAACCACTTGCAATGATTATATCCAACCACTATATTTGTCAAGTATTTTTACTATTCAAAATTTGAAAAAGATCTATTCAATGAAGTATACTTATCATGTGTTAATATAAAGAAATTTAGGCGATCACTAGCAAGATTCCGATGTTCATCCCACGATTTGTTGATTGAAAGCGGCAGATATAAAAATGTTAAAAAAGAAGATAGACTATGTACACTTTGTAATTTACATGAAATTGAAGATCAATATCACTTTCTCCTCATCTGCCCATCATATAATTCAATACGTTGTAAATACATTGAAAGGTATTACTATATCTATCCAAGCATCATAAAATTTTCTACTCTTATAAGCAGTAAAAATCAAAATATATTACAAAATCTTGCCATGTTCATTCACATTGCAATGTTGTATAGAACAAAAGTTTTATCACTGTAATGTAAATATATTTATTTATGTAATTCCCCATTATATATGTATATGTACTTTAGGCCTGTGGCCTCTTCAGTACGAAATAAAGATTGATTAGAGAATCACTATATCATCAATTGCTTCAACGTTGATTAAATACATTAATTCATATCTAGACTTAGCCTTACCTCAGTTGTTACAGAATCCAGCTAGGCTCCATGCAGGTAGCAAAAGTAATGTAAGTCCCCATGGACCCTAGTATGGTGATCTACCTTCAGTTGTTGGCGGTCTATAGCCCGTGTTTTATATTGTATTGTCTTCTTTAATTAAAATCTTTTCGTTTGACATGCTAGTTTTATGTTCATATATGTGATATTCTAGTATTTGTACTGTCCATCGTCGACAGGTTTTACTCTCCAAAATGTTTTCATTTTTCATTGTCTAAATTGTTTTCGTCACGATATGGCTGAGATATTGCCGATGTGACGTTAAATATTAACTCACTCACTCACCCACTCAGTTGTTACAGTTATTATTATTACATTGTATTGTGCTAACATGTGTATAGTCTCCCTTCAAAGCCTATTTTGAGGAATTGTTCTCCAAAATGTTTAGGAACAAGATTAAGTCGTCTGAAATAGCCATAAGAGTGGATCACGACACCACAATCACGATTTCTCAGTGAACATGAAAACCAACGCCTGAATCTGTAGAAGATGCACTTCGTAATAGTGTACGTAATCGAGATCTTTAATCATCATAAGATGAGATGGCGTCAAGTCCTATATTCGATTCCTTGGAGACATACCAGTGTGTTTGGTCTTCAGCTTGCAGATAGCATATTGATTTACTTGCAAACACTCTAAGTTGGGAGGATCTTTTGAAAGATGCACTGTACATTTACTTACTCATATACATGATGTTGAAAAATTTGATTGATCCTGCTATCATTATTTTGCCTTTAAAAGTCACTATCTAACATTCACTCAGTATTAGAACAATTTCTGGATAATGGGTAATGATATATCATAGGCCTTGAACCTAATCCTATGAGAGCAAAATTGAGTGAAAATGAGTTTCTAATTATGGTGATGTTTTTCTCTTCACTACGACTTCGGTTCTTCTGTTTTGTGATAATATCTTCTTTAATCGAATACCGTCTTATCACAACTAAAAAAAGGGAATAACGAGCCACAAAAACAACTAATATATATCGACTGTCTATGGACTAGTCAGTTGACACGGATGTGCCTTCAACAGACAAGATTTTTCTTCATGATACCATCATATTTTGATCGCGCCAACCAACTTTTCTTGGTATTGGCGATAAGATATTTAGAGATGGGTTTAGTAAGTCATCAAATAAAGAACCACCCACTTCACACAATCACAAAATGTCAGGGGTAGACACTGCCTTCATTGGTGTCTCGACCGCAGTTACTAATAGTAAATCTGCAAATGGCAAATAATGCAAGGAGACCTAGACGGTAGAATTAAGATTCGATAGAGCCGAAATTACCTTGAGTAACGACATTAACAAATATGTACATGTAGGTTAATGCAAGAGGGAACGAGGAAATACCACATGTCTCACAGGCTCTCTCTACTGATGTCTCCCTGGAAGACTTTAATGGGATGCTAATGACGTAATACGCTCACTGAATATCATAATCAGTATCTTAAATTCGACCGCATGCCTCCATCACTGCATACCTGTCGCAACGTATCTCAGTTTCTGAATGAAATAGCATGATGTTCAGAAGGAAAATGTCATCGGGATTATAGACAACTGTAATACTTCCCGACATACAAGACTCATAAATCATGGATTCAATCCAGCTAAGCTCATACAGTGCATCATAAATTCACAAGGCTCCAGCAGAACGTTGATGAGTTTTAAGAAGATATGACAGGGATCTGCAGGACTAAAGAGGGAAAATTCCATAAATACCACTATGTTGCTCTAATGATCTTTGGGATACATGCTTGGTTATTCTGGATAGCTCAAAATCATCTCACTGGTGAACAGCTGGATTGTCTTGTAGGTTTGCTTGTAATAAAGTTCCAGCAACAACAGTGTCATATGTATTGCTCCAAATGGTAATGACAGTTATAGTCTGGGTTCTTGGCTGACGATGGCAGGTGTTATAAGCACAAGATAAGGGGTTGTGATCAGGGAGCTAGACACATATCTCAGACTGACTTTAGGGAATTTGGAGTTTACCAGTAGAATGGCATGAGACATGACAGATTACGTCTTACCAAATAAGTACTTTCCAATAATGTCCCAACGAATTGCAGACAGAGAGATGATCGACAGCTTTACCTTGCAATGAGCCCACATTCATCCAGATCATTAAATCATGCAGAAAGTGTTTGGCATACGCTGCTAAACGCCTAAAACATGGTGTCTCTGGATACAGACACGTGCAGAAAATCTTATAGATAGTGACTGGAACTGAGAAGAACATTATTGTTTCAATAACATTTGTGGCTTCATCTAGATATTCTAGGATTAATATTTCAGTTTCGGTTTCAGTTTCAACGCAGCACTATTGATGCATTAATAATTATGTTTCAGTTATAATTGAACTGTTGAACTGATTACATTTATGGTAATCTTTAACTTTTTATATCAATTAATGCTCATATATACAGTGTATGCAAACAAAAGTCTAAACTATCATGTCTAATGATAAAATTTCATATTTCCATTGATCACGTTTGCAAACGGCAAATCAATCTCACACAAAGTCCTTCTACAACCTACACTGGCCGTGAACATAACACAGTGAAGTAGTGTGCATGGCAAGGGAAATAACTACGGGCTAGTTTGTATTGCGTAATTGTTATGATTGTAACATTTCAAAGCCTCGCAGGTTTGTTCGAGACTCGGAAAACTCTTCCTGCTATATATATGCGTGTATTTATATAGCGCTATAGTCCATCCCACATGCATGCTCAAAGCGCTTCTTTGTTTTTCCCTCGATCATTGGATGTCAATCTCAGCAGCACATCATATTATCAATCTAAACTCCCTGGGGAGCATAAAACTCTTGCTGCCACTAGGCGCACCGAGTTATTGTGGCTTTCCCATCCTTTCAAGGTACCCATTCACAGCTGGGAGGACTGGGACACATAGTCACAGTACTTTGTCAAAGTTTACTGCACATTGCTGTACCCGCAACTAGGTGTTTGCACGTATTCATGTGGCCACCATCTGGTCATTTACCAACGGATTCGGGGTTCTTTTAAGTGCACATGGTTGTGTTCTACGCGTTGTGACAACACTGAAAGAGTCTGCACACAAAGTTGACTCCAAGGTGTTTACGCCTGGTCACAGGAGGGCTCGATCCCGGCACCTCCAAGCTCGCTGGATCACTAGCTGGGTCACTAGCTGCATCCTTCAGGCATTGTCATGATCCGGCGGTCCCTGAGCACAAACACCACATTTTTCGTCTTTCTCCCTGTATTTGTTAGTATGTGCATCACGTGTGTCAGGTGTTGATGTACGAGATTCTCTGTGTGGTGTTTGGTGTTCTCATGATTTCTGCTTTTAACGTAGATTAATGTATCCTCATGAGGTGTCTAACAAATACAGTATGATGAGGCCTCATGCATTTTACCCCAGGATCAACAAGTAATGAATAGTTGGAGAAGCGTGACATTTGTGAGTTTAACGTATCTGACAAATTAGTATCTCAACACCTTTACTCTATCAGTATTTACTCTCACCCTACTGATTTCTGTCTGAGGAGTTACCATGAGGAACACAAATAGCTGATTGAAACAGAAGAAGAGACAAATTTATCAGGATTTTACTCGTCAAGGAATGCTATTATGTTTAGATACCATTTCTAAGGTTGACTTTGGCTAACATTTAGTTCCAGAAAACATCATCGTATTTCATCGAAATATGAAATTGTATCTATACAGAGGCCAGAATATACTTTCCCTCATTCTAGACTTGACTTGGAAAAATTCCTTAATATCTTCTTAGGCGGTGAGGAGCTGAGACAGAAGTGAATCTACACAGCTGTATATTAGGTTACATACTGGTTTGCCATCTGCCCGCACAATATCCCCCTAGAATCATTGTCTGAGAACCATAAAAGTGAGAAGAATATTATATTGATATAATTAATAAGAATAATGTTTTCACGCACAACCTATCGTTGTATTAGCCCGAATTTATACATGAACATTAAATATATGGAAAGTATATATATACTGTTGAGAATATTGTTGAGAAGTTAGTGCAAACGCAGCTTAAGATATCGCCTATCATGGAAAATATGGAGACATTGTACAAGTCGTTTATTTTTCCAATATTGTATTATTGTCCAATTTGGGTTAATTGTACGAAAGAACAAGCTCTACTGCTTGAAATTCTACATTTGGATGCTCTTAGACCTATTTGCGAGGCAGTCAGGTGCACCAGTAAGGGAAAGATGCACAACTAATAATCTCTAAAAGAAAGTCGCTGTCCTTACAAACTGATGACATTAAAACATGAACATCCACAGGGCACCAGACTGTCTAATTGAACTTTGACCATGCAAAGTAGAGGAGATAAGTAATTATAGTCTTAGATACATATCGTATCTACAATCAGCTTTAGAACCCAAAGGTATGCAAATTCATGTCTTCCAAGTAGCTTATGGAACTCCTTGCCCGAAGACGCTAACTCAGTAAAAGTTCATATACGGAAGCGCTCAGTAAAGTATTTCAACTAACCCATTCTTAAATTTGAACACGAAATAATAATAAAAAGCACAGGCTTTCAATGATATGCTTCTATTTTCTCTAACCGCTGAACGTAAAATGAATTCCAATCCGGACATCTGTATCACGTTGGCACCAACAACTCACAAGTCTTACTTTCTTGACCTTTGTTGTTACATTATTTATGTCTTGAAACATGTTTAGATTAGGCTTCTTTTATCATTGTTACCTGAACGGTATTGACATAAACATTTTGCTTGTTTACCAATCGGTGTCTTTCGTAAATCGAAATCTGTTTAATCCATGTTGGTGACAACTGCCAGATAGGACAGGTTTGGGTGTGAATGTTACTCAATGATTGCAGGGAGTCTTCTGCTGGATGCCGAGAACTAGTGATTCGCAGAAACAAGACATCCGATGACAACGGTGTATGAAATGAAGCTGCCCATTACGCTGACAGGTGACATACTTAATGACATTATAACATCTCTGATCACGTGCTGAAGTTTGACATGATCAATACTCAAGGCCATGTAGAGTCAACGTGGTCGGCAACATATGACGTTGAAGCTCAAGTCTCTTCATGATCCAAACATGTTAATGAGGTAAAGGTCTTGGCTTGTTGCTGATCATTGCATTATATATATATGTGGTGTCGGTTTGTTGTCCCGACAGTGCTGGCAAGTTACTATGGTGTCCTATAAAATTGCCATCGCGTGGCGTGTAAAAAGGAACTACGTCGTGGGCGACGTCGCCCACGACGTCGCATAAAAGACTACGTCGACGACGACGTGTCCACGACGTCGTGCAGAAATACACAAGAATGATCACGAGAATATGATCTACGACGAAATCGATGGCGATGTCACCCACGACGTCGAGGCCGACGTCGCCTACGACGTCGCGGGCGACGTCATGTTTACAAAAAGTTATATTGGAAAATCGGGAATAACCTTTGTGATGCAGTTGTACTGCTATTGATCTCTAATCACTGATTTAATGTTCAACATTACTACTTATTTAAGCAACTAATCGAGGGTTAGTGCCAGAACACCTTAAGTCAAAACAATTGTCAAATTTAGTTGATGTTTGATGTTGTGAAAACGGTGTTGTTTTAAGGATCAATACACTGGTTTTCTACAAAATGTAAAATGTCTCCACTCAGCAAACGAAATATGACATTTGTACCAGCGGGTTGACATGTGAACCAGCGTGCTTAAATCCATAGATTAGGCATTATATCTACCTACATATCACATTGAAATGTTACAAAATGCCACATGTAAAGGTAACTGGTCCGTTAAAGTGAAGCCCTTTGTCTCGCCCACCTTCAAAATAGTCTCAATCAAAGTGTTCAGTCTGTTGGCTTCTGACTTGGCCCGGCTGTCAAAACAACTTAAACCTCACACATGTATCTTGAAATGTGTTTAAATCCATAAGCATGTTTTGATCAGTCTTCTTTTTATCATTGTCACCAGGATATAATCCGTGTGTCATTTGTAAATCTAAATATATTTAATCCATGTTGGTGACAACAACGAGATAGGACAGGTTTGAGTGTGAACGTCACTCAATGATTGTACGATAGTCTTCTTTCGGATGCCGAGAACTAGTGATTCGCAGAAACAAGATATCCGATGAACGACGGTGTATTGGAATGAAGTGTCTCATTACGTTGACAGGTGACATGCTTAATAACATTATCAGGTCTCTGATCAGGTGCTGAAGTTGGACATGATCAATACTCAAGGCCACCGATCTCTTTCATCTCAACTACAGCTTGTGGAGTATAAAGAGGCTAGACACAGTTTGCTGCAGGTTGAACACGGGTCCAAGGCTCATTCGACAAAGAGAAAACAAACATTGTACAGCAACAGGATTGGATGTCTTTAGTGCTGAGGTGGCGCAATAGTCTACAGTGTAATTATGTAATCGTCGTGACGATATATGCTCCAAAACTTAACGTGAGACAATATTTCCAAATGTATAACACATGTTAGATTCTATAAGTACATGTGGTTATATGATAAAATGATCATAATGTAAAGAGACAGGAGTACTGCTAAACTGCTAAACTGCAAACAGATGCTGGTCAGACAGTCATTCACTCGACGAAACGTATATACAACGCAGAGTCAACGTGGTCGGCAACATATGACGTTGAAGCTCAAGTCTCCTCATGATCAAAACATGTTAATGAGGTAAAGGTCTTGGCTTGTTGCTGATCATTGCATTATATATATATGTGGTGTCGGTTTGTTGTCCCGACAGTGCTGTCAAGTTACTATGGTGTCCTAAAATTGCCATCGCGTGGCGTGTAAAAAGGAACTACGTCGTGGGCGACGTCGCCCACGACGTCGCATAAAAAAGACTACGTCGACGACGACGTGTCCACGACGTCGTGCAGAAATACACAAGAATGATCTACGACAAAAATACAAAATCGACGTCGTGCACGACGTCGATGGCGACGTCACCCACGACGTCGAGGCCGACGTCGCCTACGACGTCGCGGGCGACGTCATGTTTACAAAAAAGTTATATTGGAAAATCGGGGAATAACCTTTTGTGATGCAGTTGTACTGCTATTGATCTCTAATCACTGATTTAATGTTCAACATTACTACTTATTTAAGTTAACTAATCGAGGGGTTAGTGCCAGAACACCTTAAGTCAAAAAAATTGTCAAATTTAGTTGATGTTTGATGTTGTGAAAACGGTGTTGTTTTAAGGGATCAATACACTGGTTTTCCACAAAATGTAAAATGTCTCCACTCAGCAAACGAAATATGACATTTGTACCAGCGGGTTGACATGTGAACCAGCGTGCTTTAATCCATAGATTAGTATTATATCTACCTACATATCACATTGAAATGTTACAAAATGCCACATGTAAAGGTAACTGGTCCGTTAAAGTGAAGCCCTTGTCTGCCCACCTTCAAAATAGTCTCAATCAAAAGTGTTCAGTCTGCTGGGCCTGACTTGGCCCGGGCTGTCAAAAGCAACTTAAACCTCACACATGTATCTTGAAATGTGTTTAAATCCATAGATCAGTATTATATCTACCTAAATGCCACATTGTGATGTTACAAAGAAAACTGGGTCTATAAAGTGGTATTTAGATAGATATAACTATATTCATTGGATGTAAACAGAATCTAGGATTCATCTGTGAGACTTCAAGATACATGTGTGAGGTTTAAGTTGCTTTTGACAGCCCGGGCCAAGTGAGGCCAACAGAGACTTAACACTTTTGATTGAGGCGATGTTGAAAATGGAGAGTGAGTGAGTGAGTGAGTTTAGTTTTTCGCCGAACTCAGCAATATTCCATCTATATGGCGGCTGTCTGTAAATAATCGAGTCTGAACCAGACAATCCAGTGATCAACAGCATGAACATCGATCTGCGCATTTCGGAACCGATGACATATGTCAACCAAGTCAGCGAGCCTGATCACCCGCTCCTGTTAGTCGCCTCTTACGACAAGCATGGGTTACTGAAGGCACTTTCTAATCCGGACCTTCACGGGTGAAAATGGAGAGAGAAAAGGACTGGAAAAGTGATATATAGGTAGATGTAATACTAATCTGTGAATTAAAACGCAATTCAAGATACATGTGTGAGGTTTAAGCTGCTTTTGACGGCCCGAGGTATGCCGGACCGAACAATAGTGGCGGTGATTATGTTTAGAGTGTGGGGAAGAGATCGTTTCATTTACAGATGGGTATGCCTTACATGCAATGAACAGTGGCCTTCTAGGGTGGTATTTGATTGGATAAAGGTGTAAAAACATTTTCGGGTCGACAGAAATGTTTATCGGGAGTGACTGAAGCATTTTTGCGTTTTTAATCCTGTTTCGTTTAACGATTCTTCTTTTAGACGTAACCTTGGTCAGCCACGTTCAGAGGCCGATAACCACTCGATATAGTCAGACGTCGCCCGCGACGTCGCCCACGACGTCGCCCGTTATTTTTGTAGCCAAAATATATTTTACAAAGCGACGTCGCGCAAGACGTCGTCTTTTTTAGGCGACGTGGTAAGCGACGTCGCCCACGACGTAGTTCTTTTTTTACGCGCCACGCGATGGCAATTATAGGACACCATAAGTTACCCTGCCTTGCATAGAGTGAAGTAGAGTTCTTTCAGTCATACTGACACCCCACTCCACAACCGATCCAGCGGCAAATCCTTCAGGAGGCCTCAGGTCGATTTCCAAAAATTCATTTCGACGTCCAGAGATCACCAAGCCTTTCAAAAATGTGAAACGTAACTCAGAACTCAATTGATAATATGACACGTAACCATTGCCCAGAAATTATGAAACATACTGACTTCTGGTTGCAATTTGTAAAGGGCGCTACAATATGTGGGCGTCGAGCATGGAGATCAGCTGCATGAAGACAAATTATATTCGTCTGACCCGTAACTCGTACTCCAGGAGGCTGCTGCAGTGTGAGCTCGGTTTCGGATCAATCGAACCTGTACTTTTGTCGCCGACCTGGCACTTGTTCAATTGTCTACTAATCATAGACTGTGAGACATTGAATGAACTGACCACCAGCTGTTGACTTCTGCTTGTTTCCAGCATGCCATAGACCGGAGACGATCCCCTCTTTGCAGACGCCGCTTTGCTAATTCATACACAAACATTGCATGATATCAATTTAATCCAAACTGCATGACAATCAGAATCAATAAGATTTACAGCCTAAATGGACATAAAAGGTCCGCAGAGATTAATCGACCTTCTTTGAAAGTGTCAAAATCCGGAATGACATTTATCGCACTCGTATGGCACTACTGCGTGCTGAACGTGCACACTATCTGATATGTTTTCACAGAAATGGACCTTCATGTATAAAATGTCATCCATTGTTTTACTTCTAATACTTGGTATTAACATTTGCATTGAGTGATACTTCAGACAGCAAACATAACGATGTTTCAATGATACTACTAATAATGGGGCAGGAGAATTAATGTAAAACAATTCTTTGGCACAGTTCTGTTCTTCTTAGTCCCCGTCACTACCTATACAACTTTATACATGCTTTGATGTCCAGAGAAACCATGTCCTGTTAAGTGTTTTAGGCATTTAGTGATACATGTCAAAACAATTCTGTATAATTAAAGGATGTGGATGCATTTGGGCTCAATGCAAGACTAGGCTGTCCATAATCTCTCTGTTTACAATTCTTTTGGGACCTCATTGGAAAGGCCCTCTAATTGGAAAAGTCATAATCTCCCCTGACCTAGGCCATTCTATTGGTAAACACCAATGTCACTTAAGTCCTGTCAAGCTCCCTGATCAGCCCCCACCCATCTCCCCCCTCATCTTAAAACACCTGTCATTGTCAGTCAAGGTAGCCAGACTATATCTGTCATTACAATTTTGACCAATACATATGACACTGTGAGTGTTAGGATGTTATCACAAGTAAACCTACAAGACAATCCAGCTGTCAATCAGTGGGACGATTTTTTGTTACCAAAGGGTCATTAGAGCAACACAGTGGTATTTAAGTCTCAATATTAAAGCCCCATGTGAATTTTCCATCTCCAGTCAGCATGTCCCTGTACAAATGCCCAGTCGGTCATATCTTCTTAAACCTCAACAACGTACTGCTGGGCCTTTGTGAATTTATGATGCACTGTATAAGCTCAGCTGGATTGAACCTATGATTCTTGTCTTGTATGTCTCGGCGGTTTACAGTTGTCTATAATCCCGATGACATTTTGCTTGTGAAGATCATGCTATTTTATCAAGAAACCAAGATACTTTGCGACATGTAGGCAGTGATGGAGGCATGCGGTCGAATTTAAGATACTGGTTATGACATTCAGTAAGCATATTACGTCATTAGCATCCCATTAAAGTCTTCCAGGGAGACATCAGTAGAGAGAGCCAGTGAGGCACGTGGTATTTCCTGGTTCCCTCTTGCATTAACCTACATGTACACATCTGTTAATGTTGGTAATCAGGGTGATTTCGGTTCCATGAAATCTTAATTCTACTGTCTGGGTTAAAGACGCGTCTCCTCGCAGCACTTGCAATTTGCGGATCGACTATTAGTAAATCTGGACCAGACAGTAATGAAGGCAGTCTCTGCCCGTGATATTCTATGCTTGCTTGAAATGAACGGCTCTTGAAATGGTCGTTCTCCTAAAGACGAAATGTGCTATTAACATCTCAGCAACAGGAAATTCCAAGCGAAACGTTTTCTTTTCAGTTTGTTATACTACGTCCAAATACGAACAATCATTTTGGTTAAATCTACTATGGCGAAATATAGGACATCTGACGTGAGTGAGATGAAATTGAACGTAACGCCGCCAATATTTCAGACACATTGCGACACGTCCTTGTCAGCTCAGTTATAACTGTCGAAACAGATATTCGTTGTCATATTTTGTAAATCGTTGTTCGCATATTGTAGTTGCCAGATAAAATGACAACAACAACAACAATGAAAGAAATCCAATAATCATAAAGCGAAAATCATATTCAGAGCGTGTTATATAATTTAGCATATCGAGAATATTTTTTCTTCTAATGCCTCCCCCAGCGAATAATGTTTGAATGGGACTCTTAATGCTTAAACAATGACAATAGCTATAGAATGAATGTTTTGAACATAAGACATGACTGTGTACATTTACTGCAGTACATTCTAAAGATTCAGACAAGTGACAGCAACTATGAATGGGTACAAGTAAGTCAGTGTTCTATCCGTCAGCTGAAGTCCAAACGCACTGTTATATCTCTAAGGAATTGAAGACTTAACGCCATCTCATCTTTTGGTGATTAAAGATCTCAATTCACGCATGTCGTTGCACCGTGCATATTGTACAAAATCAGACGTTGGTTCTCATGTTGACTGAAGTGAGGTGAAATTAGGTTTTACGTCGTGCTTGAGAATATTTCGCTCATATGACGACGTGCATGCGTGTGTATGTGTATGTGCGGCTGCTTGTACTAGCCCAGACTTAAGCTGGTTTTATAGTGCTAGCCCACTGAGATACCACGCCGCACTAACCACTACACCGCGGAGGCGGTGCTCATGTTGACTGAGTAATCGTGATTGTTGTGTAGTGATCCGCTCTTGTGGCCGATTTGAGTTGGCGCCACGTTGTTTCTTTACAGTTCCAATAACATTTCCACCAGATGTGCTTCGAATGCTTGCTGGTGACATATCTAATGTAACGCTTAGTCTTGGTACGATTTTGGACATTAAATCAGTTTGGTTGGATTAAAGTAAATAAATCAGAACCATGGAGTCTCGATCTCCCTGTAGACATGACGATTGGATATACATGTATCTCAGTTGTATAAGGTTTGCTTGGGTTAAGAAAACGTTTAACTTCGGAGAGGACTCATGATCTTTGATGAAAGAACATATTCTGACATGACTTTTGGAATCTATCGGTCATTTTCATTGTGTGGATCAGTTCTATTTCTTACTTTTACTTCTTTTATTTCTTCATACACTTTTGTAAATGACCCGCTCTTATCCCATATGTTCAGTGATCCATTCATATCAGCCTCACATTTCGTTCGTCTTTTGTAAGCCATAAACTGTTTCATGGGATAATCACAAATGGCTTTTTACTGGAGTTAACATTTTGTATTTTATTTGACGAACCAAGTAACCACAAACGCATTCTTTCTTTGGTTGTAGGAGTTGATAAAAGGATGCAATCTTGCTGAGTGTCATTAATATGCAGAGTTGCGTCTCTTAGTGCTTACAAGATCCCCTGATCGTGGAATCGAAAACTGGACATTTCAATGTTTCGGAAATACACTATACTGTTGCGTTAGAAACTGTCTGATGGCCAACGTTTTGCACAATAACTCCTTTGATCAGACTTCACTGTCACTGTTCTCATTAATTCTTTAGCGTAATCATCACGAGTTACACAAGGCGTCTTTGTTGACTCTGTACACAATGTTGCATTGTGAGTTAACTTAATGTAACGTCACGTTGTGGCTTTGAGGAGAAGCTTCTTGTGCTTACGGAATTGGTTTGCGCTTATATTTATCTAATCACCTTGGGCATATAGCATCGAGAACGCAGATGGACATCACGTACGAAAAATGATGTATGTCTGAATGGAACTAATTGAAGTCCACTGTCGTATTTTCTGTTCAGATATGAATGACGCATACGTCTATTGTCGAAACGTCTACGTGACAACCGAACAAAGGTTTCATTCAAACAAAATCAGCTGGACCTGATCGAGTTGCCAGGTGTTTGTCTCAGATAAACTAAAAGCTATGGGACGAATTTTATAATAATTCTGATTGATAAGTACGAGAAACGAATCAAATTTCGAATCAAATTACTGTTTGCACAGTAATAACTTAAATCTTGTTTCAGAAAGCATGCTTAACTTTGTTCATTAATTTAAAGAGACCGTGAGTATTAAATGTGCTCATGAAACGAAAAGGGTATGTTTCTATAACTTCGTATGCCCACCAGTTGAATTCGCAGGGATTCCAGCAGAGGAACGATTGCAGCGGGTGTCTCGTGTGATGTCCTCGTCAAGACGTCAAGCTGAAACATGATATACATTTGTCACTTGTATTGACTAATATGATGTGCGCAATTTATTTGATAACAGGGACTGTCAAGGGGAGACGGGAAATAGGCAGCAACTAGGACATTGTACGGCGGGTGAGAAAGAGAATGTTGAAATGGTTTGTTCAGAATCATATCACTGAAACGACAAAAAGAAACATTAGCTTTAGCAGTAGGAGTACATGATGATGAGAACCATCTTAAATTTCGAATGTTTCATTCTATACTTTTAGTCACCCTGTAGCTATAGGATAGATGTACGTTACATGGGACCTATTGGTCCCTCTGGTTAGTATGCTATGAAATGTAGCATGACAACACCACCCCAACCGATCCATTTAGTCACCTCCTAGATCAGGTGAACGTTACATGGGACCTACACTCATCGCCTGCGCCATGCAAGCCAGTACTGATATCACGTCTTCTCAGGGTAAGATGACATGGAAATTCAACCAAACAAGCCTTCGATCACATCAACCAATCCATTTTGTCGCCTCCTTCGACAGGCGTTGTTTACTGCCAGTAATGATAACAGCAATATCATGACGAGGGACACCAGTAATGGGCTTCGATTATTGAACCAATTAGGGGAGTCGAGGCCTGGACTTTGGTGTGACGATCGAACGATTTAACCACTAGGCTGCCCCACCGCCCGGCAAATCAGAAACAAACAATTAAAATCAACATTAGGGTTGGAAAGACAGTGTCTCTGCTATGGCAACAGCCATCAATTATCATATTTGCTCTTAAAGTATTAAGAATCCAGCAGAGACAAATATTTAAAAGGGGCTTGAGGGTTTCAATCACATCCCCCAGGTATATACATTGGTGTGCATATTGCATTGGTTCATAAAGAAAACGACTGAAAGTTTATCCCAGTGTCGGATAATTTTA
Source organism: Haliotis rubra (assembly GCF_003918875.1). NCBI lineage: Eukaryota > Metazoa > Mollusca > Gastropoda > Lepetellida > Haliotidae > Haliotis > Haliotis rubra. Next base: position 2,309,536 of record NW_025767634.1, read on the forward strand.
GACGACTCCTCAACATTTCATGTTATGCAACTTAATGCCTGCATTTGGCTGTATTATTGTGAAAGGGAAGTGCGACGGTAATACGTATACTATCTTTACCGTGATGGTAGGCCATTTCTTCGTCAGTCAGACATTTCGTTCTGATCCATCACATCGTCTTCTACGGTGCCACCATGACAGAGCCAAGACAAGTAAGCTATTAATGACTTGGTGGACACAACGTTTTGATACATGGCGCCCCGAGAGGGGTTGCTTTTTCCCCTTTACAGAGATAACAGGAGACAAGAAAGCGATAACTCGTCTTCCTTCATCGCTTTCTCTCATCCATGGGGGCGATGGGGTAGAAAGCGTCCTCTCGTCGTGGGTAAAATGTGTAAAGCTCATTTCTGATATCGGTGGAACATTACTAAAAGCGGCATAAAACCTCACACACTCACTTCTGTAACTGAAGTCGGTAAAGTGATATCTCTTCTCAGTCACCACAGATGTAGGACACTCTTGTCTCGCGGAGATGAGAATTGACAGGGGATGGTGAATCTTGTCCTTCTGTCGTACATTCATACCTAGATCCGCTACAATCGTCTAGGGTTCATTAAAGTGACAATTGTAAACATAATCACCGCCTGACAAGCTGCAATTCGGCATAGGCAGGAATTATATGGCATACATACATACTAACATTTGTATACCGCCGATATCCAGCTCAGCTCAGCTGCTCAAGGGCGCTTTTTTTCCCTCGTTCACTGGATTTCAATCTCAACGGCACATCGTATTGTCAATCTCAACTCCCTGGGGACCATAGAACTCTTGCAGCCACTAGGCGCACAGAGTTATTGTGGCATTCCCATCCTTACGAGGTACCCATTCACACTTGGGTGGACTGGGACACATAGTCACAGTACTTTGTCCAAGTTGACTGCACGTTGCTGTACCCGCAATTGGGCTTTTGCACGTATTCATGTGGCCACCATCTGGTCATATACCAACAAATTCGTGGGTTCTTTTAAGTGCACAGGTTTCTGTACTGTGCACTAGGGGTTGTGACAACACTGAAAGAGTCTGCACACAAAGTTGACTCCAATGTTTTTACACCCGGTCACAGGTGGGCTCGATCCCGTCACCTCAAGCTCGCTGGATCACTAGCCTGGCGCTTAAGCCAGTTCGCCCACCGCGACCCGATTAAGTAGTATTGATTGTAACCAGACAACCCGGCATGTTTCAATGCTGGACATCATAGAAAATCACGTTCGCATCGTTAAAGTAATTTACTGAGAAACTAGCTCAAAGAAGATCCAAGTTGTATGCGAGACACATTTGTCAACTGTCATCTCAGCACAGCTTTGTAGAAAATGTCTTTCTGCAAGACTAATATCGTTCAGTTACGACCCAAATTACTTCAGATGTAGTACACACATTATCACTAATATTCGACACGATGCCTTTCACTGAACAAACGATGAATAACAACAAAAGATAAATGTGGCAGTTCATGCAACAAGACAAGCATGCGATTAACATGAAGCATTGTGTATCTTGGAAGTGTAAATGTAAGCATATTTCTTCCAATACACCCACGAATGCACCTTCTACGTCATGTAATGACAGTGATTTCATACTACGATTTCTTGAAAAGAAATGAATTGGATCCACATGTTTCAGACATCTTCACATTTGTCTTCACCCTGTCCCTCCTTCATCCGTAAAGATCCCTGTGTACGTCGCTTTGCGTGATGGGGCTTTCGAGTAGACCAGTGGTTTAAGAGTTCGCTGTCTGTTGTCAAAATTACGTTTTTCTTTTCTGACATCAGTGCATCAAATGACTTGGCAGATAATAGAGAATCAACATGACTGAGAGAGTGAATGATTGTTTGTGTTATGATGTATCAGTTATGTTTGTGTACGATGACATACTGTCAATTCAGTACTGTAAGTCCCCATGGACCTTAGTATGGTGTTCTACCTTCAGTTGTTGGCGATCTGTAGCCCGCGTTTTATATTGTATTGCCTTCTTTAATTAAAATGTTTTAGTTTTACATGCTAGTTTTATATTCATATCTGTGATACTCTACTAATTTTACTGTCGATCTTTGACAGGTTTTACTCTTCAAAATGTTTTCATCTTTATTGTATAAATTGTTTTCGTCGATATGGCCGAGACATTTCCGATGTGACGTTAAATATTAACTCACTCACTCACTGTCAAGTCATCATGTGTGACCCATCAAGTTCCCTCTCACAACAAACATAGGTTAGCACCTATATAATATTCTAATTTCTTTGAGGGTGTTATCCTCAATTATGTTCTGGAGGTATTCCACAACATCAAACACGTTTTCGAGCAATTCACAAAAGTAGACAACGCCAACGACCTGTGTAACTGAAAGATAAGGTCAGGTGCCATGTATATACCCGTCGTGACTGCCACCATATAGTTGGTCTAATGTTATCTCAACATGGAGGAAATTGAATTTATGTATGTCGGCTGAAGCAATTGACTTTATACCCTCATTTCAACACGAGACCATCAACTTAACATGTACTTCTTCGTTTCTGATATCAATTGCGAAAGTTATTTCACTTGAGGTTTCAAATCGTAATACGAATCTCTGGTTGAGATGACAGCGCCACCACAGAAGATAATATCTTTAATAAGAACGTTTTACATTTTTTTATTATAGACATGCCGAGTACATCAGTGACAAACAGCATGTTAGATGTAATTCTCTACTTTGACTTGTACTATACGTCCCCGTGTATTGTGAAAAATTACCTTCCCTCTGCATTTGTTTATAGCAGGCGACCTCCTTTGGGGCGACATTGGCTTTCCTTTACGCGAACACCTGCTATGATCACTATTTGACACTTTGATAAACATGTGCACGCTTATACAGTCGGAATTATACTGTCGACACTGCTTTTTATAAGTCTTAAGGATGTGGAAATGTTGTCATAGCTGGTATTTGACGAACATCAACTGGCATAGTTTTTCAAGGAGCCACTACTACGACATGAAACACCTGCAGTCATGGTATACAACAGTGAGTATCATGTTAGTGGTCGTAAAATTTCAATCAGAAATAAACTTCCTTCAAAGCTACTTAACTGTTGGCTGTTTGTCAAGATTACTGTGAAAATAAATTAAAGTTTAGATTTGTATACCACCTTGCAAAACGGGTTATATTAAACTTTCGGAATAAGAAACTGATAATGTTACCTTATGGCCTTAGACATATAGAGCCTTTAACGTGATTAAATGTATTTTCGTACTTGGTCGGGACATCCTCAACTGTCACTAGAGTTCATGTTGCAAGAACTGACTTTTCGAATCTAACAAGAAGGAAGTAATACTATTTTTTAATAGAGACTTTGACGTCTTGCAGGTACTTGTATAGATACCTTAGGTCGTCACTGTAATGTAGTGACTTGTTTGACAGAAACCATTACACGGTGTGTGTGTGTGTGGGAGTTACTGCCAAGATTATCATGGTTGGAGGCGAAATCAAATGTGCTGTCTCTCAACTAACATGTCGCCTCCGGGGCAAGATCACGCTCGCCTTTTTACGATATTAAATTAGGGGCGAATCAATATCAATAGACAGTAATGTATTCGCATCTTTTATTACAGGCATGTCCAGCATTTCATCCCACGACTTGGTTTATTATCTACTGGTTAACACAATCATGTCGAGCCACGGTGCCACTTCGGGAATATACTCCCATAGTTCTGTCGGGACTGTATTTGGTGCAGCGTTGGCGACAACTATTGTCCAGTCTTTAACCGATGTAACAGTTCATAAAATTGAATTTTAGAACCCAGCGTGTATTCTGCCCGAAATGAATAAGTTGCTACATACATTTTGAATATTTTAGAAACAATTCTGAAATCAATATATCAGAACTGTTCATTATTATTGTAGTTTTTAAATGTTGACTAAAGCTTCTGTAAGTAATGTTTAAGAAAGTTGCCAAGCCACACAACCGACTTGTTTTTTCAGAGACTCGTGTGTATAAACAATTCTGCAATGTCGGGAATCCACGTAATATGTTACAATATCTACGCCAGTAGTGAACTGTTACTGGAAATTCGTCCATGTTTCGAACACAAAAAAGACGTGGGTTTCCCAAAGCATAAAAGAACCCGAACACTTCCGTTGCATATACAACAGGCACCATAAGATACGTGGTATACTGTGCAAAGCGGTGTTAAACCAAACTCAATCACGGTAGACTGTTGGTGCGTTAGAGACACTGGGGACAGTATACCAATTATATGGTGGTGTGTCTGTTAAATGTGAGAGGAAAACCCTAAGTACGCAGGAGTCAGACTTTCATGAAGCCAGGTATAGTGCTAACAAAATTAGAAATATAATCGCACCGGGATTCGATCGTAGGGTTCAGACTCAACAGTCAGACCCGTTCGTTGTTGGATCCTGTGCGTAGAGCTCAGGTCACAATCAGTTGAACGTAAGCAAGGTTGGTCGCGGACAGTCCTCGGATGGGTGACCGTGTTTGACTCCTGAAAGTTTCTAGGACTTCAGTCCTGCCCCACAACGAAGCACATGTGACGCATGTGGTCTCACCTTAGGCAAGTGAGTTTGTTCAAAATTGCCTCTGTCCACCCAGCAGAAACATTGGGTACCTGGTATGATACGATGGTAGTCTGAATTTGAACCTTGAGCGCCTGACAGGCGACCGGTGTATTCTCCACATGGAGTGTTCTGTACTCGTTGACCAGGGGTAATATGTCAGCGCTTTGAGCATGCAATGTGCATGGATAAACGCGCAATATAAATGGACTATTATTTTTATTATTATTATCCTGTATTAAGACAACAATAATTCGTTAAACTCTTTAATAGGCAGCACATTGCTTTATGATAAGCAACTTTTCAGTTGCAAACTGAGTAATACCCATGCCAACGGGACTGTGTTTATTATGGTAGATATCCAAGTCAACGGGACTGTGTGTATTGTGTCAGATATCCGTGTCAACGGGACTGAGTCAGATGTCCATGTCAACGGGACTGTGTTTGTTGTGGTAGACATCCAAGTTAACGTGACTATGGTTATTTAGTTATAAATCCAAGTCAACGGGACTGCGTGTATTGTGTCAGATATCCGTGTCAAGGGGACTGTGTGTATTATGGTAGATATCCAAGTCAACGGGACTGTGTGTATTGTGTCAGATATCCGTGTCAAGGGGACTGTGTGTATTATGGTAGATATCCAAGTCAACGGGACTGTGTGTATTGTGTCAGATATCCGTGTCGACGGGACTGTGTGTGTTATGGTAGATATCCAAGCCAAGGGGACTGTGTTTTCTGTGTTAGATATCCAAGTCAACGGTACGGTGTTTATTACTGTAGCTATCCAAGTCAACGTTACTATGTTTATGGTGTTAGATCTCCAAACCAACGCAGCTATGAAAGATACCATTTCAGTCAGCCTTGACGATAAACATGAAGTTCGGGGGACATATTCTCACTTTTCTCATGTTAATAACTTTCGTCGACGTCTTTAGCACGAGCACCTGATATCATCACTGATTTCAGAGGGCCATTCACATAATGTTCACAGCCTTTTTGCCCTTTACACAAAATGGAATCTGTTTCTGCTGATAGACTTGGACTTCTCTTGCACAAGCGTTGTATATGCTCAAGTATATCACAGCAACACCTATCTGTCGCTCCCTATCACAAGACCAATGTCTAGCTGTTAACAGTATGAACAATGAAGTAGGTCGTTGACGTACGAGGACACACAATCTGCCAGGGCAATGGTGAATACCAGATCACACTTCACACATTTTAGGCATTTTGAGATCGGTTTGTAAAACCTACCTTATTAAGCACAAACAGTGATACTTAAGCTGAAAACCTTTAATAAAATTTGAAACACAAATATACATGCAATACATCCAGCCATAATCTCGCGTTACAGATCAAAACAAAGCATTGTTGTATGAACCTGTATAGCTATAAACGTTATAATGAAATGTATGAAGTGACAGAAGTAACAGACAAAGCAGGTGTGGTTAGTTTTAGTTTCTTATTTTTAGTTTCGTATCACTGGGCTGTGCTAATAACAACTGATTTATATGGTCATGCTTGTGCAAACTACAGTGATATTTGTGACATTGTACGGCGCTTCAGTAAGCCTTTTTGCAATCTCTTCGAGAAGTGTGGCAGAAATATACATCACATTCACAAATCAAACCTAAGGTACGCAACCCCACAAAGATAGCATGCTAGAAGCATTAAGGTTTGTTTTTGTTCGTTGTTGTGGGTTTGTTTTTTGTTTTGTTTTGTTGGGTTTTTTTGGGTTTTTTTATTTTTTGGGGGTGGGGGTGTTTAGTATCATATCCCTAATGTCTGTGCGGATATTTGATATACGTTATTTGCCAAAATTCATTTGAAACATTTTGCTCAGTAAGAATACTTTCTTGATGAATCCTTTTTGTTATACTCCAATACCTGAAATGCTTTTCATTCTGGTTTACCTGACACGATTGTTATTCAGTTTATGATATGCGCCTTAATCTTAGTCAGGTTGGGCGGTGAGGTAGCCTACTACTGGTTAAAGCGTTTGCTCGTCACGTCGAAGACCTAGGTTTGATTCCCCACATGGGTACAATGCGTGGAGCCCATTTCTGGTATCCGCAAGTGTGATACTGCTAGAATATTGCTAAGAGCGACGTAAAACTATACTCACTCATCAGGTATCCGTTGATTTCTCTCCTCTGGCCACATAGCTGTTTGATCACTTCACGGGAAGAAGGTCGCCGTTACTTGGTCGAAGCATTGAAATACTCATGGACAATCTTTAAAAATTCGATGCGCGAAAATGATGGTGTTTTGAAACATTTGGTCGTTGCTTTCGAATTAATCATTCACATCCTATACACATGAAAACTACTTAAATCTGAAAACACACCATGTTGATCTCTCTTTTATGTTGTAGTAACTGTTTGAATATGGCAAAAATCTAAAATGCAATATTACAGAGCGAGGGTGCCTGTAGGCTGTGTCTGCTTCTCTTCCCATGGTCCTCGCACAAAGACATTTATGGAAATATATACACCTGGAACTTAATTAAGCACCCCCCTGATATATTTCATGATAGTAGAGCAACTGTTAACCATCGTTAAACATGAATGATATCTCTGTATTACAACACATCTCTAGTAGTCTAAAAAGGTGTTTCAGTTCCTTTGCACTCGTCACAACGCATCCCTTGTGCACGTGAAGCATACAACCAACACTTTTCCCAAAATTCAGTTTCTCTGATATGCAAGTTATGGGTATAAAAGCAGAAAAAATTGTAACTGTCTCCATTAATAAATACTGAAATGGCGAGGAGATGACTTTCTGAAGCACTCAGGTGGCAAATTGTAGGCATACATGCAACAGGCATGTCCTTCAAAGCTATTGGACGACAACTGGGCTTCAGTCACTCGGTCATCAGCCGACTTGTCCGAAACATCAGATGACAGGAGATGTGAGAGATCGTTCAAGGCCTGGACAACCCAGGAAGACAACGGCCCGTGATGATCGCAGCCTGGCACGTCTGGTAAGGCGAGAACCCTTTGCCACAAGTTCGGGTTTGAATATCCACCCTACTGTTCCTCATGGTGCAGGATCGGTTATGATCTGGGTTTGTCTTTCACACTACTGTAAACTTCAAATGGTGACTGTCCGAGGACATCTTAATGGTCAGCAGTACATCCGGGATATTCTCCATCCAGTTGTCGTGCCTCACTTTGACAACCATCCGTTGGCTACTCACCCGATATTCATGGACGACAACGCCAGGCCGCATCGTTCACGTGCTGTGACCGCACATCTCCAGAATGAGGCTATCATGGCATTACCTTGGCCAGCAATGAGCCTCGATTTGAATCCTTTGGAGCACATCTGGGACTTTCTTGGACGCCGTGTGAGGTTGAGAGAACCCCCTCTCCAGAATCTTGCACAGCTGGAAGCTGCTTTGCATGAAGAATGGCGGCAATTGCCACTTGATCGTATCAGAAGGTTTACCAGTAGCATGAGGAGAAGGATTCAAGCTGTCATCCAAGCAGCGTGGGGATACACCCGATACTGATGCCAGACCCATCAGATGTTAGCATGTGACATTCCTTGTGCATCATTTCTTGTAATAGTCAGCCATTGACAATGCTACGACCATACTTGTTCAGTGACTATTTTCATCAAAAATCAATAGTGACCAAATCACATTGGTTACGCTATTAAAACAACACGAATTGGAATCATTGTCTTGTTTTTCATTTGCCAATAGATCGTATGTTTCACAATAGCTAAGGTTCCACTATCTTTGCAATAGTGAGAAAGTTACAGCAAGTTTTGTTTCTCATCATCCAGAAAATAGAGGGGGTGCTTAATTAAGTTCCAGGTGTATATATACGACACACAAAATGCATGTTGTTTATAATCTCAACACATACTTGTGTCCATACTGAAACCTTAGATTGTATTTTGGTACATGATAGAGAATGAATGTCAGCTAGCAAATTACGAGGATATAAGAAAAGCCTTTGAAAAGGCAATGTTAGAGGCACTTGGATAAAATGAGAAATTTAGTGAGAAGGATGTAAGATGCCTTGGTGGTGACGGTGGTGTGTGTGTGTGTGTGTGGGGCCGGGGTGGGGGTGGGGGTGGGGGTGGGGTTTGATGCTAATTTCAAGAGCCTCACGATGACCATATCTCCATCTATTACAGACTTGCTTCAATTACAGATCGGTACTCGCATCGCAAATACAGTTCTCTCATCTCCTGAATATGTCATTTCCTATCAAAGGTCTTTGTCATGGCTGACCATGTCTGGGGCGGTGGGGTTGCCTAGTGGTTAAAGCGTTGGCTCGTCGCGCCATAGACCCGGGTTCGAATCCCCACATGGGTACAATGTGTGAAGCCCATTTCTGGTGTCCCCCGCCGTGATGTTGCTGGAATATTGCTAAAAGCGGCGTAAAACCAAACTCAGTCAGTCTGACCATGTCTAAAATGTAGCAGTGACAGACGGAAGAAACATGGTCAGTGACATATATAGTGCCATTGGCGGGCTCGCCTCTACAAGCGCACGTGGGTTCGTACAGTAATTACTAAGAGTGAGTGAGTGAGTTTAATTTTCCAGCTTATTGACGGCAATATTCCAGCTAAATGGCGGTGATCTTTAAATAATCTAATCTGTACCACACAATCCAGTGATCAACAGCATGAGCATCGACCTGCGCAATTGGGAGTGATTACTAAGACGGTATAACAGACAGATATGTATGTATAACATGTACGCTCTGCACTCAGCGCTCAGCACTCACGGTACCGTTACTGAACACGCCTCTCGAACCAATTCCAGGAAACCAGTGGTCCCTTTGTTAAATTCCAGGAAAAGCTAATGTCTGCCACTAAAATGGAATGAATTTTCCGATTGTGCAATTCGAACTTATGCACTGAACTAGTACTAGTGTGCTCTATTATGTGTAAATTTGTTTTGAATTGAATGTGTATCATTTTAGTAACGTTTTTGATCAGTAAAAACACAGATTTATAGAAAACTCGATTTCCGCATCAACTATGAAGTAAAACGGAACAATTATTCGGATTGCCCACGTTGTCACGTGGACCCTAATATACTACAGCTATGTTCATTGGTCATATGGAATTGCCAAAATACAAAGAGACTAATTATAAGTAGCATTGGCTGAAAGTTCATTTAGAATAATCCAAGCGTATATTGTAGAGAGAAATTTCACCAGAGAGACAAATTCAGCCTGATTAAAAAACACCAATCATGTGCTGGGACAATTTATATTTTACGGTGCTTCAAACGGCTAATTTTCCAGATTCCCTTTTTATCTGTATTAATAATAACTGGTGCCAAACACACTGATCTTTAAACAAAAGAGATTTTCAAAGAAATATTGATTAACTTGCTTGCGTAATATGTCGCCTTAAGGCAAATGTAATGGTGGGAAGAAAATCCTAACAAACACATCACACCAGCATATCGATGACCCAGGTATACACATTCATCTGATGGATATTGTAAAGTGCATATTTTATGGTACTTCAAAGAGTTGATTATCCCGATACTATTTCCACAGTGGTATTATGTGTTAACATCTTTATCCTAAATCATGTAAAAATGTCCATCTCTGACCTTAACAAATTACCATGTATGCCCGGTGCACGGACGTACACCGCTCAAGCGGGGTAAAAATGTTGGTGATGGAGAATAAATCACTTATACCCCGCCCCATAGAAAAAGCATACGTCCATGGCAGTTAGTGAACCGTGAACCAGTGGTTCGGATCGACTATTCAGTACCATGTTAGTAAAATATATACTGAGAGAAACAAATTAAGGATCACTTGAAAATTCAAGCATTTCTTTTAATATTTTCCAGTATTTATCATCAGCTTTGAATAGCGCTGCGGTGATGAAAACTGGAAACTAATAATAGAACGGCTGAATTCTCCTGTGATCCTTTATTTGTTTCTCTCAGTATATGATTGAATTTCAGTTTAATGTTGCATTTACATAATGAGATGTTTAAACATTCAGTAAGATGAATTCGTTGTAGCATTATGATTCGGGTATACAGGGTTTTACGCGTCCCTCCGGCTTGGAGGATAAAACCTAACACGGGACGCATAAAACCCTGTATACCCCTCATCACAATGCTACAACTTATAATATCACTCCTGGCAATATCATCAAGAATTATAACCACTGCAGCCATGAATTAGTCTGTCTAAATGTTTAAACATTCGGTAAGATAAATTCGTTGTAGCATTATGATTCGAGGTTAGATTTTATCCACCTCGCCCCCGGCGTGGTGGGTAAAACCTAACACGTCGGATAAAACCCAGTACACACCTCATCATAATGCAACAGCTTATAGTCTCAAACAGTCAGATCTTTTATTGTAGCGGACTTTTAAAGAAATAACGACCGTAATCCTTTATTGCAAGGTTCCATATTGATTCATATCTATGTATCTTATAGATATGTCTGTACATGTAGTTTTCTTAATTACATACAAATAGCTGAAGCAATGATTGGTACTAACATGTCTAGGTTGACTGTAAATTAGATTGGCTCATATACAAGTGTTGTTATGTGGCATCGCTGTTTAGAATACGGTAGTTGTGCTGGCTCTGCCTGTGACCTGACCATCCCTGCATAACGTTTCTGCCAGCGCATTGCCCCACAGAAGTAAATTGTGTCTGCGCTTTAGTCTATTGCTTATACACAGTGCAGTTTAAAGGGGCGTTTAACGTCTCAAACAGTATAACAATCTACGTCAGAAGGAACATTATATACGTCACACAGTCCTGAACCTTCTCTCTGTAAATAAAGATAGAATAATCGATCTATTAATTGTATCCCGTTGTAAAGAGGTTTCTCATTACCTTCTGTCACCTCTTGGTTGACGTATCATTAATTCAATGTAAGGAGTAACACCATCTTCATTTGCTGGACATTCATATTCCTCATAATGGCTATCTCCTAGAGCCAGCTGGTCTCCATGTAATTTTAACGCAACCTCGCACCTGTCTCCTTCTAAAAGGAGAATGCTGTATCAATTAAACGACTCCATGTTCATATTACCCGTCAAATAAGATGTCTAATTACTAGTATCTGCACCCTTAAGGTGTCAACTTCGTTTCACCTATGATGATACGGGCATTTCTTGGTTGTATTGAATATCTTATATTGCGACGACTCGAGACTACATGGTGTGTGTACGTTCTCGAGACTACTAGATGTGTGTCCGCACTCGAGATTATTTGATGTGTGCCGGCACTGCATAGATACAGCAACAAACATGAGTTCGTTGGGTAACTTCACAATGCCAGGAGACAACACCATTTTTGGCGTATTATACCTAACTTTAGCAGTACTGGTGATGATATCAAATGGAATCATCGTGCTCGTTATTATCAAATGCCGGAATCTCCACCTACCAACACTTTGGATGATTGCATTCATGGCCGCCTGGGACTTCCTCGTTGGTGTCTTCATTCTCCTGTTCGCTGTACCATCGGCTTTTCTGAACCGTTTCGCATATCCCGAAAACTTTATTCGTGTCTCTGCGTTCACGATAGGCTTGATAAATCAGCAAACTATATTCAACATAGATCTGGTAATGTTTGATCGTTACTTGTCAATTCGGTTTCCTCTGGCTTACCCAAGAATCGCAGTTGCCCGAAACTACGCTATTCTCATCCTTCTGACATTGATGGTCAATCTGACTTTTCTTTTGATCTGGACTCTCACGGGCACGGCTGTTTACTTCCATGCTGATGTCTGGTTCTGCATGGTACTACCATCTCCTGGTGTTGTGACCTTAATGGGAAGCGTATTATGTATCAGCTTGTCGGCGATAGTAATAGGTGGTGTATTGGTCATTAGAGATGTCAAGAGGTCCCGAAAAATATGCGCAACAAGTGGTGTAAATTCAAAGTCAAACCTTCGACGATGTCCTCTTGGGTTTCGTCTGATGGTGATTACAGTGGCTGTTCTGTTTGTCTTGTCGTATTTTCCATTTGCAATCACAATTATGTTTTCCATAAGATACGGACAAGGAGATATTGCAATTCTCCGACTTGCGATCTTTTCCATATTGAGTAACAGCATCTGGAATTTGTTTATATACACAGGAACTTACCGACCCTTTAGGGATGAATTAACACGTTTGTTCTGTAAATCCTACTACCGACGACAGAAACAGATGGCTATGTTGATGATACTTCAAACGAGTTCTCCCAGTTATGACCAATCATTATAGATTCGTAGTCAACAGCAAACAGGAAATAAATTTTCACTTGTTTTTCAAAACATTTTTTCGAGTAATAGTGCCTAATACTTCCATTTTCAATAATATTTGATATTTGTAGTAAACTTTCTTTGCTTATCAACGTATTCGGCATTGTTTCACCAATTCCTTGATGCCCTACAACGCAAGGAATGCCTGGGTTACACTGGCCATGAAGAAAGCCATGAAGTGCAAAACTGATGATATTATATGTACTTTGCAAAGACGATTTAAAAGACGTGTCCCTGGATTTATGACGTAAAGGACACCGGCTCCAGTTCATCGTAACACTGAGTGGTTGAGAATGGTTCTGTTAAATCACCTCTGGTCATCGTAAGTTCGTGGAAAGCCTGAAACGATCTAGGCTGAATCATTCATTTATATGGAAAGCACGAACGGTGAATTTTTGTTTTTGTGACAACTTCAATTGACGCAAAAGGGTGAATGTTTCACTGGAGCAGGTAATACTGAGCAGCTAAGCGGCGCAACCCAGCATAGGGAAGTTCAGCGCATTATACCAATGGACCAGCTGTCACATCCTCCACCGTGTACAATGCATAAAATACACAAATCTGAGAGAAATACGGGTGAGTTGTTATATCTGTAATTAGATGGCGTTTCATGCATACATATACCATATTATCTTATCCTTGAACATAGCACTGATAAAGAGATTATCCTGGGAAACAGAGACTCTGGTGATACATTACTGTGATAGATAGACAGACAGATGGCCCTAATGGACAGATGACCCTGACAGATAGATGACCCCGATACATAGATGACCTGATAGACAGATGATCCTGACAGACAGAAGACCTGATAGACTGATGACCCTGATAGACAGATGTCCTGATAGACAAGATACATATGATGACAGAGATGACCCTGATAGAGAGGTGACCCTGATAGACAGAAGTCCTGATAAACAGATTACCCTGATAGACAGATGACCCTGACAGACATATAGAAAGAGGACCTGACACAGATGACCCTGATAGAGAGGTGACCCTGATGAGACAGATAGACCAGATGACCCTGACAGAGAGATGACCTGATAGACAGATGACAGATTCTGATAGACAGATGATGATAGAGAGGTGACACAGAGAGATGAGACCTGATAGAGAGATGACAGATTGCCTGACCCTGACAGACAGATGAGATGCACAGATTGCCCTGATAGACAGATGAGATGCTGATAGACAGATGATTCTGATAGACAGACAGATGGTCCTGATAGAGACAGATGATTCTTTTGATAGACCGATGACCCTGATGCACAGATGACCCTGATAGACAGATGATTGACAGGTGACCCTGATAAAGATGACCCTGATAGATGACCTGATAGACAGATGACCCTGATAGACAGATGACCCTGATAGACAGATGACCCTGATAACAGATGACCTGATGATAGACCCTAGACAAACAGACAGATGCTTCTGATGACCCTGATAGACAGATGACCCTGATAGACAGATGGCCCTGATAGACAGACCCTGATGACCTGATAGACAGATGACCCTAGACGAGTGGCGATATAGACAGATGGATCCCTGATAGACAGATGATGACCCTGATAGACAGAGATGACCCTGACAGATGACCCTGATAGACAGATGACCCTAATAGACAGATGGTCCCTGATAGACAGATGACCCTGATAGACAGATGACCCTGATAGACAGATGACCCTGATAGACAGATGACCCTGATACACAGATGACCCTGATAGACAGATGACCCTGATAGACAGATGACCCTGATAGACGAGATGACCCTGATAGACAGATCAGATCCCTGATTGACAGATGACCCTGATAGACAGATGACCCTGGCGATACATTACTGTGATAGATAGACAGAGAGATGGCCCTAATAGACAGTTGACCCTGACAGATAGATGACACTGATACACATATGACCTGATGGTCAGATGATCCTGAAAGACAGAAAACTTGATATACAGATCACCCTGATAGACAAATGATCCTGATAGACAGATGGTCCTGTTAGAAAGATGACCCTGATAGACAGATGACCTGATAGACAGATGACCCTGATAGACAGATGACCTGATATACAGATGACCCTGATAGACAGATGACCTGATATACAGATGACCCTGATAGACAAATGATGCAGATAGACAGATGATTCTGATACACAGATGACCCTGATAGACAGATGACCCTTATAGAAAGATGACCCTGATAGACAGAAGACCTGATAGACAGATGACCCTGAGACACAGATGACCCTGATAGACAGATGATCCTGATAGACAGATGGCCCTGATAGAAAGATGACCATGATAGACATATGACCCTGAGACACAGATGACCCTGATTGATAGATGCTTCTGATACACAGATGACCATGATAGACAGATGACTCTGATAGAAAGATGACCCTGATAGACAGATGATCCTGA
The DNA here is from genome assembly GCF_003918875.1 of Haliotis rubra. Lineage (NCBI taxonomy): Eukaryota > Metazoa > Mollusca > Gastropoda > Lepetellida > Haliotidae > Haliotis > Haliotis rubra. The sequence goes on from NW_025767634.1 coordinate 2,324,810, forward strand.
TGGACAGAAGACCTGATAGACAGATGACCCTGATAGAAAGATGACCCTGATAGACAGAAGACCTGATAAACAGATGACCCTGATTGACAGATGGCCTGATAGACAGATGATTCTGATAGACAGATGACCCTGACAGACAGATGACCCTGATAGACAGACGACCCTGATAGAGAGGTGACTCTGACAGACAGATGACCCTGATAGAGAGGTGACCGCGATACACAGATGGCCCTGATAGAAAGATGACCCTGATATACAAATGATGCAGATAGACACATGCTTCTGATACACAGATGACCCTGATAGAAAGATGACCCTGATAGAAAGATTACCCTGATAGACAGATGATCCTGATGGACAGAAGACCTGATAGATAGATTACCCTGATGGACAGATGGCCTGATAGACAGATGATTCTGATAGACAGATGACCCTGACAGACAGATGACCCTGATAGACAGACTACCCTGATAGAGAGGTGACTCTGACAGACAGATGACCCTGATAGAGAGGTGATCCCGATACACAGATGGCCCTGATAGAGAGGTGACCCTGATAGACAGATGACCCTGATAGACAGATTGCCCTGATAGACAGATGACCCTGATATACAGATGATTCTGATAGACAGTTGGCCCTGATAGACAAGTGAACCTTATGGGTGGGTGTCCCTGGTAGGCAGTTGACCCTGATAGACAGATGGCTTGAGAGACAGATGATCCTGATAGGTAGCTGACTTTGACAGATGACCATGACAGATACATTACACTGTACCATGAAGGATAGATGACACTGATGAGTAGACGGTCCTGGTAGACATGGCAGATATGTGGTGGCACGTGGTCCTGTGAATAGAGTTCAGGTCACAAATGAGGTGAAGTTAAGCTACGTTGGACGTCCTTGGATGGGTGACTGTGTTTGGCAGCTTGACTCCTGAGAGTTTCTTGGACTTCGGTCCTGCCCCACAAAGAAGCACGTGTGATACATGTGGTCTCACCTTTGGCAAGTGAGTTTGTTCAAAATTGCCTCTGGCCACCCAGCAGGAAGTGGGTACCCGGTGGGACAAAGTCATGTGGGTATAAACTTCTTTCCTAACCAGCAGCTTGGGTTATCCGGGGTAATAATGTTCAGATTGTTTGGGCGCTTCGAACATGCATTGTGCATGGGGCAATGCGCATGATAAATTAACGACTATTATTATCATTATATGATGCCCCGATAGATAGATGACACTGCGATGAAACAACACTGATACACAGACCGAGGCAATTAGAAGGTCCCACGGTCCCGGTGGGTAGGTCATCTCAATAGATAGGTGGATCGGTGACCATGACGAATACATTAACCTGATGGATAGATCCCCCATGAAGGATAACTTTACCTGGTAGATTAACGACAGTTGATATAAGCAATAGGAGCAACTGCCTTTGTGTAGAACGTGATTGTGTCAAATCTGACTCATCAAGACTTCATAAAGCTATCAACATTCGTGATAAGAAACGTTGCAAGTGTATTGTGTTATTTATAAAGAAAATATGTAAAATTGTTTGACACATGCTTGATATAACACTGATACCAGAAAAGACACAATACAAACGTCATAACAGCTTATAATCAGGTTTATGGATCATTTTACAAAGGTTAGCCCTTATCGTGTAACATATGGGGTTATAACAGAACTAACCCTCTCACCGCATCTCCTCTCCAATAACTCCGCGGGCTTTGTCATGTTTACAACTTGTGCAAGTGATCCGTCTGGTGTGAAGATGACTACAAATAACCACTCCGTAGGCTACTAGGAAGATAGGAAACACTGGCCCAAGTGTGAAAACACGTGACATACTGCACTCGTCTCATTGCCAGGCAGGTTAAGACACCTCAAATTGACAGGCAGTTGATGCGTCGCTACTTTGCAGACTTTCAAATGGGCTCAGGTGTCATATATCGTCAGCTCAGGTATCATGTATCGTCAGCTCAGGTGTCATGTATCGTCAGCTCAGGTGTCATGTATCGTCAGCTTTAGAAGAAGTACACACATGTACACGTATACACACGGACAAGGGACACAGACACATAGCAACACACAGAGGTCGTATTACAGAGAGTACACACACGTATACATTGCACATTTTCAGAGACTGCGAAGAAAAATGTGACACTTCCAGAACATTACACAATACTAAATATATAGCAATAAAAAGTTATATGTTATTTAAATATTTGAGCAGATATTTCACCACGCTTCTGCCTGCCATTCCTCACACAACGACTGCATCTTAATAACATTCACAAAGATATTTTCAAATGTAGATTTTTAAGATTGGGAAAGGGTAACTCAAGGGTACCATTGTTTCGTGTTATTAGATTTATGTGTTTGTAAGACAAGTGTTATCATAAAGTAAGGATGTTAGGTGAATGTACATTACAAAAAGGTCTATTTTGTCACCCAAACGTTCCTGCATACTTGGATGGACATAATGAGGGTTTTGAATGAGCTACAGTTGGAGCTACAATTAGGCGTGTTCGTATAACAGATGGATATTGTCTTGGTTCATACCTTATATATCACCTGGAGACTACGACAGGTAATTACCCCCCAGATACAGCAGTAAATGTGCATCAAGTGAGGTTATCGTATCAGGTAAAAATACCATTTTAGGAGTCAAATATATCATCTCAACAGAACTAATGATGACGTCGAATGGCGTCATCAACACCATCTGACAACACTTTGAACTTATTCATGCCGAGGTGACATTAAATTTTAACTCACTCACTCACTCTGAACCGTTTCACATATAGCGATACAAACTTGTGTCTGCGTCCATGATAAATTAGCATAATCTACAGCTGATTTTTTCGGAATGATATTGTTTAAATTCAATTCAACAAAATTGGAAGCATATAATAAAAAAGAATATTTCGTGTGTCTCTGAAATATACCGTATCCTCGTTTCCTTTTTCACGTCACTCGATGACAGATACATCATATTTCACTAGAAACATGAAATATCCTCTCTGTTGTTTCTTTCATTCCTACTTACGGTGGGTTACTCCGTGGTAACTGCCCCTTTGAGATTTTTGAATGATATCAGATCAATTAGATATTGCTCAGAAGCTTACTTTAATTTCTTAGGGTCGCAATATGGCTTAGCGACGTTAGATTTCAACTCACTCACTCTTGGCCATATTCTAGTGTTGCCCGTCCTTGCGGAAGTTGTAATTCACATGCATAAAAGAATAGACCAGCAAGAATGGGGGACATGCTGTTGTTCCCCGCCGTGATATACTTAAATATTGCTAAATAGGGGGTAACACTAAACACACTCACTCACCCCAGCTTTTATTCGCAAATCCTACTGCTGGTGATACTTTATTATCCTTCCTGGCACTGAATACAATCTCCTTGTAAAATCCGAAATTGGGCACCATGTCAAACAGCCACCCGAAGCAGCATGAAATATTTCACATGCACATATATTTTCCTCAGTCCTAGCAGTGTTGCTCTTATTTCCGAATGAACGCGTCTTTGAACAATGTTCCATGGTTTGTCAACTTTATGTGAGAGAAACATTTCAAGGGACACGTACTGTTGACAATATTCACTTTAGTGAAAAGGGTTATAGCGCCAAGTTGCTGAGGAAAGTATACTTCCTCCGAGGTGTAGTGGACATAGCAAAGAGGGAGCTTCGGTCCCCGGCAGAGTCGAACCAAAAATACGTTAAAGGATAGCATGCCACAGTACCCAGTGATTGGCTTTAAAGGGCTGATACAAGGACCAGACGGCGATATGGTATTTCAGTACGGGCGCTTAAATAAATAAAAGACACAACCATAAACATTGCAATCAACCTGAACACGACATTACTCCCCATTAACCTCAACCTTGGTGATAATAATTAGGCCCAAGCTGTGATTTCACTCCAGGATCCTGGCGCGGTTAAGAGCCGTAACTCAGCGAATAGCTCTAGATCACTCGTGCCCCTCTGCATGAGGTAAGGAAACATTAAGACCAGCTTGTAGTGAAATGGTCATTTTGCATTAGTTCGTGTCTGGGGTTCTGTGAACACAAGACGTCCTGAGAGGTCCACTTCGCTGAGCATCCACTTCTATAGAAGGTGATGATTTGTTTGAATTATATATACTTCCTGAAAGGCTGCAATCTCACAATTATCTATTAGAGTCATCCCCCTTTGCCAAGATGCGACAGAGAGGAGATCGATTTTCACTCTCACATTGTTTGCATGGGCCCGAGTTTCTACATGTTTTGATTACAAAGCAAATTAGACAAGATACGGTAAATTCTAAGCAACAGTCGAATCTCAGTGAAGAAAAGCATGATAGGTTGATTGAGCCATATGTTACTGACTTCTGTTTTTATTGTCTATTAATTCTTTTCTTACAAACATAAATAATAATTTCATATTAGTAATACTTTTAATTTTGGATTCCGTAAAAGATATTGTTATTTGTCATTTTTGATTCTCCAGTATCTAAATACAAGTAAATTAGTAAATGGTGTGAGAGCGATGTTATGGAGGATTGGTGTGTTGATTACCAAGCTCAAATAATCAGTGTGGTGAGACGAATATAGGTGCCAGCATTCCGGACACGCGCCCGTTGGCAGCGAGGATACTCTCATTATGTGTACTCCGAGCGTGGACTACGCGTCTTAATGTGTTCTCCCTCCCCAAGCAGTCGCACAGCGTTCACTGTGTGTGCAGGCATTCTCACCACAGGTAACGCACACCAGACGCGACCAGTACACTTGTCAACTACCACCGATACATCCGCTGTACTCATTCTCCTTGGGGAGGGCGTAGGACCTGGAGTGAATCTGCGGAGTTGAAGGGGCACGGGCTCAGCTCGTTGTTGCAGTAATGGATTTCCGGGACGCTAGCAAGGTGAATGTCAACAGACGATGTCTTTACTTTTTAATATTCCTTCTTCTTATTATGCCAGTTGTAGTGGGTGTGTTGGTATGGTATTTTATCCCGAAGTGTGACCAAAATGATCCTTCATCGGAGAAGATTTCAGGGGATGGGTCCACCACACCATCCGTTCCAACCACCCCTGGTTTCTCGGAAACAGAACCTTGGAAGAACCTCCGTCTACCCCGATATATTGTACCTCTGCACTACGATCTTACTCTGTACCCGGATTTCTATGACGATAACGGGTGGTTTTATGGAAATGTTACAATAGAAATAAGAATCAACAAGGACACGGACTATGTGCTTATTCATTTTAATTACCTCAACATCACGAAAACTGAGCTCCGTGAAAATAGCACAGGCAACCAGATCGGCATTAAGAGGACATTTGCGTATGCTGAAAACCAGTTCTGGGTCATTGAAACAGCTGTGACATTGAGGGAAGGTGCAAGTGTTAAACTTTCCCTTCAGTTTGACGGCTCGCTCACCAGAGCAATTGTTGGCTTCTACAAAAGCAGTTATGTCAACTCTGAGACGGGCCAGACAAGGTACGTTTGTGTATTTAGACTGACGTGTGTGTGAAAGTTCCGGAATAGTAACGTGTTGTTAATGTTGAAGAATAGTTATATACAGGCGTCTCACATTAGCCCAGTTGTTTTTAGCGATGTTGTTGTGTACAAAGTGACGCTCGGTATGGCGGAATAGACACGTTTGGGAGTGGGAGAGAGGAGGGGACAAAATTAAATACACCAATCCCCCCTCCCACCCCATCTCTCTCATCTGACATAAATATTTTTGTTTTGCCATTATCTCAAATCTGAAATATCTCTCATTCTATATATTGGAAATTATGTTCTACTCAATAATAGCTTGCGCTCTCTCTCTCTCTCACACACACACACACTGTCCTACTCTCACAGTATATGCATTCAAATGTCTACCTACGCATTCGTCTTTCTCTCTGTCACTCTCTCTCTCTCTCTCTCTGCCTCACTCTCACACACACACTGTCCTACTCTCACAGTATATGCATTCAAATGTCTACCTACGTATTCGTCTCTCTCTCGCTGTCTGTCTGTCTGTCTGTCTGTCTCTCTCTCTCTCTCTCTCTCTCACACACACACACTGTCCTATGCTCACAGTATATGCATTCAAATGACTACCTACGTATTCGTCTCTCTCTCTCTCTCTCTCTCCCTCTCTCTCTCTCTCTCTCTCTCTCTCTCTCTCACACACACACACACACACACACTGTCCTACTCTCACAGCATATGCATTCAAATGTTCGTCTCTCTCTCTCCCATGGTGCGTGCTTCTATACAGAGCTTGCCATGTCTAGCAATGTATTCCTCTCTTTCAATTTGCATTGAAACGACATCGTCCACCTCATTCTCTCTCCCATATAGTTGATGCTTTTAAATTTATGAAACCGTCCACCTGTGTGTTTCATCTCTCCTCTCGTCCTCTATCACCCTGTCCCTCTCCAACTATTTCTCTCCTCCAATCCATACATTTAAACCAAACTGACAAAGTATGTGATGTTTCCTCACCCATACTCCTACCCACAACAGATTCTGTCAATCTACGGACCCAACGTCATAGATACACGACAAAGCAGTTTACCATGTGTATTTTTAATTACCAATCAGGTCTCAAAGACAGTGTTCTTCTGTAGCTATTTGCGATCTCATTCCCCCAGGATAACAAGTCTCTCCCGCCTCTGTGTAGTGTGCCTGGGGAAAATCGTCGGTTGGTACATGAAAGATGACCCACTGACTTCAACGGTCGCGTTGTGCTTTGTCTATTAATTACTTCATGACAGCAGAGAGAACAGCATACGTCATGTTTATGAATTAATTCATTGTCCGACAAACAACCTGACACTTTCAACGTTTACTCACACCATGTTCATGGGTAGGAAGCGGTTTTTAAGTTGTATGAACTAATTGACGTTTCGCTATGATTTTGATCAAATATTTATAAGATATTAATAATTACATTTGATTAACGCATTTCATGAACTTAGAGTATATCATATATAGTGTTCATAGTTTCTTTTCATATATATCAACAACAAAACGTTAAGGACCACCCCAAGTTTCAATATTAAAGTATTTAATATTTCATATCATGATCAATATAACACTAAAATATTGAAAATTGGGTTGGTCCTTAGCTTGTTTTGTTGAGTATTTAAACGATTCTCATAAGGAAAGTATGATATTTTATGGATGACAACTTCTTTGTTATATTATTATGCGACGTTTTGGTATACCGTTGACAAGCAAGAGTGCTTGAAAACGGTTTAAGAATGACGCGATGTTTTGCTATTAGCACTTACACCGTTGTCAAGCAAGAGTAATCAAGATAGTGAAACGTCGCATCACGGTTCTCAAGCAAGAGTGCTTAACAACGGTATAAGAATCTATACCGAAATGTCGCATCATAATATAATAAAGCAGTTGTCATCCATAAAGTTCAATATTTTTCTAATTATAAATCAACTTCTAAAATTCCAAAAATACAGAATATTCGTACATAAAAGTGACCTCAACCAATCCATAATCTAAGAAAACCTTTCTAGAAGCAGTATCGATACTCTGACTCAGACTATATGTTAATATTATTATGCATGTGGTGAATCCCTTTGAGGTGATGAAGACACCCGGTGTTTGCATATCGTGTCCCACCGATAGCAACGTCACTTAGTAAAGGCGATTGAGTAACATTGTACCATCTTTCGCAGACTCCATCCCTTAACAATGGAACCCGTCAAAACACCTTCAGCGTCTGTTAATTTTGTCAGATAAAGTGATTTGTCCATTTACATCTTTGTACAACTTTGTAAAGGCCGTGCATAACCAATGCGATCCCTCGACCGATATCGACAATGAAGCTTGAATGTGTAGGTGTTTGTATGCTTCGTAGCGCGTCAGGCACGTTAGGAGTGACATACATCACCATAGTTATGCAACTTTGTTCTCCATCTGGTGGAAACTAACTTCATTGTTTACACCATGGGACGGAAACGAACAGTTTATCCACGTGGCACCTCGCTGATCTTGAATGGTTGCCTGGACACACCCCGTAACCTTTTGGGAAAAAACAATCGGAATCTCAAAACTTAACCTCCATATAAAATGTCTGATGTCTTCTATGTCACGCAGACTAACGGGATCGGGTGGTCAGGCTCGCTGTCATCGGTTCCCATTTGCGCAGATCGATGCTCATGCTGTTAGTTGATCACTAGATTGACTGGTCCAGACTCGATTATTTACAGAATGCTGCCATATAGCTGGAATATTGCTGAGTTCGGCGTAAAACTAAACTCACTCACTCTATCACTATGTCACGCAGAATGACTACATGGTCCAATTTTTAACCCCGAGAGCAGAAGGTCGCTTGTTTGATGGGCGGTCTTATCATAACGAAAGAGGTTAAACGATGGTACTTGTTGTTTCCCTGCCTAACAGTCGGCTTTAAGAGAGTGAAACAAGGACTGGTTCGGAATCCGTTGGGCTGACGGGTTTTCATTGTCGAAATATACCTACCTACCCATCCTACCACCCAACAACGCCAAACAGAACACCACAGCAGATAGTCGTTACTGCACATTCCTACAGGATCTATTTCCACAGGCAGACTGTACGAGCATTTTGAGTGACAACAAGCGTTGTATATTACCTTACCTATATATACATTTGCTGTTTTGACAAGGCGTGAAATATTCTCGTTACATCTCGTAAAGATGTACACGGTTGGGATGAATCGTGGTTGTTTCCTTGTCAGCTGGTGTACTAGTTCCAGTCACATACTTCAAGACACTGGAGACATATGGGTGTGTTATATTGTTTCCTTGTCAACTGGTGTACTAGTTCCAGTCACATACTTCAAGACACTGGAGACATATGGGTGTGTTATATTGTTTCCTTGTCAACTGGTGTACTAGTTCTAGTCACACTGGAGACATATGGGTTCAATTGACACTGGAGACATATGGGTGTGTTATATTGTTTCCTTGTCAACTGGTGTACTAGTTCTAGTCACATACTTCAAGACACTGGAGACATATGGGTGTGTTATATTGTTTCCTTGTCAACTGGTGTACTAGTTCCAGTCACATACTTCAAGACACTGGAGACATATGGGTGTGTTATATTGTTTCCTTGTCAACTGGTGTACTAGTTCTAGTCACATACTTCAAGACACTGGAGACATATGGGTGTATTATATTACTGTTGTCACACAACTGTAATATGTGTTAAAACGGCCTTCACACGGCAAACTAAAGTTTGACAACACATGTTGTCGAACTCGAGCTTGAGAGTGTGAACATTCCAACAACTCGCCACCAACACCAATTTCAGCGTTGTCAAACTGTTGTCGAGAAATAGGATCGGTCTCTATTCTCACCAGTTTATCCATCAAACTTTCGGTGTCGTCAACTAGAGTCAACTAGATCTCTGGAATCGGGTTGTTCGGATCAAGATATGTATGTTATATTTATGTATATCTCAGTAGTTCTAGAAGGTTGAGGACTGACAAGTAATTCCAGAACACAGTTATTTATTCCAATATATATGTACAAAATCCAACATTCAAAACTGACATGGCAAATAATTCTAGACTTGAGTTTTAATGTAGTATCTCGGGTCTGAGAAACAACGATTTGAGACAATATGTCAAATATGCATCTACAACTACACACAATCGGAATTCCGTATTTCTGTGTAGACGTTTACATGAAGCAAGTAAGTATTGACTTCAGCATAGTTTTGCAAAAATGGAGGTATGAACAAAAAGTGTGCCCAACCCTAAGAAATATATCTGTTATTATAAGTGAGTGAGTGAGTGGGTGGGTGAATTTAGTGTAACGCCGCTTTTAGCAATATTCCAGCAATATCACGGCGGGGGACACCAGAAATGGGCTTCACATATTGTACCCATGTGAGGAATCCTCGGCGTGACGAGCGAACGCTTTAACCACTAGGTTACCCCACCGCCCCTGTTATTATAAGTAAATACGTTAACAATAATAACTTCACAAAAAGCAGTAGACGACAATACGAAATCATTGATGTTATGTTATTCAGCGCAGGGATGAAATGTTATCTCTGCCGACTCTGCAATCAGACATTCAGGAAACAGTAGTCTAACAATGGTTTATGAAAACATAAACTGAAAATATATTACTTCGTTAGCTAATAAATGTCATCAAATATTTATTATGAAATATGGGATATGTTTTTGCAATGTTGGGGATTCGTTGCAACTCGTGACAAGCTTGTTGGAAAAATGTAGTTGTTTATACATGTATGTGTATTGGAATCAACCAAGATGAACCGTCGTCTTATACGTTCGGTAAAGTACTGAACAACAAGAAGACATGTTCATCAATATCCCCCGCCACAGTGTTCTGTTCCTATTTGGTTCCTGTTATTTTTAACTCCACCATGACATATATGTCCTGAAAACACATACCATATTTGGTTTCCCTATCTATAACAGTTTCTGAGAAAATCTTTTCTCACTCGGGATAAAGTGCAATAAGTCAAGAAACGCATGACAAAGGCCATAACTCTGTAACAGATTGTAACCAAATTTGGTTTCCCTATATTATAGGTTATATCTATAACGGTTTTTGAGAAAATCTGTCCCCATCATCTTGGACGGACGGACGGAGAGAGCTCCGTATATCCCCCTCCCTCTCTATGGTTGGGGACAATAACGGCCACTGTATACTGATCAAGGTAACAAATACCTCATAATTAGAGAAACATCGGCATGCCCATATAAATCTGGCAATACAAGATCAGGAGAGCAAGGCTTTAAATGCAATGCTGTTCCTTATTTCACAAGTGATTTAGTGCAAACACTATGGTTTATATACAAGCTTATCAATGTATCGATATTTTAGTCAGTGTTAAAATATGAGTGTCCTATCACTTTGAAACGAGGTTCACGGTCATGTCCACAAAGCGACCATGACCAGAATGACTAAAACACAGACTGAGTGATTATCACAGCCCCAATGCAGGTACAATAGACAACTAAGTCCCTCGGTGTGTTTCTGTAAACATCTTTGCCTGACAATGTTATATAACATCGTGTGCTGTGTCATCATGTATACTTTGAGATACGTGTACAACCACTCTAAGCTTGAGCTGTTGTCCCTTCCATACAGATGTTGGTCGTGTGTTTTGTCGATAGCGATGCAACAACGTACGTTGCTTTGACGTGAAAGGTCAAAGACCATCCTTTGCAACTTGTTGTTGACAATGCAAACGGATGAGTGCTAACAATATACGAAAGCTGTACATTGTATGCAAAAATCCTTAAAGGGGCAAGCCTGCTCTGGACTAACGGTGGCCAGATAACTTTGCTTTCACGAATATCACTTTGTTTACACTCTCTTCAATTTGCTAATAAAATAACGTGACAGTTAATGATCCCATCAGTTACTCCGAAACAACGTCCCAATACACAGGTGGCATTAATGACCATGTCTAGAACTAGGATCGGAATGGTCTTCAGACGGTGGAACATATATATAGTGCTCGTAAAATGTTCCGCAGTTGTACGCGCCATTAATATTATTCCAACATTGTCAAAAGAGGGAATACCTTTCATGCATGATTGTAAATGTTGTTATTTGATAACGATGTCTCCCGCCAGACTGTACCAACAGCCTGCAATTTGTGTTACACATTCATTAACCCTTCAGGGATATCGACTTACAAAATTTCAAGATAATTAAGTGAACAGTTCGTCATTTCTACACATGGAAACATGTACTTTTATTTGTATCACCCTTAAGGCAAAATGCTTCATTCTATGAGGGTGGTCGGCATCTGTCAGTCCCATCTCATCCCCTCCCTGCTACTTCCTACACCCCAGCCCCCCACAGAGTGCTCGACCCTCTTATCTGTTCATAGAGATCCTCAGGGGCAGGCTTTGATAATTTGAAATGATAGGGAACTGCAGCTATGCTTCAATGGAACCTCTTTTCAGATTAAAGACTGGCTATCGTCATTCCTGCAAGATTATTTTATTTCCCCACGGTCCAATATGGTCACTTGATGGTCACTATGAATGGTCCAAATCTAATCTAGAAATTGATCTCCACGGTGTAATTATACCGTTTATTCAACAGACCTAATCGTTTGATAAATCACAGTACTGGCCATGGGCAATTCGTTTGGTTCCTTTCATGAAACATTTCTGGCAGATGTAATCTTGAGTTTAAATATGAATGAAAAGAAACTTCTATATGTGTTAAATTATCTTTTCTATTGTATCTAAAAAAGGCTGTAATCGTACATGAGCGGAATAATACATTCCGAGTCCTGATTGATGAGTTGAAGCACGAGAGAGCGAACTTAATTACACCCTAAACATAAAAATTAACGTCAGTCGGAAAACAGATGAAACAAAGTTAAAGAAACAGCAAATACAAGATCGTGCCTTCAATTAACGTTTTATGACAATTATAACGATGCTCAGTATATCTTCTGACAGCTTTACCGAGTCCACGATATGATACTCGATATTCAAGTCAAGATTATTGTGACAGTTGATGATCATACAGTGAAATAAGTGAGTGAGTGAATATGATTTTACGCCGCTTTTAGCAATATTCCAGCAACATTACGGCGGGGGACATCAGAAATGGGCTTCACACATTGTACCAATGTGAGGAATCGAACCCGGGCCTTCGACGTGACGAGCGAACGCTTTAACGACTAGGCTACCCCACCGCCCCTACAGTGAAATAAGACAAATTTGTCTACAGTACTTAAAGTTGTTTTATTTGAGCCACTGGCAGAAGCGGGAAAGGTTATACATTAAATATAGATGGTCATTACAGTTAGAGTATTTTAGTATTCTTGAATCATCCGAGTTCCTTATCTTGTTGATGACATAAATATTGTCATTATCTGCTGACTAAAAATACGGATTCTGTTTATCAAGGTAATAAATATACTGTAAATGATTACGACATATTTGTTTGGCAAAACAATCAGCATTACCTTAATGCTCCTACTAAGGCAAAATATATTGAATAAAACTCTTAAATACATTTCAGCTGAAATACATTGATACGCATTTTGAAAAAGACTCCGTCTGGGATACGTGTACATGTTTCGGCTAGTAGATGGCGCCATGTATGTTGTCTGTTATCCTCTATTACCCGAACTACTCCGTGAAGATCCGGGTTAGAATTGGTCTTCAGTAACCCATGCTTGTTGTAAGAGGCCACTAACGAGATAGGGTGGTCAGGCTCACTGACTTGGTTGACACATGTCATCGTATCCTAATTACGTAGATCGATGCTCATGTTATTGATCACCGGATTGTCTGGTCCAGACTCGATTATTTACAGACCGCCGCCACATAGCTGGAATATTGCTGAGTGCGGCGTAAAACTAAACTCACTCACTATTATTAGAACTTCAATGCATACACATGCAACTAATAGGACAAAATTAAAAGGATTCGAATTTGATTGGTCATTCAGAACAATTTCAGAAAACAGTTTGTTTCTCTTTTTCAATGTCAATCGGTAGGCATATTGTGCATCATCTTGCGTCAATGAGACTGTTCAGTTTTTTATTACAACATTAGCAATATTGCTGTTAGAACAATAGCGTGAGTGTGCGTGCGTGCGTACATGCATGTGTGTGTTTATATGTTTTGGACAGAATACAGCATAAAAGTCGATACGTCAGTCAGATACAACCTTTGGGGCAAAAACAAGTCGCACGCTCTTAGTGTGCATCATCTTGCAACAATGAGACTGTTCAGTTTTTTATTGCAAAATTAGCAATATTGCTGTTATAGCGTCAGCCTGCGTGTTATACGACAGAATACAGCATAAACATCGATATATCAGTCAGATACAACGTTTTGGGCAAAAACAAATCGCGCTCATGGTCAGCCATGTTAACGAGAATGTTGTAATATTTCTTTCAAACAGCACAGCAACATGTAGATATTTTACACATAACCATGTGTCGGCGATTTGGGCGTTCTTCAAGGTGTTTTGGTGTTTAACCTTCTGGAACACATGGTTCTCCTTATGGCACAGATGGTACCACAGACGTGTATCTGGTTCCTGTCATACCGAAATAAAGAACCATGCGCTAACGCTAAAGCCAGAAAAAAATCCTTGTAATTATAGAATCTATTTCTTATATTTAGCCATGTGCATTTAGGACTGTTATTGTTTGTGAGCATCAGCGGTGTTGCATGTATTCTATAAAGTCGATATGATCTAGCACGATGCTGTTACAATGTCTGAAGAGGATTGAAATGGCATACGGTTCCGCTTTGGGCATCTTGTGACATATGCATTGTGCCATGGGCATACTATCGATGAATATGCTGATATATCAAGTCACATATCTACTTGTGGCTTTATCAGATCCTCTTATATTAAACAGTCACATTTCAGGATCTCTTTGATCCTCATACTTTCCAATATCGCCCACAGCACCAGAGCTCTTTTTGGTAAAGGGTCTGTTTCCATGTAATCTGATACTAATTGCATTTTGGAAAATCATGGTGTACCTATCTAACCTACGCACACCAAACACACGAGCGCCATCGTTGTGTCTGATATCAACATCAGCTGTTAACATCATTGTGCTAACAATACGAACCTTGTTGGAAGGTCGCTTGTTGCCAATATGAAGTTGGATAGTCTCGCTAAATGCCCTTATATTACTAATTGTCGGAAGGTGTTTACGGAAAGATAACGATTATATGTTTCTCCCTTGCTTTATCCCAGCTTTGCTATCATCACTTTTGAAACGAATGATTAAGGGTTGTGGTTCACCTGTAAAGGGGAGGTAATATGAACTTAAGTACTGCATCGAGACCACATCGCGGCCCCACCACATCGTTCCACTTCTAACTTTCATACAGTATAGAAAGAAAATAGGTTATATTTCTACGCAGCTGATATTTCTTGCTTTAGGGCGTTCACGTTTCTCAAATATCATTATGTCCAGAGATGTCATATGATGTCCTGATTATCTGAGGTATATACTCAAGTATGTCTATATAGCAGTGTATTAAAGTGTAGAGATTAAAATCAGTGTTGACATTTGTCAAGAAGGAACGTCAAGTGCACAGTGGTGTTTATGCTTGTCTTGTCTATAGCCTGTTGAGTGATGTGAATTTTATTAAAACAAACATAGCCAAACCAGCTACGTGAAGAATATGTACAGAGCCATGTTTGGTTAGGCGTTTAGGGCCTGTAGCTGTCAGTTCTTTCTCTTCAAGGTCTCAACATAGCGACATTAAGCATGAGACAACGCGTGCAACAGGTGTAATCCTCTATAACAAGACTTAACTTGTTGGTTATGCTAAAGAAGATTGGAAACACTTATAACATATACCCCAGCTGAATATTTAGATCGTAAATAGCTCTATCAGATGACATTGTTAGTATATTTGTACATACGTGTGTCAATATTTAAAGCTAAAACATGAAGCCTCCTCTCTCAATGCAAGACAAGAGTCTCTGCCCTCTTTTCTCTCTCTCTCTCTCTTTATTATTCTCTCCTCTCTCTGGACTCTCTCTCTCTCTCTCTCTTTCTCTTCTCTCTCTATTCTCTCTCTCTCTCTCTCTCTCTCTCTCTCTCTCTCTTCTTCACGTTAACAAAGTGTCGCATACAGATATATGGGTGTAATAGAAGGACGTTAGAGTAAAGAACAAGAATTCATTATTTGCAAATGATCTGCGACATTGTAAGGGTGAATGATATGAAAGCCCTTCGGGTCACAGATGTGTGTGACATAACTGACCACAACACCGTATGTCGAGCGAAAATACCAGGCGTCCCGTTAATCGCCACACACGAAGAATGTGTTCGTAAAGGTGGCTTTTAAAATTTAGAGGATTGATCGGAACCGTGTTCAAGAAAAATAAAATCTATAATACACTACTTTAAACCTCTATTTAAGATAGCACCGATGGGGAACCAAAATCTAAGGGTCACATAACTATAGCTCCATGTATTGTACATGTACTTAAACAGACATGGCATGCCTAGATGTTATTTACCAGACGTTGATAAGTGACTCATTCATTTTTGTTTTCAATTACGAGGAGAATACATTTGCTTTTTTGCAACACTACATGGTAGCGAACTGCATTTGAGCTACTTCAGCCAAACCATGCACGTACTGGAATCTTGTTAGTGCCCAATTCCATACGTCGCACTGAGATTAACGGCGTAAAACACGCCAATGTAGCGTCAGCCTCTGGTGTCAACGAAGGATATTTAGGCAATGAGCCTTACATTATTATCCATCGCCACGTTCATTACAACGAGGGAAAATCTATATTAGAAAAAGGCACAATCTATTCCTTCTTCCGAATATAATCGGTCAAGCCAACATGGCTTGTTTGCACTAATGAGCCGTGAGATGAGCCAGATCGTCCGTTTCACAATTTTACCCTTCAGCCATTTACTTAAAACAATTAGGTCAGTGCTTACCCAAGGTACACAGACGACAAGAATACTCCGAAAGACACCAACACAATTGTGTGTTTAGTCTCAGCGCGATGGATCCACTTTACTTGGCATTAATTTCACAATATCCTCTTGATAACAAGCACTACGCTCCATATCTCTTCATTGAGGAACCCGAGGCTTGAGAAAGCCTTGTGATTATTTTGATCCGCGGATTAAATCTAAGCTCGATATAATGTTACCTTATACTTTATCCATTCGCGTTGGAACAGATAGGAGCTTCTAGAAACATATGATGTAAATGGTGCGTTAGGGTAGTTTCTGTTGAAACAGCCTGTTTACAATGTCCACAATTACCCTTCACGTCATCAAATATGGACTTAACCCGTGTGTGGCCTATATGCATCCGTGAACTTCTTTGTTACAGCATGGGAGTGTAGGTTAGGGCCGGGGCCACCATGTATTGTGACGTAATGTAAATGAGACCAGTGTGCCCGGAAATGCCGTGAGGCGTGACCCACTGATTGTAAATACAGTATTTGTTGGGAAACCACAGATTCGAATGTGTGTTCGTTTTTCGTTGAGTTTTGTTGTGTAACGTTACTGCTAATTCACGACATCGAGGCCATTTATGTGATTTATACTTTGTACCCATTTGGAGACAAGAACCCAGGTCTGCTTTTACGACCGCTATCTGTTAGGCCACCGCAAGTCGGTGAGTGAGTAAGTTTCACACCATTTGAACAGCACTCCAATGATATCACCGCGTGTTAGCTTTATGTGAGTGAGTAGTTTTACCGCGCTTTTAGCAACATTACAGCAATACCTCGGCATGGGACAACAGAAAATGTCTTCACAGGTTACACCAAGGTAGGAATCGAAACCGGGGAGCGAACACATTAACCACTAGGCTACCCCGCCAGCCCTGCCAGTTCTAATGAGATGTACGATGTAACTAGAGAATTTAATCGTTTATAAAGCATATTCTATCCTCTTGAAAAAGAAATTCTAATAATAGCGACAAAACCCTCGCCAGATTCATATGGAACCTCTGCTAGTGGATTGTACAATTCCGAACATATCATGATCATGTGTTTAGGAAACTCTATAAATAGTGATGATACCAGATGGTACCGATGAGTGCAAATGTTGGCCACTTGTTCACCTGCACACGGGGAAGTCATTATTAGTAAACAGTATTTGAAAACGTCAAGAACCTACTCGTATTCCGGAAACTACAACCGTTACGAGTTAATGAGTTCTTATCACATCACGTGATATCTCAGCGGAAAGTTGACTTGAAGATGGTCATTTTTTTCTGTATGGAGGTTGGGAGAATACTAGCATTCTCTATTGCCATAGCGAAATGTTTCATTTTCGCTCATTCGCTTAACAGTCTTAAGTTAGCAGCGAGGAAGGCGAGTTGAATATGTTGTGTGACCACCATCAAACATCTGTCAGCAAGGAAAGTCTGGGCGACACCAATTGGTACTTAAGGCTAACCTGACATTTCTAAATAGAATGGATGTGTAGGTAATACACAATCGTATCTTGTGTGTAGGAAACCAGTAAACAAGTAAAACCTAGTCCTCCCAATCTAAGAAATAACAGCTTGAAAATATCTTGGAACCACCCTTTAAAAAGTTAAATCGAGAGTAAACATATTACCAATAAACAGACGCTTAACCACCTTTTTCAGTAATTTATAGAAAAAATCATTTCTAGGCAAATACATGTACATGATAGTTGTTTTCTTAAATTTATATCAGCTATTCTGTCTTCAAATATAAAGTGTAAACTTCAGGTCTATGTTTATGTACCAAAGGCGTCCTACAAATGTCGAAAGCTTCTGTTTTGTCAATACAAAAGAAGGGCATGTTTTACACATACAAAGGTTTAAGCATGCAGGATCATGGACTGACCGTGCACAATGGATATCCCTTAAGGACAGGTGTATCGGAATGTAAGAAACGAGCTGATATAGGTGTATCCATACCATCCACTTTGCTGAATCTACATGGAGAAATTGAACTTGTTCCATTTGTTTCATGATCTAGTAGCACACCCAAGAAACGCCATACTTCATTTTGCGTCTAGTGAGAGTAAGGAAACATGTCCCATTCAACGCAGTACCTCATTTTGCGACTTGTGAGAGTAAGGAAACATGTCCCATCCAACGCAGTACCTCATTTTGCGTCTTGTGAGAGAAAGGAAACATGTCCCATCCAACGCAGTACTTCATTTTGCGTCTTGTCAGAGTAAGGAAACATGTCCCATCCAACGCAGTACCTTATTTTGCGTCTTGTGAGAGTAAGGAAACATGTCCCATCCAACGCAGTACCTCATTTTGCGACTTGTGAGAGTAAGCAAACATGTTCCATGCAACGCAGTACCTCATTTTGCGTCTTGTCAGAGTAAAGAAACATGTTCCATGCAACAGCGTACCTCATTTTGCGTCTTGTGAGAGTAAGGAAACATGTCCCATCCAACGCAGTACCATTTTGCGACTTGTGAGAGTAAGGAAACATGTTCCATGCAACGGCGTACCTCATTTTGCGTCTTGTGAGAGTAAGGAAACATGTTCCATGCAACGCCGTACCTCATTGTGGGTCTTGCGAGAGTAAGGAAACGTGTCATGGAGATTTGTGTACTGTAAGCGAAAGGAAATGGCGTGGACTGTCCATTTTAACATAATACTCATGCCCATGCTGGGAGTTCGATATGCATACATGCTGGTGTTGTGATCCGGTATGTTGTGTGTCACTCTTCTGGTGACAGTGATATCACACATTTAAATGTTTATATTCTATTTTGTTGTTTCCTTTTCTTTTGTTTTTTGTTGTTGTTGTTTTTGGGGGTTTTTTTGGGGGGTACAAATTTGAATTTGTAAGACCAATCAGTGCGTCTTAAAAACTTATAGTTCAATAGATCGGCTGTTTTGGACCTTTCAAACTTCATGGCTTCACATATTCCATATATGAGAGTGGGTGTGCTGAAATTAATAATACCCTGTAACATAACGACGTGTCTGCTTAGTATAGAAGGAAATCTCAACGTGATATAGCTGGAAGGCTTCAGACGTTTACAACTTTGGACACACCCACGAGCAAGGACATGGTTATGTTATACTTAATAAACAATAAACGGATGGAACCGGGATTCAAGACCGCAATGAAAAGGTTTTGTTTTCACAAACAGAAAGCAAACATTACACAATACGCATGTCACATTGAACATTCGGTTAACAAAAATATATGATGTTAATTTATGATATCCTTACATCGCTTTACATTGTGCCAAATGAAATGAATGCTGCACAAACTATTTCGGACGTACTTGATATATCATATAATTCGTTTTTTGTTGCAAGAATGTTTTCATTTTGTTACCAGGAATCTGGCAACATCAAAGTTTGAGCCTGTCGATGCGAGGAGAGCTTTCCCGTGTTTTGACGAACCTAATATCAAGGCTGCCTATACCATTACCCTCATCCATGAGCCGGACTACACCCCCTTGTCCAATATGCCTCCCAAGGAGTCCCAGGTAATCTCACATCTCACCCACATCACCTCGCACCCTGCAGGGTAGGTTATTAAATCAACAGAACTAAGTAGAAAGCTGTCAAGACAGGATTTATGCAGTTGGTTTATGAAGTATAGATTCTCCTCTCCCCCGTCATAAGCTGATGGAAATACCTCTGTTCGTGAATCAAATTCAAATACTCATAGGGCACTTAAGCTATATTGTATGTTTTGTAACGCCTCACTCCAGCTATATGGAGGTGGTCTGTAAATTATCGACTCTGGAGCTGACAGTCCCTTGATTGATCTCATAAGCTCTCACATGCGTCAACCAAGTCAATTAGCCTGGCTACCCGATCCCGTTAGTCGCCTCTTCCGAGACGCCTGGGATGCTGAAGATCAATTCTAGCCCGGATCTTCACTGGTTACATAAGTTAGATACGTCCATGATTATGACCATCTTCATAAATGATCGTTGTTGAAAGGCCTCGTACAATAGACAATGAGCTGCCATCGTCTTGGATATGTGCATTTTTGTGACCTCTGGAAACATGCGATGGTTTGATGCATAAGAGCACAATCTCTTGAAAATTATGTTTTACATCGCCTCGAGTTTTCCTATATCCGGTCACCAGCAAAACGTCCAATTGCAATAATATTTATGCTTCTGTGTATGGATCAGTAAACTACATCAGTATCTGGGCACCATGTCAAAAAGTGATCTTTGTGCCACAACGGTGTACACATTTAAATACTTTAATGATCTGTAACATGCAGCTAATGACAGTTTACGTTAAAGAACCACTAAACTTTGTTTTTTGTGACTCTTTTAACCATTACATATGAAAGATGTGTGGTTAGTCTTATGCGGAACACCAAATTTATTCTTTAAAAACTTGTGGTTAATTAATACCGAGCGATTAAAAGTGGCCAAAAAGTCGCCTGCTTCCCTCTCGCCCGCCAACGAAACCAGACAGGTTACGTAACTCTGTCGCCAGAGCACTGCAGTGACGTCATATGAGGAACGATTTTCAGTTAGTTGTATAGAAAATGTGTAGCACGCTCATCATTTTGATGATTTCTCGACATCAACGACGACATGCCGAATCGTTGCTTTGTCGTCAATTGCTCCTAGGGGTCGGGCGATGGTGTCCCCATGCACAGATTTCCACAGGACCACGCAGTTCGTGCTAAATGGGTTATGTTTGTGAGTGCGAAGCGAGCGTTGTGGAAGCCTGAAATGATATTTTACTTGTGTTCAGATCGCTTCACGGAAGTTAAAGAATCAAAACTACTTACTAGTTATAGTAAAATATGTATATGATTGATGACCATAAAGATTTTCCATAACACAACTTGTAACATAACGATTTCTTCCTCGGAAGTGAGGTTGTGGTCGAAGTAACAATAATATTATAAGTAGTATTATATTGACACCCACCTCGCTGCCAGGAGAGAAATTGTTATGTTATACGTTATAAAGTCATGCAAAATCCTATTGGCCATCAATAAAATACATATTTTACTACCAGTAGAAAGTGGTTTTGATTTTGTAACTCGGTGAAAACAAACCTAAATAGCATTTATCCACAGACTGGCGGATGTTCCCGACAGGGCGCCGCCATTTTTGAAAATCGTAAAGTCTGTTAGAATTAATGAGATTATAGTTTGTTTTCATCAAGTTAGAAAATCAAAACTACTTTCTACTCGTAGTTAAATATGTATTGGAATCATAACCAAAAGGATTTTGCATGACACAACTTATAACATAACGATTTCTTCCACGGAAGCGAGGTGGGGGTCGAAGTCACAATACTGCGCGATAAATTTCTTGCTACATTCACATGGTTAATGTCCACTCACCAGTATGTAGATACTAGTCAATGTGCGTCTTTATATTTGGTCTTATAATCCTAATTAGTTTATTATCATACTTTTATGCATTTTGAAACTAAATAAAAAGCTGACGATCTGCTGATACTTATAGTGAATTTATAACAGAACTGTAATATCTAGACTTTTTATAGTTTGCCAATGTGAATCATAATTCGCACACACACCCCTAGTGTATGTTGTCTGTCTCATTACACTTCACGGCGAAAACAATGATTCTGTTGAATGCTACGACAAATGAATAAAAAAACAAAATGCAAATATTAAAATTAAAACAGATTAAAGTTATAGGAACAATATCAGGCCATTACCTTGTTTGAGGAATGTATCCATCAATATCCACAAAACTGTTCCAAATGATGTGTCTTTTAACAGTTTAATATACGAAAAAGTGATAAATCTTTTCAGGTATTGGTGTATAGTCTCATTGGTCACCCAAGATAGCACACCTGGCAACTAATTGCATAATGGCCGCCTTTCATTAAACACGGTAATTTAGTTAGCCAATAACGGGCAATCAATCAATGTATTGCCGGTTAATCCTTTGAAAGAAGGACGTTGTTTTTACGCAGACACCGACACGGCAGAGTGTATTCAGTATAGATTAGTAAATCTACATACATAAACACTACCTTTTGACAATTCCGCTGTGTAAGATAAAAGTAATTAATCAATCAGCGTGTTATCGGTTAATCCTTTGATCGATGTTTATAATGTTGAATATTTACTCCAGACACAAGAAATGCCAAATGGGAACCTTTGTCGGGTAATCTAAGTGTGTTACCACTAATTATACCTGTTATAAATTCATTAACTGACCATCAAGTGAATGATGACAAATAACATGTGTAGGTTTATACCACCTAACACGGGTTACAACAAGGGAGTATTAATCGCTGTATTGCATGTGAAAACTTATGGGCCGACACTGTTTTGAGAATACAAACAGATTTTTACATGACATGATTAAATATCGAGGTAAAAACACAGAAATGGGATCAATTTGGATCAGTCATTATACAAATAGGGCCTAACGACACCAATCAATTGTGACAGAAGCGTCTATGAAAACAAGTTGTAACTCGGAAACTAGGCAAAGCAGGAGACAAAATTAAATGCCAGTAGATTGTGAGAACATATAGCTTTCATTTTCCACAACAATTGTCACGATTTCAGGTTTATACAAGCCTGTAAACAAGATAATTTACCCCCTAAAATGTAGATGAATTCTGCATCGGCCCTCAAAGCTATTCCTCATATGACGTCACAGAGTCGCGCCGCTCTGATTGGTTGAAATTTCGTTCGCGGGTGAGAATTGTGCACTGTTGTCAAAAAAGGTCGATTTAAGTCAATTAAAGGTCGAAATGAGTAGTTTTAATGACGGGGTTTCATTTATAACGATGCCAGTTAGTGATTGATGTATTTTTACCCCCCTAGGGTTTATGTGACCTTTAATCTATAATGTTATCATCAGTTATAGAATCATTCCATTTCTTATGCCAAAGAAACATAAAATTCAACTGTTCAGACTTATGTACAATATGTCATCAAATTATATATGATGTTATATGACATATTGTTCGTCAACTCACAAATGACCATGGTCGTCCGTCAGGTTACCTCAAGTGACATCCATTGGTTGGCACATGCTAACTCTCACTGACAATCGAGCTCAAACGATCATATATCAGCCTTCGTAGTTTGTGCACAAGTCATGGTGCATTCGACAAAATGTGTGTACGATATATTACTAGCTGAAAGTTGTAGTAATCACTGTAACTTCTGGGATAGAACAAGGCTGTTGGATTATGCAAGTCCTTGATCGCTGTTCACGTGTGTAACTAATAGCCGCCTTATGCCCATTACATCTACATACTTGAGAATGATCAATAGGCATCGATGTGACATGAGAATGAAGACGAGAACTAGCAACTCGAAAGATCTAAACGTCCAAGACATTGTGAATTCTTCCGTTTACTTGACAGATCCGGTCCCGTGTCAAGACGTTTTAGCTCATTCAAATGGAAAGAAAATATTTGTAAATTCTGAAAAAAGACGATACACAATTTGCTCAAAGTGTTTCATAAAGGCTGTGTCAAATCGATAGCCTAGATAACTACGTTGACGTGTCGTTTTATCAGTTATTATACAAGCAAAGGTAACGTCAACCTGGACACGACATATTGTCCATGTGGACATTATTCTTACAGACACATCATCATCAAATGGTTGTGTTATCGTTGTAGCCGACCAAGGTGCCATGGTCCCCTACCCTCGTATCAACTCGATTCCAGAGATCTGTCATGATGAGCACCTACCTTGTCTGCTTCATTGTCTGCGACTTCGACTACGTGGAAGACACAACAAGTTCAGGAACAAAGGTTGGTGAAGACAAGTCAAGAACGGCTCAGTTGTTTCTCTTCTTGCATCACAGCTCTGTTCGGCTCGGGTTTATACATACATACATACATGCATGCATGCATGCATACATACATACATACATACACACACACACACATACATACATACATACACACACACACACACACACACACATACACATACATACATACATACATAGATTGTACACTCAGAGGCTCAATTGTTTGTCTGCTTGCATCACAGCTCTGTTCGGCTCGGGTTTATACAAACACACACATACAAACACACACACACACACACACACACACACACACACACATACGTACATTGTAGAATACAAGGATATTCATTTGTGTCATAATCAAGTGCTAACGTTTGCGTGTGACTCCTCTGGGCTTTAAAACAAAATCACGTATATTTGGTCCAAACCAGCTATCGTCCATGATTAATCAATCATTTTCATCGTACTCCTGCAAAACTCTATGTCACAAACATTTAAAACTTGGAATATGTATCTTTTCACGCCGTTTTTAAAAGTATTGCAGCGGTATGACAACAGTCGGCTCCCGATATGAACTTTACATAGTACCCTATGTTTCTATGTCATTGACTTTAAATGTACTTTTACTCAACTGCATTGTCGCCTAAATTGAACCTATAACGAAAACTGCAGTAATCCCACAGCCCTGCCGATCACAAATTGTTTATTTGGATTCTTTAGCATTGTGCAACACATGCAGTGTTTTTCTGATGGAATGTTGTGTTTCCTGCAGATTCGTGTATATGCCACCCCCGACAAGATCAACCAGACTCGCTACTCTCTGCAGATCGGTAAACACTCGATGGAGGAGTACGAGAGGCTATTTAGATTGCCTTACCCCTTGCCTAAGCAAGGTAAGACGTCACACCACCACACACATAAACACAGTTTTGACAAAAAAACAAGTAGTAAATGGAAAACGATGTCCGCCCAGGATGTTGCTATGACCTTCGGCTGTTCCATGAAAAATTTTGTTGATGGAATTTTTATCTTTCGTTAAAATATCTAATTTTATTTATTTCTGTGTTATTTTCCAACATCATCTGATATGTTTTCTCGTTTATCATTTTATCAGTCTCGTTCGTTTGCATATGGTTTTTTGTGTTGGTGACGCTAATTCAATTATGGTTTTATGAAAAACTGATTTCATAAATATGACTGCTCATGATATAATCCGAATCGTGTGATCGACTATGCATTTGCAGAGATGCATTATGAATATGGAAGGGGATTTGTCGCTTTTATTTGAATTCGTCTGAAACGAACTACGGATGTTGGTACTCAGATAACATATATGATGTGCCAACTGATTTTATAGGTCTTTGGTACTGTGTGACGGGTGTCACCGATTGGGCAGGAACGTACATTGTAATGTTTCGGTAAACTGTAATAACACTGACATGAAACATACTAATGATACTACGGTAAAAACTGCTGTTTTGACTTGACATAACTGCACCATGACCTTCGCATTCTCGATACAACTGACTCTGCTTTTGGCGGAGAATACTTGAATTTATTGCTTTTGTCGCTTTTAATTAAATTTTCTGATGTGTTGTTCAACATACTGTACGAAACGTTTTTCCTTTAAATTGGATTATTAGATTTGTTAGGAACAGATTCCAGTAGGTCTATCATTCTGGAACCCTGTACTCCGGTAACCCAACTTTTCGTTGGATATACTTGAAACATCTATCTTTAGCCATGGTTCTAACGGCTTTAGAGGCATCGTGTGTTTGTGAACGGGCTTTTCACGTTCACAAATGTATATTAGACGATCTTTACGTAATAACATTATGACCAGGAGATCATTTCGTATTCTCTCAAGAATGCTGTCGGAGAACAATGTTTAAATATCATTAAGTCAGACAAGGTTATGCTATAAGAAAGTTAATGGAGGCTTTTTGTTCCTCGTTTTAGCAACACCGTACCTGTTCATTGACGCTGTTGCCGTCGGCCATATATTAAATGAAAAACCTAAAATGCACATTTAAAGATAATCTGAACCCTAATGACACAAATCAAATCCATCAGTTCCATATACCTTCATATACGTGAACGGCAACTATGTAGAAACTCACAAATGGTTAATCTCTGCCACATTGATTATGGTTCAGAAAGTTTTTAAGTGACGTTTCAGTGGGTCCGTTTGAAGATGGCTGCCTTCCAGATTGGTCCTTTTAATGACATCGTTAGATGATGAGCGCAAGCTATAAGGTTATTATAGAATAGGCTTTTTCTGACGAAGGAACACAGCTACAGTTTTAGAACCACTATTCGGAATCGAGCTAGTGGCTACTTGATGTAAAGGCCAGTCTACAAATTGACCCAATTAGTGTGGGAATCATTTGTTGTATCGAATACAAGGTCCGGGCTCCCTTTAATGAGAAAAACTGAACTTCCGTAGAAACCTCCTCGATGGTAGTGATTTGAAGCGTGAAAGATAAATGATGTTGTTGAAGACAACGAGTGCAGTCGAGTACACTCGGTTCGAGGTTATACATTATAAACCAGATGGAAGAATGACAATTTCAGTTGTGTTTTATAACAAGACCGTTTTATGATAGATTCAGGTTAGGCGTGTTCTGTTAAGTTTGGCGTGTTCTGATACTCTTTATTGGAAAAGTCGATTCATCAAACGAAGATCTGTACATAAAGTCACGGAGCATTTACTTGGTTTTAGTTTGATCATTTAATTGCGTGACTTGTTTCATATTTTGAAATTACAGGGATTATATAACTTCTTTAGTTTTTAATATTTTCATAAATATCACGTTATGGTAGAGATTGCAAATCGAATTGCTGTTTCAGAAAACAATTACAATCAACAACCGGAAAGATGTGTTTTTCTCTGTCATTTGTTTATTAATAATTATGATAACTAATGATATGGTTTTAAAGGGGCGGTTGATTCAATTGTCAGTTCGAGTGATTGCCATGCATACCAGAAATATTAATTAAATCACAAATAATTCTGTTTGATTTGCATTTCAAATGATGAATAATAAGAAATAAGAATAATGAAAAAGCGTGAGATTCTATGGATGACATTATGTTATGATGCAACTTTTGAATATTGATTCTAATACCGTTGAAGAATTTATACCGAAATGTAAAATCTCACTCCTTTCTTTTAAATCACAAGTATCAATGTTTAGCATCTAGAGTATTGATAGTGTTTCAGATGAGAAGCATATTTGAAA
Organism: Haliotis rubra; assembly: GCF_003918875.1. Classification (NCBI taxonomy): domain Eukaryota; kingdom Metazoa; phylum Mollusca; class Gastropoda; order Lepetellida; family Haliotidae; genus Haliotis; species Haliotis rubra. The sequence continues at coordinate 2,352,266 of NW_025767634.1, forward strand.
TAATATCAGCGGAACGCAACTCAGCAAATTCACACCAGTAAGAATAGCGTCTTTTTTCAGCTGGGATTCCTCGCCCGAAGGCCGTTTAATCTGGACGATAACAGAAAGAAGTTACAACCCCTAAATATACGCTATAGTTTATCAAAAGTCCAATCTGCATTATATCTTCCCTTGCAGACATGATAGCGATCCCTGACTTTGTGTCTGGAGCTATGGAACACTGGGGTTTGATCACGTACAGAGAGACCAACCTACTGTATGACCCCAGCAAGGCCTCATCGGCCAACAAACAGAGAGTTGCTGTGGTCGTGGCCCACGAAATTGCCCATCAGGTACCGTAGACAAACGCTTGATGTTAGTATCAATCAAATGACAAATCCTCGCAATCAGGACGTAGTCGTTGGGCACGTTTATGTACAAGTAACAGACCAATAATTTAATTTATGGCCAGGGGGTGATGAGGATTTTCATGGAGAAGCATGTACAATGTAAATCATACCCCACCCCCCCAAAAAAAGAAAGAAATAGGAAATAAAAAAATCTATATATAAAGTAAGTGACCCCCACCAATTACCCCACCCCCAATAGTTTTAAGCATATTTTTCATATTTGTGTGTACAAAATTGCTGCCCCCTTCCCCTCGTAGATGTGTACAAATTTTATGCCCCCCTACCTCCCAGAACAAAATGGGTGACACCCCACCACAGCCATCCCCCCTTAAAATCATCATCACAGCCCCTAGCCATACATTATGAACGGTCTCTTACTATGCTCTTGTGATTAAGTAACCAGGATATTGGATAATTGGTGAACTGGTCTGGATTAAGGGGTTTTACTTGTGAAAACAGGCGAGAACACTATACACTGGAGTCGAAGTTCAGTAGTCGTTACTCAATGTAGACTTACAGTTTCATGACATTGTGTGCAGCTTCTGTCCGATGTGTGTTGCTGTGTGTGGACATGACAATGATGGATGCAGGTCTTGGTATATTTTTCCACTTCCGTCCCATGCATTGATCTTCATCCAGCTCGTCATTTACCCGACTGACAACGTGATACCCATACATCTTCCACCGTTTTGACATTCTTACTTTTACCCACATAGAATATATTCATTCCAAGTAGGTTCATGCTTGGTTTGCGGATCATTGTACAGAGTAGATGATCACTGCCCCTTCAGCCCCACAGGTGAAATATTCCTGATCTGTTGATCAAGATTCGTTAATAAATTTTGCAATTACCTCTGATCGTAAGTTCTAATTCCTGGAAGTGTCAATACAATTTCTGGCTTGATGAACATGTACTTTGTAGAGATAAATATGATCATTAAGTCTGCGATTTCCTAAATACAAACACAAGAGTGCTTGGATTCATCATTGTTAAACAGTCACCTTCTCTTTAACAATGCCTGCCTGGCGTTCGGCATTAATTGGTACAACAAGAACTGGTCGGCTCGGAGTCAGTATAATGTGTCTGAGTGGGGTATTCATGCTTCACTGCGGCATGGTATCTCAGTGGGCTAGCACTATAAAACCAGCTTAAGTCTGGGCTAGTACAAGCAGCCGCACATACACATACACACGCATGCACGTCGTCATATGAGCGAAATATTCTCAAGCACGACGTTAAACCCAATTTCACCTCACCTCACCTCACCTCACCTCACCAAAGAGTCACCTTCAGCATTAGGACGTGAACATATACCTTATGGTTATTGCTGGCATTCACTTAAACACGCACATCATTGTGCCGTGTTAATTATAACATGTGTCCTATTAATTATAAACGAGATATTTGTGGTAATATTTATAAAACATTTTATTGATTTTCCTAATTCCGGCTGCATAAAAATTCAAAAGCTAAAGGTTTTGAGTCGAGTCGAGTCCTCAGTAAGCCGCAATGAGTTGCCACGAAGTATCATGTAACAATGCAATAGGCATTAGTTAATGTAACGTTCATCAGCCCAACACATCCAATTTCAACCAACCTAATTTCACGCTTAGTGTCGTAGTTCTGAAACATCCTCTAATTGCTTGTCCTCAGGGAAAACGTTGAATGAAGCCCAGATTCTCTGACCGAAAACATCACACCGTAACATTATGCCTCAGTATGTTAGACATGAAACACAAGGATTCTGAATACAAAAAGCGACGTGAGAACACTGTTATTTGGTTTGATTTCCCCAGAGTAAGTAGACCCCGGAAAATGCGTTCGTTCACTGCAAGGTCAGTGAACTCCATACTTTGAAAGGAGAAAAGCTGTTCCAAGTGTACTTCATGTGTACCAAAGCAAATGTGCCAGAGTTGCTGGACAAATGACATTTACAAGATCTTAGCGATTTTTGAAAATGATCATAATTTACTTTGCTAATAATTACCGTTTGCATTGGTATCATAATTTACGCGCGTAGTGCAGTCAGATTGGTTGGAAGTATTTGTGTAACGTTTTCATAAGAATTTTAAGGCTTTAAGGTTAAAGTACATTCTGCAAGATATTTTATAATTCGACAAAACGTTTGTCTTAAGCGAAATAATGGCATATCTCTATAGGCGAACTTTGATCGTCATTTCACTTCAAGTCACATTCAATGAATTGGCGAAAGTGCCAATATGTCGACATGTTGACATATTGTCAAGAAAGAACATTTTCAGACAAATTATAATGTATACATGTCGTGGAGAGAAACAGAATATGTGTGAGTGAGTACGTGCGTTAATGTGAGAGTGAGTTTAGGTTTACCCCGTTTTACTATTCAAGCATTGTCAGGGCGGAGGACATCGGAAATTGGCTTCATACATTGTACCCATGTGGGGTGTCGAACCCGGGTCTTCGGGATGAGGAGCGAAGGCCTAATCACTAGGCTACCTACCGCCCCATGAGTGAGTGAGTGAGTGAGTGTGTGAGTGAGTGAGTGAGAGTCAAACGGAAAAAGGTAGATCCGGACTCTGACACAATCAACCAACATGTCGTTCATGTTCTATACACAATCCAGTCCCGTTAGTCTTGACCAGGGAAAAAGTCTGGAAAACCATCTCTCCGGGTATTTACTGTTTGCAATGTTTACGAATATTCAAAGAGATGATAATGTGGTACGTTGTCAATCTGGATTCCCCTTTTCCTGGCATTTACGGTTTGAATTTTTTGTTTGTATATTCTAAGAGATGTTTTGTTACGTTGTTTAACCGGAAACCATTCTTCAAGGGCATTTACTGTTTGAAATAGCGATGTATCTTCAAAGAGATGATTAATTGCAACGATGTTAGCCAGACATTCTGACTGCTACCTGCATCACCTGAGCTATCTGGTCAGTTGTACGTGACTCACAGTGTATGTAACGTTCTTCCCATTCAGTGGTTCGGTAACATCGTCACAATGGACTGGTGGGATGACCTCTGGCTCAACGAGGGCTTCGCGAGCTTCATGGAGTATCTGGGAGTGGACACGTACGAGCGGGACTGGGATATGGTCAGTATGCGAGCATCTCTCAGATGAGTGATAAGGGATTAACGCTTCTTGTAACGGTATTTAAGGAGTTCAGTGTTTCAGGTTTAATGGATTGATAACATAATGCCGGTCATGGACGTTTGCCTGTTTGGTGAACCCGAGGAGTTGACAAACAAAGGATGTTATGTTTAATCGGGTAATCCATCCCATCAATTAAGCCAGGTGAAGCCCCTTAGAATGCTGAAGATCTGAAATGTGCAGCGTCAGTGTTGGGAAATATCCGGTCATTTTCTCAACGAAATAGATCAAATGATTCAAATAAAATAATACAATGCATTTAACTCCATACACTTTAAAACATATTAGATTTAAGAATATATTTTCAAATTAAATTTAGAATTACATTCACATTTATTTTATCATTCAAACTGGCTCCATGCTGGATACGATGAAGGCACCATTTACGACAATGCCGCAAAAACACCAACTGATACTCTTGGTCCATATTTTGATTAGGTACCAATCTCAGACACGGTCAGCATGCACTACATATGACACCATGTCCTTTTCTCCAGATGGCCCAGTTCGGCATTGAGGATCTACAGCCTGTGATGGTGACGGATGCTGGGCTGGAGTCACATCCAATTGTCGTCCCCGTGTATAAGCCCACCGAAATCAACGCCGTCTTTGACAGCATCTCATACAGCAAGGTGAGGGACGGGAGTTATTCTGCTGAAGTATGACAGCAGCTCAATTTAGTTTTATGTGCAAGAACACAATAGGTTACGAATCGTTCAGTCGACAAACGCATACAAAATTACCTAAGGGGCGTAACTCGTCTGTGCCGTCGACCGCTTGTTATTGTGATATTTCATTTACAGATAAGTCTACCGACATACATCTTACGTTGTCCATAACCAAATTAGTTCGTCGGTTGTTTCAAAAGAATCTGCTAACTACAATACCACACGCTCGTTGAGTTAATTAATCTCACAATCAATAAAACTAATCATCGTCTTTTATCAAAGAATATCTTAACCGCAGCTGTGCACTGTGTTATCAAAGTAATTGATTTCAAGAATCTGATGCATTACAGAAAGATCAGACCTAATTAGTGTTTTTTACGCGATGACAGAAATGCTTTCTTCACCAACGCGCATTGCAGTCCTTCCCAAGTTGTCTGCAGTGTTAAAGTGACTTGTATGTTTTGTAGATGTGTAGGGATGCCATCCATCCTCGATAATCTCCAGGGTATGCGTTCCGACACATGTCCACTAGTTGAGATTTATAGGAACGTATGATTATCGAGGATGGATGCAAATATGCTGCCTTCCTAATAGTGCTGGTATTGGCATACAACCTGCGATACGATATATCTCAATACTAAACGTTTAGTCATGACGTTATATTGCCTTGTGTTGTGCACTGAAGCTGCGATACGATACGAATCCCGATATAAAGGTGGCGATACGATACGGTTCACGATACTAAAATCTTTAATTTTAACACCAACTGTAAAACACCTTAAGATCAAAACAAAACCATTTTAAAGAATTTCGTCAAATTCCGCCAGCGTTTTTCAATGTTCATTCGGAAACGAGACAATTAATTTTTAAGTTTATACACAGACCTTGTGCGTGTTAACAACATGGGAGCTGTATGTCTGACACAGTTTTTGACGCAAGAATTTCTGAGAAAACGTTTACTTATGAAGGGAAAATAAGTAAGCAAATATTTTAATCATCAAACAAAAGTAACTCTTTTTTCTTGACAGATATCGCGATTCGTCAATATTCAAAGTTAAACATCGATGTATCGTGGCCCATTTGAAGTATTGTATCGGGATATACGACAATGTAAAACTTTGTATCGATTCACTGTATCGGCGGCCCATGGATCGATGCATCGATGCGTATCGATGAATCGTCACACCACTACTTCCTAACTAGGTGTTTTATACCCAGGGGATGTATTTTATCATTTGTGACGAGAAGAAACTTTTATGCAGTATTATTACAATTAAACAAGCATACAGCGAATGATGAGAAGGACAAAGTATTGAAATACACAATGCCATTTTAGAAGGTGGTCAAATGTAACATATGTCATATTTGGGATTACACTTTCTTAGTAAAGTACAGATTCTAGTACTTTCTGGGTTGAGTCCCATCCGGGATTCGAACCCACACCCTCAGAGTAAGGCACATAATCGCCAGCACACAAAGTCAGACGCCTAGACCGCTCAGCCACCACGGCTTCCACAAAGTATTGAGTGAGATATTGATCGGATGATTGAGTGAAAATATTTCGTCAATGGGTGAGTGAGATATTGACTGATTGAGTGAGTGAGTGTGTGAGAGGGATAAATTCAACAGTTATGACACAACATAATGTTACTCATAATCGCAATGGCCCCATCGACCCGTGAAGATCCGGGGTAGAATAGGTCTTCAGTAACCCATGCTTGCCACAAAAGCTATGCTTGTCGTAAGAGGCGACTAACGGGATCGGGTGGTCAGGCTCGCTGACATGGTTGACACATGTCATCGGTTCCCAATTGCGCAGATCGATGTTCATGCTGTTGATCACTGGATTGTCTGGTCCAGACTCGATTATTTACAGACCGCCGCCATATAGCTGGAATATTGCTGAGTGCGGCGTAAAACTCACTCACTCACTCAATGGCCCCATCACGTGAAGGTCCTTGCTGCTAAGAGGCATCAGCCTGTACACTGTGTTGTCCTAGGACCATAGGGCCGCCGAACGTCACGTTTATGTGGTACATCATAGTTTAGTGATAAAGACTCTATTCTTTACAATGTCTTTTTATTATAACAAAACAACTATATTGGTATATACATTATAATGTTGATCGATGTTGCCCTTTTACTATTGAATAGTTCGAAAGTACTGGAATTTCATTGACAGTTTTGAAAGTTCAGGAATGTGAATTAATTCAGTCCAGCTAGAACAAGTTCGATACTGAAGAATATTATAGATTGGGTTTAATGTGTTGTTTACATCCTCATGTGAAAAACAAAATCTTCCGTATTTTATGGCCTACGTGCGTTAATCGTTTGCTTATTGTACTACTGAATGGATTCAATCAAGAAAGGGTTTTAACTGTCAAATCGATCCACAATAGATGCGACCATCTCCGTGATGTAGTGGTTAGAGCGTCCGCCCGCAGAGCGGAAGGTCGCGGGTTTGATCCCCGACTGCGTCATACCAAAAGACGTTAAAATATGGTACTTGTTGGTCCCTGCCTGGCGCTCGGCATTAATGGGTACAACAAGGACTGGTCGGCTCGAAGTCAGTATAATGTGTCTGAGTGGGGTATTCATGCTTCACTGCGGCATGGTCTCTCAGTGGGCTAGCACTATAAAACCAGCTTAAGTCTGGGCTAGTACAAGCAGCCGCACATACACATACACACGCATGCACGTCGTCATATGAGCGAAATATTCTCAAGCACGACGTAAAACCCAATTTCACCTCACCTCACCTACGAAGATGGGAAGAACGTTTGCTTCAAATTATGCGTATTCATAGGATAGACCTAAATATTGTCACTGAACCTATACTTCATTTCAAATTGGGATGGAATTGAGATAATATATGTACACAGGCCTTTAAGTTGATATCTAAGGTTTACTGAAGATTAACCATGCAATCTCATTAAAATCACACGTTGGGCCAATGGACAATAAAACAGTGGCATTGTCATTGTGTAATATATTCTTTTTTATGTAATCTTCACAGGGCGCTGCCGTCATCGCGATGCTGCAGTCTATTATGGGAAAGGACAAATTCTTTGAAGGAATCGCAGTAAGTACTGGCACCGGGAAACTATTAGATCTTTGATTTGGCAGCGCTCCAATCTAAAAACTGCTTAATTACCATTACCTATAATTACACGTAACGATCAATACCCACACATGTGGTAACTGCTAGCAATGCATCTTTTATTAACATTATCGTTCCTCATTCCATCAGGCCAGAAATAACAAAGTTGCCACATGTCTTTGATTGGAATTGACATGAACGCACTTGTCGTGGATCGTACACTGAGAGACAAAACCTTACTAGAACTCAAAAACAGGGTAATTGATGCCTTTCGAATGGTGCATCTGCATACTTACATGTTAGAAAGTAAGCTATGGTGTTTTTTGTTTCGTTTCAGCAATATCTGAAGAAATATGAGTGGGGCAACGCAAAGACTGACGATTTGTGGCAAGCACTAGGGGAGGTAACTGATGTCATACTGTATACATTCCCGACCGCTCGTCATAAGTTACGGACAGGGTTGTGTAGTGTTGTCAGCGTTTTCAATATCATCAAACACTTAATTACTCAAACGATCCCAACGATCTGAAACCCGACTCCCCCGAGAAGACTGCTCCTTTTACAGTTTTATACATGGTATAATCTTGGCATTTTTATGAACCTATCCCCTATATTTTACTTCGCTTCAATCACTGTGTCGCAGAAGGGACACAACTGGTGATACAGTGAATTGTTGAAATACCATAAAACGGGTTCAAAAGGTACATATCATTCATTCAACATTAAATGTGTCCGAAAATAGATGCAATCACTTAATCTAAATCGAATTAAGGCACTGAAAGAAGGGAATTGATCACTGATTCCGGTGAAAGATCACTTTACTGTTTAAATGCTGATAACTGTCTGAACATGTACAATGTAGTTTCAAGATATGGTAAGATACATTTGTTTTATTAGTTTTGTCTCTGTTTGTGTCTGTTTTGACACAATGCCAGCAGATTGGTCTATGCAAGCCGCGAGGCACACAGAAAAAGCTTATTATTACTTAAACTTCTTATCTATTGCAATGAACTTATACATTGGTTGAAAACATCAATAGTACTTAATTTCCGGCACCAGAAACAAAAAAAACATGTATTACTCAATCTGGTGAATGGGTTTGGAAGACGCTACTTTGAACAGTAAGGATGTGAAACATTTGGTGGAATTCACGAGTGCGATTTCAAATTGCTCTGTCAACGTTATCAGGTCTAAACGGGATTCGAACCAATGATCATAAGGCAGGCATTTTATCGGGGTATGGACAGGATTATTTAGTTCAAGTCGAACCGGAATATGATCATTAGGATGAGGTCGAACTGGAAATATTGGGGTGTAGTTACTCTTAAGGAATACAAATATTGAAGGAAAACCAAGTTGTATGGACAGTCAACTTCTTTATTGCAATGAGTGCAACGTTTCGGTGTAGGTACTAACACCGTTATCAAGCAAGTGTAGGTACTAACACCTTTATCACTTGCTTGATAACGGTGTTAGCTCCTACACCGAAACGTCGCACTCATTGCAATAAAGAAGTTGACTATCCATAGAACTTGGTTTTCCTTCATCTATACGTCAACTTCTAAAATGTCTCTCAAAGAAAGAATACAAATATTGTTAAAAATACGATATTTCGCTGTAAACAATTACATGTATTGCTAGTCTGAGGCGACGTCAAATGAGCCATCCGTGTTGATCATGATCAGTCTGAGGAAATAGTGAGAAGAGTCCATTGTCATAACAGTTAGTAGACTACATTCTAAAAGGCACTGGGTTTTCACAGCTGTCATATAATGTCGCGTTAAGCAAGAAACACATGAACGTCAAACGTAAATCAACTTGAAAGTGATATTTGACTATGGTTGCAATGTACTAGGTTCCAGGGGCCCCGGATGTCAAGCACATTATGGATACGTGGACTCGTCAGATGGGACTCCCTTACGTCAACGTGACATTCCAGCCGTCGTCAAGCGGGGGCACGACTGTGAGAGCCGTGCAGAAACGTTACCTCTCAGACCCCAAAGCTCTGTATGACGTCGACGAGTCGGAGTTCAAGTAAATATCGCCAATATGTGTATAGTGTTACTCCGTGGAAAGACTGATTATTTTATTACATCATTCAAAGAACTGTTTGCAACTGTTTGTGAGATCGTTCAGCTCAGCACAGCAAAGCAACACACGCCCCGCCTATTCTGTAATCAGCCAATCACAAAATAATTGTCCGTTTAGTGGGCCACAGGTTTAACGTGAAGCTAAAAAATCATGGTTGTACATCCGTGTGCGAAATGCACATTATGTCGGAAAGCGCATGTTAAATCTTCAAATCATCATCATCATCTGCGTATACAATCGGATGCCAGGGAATCAGTAACAATTTATCAATTACTACATACCGTTCTTTGGGGAGAAATACTTACCGTTCAGATTACGTGTTCCCACAGTATGTGATAAAATGTGATCGGTTACGTGTCTCTCTGCGTCTAATGTCATACAGCGGTAGCTGTGCCTTGTAACACTAGTAGTACTTATTTGTGCAATAACATACATTACAAAAATCTGTGGCCCGTTCCTCAAAGCTATCGTCGCGCTACGACTGTCGTAGCTTAGATGTTAAAGTACGGGAGCCACAATCATCTTAGGATAACGATCGCTTCGAGGAACGGGGCACAGGAATACAGGAGTAGAATATAAATGATTAGACCATTCCAAAATATATTATTGTTTTGGTCTCTAAGCTATAATCACATGAATAACTTTAAAGATTATCCGTGACTAAAGAAACCGTATAGCTGTATGTGGTGTCTGGTATTTAAAATTGCTTAACTAATAATTTGGTTGGTTTGTTGTTTAACGCTGCACTCAGCAATATCCCAGCTGTATGGCGGCTGTCTGTAAATATTCGAGTCTGGACCAGTCAATCCTGTGATCACTATCATGAACATCGATTAGGATACGATGACATGTGTCAACCAAGTCAGCGAGCCTGACCACCCGATCCCGTTAGTCGCCTTTTACGACAAGTATGGGTTGCTGAAGATCAGTTCTAACCCAGATCTTCACTGGTCAAAATTGTTTCGTCTTACAAAGTAGTTTAAAAAGTACATAATATTAAATATGTTTTTTCTTTCTTCTCCAGGTATAAATGGTACATCTCCCTGAGTTACATCACTTCCAATGGATCAACAGGGACCAAGATAATGGACATGACGGAAGGTAGGATAGTAGTGTCTAGTATCCTTTATGTTGGGTGTTCTGTCATTTACTTCATGGTGATGTAGATTTGTCGAAGGCGTAAACACACTGTTGTCCGACTTATGACCAATTCACACTAATGTCGGCAATAACTACAGCTTCTTTAATATTCTTTTCTTTTCTGATCAGAATCACCTGGCTGATATAGTGAGTTGATAATAGTTGCGAAGATGTTGGTGTAAAGGGATGGTAGAATATATGCTAAAGTATTCAAATGAGTGAGTGAGTAAGTTTAGCATCACGCCGCTTTTAACAATATTCCAGCAATATTACGGCCGGGGACACCAGACCAGAAATGGGTTTCACACATTGTACCCATGTGGGGAATCGAGCCTGGGCCTTCGGCGTGACGAGCGAACGCTTAACCACTAGGCTACCCCAACTCCCCTACTCAAATGAATTTAAAGAGCGCCAGATTCTTTCGGATTACTCTAGTTAATCTGTCCTTGCATGACATATTAATCATAGTAAAATGAAAGAATCGTGTATTCTTGAACTGCATGTCAGCTATATATAAGGAAGCAGAAAATAGGGGATCGTCGTAAAGGTAGACAACCGAGAACAGATCGAGTCTGGGCAAACCACAGATCACAAATAGAATAACCGTGGGATTCAAACTTGGCCCCAACGAATCTGTCTTTCCCTATGTCTTTCTTCTTCATTATAATTAACACTGCAGCCTTGATTTGACTATGTTAAAACCAGTGTAATGAATATCATCGCGAACAGTTGACTATCGGCATCACATATGATTTGATTTCATTCAATAAATATTGGTTCTAATGTGCATAGCTAGTCGATGTATAACAATTGTAGATGTTTGATCGGCAATTATAACAATTGTATTGTTCTCATATTGTCATTGCAGTTGAAACGATTGATCTTAACGTCGATATGACAGATGAATCTCAATGGATCAAATTTAACGTCAACCAGACTGGCTTCTACAGAGTTACCTACCCTGATGACATTTGGAGAAGGTTTGCCACCGTCCTGGCTACAAGCAATCCCTCTGTAAGACTATTTGTTTTCAGTCCACAAAGTAACACCTTTGCGAGCATTTTTTAAATACTGTTACACAATCCGGGACAGTCAGGACATTGCTAGTGTTGCGCTGCGAATCGCAGCCTTTTCGAGTTAAATTTGAGTGTAGCAGCATCGGAGCTATGGCTTTCATACAATGAATACAAACATGTTTTGCTCAAGGTATAACACTAATCTTGCATCTAAACAGTGAAGGACAGGAACACTTCAATGTTTTTCAGATACCACTGAAAAATACACATGTATAACTTCAAATATATAACTTCTTCATGATATGTTTGCGTCCTCCAGAACTTCCCAATCTCCGTCGCCGACAGATCTGCCTTTATTAACGACGCGCTGAATCTTGCACGTGCAGGCCTCCTAAACTACGATGTAGCTCTACAGATGACGTCATACCTCGACAAGGAAACCAATCACATCCCTTGGGAGAGCGCCTACACCGGCATGGCCTACATCACAAAGATGTTCAGAAGTGGGGGTAGCTTTGGCTTGTGGAGGGTAGGTGGCCTACTGGCCAATGGCTTCATGTATATCATGCTTGCTGTCAGAGCCTGCTGAAAAGGAGATGGGTTAATTAGATGTCCTTTGTGGTATTGCGTGTCAAAACACTCTTATGCGGTGTTTTATTACAAAAGTTGTCACTGGTTTGTCTGGTCCAGACTCAGTTAATTACAGGCCCATGCGAAGTAGCTGGAATACTGCTAAATACAGCATTAATTTTTATCTTTAATTCTCTCCGAAAGTGTACACAATGTCATGGTGTTTTTATGTTTAAGGATGTCATCCTACATCGTCTCCTAATAGCTGAGACATTGTGGAATTTTATATCTTTACTAGCTTATTAACTTTATTATGTATTTTGAATAAATAAAACTGTGAATAATATGCATTTCAACCACTGTATTTCACTATATTGTTCGCACATGCACGTCACCCGTCCGCAAGTGAATGTGTCGGGTTGGGATTTCTTTCGAAACAAATTCCATAGGACAAAGATACCATGGTCGATCCGGTGTGTGTGCTCAATTTCATTCTTGAGATATACGTATTCGCTTGTTTATTGCATCTTTCTAGCTGTAATACAATACTACAATGCTTTTTACCCCGACAGCAATATGTGTTGGCCAAAGTAAAACCAGCCCTGGACCGACTAGGATGGGAAGACACCGGCAGCCATCTTGATAAGTAAGACCCATGATACATCAGTTCTTGTACACAATTTCCATATGAGGTTCAATTTTCCACAATTCCCAACCTCCCACCTACCATGAAACTGAAGATGTGTCCGTGCCGATGTACTCCATGAAGTGAATCGTTCATCCTGTTATCAATCATTGCTTTGTCATGACTGAATGATAGCATCAAACACTATTCACTCACACGGTCACGTATTTGCCAGTACGTCAATGACACACCTCAGCTCTACATGAACCTGAAACTCCGAAAACATATTACGTTATTGTCATGATATAAAACAGTTTAGAAAATGTTTACCCAATCAACACAAGTTTGTATATTCGTTTTCAGGTTAATGAGAAGAAACCTCATTGAGCTTGCATGTGGACACGGCGATGTAGAATGTCTTGGTAATGCCACTGCCAAATTCAGGAACTGGCTAGATAATGGCGTGGAGTAAGTATAAAATATTGTATGGATTATAAATATAAGTACAGTAAGTATGCTACTATGTGTTTTAGCTACACTTAACAGTGATGACATTTTTGTGTACGGTACTTGAGTTCAAAAGTGCTATGTTGTTGTGCTGTTATGCTGTACTGATTTGTATAGGCTTAAAGGCCTTATGCTCAAAATAGTATAGCTTGACTCGGTTGGTTTTCAGTCCTCACACGGAACCGACTGATCATGTATTTTCGTTTTTACGGGATGGGAGTGGGATAGGGGTGTATTTTCCCTTTTTTTCGAAAATAATATTGCTATAAGGAAATTAGTGTGGAATGTGTGTATTAAATGGTCTGTCCCTTATAACCTGTTCCGTATGTACTCCAATGTGTCCTTGTTACTGGGCTTTGTGCATATCACTAGATACGTGTTTTCAGAACTCTGTTATATTCAATTAATAATATTATCGTATATTTGTATCTAAACATTTATCATTTTACTTTACCTCATGGACTCTCTTGGAAATAGCCACAATCATGCCTGTTCATTATTTACCCATACAGGATATCTCCCAACCTACGGCCACGTGTATACAAATACGGAATGCGCAGCTCCGGAAGTGTCGCAGATTGGGACAAAATGTGGCAGAAGTACCAGACTGAGTCGGTGCCTCAGGAGCGAGTGAACTTCCTGTACGCTTTGGCTCAGACCAGAACAGTGTGGCTGCTCCATAGGTACGCCATGACACACTGATATGTGTTGGGACATATATAAAAAATATTATTGTTTCTCATTACCGCCCAACTCAAATATTCGACCCAACCCTAAGGCTTTTTTTTATTTTTTACACTAGATAAAATGTAACATAGACTCTCAAAATGTGCATGATTTTTCACACTTCTAAGTTTTGGTTTTCTATCGGATAAAAGGTGTAAAGTTCCACAGAAATCAAGGGGGTTTGGACATAAAATAAACTAATTTGTCAAAATATAATCCGCCCGCCCGACCCATATTTGTTTAAAACGTTATGAGAAACAAGAATATTTTTATTTGGCCTTAGATTACAAGTTTTGGAAAAAAATATTATTAAACTTTTGTTCCCTGGATTTAACGAGCTTAAATGAAGCAAATAAATCTGAATGTAATTTTCATTAATCCGAAAGTTGCATTTCACCATTACGTATATGGCCGTTATCGCATGAGACAGAGAGTAGAGTTGCGCCCCTTAGCCGTGACAATATCTGTGGATTCTTATTGCGACAATTCGTTTGGCAACTGCATGTTTTTTCAAACTAGATAACGTCTAAAATATCCGTAACTAACTGCCCACTGCCCACTGCCCACTGCCCCGCCACGATATAATGTAAGTCATGTACTAACGTATTCATTGACTCGTTAGTACCCTTTGCATGTTCTGTACGTATGTATCGCTCGATATAGAATTTCACGTTGGTGTTACATGTATTGTCCATTGCGATTTACTGAGGACGTTGTTGACCTCAGGTATCTGGACTATGCAAAGAACGAGAGTATTATCCGCCAGCAGGATTTCTTCTCCGTCATGAGCTACGTCAACCTTAACCCTGTCGGTAACAACATCATATGGAACTGGGCCAGAGAAAACTACGATGAGCTGCTTGGCAGGTAACACGAGATACGTCAACTATGTTGACGATGATGATAACTATGATGGTGACGATGATGATAAAGTATTTCTGATTGTTGAGACAGTAGTGGTGGTGGTAGTAGTAGTAGTAGTAGTAGTAGTAGTAGTAGTAGTAGTAGTAGTATTTTGTTTGTTGTTCAACGTCGCACTCAGCGGTTTGCCAGCTATGTCACAGTGGTCTGTGAATAATCAAGTCTGTACCAGACAGCCAAGTGATTGACAGTATTAGTAGTAGTGTCATAATTTGTCATAAATTGTTATCATAATCATCATTAACGTCATCATTATTTTTCATTTTGTTTCTTTCTATTTTATTAAATAACAAACAATAACAGTCAGAACTGACGCTCTATTGTGGAGAAGCTCCGAAAGCGTATGATGTCTTTATCTCCTCCCTCAACGGGTCTGTCGTCAACAGTATCCTCAACTCCCTGTGAATCATGTAACCCAAGGTGCCTGCTACTGTAACACTACTAATTCCAATGCAGGGGATATTCTGGGTGAGAGGAGCGATTTCGTTGCCGTATTAAAGTGCTATTCTCTCAAAAAGAAGGTTACATGTTTACATACGACGGTGTCACATGGGTAGGGTGGATTCTGACGCAACTCCTCAGCGCAAGTATATACTTTTTAAATTGGTTGAGGGACGGTGGGGTAGTCTAATGATTAAAGCGTTGGCTCGTCACGCCGAAGACCCGGGTTCGATTCCCCACATGGGTACAGTGTGTGAAGTCCATTTCTGGTGTCCCCCGTGATATTGCTGGAATATTTCTAAAAGCAGCGTAAAATCTTACTCACTCACTAACGTAAATCGGTTGATTGTTAAACCATCGTTATCGTGAATCGGTGACGTATAATTACCGTTCCGCTGGATTCAGGGTTGGAACTTGTCTCCAGAAACCCGTGCTGGTACAAATGAGTCGGTAGGTAAATCTCGGTTTCGTTATTTCGCACCCGACGGCGTTGATCTCTTCACCAGATCAATCACAGGACTGTCTGGAGTCGACTGCCTACAGGCTGAGGTCATACATCTATAATGTGTCTGAGTATCATTATGAGCAACATTTCTCCTATTGCAGATTCACCCTGTACTCCCGGTCCTTCGGCAGAATGGTCCCAAACATCATCAAGAACTTTAACACTGAGTTTAAGCTGACTGAAGTAAGTGAACCGATCTTCCATAAGGATGCCCATAGAATTTATTTTACCTCACACATAAATGTTGTTTTCTGATTGTCTGAGCGCTCTTCTATGATTTTCAATGTACCCCGCTTACAAGCGACTAACATTTTCTGTGCTACTCGCTGGAAATGCCGAGCTGTGGGAATTCATTTGTTACTTCTTGTTAATAATTCTTTATCTCGAATAACTGAGTCACGTATGATGTACGGAAATTACCGATATTTTGCGAATGCAAGTCGATGGAAGGGAGATAACTCGTCTGTCGTTGCTGGTATATGCTAATTGCCTAACTCTGGTACTCCTTATCATGATCCGATACCCATGCTTCAAACAGTTCAAAATTAACATTGTGGTGTTCGGTAAGATAAATACGTTGTTCACTAGTCACATCAAATCAACCCATGACCTTATAATGTCTAGCATCTATTCTGCACGAGGCTACAATTAAGGAACTGCCCTGAGTTGCCTGTCACCCGCATCCGACGACAAAGCACGACCTGAAACCTTTCAGTCAGGCGCTTATTATCGCATTGTTGAAATTGTCGCTGACCTAATGAAGCGCTCATAAAATCCACCCGTCCACCCAATTTCCGTGTTGTTAATTTTAATGTCAATCTCTTCAAATCTTATAATATCAATATGGTGTCCATACATAGTCAAGTGAATATTACCAATAAATTTTAAAAAATAAAATTAAAATGCTACAAATACCCATTGAAAATGTATTGTCAGTTACAATCGTTGCTCGCTGATCTGCTCAGGTTTTTCTTTAAATACATCCATTTGTACTCAATTCTCAGTCTTACGGTGAAAATATAGAACTATAAGGTGATGGGAAAGGGAAAATATGCCTTAGTTTATACAGCCGAAAAATTATGTCTGTTGTTAGATTTGATTAATGGTAATTTTAACCAAGACTAGTTCATGCATTTGTAAAAAGTAATCTGTGCGTGGTTAATTATTCTATGTTAAACAAATTGCTTCATTTAAGATGGAGGTCAAAAAAGAATTTGCAACCACATGTTGAAATGTTGTAAATGTGTAAAAAGAAAAAAGAAAATTGATTGAATTTTACAATATAAGAAGTTAAAGATACTAGTACCTATCAGTATATTACACCACTCATTTCTTTCAAATTTTCAGTTAAATAATGTTTTGGAAATAAAATCATATAGAAGTATTCTTTGACTGCTGACGAACCATCAGTATAATTCTTTTCGCATGTAATATCGCTCTCTGATATTATTTTAAATTGAAAATAAAACTTACGATGTCTTTTAAACCTCCGTTTACATTGGCAAAATGGCATTGTATTACTATAAGAAGATCTTTTAGATGTTCATATATGTTGAAGATGATATTACTAAAATATACAGCATTTTGAGTATATACGTATCTCTTAGATCACTTTAGTGTATCAGGTACATCTTGTGATAAGGTTCTAAAAACTATGGTATGTGTTCATTGTCCATCAGTCCAGTACTTAGTATCCATATCATGAATGGTAGATTGGGAGAGGGCGGTGGGGTAGCCTTGCGGTTAAGGCGTTTGCTCGTCACGCCGAAGACCCGGGTTCGATTCCCTACATGGACACAATGTGTGAAGCCCATTTCTGGTGTCCCCCGCCGCGATATTGCTGGAATATTGGTAAAAGCGGCATGAAACTAAACTCACTCACTCACACTAGATGAGGGAGATTTTACATTTGTTTGTGCAAGTGTAATAGGTTATGCTTTTTATGCTTTGCTTATGGATGTGGAAAGGGTTTCGTCGCTTCTGTTTGTTCCGCAGTATTATTTGACCACGGTACCGACATTACAATTGTTACCAGATTTGAATCTTTGCACCTATAGTTAGTTAACGTTCAGTGGATATACGGGTAACCAGTAACCAGATATTAAATGTAACAGCAAATCTTACAAACGTATGTGGGATTACAATAAGACGGAACAATTTCAAGAGGCTCAACCATCCTAAAATGTACAGATTAACGCAGTATAATGAATTTAATATTTTGAGGTGGCACTTACTGATGTTATTAGGGTGTTACTTATCTTGTTGAAGCGTTGTGTAATGCAGATATGTATATGAAGAGACGGATGAATGGTGCTATTATAGAAAAGTGGTTTGTGAATTTCCCAAAATAGAAATGTATTTGTCTGAATATATTTCGCATATCTAAAGAATGCTGATCCATTTTCTTTAGTAAACTACAAACTACAAGAAATACCTATCATAGTTTGTGTAAAATTAGAAACAATAGAATAAAATAACAGACAACGTGATAAACCTAAAAGCCCCATTACAGATGCTTAATGCTTGTCGAAGAAGAAGAACTTGTACGGAACAAAGCGGTGTTTGTAACACTATAGGTACTGACACATTGTACTGAACTGTTTGCATTCGATAAGAACAATGAAGGGACCGACGTATGAGCAGCGTAATATTCTGCAAGGTATTTTAGATACTACTGTGTCAAGACATGTGTGTTTGAAAGCATCATAATTTTAAACAATAACAAGTCACCTGGACTTGATGACGTCATACCATAATTGTTCACATTCAGTTAATATTGTTGCTCCATATCTTGACATATTGTTTAATGCTAGTTTTGAAAATTTAACATTTCCTACAAACTGGGCACTTGGCATAATTCACCCTCTTCATAGGCAAGGTTTAGTTTACGATATAAACAACTATCGAGGCGTCATCCATTACACAGTATTTGTAACAAACTTTTACATCATCAATATGGGACATGTGTTGTGGGCTGAAGCTCATTGTAAAATAGCAAAATCCCAAGGCTGCTTCAGAGAAAGTAATGCTTCTACAGACAATAGTTTCGCTTTGCAATCGCTATGTTCAAAAATATCAAAGAAAATTGTATACTTTTAAAGTTGTGTAAACCTCAGTAAGGCATCCGACTTTATATGGCGAGATAAACTGTGGTGTATACTTGAGAATCGTGCCCGCAGCTATAAAATGTCTAAATTATTGTTAAAAGGTGAAAGCTTGTTGCGATGTAATCGTAATATCAGCAATACATTTGAATACGATTTGGAAGTGAGACAAGGATGCATACTAATCCCCTTCCTCTTGTCTTTCTTTATTGATAAATTTGCCAATAGGAGATAAATGGTGAGGTGGTATACAATTACACACCGATATTGGACAAGTCTTTCCCCCCGCTGTTTGCTGATGATATCGTAATGATTTGTAATGACGAAGTTAGATCATATTGAAAGAGTACATACTTGCATGTAAAAGATGTATGTCGTTAAGCCAAACATACCAAACATAATTCTGTATGGCGAATGTCGTACATTCCCTGTATTTTTATATGTACAGGTTAAACCTTTTAAATGATAGGATAAATATACTACACATACGTTCTATAGATATCCAAACAAATGTTATGAAATGATGCTACTGTATGATAGTTTCAGAAGCGTAGACAGGGTCTCACCTATTACGAAAACTGATAATAAATTTGTTTTTGGTTATGTCTGGCAAAGTAAGAAGTAGAACACCCTGAACATTAGAATAACACAGTCACCAAATAACCAAAGGATTTGTATATACTGGAACTACGCACCCTTATTTTCACCAAAATGTAAGAATTATGTAAAATGTTTAAAATATAAAATCATGCAGAGTATCTTTGAAATTTTCACATGTTATAACAGTGTATGAAATAAGGCACAACCGACCGCCCGAGATGGGCTAGATTTCTGAAATTTACAGCTAGCCAGCCCGACGGTCTGGTGCAAATTTTAGATGTTCCATGCATCTGAGTGAATTCTTGGTGTCTGGTCTGGTTAAATCCATTTTGGGCTGTTAACAATTTGAAGTTACCAGCCCTGATATCTGGCTGGGTTTTGGGCTTATTTCATACACTGGTTATAACATAGTTTTATGTAAATAAGATGTTCATCGCATACTCTTAACACTGAACAGGGTAGATAGACACACATATTAAAAGAACAATATATATTAAATATGTAAATGTTATAAACCAGGAATTTAAAGATGATTTAAAATTGTATGCGAAGTGAATATTTATGTACCAGCCACCAAGCATCGCCACGTTTATTGCACTAATGTCTTCCAAAAATATCAAACCTGTGACATGCAATGAATTAAAGAATTGTATGTTAACGATTGATCAAAAACGTGTATATGACACTTCCCATGCAAACTGTAATAGGCCTATGTCTTTTCAATGTGTTGATTGATTGGTTGGTTGGTTGGTTGGTTGGTTGGTTGGTTAGTGGGTTTGTTGGTTTGTTGGTTAGTTGGTTGATTGATTGATTGTAAAATCCCTGTGCAATAGTCATTTAATCCAAAAAATAAAATATGCACATAACCGCTTGTGTTTCTATACATACAACAAGACCATCCCATTGTTATAAATAGGTGCCGGAAAATATGAGAAGTAATACCGCTGAATTTTTCCACAGACAAGTTTTGTTCGGGTGGCAGGTTGTTTTCAGCGACAGAACAACTGAAAAATCCTCTTAGTGTCAGATTGAAGTTTATAGTTGAACACATCGTATTTTACAAGCAAACTACATTTTGTTTGGAAACTAACAGTGGCGATTAAGGAGTAAGTCGTAGTAATGTGTGCAGACAAGATAATTTTTCACGGCATGATTTCTATACTTATATTGTTCATGACCGTATTTGTCGTGCAGGTGAAGCACTTAATATGCTTGTAATCGGAGGAGCTTAGCCAACAGGTTATACAACCAGAAACTACAGCTATATCTACTTACCCTACAAACATATTTCATTTGATTTGTTCAGCTCGAGGACGAGGATAACCACCAAGCCTTTTCGCATTTTAAGAAAATGTGCCACAAAATGTATAAAAAATTGTTACCTCAAAGAGAAGTATGAAGACGTAGTTTTCTTTGTCGCAAATGTCATTTTTTGCTTGAATAGTACAGTATAAAAATTACCTTTCACAATTTGCCTAAACTATCCAACATTTGATCAAAACCAAATTATAAATGAAAGCATTTCTCTGAACCGTTTTTCACTCCTACCAATTTTCTTCTGACATATATGTGAAACCATTTCTATTTCTCTAAACGTGACACTATCACTTCAAATATTACTCGCAATTTGATCAAACCTGTCCCTGCTAAGTCTACCACCTAAGTTCTATCCGTACTTATCCCGAAAATACACTGCGATTTGATCCCGATAGCTAAACTCGTGGTTGTATTTGATCGGGGCGCAATAAAACTTGCGTTATGGAACACCACCACACAGTAATACCTTATGTGTGGAGTCCATTTACAACCTTGTTTTCTACAGTCCCACTCCAAGTTGATCTGTTCAAATCCAATGCAAGAAAATATCTGTTTGAAGCCGAGGTATCAAACCGACATTTTTCACTAATATTCATTTTGAGATGGACATGCATCGGATAATCATCACTAAACTATACTTTGCAGGTTGAGGCGTTTTTCAAGCAGTACCCTGAAGCTGGTGCCGGCGACAGACCCCGCAAACAGGCTCTGGAGACCATCAAGAGTAACATCAACTGGATGAAGACATATCAAGACACCATCATCAGCTGGTTACAAAAGAACATGTAAAAATGATTAATTTTAACCAGGGATTCGGGTATTGATTTGTCTGAAATTATTCGTCATGCACCAAGAAGGTTAATGAGACTTGTCAACCTGTTTATTGAAGATTTAGGTGAGGATGATTGATTAAACATACTGCATTGTTGAAAATAAAAAATAGAAAGATTTTACCGCTTTGCGAGTATCTTCATGAGTCAAGCAGAAATAACAGGCATATAGTCTTCACTGCTCTATGATAGTGCCTCTGTTTCACCATCCATTGAGAACTATGTTGACATGATAGCCTATAATCTCTTAATGTGTAATGACATTTGTGCCATTACTTTCTGTAACACAAATAGATATGTTCAGCAAATTAAAACAGGTTTGCAAAAGATTTGAGAAAAGACAAAATGTATTGAGAAATCAGCAAGCACTTCAAATTCCCCGATTGTAACTGGTAAGTCGCAATGTCTGGGACCTTGGTGATTTTATCAGTGAGGTTCCATACGTAAATGATGGCGTTGAATGATCGGTTGTCTATAAAATACTTTATTTGCTTTTCAATGCCTGAGAACTGTTTCTGTGTTTGTTATTTTCGAGTTCGAGTTTATACTTAAATGGAACGCCATGATTGAATTTGGCATGTTTCGATGTGTGTTTTGGTTTGTGTTATATTTTACGTTTTAGACATTAGAAATTATCATTTTGCTTCATAATTTAAACAATTCCAGTTTTGCCATTGACAAATATTCCGCTACTGTACAGTTTTGATGTAATTTTACCATTAATGTCCCAAGTATGTTTATATTAGATAAGGTCTTATACGTATCATACCCATTAAAACACGATAAAGCAAATCTAATATATTTTGATGTACCTCTAACTAAATGTCTATGTATGTGAGTCAGCTTAATTAAATATGCATTTCTTAGACTGTACTTTGTCTTGTAAAATATATCAATTTTCTTTGCATGTTGTGACGAGCCCTCGTGTTTGTGGAGTCTTGGTTGGCTCACTTTGTAGTCAGTTGCATACCTAAAGGAACATTTATAGAATTTATATCATTTTAAGTTGTTTTTTAAGTCCATTATCTTCATGAAAAAATATTACATGCGTTGTTATGCCAGATACCTCTGTATATTCTAGGAATATTGCACGTAAATATTCAGTGTTGTTTTATATTGTACATCATCATTCTTCATGCATTGTAAATATTCAGACTGAGTTTTTTTGGAAGTGTATCATTTTATACATTTCAGTATCCCCTGTAACAGTTTACGAATAAATGGCCTAAATAACTATGTTGGTTACTTTTTATTACAGTGTATACTGTCGACGTTTAATAACGTTACTGTTGTTCCTAACTGTTCATGGTCTGTTGTGTGATGGTCTACCTTTAGCTACTGGCGATCCATTGTATGATGGTCTACTTTAGTTACTGGCGATCCATTGTATGATGGTCTACCTTTAGGTACTGGCGATCCATAGCCCGTTTTAATATCGTCTTGTTGATTAATAATGTTTCCCGTTAACTGCTTTCAACTAGTTTTACATCCTTATATTCTCGTAACTATACTGTCCAGAGATGACGGGTTTCTTATTCATACTATATTTAATATTTATATAACATTTCTCGTGACGATATTCCTGAAATATTGCCCCTGTGACGTAAAATGATTACTCACTCACTCAAGTGGCTTAACGTGTATGTATTTGTAAATATATTAGTATCCCTATCAAAACGGAGCAGTAAACAAGGCTGGTTATGGTTCTATCTGTAATAATCCAGTCGAGGCGAGGCAAACTCGTGGTTGCTGTCATGAGCATTATCCGACGTCGCTGAGGCGAAGTGACAAACTATCCACCAATTAAGTCGCCTCTTACGACATGCAATAGACTGATTAGGAATCGTTCTAGCCTGGCACAGCACGTCTCCCCGAACAGTGACCAGACCTCGTTAATCCGGACTCACCACGGTAAGACCCGTGAAGGTCCGGGTTAGAATGAACCTTCAGTAACCCATGCTTGTCGTAAGAGGCGACTAACAGGATCGGGTGGTCAGTCTCGCTGGCTATGTTGACACATGTCATCGGTTCCCAGTTGCGCAGATCGATGCTCATGCTGTTGATCACTGGATTGTCTGGTCCAGACTCGATTATTTACAGACCGCCGCCATATAGCTCGAATATTACTGAGTGAGGCGTAAAACTAAACTCACTCACTCACCAAGGTAAGATTATCGTTTATAACACATTGATGTGTAGAATAGCATTGCTCTGATCAGTTACTCAGGACAGTTTTACGAGCTTTGTTACTCTCGGTTCCATAACATATTGTATTCTATCTGGTGACTGAGTGACGGGGGTTTGAAACAGTATATCAGTTACATCATAGTGTGTCTGTTTGATGCAGGATGAAAGGTCAAGGTGATAACTACATGTGGATTATAGTTCACATACATGTCTACAAACTAGTGTGAATATCCAAAACACGTTATTGTAATCACAATATATAATCAACACACGCTCATACGGTCATCTTCCATGTTTTCAGTCAGTTTAAAGTGAGGGGATGTGATGCTGTTTCTGGGAAAACCTTACTCTGGAAGCGTGAACATCTCGCCTTTGTTAGATACCCTCTAAATGATCTTCCAAAAACGATGTAACTTCATCATGCAGAATCTAAGGCAAAATAACTGAGAATGATTTAACTCGGTAAGGTTTATCTTGAATGTTTCGACGCCGTCACTGTCTTAACAATACCTTTTCACCACTTCATAGTGATGTGTTATTCGATCCTCATTTGAAGTTCACTCAAAATCAAAGGCCGATAACTCGTTCCGAACTTGGGACAATGAGATATTGCAACTGGTACTTAAATCGAAAATTTGAATTTAAAAAAATGTAATTGCTCATCGTGTGTGAGCCGCGAGACCACACACTAAGAGGTGTAACCTATAGCCAACTGCACCCAAACAAGCTTTATGCCCCGGCGCCTTATCAATCTTGGCGTCGGCTCTAGCTCACCCAACTACTCAGAGAGAGCCAGGGTTCAATACGTCTTGGAGAGACGTCCTCCACTTTGCTGGCTAACAGTAAGTTGAGAAGGTACTCGAGGCAGATGAAATGCGGGCTTACACAGGCTGAGATCTTATCAAAATCTTCCGATCAAATCCCACCCGGTGACTTTTGATGATGACTCTAGAAACGTTGACGTTACAGAATATGACGGGTGTGAACTTGTGTTTTCAAAGTATGTTTTATTTGCGCCATCTTTACCAAAACATCTGGCACTCGTCCATTATTTCAACCAGTTCCATATTATCGAAGATTACGATCAATCATTTCATGCTATCACATAAGTAAAATAATTTACACATTGCGTTAGCTTAACGAGGACCTAAGCTGTGCATCTGGCTGGCACTGTAATTAGTACCCCTTTTTGGCAGTGAGGAACTGTCTTTCTACAAGTAGCTATTTATGCCACATAGAACTAGACAATGATACGCAAATCAGACTTTGAAAAGGCGAATAAAGTAATGTTTGAAAAACGCTTCTACTACCACAAAATACACATACGTCACACGTTCCGGATAATCTCCATTCATTACCTTCCTTGTCGATATGTCGTGTATGTGGTGGATTGTAGGGTAGCCAGGTGTTCAAAGCGTGATCAAAGATCCTGGTTCGATTTCTTCGATTAGGGCTAGATGGAGCATAAGTTCCCATTCGGGTATGTGCATACTGTTCAGCTAACATATTGCTAACACAAGCAGGAGATTTTCAGATTTTATTGACCTTCTCTGTGGCTGTCGAAATGCTATATTTGACCTTACAGTTATGTGTTGGCATGACAATCATGGGCCAAATCGTCAAAGACTACCCTGGTGATTAAATTCGAGAGCGGAGTAACAAGTCAAAGGTTCACTGAAACCTGCATCATCTGCAAAGTGAAACCTCATCCATAACATCTCCATACCGTGTATGCTGCAGGGTCGTGCATGTCTGCTGTGACCGGCAAGAATCTCCCCTGAATAACGCAATAATGTTGATATGTTTCCAAACAAATCACTCAGATCTTTAGCAGAGCTCAAGTACATGGGATTCCGTTCACATTTCATTTAAGAAACATCGAAGGTTTTGGAAACATTGCAAGAAATTGAATCCAAACAAACGAAGTATTGATTGAAATATTACCCCATAAGCCTATTCTCTAGTAGCTATTGAGCCTATGCTATAGTGTTATTGCAGTGACACCAATAATGAATCTCCCAGGGTATTCAGTAATATAAATTATATTTTTACAACGGAAAACTCCTCCACCATGGCCAGTGATCAGTATTCTCCTTTACCATATAGACGTGAAACAAAAAAATATATACTCATGCCAATAGTGGTTGTCACCCCCTTCAATTTTTTTATTGGAAGTGGGTTGGGGTGAGGAGGGGGGTGACAACCATTATTGGCATGAGTATATATGTTTTTGTTTTTGTTATGGCGATGTATTTGATACGGTTTTTAGAATTATGTTTGGGACCTTAACTTAAAAATGTTTCAGCGCTTGTTTTCAGTCCAGGAACGTTTTCATGATGTTTATTCTGTTTTTTGAAAATTCATGTGTATACCTTATTAAGTCCTTCACTATTCATGTGTACATGGGCCTTTCACGATCGGAAAAATATATATATGTTGGATTTATACCTCAATAATCAAATTACCTCTTTCAACCGTAAACATTCCACGAAATTAATACAAACAGGGAATACCGTTATGCGAATAATGAGAGGTCTAATGTGTAAATGTTAATTTAACGTTTAGTCTTACAGCTCATGTATGCTTGTTTGTGAAGGAGGGCTCTGAATGTCTAAAAGTAAATCTAAATCTTTCTAAACGGCTTTAAATTCATAACGATGCTTAGGATCATGACTGAAGTACAGAAATGAGTTTGGAGTTTGTGTAGGAAGCCATTACTTACAGTGGTTCTTCCACGACTATTGAAAATTCAAATAGCATTTAATCCGGGATACAATTCCGAACTGTGACTCACTGAATACATAGAAGTGGCATCGCTTTCAAGGCCCACCGTGGTTCCCACCCAGTATCACAACGCACCCGACTGAACCTATTGGCAGGGTCCCCACTGCACTATTCTAGTGTCAAGATGGGACAATACCGCCCCAGAGAAACAAACACTGTCACGGTGCCGAAATACTACACTATAGGGTCAACTCTCTTATCGATATACATACAGATCTCGAGGAGTGAGCGGTTTAAATTTCAATTACATCCCCAATTAGGTGCTTTTGCATTCAGGACGCACGAATATGACAGCCGGAGGAAGAATAAGGACAGAACCGAAATCTTTTTCAAACGATAAGACGCCCGACTTCCATTGGTATATGTGAAGTGATCCCATTGCGGGTGCCTTTATGTGTTTGGAGGACAGACTTACCGTCCATTGAATGGTTTGAGTATATCGCCCGGCACGGCATGTACGCATCGTACATGAAAACATAGAGAATAAGTTTTAAACACGATTTGCCTTCGCTTGCCATTAATCAGGTCCCTAATCCACTGCTGGACTTTGTTGCTCGAATAAAAGATAGCGTTGAGTTTCTGCCGCGCGGTTGTTTGTTAAGGCTGAGTGTTAAAAGAGGGACACAGAGCACCAGGGTCTTCTCCAACTCACATAAAAGCTCAGCTAGAAAGAGCTATCAGTTGGAAAAACGAAAACATTTGGTGACGCTTCGGGAGGCTCCCAAAATGTAATCGACTATCACAGGGTATGGAATGGCATCAAGGGTCACCAAGGGCGCACTTTGTAGCGATGGTAACTTTGTTACTGCAAGTTCACGCTGTCAGACTGGTTCATTCAAACATTGTTTCCTCATACCGTGCTGAGGGAAGTACGAAGTAAATAGACATGTTTGTCTGGCATGACTAAAATGATTTTGTATGAGGCTGAATGAAGTGACGTATATCTTTTATGTGAATAGAAGTCACTTATTGAAGAGAGATTTTGTATTTTGTTAGGCATTTCAGGAAGATAGTTATTCCCATAAATAGTAAAGGCCTCTCAATATTGAATTTTTTTCATACTAATTTCGTAATATGCCTAATGTAGGTGTTGTACCGACGTGTTTTTATACTAGTGTGTGAGTTTAGTTTTACATCGCGTTTAGCAGTATTCCAGCAATATCACGGCGATGGACACCAGAAATGGGCCTCACTCATTGTACCCATGTCGGGAATCGAACCCGAGTCTTCGGCGTGACGAGCCAACGCTTTAACTACTAGGCTACCCCACCGTCCCTGTCCTATATACTAGACTCAGTTAGCAGAGAATACCGCCACATAGCTGGAGTATTGCTGAGGGCGGCGTTAAAGAACAATCAATAACAACAACAGCAGAGAATACTTCAAATTATAGCAATTTGATTTGTTACGTATTTGTATTTCGATGAACAAGAAGTCATTTTACTCAAGTATTGATTTTCATTTTTAGAATGCTTGAAATGTATACATTAAACTACGCTTATAAAAAAACAAACAAAGGGACCACTAATTTCGTTTTTTATAGCCGTTATTCCTTACACATTTTTCTACTATAATATACCAAGTGTCATTGACCAAACAAACGGTTCGTTATATCCGTCGTTTCGTTATAAACGTGTTCGTTTTAACGTAGTTTATTGTACATGTATTTGGGTTCCTCATTAAATATGATATTCGTGAGCGGGTGACGCTTTTGGCTGAACTTGAAGGGGAAACAACTAACATAATCTGAGTGCAAGTTGGAATCGAACCCTCGACGAGAGGATCCTGGCTACCAGGAATGTAATTACGTGATTGTGTCCACACAGGTGGATCATAATACAGTGAGTGAGTTTAGTTTTACGCCGCTTTTAGCAATATTCAGCAATATCACGGCGGGGACACCAGAAATGGGCTTCACACATTGTACCCATGTGGGGAATCGAACCCGGTTTTTCGGCGTGACGAGCGAACGCTTTAACCACTAGGCTACCCCACCGCCCCTATAATACAGTACAGATTAAAGGTTGATAAATGAATGCAAACCTTCAGTTAGATTGTTTACTCCCAGGAAACTGCAATTTCAAACTGATCTGTTGACAGGAGTTATGATAACGTGATATGTAATATGTCAAGACCTTGTTTCTTGCTGATGTAGGGTTGCGCCATACCAGGCATATATTTATACGAAATCTAAATGAACAAATTGAGTCCAACAAAATATCCCTAAACATGCATCCGTAAAGGGGGACTTATGAGTTAATGCATTCGTGAAGTAGGTTAGATCACCAAAGCCGTCATATTTAGATGGACGTGTGCTGTTAAATGCATCCTTTGTATGTGCATAACATTAATTTTCTAAAAAATTCTAAGGTCGCTGAATGAGATGGATTTGTAGATCTAACTTTAGGCTGCTGTATGAAAATTGAGTGCATACAACTTTATGTTTAAATTCGTTAATGTCATCCACTGGAGTGATTTCAAACATACAATTGAATTCTTATAAAATATTATCTCCGGTTTCAAATGTCATTTTATAGTTTTGTAGCATTACCGTAGAGTTTCAAGCATGCACATTAAGGCCTCAGGAAAGCTTTTTACGAAATCTATGGTGGTCATAATCACGTGAAAACATTTTGAAATGTATTAGTAACCTTTATTGGAGGTACATAATGAATAATATCAAAACTGACACAATGTTGCACCATACCGTGTACATAAAAGTGCTATGCAGAATTTAAAAGTGAAATATTAGAAATATATAAGATTTTTTAGTTTTTGTGTTCCTTAAAATGTCATTATGAAAAACACAGCCTTGTGAAAGAAAGAATACACTTCAAAGGACCTTTTTCGAGTAAATCCATAACAGTTTCTTAGCATTATTAAGCATCAGGGGCATGTTATTTCGGGTCAAGCGAAGGTGTGGGGCTGGGTGCTGGGTGCTGGGTGCTGGGTGCTGGGTTGGGAGTCGGGTGCAATTCCTTTAATGAACAGTTTGTCGGCAGTGGTAAAATATTGAATAGTAAGCTTCGTGGAAAATACCCAAACGTCAACAATTATGTGGCAATTGTGAAAATGAATGGACTGCTTGAGAGTGGTCAATAAATATGTAATTTGTTGGACATAGCTGGAGGTAAAATTCCTCACCCTCATTCAAATGAAGTGGGTGTACAATTAGCATGTACTGTATATCCTGTGTTATTGGTGTACTACCTTGTGTCTGTTGTTTCTTATTTCATTTTAGAAAGATAAAGACACAAATGTATGGTCCTATGAATATTTAATCTTTTGTATGTCTGTCTGGAAATGGTAGCAGGTCATTATCCTATATTTTAAATGTATCAATTGAAAACAACCCCTTTCAGATTGTAATTTAACATTAGAAACATCATCGTGCATCTGTTACTAATTGTAACATTAGACTGAGCCGTAACGTGGTACATGACACTCGCCTACCAACAGCTTACCAAAGTTTGAAAGTTTCTTGTATCTTCTGAAGCACATGCAGAAGATATCAGGATACTTGGAAATCTCTGCAACAGCGTCTTTGAACGTCGCTCTGGAACTACGAAAAAATGAAAAGAAAACATTTAAGTGGCGCGGTTGGCCGCCATTGTTTAGTTTACATTATTCTGAGTAGTCTTCGCCAGACTTAAGCGTGCTAAGCGCTTCACCAATACCCTTCTAAGCATGGAAGAAATTAATTCAAAACGAAATTTGCTTCCAAATCATCTTACTGGCCTTTGTAATCGTTTTCATCCCCTGCTGGCCCACTCTCGATCCCTTTATCTAATCGACTATTGTGGAACCATAAATGTTTTCCCATTTCAAAAGAGCCATCTCCAATACACCACATCGGCTATGTTTGTTTCTGATAGAAAATGAGTGTGCTTTGTTTAGGAATATCGGAAATTAGCGGCGTGATTTTCCCTAGCAGATCAAATATTTTGCAACCAACGATTTTTAACGTAAGCTGTTGACGTACGAATGTATTTGTGTCTTAAACGTGTCTTAACGTGTTATTAGAGCCTGTGATCATGGGGAATCTTAAATGAGAAAACTGAACCAACTTCATTGAAGTTAGTAAAGTGTGCAGAATCAATGGCGAGCAAAGTTGGTAACGGAAAGCGCAATCAAACGCCGCAGTCTGCCGCTGTAAGCCCCGTTTGTGCGTTATTAAGCGGCCCTAATATCATTAGCTTAAAGATAAACGTTTGTACAGGGCTCGTGTGGGATAAGACCCGAGTTTGCACATGGCTCGTTAAAGGATTTACCATTACACGAGCAGATTTGTGACGAAAGCGGTTTCAGACTGATCACGGATAATTCTTAGTTTCACTTCATGTTTGGATCCTAACGCGGGAACGGTGACGTCTAACGTTACACGAGAAGTATAAACTTTATATAGAATGGATTAAAGGTTCGATGTTTGCATTATATATCAGGCAATGGAAAGTTTGTAAGCAGAGAAGTATATTTAATTTCACCATTAAGTATTACCTTTGATTTGCCTTGTCCCTCTGTGAGTGGGATGTGTACAACTCGAGCAGGTACTGATGCAATATTATTGCATGATGTATTGATTCCACTAAACTGACAGCACAGTAACAAGTTACATAAAAACTTAACAATAAAACTCAACATTTATATCCTAACTTGGTCATGTCTGTAATTTTAAATGTGAGGCATTTTAACACAGCAATATAAGTAATTTCATAAATACAATTATATTAGTCATGCCTGTGAAATACTCCAGAGTAAAACCCATTTATGTTACAGGTTGCAGCAGAAATGGTTATGAAGTTAAAACGGATATCGGGTATATTGGCATTCAAGTAATTTAGACCCAACTATTGGCTTCCTTAAAGTATGTTATGATTTCTTTAAGTCCGACATTTGACAATAAAACCATTGCACTGTGGCATTGTCGTACTTGACCAGTGTCCCGTGTCACAGAATCTAGGCCCGTGTTAACAAAGCTAGCACAGTGCGGCGACTGCTGTAAGCCAATGTTGAAGTAGTGGAGTTAGATCACCATAGCGCTACGATCGCTTTGTGGAAGGGGTCCCTGGGTCCCCTTCACAGTGCAAACTTCGCGTTGAAAGCCATGGTTGTAAATCATTCAGATCTTAAGCTCCTGCTACCATCGACATCTACGTACACAAAGTGATAGTAGGCACAGGTCATTGTCAACTACAGTCAAGATGTACAGTTAATCCGACCAGTCGTTTGTAGCTACGATCTTTGTAGTCCCTGAATAATACTTGACAAATTGCGCAAACCACCTTTATATTAGAGCTTTCACTTCCATTTCGTTAAACGGTGCGATTCAAATCGCATTCCGATCATACTTCTTCTGTGTCAACCTTGTTTGCGTCATTTTCATATTCTGAAATATAATATAATTCTCAAAGAGAATGTACTATGTTCTTAGAAACGGTTAATCTATTGTTGCAATATCAAATTATCTGTTACAAAATCACGACAGCATTATGAGTGAAAGAAAAGAGTACAGGCGTTTTACATTTTGTCTTTTACCTAAGGCTGGCGGACTAGTGGTTGCTTGTGTCATAACTGGTTCCACCCTTAGTATATCTCTGTAAACTATAAAGATTTCAAGATATTCCAACCTCGCCCCTAACAGATTTCATTCTAAGCGATCAGATTGTGGAAGTGGAGTAAGACCTGAAAGTTGAGCACCTCGGATCAATTGCAACTATGGTTGGTATGTAAGACCCAAACCATTGATCACAGTTCCTCGTCCCAGGTGGTATAGCTTCTTTATGATATTAGTCAAGAAATACTCAGATTGGGAACTTAAATGCTTTTACACACAAGAGGTATCATTTTATATAAACGAACTGATATTTTTCCTTTAAATATGTCATCAGTTTAGCTTCGAATCGATGTATATTCACTGGGCCATGCAACATCAACATATCGATCACAAAACTGCACGAGAGTCTACAACAGTGGACCAAAGTATTGATGCAACAATCTTTTGATATTTCACTTTTGGTTCAACTGTTGTCATCGGTTAGAAGGATGTTTTGTTGAAAACACTGGATACTCCTGCATGTGCGAGTCCAGTATGTAAAACGTACGGTTTGAGTTTTGCTTCTTATAAAATATGGACTTTCAAGAAAGAGCGACATAAGTTATGTCCGATGTAATTCCCTATTTTAACTTGTACCAAGCATGCCTGTGCTCTTTCAGGTGACCAAATGACTAGCCTGTGCATTTGTTTATTATGAGTGCCACCGGTATTGCAGGATACTCTCACGGTTGTGGAAACATCGGGTATCATCACTATTAAATAGAGATTCACACACACGTGCTTTGATAAAGTCTGCTTTCAGGAGAGGCTATTGTCGCTTATATATTTCGTACATTTGTTTGTAAAATTGTTCAATACTCTCATAAATCTCTGAACCAAATGGTAAGACTATGCATGTTCGTATATACCAGTTATATGTCAGACGATGACAAGTATCATAACCCATGTTTAACTTGTAATTATATTGAATAAATTTATATGCATAACTCGATGGCATAATTTAGGACATTTTATAAACAGGGTTAGATTATATTTACGTTTATGACATTCCCAACTAACTGTTACAATTAATGTAAATCGTGGATGGAAATATCAGTGATTATTAACAAGGAAACTGAACATTATTCACACAAAACTAAGGTACAATACAAGTCCGCTTAATTACGATTTATTCAGAATTAATTTAGGATCAAATGCTTCTTGTACTTGTGGTTGTTCTTGGCTTCATAGCATTATCTTTTAGAATGTTCTTTGTACACAACGCAGCGTAAAAATTTGTTTGCAAATGTAAATACTGTCGTTACACATCGCATACCCATTAATCTAGATTTATTGTTATTTGCTCATGTTACACTATCACTATATGAAAATGAATTATTATTTGAACAAGTACATAGATATATTAAGCTCACTGAAAGATTTTTGTAGGTTTATTCTTGTATATACTTTACACATCCTCTTTAAATACTTGTACATTCCTTCCACAAATCCCTGTTGTCAATGTTTTTAATATTGTAAATATGACATATGTAACTTCTGGGAAAGGGCGTTCCTAAATTGGATAACTTGTGCCCAATCTATTTCATTTTCGAATAAAATATGTTTAAAGTAAAGTAAAAATTGCGCATTATACAAGTTTAACCCAACAGCTTGTAACATATTACATAAACATGTCAGGTTGGATCATATGTGTATCATAGTTATCAATTATTAAAAGATATTTATACAGCATTATCAACAATGTTAGACTCATTATTCACCAATGCTACATGGATTTCCCATCAATAATGCGCCATTTTCGATGAATGTATTAATTCATTAATGCATTTGTTCTCCAAAAACTAGAAACTGCACTAACGGTTTACGTACAGCCTAATCACCAGCCAAGCTATAATCAATCACATGATGAAACAAAAATCCAGGGGTGCAAATTAATCCGGAAAATATTGACGGTACGTTGTTAATAGTCGTCAAGGAACGACATTATGTACATACAATGTGTAATACAGGTGTCTACTCCAAATTGATGCAGGCAGTGTCATGGCTTACACACAAGTTGAGCAAATGCCCCCGAAAGGAACATCTTTTTCTCCCGCCTGAGAAATGTAAGTAGAAACATTATGGAAGATTTCCGAATTTGAGAGTTCTGGACATTTTGAGAGTGCATGAAAGCGACAGCAGGTTCACGTTTTTTGTTTTCTACTAAAGGATATAAAATATATTCTGACCCTTTTCACGAACCGTTAAAGAAACACGTGTACAGTCGGTTTGCTTTTTATTTTGATTTGAATTTCGGTTTGAATATTCATGAAAGGTGTTGGAAACAAAGAGTCCGCATATCTATCTTACAGTTGATGGATGGTGTATAGAATACCATCACTTCTATATTAGTTAAACTATATGCTATATTCGTTGAAAGACGTGTGCATAGCATCAATATATCTGTATGGGCTTTCAATCTTGACATCTGTTCAAGTCATTTTCCTGTTGCCAAACATAATGTTTTTCTAACTATTCATCAACTTACAGTCACCATAGCATCAGTAGATGCGCAATAGGAGTATGCATACATTTATACAAGATACCACCAGGATTAAAATACCGCAACTTGATAATATTCAATCATCTGAGGAAAGAAATTGATTGATCACAATCTAAAAATTACATTGGTTGATCATGCTATGAACATTATAATATGCTATCATGCTTTAAACACTATACTGATTGATCATGCAGCGAACATTACTTTGTTTGAGCATTCTATAGACATTAGATTGGTTGATCATGCTATAAACATTACGCTAGTTGATCATGCAATAAACGTTACATTATATTGGTTAATCATGCAACGAACATAACATTGGTTAATCATTCTAAAGTATAAACATTACATTCGTTGATCATGCTATAAACATTACATTGGTTGATCATGCTATAAACATTACATTGGATTGTTGATCATACTATAAACATTACAAATTGATTGATCATGCTATAAACATTACATTGGTTGATCATGCAACGAACGAATCATTCTATAAACAGTACATTGTTTGAGATCATGCATTCTATAGACATTAGATTGGTTGATCATGCTATAAACATTACGCTAGTTGATCATGCAATAAACGTTACATTGGTTAATCATGCAACGAACGTTACATTGGTTAATCCTTCTAAAGTATAAACAATACATTCGTTGATCATGCTATAAACATTACATTCGTTGATCATACTATAAACTTCAAATTGGTTGATCATGCTATAAACATTACATTGGTTGATCATGCAACGAACATTACTTTGTTTGAGCATTCTATAGACATTAGATTGGTTGACCATACTATAAACATTACTTTGGTTGATCATGCTATAAACGTTACATTGGTTGATCATGCAACGAACATTACTTTGGTTGACCATACTATAAACATGACATTGGTTGATCATTCTATAAACATAACATTGGTTGGTCATGCAACGAACATTACTTTGGTTTATCATTCTATAAACATTACATTGGTTGAACCATGC
The DNA here is from genome assembly GCF_003918875.1 of Haliotis rubra. NCBI lineage: Eukaryota > Metazoa > Mollusca > Gastropoda > Lepetellida > Haliotidae > Haliotis > Haliotis rubra. The sequence continues at coordinate 2,388,008 of NW_025767634.1, forward strand.
TGTAAACCTGACGATAGTTAATCATGTAACGAACGTTACGCTGCTTAAGCATTCAATAAACATTACATTCGTTGATCATCCTATGAAAATGTCTTTGGTTGATCATACTATAAACATTACATTCGTTGATCATGCTATAAACATTACATTCGTTGATCATACTATAAACTTCAAATTGGTTGATCATGCTATAAACATTACATTGGTTGATCATTCTATAAACATTACATTGGTTGATCATGCTATAACATTACATTCGCTGATCATGCTATAAACATTAAATTCGTTGATCATGCTATAAACATTACATTCGTTGATCTTCTTTTCGAGCAAATACACTAGTCTGTACACTACTCTCATAAATCGCGAACCAAAGATATGACATACCTATTATGTCAGATGACATTGTCAGAGGTAAAATTAAGTGTTGTTTCATATACATAGTGAATTGAATCAAAAGTAAAAGATCTTGTGCCTTAAAGGTTTCTGGCAAATGTTCAAAGCATAAGAAAAATGCTCAGTTTCTGAGACAAACTGTACACGTCGGTGCGAACAATCATGAAGCTAATACCTCCGTTTTGACTTCACATATAGCGTAAGATCAAATACATTTCTTCAGTAATACGCATAAACTAGAGAAGATTTAACAAAACTCACAGTCCCAAAGCCAAATGATACGTATAACTGGACAAACCTTCGAGAACAATAGCCTTAATGTTGGTTGGAATGCCCAAATATAAAGTCTACAGACCAAGTGTTAACACAAGAGATCACTTGGGTACGTAGAAGCCGGCAAATGTTCTTGGAGGATCACAAAAACTTACGAGCTGGGATTGTGGTAATATGGACAATACAAAACAAATGTGGACGTGTCACAGAAATACTTGCCGAGGTTTGAGGTGTCTGGTGATCCGACCCCTAACGGGTTATCGTGTATAATATTCATAACAGGGAATCCTTCCAAACAGTTTTAACAAAGACCCCTTTGAGCCGATCATCTCTGCTTAACAATTTGCGCCCTAACAGAAAATTCCACATATTCTTGGAGCAAATACAGGCAGGGATGCCTTGATTTTGAGTAGAAATTATCAATATTACCTTGCAAAGCCTGACAAAGGCGATTTTTTTCTCTGACGGGATCATTGTTTAATGCTTTTGTTTGACAACGGAAGCCTCAACGCCCGTTTTGTACATTGACTTGTCGCTTCTCCAAGTAGAGGACCATGTTTGCCATTTTTCTTCACACCTTTAGCATTTGTCAGAAGCCGAGAGACGCAGAGAATGGGACCCTAGAAGGGATCTGAAGGGGACCCAATGAACTAAGAACCATTCTATGTTGGGTGTGAAATTGAAACTTTAAAACTAATCCATACCGATAAATCTGATTAAAATTCGGAAACCACTTTCTTGTCGTAAACGAAATTGTTAAAGTGTTCTTGGAATACTCCAAAGACAGACGGCTATGTCTGTTTCCGGAGTAATGCCTGAATATCCTAACGATAAAATTACGACCTTCCTTTAATTAAACAGATTCACGTGAGTTTAACATATTTCTTACATATTTCTGAATATTAATTCTTTCTTCGAATCTTTGAGAACGATAGTTTTTTCTAATTTTTTTTAAAAATCAAAACATAATATTAAGCGCGAAAGCAAATTAAACTTTAAATAAGTTCTAGATTGGAATATACCAAATGCATATTTTGCAAGACTGATCTCTTCTATGTTTTTTTATTTGTCATATAATTTATATATATTCTACTCCCCCTGAAATTATTATTATCTCTTGTGCCACAGTATTCCAGATGAAAGATTGAAACCATTCACCAACACCCAACGGTTCAGAATAGGCAACCACTGACTTTCTAATTTGATCTAATTCGTGACTCATGGGATCTTATATGAGCGTGTAATGAACAAAGCTGTCAGGAGATACATCATAACAAGAACAGGATATCTACATCCAAATTTAACATCTCGACCTGGAACCTGTTCCTCAAAGGGGCCTTGGTAATAAGTCTACGATTCTCGTAAGCATATAAGAAGTTACGATCACATGGAACGGAACACTGGTAATGTCCTGCACTGCATTGGTATTTCATCAACGACCAGTTACAACGTTCTGTATGCACGTGTGTTGTCCCTCTGGCACCTTTACACAAACTGCATTTAATATCATGGAACGGAACACTGGTAATGTCCTGCACTGCATTGGTATTTTATCAACGACCAGTTACAACGTTCAGTATGCACGTGGGTTGCCCCTATGGCACCTTTACACAAACTGCATTTAATATCATGGAACGGAACACTGGTAATGTCCTGCACTGCATTGGTATTTCATCAACGACCAGTTACAACGTTCTGTATGCACGTGTGTTGTCCCTCTGGCACCTTTACACAAACTGCATTTAATATCATGTCCTCGATAGGTCACAGGAATGTCATTAACAAATTGCATACCAGCCATTTAACAACAAAACAACACATACCATTTTCGTTTAATAGAGGGCATTGTATTGTAACATAATAATGTTGTTTATGTTATACGTTGAATGTTTCATGATCCTATATTGGCATTTATTCTAAGCTTACTTGGCTATTTTAAAGCACTTGGAAGCAAAATTATATCTTGAAGCAGTACCTATACACCCTTTGGCGTTCCTTATAATATATATTCCTGTAAATTACTCAGTAATATTTTCGAAAGAGGACAATATTGGGCACTTGAAAATAATACTTTAATTTTTACAGCGAATAAACAAGAACAATATCTGATTTGAAGGAAAACCAAAGGAAAGATGGATTATTCAAAAATCAAAACTTCAAAAGAATATTCACTCACGAATAAATGAAAACATAAATCAAGGGCTAAAAGGCAAAATATCAGTATAAATGAAAAGCGGTGATGACAGTCGATGTTCGGGGAGAGGATAAGCATTGTATGCTGTAACCGTAGCATCCATCGCTTACACACTTGTCATTGAAATCTGTAAAGGCATGAGAAGACGATCACCACTATACTCGTATTGTTCATTGTTTCACCTGGGAATTCAGAAGGTTGAAAATCTATCTTTGATTGATAATGTTTCTGATAAAGTTAGATCATTTCAAATAATGTATCTGAAATACTTATTAAGGTAATCAATACTTATTATGTGATTAAATTGACATGCTTTAATATATAGAAGTACGTCACGACTCATATGTGTAGTATAACACGTTTAACGAAACGAAAGTGGATTCATAATCACATTGTTCCGACACATTCATGCCCAGTGTGGAATGGAAGATTATGAAATACAGAACAAAATATGACTTAGCGACCCTGTTGTGAGCGGTTCCTTTCCGAATTAAGATGCATTTGAAAAATAAAATATAAAAATGAAAAGGTAAATGAAAATGTTAATTCCTCCATTCAGTAAAATAAAACACTTGACAGTCGTTTATGACTGCATTTGTTGGTCTTCAGTTGACAGGACGAATAAAGATTCTCAAAATTGTATTCAGCGTTAAACTGGATTAAAACCACACAAGTAGCCTAAAAATTCCTTAACCGATCTGTATTTGTTCACCTTGCGTTGTTTTCGTCTTGCATTCCACTGACAAAAGCGAAGCGAAGAGACGAGGGCCAATATTAGGCTAATAAACGGGAGCGGACGATGTAAAAAGTCTTGTTTAAGAGAGGTGGCAGTTGTGTTGATTCAACTAACAGCCATTGCACACAAGGTACAATAATATGATTTAGTCACTCGACAGGACAGCAAGCAGATTAACTAGAAACAAAACATTCCATCCAACTTAGAAAGCTGACTAGGCCTTCAAGCTAAGAACCGTTTGACGACATTAAACCATCAGCTGACTGAGGGTAAACTAACATGGGAGTCAGTGACACCCCCTTTGTGGCTCTCGTGTGGGTGGGAGGAAGCAGGACATTTAAACTAATATAGAGGTTTGGACAGAAAGGCACTTGACCACGATTACTAGACGGGGTTAGATGGACAAGCCTTGTCTTTAATTGAATTAGTTTGTTCCGACGAATCTTCGAATACACAGTCTCGAACCAGACAGAATCGCAGTGAAAAGTTTAAAGTTATAGTTGCCCTCGTCTTCTGATTATGCCTGTGTCTGCGCATGCGCAGCGTTGTTGAAAACTTGAAGCGTGCGCTTTAGGTTTTCGTGAAGTGACACCTCGCTTAACACTCCCTCTAACCTGAAGAGGTAGTATCGAGTTGAAAGAGATTAAAGAAGTTACAAGTCGGTCTGCTACAATCCACGGAAGAATCCTTTTGAAACAAGATCAGCTGTCAACCCTAAATACCACAGGTATGTTGTTAATTTCCTCAGCTATTATCCTTTTATCAAAGCAGACAGGAGATAAAACCCTATATGTGAAGCAGCCTATAGCATTAACGATGGTATTTGGATTGATAGCTTTAATCTGAAATTGAATGTGTTTTAAAAATCATATCGTATATGGATAGGAGTTACAAGGAATACAAGCAATATAATTGATCTCCATCAAAGCATTGGACTATACACATATCATATCATCACTGTTATACATTCATTGTTATGACTGTTAATAGTGTCCTAGGCACTTTTAATGCATATATCTACCTTATGTCTTGTACCTGATACTGTTGATGTCCATGTGTGTATCAATGCCTTCTGTGTAACATCATGTCACATTACCCTTCTATAAAATATCAGAACGTCTGCATGCATGATTATGCATTATATTGAGAGATGATACACAGCCTCCCATATCAGAAAAGCCACTGAAATATCCCACTAGTTTGTGTCAAGGAATTATTCGGTTGGTAATCAAGGCACAGGTACACTTGATATACATTATGATGCTTCCTTCCGCTTGATTTCAATAAAGAAGAAAACATGGTTCATTTAGTTTTCACACAATGTGCACAATTCACTATGAAGGTCTTTTTGGAATTAAATTTGTGTATTTGTGCATATTTTATAAATAAGTGTTCATATCCTCCATGTTTATTGTTCCGTTCAAATTCAGCCACATACACTGTTTTAAAAGTACACATATGTACATATGACTTATGTTGTGTTCGTCTCCCAGGAGTGTTATTGAAAGCATACTCTGATAAGAAGTCTTATAAGGCACATTTTCCTTGTCATGTTGTCACAGAGCAGCACAAGGTATTCAACAAGATACTTCAGCGTTCATAGGTCCAGCATATTCCTGGTCACAGCCTGTACTTTCTGGCTGAAACTTGAACTCTATCATTTGTAGCATTTCTTTTGTTTTACATGCATTTTCAAGACAGTTGGGTTTTATTATATTTGATGAAATTTGCTCTCTGATGTTGGCATATTTGTAAACATAAACACCCTTACATGTGCTTATAACAAAACACCAATGGTCTTCATGCTATCATATTCCTTTAAATAATCATATAGGCCCATTAACGGAATCATCTCAATATTCATTTAATGGACCCTTTTAATCATTTAAATACATTGTATTTTCAAGGCATTCATCTTAATAACCACTAATCGTGTTAAAAAGGGGGAAATGCACCCGTTGCATGTATGTATACACATACAAACACAAACACACATGCACAGGTGTGTAGGTGTGTGCGCGTGCATGCGTGCGTGCGCGTGCGTGCGTGCGTGTGTGTGTGTGTGTGTGTGTGTGTGTGTGTGTGTGTGTGTGTGTGTGTGTGTGTGTGTGTGTGTGTGTGTGTGTGTGTGTGTGTGTGTGTGTGTGTGTGTGTGTGTGTGTGTGTGTGTGTGTGTGTGTGTGTGTGTGTGTGTGTGTGTGTGTACCTGTAGTGTCTATGTGCTTATGCAAAAGATGAAAGCTATGGTACAAAAGAGTTTGTTGTTATAACAAATAAATCCAATATTGACTATTCACAAATTTAGACGACGATTTTTACAAGAATGGCAGTTCCCATTTATGAAAAGAAGAAAAAGGATTTGCACCTCATAGTAAGTTATTTGATGCACAACACATTCATGTTTTCTTATGCACATAACTGCGTTAACAAACGTAAGTTATGTAAAATGTAAATAAGTTGACAACGTATGGCATGTTTATACTCTGCTTGACGTGAGTGTTTGTGTCATGAACCAAGACTACAAATATTAATCTAATTAACAAACAATAACCTTTGACTTTTACAAACATCATAAGGTACACGTGGTTCATAAGCAAGGTTTTCGGAAAGAAGTGTAAGTTAAAAACACCTAGCCAAACTTCCATTGGAGGCTCAACGAAAGAACATATAGGGATCAGTGAATGTAATGAGTTACTGATGGACACGATAATCGTAATAGGAGTAATAGGGAGATTTATTAACTGTTATTATTGTGACATATATACATGCATGCATATAGACACACACACATAAATATTATATAATTATATATCAATATACATCAAAATTTTAAATGAATTATATACACGCTCACTATGTAGTAATATGATGAAAGCGCGTCAAAACATCGCATGCACGGCGAACAGTACCCGTGTTTTCTAAAGTAGGTAAACTCTTTGCATAAATACTATAAGGTGTTGAAATTCGTATTAAAAAGGAGAACATTGGATTCCACGAAATCACAATTTCCATAAGTTTATTTCAACGATACATAATACTTTCATTTCCATTTCCTTTTTGTGCAATTGGTCTGTAAGTTGTAGATATATTCAAATACCTGTTTTCGTTATTCGCTCAATTCTAAGGATAATATTCAGCACTGATAATACGGTAATACAGTTCGGTTAGAACTGGCGTATTTACCCGACGTCGTTTCGGTGACGTTTGCTTTTATTGTCAGTTACAGGTGAGATCACAAAGGACAATAGTGTCAATTCGCATATATTAGGTCTGTTGGTATCGTCTCAACCAATCAACAAACACAAGACAGATTTTCAAAGTTATCAGTTTCTAAAATAAGGTTTTTCATGTTGAAATATTTTCCATAAAAAATATTATCTAAATGTTTTCATAGAATACATATTTTGCAAAGAACCTTATAGAGTGAATAAGCATCCAGAATGTGTCATTACATTCATCTAAATTACACAAAGCAAGAAGTTTAAAATATGAATTGATCAGCATGCGTTGTGACCGATTCGTTTAAACATGCCATTAAACTTGTATTAGTTAATGATATGTTGAGTATCTTTTACAAAAGTGAAAAGATAGTGAACGTTTGTTATGTATTTTTTTCGAAACAAATTCGGATGACCTGATGCTTTGTGGCACATAATCGGGCACACGACATCAAGAAAGACCAATTAAAAACAGTTTTTTTATAATTAAAGGGACAGTGGCAAAGATGACAGTTCAATGACAACGTTATCGTCATTACTTAATGCATTCAATATCCCCCATCAAATTTCAATATTCAGTTAACAGTTAATGTCAGTAAATACATTTGCAGTGGAATGAAACAAACACAAGTGAATATATCAGTTCTACATGCATAAGGTTTCGACGGACACAGATGATGTATCTCCCGTAAATTGATATTAATATCATTTTGATTATTCCTTCCTTACTGAATTCTTCGTACTTTGAGAAATTACTTATTTTCATACTTATAATAGACTTACGAAGCTCTTTATGAAATCATTTTTGTCAAACTGTTAAACAAATAGTATCTTGTGTTGACTATTTTCCTTCGCGATAAAACTGGGTGGTACACATTGGATTATCATTGGTGGTACAAATGAAATTGCCATTGATTGAACAAATCAAATTGTGATTGGTGGTACAAATGAAAGACAAAGCCTTAGATGTGAAATGGGAGTTCGGGTCAACCCACGTAAATGTATTCCCGATCTGAATGACACGACGAGCAGACATGATAATGAAATACGTTGAAGATAAACGTGACGCTCAATTATGGGTGAGAGTAAAGCGATATATAAACCTATGATGTAAATATGTAATATGTTGTACAATACCATAAATGTTCCCTCTATAACTTCGTGACGCATAACCCCCAGTGATTTCAATAGTCCAGGAAGCTTCTTGTATTTACAGGAATTATTTTGTTTGTCGCCGTTGATCAGGCACAAGTCCTGGGACGTCAAGTCCAAACCAAAAAACTGAAGTTTAATTATTAAAATTAAAATAGAATTAAACCTAAAAACTATATAAGTGTAAAGTGCTTCTTTGAATGCTTCCGAAAGTGTGAATAATTATGGATAAAATGTGGGATACTTTATGCAACTGATATAGAAGATGTCGAATTCACCCAATTTACAATGTATTTTCAAAACGAAATTAAGTTCTGTTTCGCTCTAATTGGAATATGAACTGAAAAGGAAGTCTACATTTAAAAATTGGATATGAACGAAAACTTCAAAACGGTATCAAAATATCACTAGATTTTAAAAAGTTGCCGAAACACAGGAAACTTGAGGTCCTTACTACACTAAGATGCCCGCATCTAAAACATTACTATCGACTCATCATTCCAAGTCACCATCAAACATGTATGTTTACTTTATTCCACCCGGCAATTTATCATAGCCCTGGTCGTATACAGGCATATTATTTAAAATTAAGTATTAATTGCTGAATACGAAATTACTTGAAATTCGAAGTTTCTGTACCCTTGTATATTCACTAACTTAATATATTAATACATTCGATCTGAACATTTTTCAAGATAGATGATGTACAACAAGCCTGAACTGATCAAATTTTTGGTATTGGATATCATCTTTTGTTATGCAAATAGACTGCCAGCACCTATCATATAATTGTAGGGATTTGGATATCAATGAGCACGTGTAGACACGTCGCCACCTATTGGCGCTGATCAGACTTCTGCTTATCTACTCTTGGAATGGACCCGGATCATCGCCAAATAAGCGGCCATTATTATGGTATATAAGGTTACGCATTAATTAAAACTCTCCAACTTAAAACTAATCTTCGGATCAGAAAGGATGCGTGAAGCCTAATCGGGACCTCTCATGTAGAAATAGCATGAAATATTCATGAGCAGAAAGAGCTTTCATGGGATAATTTTCAAATTTATTGAATAATCCTATCTTCAATTACTCTGGCACATAATGTTTTTTACCCAACCTAAAGCCTCTTTGGAAGGATTAGAATATCCCGTATTTACTCATGGGTTAAGTTAATGGTATAGGAATGTTTATTTAAAGGGATTTTATTCTTAAGTAAAAAGTATTCCTATGTTTTCAAATATTTTGTTTAAGACTTCAAAAGACTATGGGAGTAGGCCGGGAATTATCAGGGCATTCGTAAACAATCACCTTATTTAGATCAAGAACTTGAACCCGAACATATTTTGCCCAGGATCCATTACCAATGAATATATCAAACAGAGTTTACTTGTTATGAATGGAGTAGGTATTTTTCATGAGTGTTTGACTGATTTTTAACTCTTCAATTTGATATTGCATTGGTTCGTTTGTGAAAAAATCGACTTGTGTGGCAGCGAGATTCTTATCGAAGATATCAGTACTTATCAGTGATGTTAAGATACTTCAAAATGTAGTGAAATTCTGTTATTGGGACAATGGTGGCAAGTGAAATTACTTCTCTGGAATACTGTTGGCAGGTTAACGAGTTCCGGAAACATTGTCCTGTGGAGTTAACCATAAGTTCCAAACGACTTTGTCCAGATTAGCAGAGTTTGGAATAAAGGGGTTTGTCTCTGTGTGTGATTAACATCACACAGTGTTTGTACCATGATGAAAACGGAATGGGAGTATTGTCTTTCTGGTTCATCTCCTAAAGTTGTTTTTTTTCCAGTGAGAACAACCGTAATACACTCCAGCTGGTTTCCGATAATACATTTTCACTCAAATATTAACATTTTTACCATGCAACAACTTATTATGATCGCAATGATCGCCAAACACGTAAACTACGTATAATCACGTTCTCGTTTACTGCGAGACATGTCATTAATTGATACGTAGAGCGCTGCCAGCCATACCTTTTCAAGGCCACATAACACCCAATATTGCGATTCATAAAATAATATTATCATCTTATAATTATCCCAAATACCAATTTTTCAACAGGTCAGAATATTTGACAGTGATATGCCAGATTCAGCGTCTTCTTTATTTAAATATTGATTTGTACAAACTCCGCCAAATTGTGAGAAACATGAGAAATATGACGTTTATATTGATTTCCCTCGTTGTCTCATTTCCCGGTATTATTCTCGAGCTAATATTATGAATACCGCATAGAGCTAGAGCCTACCAACCACGGAATGATATCATCGCCTATGTCAACTGGTATTGGGGACGGAGGCCACTTAGAACCCAATGCTAAGACAAGTGTTTTCCTTTCATTGTCGACAAGTGGTCTGGCGGTCTCTTAGCGTTTAGCTGACGGTAAAACCACTAATATGGCGTCAAATTGCCCCAAACCGTCACTGCATGGATACCCTGCTTTGTTTTACGAGAGCGTACACAAAATCCCTCAGACGGATTCTAGTGATGTGTAAACAGGATTAGGCATATTAGGGCGAGGCACTCGCTGTTTGGGTCCAATGTCAAAATCTCTTGAATATATAGTGCCACACTGGGCGATCTTCGAATAGAAGGTGCCTTGGTAGACCTCCAGTTGAAAATTTGAATATACAGTCAAACACCGTTGTGTCGAAGTTGAAGGGACTTATGAAAATACTTCGAGTTGTCCGAAGTTCGACACAATCGCAAAATGATATAGAAATAGTGAATACGGAAGGACCAAGCTTTACTTCAACAACAGTCAGTTCGACACATCAACCTTCGACACAACGATGTTTGACTATTACTGTACATAACTGAAAAAGACGAAAAGTGTCATATGAGTATTACTGGAAGGGGTAACAGTGTTCCATGTAGGTAAGTAAAACTATTAAGTTCGTCACAATGCGCTGTAAACACGATTAAAGTCATACCCCTTTATCTCGAATTGAGATTGATAGTTTGGTGTAGTTTCGGATGAATCCTTGTTTACATTTGTTGTAATATCAGCAGTCCGATGGTGTCCAGATACGCTACTGATCACAGGAATGCACGGTCAATGCTGACCCGTCCGAGGCCGTATGCTTTTCTTTCTATCATTGAAATTTATCATTCTCTTTCTGTTTTCCTATGATGTGATGTGTCTGGAAAGTGGTACCTATGCGGTGAATACCATGGAACGTCACTCACACACATACCCGCACACTCTCTTCGTCACTCTCACACACATTTCACCAACTATGGCAGTCATTAACACACCCACATCCATGAAATGCATCTCTCCAGTGTGTCTCAGTCACACACACGCATCGAAAATTCACCCACCTACTCATCCAGCCACTACGTCAACACACGCACACACACACACACATGCAAACACACATAAACAAACACACACATACACCCCACCTACGACTGTGCCACCCACTACACCATCCATCCATCAAATGCATCACTGACTCATCCACCCACTGTGTCACTGACTCACCCACCCACTGTGTCACTGACTCACCCACCGACCCACTGCATCACTTACCTACACACTGCATCATTGACTCACTCACTACATCATCCATTCATCAAAGGCATCACTGACTCACCCATCCACTGCATCATTGACTAACCCACCCACTGCGTCACTTACTTATAAACAGCATCACTGACTCACCCATCCACTGCGTCATTTCCACACTGCATCACTGACTTACCCACCCACTGCGTCACTTACTTATAAACTGCATCACTGACTCACCCATCAACTGCGTCACTTACTTATAAACTGCATCACTGACTCGCCCATCCACTGCGTCATTTCCACACTGCATCACTGACTTACCCACCCACTGCGTCACTTACTTATAAACTGCAACACTGACTCACCCATCCACTGCGTCATTTCCTCACTGCATCACGGACCTACCCACCCACTGCGTCACTTACTTATAAACTGCGTCACTGACTCACCCACTGCATCATTTATCCACCAGATGCTTCACTGACTCACCCACCCACTGTGTCACTTACTTACACACTGCATCACGCATCACTGACTCACCCACCCACTGAGTGGGTCGAAAATTTACCACTTACTCATCCAGCCACTGCTACACCTCAACCCCAACCCCAACCCCATCACCATCCATACCCCCACCCACACACAAAGAACATACGCATCAAAAATTGACCCACTTACTAATCCAGTCACTGCGTCACACGCACGCACACACACACGCACACACATACATACAAACACACACATACGCAAACAAACACACACATACATGCCACCTACGATGGTGCCACCCACTACAGCATTCATCCATCAAATGCATCACTTACTCACCCACCCACTGTGTCACAGACTCACCCACTACATCATTCATCCATCAAACCCACCACTGACTCACCTACCCACTGCACCACTTACTTACACACTTCATCACTGACTCACCCACCCACTGCGTCACATACGTACACACTGCATCACTGACTCACCCACCTACTGCACCACTTACTTACACACTGCATCACTGACTCACCCACCCACTGCGTCAATTACGTACACACTGCATCACTGACTCACCCACCTACTGCACCACTTACTTACACACTGCATCATTGACTCACCCACCCACTGCGTCACTTACGTACACACTGCATCACTGACTCACCCACCTACTGCACCACTTACTTACACACTGCATCATTGACTCACCCACCCACTGCGTCACTTACGTACACCCACTGACTCACCCACCTACTGCACCACTTGCTTACACACACTGCATCACTAACTCACCCACCCACTGCGTCACAATTACGTACACTGCATCACTGCACCACTTTACTTACATCATTGACTCACCCACCCACTGCGTCACTTACGTACACACTGCATCACTGACTCCACCCACCCACTGCACCACTTCTATACACCACACTGCATCACTAACTCACCCACCCACTGTGTCACTTACGTACACACTGCATCACTGACTCACTAACCCGCTGCACCACTTACTTACACACTGCATCACTGACTCGCCCACCCACTGCGTCACTTACGTACACTGCATCACAGACTCACTCACCCGCTGCACCACTTACTTACACACTGCATCACCAACTCACCCACCCACTGCGTCAATTACTTACACACTGCATCACTGACTCACCCACCTACTGCACCACTTACTTACACACTGCATCATTGACTCACCCACCCACTGCGTCAATTACGTACACACTGCATCACTGACTCACCCACCCACTGCACCACTTACTTACACACTGCATCACTAACTCACCCACCCACTGTGTCACTTACGTACACACTGCATCACTGACTCACCCACCCACTGCACCACTTACTTACACACTGCATCATTGACTCACCCACCTCTGCACCACTTACTTACACACTGCATCACTGACTCACCCACCCCTGCACCACTTACTTACACACTGCATCACTGACTCACCCACCCACTGTGTCACTTACTTACACACTGCATCACTGACTCACCCACCCACTGTGTCACTTACTTACACACTGCATCACTGACACACCCACCCTCTGTGTCACTCATTCACCTACCCACTGTGTCACTCACTCATCATCCAGTTACGTTCGGTTATAAATATATATCCTGGTCTAGCGAGGCACATCTGTTGAGATAAATGTCCTTGGGAAATAAGCTCACTGCTATACAACACTAAATGAATCAAATAATTGTGTTAAATGTGGTATGAAAAACAATAAAAATATAAATAAGTGTTGTTTTCAGATTTATTCAATTGTACGTTGCTGTTTAAACCACCCTGATGCTGTGTACTTTCGAATTCCTAACGCAATCTAATAAAGACAATGCTACAAAATATGTCCTGATTCCGACTATCCAGTGATTAATATTACGTGTCGCGCCGTCGGGTTCAATGACATGCTAATATCTACTCACCACCCGCGTACACCATTCAGCCAAAGTGGTGTTTCACTCGCTGGTCCAACAGTGGACGTCAGTATAACTACGATAGCGATTTCGATGACAAGAACTTCACGTCCTTGCTGCTTGTCGAATAATGAAAATCAATTCATATCACTATAGAATGTGGGATATGTTGCTTAAAATAGCTCACAGGTACATTTTCACATGTTCTGACATATCAACAGAACCTATTATCGATAAAAGCATTTGATTGTGCAATATAAAACTGTCGTTCATACCATCAATAAAAAAATATCATTTATCATATGGTCGATTTTCACTAGAGCTGTAAATGTTATTTGAGGAAACTTCGAAGCAATTGAGGAAGTATATCATGTAAATCGTCGATTATTATCGAGAATACACAGTCCCGAACATTCGCAAAAACAGAAAAGATTACGTTGAGTGTACAAATTATGCGAATTTATCACTGAAAGTGGTCAATGACACCAGGTGTTGTGTAATGGGTAAGCATTGCCTGGGACACCTGTCACTCACACCTGTTGCATGATAAACTAAATACGACAACAGACATCGCCACACTATAAGTATGTTCATTACCATCTTTCAGACATGCACTTTATATTATTTAATTGCTCCTCTGTTGCATAAACTATTTTCGCCTGTTTTAGTAGCATGTGAAATTAGCATATAAATCCGCTATATAAGACAGAAAAAATATGCAAATTACACTTTTTTTCAAAATCCTGTACTACTACAATGAACACGGTGTGACAGTAATGTACATACATAAACATCTGGAGATTTATGACTGTTGCCAGAACAAAGCGTGTTCCTAAATCTAACCTTTTGACAAAGTTTTATTATTTTCAATTTGAGGGCTAGATTTTACCCTTTTCTACTTTCTTAATGGAGCAATGTTAAACAATTATATTCAGAATAGATCGTTAAGGATCTACACCGAACGCATGTAGCCTTACTGTAACCTTTTTTTGTTGAACTGTTCATCCGCTTCGTGAGTCATGATGGGTCTAGTTCTGAAAACGTTTTTGAGGTGACGTTAGTTTGATGCGGCAGTTCCGGTCTGGTTTAACCCTCTTACTGTACTGTCGTTTAAAAATGCATGTCGCATATACATGCATCAATTAAAGGATTACTCTGTCTTGACTTTAATGCATAGCTATCATATAAGCTTAAGATAAAGGATTATATTTATTTTTGGTGCGCTCATTCCACTCATAACATTGCTGTTGGAGTCTTTCCCTTCCCTAAACGCATTGGTCCGTCACACTAAGAGAGTGGGTTCGAATCTCGGAATGGATTCAACTAAAATCCTAAAGCTAAAGAATTTTGTAATCCTAAATATTCTATATGTTACATTTGAGTACTTTGAAATTCTAAAAGTATTGTCTGTTCTCATAGCTGATCTGACGTGAGAAGAGGCTATAACATAGATAACGGTATGCAGAGAATACACGAGTACACAATATAGTGGTGTAATACACAATACAGACAGTCATACATACATTCACAATACCCACATGTAATGCATAGAGCATATAATACAGATATGTAGTACACAATACAGACAGTCATACATACATTCACAATACCCACATGTATTGCATAGATCATATAATACAGATATGTAGTACACAATACAGACAGTCATACATACATTCACAATACCCACATGTATTGCATAGAGCATATAATACAGATACGTAGTACACAATACAGACAGTCATACATACATTCACAATACCCACATGTAATGCATAGAGCATATAATACAGATATGTAGTACACAATACAGACAGTCATACATACATTCACAATACCCACATGTATTGCATAGAGCATATAATACAGATACGTAGTACACAATACAGACAGTCATACATACATTCACAATACCCACATGTAATGCATAGAGCATATAATACAGATATGTAGTACACAATACAGACAGTCATACATACATTCACAATACCCACATGTATTGCATAGAGCATATAATACAGATATGTAGTACACAATACAGACAGTCATACATACATTCACAATACCCACATGTATTGCATAGAGCATATAATACAGATATGTAGTACACAATACAGACAGTCATACATACATTCACAATACCCACATGTATTGCATAGAGCATATAATACAGATATGTAGTACACAATACAGACAGTCATACATACATTCACAATACCCACATGTATTGCATAGAGCATATAATACAGATACATAGTACACAATACAGACAGTCATACATACATTCACAATACCCACATGTATTGCATAGAGCATATAATACAGATATGTAGTACACAATACAGACAGTCATACATACATTCACAATACCCACATGTATTGCATAGAGCATATAATACAGATACGTAGTACACAATACAGACAGTCATACATACATTCACAAATACCCACATGTATTGCATAGAGCATATAATACAGATACATAGTACACAATACAGACAGTCATACATACATTCACAATACCCACATGTATTGCATAGAGCATATAATACAGATATGTAGTACACAATACAGACAGTCATACATACATTCACAATACCCACATGTATTGCATAGAGCATATAATACAGATATGTAGTACACAATACAGACAGTCATACATACATTCACAATACCCACATGTATTGCATAGAGCATATAATACAGATACATAGTACACAATACAGACAGTCATACATACATTCACAATACCCACATGTATTGCATAGAGCATATAATACAGATATGTAGTACACAATACAGACAGTCATACATACATTCACAATACCCACATGTATTGCATAGAGCATATAATACAGATATGTAGTACACAATACAGACAGTCATACATACATTCACAATACCCACATGTATTGTATAGAGCATATAATACAGATACATAGTACACAATACAGACAGTCATACATACATTCACAATACCCACATTTAATGCATAGAGCATATATTACAGATACGTAGTACACAATACAGAAAGTCTTTTCACAGTGCCCACATGTAATGCATACAGCATAGGTAGTACACAATACAGACAGTCTATGCACAATACCCACTCGTAATGCATAGAGCATACAGCACAGATACGTAGTACACAATACTATCTATGCACAAGACAAATATGTAATGCAGACAGTATATGATACAGATACGTAGTACACAATACTATCTATGCACAAGACAAGTATGTAATGCAGATAGTACATGATACAGATACGTAGTACACAATACAGTCGCGTAGTGCACAACACAGACACACATTACCTGATACAGACATGTAGTATTCACTTAAGACATACAGTATACAATACAGACACACGGTGACAATGCAAACACATAGCATACAATACAGTCACACAGTATACAATGCAGACACGAAGTACATGTCGTACAAAACATGAACAGTTTGCTTGAAGGACCCGTCAAAGAAGGTGTCGATTCCGTCAGCAAGATTTTGTTTTCAATACATTTCGGTTAATTGTGTTCTGAAAGTCAAAATAACTGATAACAGAAACGCGGATGTTAGACTATAATACATTTCAAACGGACGGAACAGATTCATGGCATTGTTTGATTAATCCACTAATTATTCAAGATCGGTTAAAAATGCGGTTGGATTTAATTGAAAACCAAAAAGTAATGATCTGAAAAAGGAAGTTTTGTTTCAATACTGGTTGCCGTATATTTGTTTACGAACAAATCCAAATATGTCGGACATATTGATTTCTTACCTTATCTGAGCACCTAACTCATAAAAAGGACAAAGGCAAACATTAAACCAAGTGCTTTTACAGAGAAAAATGGATTACCTCCATGAGGAGATCCGGGTTACAATTGATCTGCCGCAGCCCATACTTGTAAGAAGAGTCGGATGGTCAGGCTAGCTGACTTGGTTCATGCATAGATCGATGTTCATAATGTCAAACTTTAGATTGCCTGGTCCAGACTCGGTTATTTACACAAAGCCTACCGTATGGCTTAAATATATCTGAGTTAAACGCACAAATCCAGATCCTTCATATTTGATCAATATACATTCTGTGGCCATATATCCTTAATTTAAACTGTGTCCGTACCCTTTATGAAACTTGGGAAATTATAATGAGACCCCATGAATGTGAACCCTTAAAAATTACCCCTTTACGAGGAATGCAAACTGGAAGGTCACCTACGAATGGGCATTACTCCGTACAACTGAAGCGCTCGACCAGTTACTATTATTTTTTAATCCGGGGGACTGATCTGGAATTGATCTTCTATCACTGACAAGTGGCGATGGACCAATACCGATGATCTCGAGAGTGATGATATGAAAACACAAACCACGGGCCATGGTTCAAGGTCTGGATTACCGAAGCAGTTGAACCACATGATGTTATGAAGGACCCCTTCTCTTGACACTTCATAATTGGAAAATCTCTCATTTTCGATTCTTTTTCTCAAAGTAAATCATCTGTTTATTTCCTTCTCTATTGACAACGCGCTGATTGTTCAAATACGAGTCGGGGCAGTTCGAAAAATGACGAATGTTCTGATTTCTGTTGAAGAATTGTGAGTCCCAAATTGTTAGAAGTGTCTATGATTGGGTTGGAATCGTGCAGTGGTATGTGCACAATGGAAAAAAGTTTTGTATTATATGAGTGTATTCTTCTAATCACAGGGAGCTACATCTCATTAATGTTTCGAAAGTTGATCTTGAAAGTTCAATCTTTTCTCACAATCAACTTCAGATAAATAATATATATACACACATATATTTTTGTCGGTTTTGTATTATATTATTATTATTGTAGCACGACTTTTTCAGCTGTATTTTTTACATTTGCTCTCTCTTTTCAGTTGATCTCTCAAATGTTTCTTAATTCGCAGTTGCATGCAAACAATTATGGTTTTGTCGAATTCGATCCAATTCGGTGGTTTGAGACGAACATGTTTGAGAAGTAAAAAAGGCTGGAGGTACACAGTGCAATCAATCACCTACGGCGGTTTGGCCTCACACTGTTTACCCCAACAAAGGGTTCAAATGGAGTTTATTTTTCAATGACAAAAGTTCAAAGTAACGACATTCGATGAAATGGACTGGCGTGTGCCAACTGCAATCATTGCTTATCCTCAACGTATTTATATCGATGTTGGCGGCGGATTGGTTATGGCGCAACCTTCTTGAACCCAGATGTATAAATGACACGGTCCTGTAGACTTTCGTTGTACTCAACCAGCCATTTCAGAGAAGACATGGTCACTTGATATACACTCACATAGCCCATGTATAATTATTTAGTGTTAAAGTTACCCACTAAACTGACGCATTTTCATAGATATTGTATTACAAAAATGGATTTGGGCCAAAATATACTTTTATACGTGGGCACTTGTTAACAGCAATTGTGTAAATGATGCATTCTGAAACCATTCTTTGTTCACGTGGTGTCGACAGGACAACTCGAGGATAATTTGCATTTTCTCCTGATTAGGTTTGCAGTCAGTTATATTAATTATCATGGCTACTTGGCGAACTGAAAATTAAAACTGAACAGATGCAGATAACTTCTGTGTTCATATTTTGTAAAAACGTTATCGTTATACACTAGGCTATTTGAGATGATGTTTTGGATTTTGAACGCCATTGAGTGCAGGCTTGTCTATGTTGTTAACATATTGGAACATTTGGTTCTTATACAAGTTAGTATAAAGTTAATCATCTGAAACCCCTTCCATACTTATAACAAATCTCTACCCGTGATTTCATCATGCAAACACTGGCGCCACCAGGTGGTCGCGAAAAGCAAGCCACGCCGCCACGCCGGTACTCACCACAAACACACGCAAAGGCAAGTAAACAGTTCATCCCAAAATCATGGGGTCATGTGGTAGAACTTAAAATCGTTAACATAATTTTGTCACTGATGCTCTGGATATTGAAATGTCTTCCACGGTCAACCATAAGTTTTCCTGAGGCCTTGAATGCTGAAACCTTGATCAAACAGCTTCTTGGCAAAAGTCGTTTGACGTCAGAGAATAATCAGCATCTTTCGTCCGTAAAACGCAGAGCAGCGTAGAAAATTATTGATGACACCAGGTCTTCGGGAAATCGATAACCTGATAGTCATCTTCCAATACTGAACACAGATGTGAACTAGGAGAGTTCAGATTGGAATAAAATACAGGACATTAGTCACTCAAATCTTAGGGATGGATGCGAAACGGTCTTGTGGAACATCCAGATGGATACAGTGAACTGTTATAAAGAATATGTGTATGAAATATACGCGACAATATGCACGTACACACAGAAAAGCGTGTTTTGAAATATCGATCATTCAGTTCTGTACGACGTATACAATATACTTCACTCATTTCATAAAATGGCTGGAAATTTTAGTCATTTCGCGAAATGGCTGACCCTCTTAGTCATGTCACGATATGACTAAAATTTAAATAAAAAGGTTTATAAGTATGAGTTGAACGACTTATATTATGTTACAGTCAGATTGTGAAATCAGTCATTTCGTAAATGAGCGGTCTAGGCGTCTGACTTTGTGTGCTGGCGATTAAGTGCCTGACTCTGAGGGTGTGGGTTCGAAACCGGATGGGACTCAACCCCAAAAGTACTAGAATCTGTACTTTACTAAGAAAGTGTAATCCCAAATATAACATACGTCACATTTGACCACTTTCTAAACTGGAATTGTGTATTTCATCATAAATAGGTTCTTCAGCTCTGCAGAATGTATCGATGTCCTAACGCTCTGTTGATCAGTACTGTCCTCTTGCTTTGTGATTGTGATTTCAGCTCCAGATGACGAAGAGGTCAGTAGATGTATGCATTTGTATGGGCACATATATACATGTCTATGTATAACGATACATAGGTCCTTCAGCGCTTACGACCTTGGGTATTCTCCTTCAGTGTGACTGTAGTTTCAACACTCCAGCCTCAGATACAGATTTATAAAACACGTATATATAGATAAGTGATAAGTGTCCACATAAATACATATTCAGATGGATATGTTCCTTCACTTCTTTGATCCTAGTTGTCCAATTCTTAGGCGATGGTAATATCAGGATCTGGTGGATTCTGGATCCACGTTGATCTGATATATGTAACTGTATGTACAGATATGTGTACATGAATACATGTTTGCATGTATAAGTTCTTTAGCGCTGTAGAATTCATAGGTAGATTGCTGATGCATAGACTGCATCTGTTGATGTGTGCTGTCCTCTTGCTTTGCGATTGTGATTTAAGCTCCAGATTAAGATTAAATCAGTAAATGTTTGCATTGATATGGGTACATCAGTACATGTTTCTGTATATGGATTGGTCCTTCTGCACTTTAGACCTTGCTTGTTCTCATGCTTTGTGATAGCAATTTCAACCTCTGATAAACTCTAACCCCAGATTACGATCATATCAGAGAAATAATGTATTGGTAAGTGCCCTCATGCACGTACATTCTCAAACGTACTGTCACGTAGTCTCGTATGGTCTTAACGCCTGACGTTTTGCTTTGTGACTAAGTTCAGACGCACTAACCCTCAAACTCCTCACCTGGTTCCATTCCTCCATGCAGATGGTGCCATTTAACATACCACGAACATCTTCTTAATCTCAAGGTAATGGAAATACAAGTCATCTTTATTCACGCGCGTCCTAAAAAATTGGACACGCTTAAAAAAACAAGTTGTGCCCTATCTTCAAGTTCCTACAAATATTAAACACCAACCTGTAGCCGTTTATTGTATGCATGCGATTTGGATTGCCTGTGCCTTCAGCAGGTGTGGTGGTCAAGGGTTGCCTCGTAACGTGCAGTTGACGGTTTTTAACACTCTAAATCCCTTGTCATTTCCCATTATTCTAGGACAAAACCCTAAGTTGCCCGAAATGCCGCTAAGCTAGGATAGCATCGAATTTTCTTAGTCGTAGAACAATCCCTATGTAAATTTGCCTTTCTCATTGTCCAACTTAGCGTTGTTTTGCGATCTTTTAACTGTAAATTTGCACATATTACTTCTTGGCTGAGCGCGGCGCAGTCAATGTACGGCCAGCCGCACGGATGCGGGATTTGCCGGAATTTGCAAAGCTTACGGCATGGCGATTTTCGTAGTACGGGCAGCGCTGGCGTTCAAACCATTTTACAAACAACTTCGAAGTCGGTCGTTGTTAGGGGACTTGAGTCATTTCATACAGATTACGCCGTCAAAATCCTTGTATGGCACATTTAGTTACTGTGGAAGGTGCAGGCAGTCCCAGGGGAATAGCTACAGTCAACAGTCGCTGTTTGCCTGCCACCGAGGGCTTTGTTTTCCTCTCGTGTCGACCAGCGACGCTTTCAGTCCCGGGCCAGCCTCTGGCGCCATGAAAACATGAATTAATATTTGTTTTTGTTTGTGACACCTTGAAGGAAACCTTTCGCACCATTTAGAAGTCATGCTTAGGGAGAACTAACAGGGGTGCGGAACATGCGAACACTAGGGACAAGCAGGGCTTGGCCTAGGGTGGGGGAGTGATGGCGGGGCGAGGAGGGGCAACGAGTGACCGGCAGGCGGTTGAGGGGGAGGAGAGGTCGTGGTCAACGACAGCGACACTAATAGGAGCAGAAACATCATACCCTGAATAGTATAGCATGACAATGACAGTCGCTGAGATCCCTATTTCTGAAACAATGTTTGGTTAGTTATATGCGAGGCCGTGACAATTGGGTGTCGTGAGAGAAAGGCCGGTCATTTGAGATCCGTAATTAAAATAGTGGATTTCTAAATATTAAACAAATTATGATGAATATAAATCTCCTTTTAATTACTGGTCATCAGAAACTTAGTGATAAAAGTGCAGGTCAACTGAAAGTATATAAACATATATTGGATTTACAAAAAAAACCATTACGTTACTTTGGCAAAACACAATCGCCTAAACGCAGCACACTTCAGGCCCAACACATCTTTGATACCCCAATCAAATATATCTCCGTTTAATGTCTGTTTCATGTTAAGCCGTCATTAGACACAAGTGTATGCTTTCTTTTGTTCGTCAATATATTTACAACATTTTAAGGATGGTAACATATTTCTGCATTATCAACAAATATCATTCATTTGAAAATGTATGTACATCATATTTCTAAATATATATATTTCATTTTGATATTGTCTTGATAACTGATAATGAGTTGTCACTTGAGGACTGGACTGCATAGAACATTACCGGCCAAGGTAAGACTGCATTACTGGTGGGCTCCCTGAGGATAAGCTACGTCCAGCGGTTACTTAAACACTGAGTTGTTGTACGATAAGATGCTCACAACAATGCCGTACATTGTTATCCGTCAGGAGGTATTGCGGTTACAGATATTGGAAAATTGTAATAAAATATTGATTACCTTATTGAATCGATTTTAAATGAACAAGTGTAATGCATACTATATCTTCCTTTTGTATATACTTGAACAATTGTTTCGGTACTAATGTGGAAAACTATTATTTTATTTATTTGTATTACTGTATTTTTTTATCGATTTTAATTATTTATTTCATATATTTTATTTAATATAACTTATTCATTTATTTATTTTTCTTAATTTTTATTTTTAATATTTTCTTTTATTTGATGTGTGTGTGTGTGGGGGGGGGGGAGGAGGTTGTTACATAGACACATCAAACATAAAGCGATGTCATTATTCAGGTACTGTTTTACATGAGCTTAGCGAGATGTACCTTTTCCGTCAAGTCTGATTATCCTCTGACGTTGCCGTTTCATATATTCTCGAGTAATTGCCTTGTAGTGAGTTTATCAGTCGAGTAATGGGGTGCCATTACTCTCGATAACTGCCCTTGTATTTCTATTTTTATGAGTAACAGTCCACTACGAAGGACTCAAGAGCTACCCGAGTACATACTGACAATGTTTTACACAAAGTGTTTATTTTCGTGACGTCGATCAAAAATCTTAAAAATGTAATATATATAAATTTGCTATCTGTTTTCCTTAAAGTTAATTATGCTCACATCACAATTACAATTCACATTTTTTTAAATAATATTCACAGATGGAAAATAGTTTTATCATTTTCATAATTACAATAATATTCACATAAACCCTGCCACAGACAATCCATTACCAACCATAACCGGGTACCCTATCATCATTTACCAGTGTAACAACTGAAAGCATTCCCTGCCTGAATCGACAATTCTGTGGATTTTGTATAAATGCAAATCTCATTATTAGACCGCAGTGTGTCTTATCTTCGTCATTTCAGTATTATAAATTATAAAAAAACGTGCAGATTAGAACAAAAAGCAGTTCTCAGCGTTTGGTTTGTTTCATGCTGACATTATAGCAGCCTGGCGCATGTGATAATTGTTATCACGCAGTGCAGAAAATTCAGGGGGGGAAAACAATACAATGTAACAACAAGGTAAGCGAATACGCATATATGTTACACTTGTAACATATCACTTGTGTTCAATAAACTGTACTATTTTTTTAAACTAGCATTACATTGCCATGACAACTACACAGTTCATATTCAACAACCCACCTATCTGCTGGTAGGCCAAAACTCTGATATTACGAAAGTGAGATAAAACGAAGTTCGTTATATCTTAAAACATTTTTTTACACTGAAGTACTTATCATAACTTTTTAAATAATGTTACGTTTGGAATGTGATATTAGGAGAATAAACACTTGTTAAAGCAAATTAGTAAAAAATCATTTTAGGTAATTAACACAGTTTTATAGGACGTGACCCAATCATATTAAAAATAAAGAGAAACTGATATTTCAGTATCGGTGTATATTTGCGAATTTTTATTTCAACTAGAACACACGTAAACCGTTTATTTGCCATGTCTAAAAGTTTTCTTTGTGTTATTAATTATTCATAATGCACAAATTAATTAATTATTATCATTAATACAGGTCTGTAATTATTGTATTTTGGGTTCTGGAAACATGTCCAAGATAACCTTCAGTGCACTATTACAGATGATGTCTAATTTAAATAATAATTTATTCTAATATGTTAAGGCAGATTGTACATTAAGGACGATATTACTCCTGACTGTGCACAATGTAATTGACTTCCCCATGCAGCGCTGTATTTTTAATGCGAGGTTTGATACGGTATTTCTCATAAATAACGCCTTCAGGTCGAAGCCCTGAAGTGTTTGGAGATTAAACTTTTTAAATTCCCTTAATAGTGTCTCCAGCTTATTATTGCATTTGCTTTTACTTAATACCCAGATACCTACTTTGGATACCCTGCCCTAGTGGCTGTACAAACGCACAGAATCATGCTTTTCTGTTGACATCCCTCTTTACTCGACCACGACTTGGAGACGGTCTGTCTTGTTTGAGTGGTAATCAACGATCAATTATTGAAGGGAGCGTACCCGCTCTAAGATCACACTGCGAGTCAAAGGTTCTGCAAACCAGATCACAAGTACCTCTTCAATGTTACCTTATCAAGATACTTGTTTTAGCTTTTGAAAATCAGCTTGAGAATGGATCAACCCAATGATTGAGCAGTTTACATAGTGTTTCGCTGCCGGGTACTTCAGCCGGCGACACGTGGAAAGAGATATGGAAAGGGGAAAATACTTTAGACATGCTTCGAGATATCTCTCTAAAACACCTCTTTCCTTCCCAATATGGCGGCCGATCAAGTGTTCTCTTGCTCTTTCATCAGCCAATCATATCACACATTGATATTTACTCCCTCTAATCCGGTTGTGTTTTGGGTAAATATTTTGTCATATTAATATACTTACCCTACGTGAAGTACTTAATGGTCTTAGAGTAAACCTGTCATGCCCAACTAATCCGACGTTTAGCATAACAACCTAACGTCTATTTAACCACTTAGAAAAGCTTAAATATCTGATTCTCGAAGCATGGCAGTCAACTCGGGACCAAAACGTTAACAAGTTTGCCAGCAAAAAGTGTTTCAAAAAGCAACACATGTAACCTAAGGTTATATCGTCACACGCTACCTCCACGGCCGTCACGCGTTCATTCTGCAGACTTAACAAAGGTGTAGAGAGACTTTCACCGTGTTAACCGCTCTATGAGGTATACTCCACATAGGTAGGCGCACCGAGTTACACTGCTAGGGGTCCAAGGACGATCGCTCACAGAGTTATTAAGTAGGGGGTCAGTTTGAGCATTCCGAAAGGTGCAGCTGCACAGACTTGCAGTGAACTGCGTGAACCAGAACAGTTCAGTTGATTCATCCACAAAGGTAAGTATTGCTGTGATAATGATAATCCTTTCTTATAGCGGTATGTTATAAAATTAATACAATAATCCTCAATTAATTTAAATAATATCCGTTATAAAACTTTTCATCATAGGATTATTATGAATATGTTAAAGGAATGTTTCGTATTGATGTTGTTTTCTTTTTAATTTTCTATGAATTGAATTTAGTGTATTTGTGAGTAAAATTTAAATCTATATTATGTAATCATTTGTTATTTATAAGCGTTATCGCATTTTAAATTAAAGATACAGCTGTAGAAGAAAACTCAATTCCAACACAAAACTGTCACGTTCATATTTAGGTTAGCTCAGACACCCATCATCTCAAAATTTTCATAGGCTGACAATAAAATTTTAATGTTTCCATTTGTTTTAATCAAGTTGGACATGATATTAATCCTGTTTAAGTCATAAACCTCACCATATGCTTCAGTCTGTGAATGTATGTAGCACTGACATCGCGTACACGACGGAAACTGAGAGTTTTCTCATAATTCATTTCAACGATTGTCAGCTCAACGCACGAGAACATTAAATATGACTGTTAACAAATGCGTATGCAAAGTTATTGCTGTTATGACATAAGTGGACGCTTAGTCTGGAATATTCATTTATGTGAAATAATCCCTCTGTTATAGCTGCTTAACATGCTACTCATTTACGTTATATTTTTCATGTATTTCGAAAGAATATTTCACAAAAACAGTTTCCATGCTTATGATGGCATCCCATCCTGACCTATATCATACCTACAGTCTGGCAAATAATCTGACACTATGGGGTATTATATGTTCTGATAATGTTATTCAACTCAGTTTTATCATAGGGTAAAGGTTATCTAAATATATATATTTATACCACTGATGTTTACATTGGTAGACAGGAACTTCAAATAAAATGATGTTAGAATAGGAAATGTTCCCACAGTCGGACATTAACTTGTTTTGTTCAGTTATGCTTGAAAAATACAAATGAAAGTTTCAGTTTCTGTTCTATGTTCTGTTAATACCAAGGTATATCTATGTGTGTAATTCACAATATCTGGTATATAATTGTTTCTTCATAGCATCATTCCCTGAAAAGTTTACCACAATATAATCATTCAGGGGACAGTCCAGGTGACTCTCATGACTTGGGTGTGTATTGACAATAATGTAAAGCCAATATTAAATTATTGACAATATGTTAGGTTCAATGTCAAAGTTCTATCAAAACCTACGTAAATGAATAAATAAATAAATAAATAAATAAATAAATAAATTCACGTGTTTATGAATAAGTATCAAACACCATGATGATAATAACTGATGATACCGGATGTTCACAGACAGATTAGCGTATCCTGCTACTGGAGACACCTGTCACAAATACATGCAGATGCAAGACAATTGTTCATCTAGAACCACACCAAGGAACACATGAACGAAATGTTTGAGTGCTTATCTGAGCCCTTGAACGTTGTGACCCTGATCAAATACCCAACATTGTGAAATATATTCACATAATGTCACCTATATTTTGCCCTTTTGTTTGCATGCGTGTACATTATATTATTAAAACTCTCAATTCGATCTAGGAATGATTTGAAAGTTAAGTCAATGGAACGAAATGTCTTTGATTTATATTATTAAAGCTCTCAATTTGACAGAGGAATTATTTGAAAAAATGAGACAATGGAACGAAACGTCCTTGAAATGTTCAAAATTTCACCAAGATTGTAGAACTATGGTAACTGTGGGTGGCTTTCTTTTCGACAACTATCATAGTTAAAATCACGCGTTGGCAGGTGTGTAATGACATTCGTATTATAGGATATGTTGTGTGTCCCGTGTCCTCTACAGAGCTTTACAAGCTGAATCTGATTTCACTTGGAAACGATATGTTCCAATTAGAACATGGGTCTTCCTATTCCTATTGTGAGCAGTTAGGGCGGCCAGAAAGAGGAGGAACATGTGAGTCACTCGATTTAATTAGTGCTAACCTATTGAAAAACGTGTTACGGGTCCAACACCCCCTTTTCGCGACTTGTATATGACAGTATTATCAGGAATTTGTGAAAACATGGTCGTGCACGCCTGTTTGGAAAAAGTCAAATATTCCATTGAAACCCGAGCCTTGTTTTGGTGTATTGCAAGGGTGCTACCTTAACCCGGCCCCAATGGTGGACAGGTGTGTGTGACCCTTGTTTGTTGCTAGAGACACTGTGTCTAAAAGTAACCACGAATCGCCTATTTTACAAGTTTACTGTCTGATCGATGAATGCTTTTCATTTGCTGGTCGTTTAGCGCGGGGTGTCTGGTCGTGAGATTAAACATTACGAGCACACAATTATCCAATGAGCTGTGGTCAGGTCTAAGCCCGGGAAGTATGGCGCCAGATGACACCCGCCAACACAAACATATATACAATGCTCTGGCAAGTGCAAAACTTTTAATAACATTTTCCTTCCATATCGAATATCCAAATGCGCGCAAAGCTGCTCATCTCGCGTTGGCACGATAGAATTAACTGGAGGTAACGAGTGCAGGTTGTTTCAGAACTGTAAAGGACATTTTATATGGCTCACGACAACATGGCGTTAGGTCAACAACACAGTGAAATTAATATCATAGTGTAACTATTGTCATAACTGAAACATCTAAACATTATTAATCATATCACAACAGAAATACACCATTAACCCTAGAATACAGAGCTCCTAATGGGAGACGTCATATCACCTTGCAAGTAGGAAACATTTGACACACCATATTGCCGTTAATGAACCAATGGGCATGATGTACTGTGATACAAATCTGAAACGATATTGTTGGTCGAGGCATGTGAAACATGATCTGATTAACTGTAATGTAATTTCGTTTTATATATTCCAATTTCAGTCTGATCAATCGTGTCTTAACTAAGTTCTTTCATAGAATGATTTTTGTTAGTAAATGAGAGGAAAAGGTTTAATATTCCTATATTTAGAAACGTGTCTTTCAATTTTTTGTGAAGATAAGCATTGTTTAATATAACATCACACACAGATAAGCTGGGATGTTCAGACGAGACACAAGATACCAACATTATCTTATCTTATTGATGTATTCAATGTAATACAGAAATCCCTCTTTTGTGCTGTCATGTGTTCCATTATAATTTTTTGTCACAGGTAATTGTCAAACGTGTACTTGGAGTTCATATTTTTAAATACCATATAATAACTAACGAATATTTTAATTCAGTTTGTGACTTGTATTGTACGAATTGAAAGACGAAGGCTGTCCAAGGGCGGCAAGTGCAAAAACTCAATTATTATTTTTTGTCTAAGAGGTCTCTCAGGGCAAATGGTTTAGGAATCTTGTAAGATGGTTTGTGAAGCCCTGCTTCATCTCCACGTCCATAATCCGCTAGGTTTTAGAAGACCTCTGTAAATCCCTGTTCGCCACCCAAGAACCTACCCGTCCAATAATAGAGAGAGCAGCTTCTCAATTTACAACTTTTCTTTTGATAATGTCACAACAATAAGCATATAATGATTTGATGAAACCCAAGATACCATCAAAGTGGAGTTTGCCATGTGATACTACAAGACAGGAGTTGTTCATCGAGGACCGGACAAAAATCCTAACTCTTAATCGTCCAATACCGACTCTGGTCTCATCCGCTGATAGGTGCAACGACTTAGAGAGAAGATGTACCTAGTCTCATTATATTGGTTTTCGTTCCCACGAACCGACTTAAGATTTGTTGCTTTCAGAATACATGCACGAGACGATACCTGATAGCGGTCGGGGCTCGTCTCCGCCATAATGTAGAGGTGGGTGTGGCCCTGTACCCGCTAGCACCACGTCTTAAGAGGTGTTGGTCCACAACCCAAGACCCACAAGCCGCGGTTAACAAAAGCGAAACATTAGACGACCAAATGTAATCAATCAGTACTGAACAGAGGCACGTAAGAAAATTTGTCAAAACGCGCCGTGAATCGGACAAGAGAAACCCAGTTGAGGTATTACTCGGGTAGCATTAGTCGTGTCGCTTGTACGAGTGTAAGGCTGATATTAACACCTTTGCCAAATAGATTACACCACTGAAATGCTTCCTAAGTCTTGTTAAACGCTATTCTGTTCTCTCACGTTCGTCCGCTACACATGACGCTTTTAAGGGGTTAGTAATAAGAGATGTCCCGCATACAAGTTCTAAAGCTGTTGAAAAAACTCTTGCTTTGATAGTGAAAATCAACTCCAGTTTGGCCTAGCCCAATTAGACGTATTAAATCTACACCCTTTCAAATGTCACTGTAGATTCGGTGTTCGTCTAAAAGGGTTTCGGCAGGGGTATTTGCCGAGTCCTTCTCTGTTTTGACCACAATGCTTGCAAAACAGTTCCTTATTTACTTTATCTAATCTAAGAGATTCAACACGGTTGGAATCGATATTCAGCTCAGCTCGGGCAATGTTTTCTGTTTGATTTGATCATAATAGTATTAGATTTTCCCCACTTGACTGGAGTTCATCTGGTACTAACACAATGTTCATGTGTACACCCTATCACAACTAACCTGGAAAGTCGTGATAAAAGACGCATTAGGCGCTTGACAGCCCGATTTGATAGGCGATTGCATGTCGTTCATGTACAGATGTAACATAAGTAATACATTTGTCTCACTAGACGCCTTCATTTAAGAACATATACACTGTTGCATACCTATACAAAGGAGCATTCGTGAATGACCACGATGGAAACAGAAGAAAGTATTATGTATGTTTTGATTTATTTGCTATACATGTCATATTCATATGTCCCTGGTTATAACTCAGCGGCCATGAAGTAAGAAGCTTTCGCTGGGTTGTTTCAGCCAATGGGCTTTGTATTATTTCCGTTGTAATTTTGTAAGAGTAAATGTCAATGTTTTGTCTTGAGGGCATTACATGCGCCCGACAAAAAGTATATACTTACCAAAAATATTTTGGTGCATATTATTATTCTCCTTGTCCTCTATACACACTAATCGGATCTGGATCTGAACCTTTAAATGACAAAAAGTGTGTAAATCGCATAATGCTGAAAGCCCACTGCTTCACTACCTGTGAGCAAACTCCAAAATTGTGTGACAACTATGCTGAGTTCTTACATCATTAAGCAGTTTTCATTGTGCACTGATCGGATGAGATATTTACTCGTGTTCCATTACACCATCGTGCGTAACATTTCCTACGTGATCCCAACAAGACAAACATTCTCAGTAAATTGTTGACCGTTTGATTTAGGTAAGACACGAGTGTTTAACTAGCTAAAATCTCTGACTAAAGCGTCATCATTCAATGTCAATCTCATTGAGTTGAAGCCTACGGGCAACACTAATCGCATCATTGTTTTAGCTCTCCCATTTCAATCCCCGATTGGCCTTCCGAAGCTTCTGCACCAGACACGCTCGCCAAAGTTTCCTAATCAAAGACTTGAGTTTTCTGCCCATGTTCACTCCTGTTAAGCTAGAGTTGCGCGTGTACAGGACAATAGCTTTGATTATTATTATCTCCCAGTCGGCCTGTAGTGGCATGTTGCAAACATTCTAAGCCCTCGCAAATCTGTGCCCGAATCTGTCGCGAGTAGACCGGAGCATGCCTAGCCAGTAAGTGACACTGTCTTGTTGCTATCAAAGTCAATTGGGCTGTGATGAACGTAGCGTAGTGAAGGTTCTAGTCTCTGCCGTCCACCGTCAGTTGTCTCATGAAGCTTGCTGGACACGCTGGGCCGCGCCAGGGCTCTCTACTCAACCCGTCTCTTTCTTGTTTGTCTGTGGTCAACTGTCTCAACGACTTTGTCTCAGAAACAACCTCAGGATACTGTTGAGCTTGTGACTTTGTTCATGTCGGTTGTTGGATTAGACAATAGGTAGGACAGTGCATTTAGCTTGTTTTATGCTTGTGTGTATTTATAACATTAGTCATTGTCATATATTGCATATGAAACTTAAATATTACAGGGATATATTGAATCTAAGGCCGACGTGCGATCATTTCTTGTGTGATTCATCATAGTAATTATAATAGACATTGTCTCAAGTTCGGAGTGCCTCTTTCAGTGGATCCATGTGTCTCTACATCTTCACATACATTAGCACACGTGCAATATGTGTAAAGATGGAAAAAAAACGCACATTAAACGTGATAGTTTTAGTGTGCTTATTCAACGACAGACAGCATTTTATGCTGAGAGCAGTTTTGACACAACAGAGATGACAAATGCACAATCAAACCCACATAATTGCGTTTCGTCTTGTTCCTACATGTCATTTATTTTTACATGGTTTGTTATTTTTTGTGAATCTATTACTGAAGATTATACAGTGCATAACATAATCGTAAAGACATGTTAGACAATATACGAACAGTTATTTGGCCAATACTCGTTATTTGGCCAGTATTCGTCAACTTTGCAGCCTGGTGTTAGTTATCTGTTATTAGGTCCTATATGTAAAATGAAGATGTCGCAAGAAGCTTCCATGTTCCGTGCAAGTTATTAGTTTTGTCTACACGTTTCAGAAGCATGCAAGGATACGGAGGGTTTGGCATGCAGCTGCAACACCCGCCACCGATGTTTGGTCTACCAACTCATGCGCAGACAGGACTTCCGCAGCCACTGTATATCGGAGGCCAGTTTCCGGGTATGCATCCCAACCTTCAGTCATCAGTGCAGACATTAAGTTTAGCAGAGAGGTTGGCGGGTAAGTCAAGCTGGTCTGCTGGCTCCCCATCTCTCGATCTGCCTCTCTCAGTCAGCTACGGTGTCGATCTTTCTGTCAATCGACGGTCTTTCACTCTGTCAATCTGTCTGTCTATCTTTCATTGTTTCTTTCATATTTCGTGATGGCTTCACTTTAGCTTTCTTTGTTAAAACATGGTTTCAGTATATGGATGAAAAAACTATTGCGTGCAAAGTGCTTATTCAGATGCTTTCAGACATGCGAACGCATTCTCTAGGGTATGCGTTATACATACATTGTGTAATTCATTGGAACATAACTATATACTAATTAAAATACTTCCTTGACTGATGTGTGTACTAACGCGAACAAACATAAGTTATTTAAATACAGAACAAATAAAGCTATTTGTAGTAAGAAATGTGAGCTCAGATGTTGCCTTGCAACTTTGCTACTTCCCGTTGTTGAAATGTTCTACTTGTGACGTCATCATTTGGACATAATCCACATCCTCTGCGAATAATCGCAATACTCGTATATCAAAAGACTCCATCAGAATAATACATGTTACTATTTCATAACTACCGTGCCATATTATTCTATTACAAATAACAGACATGTCGAATGCTGATTTCTAAAAGAAAAGTATTTCTTTTTCTAAACATGGATGAATGCATTTAGGGTACTGACATTAATAAATCGATTGTTACATTTCAATTCTTTGATTTCAGATATCATTCTAGAAGCCAGGTATGGCGCCCACAGGAAACAAAGGAGAAGCCGGACTGCCTTCACAAACCAGCAGCTAGCAGCACTGGAGAAGACATTTGCCAAAACCCACTATCCAGACGTTGTCATGAGAGAACGTTTGGCAATGATGACCAATTTACCTGAAGCTAGAATACAGGTATGTGCGCAATGTATTGTAAAACGAATGGATGTGAACAATAATTCATCATGATTCAGTATTGCAAATGCTAAAACAGGTCTTGCTGAACGGGGATGGATCTGGAAGGAATATAACAAAGTGTTACAGAACATTTACCTTGACACGCAGATCAACCATGCCTGCTATAAAACCTTTGAACGCCATTTTGACTTTAATTATCTTATATTGTTTCATGTATGTTTCCTATGGTTAATTTAAATGCATGACAGCGAACACTGTGGGCCTGTTGTATCATTCTTGGAGAGATTTAACTGACAGTTATCCAGACATATATGCAAGTTTGAAGTTTACTTGATTAATGGTAGAAATTATTTGAAAAATGAAAAAGTTTCTTCTAAATTAAACTGACGTTTATTAGATCTACTATTGCAGTCTACATACATTGTGATTTCTACGCATCAAACATTGAAATACTAAAACAGTTTGGTTTTGTTTGTCGCATATGCAGCTGACATGTTTGTTTATGCTTTATACGCCCCAGTTGCTAATACTGACTTATGTTTCATAAAGTTTGTTGTAATGGTGATAAAAGCACGAATGTCCATCAAAGGTTTACATTAAATTCGTTTACGTTCGAAATATTAGAGACTGGAATAATGATATAATACTTAAATGCTTAAAAAAAATCATACAAACAAAGTCCAACAGAAAAACATACAGAAGTAAACAATCACTTTTAAAAAAAATTACAAAATAATTTCAAATTATCTACACAGTATAAAAAGTAGATGAACAGAGATAAAACTAATTAGTATATACGGCATTTCTTGTTGAATAATACAGGCCAAGCAAATACGAGCCTTCAAAAGTGCAAGTTTCGTTCAATATAAAGAACAATGTCAACGAACTTAGCAATCACAGTTCGAAAAGCAGTAATGAAGCAAAATATTAAAATCTAGAACAAATTAAGTTCAAATGTTTCTTACTTCCGATGCTAAGTATCCATTATAAAATGAAAGTCAAATACTGGAACAAAGTTATAATTCACAAAAATGCGAATGGGGTGCAGCAAGAATGACAGGAACGCCATCGCGCTGTAGTTGCTCTGTGTCAACAAGATCATTTGTTTATAATGCAGCGATCAAGTAACTTCTTACGCTGCCCGTGTTTCCACGATCAATAAGATGTCAACAATATCGAGCATAATTCAAACATTATGTGTTAGGAGACTAACACGGCGACGCGTTTTAACCAGTGGATGTATTTGTGTGATTATTAACTCATTCTACCTGCCCTGCATGCTTTGCAAGACAAGACAAACACTTGGTTTAAACAATTGATTACTTCATTAGGGTTTTGTTTTATCAATGCGTGTATCGTGTATTTTCAGGTTTGGTTCAAAAACAGGCGAGCCAAATATAGGAAAAAACAACGGGCTGTTAAAGGTAAAGGGAAGGAGTCGTCACAAGGAAACACAAGCTCTGCATCAGCTTCGGAGTCGAAAGAGGAACCTGGAGAAGATGTTGGGAGAGAGGAGGGGTCCGACAAGGAGGCAAAATCGGCAAATGAAGAGGACGAGGATTCAGACGGAAATGACGTGATGGAGGAGGGGTCTGTGTCTGTAGATGTGGAATCCATGGAGGGGAATGGAGAGTGTGAATCTGTGACGGACAATGATACCACTGTGGACAGCATACATAGCGAAGAACCGAAGCTAAACGGTAAGACAAAGTGATGTAGTGTATTCTTGCTGTTTGGAACAGTCCTACAGATATGCCAGTACAGAAATTCTGCCAAATGTGTCATAACAAACATAAACTGCTGGGTAAAAGAAAGTGTACACCCATGTTTGATAGTTCCTTGGAATGACATGATCAAGATAGGTTTGTTCGAGGGTAATTGTTTCATGCTAGTATCACAATCCTGGTTTAGACCTTACGTGTACAGTGCTCAGGTTATTGCTTCAGCATTAATAACGTTTTGATTAAGTTTTGTGATTCTTTGTCGAAATTCATTAAGTCATCTAGACAAAAAGGACCTAATTATTAGGCCACCCGTTTATAGTAAAACGCAGGCTTTTCGAAGCAATGTAGAAACATTTATGTGTTCAGGTGGTTGCCAAACCAAAATGACTTTTGTTAAATGCCATTTCTTGTGTCTCTCTCAGCAACAACGTTTCATGACATTTCAGAGAAGAAGCATGCCCACAGTGATGACAGTGACTACCCGGCGGTTCTGGACAAGAAAGTAGACGAGACGGAGAAATCCACTACGCCACTCTCTCAGGAACCCACGAGATGTAACGAAGTTGACGTGATTACCTTCCATGGTCAGCAAAAAGGTAAGTTCATCATAGTCACCAAAATGTTTCAGACCTGCAGGAATAACATTGGGATGTGTCTTAAGCATTTCTTGTTTGCTTTCAAAAATCATTGAAAGAAAAACAAACAAATAGTGCATCTTTCTTTTATACTTGTGTTTCAAGTCTAGTGACGAAACCTAATTGTGCCATGCTGTGCAAATTTCAGATCTACTAACGTCAAATATACAAAGGAAACATCACTACTACAGTGATATATCACTTGGTGTGACAAAGTATTATATTAAATTGATAACAGTCAAATTGTCTGTCATGAAAGTAAAAATTCGTACTATACAAGATGTATTGGATGCTGAAAATAAATTTGAACTGATGGGAAACAACGGCTTTAAATTATGTACATTCCGGATCAACATCGTTGTCACAATATTACATCATCCTTTGAAACAAAGATGCACCGAAACACATAAGAACAACTATTTTATCTATGACATGTGGGCAAGGTCTAACTGTACTGTAAAGTAAGTGGAACTGCCTATGGGATATACAACTTCATGACGATATGTTGTTGTGAAATAAGATTGTGAGACCACCTAGGGCTGTGCAAAAAAGTATGAAAATATAAAAATGCATTCAAAGGCACTGCATGATCTCAACATGGGACTGACCTTCCCGCCCTGTTACGTATATATAAGTAGTTCTAGTAGGATTAAACACGATAATGTGAGAAGAATGCCCAACAATACTTCTTTAGGGTTTTATGTTTACGTAAATACGTAATAAGATTACAGTGGACGGCGATTTCAAGGACAGCTTAATTTAAAGGTCTCTCTAATTGGTAAAACGTCATGGACCGCAAATATTATTTCGCTAATGCTGTAACCTTGTGATATAAACTTCTCGGCGCAGTGTTTGACGGGTTAAGGTTCATTATCAGAGGTAATAATGACACTGCATCTTATTTCACATTCTAAATTTAAATCATACTCAACATGCTGGCATTACCATCCTAGTGCATTAGCAGACACACCTGTTTATCATAAACTGAAATACACACTCAAGAACTTATTGATAATACTCAGGAACGCCAATTGTTTTAACGTTCATGGGAAAATGAAAACTTAAAATTACATTGATATATTCCAACAAATAATTTTAATTAAGAATGTATTTATTTACATATGATAAAGAAACATACTCTCATGTTATATGGGGACGTTGGGGTAGCCTAGTGGTTAAAGCGTTCGCTCGTCACGCCGAAGGCCCGGGTTCGATTCCCTACATGGGTACAATGCGTGAAGCCCATTTCTGGTGTTCCTCCGCCGTGATATTACTGGAATATTGCTAAAAGCGGCGTAAAACCGAAGTCACTCACTCACTCATTTTATATGGACAATGTGCTCGGGAACTCATAGTAAACGTATCTCAAACAACAGTAATAAATGTATAAATGTCGCGAACGTTTAATTGATAATAGACCTTAATCAAATAATGTGTCTCCACCTTGTATGCTTTAACACTTTTTCAACAAATTTCTGAACATAGAGCATGCCCAGCGAACACTTTTTATATTTCAAAGCTGGAGTAAATTTAACGTTGTGGTTGTTCATTTTATTCTGTTAAGTATGATTTATTCTTGATCTGTAATTTTTTACTTGAAAGTACATATACCACTTGTATGTTCGCAGGTGCGGAGACCAGTTACCATCGAGCGCCAATGCCATATCAGTACCCCATTCCTCAGTTAGGCCTGTTCAACTTTCAACAACACGCTTTCGCAAGCGCCATGTTCCAGAAACAACTACAGATGCAGCAATCGGGTGTTCCCCAAGTGCCCCTCTTCCCGTTCGCCTCAGGAGGAATCAACCCCCTCAACGGATGGCCTTCGTACTACCCTTCTTCCGGTTTACCGGAAATTCCAGCTCCACCAACCTCCAGACCAGAACCACCAAGGCTGCCTCCTCCAGCACATGCACCACCACCACTTAACAGTTCTCCCAATCAAACAAAAGACGCTCTTCTTACATCAAGTATAGAAAGTTTGAGGTTCAGGGCAAGGCAACATGCTGCTTCCCTTGGATTTTATGACAACGTATAATATGATGTCAATATGTTCAGTGACATTTAAAGATGCTTACAAACAACGTTGTCATGATACAATGCGGAATATACGTATCTTAGGTATTAAAGATGCCTATTTCACGGTGAATGCCATATCTTGTTCCACCAAGATATTCCACTCGTTTCCGATGCACGGGGATTGCTATATCTCTCTCCATTCAGCATCAAGTTCTGTTTGCCTGATGTACATTGAATGCCAGAAATCTACTCCAAACCAAGATCTTATTCCGTTAGCCCAATGTCCGGTGATGGTCAAATCTGCACACCGATCAAGAGCTTCCACTGTTTGCCCGATGGACGAGTGTTGTCATAACCGTATCCCCATGTCCACACTGTTTGCCAGATGTACAATGAATGTCAAAATACTGCTTCCCACCAGGATCTTCCAGTGTTGGCTTATTATAGCCTGAATACCCAAAACTGCATTCCACCAAGATCTTCCGCTATTTGTCTGATGCAATGTGAAATTAACAAACCTGCTCACTGCCAGGATCGTCCATTGTTTGATAATCCACGATAAACTTTTAAACCCACATCTACCAAGATCTTCCATTGTTTGCTTGATACACGGTAAATTTACAAACCCACTCCCTACCAAGATCTTCCATTGTGTGATGATCCACGGAAAATTTACAAACCTACTCCCTGTCATTGTTTGGTGATCGACGGTAAACTTACAAACCCACTCCCTACCAAGATCTTCCAGTGTTTGATGAGCCACAGTAAACTTTCAAACCAACTCCCTACCAAGATCTTCCATTGTTTGCTTGATACACGGTAAATTTACAAACCCACTCCCTACCAAGATCTTCCATTGTGTGATGATCCACGGAAAATTTACAAACCTACTCCCTGTCATTGTTTGGTGATCGACGGTAAACTTACAAACCCACTCCCTACCAAGATCTTCCATTGTTTGCTTGATACACGGTAAATTTACAAACCCACTCCCTACCAAGATCTTCCATTGTGTGATGATCCACGGAAAATTTACAAACCTACTCCCTGTCATTGTTTGGTGATCGACGGTAAACTTACAAACCCACTCCCTACCAAGATCTTCCAGTGTTTGCTTGATCCACGGTAAATTTACAAACCCACTCCCTACCAAGATCTTCCATTGTGTGATGATCCACGGAAAATTTACAAACCTACTCCCTGTCATTGTTTGGTGATCGACGGTAAACTTACAAACCCACTCCCTACCAAGATCTTCCAGTGTTTGCTTGATCCACGGAAAATTTACAAACCTACTCCATGTCATTGTTTGGTGATCGACGGAAAACTTACAAACCCACTCCCTACCAAGACATCAGTAGAATTGTTTCATCATCGAACATGCCTATTGCAACCATTTCCTATTACTGTAATATCTCACAGCAGACTGTCAGACAAGCGTCGTTTTCCGTTGTTCCCGTACAGTGAAAACAACAAAACAACACCCCAATACGATTAAGTCTTGCATCGGAAGAACGATTTCTTATTTAGACCCGATTTATTCACATACAAATTTCTGTCCACTTTACTTCTTCTCGTGGTCTTTGAGTCAACCTTTTCAAACATAAACGCAGATACAGTGAGAAAGCTGGACACCTTCCTGTTTCAAGGTTCATAACCTTAGGCAAAAGAAGCGGCAGAATGTCACTGTAAACGGATTTGTAGTTAATGTATTCGGAACCAGTCGGACAGTTACTGTGGTGCAGCAGGTTACTACGATTTCGCCGCTAACTATTCTGTTACTTATTCCACTTACATCATGCCATGTTGATAACATCTATATCTTCGACTCAGCCAATTCGTGGCATTGTTATTAAGGAATCGTCAGACATTAACTGTATTAACTTTGGATTCCAAGGCGACAGCAGGTGACCGACATGTCACTTGAGCAGTGTTTCATAATGAATATAAACCTACGTTTATGCATTAAGCTAAATACCCATCCCTCAGGGTACCCTTTTGTGACGTATATTAGATAATACATTGTAGTCGTATTGTTCAGGAATATCTGCACATAATCATTGTGATATACTGTGAAATAAATTCTAACTGTTATATGCTGCATATCAACGTTTAATTGTTGTTGTTTTTCTACTGTTGTTTGTCAACGCCGCACTCCGCAATATTCCAGTTATATGTCGGCGGTCTGTAAATAATCGAGTCTGGACCAGACAATCCAGTGATCAACAACATGAGCATCGATCTACGCAATTGGGATACGATGACATGTGTCAACCAAGTCAGGGAGCCTGACCACCCGATCCCGTTAGTCGCCTCTTACAGCAAGCATGGGTTATTGAAGATCAATTCTAACCCGGATCTTCACGGGTATTTTCTACATGTACGGATGGAATATTTTTGTAAGACATAATCACGATGATGGTGATATATCCCAGCATGTCAGCTAGACGAATGGGCTATATTAGGAAGGCTTATTTCTCTTAGATTATTTGTCCCCAGCAATATCCCAGCTATAATATGGTATTCTGGAAATACTCCAAACCAACCAGTGACTGATATTATGAGCATACTTTGTCGTCAGATTAAGACAAAAGCAACAAAGGCACAGCCGCCAACAGGATCAATGTATTCGCCAAGACAAGAAAGGGTTACTAGGGACCAGTTCGAACCCGGAAACTACATGGTGGTAGAAAGACTGTGATGCCACGATAACAGGGATGTGTCTGTCTCATAATATCACAGTTTCATCCAAGGCAGATTCTGTATGTAACAAGGATGCCATGATGCCATCATTCCTACTGCTGTGTAAGGTTTGCATGCTCGATGACAATAGCTAGCAGTTGGATTCGTTTGACAGATATTCTAAAATTTAACTCGTTCTTTGCAACGGACAGGACAGTTGTGTCACCGACAAACGTCTATTAAATTCACTGACAAAGCAATGTATGAAGGGATATAAATATTTACAGAGTGGCAAAAGGAACTAAACGTCTCACTTAATGTTATAATAGGTTTTCGGGCGGTTAACAGTTCTCCCTTCGCTGAAGACAGGTACAATGTGTGAAGCCCATTTCTGGTGTCCCCCGCCGTGATATTGCTAGAACATTGCTAAAAGCGGCGTAAAACCATACATTGTAAAAAGAACATTTGGCACAAGCCGATTTCTCACCCCAATCTTTCTGAATCAGAATTACTTACTTTTACACTGAATTACCCAGGCATTGCTGCAGATTGCTCTTTTAAATCTGTTGCAGAAATGAGTGATAGTAAAACAGACATGATCACATTTAACATATGTCCTTTCTATTTTCAATAACATAGAAAAGTAATCAGCATACTTTCTTTCGACCCTCAGTTTACATATTTACCATACAATAATGTTACTGTTTATAGGCATTTGTGTAAACATGACGATACGATCTGCGTAGGAAAAAATATAAATTCACAGCGTGTTTCAGTCAACACTTGTCAAGTTGAGTATGTTTGTTTTCTACAGTACAAGACTACGGTCGTATTTTCCCTAAAAAGATTTTCCACTAATCCTTTCGCGATACCGTATACACAAATATGAAGTGCTGCAATGTTCGAACGCTTCATGATTCTATCCTTAGTGTTCAGGATCATTATTCGTGCATGAAGACAAGAAGAACAATTAATAGAGAAGGGTCATAGGGTGTTCCCCCCTCATTTAAACAGACCACCATCATACAGCCGCTGTTAAATGAAGAAGTATCTATATACGGCTGGTCACATGGAAGCTCTTCATGTGAAATTAATGGCAGGTTATTGGATCTGATCTCACATTTCATTATAGCACCTAGACTAGACTAGACAAGAACACCATGCCTTTGAAATGATTGTACTAGTAATTTAACCTCTGATGTTATTGCTGTACGTTGTCAAAAACGTATTTTCTTTGGATGTATCACATTAATGTCCCCTCACATTAATGTCCCCTTCTGCAGCCGTCATCCTATTTGCAAATCATTTTACGACGCTTGAGTGAGTGTTGAGACAGCTGACGTGATCCTCATTTAATTTTTTTTTTATTTTATTTTTTTTTTTTGGGGGTCAAGAGTAGCATTCAAGTTCACAGACTAATG
This sequence comes from Haliotis rubra, assembly GCF_003918875.1. Lineage (NCBI taxonomy): Eukaryota > Metazoa > Mollusca > Gastropoda > Lepetellida > Haliotidae > Haliotis > Haliotis rubra. Next base: position 2,430,350 of record NW_025767634.1, read on the forward strand.
GACACATGACACCCACATGGCGGACAAGTGTGACAAGGTGGTTGTCAGCAATGACATGTCTTCATAATATTAAGGTGTTGTCACAGTAAGTGTAAGGTATATCATTTGTGTGTGGACTGTGGAAGTAACCAACGAAGAGTTATATGAATAACATCTGTGCGTATCATTTAAGTGAAAGTCATTCTGACACAGCTGGGGTCATGATGGGTGATTCGATCGGAGAGAGTGAGTGACTAATGTTTAATGTCTCACAAGCAAATCTGGGAATAACCCGCACCATGACTCATGAATCCTGCACAGCTAAGGGGCGATAATCTTGAGCGATTCGTGTAAAACATGAGTGTAAACGTGTTCAAAGTCCACAAACTCTTAATAAATATGCATCCACAAATTGTCCCGGTGGCCCGGCTTCGGTAAAACAAACACGAATATATAAAAATGACCAGCCAATGTTGATATACATGTATATATATATATATATATATATATATATATATCAAATGTATAAATCATTCGTAATTCGAATCTTGAAACTTACAGCATGCATTTCATAACTTCCAAACCAACATAAAAAACGACATTCGTTGCAAGTTCAGGCTTAAATGTCACCTTTCCAGACAAACGTTTTTTAACAGAGCTAATAAACAGATCTCGCACACTTCACACCCCTTTCAACACACTGCACAAACACCATTACTGAGAACTGATAAGCAATATACGATCAAATTGTTTTGCAATATAAAAAGTACAGCAACGTCCTCCTAATCTCGCCTAGACGTAAACGTCATTGAGCGAAACGAGCTCGTGCTATGATGCCTCGGTATATCCTGGTGTAAAGATCTTACAAGGGCTGCTTCTAGTACAGGCAACATGGCGATAGACTCATCTACCTTCTGTTGATGAGCAGTTAATACCTCTATGCCGGCTACCTGATCAACGGTAAAGAATCCGTTGTAATGCCCGATGATTCTAAACTTCAACACCCTCCTTGAGGAGGTCTCAAGAGGTGTATTGAGTTGCCCATGCACGGATTTGACCTGTTGGATAACAGAAGTGAGAAAACGACTGCTTATGATGAAATTACTCATTGAGATTGCTTGGTAGTTAGTGTGGATGGTATAGGTGTGACAGAGGACGTGCGAACTGTCACGAACAAATCACATTTTAGTTGCGATTAGTAATTATGTGATACATTTGAAAATTTGAAATTAAAATTTTGATTTTTTATATTTTTACAAGGGTCATGTGTGCACATACTAGAAAACCTAATATTTTTTCAAATATACTGTTAGCGCATGAAGCGTCCTTAGTGATATATTGTGATCAACGGTGTGTGTGTTGTGTATAACGACCAGATTTTGGGTTACGTCACGGCGAGTCTTTGGTTTGTTGTTTTCGCCGCACTCCGCAATATTCCAGCTATTTGACCACGGCCTGTTAATAATCGAGTCTGGACCAGACAACCCAGTGATCAACAGCAGGAGCATCGACCTACGTAATTGGGATACGATGACATGTGTCAACCAAGTCAGCGAGTCTGACCACCCGATCCCGTTAGTCGCGTCTTACAGCAAGCATGGGTCACTAAAGATCAATTCTAACCCGGATCTTCACGGGTCTCATCTAATTTGAGTACCTATCCACCTCGTTGTTACTTGAGAATATTCAGTCAGTGTGTCAAGTGCATCATATCTAGTAATATCACGATGCACCAGTGCATCACCGGCAAGCTTTACAGGAATCATTTGTTTTAATATCAATTATTTTGACATATGTCCATTATTATTTTGAAGTTGCACCGATATTTCATATGAAACATTCGTTAAATACAAACATTATCAAAAGTGAACTGAACATGTTTTTCTCTTATAATTTTGTTATGCAGAACATCAGATATGACTAGACTTGGTGAGTGTGGTTGACGGATACTTGGCTGAAACTCAATCTTCCCTTTACTAGTAATCTCTGCCAAAATATTTGGTGGCTGGTGAGCTATGGCAAGAGCTTGCCATCCAGCTGGTAATGGTTGCTTGTTACGTGCAAAGTGTCGGAAATGTAGTATCGCGATACGTATCGTATCGTGACCTCAGTATCGAGATGCGCATCGTATCGTGACCGCAGTATCGAGATACGTATCGTAGCGTGACCCCAGTATCGAGATACGTATCGTATCGTGACCCCAGTATCGAGATACGTATCGTATCGTGACCGCAGTATCGAGATACGTATCGTAGCGTGACCCCAGTATCGAGATACGTATCGTAGCGTGACCCCAGTATCGAGATACGTATCGTAGCGTGACCGCAGTATCGAGATACGTATCGTAGCGTGACCCCAGTATCGAGATACGTATCGTCCTGACCAGCGAACTTGACCACCAGATACGTTTAGTCGAGAGTTATTTGGGTCTTATATTTCTACCCTCAATACCCACGAGTTATTCGAGGGGCGGGGGGGGATACTTATCGCATCGTGAGGTACCTCCTGGGTTCCATTCCCCGCATGGGCATAATGAATGAAAACCATTTCTGGTGTTCCCCGCCGTAATATTGCTGGAATATTGCTATATTTAGCGGCGTGTCAAGTTGACGGCAAAATCATGCTCGGCAGCCATCAAGACCCCACGATATTTATTAGACATCGAACTATTTCACTTTTGTGTAGAGGTGGTTTTGTGCATGATATATCACTTTCCGAATAACTGTTGTATTGGGAAGATACCGTTAAGCATTTGCTTCCAAGGACACCTCGGGTGAGTAAGTCCGTATTGTGCCAATGTTAGCAGTGACCCTGTAGGGAATGCCTTATTCATCCACCTGGTGAAGGGGCAAGAAGTAGCCCAGAAACGTCGTGTTGTAAATATTAAAGAAGTTGTAAATCCATACCATATGTTGTTATGTGACCCTGTAAACAAAGTTGAGTTCGGAGCAAGTGAATACCCACCCAATTCGGTATCAGGCATGATTGTATGTGCGCTTCGGTCACATGAATTCCTCCCAAACAAAGTTGAGATTAAGATAGGTAAGTGAATGAATGAGTGAGTATGGGAGTATGAAGAATAGCCTGGGAACACGTAGGAATGATCTTTTTTAATCGACCTTTGGGGTTAAGGAAAAGACACTTAAAGATCCGGCTTAGAGCTGCTCTTCAGCAATCAATGCTTGTTGTAAAAGGTGGATCAGGTTGTCACAATCGCTGATTTGGTTGATCCATGTCATCGTAACATTGATGCTAATGCTGTTGATCACTGGATTGTCTGCTCCAGACTCGATTATTTAGTCTGCCGCCATATAGCATGTCAGAGTCATGCAGAGGGATAGCTGGAATTTTGCTGAGTGCGGCGTAAAACTAAACGCACTCACTGTCATCGTAACCCAACTATGTAGATCGAGGCTCGCGATATTAATCACTGGACTGTCTGGGGCACACTCGATTACTTACAGACCGCCGCCATAGCGATGGTCTTATGGCCCATTTATGGTGCCCTTAGCATGGTAACAACGTGCGACAGTGTACCGGACAGATTGGAGGTAGCTGCTGTCTGCTTGTACATTGGCTCTACCCACTAACATCGAGGCAGCGGAAATCGATGCACAGAGTTGTTTCCCTTAGCTCTATCAAGGTCAGCAAATTCGCATTCGTGATCCCACATTCTAAATACCCGAATGTACTTCTTGGTACCATACCCGAGATTGTAAGTTTCACCGCAGTGCTCAACCTAACTCTAGTCTTCAGGAACCCATGCTTTTCGTAAGAGGCGACTAACGGGATCGGGTGTCCAGGCTCGCTGACTTGGTTGAAACATGTCATCGTATTCCAAATGGGTAGAACAATACTCATGATGTTGATTTCTGGATTGTCTGGTCCAGACTCGATTATTTACAGACCGACGCCATACAGGTAGAAATATTACTGAGTACGGCTTAAAACTAAATCTATAACTCAATCTCTAACCTGACTCATGTTTAACATGATTTTAACGTTCACATTCCGAAGTACGAAATTCTAAAGGGCGAATTTCTCTGATGAAATGTTTTTTTATGCATAAAACTAGATTTGTCGTCAAGTGTTGATAGTGTAAACATGGAACATTAAGGGCCGAGCAACGTTTAGAAGTTGCTGTGAGTGTTTGCATAAGAGAGTAATGAAGCGCACATAAAAGGTCAGATTACCCTCAGTACAGACATTAAGTCAGCCAAAGAACATATATCATGTTGGGGATTACACTTTCTCAGGAAAATACACAATACAGTACATTTTGAGTTTTTCGGAGAATGGTAGTCGTACCAGTTTACACTTGTCAAATGTCAAAAGTCAGAGATCAAGGCTACCAGCTGTCAGATTTCCATCTTTCTTGTGAAATCCGCTGTGGGTGAATAAGAAAGATTACTGACCTTGTGTCCTCGCAATCAAATGCCTCAGCACTCAAATTCCGTACACAACATCAGTAGAACAGTACTGGCATCTTTACTGAATAGGTTGACTCCCAATTGAGTGAGTTTCGTTTTACGCCGCATTCAGCAATATCCCAGCTATGTGGCGGCAGTCTGTACATACTAGTAGTCGAGTCTGGCGGACCAGACAATCCAGTGATCAACAGCATGGGTAATCGATCTACACAACTGGGATACGATGGCATGCATCATGCGTCAGCGAGCCTGACCACCCGATCCAGTTAGTCACCTCTTACGACAAGCACGGGTTACTAAAGACCAATTCTAACCCGCAGTATGAATGTATACATGTAAAGTGTGATTGTACATGCTGACCTGGTTGACATATGTCATCGCATCAGAATTGCGTAAATCGATGCTCATGCTGTTGATCACTGGATTGTCTGGTCCAGACTTGATTATTTACAGACCGCCGCCATATAGCTGGAATATTGCTGAGTGCGGCGTTAAACAACAAACACACCAAACTAAACCAAACCAAAGCAAAAGACGGGTCTGAAATCGCCTAAATCAGACCTTGTATACAGCTAGATGCAGCACCAAGCAGCACCACTAGCTTGGCGTCCAGCTCAACATCAGTGGAATTTGTGGTCATAGTTACTTTTATTCATGACTGATGGAGATCGTGTGTGGATAAAGTAGAACTACTGTATAGCCACAACCAAATATGTTGGAACAAGTACCATTTGGCGAGGATGCCTCTCACAATACCGTAAACTTGATCCTGTGACGATCAGACAAAGTGTGAATGGATAACAGTACATAACTGATATCCTATATCTAACTGATATCCTAGGGCCAGTCTTCATGGACGACAATGCTAGGTCACACCGGTTATGTGGCGTAGAGCATAGAGCAGTAGAGCATGAATACACAACAGAGATGCACAAGGGTACACGATCATGATGCAATGGAAAAAGCCTGTACATACTTACGGTAGTTACGCCTGATACTGATATTGTGCCCACTGTTTAATTATTGATACTTGAGCGATCTTTTTAGGATTAAGATTCCTGAAAATGCCACATTTGTGAACGTCATGCCACCATAGTTATCAGCAATACAAAACGATTTATACAGTTCTGCAAGAGCAGGTTACAGCAACCTCTGAATGTGCATTAGACAGAGTGGGGGGAGAGCTGTCTTTGGCGCCAGGCCAGTGATCCAGCGAGCTTGATGTGCCGGGATCGCGTCAACCTTGGAGTCAACTTTGTGTGCAGACTTTTTCAATGTTGTCACAACCCCTAGTGTACAGTACACATGCCTGTGCACTTAAAAGAATCCATTGGTAAATGACCAGGTGGTGGCCACATGAATATTTTATAGTACATGTATTTGCAGGATCAGCAACGTGCAGTAAACTTGGACAAAGTACTGTGACTATGTGTCCCAGTCCACCCAGCTGTGAAGGGGCACCTCGTAATGATGGAAAGCCACAAGAGTCGTGTGTATGATCCCCGAAGTTGAGATTGAAATACGTTGTGCCGTTGTGCCCCTGTCTCTGTGTCTCTGTCAATGTGGTTGCCTGTACATACTTGTGTATGTGTGTGTGTATGGTTGTGTGCCCCTGTCTCTGTGTCTCTGTCAATGTGGCTGCCTGTACATATTTGTGTGTGTGTGTGTGTATGGCTATGTGTCTCTGTCAATGGGCTACCTGTATATACTTGTGATGTATGTGTTTGTGTGTGTGAGTGTGTGTGTCCCTGTCTCTGTGTCTCTGTCAATGTGGCGGCCTGTACATGCTTGTGTATGTGTGTGTGAGTGTGTGTATGGTTGTGTGTCCCTGTCTCTGTGTCTCTGTCGATGTGGCTGCCTGTACATGCTTGTGTGTGTGTGTGCTTGTGTGTCTCTGTCTCTGTGTCTCTGTCAATGTGGCTGCCTGTACATGCTTGTGAATGTGTGTGTTTGCGTGTGTGTGGTTGTGTGTCCCTGTCTCTGTGTCTCTGTCGATGTGGCTGCCTGTACATGCTTGTGTATGTGTCTGTGTATGGTTGTGTGTCTCTGTCTCTGTGTCTCTGTCAATGTGGCTGCCTGTACATGCTTGTGAATGTGTGTGTTTGTGTGTGTGTATGTGTTTGTGTATAGTTGTGTGTCAGTGTCTCTGTGTCTCTGTCAATGTGGCTGCCTGTACATGCTTGTGTATGTGTTTGTTTGAGTGTGTGTATGGTTGTGTGGCCCTGTCTCTGTGTCTCTGTCAATGTGGCTGCCTGTACATGTCTTGTGTCTCTGTCAATGTGGCTGTGTACATGCTTGTGTGTGTGTGTGTGTGTATGGTTGTGTGTCTCTGTCTCTGTGTCTCTGTCAATGTGGCTGCCTGTACATGCTTGTGTATGTGTTTGTGTATGTATGGTTGTGTGTCCCTGTCTCTGTGTCTCTGTCAATGTGGCTGCCTGTACATGCTTGTGTATGTGTGTGTTTGTGTGTGTCTATGTGTTTGTGTATGGTCTTGTGTCACTGTCTCTGTGTCTCTGTCAATGTGGCTGCCTGTACATGCTTGTGTATGTGTGTTTGTGTGTGAGTGTGTGTATGGTTGTGTGTCCCTGTCTCTGTGTCTCTGTCAATGTGGCTGCCTGTACATGCTTGTGTATGTGTGTGTTTGTGTGTGTGAGTGTGTGTATGGTTGTGTGTCCCTGTCTCTGTGTCTCTGTCAATGTGGCTGCCTGTACATGCTTGTGTATGTGTGTTGTCTCTGTGTCTCTGTCAGTGTGTGTGTGTGTGTGTATGGTTGTGTGTCCCTGTCTCTGTGTCTCTGTCAATGTGGCTGCCTGTACATGCTTGTGTATGTGTGTTTAAGTGTGTGTATGGTTGTGTGTCCCTGTCTCTGTGTCTCTGTCAATGTGGCTGCCTGTACATGCTTGTGTATGTGTGTGTGTGTGTGTGTGTGTGTGTGTGTGTATGGTTGTGTGTCCCTGTCTCTGTGTCTCTGTCAATATGGCTGCCTGTACATGCTTGTGTATATAGTGTGTTTGTGTGTGTGTGTGTGTGTATGGTTGTGTGTCCCTGTCTCTGTGTCTCTGTCAATGTGGCTGCCTGTACATGCTTGTGTATGTGTTTAAGTGTGTGTATGGTTGTGTGTCCCTGTCTCTGTGTCTTTGTCAAAGTGGCTGCCTGTACATGCTTGTGTATGTGTGTGTTTGTGTGTGAGAGTGTGTGTCTGGTTGTGTGTCCCTGTTTCTGTGTCTCTGTCAATATGGCTGCCTGTACATGCTTGTGTGTGTGTGTGTGTGTGTGTGTGTGTGTATGGTTGTGTGTCCCTGTCTCTGTCAATGTGGCTGCCTGTACATACTTGTGTATGTGTGTGTGAGTGTGTGTATGGTTGTGTGTCCCTGTCTCTGTTTCTCTGTCAATGTCGCTGCCAGTACATACTTGTGTATTTGTGTGTTTGAGACAAATTCTGAGTTTGAAACATTAATCGAAAAACAATCAATCTGATAACATGGCCATATCCATATCGAATGCCATATACATTTTACCTTTGTCTCCTGACCATGAGTAAACATGAAATATGTAACTAAAAACGTATTTCAATACGATCCCCCATTTACAGTACCCGTTCATTAACTTTTGGATCGGCATGGCTTTAACATCAGGTATTGGGTAGCCTAATGGTTGAAGCGTCCGCTCGTCATACTTGAAGACCCAAGCAGGCGTAAAACTATACTCACTCACTAATGGTACATTAGCACGGTCGTCCTTCACGCCGAGTGCGATCTGGTGCATTGTGGAAATTAATGTGATCAGCCGACGCGATATTTGTGAAATATTGATAAAAGCGGCGTAAAATCCACATCGAACTTCAAAATCCACCCTACCACGCCTGTCTGCCCTCTAATTTCAGGAAATGTCATTTCATCAGAGCCATAGGGCCAAAGGGACACAACTCTTTATGTCCTCCTGCATGTCTGGACATGCTCCAGCCGTTCTCACAATATCGATTGATCTGAGACAGACTGAGAAACTTGGTTCATTGTGGAGCCGGGTCGCAGTTCTCAGCAGGAGTTATGTCCCTTAGTTGAAACAGAGGTCACTTTTAAATAGAAGCATTATAGAAGAAAACCTTGTCCAGATGACGTTATGATGACGTTACGCTACAGTATTCTATAGCTAGCTGTTGAATCAGAGCGAGGATTTCACTGGAAATTGTGAACGTGAATTATAGCAAAAAAAGTAGCGCAAACACAGGTTACTTTGCGAAATTATAAAATATGATATCATTTCATTGTTAAAGACGTGGGAATCAGTGTTGCTCCAAGTAGTAGTTAGTGAATTATTTTTTATTTATTAAGAGGTTACATGTCCATGCACTTCCCGCACATGTACAGAGATAGCTAGTGAGTGAGTTTGGTTCCAGCAATATCACGTCCATGCACTTCCCAAACATGTACAGAGATAGCTAGCGAGTGAGTTTGGTTCCAGCAATATCACGTCCATGCACTTCCCAAACATGTACAGAGATAGCTAGTGAGTGAGTTTTGTTCCAGCAATATCACGTCCATGCACTTCCCGAACATGTACAGAGATAGCTAGTGAGTGAGTTTGGTTCCAGCAATATCACGTCCATGCACTTCCGTCCATGCGAACATGTACAGAGATAGCTAGTGAGTGAGTTTGGTTCCAGCAATATCACGTCCATGCACTTCACGAACATGTACAGAGATAGCTAGTGAGTGAGTTTGGTTCCAGCAATATCACGTCCATGCACTTCACGAACATGTACAGAGATAGCTAGTGAGTGAGTTTGGTTCCAGCAATATCACGTCCATGCACTTCACGAACATGTACAGAGATAGCTAGTGAGTGAGTTTGGTTCCAGCAATATCACGTCCATGCACTTCCCGAACATGTACAGAGATAGCTAGTGAGTGAGTTTGCAGCAATATCACGTCCATGCACTTCCCAAACATGTACAGAGATAGCTAGTGAGTGAGTTTGGTTCCAGCAATATCACGTCCATGCACTTCCCGAACATGTACAGAGATAGCTAGTGAGGGAGTTTGGTTCCAGCAATATCACGACCATGCACTTCCCAAACATGTACAGAGATAGCTAGTGAGGGAGTTTGGTTCCAGCAATGTCACGTCCATGCACTTCACGAACATGTACAGAGATAGCTAGTGAGGGAGTTTTGTTCCAGCAATATCACGTCCATGCACTTCCCGAACATGTACAGAGATAGCTAGTGAGTGAGTTTGGTTCAAGCAATATCACGTCCATGCACTTCACGAACATGTACAGAGATAGCTAGTGAGTGAGTTTGGTTCCAGCAATATCACGTCCATGCACTTCCCGAACATGTACAGAGATAGCTAGTGAGTGAGTTTTGTTCCAGCAATATCACGTCCATGCACTTCCCGCACATGTACAGAGATAGCTAGTGAGTGAGTTTGGTTCAAGCAATATCACGTCCATGCACTTCACGAACATGTACAGAGATAGCTAGTGAGTGAGTTTGGTTCCAGCAATATCACGTCCATGCACTTCACGAACATGTACAGAGATAGCTAGTGAGTGAGTTTGGTTCCAGCAATATCACTTCCATGCACTTCACGAACATGTACAGAGATAGCTAGTGAGTGAGTTTGGTTTAAGCAATGTTCCAGCAATATCACGGCGGGGAACACCAAAATGGGCCTCACCCATATGGGGAATCGAACCCGGGTCTTCGGTGTAGCGAGCCAACGCTTTAACAACAAGTCTACCCCACCGCCACAGCTGACCAGCCTAGTGATGGAGTATAGGCAATCATTGGTTTCTGGCGTTCCAAGGGGACCTAACTCTGCACAGCAATTTGCAGCTCCTTACCTAGATAATGATATTAACCCGTATTTTCACGGCAAAAAAATCCGTGACGACATGCCTACTTTGCAGCAGTAATGCACAGTTTGAATAAGATGCTTTCAGGTCATGACATCCTCTTTATTGCTACTATTACTGTTTATTGCTTCTGCCATGTTACAGGGATTCATGGCATCCGTTTCTGTCCTTAGCCTTAGTTTGTTTGTTGTTCTACGACACACTCATAACATGGCAGCTTTGTGAGATCATCGAATATGGACCAGACAATCAAGTGATTGGCATCATGAGTACAATCTACGATTCAGGATACGATGACATGCACTAACCACGCCAGCGACCAGTCACACTACACGCCAGCAACCAGTCACACTACTGGTTGTTAGCATTAGCGTCAATCAACAATCTAACTCCCATACTTTAATATGGGCTTACGGTCAGCGTTGTGCTTAGATCGCTTTCTGGAACAAGGCTCGTACGCAGTAAGTGAGTGAGTGAGTGAGTTTGGTTTTACGCCGCTTTTAGCAATATTCCAGCAACATCACGGCGCGGGACACCGAAATGAGCTTCACACAATGTACCCATGTGGGGATTCGAACCCGGGTCTTCGGCGTGACGAGCGAACGCTTTAACCTCTAGGTTACCCCACCGCCCCTCGTACGCGTCTTGCCGTAAGATAAGTATAGGTTTTCACAGGAAACCGCTATCGAAGAGGATTATGACAGTGGTCTTCGTTCTCTTGCCCAAGGATTTGATGGCTGGCTGGCTGAGTATGGTTTTACGCCGTTGTTAGCAATATTCCAGCAATATCACGGCGGGGGACACCAGAAATGGGGATTTGATGGAGTTTTCCAGATCATTATCCATACAATCATGAATGGTGTATGATAATAAGTGCCGAGTCAGACGCCGCACGAAGATTGGAATACAGCTAAAGTAATGTTCCCTCACTCACTCACTCGAATGTAATCCTTGAACTAGGAGCCCAGAATGATCTTAATGCTTAGGCTATTGCGAGTGAGTGAGTATGGTTTTACGCCGCTTTAAATGGGCTTTACACATTGTACCTATGTGGGGAATCGAACGGGTCTTCAGCGTGACTGGTGAACGCTTTAACCACAAGGCTACGCCGATTCCCCCTTAGGCTATTTCGAACCTAGTGCAGCAGTGACAACAGTAGTAGCGGTGACATACATTTGCATTTTATTGTTGAGATGGTAAGCAAGTACATGTGATACCGGCTGCTTCCTTGATTGGACAGTCGCTGTGCACATTTGCGATCCTTGGGTGAGTGAGTGAGTTTAGTTTTACGCCGCTTTTAGCAATATTCCAGCAATATTACGGCGGGGAACACCAGACATGGGCTTCACACATTGTACACATTTACTCGATGTCAAAGTCTTCGCTCATACGCACACAATAATTTGATATAACATACGCCCCTGTAAACACCGTTTTTGAATTGAACTACAGCAACTCATGCTTTTCGTAAGAGGTGACTAAAAGGATCAGGTCGCCATGCTCGGTGTCCTGGCTGATGAGTGTGATCTTATCCCTACTACGTTGATCGATGTTCATGATATCAATCACTGAATTTTCTGGTCCAAACACGATTATTTTTACAGACATATGACAGAGATATTGATGAGTGTTGCTTGAATAAACAAATCAAACAAACATACACAGTATCTCAATATAACGCCCGAAAGAGTTCGGGAAGTGACGTAAAATCATACACTTCTCTCGCAGTCTTCATTCTCTTCGCGTGATCGAGCAAGTAAAAAATGGAATTGCATTTTAAATGATTTCCGGGATTTCTGTTTGATCGTCATTATAGATTTTGGTGTTAGTTGTAAAAAGTGTAAGCATTATCACAAAAACTTCATTCACGTTTACAATCGGTTCTGACCCATAAAGATACCAGTTAGCATTGATCTTCAGCAACCCATGTTTGTCGTAAGATACGACTAACGGACTCGGACGGTCAGGCTGACACATGTCACCGTATCCCAATGGCATAGATCGATGTTCAGGCAGTTGATCACTGGATTGTCTGGTCCAGACTCGATTATTTACAGACCGCCGTCATATAGGTGGACTATTGTTGAGTGCGGCGTTAAACATCAAACAAACACATACGAAAGGTACCGAAAATACACATGCTAGCGCTCTAAAAGGATACATAGCAAGCCTTGTTGCCTTTGGTACCATAGCAATTCCTAAACTGAGCTTATTGAAATGAAGATAACATAGATACTTAACATTTTTACATTTTGTTTTTTGGTGGCAAAAAAAACAAATGATCACCATAACCATGAGGAAAAGCCACATTGGGGGAAAGCTACTATGATAAGGTTCTGAAAAACAATAAGGAGCATTATGTTTTTTCACATTCTATAAAATTCAATGTCAGGTCGAGGGTAATGAATTCAGTGGAAAACACAAGAGAGAGGTCGACGCCTCACTATCGTTAAGTTTTACTGCCTGAAGACTTAACCTTTCAGAATATTAAAAATCTGCCTTCAATATTTGTGGCAACATAAGATAAATGGTGAACCGTACTGTTTGAAAAAAATTAAATTACACGCAAGGCTTATGAGCATTCACAAGTTTAGTATGACATTAATTAAACTGAGAGTTGAAATAAGATACCAAGGCGACCCTATGTGTTAGACATTTGCGGCGATAGCTGTTTTAGATGAGGGAGAGCTGGAGGTGTTTTATGCTAATATATTAGTAATAAATTATCAATGAGCCTTCACATGGTGTGGTGGAAGTGCGTGGTCCTATTCAAAAGTGCACACGTTACGGATCAGTTGAAGTTAAGCAGCATGGGTGGCGGAGAGTACTTAAATGGGTGACCATAGTTTGAACCTTGAGTTTCTTGGACCTGCCCCACAGCTAAGCACATTGTGGTGTCACCTTAGGCAAGTGACTTTGTTCATAATGTGCATCTGTTCACCCAGCAGTAAATGGGTACCCGGTAGGATGCAATGGCCACGCAACTGTTAACCTTCTAACGCCTCATTGGCAGCTTTGGTTGTTGTCCACACTGATCCAATAACGGGGTAATAATGTTAGCGCTTTCAGCATACACCTTGTGTGGTACGTGTGGCACACCATGTGTCCTACTTATCTGTGGTAAATATTCTGAAATAAGAAAAAAAGTGTTTCACAAGCCACCAGACCCACCCTTCAACACTTGAAACCTTTGTGCATTTAATTACCTGTAAAAACATTAATTATAACACATTAAGTGCATTCCGCTTCACTGTATTAAAACTAAGCAGTAAATCCGCCATTGTGAAATAATTTCAATCTTCACCCTATACTCAGCATGTATGTATTATTCATGTTCACATTTTGTTTGTATTATGGGCCAGTGGCAAGTATAAGTACACACACTATTCATTTACTTCACGTGTATCACTGTATCGCTAAAATTCCATCATTTGTATAAGACATTATCTATCCACTGCATGCCCAGCGATATCTCAATCCTCAAAGTACAAAGTAAGCGAAGTGACCTAAAATGTCCACACCGACTCATAGTCAACGTTTGTACTTCAAGACAAAACCACACACGTTGCGGGACTGTAAGCAAAAATTATGATTATATCAACATTTAAAAAATATATATTTAAGTCCTTAGCTTAGTGTTAAAATAATATCAGGTTAATACACCGCGGCTTAAAATACAAAAGCCATCATGTGATGCATCTGTTTCATCAAAACGTTCATGAAGAGAATTAAGCATCACATAGGAAACGTCATCCCACTAAGTGTTACATACATGATTTTGTTCCTGAACCAGAGGTATAAACTTCTTGAATGAGATTGTAAACGTGCGGAATTTAAAAGTCGCACAAAAATGTAAATACTTTTTCTTGTAGTATATTTACAACGTACTAGAGACAGTATGCCTGATGTGGACAAACAGCCGGATCAAATAAACGAAATATCCATGGTTGATGGTGGTTGCGATGAGACAAACATAAAGACATTTATTCGATGGCGATGTATTACACACGAGATATTGTGCTTTAGGGTTGTCGTTTCAGTAACTGTTTCAATCTAACAATGTTTTTATGCTGGTGTTTTTTCATCTAATTTATTGATCAAATATATTTTCAAGTTTGTACTTTCGTTTTCATGCACCTCAGAATAATTGAAACAAATTTCAGTTAACAAAGTCAAAGACCAACTCGGCAACAATTAAAACGTTGTACAGACTTATTACTATAGTATAAAAATGTGTTTTCTGTGAAACTGGTAACACTGGATTTTCCATGGATTAATTTGTATATACGAAGTGCTCTCATCGACACAATACTGATAACATCCTTAATCTCTCAGTTCAAATTCTATATTTCGTTTTGAAAGGACCTGTATCGTTACATTACAATGTATGCTATGAAGTTATTCGTTTTCATACGCGAGGCAGATACTGCGGCACACACTACAGTACCGGACAACTCTCGGTAATTTCATCCGGACTACCAAATGTCCGGATAATCGAATCATGGACCCACAGGTCAGATACGCTCACCATTTTACAAACAATTTCATCACTATTCGATAATCATTAACACATGATTATGAAAAAGTCGGAATCATACAACGGATTCTACTCTTAGATGTTAGAAAATAGTTTCAATAGTTTAGGAAACTAACGGTTTTCTCGCTGTCTTTTCTATACACGTATGTACGGACCATCAGTAATCTCTCAGAAAGCGTGAAAAACGAAGTCCGTACTAACGCTTTTTCAACATGCAAGTTATCCATTTTCCCCTATTCGAAGAGTACATAATTACACGCACTACCAGATACCTTGATATATATGTGCATTTACAAGCAGGCACAAGTAACAAGTAGGTGCAAGTAGCAGGGAAGATAAGTTTTCCTGTGAAATCGAATCATGGACCTACAGGTCAGATACGCTCACCATTTGACAAACAATTTGATCACTATCATTAACACATGATTATGAAAAAGTCGGAATCATACAACGGATTCTACTTTTAGATATTAGAAAATAGTTTTAATAGTTTAGGAAACTGAGGGATTTTTCGCTGTCTTTTCTATACACGTATGTACGGACCATCAGTAATCTCCCAGAAAGCGTGAAAAACGAAGTCCGTACTAACGCTTTTTCAACATGCAAGTTATCCATTTTCCCCTATTCGAAGAGTACATAATTACACGCACTACCAGATACCTTGATATATATGTACATGTACAAGTAGGCACAAGTAACAAGTAGGTGCAAGTAGCAGGGAAGATTAGTTTCCCTGTGAAATATTTTCGTTGCGAGCAGCTTGGTTGTTTCGAAGGAAATCGCGATTTTGTCTTTTACGAATACGACACGTGAGAAATATTTCAGTTTTTGCAGTCATGATAATTCGTTATAACTTAGAAATATTATGTGTATAAAAGATTGCAAAGTGAGTGGTAAATATACAAGTACTTTCACCCTTACACTGCAATATTTTACGAGATGTGTTTCGACGCCTGTCTGTCTTTTTGCAAGTTTAACTTATCTGTCATGCTGATGTCAACATTCTCGTGACTGTTGAACTGTGACGTATCTGTAACGTAGATTCATGAAAAACTCGAAAAAATAATTCTTCATCACGTCGGTGCCTATGAAAAATTTCGTTAACTCAAATTTATTTAACTCGCTTGTTCTAAGAAGAGGTAAAATATATGACTTAATATTTATCTCCTAACGTGCTTCTAAATGTATCCTGTAAATTGAATTGAAGCATCAACACAAATGTGTCAACAAATATTGCTTATTATGTGGGTTAAACAAACAAATTTTGTTTGGTATTATAGCCAATTTATTTAATTGCATGCTGCTTAGTATTCAGTATTATCTTTTGCAACTTCACATATAGTTGAATGCTGTTTGTGATTGTCATCGGTGTATGAAAGCACATAATATTTTTTATGTTATATTTCACGTTATAGAAAAATATGTTTCATAACATTAATGAGATGAAGATATATTTGATAGAGGATGCATTACGAAGTATGAGCAACATTGCTATAATGCATCTTCGATAGCCTGCTAGGTTTAATGCTGATAGGACGGTAGGATATCTGGCGGGATAGGTGTATATATTCCCTATCGGTTTGTCAATACTAGTAGGACACTAGTGCAGGGTATAACCACGTCAATTCTCATTTTCGGACGCAATATCATCGTTCTTGTTTCTGAATGTCCACATTTTGCCCTAGTAGCACATTTACGTAATTCCTGTTCTATCATCAGCACACTTTTCAAATTTATTGACCCGCGAAGGTCCGGGTTACAATATTGGCCTTCAGTAACCCATGCTTGTCGTAAGAGGCGACTAACGAGATCGGGTGGTCAGGCTCGCTGACTTGGTTGACACGTGTCATCGGTTCCCAATTGCGAAGATCGATGCTCATGCTGTTGATCACTGGATTGTCTGGTCCAGACTCGATTATTTACAGACCGCCGCCATATAGCTGGAATATTGCTGAGTGCGGCGTAAAACTCAACTCACTCACTCACTCACTCAAATTTATGCAAATTGTTCGATTATCCATACATTTACGTAATGTGTGTCTATGAATTATCATGCAAGCAAACGTTTTGTTACAAACACACTGTATTCGCCATATATTTATACATTAACTGTTATCTGTTAAGAATAGTGCGTGACCGTTCGGTCACGTGATTCAGTACCAAGATTGGCAACAATAACATAAAATTATCAGCTACGAACGAATATGTCAGTTTAATATGTAATCTCCACCCTCTTTCTCTTTCTTCCAGTCTCATTCACATACATGTACATCCATATCTCTAAATAACCTTCTTCCTGAATGACAGACACACTTTGACCTGATAATGTCATACTATACACATGTAGTACGACACTACATCAGATAAAACGTGTGCAATTCAGGAACACTGTTCTGTAAAGACATGTTTCGGTTTGATGAATGTTGGATTTTTTAAACATATATTTTTACTGTTGAGGTGACTTGTTACAAGATTTGAGAAATAACTTGTCGTCTCATTTACCGGAAACATAACTGTTGTTGGCCCCAAGGTGACAACCCTACACCCGAGGGGCTTTGAGGAGTTATGTTATTTCTATAACATGATTGATTGTGATTGATTTAAGCGTTTCGGTATCAGTGACAAGGCCATTTACATCTTAGACGTGAATATAGATAGTAGTAATGCATGACGTTTTCACCCAGAAATGTGTATATATTCAATATTCATGTTTTTAGTTATGCTGCATTTCGTTCAGAACGGTGGTGTTAATGACCCATTCCTTACCAGAAAAGTGCATCTGCAACGACGTAATTTGTTAAACGAGTTTCAATATCACTCTTGCATCACAATCACAAGAGATACGAAAATGAAATTATGATCACATTTCGTACCAAACAATAGCACAATTAAGCAATCAGCTGTTTCGAGTCATACATGTATTTTATCACTTATTCGATGTTTATCACAGGCAGTTATAACGCGGTAGGGTAGCCTAGTGGTCAAAGCTTTCGCTCGTCACGCAGAAGACCAGGGATAGATTTCCAACATGGGTATAATCTGTGATGCCCATTTCTGGTGCCCCCCGCTGTGATATTGCCGGAATATTGCTAAAAGAGGCGTAAAACTAAACTCACTCACTCACTCACTCACTCACTATAACGATCTTTTATTTAATGTTTTTTATCATTAAAAAAAACGTTTTTGTGACTGAACATACACAAGTTGTTTTTAACGCGCAAAGATATGAACGCATTGAATTCATCAGAATTTGCTAGTCAGGGTTTTTCAGGATGTGCAAGGTGTAAACATGACTACATGACTGGTGTCTTCTTTATTATTCTAATCACTTTTCAACTGTATCAGCTCAAATATGTTGATTGGCTGACAATTGATGCCTGAAATAATCCTCAGCAGCATGTGTTGAATAAATGACACACATGGTGTCCAAAAGTCAGCACAATGTTAAAGAAGTGCTATATGTCCATTCTGCGTAAAAGAATTTAGCAATCATTACATTTTGAGCACTGGCCAACTAAACACTAAAACGTGACATATATTCCTGTACTTTCGATATTCAAAATTGTCTGAACATTACTATATATGATCGGTGGCAGTACATTTTCAACAGATTTGAAAATCATGGGGTTTTTTTTCTTTTTTCGTAATTAAAGCGCTTTTGAAAAATCAGTGGAGAGAAATAAAATATTGACTGCAATCACCATTACACATCCTAGAAAGAAAGCACTTTGGTTCAGTTTTATACATGAATTTAAATATACAGCCCTGTTTGATGGTGGCGTAAAATTAAAAACAGAACAGTTATTCGATCGTTATGTATGTGATATGTGTATTGTTGCTGTGCTTTTGACCTTCGATTTACTGTATCTCGGTGACTGTTTTCAGCCTGAGAACATTCTGGTAATGTTTTAATTTTTATTGTGTGTTAAAATACAATTTGCAAGTATATACTGTCTTTACTGGCTGTGTATCTACTACAGTTACATATTATAGGCATTTATATATGTGCATTGCAGGGTTAGGGCGTTCGTATTTCCTTGTTTGCTGCATCATGTAAAAGTAAAACATTTATTCTTTGTGGCTTATCGAGTTATAAGTCTCCAGCAATCTATGCTGGTCCTACGAGGCGACTACATGGTGTGGATTGATGCTCGAGATGACAATCATTGGATTGTCTGGTCCAGAATTGATTTTATACAGCATATTGCATAAGCTGAGCAACAAACAACAATACCACTAGTTTTCTTATGAATTTATCTCTTTTACGCCACAAGATGATTTACACGTTATTATGACTACAATATCGCATTGCAGGAAGCAGATGTTGAAAAACTATGGAATCTTAGAAAAGACGTCGCCCTTAAAAACCAATCACAAACATTAGCCAGAACGCCACCTTGCGACAACGTCCGTTCTAAGATTCCATGCTAAACAGTTATGAAACTGACGCAATACAGAGAGCAGGAGACGTAGGGATTAGCTAGCGATGTTTTATAATGTCTCATGTGGTACGTCGTATGTCGTCGGTCCGTGAAGATCAGCGCTACAATTAACCTTCAGCAACTCATGTTTGTCGTAAGTGACGAATTATGGGATAGAATGGTCAGTCTCAACAACTCAACAGCCCCAAATAGAACCTAATGAAAAGCATCATAATGTGTGTCATATTCGGTGCCCTGTTTTAAACATTGTCTCAAATTTCATATCGATTTTCTTGTGGCTAATATCATACGAAAGGAAAGCAATTGTCGATGATGCCTGTGGAGATCCGAGAGAGACCCTTCTCAAACAGCCCATTTTTGTCGTAAGATGTGACTAACAGCATTGGCGTGGCTGATGCATGTCATCGTAGATGCTCATGATATCTATCACTTGATTGTCTGGGTCGATGCTCATGGTATCCATCACTTGATTGTCTAGTTCAGAGTGGATTATTTACAGACCGTTGAATTAAAGTTGGAATATTGTTGAGTGCGGCATTAAATGACACTCGTTCAAATCCAATTTGTCCTATGAGAATGACCTGGAACCTTCCTCGTAACTATACTAATCAGTAACATTACGTGCAATAGTGAGTGACTTGGCAGTTCTTTATTCGTACATCAAATAACAATCATCCGTAAAAGGGGCTCACACATTGTAGCCAATTTAAGTTACAACAGAGTTACAACCGATAAATAAAAGAAAATGTTCGACACATCTAAACAGATCTAAACATCATTACAAAATGTAATGTGTGTAAACTATTGTCGATTCTGTAACACTTACGGTTGAGAAAGCAGAGATAGATTTGATACAGATCAACTATATATCCTCTTCTGCCCTTTCTGTGAATGAGTGAGCGAGTGAGTGTGGTTTACGCGGCTTTTAGCAATATCCCAACAATATCATGGGGGGTGACACAAACAGTAGGCGTCAAATATTGTACCTAGGTGGGGAATCGAACCCGGGCCTTCGGCGTAACGAGCGAATGATGTAACTACTAGGCCACCCTACCTCCTCCTCCTCCACCCCTACACCCGTGAAGTCGGCTTCTCCAGTTCGCATTTATTGGATTGTCCAGTATTTTCAGCATACACTCGCCATGCTGACGACATGGTCTTCACGGTGTCCTTCTACTGGTGGAAGATTGTAAATAACAACGACTAAACGCTTCCTAATAATCATAAGCATCCACTAAAACAAATGGTCAACGGTACGATTCTGACTGCATCACAAACAAGAATCTTTGATCACGACTGAAAAGCTCCCACTCCAGATGTCCGCGAAACAGTTACACATCGACACCTGTTTGTAAGGTTATAAAGACACCGCATCTTGCTGCCTGGCCTTGCATTCCACATATACAATTCCCGGACCAGGGGTTCCACACTCCACTTGATTGATTCATCTTCACAACATCCTCGGATATAATGATTCATCTTCACATTCCCTCGTCTGTTTGGACTTTACTTTCAGTTTCTGGAAATTACTGAAATATTGTTTAAAGAAATAACACTCTTCTGACTGCAATGCCAATGATGAATAAACAACCCATTTCCTTAACTGGTTTTAACATTTATATCTGATTGTGTTCAGAAAGGGACTGGACCGGTGAGATAGCCTTGTGGTTAAAGCGTTCACTCATCACACCGAAGGCCCGGTTAGGTTCCTATCATGAGTACAATGTGGGAAGCCAATTTCTGGAGTAGTTGGACACTGGAACTGGTATAGATTGATTCTGGTCCTGGTGTAGATGGACACTGGAGCTGGAGTAGGTGGACACTGGAGCTGGAGTAGGTGGTCACTGGAGCTGCAGTAGCTGGACACTGGTGCTGGTATAGGTGGACACTGGTTTTGGTATATGAGGACACTGGTACTGGTATATGTGGACACTGGTACTGGTATAGATGGACCGGGTGCTTGTGCACATGGACCTGGTACTGTAATAGATGGAAACCGGTACTGATATAGATAGACACTGGTACTGATATAGGTAGACACTGGTACTGATATAGATGGACATTGAAGCTGACATAGATCGACCTGGTACTGGTGTAAACCGACCTGGTACTGGTGTAGACGGACACTGGTACTCGTATATGGACACTGATACTGATATAGATGGACACTGGTTCTGATAAAGATGGACACTGGTACTGATATAGATGGACACTGGTCCTGGTATAGACGAACCTGGTACTGGTATAGATCAACACTGGTACTGGTATAGATGAACCTGGTACTGATATAGATGGACACTGGTCCTGGTATAGATGAACCTGGTACTGGCATGGGTAGACACTGGTACTGATATAGATAGACACTGGTACTGGTATAGATGAACCTGGTACTGGTATAGATGGACACTGGTACTGGAATAGATGGACACTGGTACTGGTATAGATGAACCTGGTACTGGTATAGATAGACACTGGTACTGGAATAGATAGACACTGGTACTGGTATAGATGAACCTGGTACTGGTATAGATAAACACTGGTACTGGAATAGATGGACACTGGTACTAGTATAGATGAACCTGGTACTGGTATAGATAGACACTGGTACTGGAATAGATAGACACTGGTACTGGTATAGATGAACCTGGTACTGGTATAGATAGACACTGGTACTGGTATAGATGAACACTGGTACTGGTATAGATGAACCTGGTACTGGTATAGATAGACACTGGTACTGGTATAGATGAACCTGGTACTGGTATAGATGAACCTGGTACTGGTATAGATGGACACTGGTACTGGTATAGATGAACCTGGTACTGGTATAGATAGACACTGGTACTGGTATAGATGAACCTGGTACTGGTATAGATGAACCTGGTACTGGTATAGATGAACACTGGTACTGGTATAGATGAACCTGGTACTGGTATAGATGAACCTGGTACTGGTATAGATAGACACTGGTACTGGTATAGATAGACACCTGGTACTGGTATAGATGAACCTGGTACTGGTATAGATAGACACTGGTACTGGTATAGATGAACACTGGTATAGATGGGTACTGGTATAGATAGACACTGGTACTGGTATAGATGAACACTGGTACTGGTATAGATAGACACTGGTACTGGTATAGATGGACACTGGTACTGGTATAGATAGACACTGGTACTGGATAGATGAACACTGGTACTGGTATAGATAGACACTGGTACTGGTATAGATGAACACTGGTACTGGTATAGATGACACTGGTACTGGTATAGATAGACACTGGTACTGGTATAGATGAACCTGGTACTGGTATAGATAGACACTGGTACTGGTATAGATGAACCTGGTACTGGTATAGATAGACACTGGTACTGGAATAGATGGACACTGGTACTGGTATAGATGAACCTGGTACTGGTATAGATAGACACTGGTACTGGTATAGATAGACAATGGTACTGGAATAGATGGACACTGGTACTGGTATAGATGGACACTGGTACTGGTATAGATGGACACTGGTACTGGTATAGATAGACACTGGTACTGGAATAGATGGACACTGGTACTGGTATAGATAGACACTGGTACTGGTATAGATGGACACTGGTACTGGTATAGATGGACACTGGTACTGGTATAGATGGACACTGGTACTGATATAGATGGACACTGGTACTGATATAGATGGACACTGGTACTGATATAGATAGACACTGGTACTGGTATAGATAGACACTGGTACTGGTATACTGATGACTGAGTTTGGTACTACTCTTCTGACTGCAATGTTCCAGCAATATCAATATGGACACCAGAAATGGGCTTCCTCATTGTACCTGATACTGGGATTCGAACACTGGTACTGGCGTGACGAGACAACGCTTTAACCATAGACTACCCCCGCGGTATGACGCGGTCGGGTAGATCGAACCCGCGACCTTCCGCACCGGTACAGGGACTCTGGTACCACTATACCACGGAGGTGGTCGGTGGTACTATATAGATAAACACTGGTACTGGTATAGATGGACACTGGTACTGGTATAGATGGACACTGGTACTGGTATAGATAGACACTGGTACTGATGTATAGATGGACACTGGTACTGGTATTGGTGGACACTGGTATTGGTATGGTATAGATGGACACTGGTACTGGTATAGATGGACACACTGGTACTGGTATAGATGGACACTGGTACTGGTATAGATAACACTGGTACTGGTATAGATGACACTGGTACTGGTATAGATGGACACTGGTACTGGTATAGATGGACACTGGTACTGGTATAGATGAACCTGGTACTGGTATAGATAGACACTGGTACTGGTATAGATGAACCTGGTACTGGTATAGATAGACACTGGTACTGGTATAGATGGACCTGGTACTGGTATAGATGGACCTGGTACTGGTATAGATAGACACTGGTACTGGTATAGATGGACCTTGGTACTGGTATATAGATGGACACTGGTACTGGTATAGATGGACACTGGTACTGGTATAGATGGACCTGGTACTGGTATAGATGGACACTGGTACTGGTATAGATGGACCTGGTACTGGTTATAGATGAACACTGGTACTGGTATAGATCAACACTGGTACTGGTATAGATAGACACTGGTACTGGTATAGATGAACCTGGTACTGGTATAGATGGACACTGGTACTGGTATAGATGGACCTGGTACTGGTATAGATGAACACTGGTACTGATATAGATGACACTGGTACTGGTATAGATGAACTGGTACTGGTATAGATAGAACCTGGTACTGGTATAGATAGACACTGATGGTATAGATAGACACTGGTACTGGTATAGATGAACCTTGGTACTGGTATAGATGAACCTGGTACTGGTATAGATAGACACTGGTACTGGTATAGATGAACACTGGTACTGGTATAGATGAACACTGGTACTGGTATAGATAGACACTGGTACTGGTATAGATGAACCTGGTACTGGTATAGATGAACCTGGTACTGGTATAGATAGACACTGGTACTGGTATAGATAGACACTGGTACTGGTATAGATGAACCTGGTACTGGTATAGATAGACACTGGTACTGGTATAGATAGACAATGGTACTGAAATAGATGGACACTGGTACTGGTATAGATGGACACTGGTACTGGTATAGGTGGACACTGGTACTGGTATAGATAGACACTGGTACTGGAATAGATGGACACTGGTACTGGTATAGATAGACACTGATACTGGAATAGATGGACACTGGTACTGGTATAGATGGACACTGGTACTGGTATAGATGGACACTGATACTGCTATAGGTGGACACTGATACTGGTATAGATGGATCTGGTACTGATATAGATTGACCTGGTACTCTTATAGATAGACACTGCTACTGGTATACTGACTGACTGAGTTTGGTTTTACGCCTCTTTTAGCAATGTTCCAGCAATATCACGGCGGGGGACACCAGAAATGGGCTTCACTCATTGTACCCATGTGGGGATTCGAACCCGGGTCTTCGGCGTGACGAGCCAACGCTTTAACCACTAGACTACCCCCCGCGGTATGACGCGGTCGGGGATCGAACCCGCGACCTTCCGCACTCCGGGCAGGGGCTCTAACCACTATACCACGGAGGTGGTCGGTACTACTATAGATAAACACTGGTGCTGATATAGATAGGCACTGGTACTGGTATTAATGGACACTGGTACTGGTATAGATAGACACTGGTGCTGATGTAGGTGGACACTGGTGCTGGTATTGGTGGACACTGGTATTGGTATAGGAGGACACTTGTACTGGTATAGGTGGACTTGGTACTGGTATAGATGGATCTGGTACTGGTGTAGATAACACTGGTACTGTTATACATGGACCTGGTACTGTTATAGATAAACACTGGTACTGATATTGATAGACACTGGTGCTGATATAGATGGACCTGGTACTGGTGTAGACAGACACTGGTACTGGTATAGGTGGACCTGGTTCTGGTTTATATGGACACTGGTACTGGTGTAGATGGACCTGGTACTGTTATAGATGGACCTGGTGCTGTTATAGATAGACACTGGTATTGGTATAGATGGACCTTGTACTGGTATATATGGACATTGGTGCTGGAAAAGATGGATCTGGTACTGGTATAGATGGACCTTGTACTGGTATATATGGACACTTGGACTGGTGTAGATTGACCTGGTACTGTTATAGATGGACCTGGATCTGTTATAGATAGACACTGGTAACTGCTATAGATGGACCTGGTACTGGTGTAGACGGACACTGGTACTGGTATGTATGGACACTGGTAGTGGTATAGATGGACCTGGTACTGGTATAGATGGACACTGGTACTGATTCAGATGACACAGGTAATGGCATGGATGGGTACTGGTACTGGTATATATAGACACTTGTCACTTGTATTGGTATAGGTGGACCTGGTACTGGTATAGGTGGACCTTGTACTGGTATAGATGGACATTGGTACTGGTATAGATGGACACTGTTACTGGTATAGATGAACCTGGTACTGGTATAGATGGACACTGGTACTGGTGTGGATGGTCCTGGTACTGGTGTAGACGGACACTGTTACTGGAGTAGATGGACACTGGTACTGGAGTAGATGGACACTGGTACTGTTATAGATGGAGACAGGTATTAGTATTAATTGACACTGGTACTGGTATAGATACACACTGGTATGGATAGATACTGGTGCTAATTCAGATGGAAACACTAATCAACATACAAAGGTTATATAGATTATATCCCGAGGCACGTGAAATATTGGTCAACAGACATAGGCTATATGATATATCCAGAAACTCGTGAAACGTTGGTCATCATACAAAGGTTATATAATATATCCAGAAACATGTTAAACATTGATCAAACTACAAAGGGTAAATAAGGTATCCAGAAACTTTTGAAACATTGATCAACGCTATAGCATGTAAGTGCATGTCTGTACCATTAGTATCGTGTCTAGTTAGGTTTCTCTTCACAGATTATTCAGACACGTTTGTTCCGTGAACAGGATCCAATCATGCTGGAGTTACTTTATCTGAACTCTTTGCTCATATTGATACACTAATTGAATTACAACCAAGTGGGTTTTTTATTCGTTATTAAGTTGCTTTGGTAGGAAAGGCTTGTGCTTTTTGCTCACTTCTCGTATCATTACTGATTTTCAGTGGTACGTTCGCGTTAGTTTCAGCGTTATTCTGATTTTAACCAAAAATAGAACTCTGCTTTTTCATTTGCATCGGCGGTGTATATTCCATTGAAAATATTCATAGTCTGTTACTCAAGTCCGTTTTACTCTCTTAAATCCCCCGTAATTAATGTGTCACAATATAAATATAGTTATTAGACAGTACATCTATATGTGAATGTCTCATGTCAAAAGATTACAATGAACTCAAATCAGTTACGGTTCACCTCACGTCCCATCAAACTATTAAAGGTCACATAAACCCTAGGGGGTAAAAATACATAAATCACTAACTCGCATCATTATAAATGAAACCCCGTCATTAAAACTACTCATTTCGACCTTTAATTGACTTAAATCGACCTTTTTGACAACAGTGCACAATTCTCACCCGCGAACGAAATTTCAACCAATCAGAGCGGCGCGACTCTGTGACGTCATATGAGGAATAGCTAGGAGGGCCTGTGCAGAATTCATCTACATTTTAGGGGTTAAATTATCTTGTTTACAGGCTTGTATAAACCTGAAATCGTGACAATTGTTGTGGAAAATGAAAGCTATATGTTCTCACAATCTACTGTCATTTAATTTTGTCTCCTGCTTTGCCTAGTTTCCGAGTTACAACTTGTTTTCATAGACGATTCTGTCAAAATCGATTGGTGTCGTTAGGCCCTATTTGTATAATGACTGATCCAAATTGATCCCATTTCTGTGTTTTTTACCTCGATATTTAATCATGTCATGTAAAAATCTGTTTGTATTCTCAAACAGTGTCGGCCCATAAGTTTTCACATGCAATACAGCAATTAATACTCCCTTGTTGTAACCCGTGTTAGGTGGTATAAACCTACACATGTTATTTGTCATCATTCACTTGATGGTCAGTTAATGAATTTATAACAGGTATAATTAGTGGTAACACACTTAAATTACCCGACAAAGGTTCCCATTTGGCATTTCTTGTGTCTGAGTAAATATTCAACATTATAAACATCGATCAAAGGATTAACCGATAACACGCTGATTGATTAATTACTTTTATCTTACACAGCGGAATTGTCAAAAGGTAGTGTTTATGTATGTAGATTTACTAATCTTTACTGAATACACTCTGTCGTGTCGGTGTCCGCGTAAATCAACGTCCTTCTTTCAAAGGATTAACCGGCAATACATTGATTGATTGCCCATTATTGGCTAACTAAATTACTGTTTTTAAAGAAAGGCGGACATTATGCAATTAGTTGCCAGGTGTGCTATCTTGGGTGACCAATGAGACTATACATCAATACCTGAAAAGATTTATCACTTTTTCGTATATTAAACTGTTAAAAGACACATCATTTGGAACAGTTTTGTGGATATTGATGGATACATTCCTCGAACAAGGTAATGGCCTGATATTGTTCCTATAACTTTAATCTGTTTTAATTTTAATATTTGCATTTTGTTTTTATTCATTTGTCGTAGCATTCAACAGAATCATTGTTTTCGCCGTGAAGTGTAATGAGACAGACAACATGCACTAGGGTGTGTGTGCGAATTATGATTCACATTGGCAAACTATAAAATGTCTAGATATTACAGTTCTGTTATAAATTCAATATAAGTATCAGCAGATCGTCTGCTTTTTATTTAGTTTCAAAATGCATACAAGTATGATAATAAACTAATTAGGATTATAAGACCAAATATAAAGACGCACATTGACTAGTATCTACATACTGGTGAGTGGACATTAACCATGTGAATGTAGCAAGAAATTTATCGCGTAGTATTGTGACTTCGACCCCACCTCGCTTCCGTGGAAGAAATCGTTATGTTATAAGTTGTGTCATGCAAAAGTCCGTTTGGTTATGATTCCAATACATATTTAACTACGAGTAGAAAGTAGTCTTGATTTTCTAACTTGATGAAAACAAACTATAATCTCCTTAATTCTAACAGATTTTTTATTTTTAAAAATGGCGGCGCCCTGTCGGGAACATCCGCCAGTCTGAGGATAAATGGTATTTAGGTTTGTTTCCACCGAGTTACAAAATCAAAACTACTTTCTACTGGTAGTAAAATATGTATTTTATTGATGGCCAATAGGATTTTGCATGACAAAGCGTAAAACATAACAATTTCTCTCGTGGCAGCGAGGTGGGTGTCAATATAATACTACTTACAATATTATTGTTACTTCGACCACAACCTCACTTCCTAGGAAGAAATCGTTATGTTACAAGTTGTGTCATAGAAAATCTTTATGGTCATCAATCATATGCATATTTTACTACAACTAGTAAGTAGTTTTGATTCTTTAACTTCCGTGAAGCGATCTGAACACAAGTAAGATATCGTTTCAGGCTTCCACAACTCTCGCTTCGCACTCACAAACATAACCCATTTAGCACGAACTGCGGGGTCCTGTGGAAATCTGTGCATGGGGACACCATCGCCCGACCCCTAGGAGCAATTGACGACAAAGCAACGATTCAGCATGTCGTCGTTGATGTCGAGAAATCATCAAAATGATGAGCGTGCTACACATTTTCTATACAACTAACTGAAAATCGTTCCTCATATGACGTCACTGCAGTGCTCTGGCGACAGAGTTACGTAACCTGTCTGTGGTTTCGTTGGCGGGCGAGAGGGAAGCAGGCGACTTTTTTGGCAACTTTTAATCGCTCGGTATTAAATAACCACAAGTTTTTAAAGAATAAATTTGGTGTTCCGCATAAGACTAACCACAAATCTTTCATATGTAATGGTTAAAAGAGTAACAAAAAAAACAAAGTTTAGTGGTTCTTTAATTCTTCGGGTCTTTCTGTCAAATGTCAGTTTCACAGATTCACATGACTAAGTGTATGCTGCATGTACACTGTATAGATAGATATCAATGAAATGTGTAGTGGATTTCGACGTGTCTATACACTGAATCAGAGAGTAAAGATATGTGCAGCACTAAACATGGTTGTAACTCACATAAATGACCACTAATTTGTATGCATATCATCAAGGCAAAATAGCATACAAGCACGCTTGAACATGCGTGTAGAGTTAACAATATCATAAATCATCAGTAAAGTCGCATTCATTGATTACTTTGCAGGTTTAATGTATGTTTAAATGGGAAAATATTCATCTACAAAATTTCAAACGAATTACTCATTTTGTTCAGCGTGTTATATTCTCGTGCATTTTATTACTAAGAAGCCGTTGGTAGCGTCGTTGTTAGAGATCAAATAGTCGTGATTGTTACATCATAATAAACATTGGTATGTTGTAAATTGCGAACTGTAATACTGGACAATGTATTAGATTTGACTTGTGTGAAATACAAACCATATGAAGTAAATTTAAACACAGTTGTTTTCTTCGTTGATCAAGAGATATAAACAAAGTATACATAATAACAGAGAATCAGTGAATTGTATACGCCAAGGGGAGTTATCACCTAACGTTTAACTATAGCAGAAGTTCTGCAGTAAGTTCAATAGTTACCAAATATTCTAGAAACAATATTCATGGTAACTGATTTCAAGAAACTATGCTGTCACACAATTCTCATCGGGCAGATACGTGTCTAAAACTAGGAGCGACAATTCTCTTAACATATCCAAAGTCAGACATAATACATGGATGTACAATAATGAAATCATGAACTAATATATGTATGTGTACATCAGAGAGAGGGGGAATTTACTTGCATATGTGGCCAATAGTATATCTTGTCTAGATTAAAGCGAAATTTGTCACAATGAGTGCACCTTAATACATGTTAATTTTAGGGGCTTTTAGAAGTTGGAGCAGTGGGTAAGAATAACAATATATGGATGAACCACTTCTTTAATATAGTGAGATCTACGTTTCGGTGTAGGTTCTAGCATCTCTTCGTTGATAAGAAGAGTGTGAACCTACACCGAAGCGTCGCTCTCACTGTAATAAAGAAGCTGTTCATCCATATATTGTTATCCTTCCTTTATATATGTAAAGTAAAACACACATGACTAACTGTTCTCTTATGAAACGTATGACACATATAGAGATAACTTAAAGAAATGGCTATCATCATCAGGATATATTGGAATAAGAAATGTTTCATACATAATTATGTATGCATACTTTACCATCCAAACAGAAATATAAAAGATGAATGAGTACAAATTGTACTTTTTCTTTAATAAAATGTGTTTCACCAAGATATAACTGTCACCTAATAACGATAGCTCTGAAAAAATCCCTGTAATAACGAATGTTTGAAATCATGCTTTTTATGTTAAAGGGTTTTTTTCTCTCTCAGTCGTCAGTTTTAGACATTGTCTTCATGACGCTTTCTTGGATAATGCATGAAACAAAGCAAATACCACAGACAAAAGCATTCTGAGACTGTTTGTTTTTAATCTATAAGCTAAATGAAATATAAAAAGAATAAATATATTTTTCATATCTACCGTCTAGTAACTTAAGTTTAGCTTTCAAGAAACTTACAATCATCACACTTTCGAAGCATGGTTTATATTGAAGATTTCAGCTATTTTTACATGAAGATTTTCTTCAAACATGGGAAAAAGTGAATCTCAGCTAATTAGTCAGGTTCCCAGTGAAACATGCATATGAAGTGATAAAAGCTTTCACATTTTCTACATTTGCGATAATGTTTCATCCTGTGTGTTTGCATAAGAAGAACTGAATTGATACCCATAACATGATCAAATGAAGCGCCGCTCCCCTACGTGTTGAGCGAATTACAGACTGTTTTCTCAAAGATATAAACTACTTTTCTTATCTCACTTCTTTGTCCAAGAAAAGTCCTTCTAGTTTATTTCTAATTTCTATCTCGGCTTAAGAGATATGGAGTGCAAATGGGATTTACGACAAGTTGCTTCTTTTAGAGATTGGCAAATACTTCGAAATTAGACAGCAAACGGAGCGTTCAAATTACAATCAGGGGCAAGTTATTGATCTTCAATTACTGAATAAATACAAATACGAGCGGAGCTCGGGCGTGATCTAACGACCAAATTGTGAAGTCTCGGGAGATCTCGCGGCCGGGGAGGTCAGGCCGGTTTCCGACATGTCGTAACAGATGTGCTGTTGAGAGGAGCTTTGAAGACGGACAATGATTGTCGTGAATAGACGGGCTTCGTAAACAAATGGCTGACGGCAAGCCCTATGCAAGACTGTGCGGTTGACATCAAACATGGACTAGAAAAATGTAAACAATATTTTCCAAGATACAAGTTTTTCACAGATGGTACAAAGAATCTGTCAATCAACCCTGGCAATTAATTGGAAATTTATTCCTTTGTTTCAGGCTCTAATATCCCTACGTTGCGGGATTTATTGAATAGCAAACACAGTGGGGTCACTTTTGGTCAGCTTGGGTCAGACAGAGAAGTGTTTGCCATGCAATGAATGACACATTGTACGAATCAAGTGGTATATTGTTGATGTTACTACTTCTGCATGAAGTGCATGTGACAGAAAATAAACGTCTTGTGTTATATGAGGGGATTGAAGAGTTTGTTTAAGACTGTGGTTTCACAAAGGCAATAATTCACTCATCGCGGCCAGACACCGACCGAAAGAAGCACTTCGAAGCTATACTTGCGGCCGAAGGATTACAGACTCGGATCATCTAAGGTCCTGATTATGAATGAAATCATGAATACTAATGACGCTTTTAACCGCTCTGTCAGATAATAATTAGCATCAACGGTAATCCGACTAGGATAACATCTCCGTGGCTATGGAGCTTTGATCTTATGTATTGTTAGATGGAACAACAGTTAGCATGTGACTATTTGGCATTAGCATAAAACCTGCTTCAGGTACTTAACACACAAACATGCACATCTGTGAGAATGCATTCGTTCTTCCTGGTTTTGTTTATTTTGACGTGTTGAAGGAGTTATTTGATCTGCAGCGTGCCAATAAAAATGCATTTGTACAGAGCGTTGTCGTTTTAAATCACTTTCATTATGGTTTAGGTTTCCAAAGTCAGTAACAAATGCGGTAAAAAGAATTAGTCATCTATTAAATCCTGATATCGTTTTTATCTTTTTTACGCCTTTTGGAACTCTCAGACAGCAACTAATTGATGTACAGGGAAGGATGAAAAATATGGAACCCCATTGCAGCTGTTTGGCCGATATTGTTTGCTTGACAACAATCATAATACGTCTAGTTTATGCATATAACATATTTCTATCAGTACATACAAGCCCGCTGTGTAAACGCGGTTTATCATTCCAGATAGCAATATTAATGTACGGTTCCAGAATGACAAACATTTACGTGAGTGGCATAATCACAGCCAGGAAACACCAATATTTGCATCCTGAATTTGGAACATTTCATACTGGGACTTTTCTTGGTAAGCATCAGCCAAAGATTATAAGGTATGGAATTCCTCTCTCCAAATCAAGCGGAACTGATAAGGTGATGTGCGTTTGTCGATGACAACAAAATCAATGCATGAGCTTTAAGGAAAAAGTTGTTTTAACACAGGGCCCATGAGCTAGCTGGCAAGCCGATACAAAGAGGGCATGGGAGACATCTTCGTTTTCCTAAGACTTAGATGGAATTAGGCTCCGAGACTTGCAACTAAACTGTATGCAGAACTACACAGAAATTCCAGTTAGAGTAAATAGGCTTATTATCAGTACGGAATGGGCAGTGTATACGCTCCGCATCGCTCGCCTTCCATTCACTAACACATTTCAAAGAAAACAACTCGTGTAGTGGTCTTGTAAACACACCTCGAGGACAACACAGTGGTGAGTGCCCATTCCTGTTTTTTAATTCATTTTTATGGGATACTTTGCATTTATTTGTATCAATTTTTAGGATGGGCGTAACCATCTTTACGTCATGACATAAACTGACCCGAAAAACGATCATGTCACCATGCATGTCGTTAGGATAGTGTCGTTTCAGAAGTGTTACATTTTCTTGGAATGTGTCAAGAACCATAGAATGTTATGAATGAAATAATTTTGCATCCGCAATATGTTATCATTGACTGGATTGGTCTACGTAGAAAATACTGATTGATTGTCTCAGAATATTTCCAATTCGTTCATATCAAAAGCTCTTAAATAACCATTATGCTTAATATCCCTATTAGGGTTTTCGATATATGTTTATCAGCCTGAACAATCATGTACAATTTTCATAACTGAAAATCTGAACATAAATTCAGGAATCGGAATAGCTTGCCATTATATAATTGTATGAACGGACGTCTGCATTCACAGGAGTTGTCTACCTTTGTGCATTGACCGCTTCACGGATGAACCGATTATTTGTTTCCGAAATAGGTTGATGGATCAATCATTTCAGTTCAATAAAATGTGTTTAACTGATGGAACGGGGTTTATAATCCCGTTGAACAGTTGCAACAAACATGTACAATAAAGGCACTGGAAGTATGGTCTCATTAACAGAACCTTTGGGAATAAGCGGTTGTTATTTCAGAAATTTAGTTCGGACAGATGTGCTAGAATGAAAGCTACTTTAAAGATATTTAAACACCAATCAACAACAATTAAATAACAAGTCTATGCTAACGATTTCAGACAAAAGAATATTTTCCCACCTTTGAATTATCGTCAAAATTGTATGATGTTATTATTTTGGAACACTAACAAAACTAGCGATGCATAAACGTAGAGAAATTTCTGGGCTTCATCTTCTTGTTTATTGTTTGGTACAACGTTTCAGGCTTGCTCTGGTCCCATCATCAGGTAGAACTAAAGATAACTAAACCCAGAAAATTATCTATGTTCATCAAACAGCATCTTCTAAAATGTCAAGCAAACATCTAGCGATGCATAATCAAAATCCATTTTTGAAACGTAAGCTTTCTAAAACTAGAGTTTAACTAGTCATAAAATAAGCTGTGTTTTGAATTACAGCTCAATGAAAAAACACAGAAATATGTTAGAAGTACGTAAAACTAAATCATGGCATTGTGTTGAATGGCTAAAACAGGTGTGGGGTCAATGTGTCTAGACATTCTAATAGTATTCTATCTGGACATAGGTATAAAACGTCAATGACAAATGCAGAGACCTAGTCAATCACGCAATCACGCGTTTTGAAAATGTTTCCAACGGTAGTGTATTTTCTAAATTGTTTTCATGGACAAGATATTAATAGATTTTATCTAGTTCTTATGTAAGTTTCAACATGATCCATATTAATTCTCCGTGAATAGTGGTATTGTTTCTGTTGAGAACCCTTTCCCTAAAATGGATACTGATTAGAGATAAAGAAGACCTTACAAAATAATATTCCAACCCAACAGTAATTGGACATTAATTCTATGATTATTTAAAATGTAAGTGCGTATAGTCTGTAATGGTGCAATACACTTTTAGGATAAATTGCGCTATTTCTTAAAATATAAAATAGTGCCTACGGCTGATAATTTCTCATTAAACTGACCATATAGCGGTGAAATCGTGTAAGTGATTTTATTGTCAAACATGATATATCTGAATTTATTAATTATTTGAATGGAAATTATATTTTCGTTTTTAATAATGTGGATTTACATGTCCTCAGTCTTCAGAACAGTCAAACGTTCCCTGTCACAATAATGGTTATGATACAGATTGCGGAATAAAATAAATTTCTACTGTTACAAAATAAACTACAAAACAATTAAAAACATGTGTTATCGCTGTGGTTAAATTAAATAATTACAAGTATGAGATACAAAAAATTACAACAGTTTAACACGACATGTTTGACATAACTTTACTCTTTTTCACGCCAATCAGTGTTTGAAGAGTGTGATGTAAGTTGGATAAATGACAGTCCGTTAATACGCGAGGATTAATTCGCCACGTTTAATTGCGCAAATTGATCTCTTCACACAAACACACAAAGCTCTCGAAAATAGCCCAGATTTGTACACCGAAGCACGTGCAGGTAGTTGTCTGCATAGGTCACACACGGCTCCGAGGGGTGAAAGTCAAGCCAGGGAGACGTGGAGTCGACGGGGGAATAAGCAGGGGGGTGAGAGGACATGCAAGTACACGGACACAGCGATATGGGGGGAGGGGGTAATTGTGTATGGACACAGGAATAGTTGTGTGCGGGGGAACGTTACGCACGTACACTGCCCTCGATCACGTAGACGTATTTGAGAATATCGTATAACTTGTTTCATACAAAAACACAAAGATATGATTTGTTTATAACGTGTTGGTAAAATATGACCACAAACGTCTGATAATAGAAATTATTCGAGATATATGATTCCGTCCCTTAGTCTGAAATCGTTCATTTGTTTTTAGGAAACACATTTCATTTCGAATTTTGTTTGGAAGTGGGATATTAAGATTACAAATATTATGTTACGTTTTAGACATGTATTGATGTGTCACATTTATGATTCAGTCAAAATTGCTTTTAATTTTATGAACTTCATACAATTGATCTTTCAGATAAGAGTGTATTCACAATTTATTTTGTAACGTTATTTTGGTGTAGCATAACAGTTCTCATGATTGTAAAGCAAAATAATTACATTAATTTTTTTTTACCAGAACAACCGTTCCTCAGACTTTACATAGTTGTTTAAGCAGCACTTTTAGGTTGATAATGGTGTAAGAATCTACCCCGAAACGTCGCTATGCAATAAACAAGTTGTCATCCATAAAGGCGTGTGCTTCGAAAGGTTGAAAGCTTCAGTAATCAAGTAACGTAAAACAATATATAACAAATCTTATAAATATTTTAGTCCTGTATGTAAATCTGCTTTTGTGTCATTGCATGGTAGCATTTAAACAAAATGACATTTTAATGTTCTTTTACGTTTTCAAATGCAACAGCATATTATAATACTTTGATTATTTGTTCATTAACATAGATTTCATTGTCGGTATAGATTAATTAAAATTCCTATACCAAAGAGATTGCAATGCTCAGATGTCCTGAAATATGAATGGTACATTGTGATGGTACACTGATCTGTATCACTAATCTGATCAATATCGGGAGTGCATAATAAAGTATGCTAATGATTATTGAGCCACGTACCAGTAATAATTCCTGTAACTGTTCAAAATAGTCAAATAATCACCCAGCTGAAAAGGAGTACACAGACGAGGAGGATCTAATGTCTGAAGTACATAATCGAGAAAATTGTCATATGGAAAAAGGTGTATGTGATTATAAATTGTTTATAAACGCACACAATGCATGCCGTAACAGGAAGTGCAGTTCTACCTTATACAACAAAATGAGGAATAATTAAACATTTTTATTGCGTATATGATCATTTATATGCCATTTAAATTTACAGACTCTGAAACCCAATGCCTATCCCGATCAACATTCAATTCACTTGCATACTTATAGTCCATTCCTAAAGAATATAATTGTTTCTTCATGTTCGAAGTATGGATTATATGATTTAGTTTATTTTACCCATAAAAGCTAATTTGTGCATATTGAATATTTATTTTCTACCCACAGATATGCTGATTATAGATATTAACGTATATGTACGGATCAAATATTTTAGTATCCATAACGGAAACCCTCAGGGGAAATATGTCGGAAGCCAATCTGAACGCAAACGTGACGTCCACCTGTGTTTAAGGTATAAACTAAAGCGTTTATATTCGTTGTACTCAGACATGTGCCGTATCTAAGCCGTCTTGAGTCCTATGCTTTACCTTATTACCAATAAACTGAAATTCTGCTGAGGCGTTGGAAAGAATGAAAATATTTTCTTAAAAGTTTTAATCTTTAATCAAATATATTGTTTTACTTAATGGCGGCGTCTCCGTCATACTACCATTACAGAAGCAGAATAAGATTTTCAAAGCGTTCCTTGTCTTAAAGTATCGAAGAAGATTTGGAATAAAATGCCTGGAAATATACTCTCAGTAATGATAACAACTCGAAGCAAGATTACTAGAAAGCTGCCCCAAGCTCATCTTAAAAATACTTCATCTTTAAGACAATGAAATGGCTACTTTCATCATTATAAGTGCCTCTCAAATGAAGTTGGTCGCTTGCAGATCTCCCCGGCTTAGAAAACTAGCACGATCTCCCATCGTTCGCGCCGACCATAAATTCCAATCACGTTGGACAGTTTTTCACAGAGGTGAATTATTTTCACAGAGAACGATGCCTCGTGAATCGTTGCATGCAATGTGGATCTGGCACTGTGACTGTTTCAAGGCTTGTTCTAGTTTCTCTTCTCCTTTAATCATATCGAATCTAGCCTGGATTATTTGAATTTGGCCACTATCATAACAGAAATAATTAGATAAGTCGCTTCCACGCTCGTAGACGATGGGCCGTGATAATGAAGGGCTATCTTTCGTGCCTTTTTGCCCCTATGAATTCACGCGGAATTAATTTGGATTTCCCAAATAAAACTGATGACTTTTCTTCGTGATTTTGTTTTCTTTCATCAGGTTCGTTCGGTTTTAACCAAATCCACACTGGATTGGCGAGAGATGCAAGTTTTGCGAAAACATTTCGCGCCTTTCGTCTTGCAATTCTTCGCAATGGAACACTTGTTCATTTTGGTAATTGATACTTCCTAAAGAATCAAATAGAGGATGTATTCATTTTTGAGTTGTTGAATTAGCGGGTTAGAACCCCTATATGTTGATAGCAATTAGAAAAAATGGATAACGTCAACACTTTAACTTGGATTTCAAACACTCAAACAGATTGGATTACACCATTAAGGGAATGATTTTATTTGTAATTGTTTTGATTACTGCAGATTAAGATGCTGCTAATACAATAAAAATGATGAAGGGAGGATCCATTTCCATTTAATATTGAATTTACCCAAATCTACAGGTCTGGCATTTAGGTTATAGTGTTACCCCCAGCTTGCTAAAATATGGTGTTATTCTAAATCGTCATTGCATTTCTTTCAAAAAGATTCCTTTACATTCTTATCCCCGTTACTTTGCACTAAATGGATACGGATGTTTTGTAATGTTTCACGTCTAGAATCTGAATGTCATTTTGAAAGAAATTCTAAATACTGTATTAAAAAACATTAATACATTAATATTTACAGTGTTTTTAAGTATAGGATGTGTGGTTGTTGTTGTTTACTTTGTTTTTTGTTGTTTTTGTTTTTGTTTGTTTGTTTATTTGTTGTTGTTTTTAGTTGTTTTGTTTTTTTGGCGGTGGGGGGCACATCATGTTGTATATACTTTTCATTACATTATGGCATGATGTGGGAACAATCTTCAGAATGTTCAAGATCATAATGTTATGTTAACCACTTCAATGTGGCCCTGTTCAGTGATTCGTTTTCTTAAGGTTAATGTGCCATTGTCTGTTAACTACATTAATGTGCCTTAATTCAGTAATAATATTTTTATTTTATTTTGAAGGACATCGGTGCCCTTCAGTTTTTATATGAAAGTTATGTCTGTACGTTTTCATGAAACTATTTCGCAGGCACCACAGCAGTCCGACAGTCAGTCTATATCCATTGATTCCTGCAAGTATGCTCATGTTTAATGTAAACCCCATGTAAACCGAACCGGATCTGGACGGTCATTGTATATTGTCACACTGATTTCAGAATCCGTTAGGTATGAAGATAAGATAAGTCATGCTCTATAACCCGCTTTGGGAACTGTGTTTACATTCACGAAGAATCATAGATACATGGAGCATAAATGCAGAAACAAATAAGGTACTCCCAAGTAACACGTGAGTTAGTCCAGGAACCTGACATACTGGATAAGTCCAGTCAGGAAGCATTTAGAACTATCTGAACTCAGATATACCGTTAACCCTGAAAATCGACATGTCTCACGCGTTTGTACAGTGCAATTCCTACAACAATGAGGAAGATGTATCTGTTTTCTGTACCGTTAATCCGGGAATAGGGAAAACATACAACAGAGATTATATGTTCTTACAAGCCAAGCAGCAAGACGAATTATAATGCCCACATTCGCTACATATATTTCGATAACACGCAAGCCATCGATCCACATTACATTACATAAATGTATACATAATATAAAATGGTATTGAGGTACAGGAGTGATTGCTTAATGCTCTTAGAATTACCATGATAATGCATAATGACTAGGCTCTGTGATAAAGGATCATGACTTTGCTCTAAGTATACGTTTCGTTTGGGAATGTGGTACTGGCCAAGCCATAAAATAACCAGTTACCGATTACTATTACATAGAGATTATTGTCTGTACACAATCAAGACAGTTATCCCATGTGATTGAAATGCACCTGAAAATTTTAACTCTTTCGGTGATGCTGATATTACTGCTCGTGATCTAAACCTCACTTCGGTTCACAATTCATTATCTATTTAGATATGAACATTTGAATATACAGCGGATCAATACAAATTAAATTAACTTCACTTTGCAGATATTCGTACTGACATATCCGTTTTCGTTCTAGATATAAGGGGTAGACTAGTGGGTAAAGCGTTCGATCGTCACGCAGAAGATCCTGGTTCGATTCCCCACATGGGTGCAATGTGTGAAGTCCATTTTGGTGTCCCCACGCAGTGATATTGCTGGAGTATTGCTAAAAGCGTCGTAAAACTAAACTCACACACACGTCAACGCTAGGGAATAACTGGTCTCGGGGTTTTGGCCGAAACAGATTTCAGACGCAAAAGGCATATATGCTGGGAAAATGATATGAATACCTCAATAAAATTCAGTGAGGACACCAGGTGTTCACGAAACGTGCAATCCCTTCCACGACACTTTCATTAACTACATCACACATCTACAACAAACTATAAATCTAACTTAACGGAGTAAATAATTGTTCTTACTAGCTTGTGGTTAAAACTGTCACTTCCTGTGAGTATACTCAGAAGTTAAATGTTATTTTTTAATAATAATTATGATGATGTGTTGTCCGCTCTAACCAGAACATGGATTACCATTTTCTTGAATGTTTTATGTTGCATACTGTGATGGATGACGCACTATGATATTAACACTGTAATTCATGCTTGATTGGCATTTTAGAAGATGATATTTGATGAACATAGAGATTTTTCTGGGTTACATCTTCTTTTTATTCTCGAGTACAACGTTTCAGGGCTTGTTCTGTACAACTGTAATTCATGCCATGAAATTGAAACGTGTAAATGTTGTAGTGCAGAAAGGTGAAATGAATACATAACAGAAAGATGTATCTTTAAGGAATGTCCAGTATTATTCTTATAAATAGTAAATGTATACAGTCAACGAAAAAATGTTTTTTGATAAATACTATACATCCATGCAGGTAAACTTTCCATTGACACAGACATTCGATTATTGAACAATAAATATATAAATAAGCTTCAAAAATATGTGAGAGTAAATTGTACCTCATAATCGAGTGATACATAAATCGTACTTGACTGTACACCGAGCATTTGTTATGACCTTAGAAAAATTACAATTTATAACATAAAGCAAGATTCCCACATCATTCCGACTTTACACAAATATGGTATTCCTATATTGTCATCACACATTGTTTACTTGTTTCTTCTTTTGTCATTTACTTTCTCCGCAGAGAAATATAGTGAAAGTTCCTGTCATATTTGATTCAAAATTGTTTTTGCAAAAGAAATATGTTATTTTATAATAAACTGCATCAGTAAAGTAAACGTCAAAGTTCCCACGTTCCTTTAAAGCCACTTTTACTAGGAGAAATATTATAGTTTTCTATTCTAGGAATACCGTAGGCATAAAACCATTTTCACGTCACACGCATCCGATGCTTGTAAACTACAGATTATCAGTTGTCACGAGTAAAATTTATGTGTCGCCGACAGTCTGTTTGTCTACATGTCTAATTTATTTACGCATCGTATGTCGTCGCTCTTCCAATCTCAGAAACGCATTAGCTTTTATTGAAAATAATTCACGCGCCTCTTCAGAAGTGACGGTTGTGAGGTAATAATTGTGACAAGACGAAAAAATATGTTCCTGTTTTAAGTAGCGGATGTACTGTTAGTCACACAGACGGGTGGTGGAGGACGTCCTTCTTAACAAAGCAGTGTCGCACCTCTCGGTGTATACAACACTGACCACATAGACAATGGCATCGTATCGGGAGATGAATATTCATATAACGCTAATAATTGCTTTTGTCAATGGATGTTTTTGTTAATTTAAGTTAATGAGTAAGGTTTTTAGTCCGCCTTAAGAGAGATTCTTGGCAAATGGCGGAGAGGACTATGCGAATATGAGGGAAAAGAGAAACTAGGAATATAAGGGAGAACACGAGAAACATGAGGGATGGGGGCTCCAGGAATATGACGATGGTACAAGAAATATGACGGAGAGGGTAAACGGAATATTGCGGACGAGGGCACTTTAAATATGACGGAGCGGGTACACGGAATATGACGGTGGAGAACACTGGGAATATGACGGAGGAGGTTACTTTAAATATGACGGAGAGGGTACACGAAATATGACGGAGGAGGGTACAGGGAATATGACGGAGGAGGGCACTTTAAATATGACGGAGAGGGTACACAGAATATGACGGAGGACGGCACATCAAATATGACAGGGAGGGTAAACGGAATATGACGAAAGGGGGGACAATGGGAATATGTCGGAGTGGGTACACGGAATATGAGGATTAGGGTACACAGAATATGACGAAGTTAGATACTGTAAATATGACGGAGAGGGTACACGGAATATGACGGAGGGGACATTTTAAAGATGACGGAGAGGGTGCACGGAATATGACGGATAGGGTACATGGAATATGAAGGAGAGGGTGCACGCAATATGACGGAAGGGGACACTTTAAATATGACGGAGAGGGTACACGGAACATGACGGAGGAGGGCAGTAGGAACATGACGGAGGAGGGCAGTAGGAATATGACGGAGGAGGGCAGTAGGAACATGACGGAGGAGGGCAGTAGGAATATGACGGAGGAGGGCAGTAGGAATATGACGGAGGAGGGCAGTAGGAACATGACGGAGGAGGGCAGTAGGACGGAGGAGGGCAGTAGGAATATGACGGAGGAGGGCAGTAGGAATATGACGGAGGAGGGCAGTAGGAATATGACGGAGGAGGGGAGGTAGGAATATGACGGAGGAGGAGGCAGTAGGAATGACGGAGGAGGAGGCAGTAGGAATATGACGGAGGGGACACATTAAATATGACGGAGATGGTGCACTGAATATGACGGAGGGAACATTTTAAATATGACGGAGGTGGTGCACGCAATATGAGGGAAGGGGACACTTTAAATATGACGGAGAGGGTGCACGGAATATGACGGAGGGGACATTTTAAAGATGACGGAGAGGGTGCACGGAATATGACGGAGAGGGTACATGGAATATGACGGAGAGGGTGCACGCAATATGACGGAAGGGGAGACTGGACGGAGAGGGTACACGGAACATGACGGAGGAGGGCAGTAGGAATATGACGGACGAGGTCACTTTAAATATGACGGA
The DNA here is from genome assembly GCF_003918875.1 of Haliotis rubra. Lineage (NCBI taxonomy): Eukaryota > Metazoa > Mollusca > Gastropoda > Lepetellida > Haliotidae > Haliotis > Haliotis rubra. The sequence goes on from NW_025767634.1 coordinate 2,473,290, forward strand.
GAGGGTGCACTGAATATGACGGAGGGAACATTTTAAATATGACGGAGATGGTGCACGCAATATGACCGAAGGGGACACTTTAAATATGACGGAGAGGGTACATGGAATATGACGGAGGGGACACTGTAAATACGACGGAGAGGGTACACGGAATATGACGGAGGACGGCAGTAGGAATATGACGGAGGAGGTTACTTTAAATATGACGAAGGGGGTACACGAAATATGACGGAGAGGGTGCAGGGAATATGACGGAGGAGGGCACTTTAAATATGACGGAGAGGGTACATGGAATATGACGGAAGGGACACTTTAAATATGACAGAGAGGGTGCACGGAATATGGCGGACGAGGACACTTTAAATATGACTGAGAGGGTAAACGGAATATGACGGAGGAGGGCACTTTAAATATGACGGAGAGGGTGCACGGAATATGACGGAGAGGGTACACGGAATATGGCGGACGAGGGCACTTTAAATATGACGGAGAGGGTGCACGGAATATGACGGAGGGGACATTTTAAAGATGACGGAGAGGGTGCACGGAATATGACGGAGAGGGTACATGGAATATGAAGGAGAGGGTGCACGCAATATGACGGAAGGGGAGACTTTAAATATGACGGAGAGGGTACACGGAACATGACGGAGGAGGGCAGTAGGAATATGACGGACGAGGTCACTTTAAATATGACGGAGAGGGTGCACTGAATATGACGGAGGGAACATTTTAAATATGACGGAGATGGTGCACGCAATATGACCGAAGGTGGACACTTTAAATATGACGGAGAGGGTACATGGAATATGACGGAGGGGACACTGTAAATACGACGGAGAGGGTACACGGAATATGACGGAGGACGGCAGTAGGGATATGACGGAGGAGGTTACTTTAAATATGACGAAGGGGGTACACGAAATATGACGGAGAGGGTGCAGGGAATATGACGGAGGAGGGCACTTTAAATATGACGGAGAGGGTACATGGAATATGACGAAAGGGACACTTTAAATATGACAGAGAGGGTGCACGGAATAAGACGGAGGAGAGCACTTTAAATATGACTGAGAGGGTAAACGGAATATGACGAACGAGGGCACTTTAAGTATGACGGAGCGGGTACACGGAATATGACGGAGGAGGGCAGTAGGAATATGACGGAGGAGGTTACTTTAAATATGACGGAGAGGGTACACGAAATATGACGGAGGAGGGTAAACGGAATATGACGGAGGAGGGCACTTTAAATATGACAGAGAGGGTGCACGGAATATGACGGAGAGGGTACACGGAATATGGCGGACGAGGGGACTTTAAATATGACGGAGAGGGTGCACGGAATATGACGGAGGGCACTTTAAATATGACGGAGAGGGTGCACGGAATATGACGGTGGAGGACACTGGGAATATGGCGGAGCGTACATAGAATATGACGGAAGAGGACACTGGGAATATGGCGGAGAGGGTACACGGAGTATGACGGAGATGGTACACAGAATATGACGGAGGAGGAGGGTACACAGAATATGACGGAGGACGGCACATCAAATATGACAGGGAGGGTAAACGGAATATGACGAAAGGGGGGACAATGGGAATATGTCGGAGTGGGTACACGGAATATGAGGATTAGGGTACACAGAATATGACGAAGTTAGATACTGTAAATATGACGGAGAGGGTACACGGAGCAAGACGGTGAGGGTACACAGAATATGACGGAGAAGGTACACGGAATATGACAGAGGAGGACACAGGGAGTATGACGGAGAGGATACACGGAATATGGCGGAGAGGGTACACGGATGATGACGGAGAGGGTACACGGATGATGACGGAGCAGGGCACTGGGAATATGGCGGACAGGGTACACGGAATATGACGGAGGGTACGAGGAATATGACGGATATGCTGGGACTATAAAAGAGAAGTACACTACGAATATGACGGAAGGAGATTTCAGGAATATGAGGGATGGGGGACACAGAAAGTATAAAGTTGCGGACACTAGGAATATGAAGGAGGAGGACACAATTAATGTAACGGAACAGGGCACCAGGAAGAAGACGGAGGGGGGGGACACTAGTCATATGACTGAGGGGAATCGAACCTTGGCTGTCCACCCCTCTCCTATTTAAAGCGGGGCGTGTGGGTTCGATTTCACACATAGGTATAGGTTATGGAGACCCTTTCTGATTTCCGCCGCAATTGTATTCCTAGAACATTTCCAGAACCGGCGTTCATGAACCACATCAGGCCCACTTGTCTCCCAATTTATGAAGGAAATGGGGTGGGGGGAGAGAAGAGAGAGAGAGAAATTATTTTATTATTGTGTCACGCAAATGTTTAGATAATATATAAAATCTTCAATATCACATATAAAACATCTGCCCAGCCTTTGCAGGCCTACAAGACACATAAAATCCATAAAACAATGCGTAGATAAAATATATCCCTATACATACATAGTAAAACTTAGAGATAAGATGGATGGTGTAATATCATACGTTATAATAAGTTTCTTCTTTTAAACATAAGTAACACTGTAGCAGCTAAGGGATATACTAGGTTATCACATTCCATAATAAAGATGGTCTGGTCGACAGGAGTCATCAAGCTAAACAGAGGGTTAAGAGAGCGTGCCTTTTGCCATAAAACTGACCTTATATCGGAATATATATTACATTGCGATAATGCACTATTCTTACAGTATTTACATAGGCGTTGTTCAAGAGGGGTTTTAGGCCGTGAAAAACGACCAAGCTCAATCTCCGGAGGTAAAGTTCCACATCGTAGTTTGGCCAAGGTACTTAGTGCTACTTAACCTATATAAATAGTGCGGACATATGTTGATACTGATAAAAAGGCTAGATCGCTGACTTTGTGCGCTGGCGAATAGGTGCCTGACTCGGTGCGTGTGGGACTCAACCTTAAAAAGTAATCGGTACTTCACGCAGAAAGTGTATTCACAAATATAACATGTATTACATTACCGCTTTAGTAAAACCTTGAGCGATTGAACGGTGCTGACAGTAACGGACCATTGTCATTATATAAAGTGATAAAATAGTTATAGAAATGTTACCATTCACACCAAGAGATCATGTATATGTACCTTGCATTCAACTATAACATTCTTGTCAACTGCAAACACAATTAACTGACCATTTCTCAAAATGCTCAGCCTCATTTTTCACACAAAAATCACTTGCAACAACTTTTTTAATTAGGAAAACATTTTCAGTACTTATTACATCATTGCCCATAAATGATGGTTGGTGCAAAGATATCCCTTTTACCAATCCAACGTACACTTTTAATAGCCATCACGAGTTCGTTCCCCCGACGGTAACAATGTGTGAAGCCGGTTTCTGGTATCCCTGGCAATAATATTGCCGGATATTGCCAGAAATGCCACTCACTCACTCAGATTGATGGCGCGGTATCTACATCTGTTGAGAAAAGAATTCAACTAAACAGTTATAATGAGTTAGTTCCTTTCCAAGACAAACATCCTAATTTTACGGTTAAATATTCGGAGACGACATAATTCATTTAAAGTAACTTGCTCATTTTAAATTACACGAAAGTTCTACCTTCTATTGTAAGTTTGATTGTTGAAAGCGCTACTCAGCAATATTCCAGCAACTTCATAGCCATCTGTAAATAAACTTGCATGGACCAAACAAACCTGTGATTGATATCATAAGCATTGTTTAAGTTAGGAAGACATGCAATCAACAAAACTATCGACCCCAACCACCCGATCTATTCAGAGTCCCGAAACAAATTTAAACTTTGTTACTGCGATGAAAAAAGACGTAAATACGTCAGTAGAGAGATTGGGATTTAATGGGAGTGGGTACATTTCTCCCAACACAACTGATTCACAATTTGTACTGTACATGAACAGAACAGTTGGAAATAAACCCTTAAAACGTTTTCACATATATGCTAAAAGCAGAGACGACTGTACTACTTATATTTCTCAGAAGTGTCAGTCATCAAACATTTATTACCTCGGCGAAATACTCGATACTTCAATAATAGTAGAAGCATCATTTCAGTTATTTATATGCTAGCAGGGTTTTTTTTGCATTGCCATAGTACTTGGGGCAATTGTCTAATTATCGGTCAATGTCCGGTATATTTACTTGAGTGATAAGCATCGATACTACTATTTTGAAAATAGAACCGACTAATCATACAGTACAAGTATCAAGCTTCTGACTGCACCGTTGCTGCAGATATTACACATGCATGTGAATTAAAACATGCAGTCAATATGCATGGTTATTGTTAGGTATACTATCATGTGCAGATTTGCATGAATCGTCTGAATGCGTACCACCTATCTATGGACAAGGATAGGGCATGTCGTGTAGCTCAAATCGTGTAGGGCATGTCGTCTGTGGCATGTCGAGTAGGGCATATCGTGTAGCTCAAGAAGTGTAGGGCATGTCGTGTAGGGGAAGTAGTGTAGGGCATGTCGTGTAGGGCATATCGTGTAGCTCAAGTCTGTCGGCATGTAGTGTAGGGCATGTCGAGCTCAAGTAGTGTAGTGCATTGGGCATATCGTAGCTCGTAGCGTAGGGCATGTCGTGTAGGGGAAGTAGTGTAGGGCATGTCGTGTAGGTCAAGTAGTGTAGGGCATGCAGTGTAGAGCCTGTCGTGTAGGGCAAGTAGTGTAGAGCATGTCGTGTTGGGCATGTCGTGTAGCTCAAGTAGTGTAGGGCATGTCGTGTAGGGCAAGTAGTGTAGAGCATGTCGTGTTGGGCATGTCGTGTTGGGCATGTCGTGTAGCTCAAGTAGTGTAGGGCATGTCGTGTAGGGGAAGTAGTGTAGGGCATGTCGTGTAGCTCAAGTAGTGTAGGGCATGTAGTGTAGAGCACGTCGTGTTGGGCATGTCGTGTAGGGCATGTCGTGTTGGGCATGTCGTGTAGGGCATGCCGTGTAGGTGAAGTCGTGTAGGGCATGTCGTGTAGGGCAAATAGTGTAGGGCATGTAGTGTAGGGCAAGTAGTGTAGAGCATGTCGTGTTGGACATGTCGTGTTGGGCAAGTGTTGGTGAAGTCGTTTAGGGAAAGTCGAGTAGGGCATGTTGTGTAGAACATGTCGTGTAGGGCATGTTGTGTAGGGCATGTCGTGTAGGGCAAGTCGTGTAGGGCATGTTGTGTAGGTCAAGTCGCGTAGGGTTTGTCTTGTGGGGCATGTCGTGTGGGGCATGTCGTGTGGGGCATGTCATGCAGGGCATGTCATGTAGGACATGTCGTTTAGGGCATGTCGTATAGGGCATGTCGTGTAGGGCATAGGGCATGTCGTGTGGGCACGTCGTTTAGGGCATGTCGTGTAGGGCATGTCGTGTAGGGCAAGTCGTGGGGGGCATGTCGTGGGGGGCATGTCGTGTAGGGCATGTCGTGTAGGGCATGTCATGTAGGGCATGTAATGTAGGACATGTCGTTTAGAGCATGTCGTGTAGGTCAAGTCGTGTGGGGCATGTCGTGTGGGGCATGTCATGTAGGACATGTCGTTTAGGGCATGTCGTGTAGGACAAGTCGTGTGGGGCAAGTCGTGTGGGGCATGTCACGTCCAATAGGTGTGACAGAATCTAAGAAAGTGGGTTCGAATCCCAGATTCTCCTGAATTGTTTCTTGGTTTGCCAGCACCATGCCAGTATTAGTGGGTTCCACCTCAAACAGGACTTGATGACAGACTGTTCAAAACGGAACCCAATTCACTGCAGATAACACCAGAGTAATGATGACATCCATAGGTTCATTGATCCATAGCGCATTATAAAAACTATTATTATTGTTGTCATTATTATTTGTGTATGTTTTGAGCTATCCTTAACTTCTTGAAATATCTTTTAAAGTGAGGGAGAGAGAGTGTTTCGGGGCTCAAAATATTGTTACTCAGTTTAATTTCTTTTAACTTTCAAATAATGTTTTCTGGTATTTTAAGCACATTTCAAGAGGATTGCCCTCTCACGTTCCAGCTATAGGGTGGAAAACACTGAGCGTTAAACCTTAGAATCATTATAGTCGTTCATTCAGTCACCAAGTAACACTATATTTCAGTAACAAAACGGACTTTGCTGCTGTGGGAATGAAGGTCCGAAAGTGACGTAACATTTGTAGTACAACTATCTTGAGGAATATTGGATAGTATTACTTACTCGTGATTAGTGCATCCGTGTTGGGCTAAGGGACGCAACTCTCTAGTATTGTACAGTTACTTAACCAGATTGTAAGATCCACCCGTGTTATTGTACAGTCGAGAAAAGACTATCACATACATCATTTTATTACCCACGTGGTCAACGTATGGGTAGTTGCATACTAATCTCGTACGTCACACGAGTGTCGTATTGCGTTGACCTGTGTCGTAACGACTTGACCTTAGATTCTAACAATTTGATTGGATAACCGATGACCTCTCAATTAGGTAACGTTGTGACGGAACTACTTTTTCGTTCATAACAAACACGTGAATTCATTCATTCTACAACTTAAATGCATTGTGGGAATGTAAACATTGCGAACGTTGCCGTATCGCTGTTTAATTGTCGAACTGATACATGATATGCGTCGAAAAACATAAACGCAAACTTTCCACCAGTGATGTTAGCCGAGTGAAGCAACTGCAAACTAAGAAACGGGGTGCTACGGGGTAGTTTAATGTAGGAGGCTGTACGAGGCGATGACAACTGACATGCATCGTGACGTCGGGTTACCAAGGGGCAGACGAGCAAGGCGTAGTGACGTCATTACAGTGTGGCGTCATGCAAAAAGTGTACTACAGAACAACATTCGTCCGCAACCTCTTTATGAAACCGGTTTCGGTTTGAAACCACAAAAATAACAAAAATACGCTATTTTGTCAATTCAAAGCATGTAAGACGTGGGTAATAAATAAAATACCACACTCGGTGTCATAACATACGAATTATACGAAACTTTCGCTCGGTCAGATACCATAGGAAGGACACTCGTTTCGTATAACTCGCATGTTATGAGTCCTCTCTTAGTATTCTCTATTAATGTCACAATAAACTACGTTTATAACGAACTAACGGATATAACAAACTGTCTTTGGTCCCCGCTACGTCCTTTACATTTTAGTTGAAATGCGTATAACGAACTACGGTTATTAGGAATTAGTGGCCCTTTCAGTTCACCATAACCGTAGTTCCTGCTAACTTTTTTCAATTCAACTTAGCACATGGAGGTGTAGGGACACAATTATCATAGCACTTGTGTATATAGCTAATTATCGGTTGACGTCCGCCCACTCATGTCTTCCAGTCAAGGCTTTAACTACTGTGTGTGGTCAACCTTTGCCCTACAAACAATTACTTAAAACTAAGCTGACAACACGCACCATATGATGAGGAGACAAATGGACCTGGAACGTCGTTGCAATATGATCTGTTTCCAGCGATTAACCAATAAATACTAATCATATTGAATTCAATGAAACGAAGTGGAAAAATCACGACGAAACGCCTGAAGAGCATCGATATTCGTATGGTATGACCAAATTGAAGAGTCCAAAACAAATTTGACTGATAAAATCAAGGAGGCTTTCTCACACATACAGTGACACCGGATGTTCGCGAAATAGGTGACACGTCAAGAATTGTTGAAGTAGAAGGCTTTATGAAATTTGTAACTTTTTTTATCAAACAAATATTTGATATCAGATTACTTTCGGAAATCGGCATTCGTTTTGAAGGAATTTCAAGGTCAAATGACTACGCCATGTCTTGAAGCTGCGACAAGTAACATCGCCATTGAAAGAATGCACGCTGGAGATTACCAATCTTCTGTTGCCAGGCGTCTGAATGTTAGTCTGAGCACGTTACAACGTTGCAGCTCGTTACAACCGAACAGGTATAACAGATAACTGTCCCCGTACAGGCAGATCTCAAGTCACCACTGCAGCCCAAGATCGGTACATCCGGGGACTCCATTTGCGTGATCGTACTGCGACGGGTAAGGGCACAGCAGCCAGGGTGCTTGGACTTCGGCGGATATCCGGTCAAACTGTACGGTACAGGTTGAGAGAGACTGGACTGAGAACTAAGAGACCCGACGTCTGGACCGTGCTTCGTCGTCACCATCGCGCTCAACGTCTCCGTTATCTAAAATTATCCACTTGGTTGTATAGACATTTGCTTCTTCTAAACTGATGTAAAAGTCATGCACTAAAGTCTATTTGTGGACGAGTTATACATGTTTGAAAATACATTTTCGCAACAGATTTCTGGCCTATGCGTTTCTTTTTTTGGATAGTATATGTATTCTGACCTGCTGTGAGATACTTATTAATATGATACATTAATATGATACATATTGCATCTGATACCGTATTAAATACATCATCATCGAATAACTTGTTTCATTTTAGCCACAACCAAACATGATCTACAATTTCGACAGCTGGGCAGCTAATATCTGATTTCTTATTAATATTTTACCCGATGACATAAAGGGTCTTCATGGAAATACATAAATAAAATGAACTTTCTATTCATTTTTTAATGATTATGCTCTTTACTCGATTTTTACACATGAAAATATTTCTTCTTTGAATGGCATCACTTGCTTGATAACGGAAGCACCGAAACGTCGCATCCATTGCGAATAAGAAGTTGTCTATCTATCCAAAATCGTTCCTGAGATGACCTTCATTTGGCAAGACACGGTAAAAATGATAATGCTACAGATCAGTTCCTTCCAAATGTGAAACATTTCGCTGTATAAATCTTAACTGGCATCAGGTTAACGAAAAATGGCATCAAATGTAGATATTACAAAGTGTATAATACGCCAATCTGTACCAGGCAGTCCAACTACACAACCACAGCCTTAATCATATCAAAGAGAGAAATAAATAATTTTCTCGAATTTATTTTAAAATGTCTATTTAAAAACAACAAAACATTCAGTTACTCATTTAAGATGCAATTCAAATTACGACTTTTTGAATCCAAGTTTTTAGCAATTAAATTTTGTTGGTACATTCAAGGCAATTTCTCAGTCGTCTAATTCAAAAAGTTTTCAACTATTTCTGTAGCTGGTTGCAACGTATCATATAATCCTCGTCTTGACAGCTCCCATTCTGTGGAAATTGACGGTAAATGGAGCGGGTGTTAATGTGTCGAGATTGTTTCACGGTTGCAAACTGGTGTTGGGAGGGGACGGGACTGTTCCAGGAGCCTCGGAGGTTGTTACTGAAGCACAGTCGTAAAACTGCGCGTTCCTTGTTCATTTCAGAGTCGCCATTTCCCGGCCACTCGAGGCACGCAAATGCGTTTCCCAAGAAGAAAGGAGCGACTAATTTTCATCTAAATAGGACTTCAATGGCTATTTAATGAGTGTCGTGAGGCAAACTTTGATAAATGGCGTCCCTGATTTATGCACCGACTAATCCCGTAGGCTCTGATATGAAATTTACATCTTCGCTCTGTCTCAGGAAGCGAACGCCAAAATTCTAGAAAACGGGTTTGTAGCCACGAAGAAATCGAGTTACTGAGGGTTGGTTTTGGGAGTAAATTTCGTAAATGATCGTAAAATAAGACGATTGATGGGGACACTTCTGCGGCCGTAATCCCCCGCACGGTAACGGAGGGGCCGCCGTCGACGTCGACTCAGCTAACTGGCAGTTGTAATTCTTCAATAACTTCCTCCCGTCTTACTGTTAGGGAAAGATACAATTCCCATCGTTGCTTAAGATATATTCTTCTCCTTGTATAAATTTGGCTAAATATTCCCAACTAAGACTCAACAGAAGGTTCTGTTTCGATATGTCGTTGCATCAGAGGTCTGCGGGAACACTTAATTGTATCTACACAAATTCTGCTTCATATCTAAGTTCCTTACGAATTACTCCGTGTACGTCTTTAGACGGTTTTTTCACCCCTCTTCCTAATAATTCGTACGTTTTTGTTCCGGCTCTTGGTCCTTCTGCTATCGCAGCTCACTTCACTAATATCGCTGCCTATCATCATCAGTATTCTATGGCAGTTCAGAGATTCAATAAAGATATACTGCTGCACAAATTACCATCATTAGCTCCGCGGTTGAAGTTTGGCAACGTCTGGAACGTCCTTCAATGGTCGCCCAACGATCCATACACGCTTATTTCTATGATAATGTCCGTCTCGCAGGGCCCGTTTTATTTGGAAGAGTCAAATGTCGACCAAATGCAATATGATTCATTTCAGCGATATGCTATAACTGATGAAATAGAATATTCAGCCAGGCAGTGTTTGGATGAAGAAACAACTTTATTATAACTCAAACTGAGCGGTGGCGATCCAGCCATAGTTTGATTAATCTTCGCTCTATTTGCAAAATTTCACGACTCACTAGTCTTTTGATTAACCCCTGAAAATCGGTGTCATCCGCTTATTAAGGGGAGATCGTTTCCCTATCGCTCTCACGTTGACAAGAACAATTTATACAACCCACAAAACCCATCTTTTCATATCAGTGAGACTTCACTGTGCTTCTGAGTCCCTCAAAACCAGAACTTGCACGCTAATGCATTTATAACACTTCTCGAAACATCGCGGAATTAGAGTAAATCTAAAATGATCAGCAGACTTTGGGAAGAGTTTTGCTGTAGTCTCTCCATAGCCGATTGATATACTGATAGAGCTTCCGTCGCATTCTATCTGAAGTCCCTCTAAGATCAGTTTGCCTTCAATAGACTCCAAGCCTAAATCATTAATTAGGAATACTCGTTATTTAATCAACGACTTAATTCTGTGTCTTTGCAGACTATAGAAATGGACGGAAGTTTGCATCACTTCTCCGTATTGGGGCGAGGCTCGCGAGACGACCAGACGACACAGTTGCAAGCAGGGCAGACGACAATTGAAGAAGCGCGTGCCGGAGTGTCGTCTGCTGATTGCGTCACTATTGCTCCTGACGACACAATGCCGTCCTTCCACCATAAACAAGTCAAAGACGAAAAAATGGGGTTTGGAACCGAAGCTACCTTTTCAGGTAAGAATTTAGTTTTCGTACTTTGGAAGTGCTCAAGAAGCCTGAGAAGTGTTCATTGAGTAAAAACTTGTACGAATGGTATGTTGGCATGACATAGTGCCATTTTTGGCGATGTATCTTCTTAACCAGTAGCGGTCTTAGACGGACATCCACGGGAGCGTAGAACCTGCAACAGAGACTGACACAGATTGTTGCTATTCAAGATGGTATTCAAGTCATGAAGTAACTGGTTTCTCTGGCAGACCTAGAACCATGGAGTACAATATACCTCAATGGTCATGGTATATGTACATGAATATTTATCACATTGTGTTCTGTTGAACATTGCGTGATGGATGCACATAGATAAGTGTTGTTGTATGCTTATAGTGCGGGTGATATCAAACATTTGTCTGTAATAAAATCACAATAGACTGAAGTTTGTCTATATAATCAAAGGTTTTATTCCAACACGGAGCAAGGCGTGTATTAAAGCATACGGACTTTTAAAACCAGATTGGAAAGAATATTAAACACAAGGAGAAATCATGGAAGTGATTACCGTTTCCAGTGAATCTTTTAGGAAATATCATAAATCATAAATTGTTGTTGTTATTTTAACGCGTTTAATACCGGAAAACATAGTGTGAGAGAAAAAGCGAAATAGGACAAGTGAGAAACAGAAGAACCTGGAATGAACACAGACTTGCAATGATCTTAACGATAAATTCATTTGTTAGTTGTTTTCTTTACCTTCCTAAATACCCTTCTGTGTAAAGAGTGAAAGTCGTATGAACTGTTATTACCTCTTCACTTGTTTACTTAAGGCAAAGAATATTTGTGTACTGCGGAGTAAAATTGTCCATTTGAAACATAATTCAGCAATGATGAGGGAATTGTTCATCCTTGACAAGGAACCGTGTACTTCCCTCAGAAAGAAACCGAGTCTAAATTCACGTTAACGATATATTTTTCTCTACAGTGCTTACATAACTAAAATACTATAGAAATAGTTTGTTGTGAAGAAAAGAATGCAAAGTTTGATGATATTATTTACTAGTCGGGGAAATTTATGACTTATCCTTAACTTTTCCGTCTATAATTCATTCAGATAAATAAACATACACATAAAAAAATACATCAATAATTGCATTGTTATTTCGCAAGTAAACCAGGCAACACGCGGTAGTTAAAACTCTAAATACCTACGTATAACATATTTCACTACTACACATTTACACACATTTTTTGGGCAGACAACGAGCGTCTAAATAAAATAAACTAGATACCATCAATTATTCCTGGAAGGATGAGCTTTTGCCAAGAAGTATCCAAGTACACAATTCTCTGGCAGAAACCAGCGTTACAACCCATAATGTGGTAACAGAGTCCATCATGGCCATTGTTGCCACTCAGAATGTAAACAGATTTAATCAACTGCAAGCGTTGCCTCCTTGATTAACTTCTAATTAGCCTCTGTAAATGATATGATTGGGAGTCAAACACCATAACTAAATTCCCGCCCCTGTTAGGTAAGGGTGAAACTAGCATCTGTAATATTGCAAACGCTTAATTAACGGTGTCCAAAATTAGTGGGTATGACAATCTGTCATTTAATGTTGGCGTGGGACATCTGAGACGTGAAATGCTTTCACCACAAAGAGGAGTATTGCCAGTCGTATTTGTAGCGCTATCATCAGTTATCCAAATTTGATGTATGCCTGATATTAGATTCTATTTAAGCCATTTATTAAGGTTTAATCTTAATACATTTAGTATTTATGATATATTTCCACATTCCACTAAGAAATATTTTGAAGTATTTTCATTCCCATAATCAGTAGTGATTGCAATTTTATTTTGAAGGAATTTTATATCAGAAAAATTGTATTCAAACCATACAGACATTTCATAATATTATATCTTCTTTGATGAGTGTATAACACCACTAGTTTTCTATATGAATTACAGTCTTCGCGCTTTGATACATATTGTGTCTAGGTTTGTGTCAATACCCACAATGAATATGTGTTAAATACCTAGAGTTAATCAACTACACGTAGATTCCCGAGTACAAGATATCGGCTAAAAATACACAGCGTCAAGGAAGACTTAACTTGTCAGACTACTTCATGAAGTCAACATTTACAAGATTTGGTATTTGAAAAATTATGACCTTGAAATTACATTTAGAAATTGTAATCGCAAGATGACTTTTCATGATTTATATTTCTAATTAATTATCTACATAAGAACGTTTCGCCCAGAATGCCTCTCGGTCATGGCAGAAAGGAGATATATAGGTATATATATACTCATAGACATATATTGCATAATTAGATACATACTACTATAAGATCTAAGAGTCAACTCGCATTACTTAATATGTATTTCCCAAAGGAAGGTAAGGGACACCCGATTCTTTCATATTGCCATAGTTAATCTGTCATAACATGACGGAATATCTATGGTATTATGAAAGCATCAATTGTAGTTATATGAAAGCAGCGGGTGTTCAATAACTGGCTTAGGGATGAATATGGCCTATCAGTGACTCTTATGAAAATGTGTAAAAGTAAAAATAAAAAGTAAAAGACCAAATATGCATGTTTCTTTAACCTCTGACTTATCTTAAGCTGTCATTCTGAGAATTTTAAAGTCTTTGAACGGCATTTATAAGTGATGCACATAAAGGCGAAAGTTGATGGATGTCAACTTCTATATTTTGAGGAACACTATGTTTCGGAGTTATTCTTTCTCCTTCATCATATGAAGAATAATAGCTCATTAAAAATATCAAAGCAGTACACATGTGTATTTTCAGAAAGTCCAGTCCATTAACAATAAAACAGCAACAATGTTTTAGATTTCAGATGAAAAGATACATGTTATTTCTATAATCCGAAATTATTGCGTTGACTTTCTACAAAAGGAAATGATCCAGTACTTGAACATATCACACGTATCAGTCATGACAACTGTCCATCATGAATACATAATTATGCAGTGTTTGTCCAGTACTGAATTGTTACCGTTATGCCACCTGGGACAAGCACACATCTGGTATTGTCTATGTATTTGTACGTGTCCTATAACCAACGATTGGTAGTTTATCAACGATATTGTCTGCGACATGCACTGAATGCTGACATGTGTCCAGCTTCAGGACCAGATGGAGATGCTATCTACCATGGCCCCATTCAACGATGTCGCAACAAAATGGCCACGGCAGATTTATGAAAAGTGATAAAAATTCTATCACGATAAGGTGGCAATGCAAATTAGGCCTAATAGGAGGCACTCTTTATACAATTATTTAGAGAAAGATAGTCGGGAGATAAAACGGGGAATGTGACATGGATTGGGCTCATCCTTGATTTATGATTTCAAAATGGCTGAGCTCTAGTCCCAAGGGACGAGGCGTCCGAATGGAGTGATGTCCCCTTCCATCACTAACAATGGCACTATTGTGGATCTCTCAGATGGCTCGGCTAGCTAAAAAGACAGTCATGAAATGACTTTCATAAAGTTGGTGTTACCATAAAATAATAATGTGTTTCTGAATGAAGGGTTTGAGAGCGAAAAACGGAAAAAGACAGGCCAGATTGAGTTTTGTGAAATGAAGATCCACTCTTGACATGGTGCGTCGAGGGGTATAATCCGTCCATTATGATTATTCGTATTCTGGACAAGAACAATTGCACGTGAATAGAGACACAATAAGCTTGACATACACTCGGCCCATAGTCATTCGGTTGAATGTACTTGTATTATGAATAGGGAGGCGTAATAAGATCGCCAATACCAGATTGAGCGAAGCTACTGTTTGTATGCTATACTCAGGCCTGCCATCAGTCGTTTTCTATGACTCAAGTGCATAATACTTCGTAAACGTGTTAATGCCATCTAATTATCCCGTGAATTCGAAGATGTCTGTAAAATTTGGAAAGATGGCGATTACTAATTTTTAATGAAATATCACGGAAAACCCGATACAAGGGATATTAAAAAGCATCGCCGTGAAGCCTTAAGTTTGTTTGCCTGTATATAATATATATTTAATCGATTTAAATGCGCTTTTAGTGTCTTTTTCAACATTGTAGGACTGCTTTTTGGTGCACTGAAACTCTGAAATATTGAAAACCTGAACGCAGTATGTATCTAATGATCATGAGTATGGTATAAGCGAATAAAACAGTTTTTCTAAATATGTTTTATTGGGTAAAACAGGGGAGAAACGAAGTACACGAGAACTCCTGAATGTTTAGGAAACCTTTCGCAGGCCTGTCCTGACAAATATGTATCAGCCCTAATTCATCCTCACAATGCCATCTTCAAATTATTCCGCAACAATACCGTTATTTGAAACTCTTGGCATTCCCAGGATAGTAGGCATTTCGTGGGGGTGGTATCAAAATATAATTCTTCTGAAGAAAATGTTCAACAATCATAGCATTGCAACTTCAAAGTATGCCCGTGCGCTCCTATGTCCAAAGCTGACTATGTACTGGCACATTCTCCCGACAGTTCAAAGACAGGAAAATCCCTAGTTTGGCGCCAATGCAGCCCTGTTAAGATTTTACCTAGCTTGTCAAGCCAGCTGAGGCTCCCAATGGAAGGAGGTGAACAACTCACGTTGACTTCTGATCGTAAATTGTCTCAGAGAAGCATGGCTACACTCTTTCGGTAAACAAAGTACTGGCTTGTCTTTGTTGCTCGTGTTTGTTTTTTGCACGAATCAAAAGACCGAGTAATCATGTTATGATACAGTTCTGTTTGGACGTTGCTTGTTTTATGTCTAAGGCGGTGGTAGTGAAGCCATGTTTGCGGCTCCTTGTTCCTGGTATATGAAACGGAAGTAGTTATGTTTTGACGGCGCACGAGACAGCATAAATCTCCTCCATAAATAGAGAGTTCTACAATGGGAGGGAAATCACGCCTTTATCAATAGAGGCCTATCTGGATGGTCGCTAGTGTATAGCGCAAACACTTCTATGTGCGCGCACGTTAATCATTAGACGACTTGTGGACACATATTACTCAAGTGGCAAGGAAATTAATCTATTTAGTAATACAAGGGTTAAAAACTCACAGCCGCCCCCCAAATCTTAACGTCGTTGTTGTGCTGGCTTCAAGGTTCGTTGCAAACTACTTTAGACCCTCGAAACGATATTCCTTCCACCTCACGTTCTCATTTTAAAACAAGGAGTGAGTTAATATTCTCCAGGACTGTGCAGGAAGGGCGCCCATTTTGGGGTTCAGTCTATGCGGGACACCTGTCCCCCTCAGATTGCGCCCGACCCCTCCCCCACCCACACTGGTGAGGCATTGTATCTAACACAGGCCCAGGACAATACAAACCGTTAGTCTCAAGGAGGTATTCACCCTACACGACGGGCGCACGCGGCACGTTTTACTCCACGCTGATCTAGTGATGTGCGAAAATATCTAACATATGGGGTTGAAATCTTAATTCAAACGTAATTAAGCTTCGACCGATGGATCACACGGCAAACATTGGGCGTTACGCAAACTATACCCATCAGTCGTTTGTTGACTAGATCTTATAGCAATGAGTGAAGGTCAACACGCGATACAGCCCAACTTGCTATACAATATTGTTTTATTACAGTCAACACACAACCGCCCTATGTCCTCTGTTTGCGAATCGCCACTCTAAAAAATCATTACATGGATTGTGAAGCAGGAATGAAGTTATAGTTTGCTTAGGGATTACAACGTTATATACAGGCTCTGTTTAGCCTTCACATGTACCTGGCATAGTGGGTGGGGGAACGAACACAGCCAAGCAGCATTCCTACCTTTCTTAATGTTCATAACAGATAACTGATAACCAAAACACCAGGTTATCAGGGCAAACAAGGAGTTTATTGTGGACTGGATATCGTACCTAATTATGCCGATTGTTATTGCAAGGGGCGTGTGTATAAAGACTGCAGAGCAATGAGTAACCGCAATCATATATTTTAACCGCATCATATATGTACAGGAAAAGAGATTATACATGGAGATAGGCATGTTATTTGTATTTCTAGTTTTATTTATGATGTTGTCTTTTTGAACGTCATGATCTTACTGTGGCAACTATAGTTTCAAGGAGGAAGGCTGAAAGTAATTGCGGCAGAATATTATTTTTTTCAGATTCAATAACTATCACAAAATCGGGTTAAGAAATAATGTTTCTGAATATAAAAATATCAAGTTACCGTAAATAGTTTCACTGTTTATATACAATTGCAGTAGGGTTGTTATAACTTCATCATGATAGAATGGTTTCTGAATAACTACACATTACGCACCCATTACCAAATCCTATTATTATTATTCTAAACGTATGCGTTGTGAAACAAGCATTTCATCACAGTAAAATATAGTATTTATAGCACGCACAGCTATGTAAATATATAATAGACTGTCGATCAAATGAAAGTATACGCCTATGATGTACAGTGGATAAAAATGAAACAAGAAAGAAACGAATATTTGCTGGTGATGCATTTCATGCAACAATCACGGTTGTATTGTCTACAAAAGTTTGCAGTGTTTTGTCGACTGCGTTTCAGATAAGTAACACTTTGTTAACGTTTGTATTTTTTATATATAATCCAATTTTCAAACGTATTCTTTTTATTTACCGGCAGTATATTTTATTCAGTTCATATGAATATAAAATTGGTTGGACGTTTTGTTTTTAAAATTATTTCTGTATATTCGTGTTGCTACGCCGATATAGGCTACTATTCATTCAACAAGGAGATAAATTTGCAAGATGAGATTTTTAGCAAAATATTTGCGGCGCGATAACAAGATACAGCCTTGTTTGGTCGATTTTTTTTGGTTGTTGTTGTTGTTGTTTTTTTCATACGATAATGTTTTATTTTATTAATATACTAACAACTAAAATGGTCAAAAGAAGCGACTGTTAATCTCAAAGGAAGGCATATCGCAGTTGTTGCGAAAGCAAACTGACGATGCCCATTTGATCCAAGTGAGACAAATGAGGATTTTTTTCTTCTGGGGTAAATACCAATGCGCTGAAGTATGGAACAATTATTAAACAAAAGAAAGTGATTGTTATAATATATACAGGTGTTACAGTCAGAGCAGCTTCAACCAGACAAAAGTATTATTTCTGCACAAAACAACTGTATCTGTGATACGTATTTGCTGACAATACTCATTTCAGTTTATTGTCTTCGCGGCCTCAGGCCCATATACAAATAGACATAATGGCATACATAAATACATTGGTATTGGAAATTTAACATAGTTGGCTTTTATGGTTTACAGTTTGTCTTTCATTTTTTCTCATCTAATAGAAATGGCGTTTTTACAAAATTTACACAAGTTCCACACAGTTTCGTTATTAGTATCAGACATAAGCACTGTATACAAAACTCTTCATAATTACAATTCTTAATGTATTTCTGTGGAATATATTGTCTAATTTTATAATACAATGTACATTTTTTTTAAAATACATTAAAGATTTTGTTGTTGAATTGACCTCTAACATTATGACGCAAACATGACGTCAACATCAAATTGGTCAGTTTATTCAATAGATAAAAGTGAGAAAATAACTTAAAAAACGACTTTCACGTCGAAACAAACCACACGAGTCAAATATGTAATGAAAAAAATCTTTTCGGAACTGTACACATTTAAACAATTACAATTTAACAAACGATCTTAAGACGACGTTAACGGGAGGTTTTGTTAATTTCGTGACTCAAATAGCTAGTTAAAGTGATACGGAAAAGCGAAGCCCAGCTTGTCTGAACAGCGTTGTAATAACGGTATACAGATGGTTGGGGGAGATTAATGCTGTGTCCCCGTGGTCCCCCTACGTGAGCAGAGTGCGCTACGTGAGCAATCATACTGACCCCTAGTCCCCGCTAATCTCCTCTCTTATTGCTTTAACAAGCACCAAGAGATGCAATTGACATGATACACTCTTTGAAATAGATACTGAATCGACCCAAGATTGAAACAAAGACAAGACAATCTTGTAATATGCAGGAACAAGTTTCGCCAGATTTGGGTTGAATAATGCTGGCATTATTTCATTTAGATTTGTGCGTTAAGTATCAGATTGGGATAATATTTTGTTGCCATATGGAATTATTTGAACTGTAAAAATAATATTTGGAATTTCAAAGAAAGGGATGTGTTTGCAATGATAAGGATGGATGGAGATAGATGAATTTTGTATAATAGGAGAAACGCTGACTTAGACATACAAGCGAAGTAAGAATTAACTGGACCTGTATTTACATTGTTTAAGTTACTGTCTGTTTGACAGAATTATGGTTATTTATATTCTATACATTACACAAGAAAATAGTCACTAATTTAAAGACAATTCATTTTTATAACAGGGCACAATACGCCTCTACAATCACAAAAATACTGATTTAAAGGATTTATTTGACTCCGGGACCTTTGTGTGTATATTTTACTCTTGGACCTACTGATCTCTCTCACTCCCCACCCCCCAGCCACCCATCACCCACCCACCGCTCTCTCTCTCATAACAATTTGAAGGATTTATTTGACACTGGGATCTTCGGATTTCCCTCCCTTCCTCTCTCTCTCTCTCTCTCTCTCTCTCTCTCTCTCTCTCTCTCTCTCTCTCTCTCTCTCATTTAGGCATTTCATTTTTTATAACAGTATTTTTTATAACAGTATAGAATACGCTATACGTTAAACAAATAACGATCTCAAGGATTTATTTGACTCTCTATCTCTTCCTCTCTCTCTTTCGCTCTATCTTTCTACCTTTCTCTCTCACACTCGTTTAATACGCGATGCTGCGCTGGTAGCGCTTGGTGCTTTCATTTAACCACTACTTGTTAAGATCCACCATGATATTTGTTGACGAGTGTTAATCCAATTAATGCACTATGTCACGAGGGATTATTTCTGTACAAGTTGACTTCAAACAAGACTGAGGAAAGGGATCTGCAGCAGACTCCGAAAGAATAGGATGGCCCTCCTAAGACGACTTACGTGCTGGGGCTATGCAATGAGTTCAAGACCGGGCCTCCATAAAATAAGCAATTTCTCTCCAAGGATAAGCCTACACGAGAGGCTATGCATTCTGACTACCTCGTTAACGGCAATATAAAATACAGTTTTAGAAGTTTGGGAAAGTTAAAGTGACTGAACTGCACGTTACTGGAAATCAAAATTTCTGTGATAACATTAAAAATATTCATAGCTTTCGTAATGCATATATACTATTCATTTACGTAATGGATGTAGGTAATGAATACAGCAGACCGAATGAATTGGCTTAGAGAAAGGATGCTAGCGCGTTCTATATTTCTATATTTTAAGAAATATAATACCACCATTTGTCGTATATTTTGACGCTTTGGCCATTTTAGTTTATTCGGGTACTTTTCCCACACCGTCGAGATGGAAGTGGATGTTTAAGTGTCCATTTTGTTGCAGTTTCCATTGTTTATGTTAGTAAACAATCACCTCAGGACACAACGTTCTTCTGTATATACATAATAACAATTTCAAGTATTTAATTGACCCGGAGACCTTCGGATCTCTCTCTCTACCTCTCCCTCTTTCTCTCCCCTTCCCCTTTCTCTCTTTCTCACTCTCTTTCGCTCACTCACCTATTTAGACATTTCATTTGTATAACAGAACAGGCTCCTAAACATTCGCGATGGAAGATGATGTTTCAGTTGTCCGGGTCGTTGCAGTTTCCCCCATACCTTGTTTGCTATATTAAACAACACACTTTTAATTATTTAAACTGAAGTTAGTGAACCTCAAATCCATCAACAAAGATCTACACATCATGTATCTCCATTTTTGTTTGTAAGTCTGTCACGAATATCATGTCAGGCATTATTGAGAAATGTCTGAACATTTGTTCCAACGAATCTTCATAATGGCGAAAGACATGTATTCAAAGCATGAGATTGTATGGGAAGATGATTCGGGTACTATTTCGCGATACACACAGTCTGACATTTTCACATTGCAAATGGCACATCCAGTACCGTTCGGACGTATCTAGCATGCCCCGGTCATACAAGACCCGGCGTTCCGCTAACGTGATTTTATATCCTCGTATTACATGGTATTGTTAACGGATATAATGTATGTCAATTTATTATAATTTACAGTAACAATCTTTGACTTTATATGCATCGTGTCTGAACTGTCATTTTGTCATTCACGAAAGCGTTTTGATGAAATTGTATATTGCTTCTGAACGTGTTACAGGAGTAATGATTGTATTTATATGTTTTCCAGTGTTGAAGTGGGTTAAGGGTACCAACTGCGTGGTATTTTGAAATAGGCATATTGTCTTGAATTTGAAGGCAGTGCTACGATTAAGAAGAAACGATTAATCTCCATGCACTTAAGACGGTAAAAGTGTAGAAATAACGCATCACAGTTTGATAAGTACGTTTATTAAGGCATTTTAGAAAATGACAAAATACCGTTACACGCTTGAGGAAATCGGAGATATTAAAGCTAATTTTGTTGCGTGTCTCAATTTCCTCAGTGCTATCACCTTCGCAACCTCCGGCATAAAGCTGTTTAACCTCAAAACCATCTCTCATCGGAAGTTATTTGACGAGGGGACATCACTTTCCTTCCTCTTCCAACTGACGATGGGATCGTTGATTCTGAAATGGCGATACTATAAATCTGGCCCGTGATATCTTAAATACGATTCACGAGGGACTTTCAGTGAGCAAACGGGCGGCTATAGTGGCCCCTAGGGACGATGGCGTTAGCCAGTTTGGTATTAATTATGATATATGGCGCATTTGTGTCAGATACAAGAAGACTTTGTTTCGCCTACACGTTACGTGCAATATGTCTCGGGCGTGAGAGTCTTCGGGGACAGCATCGCTGTCACCTGCTTCATTAGCTTGTATGTCGGTGCAAATTGAAATAAACTTTGTAGCCTATTCTAGCGTTCCAAGGATTTAATGATCTATTGACGGGGCAAGCAACCCCTGAACCTTCCATTTTACTCTTCGCGGCAGATTACGAAGGGAAGAATCACAATCGCTCATTTGCATCTAAATGCGCTCCTTGCCACAGTCAACGTTAGGGATGGGGCTGTCACGTAAGAAACAAGTTCCCCATCAGAAGCGAGGCTATTCCGCCAGAACTTGACAGCTCCTAACTGGGCTTTGTGCTGGAGGATTTGGGAAAGACAGCGCCTTGTAATGAATGTCCAATCTTCAAGAAATATTGGTGCGATTAAAATCTCAAAGCCGGTTACCAAGACGAACTATCTCTCATATCTGAATTAAGAAGGGACGTTGTATAACAATTTATAGTAAATTATGTTAATTCGACAATAGCTTCAAACTGATCGCAAGGCTCTCTGAACCGAACATAAGAACATGAGATGCAGGTCGCGATGAAGGGGTTTTACTCCAGAAGATCGGGTCTATCTTCACCGTCCTCATATATTCAACCATAGATGCTATAAGCTATAGAATTGTAGGTATATAGGTTAACTATAACTAACACAGGAGAACATTCCATTGAAGTTTAGTTTAGATAGTTGAAAGTTTATATACACACGTGTATTTTTTCAACAACAAAAATTGAATTCTTTTCAGAAAATGTAACAGTATCCTAGTCATCTTAGACTTCTAAACCTTTCTATAGCTGGTGTAAACCGTAATAAGTGTAGAGAACATAGTATTGGATAGTGTAAGTACGTTAACCTTATTTTATGTTTTAAGTTGTTGTTTTTTCTTTCCATTGATGTATCACATGAATCAAGGGGCATGCTGGTGCAGCAGTTATCTGCCCCTGACCGACAGTAATTAACACCAGGGTGACTTCGGTGCTTGACATCTATTGTCTGATAATGATGCTTGCTCAAAATAGAATATTTTCTGATTAGACTTTTCATTTTCACCCTCATAGGAAGCAATTCATATAACTGCACATCGAGAATCCCTGTCACACATTGGCGTGATGCGTGTTTTATATTCAACAAGCTGCTTTTAATCAAATATTAGTTAAGTCCCCTGGAGCGGAACCGGAAATTGTCGTAGAACGCCCTCTGGTAAGAGAATTAATCTTCCGGCTAAATTCCATTCGTCACTTAATCTTTTGACAAGTTCACCTTCTCAATGTGTGATGTTCGGCTAAGAATTTCCAATTCGATTCAATTCTTTCTACCGGTGTAAGATTTAATAGTAGCCCCCAACAGGATACAAACCCTCACTCAGACTTTACAATTAAGCCGACTGCAGAGTTGTTGATGATACGTTCCAATACAGAGTCCAATAGGGCAATTACTCCTATTCAGTATCAGCATGCGACTTTGGCAATAAAAAACGGTTCCTCCAGATTCAGCATGTTACGGACTTGATTCCTAATAAAGCCGCACTTACCCCGTCTTCATGGTCTGTGGCTTTATAGCTTACCAACACCAATAGCTGAATCAGACATTACTTCCGGGTAATATTGGTAATATTGTCTGTTTCATAGGATTTCATGATGATTGTGATGAAGAGGACGACGATGATGATACACATATGCGTTTATCTCATGTAAGGCTTATATCTACTGTAGCAGTCATATACAAGAACTATCATATCTTTGTGTAGTATCCAATCTTCGGCTTCGTGTAAGGCTTATATCTACTGTAGCAGTCATATACAAGAACTATCATATCTTTGTGTAGTATCCAATCTTCGGCTTCGTGTAAGGCTTATATCTACTGTAGCAGTCATATACAAGAACTATCATATCTTTGTGTAGTATCCAATCTTCGGCTTCGTGTAAGGCTATATATCTACGGTAGTATCAATCTTCTGCTTCGTGTAAGGCTTATATCTAGTAGCAGTCATATACAAGAACTATCATATCTTTGTGTAGTATCCAATCTTCGGCTTCGTGTAAGGCTTATATCTACGGTAGCAGTCATATACAAGAACTATCATATCTTTGTGTAGTATCCAATCTTCGGCTTCGTGTAAGGCCCTATATCTACTGTAGCAGTCATACACAAGAACTATCATATCTTTGGTACTATCCAATCTTCGGCTCCACGTAAGGCTTATATCTACGGTAGCAGTCATATACAAGAACTATCATATCTTTGGTATTATCCAATCTTCGGCTCCACGTAAGGCTTATATCTACGGTAGCAGTCATATATGTGAACTATCATATCTTTGGTAACATCCTATCTTCGATTCCACGTAGTGTTACAAGTCCACTTATAACCGCAACTGAGGACCTCTTCAGACAAGATATCCATTTGTGTATTTTTTGTATCCATTACACAGTATTATTATTGTTATTATTATTTTTATTATTACGAACACGTCTTTTAATTGACATTTTTGTGATCTTTAACATCAATTA
Source organism: Haliotis rubra (assembly GCF_003918875.1). NCBI lineage: Eukaryota > Metazoa > Mollusca > Gastropoda > Lepetellida > Haliotidae > Haliotis > Haliotis rubra. The sequence goes on from NW_025767634.1 coordinate 2,497,695, forward strand.
CTGAATTCGCATAATATTATGCATGGGCATATATATTTTATGGACATTCCTTTGGCATGAGGTATTAGATGGTCATGGAAGCTGCAAACGGCATTCTTGATACTATATGATTATGTAGCACGATTCTGATTTCAGGATTAAACCATATCATAAAACGCTGGACTTGCAAATACTTCATGCATTATTATATAACATTTAGAAATTCCAATTCCGTGTCTTTCAACAGAATACACCGTTTCCCGTAAGAGAATAACCAGTTGAAATCTGTGATGAAAACCTTCTTCACTGATGTAAGAACTCCAAATCCCCATTTACAATTTGATATCTGATACACAAACATGGAAAATCGGAATCCAGATGCGTTTAAATGCAAAACTGTATGTTGCATCTTCTCAGTATGTATACGTTCCACGAGCGTTGTTTTACGATGCTATATAAACGTGGTATTGCGTCTGGTTGATATACCTATATGTCACAACTTGGGATCACCGAGCCTTAAGCCTATTTACACAGTTACTTGAATGGCTAATCTAATGTATGTTTAAATTCGATTCGTCTGAGGTTATTCTTGGAGGCGAAAATCCAATACATCAGCATATATATTATAGTATAAAAGGATCACTCATAGCGTCCAAGTAAGCCCGAGCAGTAGAAATCCAAACAGTGTTGTCTGTAATACCATTATCTGAATCTTCAATTGCCTTATAAAGTCTGAGAGGACATTTGTTGAAGTTTTATACAGAAAGCATTCATCAACAACCATGAAACGTCAAAGATTAAAGGAATAAGGGTACATGTGTCTACCATTCTGAACGCCAAACATATTTGTGGAAATCCTACCGATTCCAGTGTCCACTAAATACCGTTATCCTTAAATCCAGATAAAGTCAAAGACCCCCAACCCATCTTTGCACCTTGTTCAGATCCATGTGTAGCTTGGAATGTCCGAAAAGAGAATAACGGAATGTGAAGGTATTGTCCAGTTGTTTCAACTCTTCAAAGCTTGTCAGAGTGGACACTTGGATCAAGAGACCACTTGAGGGCTATCACTTAATCTCTGGAATGGTCAATAGAACTTCCAGAAATAACGGATAACGGTAACGGAAAAGCTTGTGATATTGACGTGTTAATAATTGACAATGGACTTGGACTTTTAAGATAAAGCTGCTCTTTGTTACGAGCATATGACAGTATCTATACCAATAATATACTAGTATATAATGTCCATTCCATTCACCGCCACAACATGTCCTGCTATTGACAATAGTATCTTATAAACTTCATATACTGTAATCGCACCCATTGCGATGTAACAAAAAGAAACAGTAATGACGAGGCTGTAACACAATCATCATTCATACCAGTCAAATAAACATGATACGTTATTGGTATGAACGTAGAATTATACAATGACCCATTTTCGTTACTGCATGATATTAATCAAAGACCATTAATATCCATACGTTTAGTGTGTTGGACTATAATGGTAATTCGTTGTACGAGAAGACACCGTTGAGGTTCAGAAATCGCAAAGATTAAGGAATCTTTGATACACACGTATGGTGTTTATAATTAAGCGTTGTTTATATGACTCAAATGGTATCAAGCCTTGTTTAAATGTGTACAGAAGTATATGGCACTTATAAATAAACTCCTTCTTCCTCGTTTTCATCTGATGGGGGCGGTGGGGTAGTGGTAACCTAGTGGTTAAAGCGTTCGCTCGTCACGCCGAAGACCCGGGTCGATTCCCCACATGGGTAAATTGTGTGAAGCCAATTTCTGGTGTACCCCGCCGTGATATTGCTGGAATATTGCTAAAAGTGCGTAGAACCATACTCACTCACTCACTCATCTTACTTGTGATGATAACTAAGTTGATGATACTGCTTTGTTATTATATATTGTCATTAACAAGGTATTCGACCTGAGGATTGAGTTTCCGGATTCCACAGCGCCATAATTACATGATTTGATTGTACCTTCACATCCATATTTCATGACGCAATACCTTTTAATGTCCGCGACATGACATACATTTATACAGCACGCACACCCTAACGCAACGCTGAATGTTAATATTATCAAACAACAAACAGAGGATCACAAGGTTTGGAATCCGGTGTATTTTATTGTAATACGGATGGTAAAGAACCCCATTTAAAACGAGTCAGTTCGTATACTGGGAGCGGAACAAGTACAAGCCGACGTCTTTCTTTGTATACAGGAAATATCACACAATGACATTTATCTACACGATGTCACAGTGGTCAAGAATTTTGACAGTTGGCCAATACGGACGTTTGAATTTTCACAACAAAGAGGTGAACATGGTTGAAGTGACAGTAGGGAGCAGGTTGTCGATACCAGAATACCTTGACCACCCTTTGATCTTGCCGACCGTACAACAAGAATGTTAAATATTCTTTGCCAAACAAACCACTCATGGGAACCAATGATTTAGGTCATAATATCGTTCTTTGATAATTTAATGTGAATGGGAAAGCATACAAGTCGTTACACGTTTAGATGCATGCATTTGTGAGGTTTCTACTTGCCGTCAACATATGGAACTGATGAGAGACTTGTCAACTGCCCTTTTGAGACTGAAATTATAAGATTGAGATTGTACTCTTGACTACTTAGAATTTTTAAGCATAATTTTCGCTCTTTGATAAAGATTAAAAAGGGTGGTGTTTCGTATATTATCGTAATATCCTAACATCCTCTCCAAACATGGAATGTGTCCCAGAAGAACAGGAATAACATCAAACAGATGTCGTTATCCTCCTTTACCAATTCTGTGATGAGAAACTTGCCTATTAAATGGTTGGAAAAAAGCATAAATTATTTATTTTACCATTTAACAAACCGCACCTAATATGTCATTACAACTAAAGTGTATTTTCTTCTTAATGGAACGATAGTCGTTTTAAGAAAAGTCTGATTAAATACAAATTCTCCTGCCATCTTAAATATTTCATTTATTCTAACCGGTTACACTTCAGAAATGTTTCTAAACCAATCTGTGGCAGGGTAATCTAGTGTTTGGAATGCCCCAAGTAATTGCTCTTGAAACATTTGAAATAGTATTATCAGGTTAACCGACGCTGCGCTTTAGGTTCAAACATCGGATTCACATTGATCGGGTTAGAGTAATTTCATTATGTAACCCCAAACCGCCGAAGTGTGGATCTACACCATTTCATACAGATCCTAAGTAAACTACAAGCCGGTTCCACAACGGCTTGCTTAATTGGAAAATCTTCATGGACTCACAAACATTCCTTCTTAGTCTTCGGCAAACTCGCCTACACTGCTCGCTCTCTCCAACAAGAAGCTCATAAGCCCCTATTAGAAGGAAAAATTACCTAGGTAAATAAGTAAGTATCAGAGTAGCGGAAACAATAGCGGACCGTAGGACTCTTCACGCAGCGTGTCCACGGGAGATTAAATCCATTTTATCACCCCAATCCTGGACAAGTATTTGAAACACCTCTGCTAATGTGGCAAAACACATTGAGAAGCAGACTGAACACACACACCATCCAAATATTTCTTGTGCAAGCGTTCAGTTTAGTCGTAGTCATCCGCCATCGGACGGCAGTTGACAGGCTTGCAGGAGGCAGATATCTGAAGCCAGCCAACTTGGGCTTCAGCAAATGGTTCGGGGCTGCTCAAATTTGTACAAGCTCGGCGACCAAAGAGCCTCCACATGAAGGACATAACTGAAGACAACTTAAAGGAACTTTCGTCGCGAGCTACAAAGCGAAAAACTTGTAATCTCCAAGTAGTGTATCTGTACCTGACATACCGTCTATACCTTGGCAAGCCCACAGTAAACACAACGAACACGGACAAACACAAGAGCACATACATGGCAAGCTTGCATGCCGATCCGATCGCTAGTCCAGTGAAAGAATACCCTAACTTCTGTCGTTCCTGGAATTGACTGGCGTGGTGTCAAAAATCTTATAATTTCCTTTATTTCTGGAGCAATTATTTGGGAAATGTATTTTGTAACGTAAAGTATCGGCATTTTGTCTAGAAGGCCGCGTGTCATCACTTGAGCGTACCACGACCCGCTTTGATCAGGCGCTGGACTTCGTCTCCATCAATACATTGGTCACTCCTGTATGCTCAACATTTAGACCATTTGATTCCAGTAGAGGAAAAACATTGTCCTCACTCTTGGGACATTTTGTCCTCGACAATTCTGTTTGGGACTAGCGTCTAAAGCACTTAAACTTCCACGCGAAAAAAAGGGAAAATGCTTCTGTGATTTTTATTTCCTGATACATAATTCTGGACGTGTAATTTTCACCGTTTTCCTTAATCCTTATTTTATTTTACATTATTCCTGATCTCTTTTTGTCAACATTAGAACTGTGTATGAGATTTATGTCCTGTCTGACTGGTACATAGAGATTGCAGTGTGCTGTACACAAAACACTCAAATATATAACTATATATGGTAATGCGAGATGAACCAGAACCTTGAGCACCGTTTATCACTGATGACAATATACCATAAATATGTAAGTATGTATGCCAAAAGCAAATACAATATTTTGTTTTTATCGGGCTACACAGTATGACAAAATGAATGGTTACTTTGGTAATGTTTTGAACAACTCAGTTGTTTATATGCCACATGCATTCGAACATAAATAACCAATTGGTCACAGGAACTAGTTTCACCGGGTAATGTAACCATGTACGGTTTAGATGTTCCGAAAAAGTATCTATACCCGTAGAAACAAATTCGTATATTCTCAGTGAAAAATCATTTCACTTAAAACATCTAAGCACAAATCGTTAAGATATCTCTCAAATGCGTTAAAACGCTTTGCTTCGAGGGAATGTCGTTGAAGTTTCAAAGAGGACATATTATGAACATAAGGGATACGCATTTAGTCATGCTAGAATCAATAATAAAGCAATTCATTTCTAAAACAATTTATGCCGATGACCTAATAATCTTGAAGGACAAGCATTTGAATTTTGGAATATACTTCCATCTTATTTAACAGCATCAAGTTGAAACATGAAATATAAAAATGAGGCTAACTGTTCCAATCAAGTCCAAAGTAGGGTCAAGATATTAAGGTGACTTAATCATAGAATCCTCTTTTAAACGTTTAAATCTCTTCCTTTGAAGGTTTTAATTTTGTCATTAATAACTTAACAGCTTTCAACCGCACTAATGCTCCTTAAACACACCACTCCCAAAAACTAGGATACATTTATAAGTGAGTTCGATTTTAGCAAATATATTCCTGTGAAGTTGGTGCCAAAAGAACAATATCCTATTCCTCTAAATAGACACGGCCTAACAATAACAAAAATAGACCCCGTTCTCGCAAAATCTCGGGTCGGAGAACGAGATCGTTTGAAGTATGTCCGCAAAGATTACCCGGCTCTAAACGAGATCATATAGACACTTGACTATAGCAGTATTATCATCGGGTAGCCACGAAGGCTTAAAACAATTGTTTGGACTAGATTCTCTTACCATCGTGTTTAACACAATCCATTCGCTAATACACCAAAGCCCAAATTTTCTTATCTACCTTTTAAGAGATTTGAAGAAATACCTCTTTAAGACAGTTGGCTACGATTAACAGTTTCTGATATCATTAATTTCAATTATAATTATAGTCGGATCTGACTCGGATATCACTTCCTTATCCCTTCCAAAACGACTATAAGCCAACTCGAGCCCCAAAAAGAACTCGTGAGTTTCCAATACCAATGTATGCATACAGAAGCGAAGGCAAGCGCTGGTTTCCGTTGGCTTGTCATTATATTTGTCGGCTGAGATCTCTTGTAATCCTTCCTAAGATAACGCAGCACGCGTGGACGGGGAAAATGAATGTCTAGTGATTAGGCCGGGAAATTGGCTTGCAACTCATCAGGGACTATATCGACGGGCGGGATTACTATGCCAGTATTTTTTCCATTTACATAAGCCCCAGTGTTGAGCACGCGCCATTAGCAGTGTTTGACAGTAAACATGCGCAGTAAAAATGTTGACCCTTCTCCTGTTGTAGAAACAGAAAATTCTCTCTTCAACGTTTAACGTTTGATGAAGAAAAGTTTTTGCCCTGAAGATTTAACTTTCCGGAACCTTGTGTTGGTATGATATTGATCGTATAGAAGAAGTCGCCAGTAGTCCGAGAAAAATGGGGGGTGGGGACAGTCAGGGTTTGGTGTGTGGACCTCAGTACAAACATCTCAAACACCTCCAGGACCATTCCGGAAGACCCGACAAATGGCACGGTTGGTGCCAATGTTTTCCTGTGAATAATGCTATTACGTGCAGTTAAACTGTAACCCTCGTGTCGAAACTTTAATCAAGAAGATTTTCTGGTTTTATCGAGTTTGTGTGACTTTTGATGCGGTTTTAACATCTCAAAATTACGATGCATTTTTGCTGGCAAGATTATATAAATATTATTATCATTTATTATGTAGGAGTATTTAATATTAAATTTTAGTATATACACATTATGTTATTACGTTTTTATACGGATATGTTTTAATAAATAAATGCTTGAAAAAACACCGAAAACTGAAGTTGTAATGTAATGATGCCTGTTTGAAAAGTAAAACGATATTTCCTCCTTGTATATGTCTGCAATTACGAATAACGTATCCATAGTTTCACAAGCAGTGTAGTTTCTTTTTTATTTCTCAGTATATATTGATAAATAATATACTCCAGTGCGTGCTTCGAACGGTCGTGCATTTCCATTACCACACAAATGGTTACTATTTTTTCAAAATACAATCTCTTATTTTGGAATTACAACAAGAGCTCTAGGAGAATGAGCATTAGGTTGCACAACGGTTGCATTATTTTTCTAATTTCAGTTACACAGCCCTTCAGGAAATTTGTTTATTAATACATTTCCAATTTAGAAAGATTCGTGTTTACTGCACCGACATGAAACCGTTGAATTTCAATGTGGGAATATATATGGTATTTGATAAAAAACAAAGAGAACATGTACTCATTATCATAACTATGCATGATGCATATTTTTTTATGTATAGGAATTCCAATATTCAACAATCGTAACGCCCTGTTATGAAACATATTCTTGTTGATAATAAATTTCATACAACGAATTAACCTAAACATCATAACAAAATGTGAAATAATTAAACACTAAGATGAATAAAATTTTGCAAACGAATTCTTGAACCATAAAATACTGTAGTTAGAAATGTTTTTTGTTATGTAACAATAAACCATTATGTGACTATAATATGGAAGTAGTAATTGTACTTTACGTTGTACATGTGTTGTTACAAATAGATATTCTTCCCCGTACTGCACCTCATAGGGAATGGAAAAGGGATTTTGAGTCGCGACATTTCTTAACAGTTTGATATAACTGAGTATATTAATACAAGGGACACAAAGAAATAATGTATATAGTCAAATATTATCCCATTGTATATTGTATATTTTTTAAAATATCAGAATGGCAGGACTTTGCACAAAGTGACATTTAAGAATATTTTTCAATATTGTGTTCATGGTATCTTAACTGCCAATTGGTAATTTCCTTAACAATTCCATATCGGAGTTACATCGTATAAAGGCATGGCGCCGGTTTGGTGCACCTTCTTTTGAATATTATTGATTTTGATGAAATTCTAGATTTTGTTCGTGATCAGTTCCGGAATTATTATATTTGGATATGTTTAGGTACATGTACAGAAGAGGGGGTCTGCACAGAATAACAAAGAATAGGTGTTATTTCAGTAAAGAAATCCAGTGAAATGCAATGTGATTTCTAGTTAATCTTTAAAAACAAAAAAGTGTAAAGTGTATTTTTTCTTTATACTAGTACGACATCGCATCTTTAAATTCATCGATATATTTGTCGACTCTTTTTTTAAAGCCATCAAAACATATTGTGTTCCAATGAGAAAGAAGCATTTTATTATTATTTACGAATGAGGGCGTTACAATTAGCGACGTGTGACTCTAACTGTAGATCTGTAATAACACTAAATCGTTTCTGCTTGATTGGATAAATTGCGACATCTAAATCAGAAATGATGAATCAAGCTGTCACTATACTCTATTCCCCTCCACGTCAAATATCTCAACATCAAATAATGCAAAATAAATCATTTAATAAAATGCCCAAATAACTTAACACTCGGCATCAGACTCCTTAACAACGTTATGTTAACGTAGATTACACTGGTGCACGTGTAAGGAGTTTGTCAGTCACGAGTCGCGAGATGTGAGCGTGAGTTCCCTACGTCACACTGGGACGATCATGTTTAATTTAGATGGATCTAATTACGCCTCGTGGGTCGACGATTTGTAATGAAATGTGTTCTTTCGATCTAGCCAAAATTAAAACGCTGCAATTATTCAGTCGATCAGTTTGTCTGACACTGATGACGTTTTAAGGATCATATTGAGCCAATTTTCTGGAATTTATCATTTTTCATAGCTGTCTCCGCTATGAAGACCAGCGTTTTCAAGATAATGTTGTCTTCATGACTGATCCGGACAAATCGGTTCCGAGTTAAAGTCTCTTGCCCTGTTCCCGCATACTTTCAATCACTGTTGCATTTCCTGTTATTTTAGATTTAAGAACCTCGTAAAAGACTTGGTAGAGATCTTTTCTGGTCTTTTATTGTTGAAAGGATTTTCTAAACGTTTGAGTAGTTCTATCGGTCAGTCTTGGGTTTATGTGTAAAATCCCCGATGTCAAAGCATCTTGGTTATTTCAGATGTAATTGTCTTATTTCGCTATCTATCACACGTAAATAGCCTTAGTTTATTGCAACAAGGTTAATCTAGGGCCCCGGTGGCCAATTCCTTGTATTATCCTCAAAACAAAACCAAATTGTAAACATATTTGCTCTAAGACACCATCCATACTGGTATAGCGAGGCTTCACTCATTAGCGGCTTCTGATATTAAAGTAGATTAATTATGATAACTTAATTATCCAGTTGTGTTTTTTTAAGTTGTTTCTACTTCAGAATAGAGTGTTTCGTACAGAGTTTGCTTCACACATACAAGGCACTTCAGACCATAGCATTTTCCATGCTTTGCTTCTAAAACAGCATGACTGGAGTATATGTATTTTGAATGGGTAATCACCAAAAGTACTTCTCTGTGGAAACTTTTCCAATTCTCGAGAAGGTAAAATAATGGTGTGTTTTTTAAGTTTTAACACCATAAAATATCAAACCAAAACCTCCTTCTCTCTCTGTCACATGTGGAGGGAAATTATCAACAACTAATTCTATGCATTGCCCTTTCCATCACGTTATTAAGCACAGGACGAAAACATGCACTTTCTGCCATTGTGCCAGATCCTATATTTAGGTTACCAAATGGGAAAATCCTATTACGTACATCGTGATGATACGACATGGAGTGTGGTATTCCATTCCAAACATGAAACCTAAAGTAACTGTCTGAAGCAGCTAGACTTGGGCTTTTCTTACAAAGCTCGTGTATGCGCTTACATTTCAGAAGCGAAATGCGGCATGAGCCATCCGAGTTAACTCATTACATTAAGCAAGTTTCATTTTATTAAGAGCTCAACGTTGATCTCTAAGTTTGTGCACAATGAAGCGATGGCGGAGTTGGAGTTGGTCTTAATCCCTTCTTTCGGCCCCACTATCCCACAGATAAGCCGGTGTTCATGACGCCAAATGATTCCCCCTTAGCGTTAAGGGAAGGATATCCCCGCAACACAATCACAGATTCCAGCAAGTTAGAACGTAATTAAACAGATGAGGGAATACTCACCTTTTGTTTTAAGTGGTTCTACTAAATGCACTTAATACTCTATACGTGGATTTGGAGGTGTAACCTTCGACCGCGTAGATGGAATGATCAGAAATGTCTATCCGTGGATGACCCTACTACGTGCAAGGAAAATAAAGACAGAAGAGCAGGGAGTAAGATGATGATTCAGATATTTTGCTCGACGTCTGAGAATAGATATTTACACTTTCAAAATGATTGAATATTTCATAAACTGATCAAGTGTGATGTGACAGGAATCGTTTTTCCATTTTGTTCTGAAAGAAATACACCTCTGGACGATTGCTCTTCTGTCTAAATGCACGCATATAATGAATATACCTTATAAAAGATGCACGTACATATCTCAGGAAGATTTCCTTGTGCAGTATGGCCATCCAACTTCGGCACAGAAACGTAATAGATAAATGCCAGCCGGGGTATAATGCTGTATGATTTATGTACGATAAATGTCATGATGTGAAGTTTAACACTTGCAGCTAACGATGACTTTCTCTAAAAATAACACTGAACAGTATCTTTTAAGAAATATTTCTGTGAAGATGACATCTGTCAACCAAATAAATGGGCATGTGAACAACGTATTTTTCTGTTCTTTCTGTGGGTATATAAAACATACAACACCATAAATATGACTTTGTGGTGAGCAATATACTTAATCCAGACGGGGTAGTTTGGTAAGTTGGTTAGCCTGATAATGAATATGCAATCAAAGCTGTCGGCTAGAATACCCCATGTAGAATTGTAGTTAAGCTGACTGTTAAATATGACACATATGAGGGCAAAGATCATTAGAAAAATGTGAAATCGCATTAGGCATTATTCGCTTACACGCAGACGTTCCTTCGCTTGTTCTGTTATGTGCATGACCGCTCCTTCGATTAAGACGTAACGGTTAATGAAAGAATAAATGTATTATGCATCTTTTATGCTTATGTACGCTATCCTACCCTCAAAATAGCAGTTACCTAACAAATCCTGCTTCATTTGCATAAACACTAGGCCTAATTTACCCCAACATATATTAATATACATGAATCTTAAACTTGATAGTTTTCATTGTAAGTGAGCAATATGATTGTGCATATATCAGTTAATGCTCGTATACAATACATACATATGGCTATAATTTTGAGCCATTACTGCACACATGCATATGTGAAACCAATGTTGTCACTTCAACTCGTTATTGGGGGCATCATTACAACGTGATACATTCTAGCTTTCAGCTACATGACCTTTGCAGTACCGATAGAAATGTCTTTAGTACTGAAAAATAGTATTTCGCATGTCATATAATCAGCGAACATGGATAACGCAATCTGCAAAGTCCATGTCTAGATTAGCTCTACATTCTTCTGTTGCAAAGCGCATTTAAATTTACGGCATTGATATTTGATCAACCTGCTCACTTCTTTGTCCATTCCATTCCCAAGGGGCACATAGAAACGGCTTATGCGGGGAGATGATATGATAACTCGGTGTGCCGTGGTCCACAATTATGAGCAATAACTTTGCCCTTCTCAAATTTCAAAAAGCATCTATCATTTGTATCTCAGCCTCACAGATTTGGAAAACGTACCTCACGCACATTTCATATTATTTCATAAAAATCTGTATTATGGGATTTTGTGTTATTAATTTTATCATTATGCCATAATCAAGACATATAACACGGATTTTTCTGACATGGACCGAGTGGAAACTGGACTCATCTGGGGTAATCTCATCAAGAGACTCTCTACCTAGAGAACATGGCATATGCCGCCTATCAGTGTTTAATAAATCTGTGTACATTTATGGCATAAGTGATTAATCTGCAATCGGCCGTGTAATATCAAAGATAATTGTCAAGTGATACCACCACGCATGAAACCGAGTTTAATTAAAGCTGAAATCACCCCGTATCGGCAAAGAAACACGCGATTCTCTTCTCGTCCTAGCTCTTATGCGTTTCACAGGGTCACGCCCGACACAGTCTCGGGACAAGAACTGGGCAAGGCCCAATGGAATGGTTTCTCTTTGATTTGGGAGTAATTAGACAAAGTAGCCTTCTTCAGACTAGGAAAACTCCAGACCAAATGGCCTACGTGAAACAGAAGGTAGAGGAAGGAAAAGAGCACGACACTGTGTGTGGGGTTCCTGGCTTGCAAAGTCGAAAGGGCCGTGCTTGTCCCAAGAGGCCGATGAAGGCATGTGAGGAAAGCGGGGCTTCTCCTTTGACGAATCGTCAGAAACAACAGACAGACAACGGTCAGACGTAAAGCTAGGCCAAAAGCTTCGCCCCGAGTTCGATTTTATTGCATTAGTAAATTAATCCATTTGTACAGGCAAATAATCCGTGTCGATTCCTCGGCCTTTTTCTTGAGAGACGAGTCCAACTCTGTAGAGCCTTCAAAACAAACCACGTACATTTACAGAAACACTCACGAACTGGATGATCTAAGCCGTGCCCTTACTTTTCTTTAATCAGATAAACTTGTATGGTTTCCCTTTACCATGACACGATCTCTCAGGGAGTCGTGTTTTTCCTATGTCAGCGGCAAGATAGCTACCGACCCTCAACCTTAGACTCGCGCCGTTTCCCTATTGTTAACACGAGAAAATCATTTACAGTACTTCGTTTGATGCGACTTAGTGGTTATGCCCGGTCATGTTCACAAGGAAAGGGGTGGGCCAATATGTTAGGACTTAATTTAGTGGCTGGCAAATGTACATCTACAGTAACACTGACCCCTGTGAGTCGCCCAAGTTAGGAATCAAGGGCCTAATCCGGATAGTCCGTGATAGTGTGAAAAGGGGTTTGAGGAATTGTCAACTCGAGGCATCTCGTAGACAATTCGCTGTTGAGGCCAGTAGTGTAGCTAGTGTGAGGAACGGGGAACACTCCTCCAGCACGCCATGTTTACCACCGCAACACTGTATGTTTGATCTGCAAGGTAAATTTGTTTTAGTGGCGATCACCTGTGATTAAGGAACATTTTTTGAGAGCCTAAGCTCCTTTGATGTCCTGCTCCAACTGTTTACAGCGAGTGGCTCTTTGAACTTCCGAACCTCTTTATTTGAGCTATTCCTCTGCTACATGGCCAGTTTTTTACCTCATGTTTACTTATCTGCATTAGTAAACAACAAAGCCCAGTAATCAGCTACGCTGTCATCACAGTGTGTAACTTGTGTTTCTTTTTCAAAGCAGCTCTCGCTTTGAGCAGGCCCCAGGTGTTTCCGTTGTGCCCTTGCCCGTAGCACATGAAATGCATTTAGGATAGCCACTTTGATGCTTCCTTCAGATTGGCTGACTGCCGGGGTCCCTGTTTGCTCAACGCGATCATTGAAGTTGACGTTGGAATGTTTTGAACAAGATACATTTCTCGGTTGAACATAAATCTATATATTCTCACGCGAGTAGCCTATTGTCTAGAGTGCAATGGATGCCATTGACTCGGATCAAAAGGACGCTACTTTCTTTTTTACCTTCTTTAGAAATAAGCGGGGAAAATATCTCTCCCCGCCTGCGCACGTCTGTCCGCTTGTGGCTCTTTATAGTTTGATTGTCGACAAGCTGTCAAAAGAATTTTCAAAGAGACCCTATCCCGTGGTTCATTTCGGGGTTCATTTTCAGCAAGTTTATTATGTTTGTGTTCATGACATATGTGTAAGATTCACTAGAAATCCTTGTTGACACTGGGGATTGTTTCTACACGTAACTATTTAGTTCCTGTCTTCTGTAGACGCTTGTTGGCAAAGGCTACTGATATATGAGTCGGCCTTACCGTCTGTGCATTTCTTTGAGAATTCTCTTGTTCGGTTTATTGAAATTGAATTCCACAACGTAGTAATGTGGCACTTTCTCGTTCCTGTGTATTATGGCTCATAGTAAAATTGCAGATTTTCTGGATTACAATTTCTATTCAGAAAAGTATGTTTTTAGAAATGTTATTAGTGTTGCTAAAAAAAAATTTCAATTATTCATTTGTGTGTTTTCTTAGCGTTACATATAGCAATGAAATGTACAATAGTGAATGCTTTAGACAAAATGAAGACATCAACACCAGAGGTATTTTCCTTCAACCCAGTACCCACAGTGCTTAACATTCACAACATGTAGACTATACATTATGGGCACAATGCTGTCATTGCAAGTCCTAACTATGACCAGTCGGGAACTTCTACTGTATACAGACAGGACCCACCATTAACGCATGGGGTTGAGGCTACACGCTCTTGAACGTATCCATGCTAAGCGCATGCGCTCCTTCAGAGCATGCTTACTTCCTGCTGGGAACAACTTGGTGTCAATATTGGGGCTTTCAAGTCATTGGTATGACATAGTTAGTTAGCGGACATCCTACGTCCCAGTTATGTTGAACAAATATGAAGGTTGTTCCTTACATTCCTGAGTAAATGTGTAAAATTGTTCAATATCTATACATTGGTGGTTAGGCGTTTTCATTTCAGACAAAAACGTAATGATGGGTAGAGGTTTTTGTTTAGCAATATTCCAGCAACTCAAGTCTTTGGTATGAATATAGGAAGCTTATGAAGTACAATGGAGCATAATCTTGTATTGTGATTAGCAAAGCTTGCAATCCATGAATAGTAGACATACACATGCTATTTTCAACATTAACATATCATCGAAATGTTGTGCAATGTAATTCCCTGTATCATTTGTTTATGTACCCGTGAAGATCCGGGTTAGAATTGATCTCCAGTAACCCATGCTTGTCGTAAGAGGCGACTAACGACATCGGGTGGTCAGGCTCGCTGACTTGCTTGACACAATCATGTCATTGTATCCCAATTTCGTAGATCGATGGTCATGATGTTGATCAAACTCGATTGTTTACAGACCCCGCCATATAGCTGGAATATTGCTGATTGCAGCGTAAAACTAAAATCACTCACTCGCCCATTTCTTTATGAATCTGAGCCATGGACTTGCATTTGCGTGTGTTTGTACAGGATACGGTAACATTTTCGCACATTCTGGTATCATCATAATTTGATAGTTACTCCAAAACATAACCCCATGATATAGTTGGAATCGTACATTCTCCTCTGTTATTTGTATAGATTTATAATGCCTATTAAGAGACTTTTACGCAGATATTTAAATGCAGACACTGTTGCCATACAAACGTGTACCCCTTTACTATTGTCAATAACTCTAACAGGAGCTTCTGATCAATACAACCGCACTCCTTAAATGTACCAAAAGAAAGCAAATAAGATCATTTGTATGAACTTGCTCGTGGTTGATATGGCAGTTTCGTTGCTCTATATTAGTCTTAGGTGACCTCCAGGTTAAGGTTTCGTTTATAACGTGTGTTAAGATCATTGATGACACTAATGTGTGAAACTGGTGTTTCCTGAGAACTATAAACGTCGTTAGAAATAGCATCATGATTTGCAAGCAGCATGCTAAATGGCAGGCAATACTTACATCAGTCAGTTGTACAGCCATGTAAGTGAATGCCACTGCTTATTCGGATAGTCATGTGGCATTTAACAAAAACCAATCTCCAACGTTTCCTGTGTTTTTAAAGGTGAAATGAAAAACATTACAACAGTTTCCTTAACGGATTAATTTGATGCCATATAGAGATGAGGACTTGCATGTGTTTCGTATAATCCCTCTTTCTGAAAACTAGCAATCTGAATCGGACAAAAAGAAATCTTTTTCATTCTGGTTGTCTTGTATTTGTTTCATTAAAAACTCCTAAAGTTATGCATGCGTACCATATTTACATTTACCAAATATGTCTGTAAGTGCCTACAGTTACATGGCAGAAATACTGCCAACAGGACTTTATTTGTAAACGTACGCATTAGAAACGTACTGTAAACATTGCCATTTCCTCGTTTGCTCTTAAAACCCCATGTATCACCACCCTATCCCGCCCGGCAAAGCCCAGCACCACATCAGAGATGGCTAAAATGTAAACCTGGTGGTTACAGCGAGTTATCGTGTGCATTTATCGATGGTCATGCTGTCACTCATTGGTAGGCATGTCCAGATTCGATAAGTCACATATGGCGTGAAATAGCTGTGACAATGCTGACTCTGACTTAGAGAAATATATCCCCAGTCTCTTACTGGTCAGAGTAACGAGAACAATTATACATGCATTGACAAGACTGGTAAAATATTCCTCACATTGCTTGACATCATTTCCAAATACAAAATGATTCAAAAGTTTGTCATCTAATAACTACCGAGGCAAAGTAATAATGACATCGTTTTCAACCGACAATGCTATAAATCCAGATGGTATCATCTTATAAGCCTACGTTTATTTCGCGTCAAGTCTGATACACATGAGCAAGAGAATTAAGAGTTTCCCGTCCTGTTGTTATGTGATTGTTCAAACTGTCCTCTATCTAGCATTGACGATTTCAATAGCTCGGGCAATCCTTTGAATGATAGGGTCCAAATAGACACTTCCAACTCGTGTTAGAGAGATTCACTTATTGAAAGAAGCTGAAAGTGACACTACCTTCTTTTTATCAAGTCACGTTTTACTCCTAACTGCGCGGTACTGGATGGCTTGGGGATAATTATATTATCGTGAAGAGGATAGTCCAACTTGGGAAATATGAGCAACTCGCAAGAAAGTCAACAAACACGGCGGCCTGGTCTATCACTCGGGGAAGTGGGCGCTGATCATGAAAGAGACTTTATTGCTTACATTAAACGGCACGGGTATGTTTGTATGTGCACTGGTATGCAAGAAGCCTTGGACAGGTTCTCGAGGAGGCTGACTTCACATTATGTGTGAGTGTGGTCCTTTTTAACTATACCATTCTTGTATCTGTGAATAACCAATTGCATAGAACAAATTTCCTATTTTTCTCAGATAATCATATTAATTGCAGTAGATACATATATTTGTGGTCTTTTGGTGATTAAACAATCATTTGTGGGGAGAGTCAGTTATGACGTCGAAATTGCTTATGACGTTCTAATTGACGTCATACATGCTCCATGACAATAATGTTCCTCAGATAACGTCCTATGGTCATCGAGAAACAATGACCACTTCATTATGGTGTTTCTCAGGTTGACAAATAATTTGGGACATGGTGTAGTGTTACCTTTACTGGTCAGCATATTAAGCAACAGAAATGTAAGAGGTCGGTTCATCGGTCGTGTCAAACATAAAGTCGATTAATAATAATACTTGGTTTATTCAATAATGGGGTCACATGTCCATTATACAGTCACAAGAGGCATATCATGGAAATCAGCAATACGGTCATAATGTTAAACTGGACTTTTTTAGAAATGTTTGAAAAGCAACTGAACGAACATTTACAAGATCCTCTTGAACTAACCCAGCTCGTGGAGGCACTTAAAGGAAGTTGCAATGGTTTGGGGATTCTTTTCTTTCTTTCATTTTTTTATTCATTTAATTTCCTTTCTTTCTTTCTTTTTGTTTTTTAGGGGAGGGGGGGGATTATAAATATGTATATTAATGATTTGTGGTAAAATATATTCAAGATAGTTATTCAAACTGTTCTTGAAAACAAGTGTTATGAATATTGTTTATTTTAGCTTTAAAAATGTTCGATGCCATCTGAATTGCTATACTTTTGATCCAGTGTATAAACTATGCGGACGTTGATCGTTAATACAGTGTCTTGATGTTCTACTCTATTCTATGGAACATTCGAAATATATGTATTTCCACAAGTGTAGGCTGGCAAGCTTAACGCATGTTCAGCTGCTGTGTAATGAGATCCTGGAGCCACTGGAGCCTCTTTCCTCTGGTACAAATGTTGTTCCATTCGATATCATTGCGTCAGCAAAGCCGTGTGTTGACGTCACAGTTATTTCCAACGTTACCGCTACTTCAATTCCTACAAGTCCACAAGACATGATGCTGCATTGTTTTTCTTCTGAATTCTGACAATCGAGGTTCATCGGGTGTATAGTGACATTGACCAGATGTACAAGAACATATTACAGGCTTACGATATTATAATTTATATTATTGCGTTTCGTGGCTATTGGTACAGATTAAACCTCATTTCAATTTTCTGGTACATTATTATATAACGGTCGGTGAGGAAAGGCATATTGAAGTAATGTCATAATGAGCCTAGAATGTACAACTAATGGTATAAAATGGATTTTGCCTTCATTAGAATGGGTTGGGTTCAGTTGTCTTTGGGCAGCATTTTTTTCCGTGCGTTAAAGGCGGGCCACTGGGGCCAGTGTGGGTCAATATGGCCAAGGTTTACTTAACGTACATGTACCTATCTCAGCCAGATTAACCGAAGCGGGTTAATCAGTCTTGACAGCCTACATTTAGTCACAATGGAAGGCCCAGCTCCATTTCCGGTGTGTACACATCTCGACAACCTGTGAAATTTCAGGTCTTCAGATTGTGATGGGCAATATCTATCACTCGTCGCTCTAAACCACGTGCACATTCCCGCTAACCAAAACATTTAATCAAACTGAATACACAGAAATGCTCTAAGTCCAGAGAAGAAGCAACTTTCATTCACGTCTCGTAATGGCAAAATAATAGGATGTGCCTCTACAACAATAGACGAGAAGAGGCGGTGTCTTTGATGTCCCAGGTGTTTTGGCGAGGCGCACAGGTGCGTTGTAGTTAGAATACCGAAGTGGTCCTCTAGGAGAGGTTTCGCATTGGTGACATTCTGAAACTGTGCTGTGACTTGGGAGTACGGAGACTCTGTATGTTTACCCGACCGTCCCGGGCCTGCTTGGTGTGGACACCCAACTCAAACCTCCTGGGTTAACCTGCCCTAGGGATTCATTCAGGCTAGGCAGCCTTGGCACGGTTTTCTATGAATGAAACTTTCACTCCAAGGTCATCTGAGTATACGAATGGCTTGGCGTGGGTCATGTCCAATCTGATTGGTTGATGTTCCGTGTATATTGTCTTTCCATATTGATTATCTAATCCAGTGATAACACACTATCTCTATATGATGTCTAATGCTCCCGAAATACAAGCATGTTGCTTGCCCTTTGATATTACCAGGACAGAGGACACGAGAGAGACAGAGACTATCTCCAACATACTTGTGACCTTTCGTTTCTTGTGTCTCCTGCTTTTGCATTGCACATGATGTGTGTATGTCGATATTCAGCTGCATACACGTTCTGCTTCACGGAGTTTTGCGTTCAACCTGGCCCTGTTTGTGTTATGGTGATCACACGTGTAGTTAAAATTCTATATATCTAGAACATTCATAAACCTCCATTAAAGTCACTCTGGTGTGTAATCTGCGTTTACACTATATCTATAGTCTTCTATATTACACCACCTAAAACAGAACGGTTGTATTTGATTAGTCGGTGGCACATCCCTTATGCTAACAATACTACACGCTAACACAGCCAAACACAGCTAACAAATTATTACTGTTTCGAAAATTAAACTGATAAACTTTATTTTGAAGTTTCTGTGCAGTTTGACTGAACATGTTGCTGTAAACATATGTTCTAGTATCTGGTAGTATTGCCATGCTCATCATGAAGTCTCTCATTCACCTAATCATCTGGGGCATGTACATTTAAAAAATCATACCTAATTTCATATTTAACCGTACATTTCACACTTTCTATGAAGCAAATACCGTTTCAGACACATGCCAAAATAATAACACACATGTTGCTGTATGTTTTACAGTGATTGTATTTTTTAAAATCACAAAACATTTTAACCCTGGAAAGCAATGCTTTTGTGTTGAGTGTACAGGATGACGTTAATAATGAGACAAATAGACAAGTTAAAACCACAGACACATTTGTAACCACCATTATATCTGGCATACATTTCTAATGAACCAAAAATATATTACACCAATTTTGTGCATGTAAATTCATGCAGGGCACACGCAGATATACATAGGTCAGATACTTGTTCTCTCAATCACGTACATGTATATGGATGTATAGCCGTATGGGTGGGACTCTTTAGTCTTTACTTCCTCCCATTAAGGAATATTGATTAAGGAATTAAAATGTATCTCACATGTCAATTTAAATTCTAGATTTTGATGGAAGAGAACGTCTGTCTCCATTTTGACAAAGCTGGTCTGATTTGACTGCAGCTGAACTTGAATCCGAACAAATGTACATAACACACAACAGCAAAGAACAATTAGTTTCAACTTTGATGTGTTTTTCTTTTGTTCTTTCCTGATCATCTTTGATGCTTAAAAACATTAAACAGTTGTCTTCTAATGTTTGTCAGTCATTGTCAAACATGGGCGATCCACTGTTCTTTGCTTTTTGCTATTTGTGAAATGAATTTATATTACAGCAGTAGAAGTAGGTTTTTAGATGCAAGTGCATATGTTTCATGAATTATTTTAACGATTAATTCTTGCAGTTATATATGATCACAAGTTCACAATTTGAAATTAGTTTTAATTGCATTGTATATTATTTCTTACAATACAGGTGGTACCGTCTTATTTCTATTTTTGAAAGTTTTATGGTCAAGCGTAGACGTATTTAGAATTGGTGCACTTTCACAGTAATATTTTACGGAAGGTTCTTGGGAGGCATTATGGAAGTTGGTATTCAAGTATAAGACAAAATATTATGGATGTCATCTTCTTCTTTATTGCATACACAACGTTTCTTGACTTGTCCTTGCCTCATCGTCAGTTGGGTTATTCACCTGACGAAGGGGCAAAGAAAACCCCTCAAGCGTTGTCTATGCAGTGAAAAAGAAGTTGACATCCATAATAGTTTGTCATATATTTTTACAGAAATTCTGCAAACTCCGAACGTCTGAAAAAACAAAAACATCTATTACCTGGAATGTGTCTGAGCATAGACGTTACCTAAATGATAGTTTCCGGGTCTGTGATCAAAAGATTGGTTTGTCCCTCCCTAATACCCAACTACGCATCTTCTCATGATAATAAAAGTCATCCTTCTGACACCCACTGACTTATGACATGGTTGGGTCATAAAATAGCCCACTTAGCGAGGAGAATGCACGAAACAGAGGACCGTGTGGTCATTAATATGTCGGGCAGTCACAGGTAGTGACCGTGTCCACACTTCCATGTTCTCTTGTCGACTTGACTAACACTGTATACATCAATGGGACATGTTTCCCGAGCCCCGGGTTGGGAACATGTCGCCGTGGCTTACGTAGACTCCTCCCCTTTCTCAACGTCGCTGTCACATCCACGACAGTGAGAAAACCCCTGGCGTCGCTATACCTACAACATAGACAGTCTGTAGAATTATTGTCTCACTTGGTGTAAAACGTACACATATTGTGACATATTTTTCCAATCGGGTAATCCTCCACATCTATATATATCCCTCACAACTTTCAATATGTGGTGTTACAGCACGAGTCTCTACTATCAGTAGAATTTCTATTAATGAGGCAATTTTTCATCCATCTAGAGAGGTTGGCGATTTTACTTTACATTATACTTCTTTTGTTTTATTGCCCCCACGTCGCTTATGCCAAATAGGAAGATATATATCTCGAGGCTTGGACTATATAGATAGATATAATTCATGTTTTATCGTGCCCCCCTCAGCAAGTTGGCTTCGTCTTTGTCCATCATTGTTGTTTTTCTTTTGGTGTCCAAGAAGACGTCTGTAGGTTTTTAAGTCAGCTGTAGTGCGAAGCAAGCTGGCGCCGAAGTCAAATTTTTATTTCAGTATGCAGAAAACTTCTTCAGAAGGTAAGCTCTTATTTACATGTTAAGTTGTACAACTTATAATGGTTTGACTTAGGGGTCGTATTTCCTGGTGTTCTTTAACCTACTTCTTTCCCTAAACCTCACCGAAATAGATCACTTTCATTATCATTACATCCGGCATACCTTTCAAGGCATGACCACAAATCATTTTAAATATGTTTAAATCAGGTTCCGACACTGGAGAACATTGATATTTCTTTGTGTAACGAGATGGTTCTTGTTCAAGGTGAATTGTACTATTAGTCACTATAATTACAGATGAGTGTCAAATCGGAATAGTAAAATTTGCGGGGGAGTAATAAAACAAAGCAGAATCTTTTAGTAATATATTACAGGACATTCAGTCTAAACACTATTGCTATTTCCTGTAGTGAAAGGTTTCATGCCTGGGCATCATACGTTGTAGGATTTAGTCAAGAAACAAATAAACAATGGGGATGTGTGCATATGAATGACAACTGATTCAGAATTTAGATACTGCAAATATATAATATAACATCAATGTGTACACTAACCAGTTCCATATTCAACTGAAACAGATTCCATTAAGTGTAAAAAACAAAATACTGTGAACACTGAAAACCAGTGATGATGTCCTATGTTTGTGACGAGAGTAGACGATAGCCCTGCCACACATAATTTGCATGGAATTTGAATCGTGAAACCAGTTCTTGAAATTAGATGTTGTTCAGTCTCGAGGATATACCAAACAAGAAAAATCTGAATGCTCATGTTCCATGGCAGTTTCAGTTGCTGTATATGAGTATCACTTGTTTGTATGTGCCAATATTCAATTAGTGAAGTACAGGAAGAAAATGGTTGCCAAATTCTGTTGAACAGCTTTTTAATAATTCAACACATTCAGCAAAACAGCAGCCTCATCTACTTCTCCAGTTCCTTCAATGGTTTATAATAATGTTTCTAAGGTGCTTGATGTAAATGTTGGCCATAATTGCAGTTAACAAGACCCTCCTTTTTCAAAGATGTGATGACATAATAATAGCAATAATGATTGTTTAGTACAGTGCCGTGGCTATGTGCATGGATATAGTAAATGCCCATCTATCGAGACTCTCATAGCTTAAAAGACACCTTATATTTAAAAGCTGTTTGATAAAAGCATTTGACATTGAAAGGAAAAACAAATAAATAAATGTATACTTCACATCTAAACATGCGCTTCACCTAACCCAACCCACTTCCACCTTTATGTAAGCACATTCATATTGCTGTAAATCCTAACATGAGAATGTGTAGATATATAGATACTATCTATCATAGATTTCAATATTCATTTCAACTGTCATTTCGACTGTATTGGGTGATATACCTCAATTAAAAAAGGTGAAAATACCATTACCCGTTTTGTTTTGTTTTGTTTTGTTTTGAATTAGTTCTGTAGATTTGTCTTCACGATGATATTCAATGATGAATTCATTTCAGGTCGGTGATGGAAGTTAAGAAACATTTGGTCAAGTGAAGAAGGACTTGTTAAAACATGAATCAATTAGATGATTCTGTAACCATGGACATTTATCAATATATCTCAGACTATGTTTAAATTTAGACTCACTGCAAAAAAACTTACGAATTTTTTTCTGAATTCTAGAACGTGGTGTATTTTCTTTGTTTTGGAGAAGGTTTACTTCAGATGAAAGGATTTTCAGTCTGAGTTTTTTGCGTAATCACAGAATTGATCTATTTTAAAGTGTACTTGATCTACGTTGTTAGGAACAATTAACGGAGCATATACTTTCTGCTGAGACTAAACTCACGACTGAGGGTTATGTTTTCAGTTTCGTTTGCTCTTGACACAAGCAAACATCATGCACATGCGTTTCCTTATACCATCGAGCCCAAGAAGGATTCGCTCAATCAACCTATGGCTTTGTATGCGTTTAATTCATTTCACTTTCCGTTACATCTGTTTTCGTTTTGGCATATTAGATTTCCCTTTGAGTGTTAATCCCCTATTTCAACATAAGTCATACAAGGGGCTGTGCCGCGTCTTTTGAAACCGAAGCGATGTCAGGTGATCATCTTTAAGGCCCTTGCCCTTACTTTCATTGCTGAGATCAGTAAGATTGGCTTAGTATTTGCTTGTCTGACTGAAGGGCAGGGGGGAACGGTGTAGTGTCTGCGGTCTGTGGGGTACCCCCTCCTCTAACCCCCACTCCTTGGAATCCCCTCACTCCCGGCTGTGCTTCGTGACTTGCAAGCAGTCGTCTATCAGACATCTCTCATTTCAAAAGACGAACCATCCGAGAGATTCTCTTGTTGCAAAGAGAGTCATATCTTAAGTGCATGAATCGCAAACATCACCTAAAAATCAAAATTATTAAAAACACACAGCGGTTTTTATTCCGATTACTTGGCGTTCTTGTTCCCAAACTCTGTCTGCAACCACGTCAATATTTGGGAAGCCACGGTGTGGTGTATGCCGTTGAGTTAACGTCCTCTTTGCAAATTAGCCCACTCGGATATTTGTTTTAGCGAATTATTTTGACATTCTTTGTTTAACAACTTTCCCTTTTCGGGATGGACTTCTTGAATCTCCATTGTCCGTGAAGTAGGATTGTAATTAAGAAAAGTGTGGTGAAATGGCACCAGAAAAGAGAAAACCTCACGCTTATCTCTCCGACGTTTCTGCAGGTTATTGAGACAACACGCGTCCCCTCAGCTCCTTCACTGAGCGCATGGGTTGACACCATGTCGGTCGTTTTCATTAGCCCAAGTCTCTGTATTCAGCCCTTTGTTGATCACAAACCAACAACAATTGTAACATACTCAGTCTTAAACTTGCCCGATATTTAATCTTCTGATAGCCTTATGCAGTCAAGTCTTCAATCTTTATTAATGCAGTCGCCTAAACAAATAAGCTGCTATTGATACGTTTCTGTCGGGATTGTATCGCTTTCAGATTATTCACTCGAGACATGACAAAATCGTGTATAAATGTGTTTGTTCGTTTCATTATTATTCAGACTCTCTGAGTGTGCAGCCAACTGTTCCTACCGGTTCAAAGATCTGTTCACACTGGTACAGAAATTGCAAGACAAAACAGAGATTAATATCTCCTTGTCTCTTGTAAAACGTACATGACATGCCAATTTCAGGTTTCAATGTATCTATTTGATCACATATTGCTATGACTGTGTGAAGTGAATTGGAGCAGATAACAATATTTGATCTATCGTAGATGTGAGGACATCGTCCAGACGGTTTCTGTCTCCGAGGAAATGATTCTCGCAAAGAGACCCAAAGACCTTCGCTGGTCGTTGTCATGACATTGTTCATTTCATTTTCATTTCAATTGAATGAACACTCAGCTGAGCAGGATACTAATGTGATTCCATACATGTCATTTATATTCTAATTTTGCTATCGCCTGAATTTCCCCGTTACAAAAGAAACTTTCGCAAATCAGAATAGTTTATATGAGTTCAGAATTAAATGTAATAAGAACATTTTTTTATATTCAAATGTTCTATTTCATACATATGTACTGTCTTGTATTTTAACCCCTCCTTGAATAAACAAACTGGACATAACATTGGGCAATGAACGTAGATCACTGAAAGCAAGAAGGAATTGTATATGTATGAACTACATGTATTTCACTTTATCAAATATGTTGAAGATACCATTGCTTTGTTGGTAATTAAACACATAATTAATTATCATGACTGTTTTCCTTTCATTTTTTATAAATGTGCATTCTGTCAGAAATTTTTATTTCTGCTTTATAACATTTGGGTTTCATCTTAAAATATTATTGATCTTTTCACTAATAGTTTCGTATATATTTCCATGTCTACTTTTTATATACTTCTCTAAGGAGGTTAAGGAACACCCGACAAGATTACAGATTACCCAACAGATTAGCCATCCGTTTTTGAAAAGTATACATTTGCTTAGAACACATATGTAATGCCTGTAAGTACGGTTATACAAGTCCATGTCAGAAGATGCTATTATTTCACAATGTTTCATTGTTCAAACTGACGGTACACTTTCTTTGAGAATACCGTTTTCATGGCGGTGTAATCCATTGAATATGGTTTACAAATTCTCACAATTATTTGATGCATCCCGAATCTCACCCATCGAATTAAGTACATATTCTCACCTTTAGTTGATATAGCTCGACTCTTACCCTTCGAATAGCTCCTAAATATACTCACAACCATTTGATATATCGCTACTCTTACACGTCAAATAACGTCAGGATACTCTCATCATTATATGATATATCCCTATTGTCTTCTGAAATTGTTTCCTAAACTATACGAATAAAAATGTTTTAAAATTCGAGCACTCCAAATTTAAGACATTTGGGATGTGTGAAGGACATTATCTTGACAAATATTTGTCCCTCGTGATATATATGACATAGAGAGGAAAATGAAAGATTACGAATACAAATGAATATTTGTTACACCAGATAACAAGAAAAGCATTGCATCGATACTGAGAGATTTCATAATTTAGCACTTCCATTTGAAATAGAATGTCCTGTCACCATAAATATTTATATCTGATTTGGAAGTGTCGTGATTTTGTACACTCGTTAGATGTTGACTAATGAATATGAATATATAATGTGTATTATTGTTTTGTTGTTAGAGAATAGCCAGCCTCACCTAATAAAAGTTCAATACTTTGTACATTAACATCTGTAACAAGTACATTCATAACGCATTAATTACCTGGAAGTAATAATGGTGGCATATTTATATAAAATATCGCAAAAATATTATGTCCCGTTCCCTCCTTACCTCACAAGACAACAAGAGCGCATATTCTGATCTCAAACAAAATCATCTGACTCAAATGTTTGACAAATGTTAATCAGGAGCCAAATGCATTTTTGGCTTAGGTTGTTCACTGGTGATAGTTCTACTTGTGTGATTATACTATTAAAGGAATATATACATGTATCTGTAGATACAGATAGTCCCTGTGAAATCGAAATATCATATTGATACAAATCCGTCTACAAAATCGGAAGAAGTCTCCGCTAAAATCATATTACATTGATTCCGACTCGATCATAAACGTGTGATTATGAATCACTAACAAAAGGTGATGATACAAGGAATTTGTAAAACAAACGTGAGAGTATCCTACCCAAAGATGGATCACAAACACATGCAAAGGCAGGTCAGTGAGTAACTATATTACCGATGTAACCATTTGTAATTCTAGTCATACATTTGAGATCATTCATGTAGATAATGCATAACATTTGTGTAAACATTAGAGTTGTGGATAAATACTGATTCGTAATACATTTTTAAAGTATTTTTCTATTCTCTAAGTACATGTATAATGATATAATTAGGTTCACATGAAATGATAACCTTCGAAAGATAATGTTAATTTGGCATTTATCAGTTCAATAGCGATGGCAGAAATATACTTCTTGCAACCTTTGACCGGACAATCTGGCACAATATTCTATCCCTTGTCTTGATGTTCAAACCATCCGTTAGTTCTATTAGCATTATTCAAAGTACCAAGGGCAATGTTTTCAAATTATTGGCAACAGAAGAAATTATGATTGTATAATTGTTCAGATATATGTTTTATAGTACTTGCCACATTCGTCCACCCGGATCTTGATGGATGATGTTGACATTGGGAGTATTGAGAGTGTTCAGAATCTGTACATCCACACAAAATGGACTCGACTTACTCATCATGCAATGTGCTGTCTGTGTAACAGAACGCTGAGAAGATTTTCTTTGTCGGATAATATGATTTCAAAATCTCATGAGAGTATAAAAAGTGTCGCTCCAAATTTGATGTCAGACAAACGGGAACTATGCTTGTCAGCAAAAAAGCTACATAGGCACATTTATATATTCTGAACATAGTTGCGTTAACGAGAGCGAATGGTGGGAGGGGGTGATGTCAATGTACATATTGGACCTGTGGCTTACGATACATAAGTGAAACGTGCTATATTATGTTATGTGTGTGGATGTGTGAATCTGGTGTACGACTTCACAGCAAACAGAACAAAATACAGGATGGTGAGAGCATTAAGTCGTCACCAAATATGCAAAGATATTCATATTTACTGCGAACACCTGGTGTGTTCTCTGGATTCAAATAGATTCGGGTGCAAATGATTATTTTCGGAATCTATTCATGTATCTGAGAAGCTAATTAGCAGCATTTTCATTAAAGTGTTGTGTAAGCAAGTATGCCATTGTAAGTCTCGTGTACACGCTTACATAAGTCACTTTTACGTCTCCTACATTTGTGTTGATCGTGTGATCAATTGACGTTGTACGTCTCTTGTACATGTTAACATAAGTCACTTTTACGTCTCCTACACTTGTGTTGATCATGTGATCATTTGACATGTGTACGTCTACTTGTACATGTTTTTGACATGAGTCACATTCATTTGACGTCTCCTACACTTGTGTTGATCATGTGATCATTTGACGTTGTACGTCTCTTGTACATGTTTACATGAGTCATTTGACGTTTCCTACATTTTGACATTGTACTACACTTGTGTTGATCATGTGATCATTTGACATTGTACGTCTCTTGTACATGTTTGCATGAGTCACTTTTACGTTTCCTACTTGTGTTGATCATGTGATCATTTGTACGTCTCTTGTACATGTTTGCATGAGTCATTTTACGTCTCCTACATTTGTGTTGAATCATGTGATCATTTGACATTGTACGTCTCTTGTACATGTTTGCATGAGTCATTTTACGTCTCCTACACTTGTGTTGATCATGTGATCATTTGACATTGTACGTCTCTTGTACATGTTTGCATGAGTCATTTTACGTCTCCTACACTTGTGTTGATCATGTGATCATTTGACATTGTACGTCTCTTGTACATGTTTGCATGAGTCATTTTACGTCTCCTACACTTGTGTTGATCATGTGATCATTTGACATTGTACGTCTCTTGTACATGTTTGCATGAGTCATTTGACGTCTCCTACACTTGTGTTGATCATGTGATCATTTGACATTGTACGTCTCTTGTACATGTTTGCATGAGTCATTTGACACGTCTCCTACATGTTTTGTGTTGATCGTCTCATGTGATCATTTGACATTGTACGTCTGTTGTACATGTTTGCATGAGTCATTTGACGTCTCCTACACTTGTGTTGATCATGTGATCATTTGACATTGTACGTCTCTTGTACATGTTTGCATGAGTCATTTGACGTCTCCTACATTTGTGTTGAATCATGTGATCATTTGACATTGTACGTCTCTTGTACATGTTTGCATGAGTCATTTTACGTCTCCTACACTTGTGTTGATCATGTGATCATTTGACATTGTACGTCTCTTGTACATGTTTGCATTATGAGTCATGTTTACATGTCACTTTTACGTCTCCTACATTTGTGTTGAATCATGTGATCATTTGACATTGTACGTCTCTTGTACATGTTTGCATGAGTCATTTGACGTCTCCTACGTGTTGATCATCATTTGACATTGTACGTCTGTTGTACATACATTTGACGTCTCCTACACTTGTGTTGATCATGTGATCATTTGACATTGTACGTCTCTTGTACATGTTTACATAAGTCAATTTACGTCTCCTACACTTGTGTTGATCATGTGATCATTTGACATTGTACGTCTCTTGTACATGTTTGCATGAGTCATTTTATGTCTTCTGTATTTGTGTTGATCATGTGATCATTTTGCAATGTTCGTCTCTTGTACATGTCTACATTAGCCATTTTACGTCTCCTGCATTAGTGTTGATCATGTGATCACGTGGCACTGTAGTATCTTGTACATGTTTACATGTCACCGTGATCAGTTATTGTAACTACGTGTGTTCCAACCATGTGATCATGCGCAACTGTACGCCTCGTTCAGATGAAATCAATTGTCATTGTACGTTTTGTGGTCATGATCACATTGCTTGTAAATCTAGCAAAATATGTTTGGAAATATTTCACTGAAAAAATTAACAAAATACCCAGAAATGATATCGAACTTATAATTCAACTTTCTCCTTTCTTTTACCAATATTTAAAAAAGTTTTCTCTACACTGAAATATATTTGTCTGTTAATCCATCTTGTGGTATTCCCATTGTTATAAGATAGTATGAGTGTGTTCTGAATACGAGCGCCGGCCCAAAACTGTGAATCATGCGTTGGCCTGTGGCTTAAGTGTCTCACCTGTCAGAAAACATGACATTTTTTTGATAACTTGACAACAAGTAATTAATTATATTCTACGTTAAATGTTCGGAAATTTAAAATGAATGCTTGCTGTCATGTTTATGTATTTCGTGACTAATTTACGAGATTTTGTCCCCAAGGAGCAGTTTATTGTCGACTTAAATAAACAAGGTTTTCCGTTTAAGGAAGTTGTATCAAATTGGCTGCCAATACCAAAGGATCACACATTTACCATCTCATTTTAGATCTCCTCTTAAGCTTGCAGATTTGAATCAGAACGAATTTTGTTAATGGTGTAATTGTATTTATTTTAAATACCTACTTTGTGAAATCTTTTTAACGAACATTCATATATATGGAAAGCAGAACAGTGCGTCGATCTTTCTTGTGATTCAGTAAAAGTCGTACTTTTTAATTTTCCGGGAACGAAGTAAAATCGCAGATGCCATGTCTTTTGTCACAGTGGTGTGTGCATGTACTAAGCGTGTCCTTTATACCACATAAGGAGAGTTCACAACACGATTAAAATCATCAAGTGTCGACTATCAGCTTTCCTTACACCTGCACACCACAGATCCAGACTGCATTCAGAATGATTCAAACATTTTAGTTGCAAAATCAATAGAGCCATTTGCGGTAATCTGGAAGTCAAATAGACCTAGAGTCAAATAAAGGCAATGATAGCAAGACGTGCTCTGTGGTCATGATTGATTTAAGTTCCTTCAAATTAGATAACCCGGGGTTTTTACAGTGAAGGGATACAGTTTATTACCGTGCAATTCATGAAAGGATATTTCAAGAACGAATAGGTTGAGAAAACACAAAGCTGACGTTTTGGATTAGGATATGCAAAGTACATTCATTCAGCTTCTGATGTCAACAGGATGACTACCAGTGACCTGTGTGCTGGCTCCTTGATCAAATTTACTTCATTTCTTTGAGACATCTTTTCACCTGTCGTTGAAACTTAAAAACGTTACTTCCTTTATCATCATTCATCACAGTCCCTGGTATGGTGATCTGGCCTCAGTTGTTGGCCATCTATAGCCCGTGTTTTATAATGTATTGTCTTCTTTAAATACAATGTTTTAGTTTTACATGCTAGTGTTATATTCATATCTGTGATACTCTAGTATTTTACTGTCCATCGTCGACAGGTTTTACTCTTCAGAATGTTTTCATCTTTATTGTATAAATTGTTTTCGTCACGATATGGCTGAGATATTGCTGATGTGGCGTAAAATATTAACTCACTCACTCATCATTCATCACACATCGATAATGTCATATGCAGCAATCGTTTACATAAAATACTTCAAAGAAGTTTATATTTTTAAAGTTAAAGTACAAATGTTCAGTAAAACCTTAAGAGTAAACCGAAAATATCGCTGAAGTCTGTATTTCGTATAATCGACTTCATCAATAAAGTATTTTGTTCAAAGATCCCTGTAATTGAGCGAGACCTTGTGTCAATATTAGCATGTGTATTAGAAATGTTTCTGATAGCGTGTACCTTGCATTTGCTGTGCTATTGACACGGAGATATCAATGACATGATGTAGCCACCCACATGTCAATATGCAATTGATCTGGTTCGATAATGAACAATGTATGTTCGTCAGAAGCGATAACAGCTGATGTCACTGTCGTGTACATCGTGAAAACGTTATCTGAAAGTGGTAATACGCCCACAATGATAAAGTAACTATCCCTGCGGGTGTCACATCGCCAGTGTCGGTATACGTGGTGGTAACTGTGACCTTTCAAAACCCTTAACTATGACAAGCACAAACACAAACAAATGCCTGAATAGTATGCAAAATAGTAAAGCTTATATTAATTAATAGCATTAATACAAATAGAAGCGACAAAACCCTTTCCACATTCATAAGAATGGTGGCTATATAATATTTGTTTCAGCAGTATTACAGATGTATGATGTTGTTTGTAAACAAGTCTGGACAAAGAATCCAACGCTGAGCATAGACACTCAATGTATTACACAGTGGTGCTTTAATAAAATGTTTAGTTGTTCTATGTGTATCCATACCTTTCTCAAATATATTGTTACCTTTTGTAACACCGATGTTGAACATAGGCACTCCGTGAAATACGCACTACTGCTAACATATTTATTTCCATTTGTTGCTGGTATGTTCAAACATTTCTAACATATATTGTTATTTACTTCATAAACATTTATGACAAGAATAGGACATTATGTAGCATTATATTTTCTACAGTTCAGTTTGGTACGTCACCGTTGACATCAAGCGCATGACTTTGTAAAATATGTTTGGTCATACCCTTCGGTACAAGCTAAGCAATTTTCGCTCTAATATTAGTTGGCGTACTTTCTCTAACCTGAATATACATGTACGTTTAAAATAGAAAAGATTTGACAGTTGCATAGATCATAAACCACTACATCGCTTCAAATGTCCCCGAAGCGAGTTATAGTTTCACTTCTCAAGGAAACCTGTAACTTCTCAGGTCGGTTGTTCAAAGCAGTCGACCACGATGTAGTCACCTTGTGTCATACAGTCAAAATATTTGTTAGATTTTAGCTGATAAAACTGTTGTCGTTTTGTCAGTTCCATTTGTACTGCGTTTAGTTGTATGTGACGAAGATGCAGTTTTGTTCATTAATACCCTGACTTCAGCGTTTAACCGTAATCACCCACAGTTGGCATTTTGCAGTTTATTAAGATCAAACAGGTCATAGAATTACACAACTTTGAAATGTTTATCAGCCTGAAACTGTATCATTGTACCTTTTGAAGGAAGATAACCAGGCAGACTACAGTGACTTTCTTGCAAATGTTAGTGTAGTGAATTGCTTTATCATAATTTAACATATAATTTAACAATATGAAAACGCAATATCAATTTGAACGATCTGAAGTGAAAATCATGCCTGTGTTCATCTTTGGTGTTCTACGGTAAAATACAACGGGGAATTGGGTGCTTTCTATGGTAAATACTGAAGAGTCTGTCTGCAGTGTACGCGCAACCCTGACGAATACAACACCATCTGTCAATAGTTCAACACATTGTATATTGTTTGCAAAAACGGAACAATTACTCAGTGAATTTTGCATATATTATAAGAGAACAGGAAGCTTGAATTGTGTGTCTGTAAACAGGTCAAGGATACCAACAGTATACACCTACATGTCAGCTGTATCGGTTTGAGTGTGGGAGTTCAAGGTGGTGATGGAATAAATGTAACTGGTGCGATCTTCTTTTTGTAATGGTGATATGCAAGAAATCAGATATACAGTACGACCAGATATATATTTCCAACATCTCAGTGCAAGACAATCGTAATCGTAACTCTTACAGTTTAGGTTGTCCTTGCGATAGTCCAAGTGCTAAGGTCATCCTGAACACTAATTCACCTTCCGCTTTGTGGTCACCGACTCATTGGTCGTTGATTCGTATCTGTTGAATATGTAGATTTTCAGCTATATGTATATGCATGACGTGTCCAAACAAAGACATTGTTTTATTTATACATTATTGTCTAGATTATGACATACTTCCGACAAAAATACTCAACGGAAACATTAGAGTTTTTCAACTTATATTCCATTGGGTTTTTAAATACATTATACCTCATATAATATACGTTTAAATATGCGGTTTGAAAACTGTTATCAAATATAATGGTCATGTCATTATTCGCCCCAGTGTTTGTATATATGCGAAATATTCTGCATTATACATGGGGATGTTACAATCGCATTGTGGCTCCAAGAACAACACCAAGCCCGTGTAGATACAGGTAATGACTCTAAACAATGTAGTTTTTCGTTCGAAATGATGTCGTTTTTCGTTCCAAACAATGTCGTTTTTCGCTGCGTATATATGAAAAGGATTCGTCACAAATCACCACCCTAGTGACATCCAAGTTTCCTTCTTGTACAACACATTGCATCATAAAAAGATACCGCTTTCATTTCAGTATGTTCAACATTACATATGCATATACAATATAATTAATTATTAAATGTAATAGGGGATATTGATTACATGTGCAAAATATATGTTTAACAATCTTTACATTTTGGTGGACATTTTCACTAATGTTGAAATTTTTCAGTGGTATTAAAACATTGTCCACACACAAGGGTTCAACTGTTTCGCGGAAGAGGTTTACATCATTCTTCGTTTGTCTAACGGGTATTTCGTGTAATGATCTAACATGCGCTGTTTCTCATTATATAATTGTGATGAATGGCATCACTGGGTGGGACGAGCAAGCAACGCCCGTATTGTCATTGCTCGGTATATCAACCAAATCGGATTTATTTCATTGTGCTCTTCAATACATGTCGATACTCGAGTACTACTAATCCCTCGAATAAAATCTCAGGCGATCACGTAATCCGATCTGACATGATCAGATGATCGCCTTATATGATTGACAGGTGTCTATCAATCGTCTTCTTATAGGAAAGCATAAAATTCAACAGGGAATGAAACACGACATGACTCAGTGTCGACGTCGAGCCTACATCATAGTGAAAACGAGTGTTGACTATAAGATTAGACAGTATTTACACTAGCCTTGTTCAAGTGAGTTTAAATAAATTAACTGCCTCTGTAGAAAAGAGAAATTAATCTTTTGATCTTTTGTCGACTTTGATATATTCATTGATTTCTTTTTATCGATACTTCAAATATAGAAGTAATAAACCGGTCATTGTGAAGGCACCCAGACCACTCGCTATGGTGTTTTGTCGGTAAGATACATTTACAAATGGTAACTTCAGAAATGTTATACATTATATCACATTGATTCCTTAAAAAAGGTCTTGCTTCTGACATAAAGTTGGATAAAGATGGATACCCATCACCATCTGTCACGGTTTCATTGTTATATCAGGTATCCGTATGTTCCTTAAACAGGAATGGTCGTGTTTCACGTGGAACCATGCACTAGAAGAAAACGTGGTTTGAGCAACGACGTGTTGTTATGCAAACACATTTCATGTTCAAAGATTAGACTTTACTTATGATCTCGGTATTGGAAATCATCTTGGTTGTTTATGGCATCTGTCCGTTCGGAATAGTCATATGTTCAATTGTCTTGGGTTGGATCTTTCACTTCTAAGCCGTGTCCTAACCGCTAAAGGTTCTAAATATATATAAATGACACAGTGAACAGAATAGTCAACTACAACAACATTCAGTATTGAAATGAAAGATCTTCAAAAAGTAAGCAGCTGTCCTAAAAATATTCATTTTCCCTTTCCAGAATATTCCTTCTTCTCGTGTACCTCTTGTTCAGAAATCTTTACTTTCACACCGGTCTTCCGTCACGGTGATTAAGAACTGTAACCGTGTAATCCTCATTTATGGCCATTAGCCGATCGAGAGATCACATGTGCAATGTGTTACCGTATGAAATCTGCAACATGGTGCATATTTCACGCACGGCCTGCTGCGATAATCCTGTCTGTAGCGTTAATTTCACCAACACCTTTAATCAGCCATTTAATTGCAATCCAACGTGGCGGTCATTATTGCTGTAACAACATCTCCCTACTATGTTTTGTATACATAATGTAGGTAACGACTATGAAATGTGTTGCCTGTTTATCTACCAAACAGCGCTCAAGGGTAATTAATACAATGGGGAATCTTTGTCGGCGGGATGAGCTCCACGGGGAGACGACGGAACGGCCCGAAGACGGTGTTTTGATTTTGATTTGAGTGACACTTCTCTGGTCGTTTTCATCACGACTTGAAATGGACGGAGGTTATGTATAATGTATATTGCCCCAGTCTTGCCCGAGGGGCGCGGTCCACCAAACAAGTCCACCTATTCTTCTCCATCCAATTCCGTACTCCGACAACTCGGCTGCTGACATGATGAAGCGAACATGTCATTAACGAGACAATTACAAGGTAGATAAATTCAAACGTCTACCAAATAAATCACAATATTCCGATAGTCGCACAGACAATGGAGGCTGGCCAAACTGCAATTTATTTCACTGTGAGCTGGAAGGTCCGTTTCAAATATAAATCAAGATGAATTAAGTAAACAATCAAGAGTTGTCTCCCTTTGGCCATGTCATCGCCAGATGAACGCTTCTCCAAGTTTGTTTGCACAGATAGATTCGTGGATGTATGAAATATCCAACAACAATATTTGATAAACAAACGATGCAATGTGAAGAATAGTTTTATTTGACCTCAGAAGTTAAGTCTGACTATGAAATTTCAGAAAGATCTTTCAAAGGAACTTTTCGACATATGCTTGTACAATTTCAGAACTTCTTATTTGAGATACACAAGAAAATGCCAACGCACTGTCTCTAAATGGATTTTGTTGCGATGAGAACAAGATTATGCTTGTCAGTACGTTTGTAAAATCCACAGTCTGTGATTTCAATGAAAATTGTCATTGGGGGGTATTTGGGCAAACTATCCACGTAGACCCCGATCATGCTGATTTGGTCACGTTTTGACACTCAGGTCCTTCAAGGCATATTAAATGTATGAAGTTACATATTGCAGAAAAAGGGTGACGTTCAGATCTGAATGTTTCCATCTGAATAAATGTCCTTGTTTATTGCGTTCTTGTGAAGTTGGTGCCAACAACAAAAATGAAAACCTCTTGAATCTAAAACATCCAACACTTCTTTTGTTCCAGATGCCATGTCACTTACAATGTTATACTAGTATTTTATGTCTATGAATACTTTATTTATAGCATTTTCTTCTGTTTATTGTATGTTTGTTTTGTTTTGTTTTTCGTAACGGTATTCGTTTTTATTTATTGTAAGAAAAAGGTTTTATGATATCATATACACACATTGGGTCTTCATACTGACAATACCGCAAGGCTCATTTTTCGCATGTTTTGGCTCTGCTCTGTTCATTTGAATCAGTATTATGAACATGAGGTATTCGTTGATTCAATAAAATATTATTTCCAGTAAGGTTTGATCAACGAAATTTGAGAATAATTTTGTTTTCAGTGCGTTGGCCTGTTGAATGCTTGAATCAATTCAAACCTCATCCAAAGAAGCGTTCGTTTGATTCGAACAGTATCATTTCCAAGCTTAGTTTTCAGGGTTGAGGATATTTTTTTGTGAGAAAAAAAACGATATCATAAAATCTGAAAATTCAACACTGACAAAAAAAGGTTTAACCTCAACATGGAGACGCATACAAGGTGTTCAGAGATCGGAGCGACGGCTGTAAAATACAGTACTATCAGTTTCATAGTCATAGAAAAAGTCACCAAAAGGTCGCGAATGCCCGATACCAGCTGAGATAACTAGGTTTGGTTAAAATCAGATTTTTCATCCTGGTGTGTTAGGATCTCTCCCCGGCTGTAGCGCGTTCATCCCTCCCAAATCCCCCTTCCCCTTCGTCCCATTTGTTTCCTAGTCGCTTGTCAGACTCTAATCGAACTCCACGCACCCTTTGATGAATCACCGGTACTTTTGGACAAAAGTTGGAATTGAGGAATTTAGAGGCATTTCATTTGAGGGGGATTATGCATCTTAAATTTGTTCTCCAAACAGAGAGAATCGGCAGGTCCCTCGAGTCCCAAGCCTGTCAAGTCCAGAGGATCTACGCGCTCATTTGAGCGTCATTACGCTTTGTAATGATTTTATAAATTCGTACTTACGCAGACGTTATTTCCACAGCGACCGGGGTGGCACTTTATTATTTGATATTGAAATCATTTTTCAGTATTATGCTCACAGTGTTGGGCGTCACTAATCCTTGCGTTGCCGTTTCGACTTTATTATCATGTCTCCCTTCCTCTACCTCCCCCGTGGTCAGACAAGGGTAAGCCCTAGCTAATAGAACCATACTACAAACTTTTTAATTTGCGCCAATAGCTGTCTCAAACCCCATTTGCGTACAGAAAGTGCTGGAGAAATAGACAAGGTATTTTAATGCGCGCTCATCATTCGAGTACGAAGCTACTTGTACCGAACGCCACCAGATGGCGCTCATAACAGCGTCCATGTTTATTCCCATGGGAGTCCTGAAGGCACTGACCGTTCGCGCATGCAACGAATCTAAGGACTGAGTTAATATGTTTTTTAGACGAACTGGACTGATATAGTATTTAATGTTTTAACATTATGAAGTCTATGGAACTTCACTCACTCATTTGATAACGGTTTTAGCATCAACATCTAACTTTCTTGCAATAAAGAAGTTGACTATCCATAAAAGGTGTTCCTCTTCATCATACCAGCTTCTATATGCCACTTAAAAAAACAACACTTTACACTAACATTTCTCGTTTAGGTTACATTTTTAATGCGTATGAATAATATGTGTTTTTCTTCTGTACATATAAACTTGTATTTGGGTTTTATGATCGTACAAATCAACCAATCCGTAAAGAAAACAATGGTGTAAGATACACGTATGGTGTTATACAGGTACTGGAAACCAAATATTTTTCTAGGTTTCAGCCCCGACAAAAACTTGTTAGGAAACCACTGTAGCTTTTATCACAACAATCGGATTATAGGGCTAGTTGACACAACACATCATCAGTAGCTGGCTCAATTATCTAGTCTGATGATATTCCTCGCCTTTATCTAGCTAAAACTACGCTCCTTGTCTCCTTTTCGTGTTGTTAAGAACAACAATCGCCCGTCTATTGCAATCTGGCCACGGTCCTTGTCAGGTTAGCGATATATAGCTCCTGATTGTAACATATTAATGTAGATAAACGATGCTAAAAGCTACCTTAGACACCCCTCCGTTACCGGTCAGTTCGCAAGTGCAATTAGTCCGTCTAGGAAAATCGGATTAAAATTGGAGGTAGACGACCCGCAGGGACTGACCATACTTATCTGCGGTCAAGTGGCATACAATTCCTTCTGTTGTTATTGTTTCAATTATAAGGGCCTCTACAGTTAGTTCGATCAATGCCCTGAAGTTATTTCAAACAATGTTTTAGGAAAACAGCCCTTGTCCAGTCACTCCATCGCTGATTGATTGCTGTGTACGACTGCACGCGCGACCTAGTCCGTGGCGAGTACTCGTTATTACCTCCCTTTAGCTGTTGGCGCACCGAGAAGCCGGGTGTCTCTTGAGCAAAAAAAGTAATCAGTCTGTCCGAGTATACATCTAAAATATTGAACACAGAAATAAAACATTTATGTGACAATCTGTAGAACCAATTTGGGGAAAACTACATCAAAACCCCTTTCATTAAAAAAAGAAATTACACTTCGTGGTGTTTAATTTAAACGCAATGGAACTATTTCTAAATAAGACCTAAAACCTTATCGCTATTGAAGTGGAAAATGAAATCATTGTGAATTCAAGTACTTTTTAATAAAATGTCAAAATATCAAGGTTCATACACTGCCTTTACAGTTATAACACAAACGCGTGAACATATAACATATGACTCCCATAAGGTGAAATATTAAACCTTATATTTCTTAATGTTGTTACAGATTCGATTGGAATATTTTACTGCAAATTTGCAATACCTGGTATGAATATAATGTTAACCCTTTGTGATAATGTAAATCCTTTGTGATCAAAATCAAATCATGTCAGTACATATTACAGGATTACTATCAATAATTACGTACATGGAAAGTGTACAAAAAGTTGTCACACCAATATAAACACTAATTCCACACGCACATTGACCCACTGAGTATATAATATGAGAACGTGTTCCTAGTGCTATTTCATATGGTTACAAAGGTGACACATTCTGTGAAACAATAACGGTCTCATGGTGTTTTTCTTCAAGGTGTTTTCGTTAATTTCCAATATTTAAAACGTCTAATCCATGTGGTGGAATTCCCCCTAACACTATTACGCTTAGAATTGGATTTTACCAAGTTCTTTTCAGTGTTTTTACGGCTAATTGTGCACAGTGAACAGAAGCCTCCCTCCCGATCACCGATACTCAAACGCTGTATTGGTGGGAAGTCTGTGTCTTTTTTCCCCTTTCTCATTGGCCATGGGGCCGCTTTCATCCGCAAAATAGATAGATTATGAAGAAGAAGCGGTCCCTATTCGTGATCTAATTATCGTTGGACCACGAGCTAGAGCATGCAAATCTCACAACTACAATGACAGGTAGAAGTTGAGCTGTAGCGCCTCTGACTGCGTTCGACCTATCGTAGCGCAGGCCGCCTCGAGAGAACCCGGTGTTTGCCGTGACGTCACGCGCCAGGCATGCTCAAATAGCCATGCTCGCTTTTCGTCCTGTACTCTTGTGATTGATGCGCCCCTACAGCTTTTTAAGCCTCTAACAAACACACGGCCCAGTAAAACCGCCTTGGTCTTATGCATATGAGTATTTACATGTATCTGACGGAGACACGGGCCTGTGTTGCATTTTGTCAATGGCCACAGCGACGGTGAATGTCACTTCGGAAGGACCGTCTATAAGTTAACGGTAGTTGGTTGTGGAGACCCTTGGGAGTATTCTAGTGATAGTTTGTGTAGAGACTAGCCGAGGTGTACTGAAGTCTATCAGCGGTGGACCCACCCTCTCTCATTCACAGTGAACAAGCCCAGTGGATACACAGCGCCTCGGACACTCTCAACCCTGACCGCCTAAATCAGCGGTCGTGGACAGACTTTCGCAGGATAGATGGACTCACTAAATGATTCCCTCTGTTTGGACGAACTAGTTGCCGGCTGCGAACCAACAGGACAGAATAGTGGAATGACCATGCATCATTTAACGGAAAGTTCCGGAGGTACTGGCAGTGGAGTGACCAGTGAGTTACCACTGTCCGGTTCTGGACAATGTTCAAGTCATGCTTCAATCAGTACTGTCACTTCGACTGACGCTTCTTCTGAGAAATCAGGTAGGGTGAACGGCATGGGAATACCGCCCGTTACATTTACATGTGTATATTGCAATCATATGCCTCACTGCTATCTAATCTAGTGCCATATACAAGTGACAACGTGCAAACTATCCGTAGGAAATGTTGTCATGATATTTACTGAGAGGGGTAAGGCAAGGAGACGTGTAGCGTCGAACATCGACCGCTATAGATTTTTACAGAAATGTTTATTTCGCTGCGTTTGATGTTCATAACACGGGCGTGTTATATCATACGAAACAAGTAACACCATCTCCCGGCACGAGGGAGCCGGTGTGCATTTCAGCAACTTCGCGATATAAACAACCGTTGCTCGTATCACATCGACGATGCACTTAGCAGCGATGCTCCTCAACGCTGACGTTACTTCTATCGATTTCCCCTTGTCAATTCACTCGTCAATTCGGCACAGGTCAATTCATGTCAATTTCCCCTCAGCACGTTTGCGTTCAATGTTAACCTATTAGACCGTCTTGAAGCATCTTCGTCGTTTTCGTGTCAATGTCATGTCAGTTGCAATCACAATATACAAGACGGACAGGTGTAACAATTTACCTTGATTTCTTTCAAACAGATAGAAGCTATCACTTCGCTAGATTAATTCAAATGAAATTGCTCATGGGTAGTTCTCCTTTATTCAAGCGCCCCCAGAACAAGATATTATTGGCAACGTGGAATTAATTTCTGTATATGTAAACCCATCTCAGGGGGAAAATAACACATTATAAAACTGAAAGGTCGGATGGGTACGGCGTGCACTAAAAGTCTGGAGTATTTCCTTTCGGAACTGTCTCAAACACTCTATTTCTATATTTTGACGCCAAGGAAACTAATTAAATGTTAGTACGTAGGACAAATGTCTGTTGAATATTGCTTATAATCAACGATGAATTGCGTCGAGCAATGTTTTCCCCGCAATAAACATTCCAAACATGCTTTATTCCATTCTGACTGAATGATACGCCAGGCTAATTGAACTTGTATCCTCTATTAGCTTCATATTAAACGCGCTAAGAAAACCATTACAGACGCTACTTAACATATGCATGAAAATTGACTTATAATTAAATTAGAATGTTTTATAAACTCCGTGTAATAACTCTTGTTTGTAATTTAAACTTTCTCTTTTAATACCCATATCGTCAGGCATGATATCTGCACTGGCTCGTGCTTATAGGTGATGAAAATTATTATTCTAATAATGGTAAAGTATATACGAAAAACATTGATATTCTTGTGGCAGGATGATTAGTGGAACATACTTGCCTCAAATTCTTGTTGTTTCGCCCAAGATAGACCTCAGCATCTGCAGCAATGTGTAACTTAATATAACATTTATAATGCGATGCTGTAAGTACCTAATATTAATTAGCGTATATAGAGTACTCCCAACATAAGTGGTGCCACGTGGTGTTTATGATGATTAGGAATAGTGCAGGCGAATGTGAAGTGATTTTCATGCTTCACAAAAGCCCTGCTTATATGTTTATACACTGATATGATTAGTAAACCGCAGTCACGATTTGCAACATATCCCCATAATATATCCTCATGAACTAAACAAGACTATACTACAACTATAAAATCATAACATGAGAAATCCTCCAACAATCGGAGTCGACAACTGTTGTCATTTGTATAGTTATCCTACAAAAGATAACAATTAAATGTTGACATAGTGTAAAAGATAAAATATCAAGCTATTGTTTGTTGAGCTTAACTAAACCAAAATTGAAAATTTATTATTTGGTGAAGACATTCTGTACTCACGTCCCCATACCAGGTGTGCAGGTATTCTTTTCAAACGTTTTCAGCTTCCAAGTTTCGAAATTTATGAATTGGAATCGAAAAAAATATTCCGTCAAGTGAAATATTTTATTATTTAAGATATACCTTCCAGTCGTGACGCGAAATAGTGTTAACGGTTTGGGTATTATAATATCATTGTTCCCTTCAACAATACATAAATATTCATATTTTACCTTCTCCTAACAGGCCTGGAGTGAAAAACAAATATTCACCACCTTGCGCACAATTGAGTCCGATGTTAAGGCCACGGGTATATTATCTCAGTCACTAAGTCTAGGGAAACTTGTTCAAGCTCTAATTAGCTTCAATTGCAGCATGAAAATTGGCTTCAGATATTTTTTTTCACTGCGGAGAGCCCCCCTTCGACCTTGTTATGGCAGCTTGTTTGGCCCGATGGGGAATAGGGAGGATAGAGTAGCGTTGAGATCTCTCGGGTTCCTTTCTGTCGTTATTACGCGAAGGCTAGGCTGCAGAAGGATAGTCAGCTCTGTCTCATCTTAGACATCTAGGCACAGTAGCAACTTTTGAGACAATACGGATCTGGGACGTCCTGTAGACCTGGTTAGCGTTCCTTGTAAACACATGCGCTCTCCGCAACCGCTGTCTTGATATATCAACTACAGAATAAACAATCTCAATGTTTCTTGTGTGACTTTGCTGACCTTCGTGAAAATCATTCATAAACTCACTTTGAAAGTTTGGCAGGCCTGATCGTTTCATCTTTTATTTATCGTGTCAATTTCAAATCTCAAAGAACGATATCTTATTGAAGCCGTATAATAAACTCCGGTTGAATGAATTATTGCACATTGAAAATTTAATCTCTACGACCAATATGTTAACATGGTTCTGTTTTAGTGTATGTAGAAAGATAATGGGATAGTGACTACAACGTAAATCTGTTCACATAGTTGATCGCCGCCGCTGTGGTATATATTGCAATTAATATATTGAATATTAATATATTTCAGTTAATGTCTTGTACAAAATGGGCATTACAACAATATGTCTCTTTGAAATATATCAAATGTAAGTTTTTTGTTTCCAAAGGATCAATTCTTTGGTCGATAAGTAAAATATTACTAACATCTGTTTTGAACTATATTGATATCAGTAAATAATAACTTATCGATCTCGGACTAAAATTCAACTGCTGCTAATACTATCAAGATATTATATATAAAAATTACATTGTTAAGTCATCGATTTTCTTGTTAATGTCTTTTTTTAACCTAATTTAGTTGTATAAAATAAATATTTTCTTTGGGAATGTTGCCTCGAGCATATACATACACCATAACAACGAGTCAATGTGTTTGTCATATAGGGAATGCTAACTGTCCACGAAGCGCTCTTAGTCACACTATCAGACCCTTACGTGCGAACAAATTTAGTCATCATCTATATTACAAAAATGCAGTCTCTTAAGAGGCGACAGCGCTGAATAAAACTTTATAAAGTTTCATTGTAAGTATATATAGACGCTTTAACCCACACCAGCACATTATACTGAAATAAAAATTGACCAGAGTGG
Organism: Haliotis rubra; assembly: GCF_003918875.1. Classification (NCBI taxonomy): domain Eukaryota; kingdom Metazoa; phylum Mollusca; class Gastropoda; order Lepetellida; family Haliotidae; genus Haliotis; species Haliotis rubra. Next base: position 2,541,629 of record NW_025767634.1, read on the forward strand.
AATTAATTAAAGAATATGTATTACCTACAAGTATATGTATACCTTTTCCCGACGAAGTGTATACTTATACAGATGGATACAATTACATTAAAGACAACCACAAACGTTTTGTCTGAAATTGTCATGAGAATACTCAACAGTATTATTGACATAATGCCTTCACCCACCTGAACTCAATACCGAAAGCATCTTTGTATTTGTTCGCAAACTATTAATTACACGAATAAATATTACTGATTTCGAAAACATAGCCCTCTGTCAATTAACAGCAGGTTCCCCATTGGAGTTCTCAGAATGGATAATAAACAATACGACCTGTATCAATTCAGGACAGATCATATGAAAGATCCAGTGTACCATAAATTATATGGACAAATGTGGTATATCACATTTTTATGGACGGAATGATATTAGCTATAATATACATTTATTTATCAGATTCCAACGATGCAAGTAAGCCCAAAGTCGAGGACAGTTCGGAGGAGAGCGCAAAGAAAAAACGACAACGTCGGCAACGGACCCATTTCACTAGTCAGCAACTGCAGGAACTCGAGGCAACGTTTGCCCGAAACAGATACCCAGACATGGCGACGAGGGAGGAAATCGCAGCATGGACAAATCTAACTGAAGCCCGAGTTAGGGTAAGTTATACATAAGTGCTATTTGCTTCTTTGACGGATGCTTAGAACAAATGATTTATGATAATAGACATGATATGGCGCCACTAATGATATTGACAAGTTACGTTGTTCAAAGTTACATTGTTAAAGTATTCATTCTCTATTTAAACGTTTTGGTTAAAATCAAATATTGTTAATATCAGTTTGAAAATACATTTACCAAGTGCGACAATGTGACTTAGGTTTTTGTGGAGTTTTTACCATAACAAAAATTTGAATTCGAGGTAAGTAGTGATATCGATGGGACTTGATTATCAGAACCAAAACCCATACACATTTGTTTCCTAAAACATAAACAATAGTTCCTATAGGTACCTCCATCCAAAACGAATCACCATATGCTCGTGGCTTCAAATTTGTCGATATAACTTACATTAGATTTGTCTGTGGTATACTTATATTTGTTTACACTTGATCTATCATAGTAAACACATTAATACTGTTTATTTGGTCCTTGTGAAAAGGTTTTATGGGAGAATTGTTAATCGGCTTATATTTCATATTAATATCTTCACGACAAGATACATCTGTATGTCCTATTATATCGATATATTATTGTTTAATCTATCACAGACACGGGACAGAATGATACGATTACAAGTATATTTATGATAAACAATTTATTTTCGTGTATCTCATATATATATGAGGAAAATGAAGTACTTTTTCAAATATTTACGCAATGAGATTTTTTCATTTTGGGTTCTAAAATCAACTTTTGTTATTCATTTCACCACATGTTGTTTTGTAACTCGCAACACGTTTGAAACTGTGGAGGCTATGAAATATGACCCCATCAAAATTTGATACCGAAATAATTAAAATCAGAATATGCTGCAGATAGCTATCAATTTCACCCTTTGTCAAAAGGAAATATGATTGACACGGCAAACATTTAGTCATGCATTGAAAAGTAAACTTTCAACAGTGGGATTTAGATGAATATACAAATATTAGCAGTATGTTAATATGTACAGAGGTATTCTAACATCCTGAAATATGAGTAACTGTTGTTAATTTGATAAATAAATTTAACTTTAACCGGTAGCCAGGGGCTGTGCCATTATAATGTAATCTGGTATATTCACCCCGTTAATTTTTTAACACTCCCATTACTGATTTTAATGAATAAAAATAGACCGAATAATGCATGACATCCAATACTATTCAAATTTACTAATGCAAGGTCAATAAAGATACCGAAAAACTGCTTATTCCGTAATAATTGTTGGTAAATATCACAATAAATGTAACAAGTGTACAGATTTAATAATTTTATACAGATAGCTTGTCATATTTGAAGGCGCGTGATAATATGGATATATAATGAGCATCGTTATAACAAGTATATATTGTTATAATACAAACACGTAATGTAATGATTGTCGTTATAATGCAGATGTATAGTATTGTTATATTACATACACCCAATGTGTATTGTTATAGCAGATACATATTATGTTTTGTTCCAATACGAACACATAATGAGAATTGTGAGGGTGGATCTCGAGGGGTCGGGATAGCCAAGGGCAGGGAAGGGGATGGTGACATGTGTGAGTGAATGATTGGCATGGGACGATACCACAAATTCGTTAGTATAGACATTTAACTGAAGTATTTAACTGAAAACTCGATAACAGGAAATACATGTATTTGCACATTTTGAAACCCAAATAATAAATCTAACTAGGTTTTCCTTACTCATATCTTTAGTTTACAAAACCAACAACGGCCATTTCGCCTTTCACGGACACTGACTAAACAACGATTTTTCGTACAATCTCTAACAGCTTACTACTGTCAGTGTTGTTGGGAGGAAAACACCGCGATCTATGATAGTGAGTGTATTGATATTTTTACAATCAGAGACATGTGTTTCGGCGCATAGGCCCAAGTTAGCAAGCAAAATCAATTGCTCTTTGCTCTTGTAATGGACTTGTTTTCTTTACAATCCGACGCGTGTTGGTCTAACAGAGAAATAAACTGTTTAAGGCCAGAAAAATAAATAATATCCGGGAATGATCATCGTACCGGAATGGCGGAGGCATAGGTGGTTAGTGGAAGTTAGCGTTTCAAAGTTTATTTACAATGTTTGCAAACTAGCTGTTAATGTTTCGTAAAAGGACTCTGAGAAAAACGAGAAAAGCAAATATTATTCAGTAATCAGATACAGCCGTCGCGGTTTGTTGAAATCCCCCCGAACGTGGAATTCCGAACGGGCTCGCTAATATATCGAGTCCATTTGTAAGTAACACCGCTTTTGAATATTAAAACAGAATTTCAATTTGGATATTAACAAAAATTAATTGGCTTTGGTGCAAAATATTAAACCGAGCGTCATGTTATTTGAGCCCGTCGTAATCTATGCATGGATATTAAGTATGTCTGAAAAAAAAGTCGAGTCATGTATGAGAGCTATCTGGTTATGATGTTGATTTACGAGAAACTCATTTACCTAAATTTATTGGTTTTGTAAGCCGATCCACAAGCGAGCAATGGCATTGCCTGCCCCTCGAATGAAGCATTAAGGGGATGAGCGAGATTGCATGGGACATAGACTAAAAGTTTGCTGATTCCTGGCGAGTACTCTCACATTCCTATCGACAGTTTGGTCCCCAGTTGACGCTGTCGGGTGCCCCGTCGTACTTCGGGTTGTCTGAAATACGTTACTTTACTCAGGCAAATAAGGCTAGCGGAATGGCGATCAGCTGTGTTAAGAGAAGCGGCTAAAACGTGTCTATTTCCCACACGCGCTTTGGTGAAATGTGCAGTCTCGTGCAATGTGTGGACCTAACGCTGAAGTCTCGCCATCACCGTCCACCACTTCTCGTGAACATAAGGGGTGGCGCATTTCGTTTTTGTTTACACCGAAAATTACAAGAGCGATGGCGGTTTGTTCGCTGTGTGACGAGCAAAGCGATGTATCTAATTAAATCTACCGCTCCCTTCGTCCAGTGTTCATCGTACCCGCGATCGTGGATGCCAATTTCATTAATCTACCTATAGTCTATCCCCGAGTCTCATCCCCAGAATTTTAATGTACTGCCCCATAAACACCGGGTTAACGTGTAGTCATGGCTTGTAGCACGTAGATAAAAACATTCACTTGCCTGTCCCTCGTGTCCCATTCTTTAATTTCCTTGGTAGAATTTAAAACCCTTTTCATATAACGTTACACTGTATCAAGTTTTAACGCCATTATATATGGCGTATCCACAGGTTCAGTGTTGTGTTCTTCCCCTTTAACACCAAATCCTGAATAGGAAACAAAACCTATATCTCCAAGAACCGCAGGAAGGCGATTGCAAGGCTCAAATTGCCCCGAAATTGGTGGAAACCCTGTCCCGTTTTCACCTTCTAGTGTAAACATATTAATTTGGTGAAATCCCGCTTTTAGATGCAGATTAAATCAAGCGAAAATCTTGTTCCACTCGCTTCGTCAGATTTGCCGATTTTTCCCGAGATATGACGAACTTGAACGAAATACTTTCAGATTTTTGTTAAGAGCTATTTCTCCGAATACTTAATAAATAGCATTAATGTCCTATTAACACAAAATAGGGTGAACTAGCTTTGTTATGTCCTGTGATGAATGCTAGCACAGACGGGATATATATAACTACATACATCTCAATGATTGACTCCATGTGTCAAACACGTTGTGAAGAAGTTTGGTACGCTCCCCTCTCTCTAATGATGTGAATTAGTTAGGAATAGTTCTGTACTTGCCAATAGCCCTGATCGGAATCTCACAGTAGACGGGAACGGCGCAGTTTTTCATAGACTTTTGGCACAGACAGGGAAAGGGAATGTGGATTGTGCAATATGAAATGCAGCATATGTACGTCACACTTTAACCTAAATATATATGCCGTTTGAGATGCCATACCCTTAATCAATCTATTAGGTATTACGTTGTTGAAGTTTGCCCCTTTAAGATTTTACCGTTTTCACACTTGCAAACAATTCTTACAGACAACATATCTATGTCAAATGAATATAAGAGTCAAATCCGTACCAATTAAACAAATTGAAAATAGACCACACATTTAACCTTCAGTCAATTACAGGGCTTTATATCACCAAGGATTATATAATTGCACATATAGTCTGTTCAGCTGCATCAGCGGGTGTTCGGGAAATAGTATCATTTTCGATTGAGATGTTTACTAGAGAAACATTAAGCATTACAACGATCGCTCTGCATGGTAGCTCTACGCCACAAAAGCTCTGATTTTATTAAGGGGTGTTTTACAATTTATGATTTACTGCGACTGCGAAAACTACTGTGTACAGAAGTAGTCACTGCATCCCGTTTCGATCCAGTTGCCTCCCATAATGGAGGAATTAGGGGTGTCATATAACAACACGTATTCATTTCGAGTTCATCAAGTCATTTAGTTTTTTTCATGATATTGTTTTCATCTGAAAGAAACTTAACATACCCGAAAGCGCCTTTAACAATCAATTACGCGGTATAGGTTACAACGTTTTAAGCAGGTGTGTGATTATGGAAGAAGGGGATGCGATTTCGAAGGACATGCATTTAATAAGTTTATTTTTTTAAAATGCTTTGTATGACAGTGTTTGCATTTTGTAAATAAGAATGGGTTGTTTTCAAAATGGGAAAGTGAACCGATAACGGGTAGATATTTTCTGTAAATTTGTCGTGTCATTATTTTCCTCATGAGAGAACATTACGCGTTGATGGGTGTCCCAAGTGATTTAAACCAAGCAAGCCTGACGAATGTGCTTAGTATGGTCAACCACCAGTCTGTTTTCAACCTCGGAACTTTTAAACTTTAAAAACGATTATAAGTTAAGCGATCAGTCGCTTTAATAATTTAAAAACGTCTGTCATTAACGACCACTGTATTTAATTAGCACTTACATACGATTTTGCAATTATTTTTAATTCTAGCAATTGTTCTATGTAAAACTGGGACATGCAGTCTGTATGCAGGTATTGTATTCAATTTCTATACGTGTGTTGATTCCAGAAGGAACAGCACTGATATTATCTAATGTCAAGTTTCATTTCAAACTTTTTACAGCGCCTTTTCATAACAGAATGTAAACTTTACACTGTCAAAAGGCTGTATGAAATAATTCCACATTGTAAATTAGACAGTGTTGGAAATTGCAAGTGACTTGTTCAGTACAATGCGAACTTTGAAATCCCATCTTCATTTACTTCGCTAATGTAATTGTTTCTCAAGCCACACATTGCAATCAGAATTTAATTCCTGTCGTGTCAGTGTTGGCAAAGACAAATATTATCAAAACTATTAACCAACAACTTAATTTGCGTTAATGCTGCATAAGATATTTCCCCGAGTCAGATTGGTCACAAACAACAACCCAAGGCGTTAAGTACTATTCATTTTGGGAAGTGTTGTCACCTGAATAACTATGATGAAATATTTATCTATCCATTTCCTCCACATCCTCGAATCTTTGAAGTTTCGAGAGGAAAATCGAAGAAAATTAATTGGTTTTGTGGCGCCAAGATGGCGGAGATAAGGCTTATCGGTAACGCTTCGAAAGCGTGTCTGTTTATTGCTTTTACTCTTAAAATGCCGCCTTCGATTACAAAGATGTGGTCATTTAGTTATTGTTTTGAAATCTGACCATGGCCCCGCAACATATGGGCCTTCTCGGTTATGAAATTAAAATGAAAGTAGCCAATTACAAGTTTTAAACTCGCTTATACTGTCCTCGTTTCTGGTACGTCGTTCTTAAATAACGATAAACTATCGCTCCATGTTTAAGCACGGAGAAACAAAGCTTCGAAATATTTCGTAAAATTGAATTTGGATATCGAAAGCATAAAATCAACAGAAACGTTTGATCAACGCAGGTACTTTCACGATAATATAGTCAAGGCCTGTAATATCACGCTGTCTGGAGAATATTTTCAATATTTTAATCTCTTTCACCTGTGCCCACTATATAAAGACAAGATCGATACTGAAACGAATAAACACAGCTGTTTATAATTGTTAATCGTTTTAGGCGCAATTGTATATTATTTATGGCGGATTTCAACACCGACCTCCCCCATCAAAACCTTCTGTGTGGATATGCATCGATACGTATCGGAAATCACTGCAAAACTTAAAAATTACTGTCACTAATATCATTTATAAATAAATCACATGTGTCTATAATAGCTTCAAGATCTGACGTAGTGAATCCAAACATGAAATATTATACAATCGATAAAACCAAATCAATCTGTATTTCCATATGGGCGAGTTTTATCCCCCTTGACTCGTTGTATGGAATTAGGAATTTAGCTTGAGTTGTCCAACAATAGTTACCTATTTCTTTATTCCCAGTTGTACGCGAATTCATCCTCCAAGCAATGCTAAGTTAAGTTAGGTTAAGTTTCCACATGCCCCCTTTCTTATTTCTCTGCTATTTGCATAACTAGGGCTCCTAGTACTTTAAATATTTCACACGATTTAGAAGCTTATGTGGGCTGCAGGGAACTATTTCAACGTTTTAAGTTGAATTCACCAATGTTAAGACTAGAGATACCACTGTACAAAGAAGTTCATTTTATGCTGCCACGAAAAAGGAAACTATTTCACCTCACGAAACTCAATCTGTTTAATTAGGACATGCATCATCATGATTTATATATGCGAGTACCACTTGGTGGAAATTTGACACCCGTCGATGTAATGTATCCGTAAAAAATACCTTTATTCTGCGCAAAGAGATTTAATTTTAGAAACTTTTGATCCATTTTTAACTTAACCAGTGTAAATATGTACATAAGAACTTATGTTTTAGATGTTTAATTAACAGAGTCTTGAGAAGCTGATCATGTTAGATATATAATTCATTTATTTCCTTACATTTTCCGTCGGATAAGGATTGTTTCGTATATCTGAGAATAAGACAATTGGATTTTAACAGGGGATGTTATTGTTGTTCTTGAAGGGGATGTTTAATCAGATGTAGGTTGTGAAATATATGTCTTTGTAGAATTTGTTTATTTTAATGTGATGTTATATATTTATTCGTTGATTGCAGGTTTGGTTTAAGAACCGAAGAGCCAAATGGAGGAAGCGTGAACGCAATATGGACACTTTCAAGAACGGGTTCGGAACACAGTTCACAGGACTGATGCAGCCGCCGTTTGATGATGGGTTGTATACTGGGTATTCATATAACAACTGGGCCACGAAGGTCCCCTCGCCCCTGGGGTCAAAGACGTTTCCCTGGGGGTTGAACATGAACATGAACAGTCCCGTGAACCCACACTTGTCTTCCGTCGTTTCTACTCAACCGTTGGGCTTCACGTCGTCGCCAAACAACATCAACAGTATAAACTCATCAATGGTGGCCGGTGTGTCGAGCGTTCCTGGAAACATGAACTCACCCTCAACACCCTGCCCCTACGCACCGCCAGCCCCACCCTACTATATCAACAGGGACCAGTGCTCGAATAGTATTGCCGCTCTGCGACTCAAGGCCAAGCAACATGCGACGTTTCCTTACGGTCCCATGGCCACCCGACAACCAACGTTGTCCGCATGCCAGTACGCCACGGTGGGCAATGGGGGTAGCGTCTGAAGATGGGCCCTAGACTAGCTGGGTTACATTTGATGAGAACTGAGAGTCTGTGTTCTCATGGACCTTACTGCCAAAAGCGACGAATCGTTTGAAAGCTGAGGGCAGCAGCGGATCCCGTGGCACAAGTATTTGAAATACGTGCCAGGGCGAGGTGAAATTCACAAATCAGGGATTATGTGGTGAGGCGTGGACCTCGTGGCAAGACTTGTATGTATATGTGTTTGTGTGAGTGTTTCTGTAATTTGATATATCGTGAGTTCATCCGTCATGTTCTTCTCCACGACGTCCAAAAACCGATCCCGCCTGAGTCGGGGGTTGGTACCGACAGCCAACGCTGTCTGGACCCACGTCAACCGACGGAAAACGGACAAATGACGGCAATGACGGCCAACGTATTGTATGCAGTGCTAGAAGGCTCAGAACCGGACATCTGACCACTGAACAGTGTCAGGCCAGTGGCAGGGCCAGAATATATTGCCAGTGCAACGCTGCACTATGCATAAGAAGGAAAATGACATTTACTTTCCTTGTAAACGTTGACTTTGATGTGCTACTCCTGCCTAGCAGAGCGTGGGAACGTATGGGGGCATACGGGCCGTGTCGCCATGTCGGACAAGCCTATGGTAGCCTCTCACTGAATCATGACGTCCTTCCGTGAATAGCAGCAACTTCTAAACGACCTTCTATATATACCTGGTTTCAGTAGCTCCCGTAATAGTTTGGACATATATTGTATTTTCTGTAGAGCCACGGCGTGCCAAATCTGTAGTACAACTCCTCTTAGGTTTCTTTAGTCTCTGACACATGTCTACTCAGACACAGCTCCCTAAGTATCGAAGTCGAGATTAAAGCACGAATCAAACATGATTGAAATCGCCATTTCTGTTATCGATGACATATCGTTGCACATATCAGTCATATTGTTTCATTGTTTCAAGGGTAACAGTAACACGAATCTCATGAAATGTACAACTACGTCCGTAGATGTCCTTGTAATTTTCAGTTATGCGCAATGAAATCAGACAGGGTCAACATTACCTCCAGCTAATCACTAGCCCTTAGGTCACGTGGCAGGCAAATCAAGGCCTTCTGCAAGCGTTCATGGGGATAATCGATTAACGAATTAGCCATTCAATATATTGATTTGACCATTATATAGAGGAGTAAAGTAAAGCGGACCCAGAGTCCGCGGTGGTCAGTAAGAGTGCTATGTGAAGGTCATTGTCCATTTTTATCATGAATAATTACAACAATGATGTTTTTATGTGTACAGTACGAAGTCCGAAATACAAAAATATCAGTATGAATAAAGTAGATGACTGTTTCTTAGAAAGAAATGTTGAATAAATTATGATTATAACCTACTTTTTTCTCTATGTTGTCTTTAAGTTAGCTGTCAAAGGTAATAGTTCGTTACCTAGCATGACATGCACACAAATTGAACATTGTCGAGCTACAGTTAAATGCATGTCTAATGAAGATTATCATTAGGACATGCAAGCACATCGGGTTACATTTATTGTGAAAATGGTCCGGTCAAGTGGTCAATATCTGATCGATCTGATCGATCTATTCCTGGTCAGCAATGTACTGATTTTACTGATCATTCGCGAAACATACACAATTAGAAGGGTGTTGAAAGTTGAAAAAGATTTAAATATATTCGTTTTATTGTATTTTATTTATATAATTCTGTTCAAATACCTTCTCGGTGAAAGGTGAAAATATTCCCGGAAATTGATCAGATATTATTTAGATTACCAATATTCGATTTCGGGAGAATTATCTTCCACCAGCGTGAAACAAGGCAGGTTATGTACATTTCATCTGATATACAAGTGTGCTTCATAGTTTTGAGCATTCCAAAATCTTGATCATATAACTCAGGAAGACACATCTTCTCGCTATCACAAACATGATTTTTAAAGTAATGCTGTAAGTGACAATTCCCAGTCTGCAATATACAAGGCAAAACAAATATACACGCTGTCGTCACACCTTGAGCTACTCCCGCTGGCAAATCCCCACGTGGGTATATTGACAGCAACATACATGTGTCAGTTTCTGTCAATCCTACATGTCCGTGGACACCACTTAAAATATCCGTTTAAAATGACCCTGTTAAACCGCTTTTAGAAAAACCTGTGAAAAGATTAGCAGACAGTGTATTTTCATTTCGGGACAAATCCGCTCCATTTTACTCGTCTTGCGGTCTTTTAACGGATCACTCCATTACCAATCTTACACGAAATAGATTACTCTCGTTTTTTTCAAGGCACTGTTCATTTCGTTTCTTTGTAAAAGTCACCCATTTTCCGGTAATACCTCCTATCGAAAACAGATGCTTCTTTTATCCGCCTTTTCCCGGGGTCATTGCTTGGCGTAACTACATTCTTTTACTAGTATAAGCCTTCGTTAACCTAAGTTAACCATGCCTTTACTAAACTTGTGAAAACACCTGTGGGATTACTTCCCGTATAAAACCCAACATTACGTCGTGGTGAAATATTAATTTAGACGTGAAACGGATCCCAAGAAAATGATTAATAAGACGGAGTAATGTAGTTTTAATCTTGTTTCGCTGGCGATAGTGTCCCTTCAAATTTTCCCCATTTTGCCATTGGGGACGTACTGTTTAGACACACTGTGAGATTGGGGATCGTCAGTCCTAAGACTAAAATCGACAATTTAATTTGGCAAAAAGCTCCGATTTTCTCAGAGGAAATCTAATCTGACTAGACAGTAGCTGTCATTTGCAAGAAATATAATCAGTTTCTTAAATATAATTTTTTTCCATGAAACTTACTGCCTTTTATCTGAACTTAATTCTTATTTTAGCATTTGTATTCGCCGATATGAAGTAATTGTCTTCTGTCCTTGTCCGTGTTAAGTAAAGTCATTTCATTTCATTTGGTCAGAACGAATGGGAAATGTGACTAATATTTTCACCATTTCATATTTCTGATATAATTACGATAAATTGTTAGAATCAGACACTTTTCGATATATCAGAAATATGTAATTCATTTCAGCAAGGAGACGTCGTCTTGTTCGTTAGGGTTGTAAGAATATAATATCGTGGTAACGAGCTTTTAATGATTGTAATCTAGGTAACATTACCCGGAGATAGAAAAAACGTGTCAACGCGACTTAAGTTCTTTCAAAGAAGTGTTTGGATATTAACTTTCACCTTTCCAAAGTGTAATTATAAAAATGATTGATACATCGCTAAGACCTGGAATCGTATTTACTTCATATTTTCTTATACAAAAAATACACACCCTAACAAATAATATATGAGATGTCACCGCAAGATCAGGCTCCATAGGTTACAGAGGAGGTTATCCCGTTTCCTGTTGAAAACAATAGCAACACACAAATTTTACATGTTCAACTTTCATTTAAAAAACGTAAAACCGATACGTCATTTAACGTATGAATCATAATTGTTAATTTATTAAGTTTCTCACTCCCTTGAAAACATTTTAATTAACTAAACAAAACTTCAGCATAGAAATATTTATTTTTTACTTTAATTTTGTTTTGTTTTAAACAAACACCAATGAATAAGTAAATATCAAGGGACAAAACATCGTTACAATCGCTGATCACTTTAGTTTCATGTATATTTAATCCTTCTCTCTTATTTAACATGATTTACAAAAACGGATGTTCTCGTCAGCAACCTGTGAATAGTTTCCTCACTAGGTACACTTCTTGAAATGGGGTCACAATTTACTCATAGGCACTGACGTGCGATATATCCGATTTATCTTTAATGTAAATGTGATAAATACAAACACAGTGTTGACCTGTTTTCTATAGTAGCCAATGACACGTAACCCGTACTGGCTATTGTACTAAATAATACAACAACCTCTGTCACGCATCATTTCTCCTGTCCAATACAAGTCTACCTAGATGATGGGCTGATCTGCCCACACGTGTATCCAGGCTAGCATATATCAAGGCGGTACATAGGTATATCTCTGGTACGTCTCTTAAAACGAATTGCAAAGCCTCGAGTTATATTTGTTGGGGTTTTTTTTCTTTCATATTTTTGTTGTTTTTGTTTTGTTTTTTAATTTGATAAATATTTTTAAAATAGTGTGAAATCTTTTAATAGCGGTTGTAAGGAGCATTGAAACACCACATTAATATGTAACTACATTGTGGGAAGTTGAAACGAAATTTGTTGTTCTTTTTTCCAACCGATGCTCTTAGTTACTTACAATGGTTGACTGGCAGTAGTAAGTATGGTCTAATTGCTAAAGGGTTGCTTGGATATAAATGACATACCGAAATATTCTGATAGAAATAGAACAGGGATTTTTACACACACAAATTGCCCGGAAGAGCAGTCTATCGTAGATGTATTAGGTTATTGAACAATGTATTTGGATTTATGTTATTCGTCAAATCAACCTAAATGATGTCATAATATTCTCTTGTGTGTAATTTCTGCCGTATGGTTTAGCACAAGCCTGAATGTACGTGGGCTGCTGTTTTGTAGGCGAGCAGAACGTACATGGATATAAATGATTGAATATAACTCTGCCAGCATAACTGAATTTCGACTTTCCAGATAACTGAGTTATCATATGATGAAAACCCGTGTCCAGTAGGGTAGTTGTATGGAACAGAGTATATAGCAATGCTGAAAACGAAGATAAGAACATGGTGTGTGTATCATGTGAGGATAGTTGTACGGTAGACGCCGAGTGTGTTCTACATGTATATAGGAAACAAATAGCTTCAACTGAAGGGCCAATCATGATGGTTTCAGAATCTATACAGGTGGAAAGTAATATTGTATGGTACAAGGAGATCGCTGATACGGCCTTATAGAACCTACATTCGGGAGAGAGTTTATATTTCTTTAAGATATTCTATGACGCATTCACGAGAAGTGCATGTTACAAATAAGGTACGGCATCTTCAAGATGTATTTTAATGATGTAAGTGTAGCCATGTACGCAACCAATTCATAATATCAGTTTGTAATTGTGGAATTTTACAGTTTAAATCAAAACGGCAAAAATGAATTATTCAAGAACGTTTCTGTCTTCAGGAAACACGGGGACAATTCCAGATAACGGAAGCCTGTAGTTTAATTCTCATGTTTATTCTTTATTTCCTAGTTTCCATGGTAAAGACAAACACCATTATCCTTCCTTGCCAAAGAAAGATGTGTGTCAGCTTTCACAATCCGCCTTGCATATTTCCTGGCAAAAGAACAACGGGCTATAGGAACACACCATCAGCCATGAACACGGAATATGAATAAAGAGACGTATCAACTCGACCGGCTTCACATTGCGCAATACAGCTCGTCGAGAACCCATGCTGTCCTTGCGTCAAATATGGAGTTTTAGACAAGACATTGTTCCTGTTCGCCTTTGAAGACGCGAGTAACATGGCGTTATATTTGCTGAGGATTCGTCTACAGAGAGCTCCGTCGTTGTTTTGTTTATCCCCAGGTTTTCCTGGTCTGTCGTCTTGGGCAGATAGGATGTTGGGTGATTATCTCCTTCCAGAGGCATCCAGCCAAGATACAGCCAAGGGGAGGTAACTCTTAGAGAAAATCCTTTCCTCTCCTTCCGGAGTCAGGCGTGCCAAAGATGGCGATTCCTTGTCATATCGTATCCTTTTTATGTGCTTGCAGTTGTAGGATATGTGGAAATTGATAATAGGATATTATTTAGATAAGCAGGAAGAACGGCACGATGTGGACTCGTTTGGTTTATTACTCATCTTGTATGTAAATAGGTCACAGCGATGTCAGTGTAAATGGCAATACGGTTGGAAACCATGTCTGTCACTGTGTTGCCATATGTCAATAGACTGTTAACCTTGTATAGAAAACTGTAACCTGTCATTTGAACTAAACAATGGTGAGATGGTTTAAAAAACACAGTATTGTCCGAACCCTGAACAATTTTGCTCCGTTGAGTGGAAATGATGGTTAATGGTGTTTGGATCTGGTTCACGGCATGCATGTCTTCACCAATTGTTCACTTTCTGCTTCCAGTATACTATTACACACTTCACACCAAAATGAAATCACAAATCGAAATTGGTTAGATGACGGAATACGACACCCCTGCATAAGATTCCTGTGTAAGAACACCCACGTAAGATTGTTCACTTCACTGAGATTCTATTGGGCAGTGGAACAGCTCAACCTTTCTTCAGAGCAATGTATTGCTGCATAGAACATACACAAATACCCGACCGCTCAAACTCGAAATCCTTTCGGGAATTGACATGTTAGTCGAAAAAAAATACATGTTTTATGAAGACTGAAATTGTAGCAAACAAGAAATGATTGTTTATTTGTGATGTTTTTGATACGTACTGGTTTTGATAGGGGTAACATTGTTATTTTGAATCTTACGCATCATAATGTATGTAAATCTTTTGTAAGGCGTTTTAGTCAAATCCAGTTTTTAAGTGCTTACGTTCCTTCCACCCCGTAGTTTTGAAAAAGTCCTAAATGAACTAGTTGCGATTCTCACTCAAATTCGCTATTTTCAGTAACATATGGAAAGTAAATTCGATTCTATATATGAAAGGAGAATGGGCGATCAACACAAAATCTCTGGCTTATGTTTGATGCATTTGCATCTGTCATACCCCGTGTATCAAACTCATTATTACACCTGTCTAATACGCATGTGTAGCAGCATCAATCACATCGTCTTGTGAGCAACGGTTGCCTTATGTAATCTATTGCAATGTACAGTGTGATTTATTGAGACGCCAGTTACAAGTTAACATCAGGAACAGGGACTTTAATTGTCTCAGCTGTTACAGAAGCAGGAATGAACTGCTGAATCCTGCAAACTGATGGGTGTGTTCTTCCTCAAATATTGAACTGTAAAACGTCGTCTTGAAGAGATCATTCATGTCTGTGATATGACTTTGTATATGTATATTGTGGGTGGTATAATATTCTTTACTGAAAAGAACATTTCTTTCTTTGCCTCTATAATACAGTGTCTCTTGTTCTGGCTTAGAAGAGGCGAGGCAATACCTTTAATGGCGCTAGAGCTCATAATATCAATAGTAAGATTGTCGTTTTAGATTATCTTTTTAGTTAGACAATTACAATTCAGAAAAGGGTAATATTATAATTGATTATACATACAAAATGTAAGGCGTGAGGATTTTGCAAAAGAAGAGATTGGTGGCGTTTGATGACAGCAGGTTTTTTTCTGTGACGTAGATAATGTTCCCACTTTCCCACATATGTCGACCAATTATGTTAATCCCATAAATCCACTTGATTTTGTATGATAATCCAACAACGACAGGTTGATTTGATAGTTTGAAAACAAACACTCTTTTCGTATATCAGCTTTAATTCATCAGTGAAAGTCCTCCCTGCCTTTCACCATATACGAGACAAAACTCTACACATACGTTAGCGGCAGACTTAGGAGCGAACAAAGTCGTAAATCGCTCCCGCGTTATAGCCATAAGCCTGTTTAGCAATAAAGATGATTTAAACAACAGATTCACATATTAGAAAATTAGTTGCTTTGGTCTGAGCAATGCACCGGATCCCTCTGGGTGCATACAGCCATAGAGATCTTTAATTAGAAAAGCCTAGCAACTGTATCTGTTGAAGACGGTCATGTTTCGTGGGATAACCAGCTGTTTAGAGGCTCTTTTTATCGGAATGCCCCCTCCATGGCGTTTGGCTCCCTTGTGGGCAATACTGGGAGAAAGTGATTTCTTGTTTTGACAACTACTTGACATCCGAGCGTAACACAAGTTGTCAATTGCAATCGGACACTTCATAAGGAACCGTCTCTCCGGAAACTTGGCGGCGCTCCGTTCATCAGATAAAATCTCGAATCTGTTTAATTCCCTAAAAGAAAATATCAACAATCAGTGAGAGTGTATAAACATTTGGAAAAATAAACTAATGCGATCTTGTTTCAAAATTGGAATTTCTGAGAGGCGCGAAAAACTGAAAAACTAGCAAGATTTTAAGAGTCTTTGAGTACATGTATATGTCATTCGTTACAGGATGAAGACCAGAATAGATTTACGCTGTAATGAAGCCTCGTTTGGGCGAATATCACGTGATTTACATTGACTAAGCATGGCTAATTAAGCATGTTGTTAATGAGTTCTGTGACATATGCCCTTTCTAATTAAGATCCTACTGTGGGGAATTTCAGTGTATAAGTAAGTGGAGCTCGGAGGGATTACCGATAGCATGGCATATTCTCCAAAGTTTTTTGACTGGCGCGGAAGCGCGGAATAATAAAACACTATCTTGTTGCAGAATATGTTTTCTTTCTCCCAAGGGCTCTAAGTGGCCCCTTACTGAGCGAGGCACAACTTCCTCCACGAATGTGTTAACAGTCTCTAAGCATGGCGACATAAACTACCGAAACGTCAATTTCTAAATAGCCGACGTCAAACCAAGGTGTCAAAACAATAATAACATGACTTTACAAGTCATTACAATTAACTAAAACAACATCAATTGTTGTTTTAGCGACGTCGTTATGTTGGAATCGCCATGGCTTTCGTGGGATACTGGCTGGAGTGACGGACAAGCCACAGATGGCATATGTACGGGAATTCTGCTGTCTCCAGAGGGGGTCAGTGCAGAGCTAATTGACCGTAAGGTTTTGGACCCTCGATAGTCTCTAAAACGTCCTCACGACTTTCTAGGATAACTGTGGCGAAACGTTAAATAGCATTGACTCTTTCTGTCGTCATTTTAAGTCTGTATTTCTTTTAAAGATTTTTTTAATGTGAATTTTCTTTTTCTGTTTAGGCAATGCGTCATGGTTTTATTACAGACAGGAATGTTTTATTACTTCATGCTTTCAAAAAACATGAAGACAGTCATCAACCACAAGTTGCCTTTCAAATTTTCACACAAGTGCACTCATAATAATGATAACGATCATGATATGTGCGACAGTCTTTTGCAGTTTGTTAGGGAAGGAAGTAAAACACGTAAGATCGTTAACCCAAATACACTTGAAAAATAGTTTGTTAAACTTACAATCCTAATTAAAATTTAAATTATGTTGGCACCCGTAGCCTCAATAACAAAGTGAAGATACAAATATAATCATAATAAAAATGTGACATACAACACCACTGACGAACTATTTCTTTCATTTCTAAACACCATATAACAATGATGTATACTGTCTTGTCATTCTACAGTTCATACTACAGTGTAATTAGTACTTTTGTTGATCCACGTTGACGATTATAAAGCACTTTTGCACCTACATTAAACACACAACAAAGTGTGTCGGATAGTGTATTTATATAACACACATCCTCTTAATTAACTGTATTAATTAACTAAATTAATTTCCTAATTAACACCCATTACAGTTTACTCGGAATGCCTATGCAATGTGTATCATCTTGACAATGCCCGACACTGATATTCAAGATGGAACATTTTCTGGTGCGGTAGAGTCTGCCTCGATACTATATATCGAGCAGGAAACACGACGAATCTGATACTGGTCTTGCTAGGAAGACATTCCACCATCTAACAGATTGAAAAGAAACTCTACCCTAACTTACATAGTAGATTTGATTCAATTTTAAAGCAGAGACGTCTTGTAAATGTCGAAAAATATATTTGTCGTACCCCTTTCATTTACGTATATCTTCATCGATTTGTATCAATACATGACCTAACGGGTCTGTACTCATATCGAGGCACGTAGTATCGAGATTCATCGAACGCTCGGAGAATCATTACGCCCTTGAATAATTCCCGACCGCAGAGCACGAATGGTTTGTATGTGTGACAGAGCAATCACTGGTGATGCTCAAACCTCTTTACGAATCATCCCAAATGATTGTGTTGACACCGGGTGTTCCCGAATGAGACAATCATGTGACACTCGATCTGATGCTTACACGTTGTTGCTGCAAAATACACACTGGTTTCATTGTGAATAGATATCTACCGCCTCTCGATACTGAAACACAACTTAAACGGCCCAATAGAGGTTAACATCGCGTGATTATACCATGCTATTTTGTTAACTCAAAACCTCGAAATGTATCGATGTACACACATTTAGAAAAGCGAATATCAGTTGACAATCATGGCTGCTTCTACAGGGAACATAACAGAAGTCAATTCTACTGACAATATCATCGATTCGGTTATAATATCGTCTACTAATTCCAATATATCGCCTGCATAGCGAGACAACTGACATCGACTCAAAAAGCAATGGCAGAATATTATATATAAAACTCCAACATAAAGATAATTTATAAGTTGCGTAGTCAAACATAATCTTGTTAACGAAGTCGAAATGCAGCATACCGTGCCATATCGATTCTTTACCGTTATGCGAGACACATGTCACGCATATGTGCAAAGTGACGTCATCGTCGTCAAATAAGTGCTAATTGTTCTGAAAGTGTCTCACATGCCTATAACCGCCACCAAAGGTTGTATATACAAGCAGTTTATTGACCCAGCACGTGGGGATCCACTAACCCGATCACAGTGCGAAATGACACCCGCTTTTCTGGCATGATCCGTCTACCAATTTGCAAATCGGATAAGAAAAGCATGTTTTACACTATCAAAGAAGCAAGTTAAAAAAACACGTCACATAAATCAACGGATTAGTTGTAGGGGGTCGAGTTTCCTCTAAATACCCCACCATGTAATCTGATTGAGACCCCAATACACGTAATAGTTGGGTCACTTCTTGCACTCGCGAGAGCTTGGCCATTCATCGGCGCGTGTCTTAATGAACTCCACACTGTTGCGTGTGTCAATATTTGTAAAACATATTGAAACAGTTCGATCTGGTGGCATTCAGACGCAATACAATGGGATTGTCATTTCACCGATGTTTATGTCGTATTTATAGATACATTAAATATTTATGTATTTCCGAAGTTTAGACATAATGTAAAATGCGGTATTAAAATGAAATGCATATTTATTGCTGTGATGTTTGTGTCATATTTTAAAGAGAAATGTAAGAATTTATCTGACGTATGACACACAGAGGAAAGTGGTCAATATCTATTTTAAAGGGAATTCAAATACGAAAAGGTTTCATAAGTTTGTGACATTTTAAAGATTGGTTTTCTTGTATTGAATATGTTTAATGTGCTAAATAAAGTGAGTGTTCCAATACTGTTTACAGAAAATCTATTCCTTCCTTCCTTTGTGTTTTGATACTTATTCCTTGTCATTCCCTCTCTAACGCTTTCTCTCTCTCTTTCATTCGCCCGGCTCTCTCGCTCTCTGGCTTTCCGTTGAAATATGCGATAATGAGTGACAACATTGCAATGTATATTTATTGCGTTTTTTAAAAGTATTTCCAAAAATCTTGTTCTAAATCTTAAAACCTTAAAACAAATACAGATAAACGGAAGACTTAAAATGACAATACTTTGAATGTACTTTATGCAAACATAAGTCAACAATGCACAACTCAAATATTGTTTTGCTGTTTCCAATAAACATATACGTAAAACACAATAAATTGTTTCGTTAATATAGTGTTACAACTACCAAAGATAACATGATTCATTTCATTAAGACTGTGGGCTTTATCCTCAGTATATGTATCCCTCCAGGAACACGTTAGAGCAATAAAACTAGTGGGATGGTATATACGAGGCTTATACATTGTACTGACAGACAAATAAAGAACAAATTCGACGACACGGCTTCTTTCTTCGCTTTTCTTCTCCTTCCTCGATACACACTACACATTTGAACGGATCATTCCGCCGACAAAGACGCTTTCATACGCACGGCACAAATGCGCGTTGGAAAATAGTGTGAGAATAAAGCATAGGTTTTGAAACTGTGTGTGAAATAGCTCGGCTTTTGACATCTCGCGGCTGATCTTATGACAGAGGGCTCCGGACTCGGCTTGGCCATATCATCATGTAGAAGATAATCTTGCTTCAGTTTGTCTTCAAATACACCAAACCCCTTTTGCCAGACGGAACGGAATGCCCAAGTCTCGGGGCTGCTCCCTAAACATCTTCCATATAATTTCTCACTTCCAAGTTGAATAACTAACTCAGTTATTTCCTGTTCCGACTTAAAATTATGTCATGTAAATTCTTAACGCATCGGGAAATGTGAAAAGACACTGCTACATACGGAATTTCGTATTTATTACAAACACTTTGTCAAGCATACCAAA
This sequence comes from Haliotis rubra, assembly GCF_003918875.1. NCBI lineage: Eukaryota > Metazoa > Mollusca > Gastropoda > Lepetellida > Haliotidae > Haliotis > Haliotis rubra. The sequence goes on from NW_025767634.1 coordinate 2,562,090, forward strand.
GACAGGGATGGAAATAACCCATTGCCCGACGCCCGAGTTTAGTGTCTTTTTCTGTCGGGCAAGCATATTTGTCTATCACACTGTACCGGTGTCCAGTTAACTTTCCAATCTTAATTATGTTGTTTATTTAAAAAATCAACAAGAAAATCGGCCAGTATAGTGGAAAAATTATCAGGGCAAGTGATTTTACTTGTGCCACTGTACCGGAGTACACTAGCAATTTTAAAGTTATTTCCAGCCCTGAAAGATATTCATATATTTTAAAAGAAATAGCACTGGCGAAATAACCTTAAAGGTAATGAACAAGTAGAGGTACTAAACGTGTTTGTATATATATAATATACATGTGTTATATATAAGTGGGTAAATGGTTTGGATACTAAAGATACATTCATACCAACAATGAACTTGTGCCAAATTGATAGATTAATTTCAAGTTTAAATGGCGGAAACGTGTGATGTGACTTCGCGCCTTGTACAACTTAAAGCTAGTTTAATGTGTAACGAATGTTCGGATTAAACGGGGATTAAAAAAAACATACGTTTGCAATACCCGGGGCCGTCGGATATTCTTCACTGGCAACGAAAAGGTTTTTAACCCGTTCATATCAAGTTCTACACACGCTCAGAAACAATGGGATCTGTTGAGCAAAAATAATGCTTATTTGTCTTACAGAAATTACATTATGATAATTCAGAGTTGCATGTAGTGCTTTTAAAAAAAAAATAAAATGAAACGATTAAATTGTCAGGAAATGCATATTACATTCATTTTAAGTTTATGTTCACACAATTTTGTGAATTCGTCTTTGTGAAGGAAATCTAAGAGAAAGTAGCAGGTGCACAGATGTGTATTACAACGCACGCCTTGCCTGGAAAGTATCATGCTTCTTTATATGAGGAAGTTATCAGGAGAGGTAATGTGCCACAACCTTTTACCCACTCCTTCGTTACCTTAAAGGATTGAGCTGTCGGGAATTGTTGACGTATGTTAAATTCATTGTTGTGTTTTTATTGCCGTTGCATGATAACTGCAACAAACTGACAATCCGCAAACTAAACTGCAATCATATCCCCACATACCTTCTGTTCTCCCCCACCCCCAAACAACAACAACAAACAAAACAACACACACAAACACTCAATCCAAACAAACAAACAAACTAAAACACACAAAACCAAAAACCACAAGAATGAAGAGAACGAAACTGTTTATCTATATTTTTGGTTTGACAAAAAACATACAAAGGTTTACTCAACGTTGCCTTTCTGAAACGGTCGCCGAAACAATGAAGTTAAGATCCAAAACATAACGAGGTCCATAACATAACGATTCAAGTATACCGCAATCGAATAACCATATCTAGCTTGTCTCATTTTATTCACAATCAAACATATGTGTATACATTCCTTTGTCCTGCAATAATAAGTTCCATGTCCTGAACATTTTTAAACTCAAATGCTTTACTTCTTCAATACACTCTTGTGCTGTTGGAGTTCAGCAACATCTAAACAAAATAATCTGAATGCACTTTATTCTAAATCATTCATACCGAACCAAATTAACCCAGACTTAACAATTTCCACGTGTTTTCTGGTTTTCAGTATTTTCTGTCTTTTCATAACTTGTTCGATATGTTTGCCTGCTCAAAAACAAGTTCACAGAACGCCACACTAATCACCCCAGATAGCTGAATGGAGATAAATAATCGGAAAGTAAAACATGTTATGTACCCCTTGACACTAATACAGGACATTAATAATATTGACCAAACAGTTTTTCAAGAATGTCCAAGCTTAATGTAAACATTGATTGAATAAATTATAAGTCAAGCAAAAATTTTATTCTTCCCGTAGCAGTTTCCGCTGCCTTGTCTACTTAGTACAATTCACATAAACTGTGCACATACCTTCAGCTTCCACTCCCTCCACCTGTCTCTCTCCTCTTACCCTTCTCCCAATTATTAAGTTATCCGGCAGAATCCTCCTCTTGTCCTGCCCTATTTCCACCCTACCCTCTACCCTAACACCATTCCTACCATATTTCTACCTGTTATTGTACCTTTCTCCTCCCTCTGTCCTTCCACTACCCTTCATCTCATCCTACCCTAACACCATTCCTACCATATTTCTACCTGTTATTTTACCCTTCTCCTCCCTCTGTCCTTCCACTACCCCTACATCTCACCCTACCGTAACACCATTCCTACCATATTTCTACCTGTTTTATACCCTTCTCCTCCCTCTGTCCTTCCACTACCCCTACATCTCATCCTACCCTAACACCATTCCTACCATATTTCTACCTGTTATTGTACCCTTCTCCTCCCTCTGTCCTTCCACTACCCTACATCTCATCCTACCCTAACACCATTCCTACCATATTTCTACCTGTTTTATACCCTTCTCCTCCCTCTGTCCTTCCACTACCCCTACATCTCATCCTACTCTAACCCTTACCCTGTCCTTCACTATCCCTACCATACATTGTTCGTACCTTGTACTTTATTAAATAATACCTTTATCATTTCGCTTGTTCTGTGTGAAATATTGTCATATATATGGGGAAGTTTGGAATCAAGTCCTAGCCTTACTTCCACTCTTGCCTCCCTGACACTAAGTTTTCTCAAGCACAGCCTCTACCCCTAATCCTTTGTCATATCTACCTCTACACTTACATCTATTCTTACCTATTCACTACCCCAATCACTGCCATTATGCCTACCCCTACCAAAGGGCCATCCCCCACATGTACCGTTTCCTGTGCCCCATATCTGCCAAACCCAGTCCCTTCCTACTTCCCACCCTAGCCTTGCTCCAATGCTGTTCTGAATGCTGAGCCCATGGATGTATAGTAATTCTATCCCACGAAGAGGCAAGTCTAGGTAAGTTGACAGTACAAGGAACCCAGATTGTTATTTATTATTGTTTTAGAAATTATCATTTAAACTGTTAATTTGTACCTTAGGGACTTGTGCATAGACATGTGCAGTCTATCCTAACCCCACCCCTACTTATTGCCAACACATTTCTACCGTATCACTTCCCTACTCCTACCTGTGCCTCTATACTACCCCGAAGACTAACCCTACTCCTGCTGTCCCATCTACCAAACCCAACCACACACTACCCCTATCCTTACCTCTACCCCTACCTGTGCCTCTATACTACCCCTACCTGTGCCTCTATACTACCCCTACCTGTGCCTCTATACTACCCCTACCTGTGCCTCTATACTACCCCTACCTGTGCCTCTATACTACCCCTACATGTGCCTCTATACTACCCCTACCTGTGCCACTAAACTACCCCTGCGACTAACCCTACTCCTACTGTCCCTCTACCAAACCCAACCACACACTACCCCATCCTTACCTCTACTCCGACCTGTGTCACCCAACATGTTTCTCTTTCTACCCCGGCCAAACACTATTCCTTATCCCTACTCTCCTTCTACCTCATCTCCACTCCTTACAATCCCCTACCTCTAATTCTACTCTTCGTCTACCCTTCTGTCTACCCTACTTCTGCTGTATCTTCACTTCTGCCAATACGTCTCTCGTTACCCTACTCTTACTCCTTCTCTAGTCCTCTAATTAATTCTACCTCTGCCTCTACCCTATTCCTACCGCTAGACTCTTCGTCTTATTGTGTAGCTACCTTCACATTTATTCCACCCTATTTTCTGTTTCTACTCTACCCCTATCGCTTTTCTATCTCATGATTACCCCTACTCTAACCCGTTCTCTATCCCTGTCTCTACCTCTATCCCTACCTTTACTTCTAATCTACTCTTGCCACTACCCCTATTCTACCTAAAACGTTACCCCTACTCTACCCCTTTCCCTACCTGTGCATCTACCTATAACCCTGTCCCAACATATACTTACATCCCAACTCCACCCTTACCACTACCCCTATCGCTTTTCTACCTCAAATTTAACACCACTCTACCCATTTCTCTATCCCTTCTTCTACCCATATCCCTGTCTCCACATTTACTTACATCCCTACTCCACCCTTACCACTTCCCCTATCGCTTTTCTACATCAAATTTAACACCACTCTACCCATTTCTCTATCCCTTCTTCTACCCATATCCCTGTCCCAGCATATACTTACATCCCAAATCCACCCTTACAACATCCCTTATCGCTTTTCTACCTCAAATTTAACTCAACTCTACCCATTTCTCTATCCCTTCTTCTACCCATATCCCTGTCTCCACGTTTACTTACATCCCAACTCCACCCTTACCACTACCCCTATCGCTTTTCTACCTCAAATTTAACACCACTCTACCCCTTTCTCTATCCCTTCTTCTACCCATATCCCTGTCCCAACATATACTTACATCCCAACTCCACCCTTACCACTACCCCTATCGCTTTTCTACCTCAAATTTAACACCACTCTACCCCTTCCTCTATCCCTTCTTCTACCCATATCCCTGTCCCAACATATACTTACATCCCTACCTCTATCTTACAATTATCCTACCTATGTTCTGCCTCAAGTTTAACCCTACCATACCCCTTTCTCTATCACAAACATCAACCTATGTCCCTATCCCTACGTTTGCTTCTACCCTTCCTTCTACCATGTCCATAAATATCAGCCTACACATCTTTTAATTACTCTACCTTTCCTGAAAGGAATGGATGGATAGTATGTAAAGAGACCAAAACATTGAGGCCATTTTCACATTTTCATGTAAGGGGGAGGGTGAGCTGACTGGAGGAAGAGGTACGGGTGGGGTAAGTAATGCAATTACCTCAAGGTCTGTATGAAGGCTCTAGGCATCTTACAGTCACTTACGGCCCCCTCTATCTGTGGATGAAGGGCATCAGTGGGGTTATCCCGGCTCAAGACTGATGCATTCGGAAATTGAATTAACCACATAGCACATTATTTTCATTCAGACATGAATTCAATTATGTGTCTGTTGTCAGCTAACATCAACATCATCAAGACCAGATGGTATTTTAGTTGAATGTTTTACTTGCCCCAGATTTCAACTGAAAATATTTCTTTTTAAACAATTTACACTATATATAAAAAACAACTTCACTTCGTAAATGACAAACCCAATGGCATAACTTAAACATATTATTAGAAAAGTATGTGTTTTGGCAATTTGAACATATTAATATTTTTGTTTTGCTATTTTTATGTAATAATTTAACAAGTAACCTCAAAAAGAAAATGAAAAACAATGGAAGAAACTTAAGGTAATGTTAGGAGTTGATATTTTTCTTCATAAGCTTGTACTTAATTTAACCGCCCGCCAGACGTCCGTCTTCACATAATATACATTTATTCTGAGAGAAAGATATTACGACAAATGGATATACCTGCCCGCAACAGGTGAAAGTCCGGATTACAAACTTTTCACATAAATACTGCTCATTTTTTTATGTACGTCAGATGTAAATTTATTTTCTCCTATGTGATACATTTCACCAGCCCTTCCCTTCTGTAATTTATGATTTTTGTGTATGTATTCTGTTGTCCGTGAAATCTGTTTAATGTGGATGTTTTTACTATTGCTTTTTTTTATATCTTTTTATTGATAATTCAGATCTGATTTAATTCAAATCATTCATTTTCAATTTAGAAAATCATTAGAAACTTTTATCATTAAGCTTTTAGGTTAAATAGCTTTAGTTCAAGTAATGTGAACAAAGCCAGTAAGCATGGTTTGTGTTTATTAACCATTCATGAAAATTATATTTCAGAATTATTACTTATGATACAGCGTCTGTTACTCGCATATTACAAAAATGTCTAATTCATGTCAATAGCGAATGTGAATATACATATTACTGTACACAATTATCTACTAATATTTAATGAAATAATGTGAAATATCCAATGAATGTATCGAAGGATATACGTGTAGGCATATTCATCAACATTGACGTTAAAAGGTCACGTGTATAACTTTCCTGAAGCTAGTGAGGAACGTTACATTGAACAAGACAGCAATCTGAATACTTGTCGCCAGTTTATGTGATAGAGATTGCGATGTTGTGGGTATATCTCTGGCGCTCGACTCCGTCCCGACGGGTAAGGTGAGAGATGGCTCAACACCGCTACCCTGGATCGAGAATACTCCTCAGTCACTGATCACTTCTCGCCTAGATCAACTCTCAGACGCTCTCTCCTCCCTCCCGCCCCTCCCCACTCACGGCCGCCATGTTTGTCCCATTAACAAACCACGAGCCCTCTGCATACAGGTAAAATCTCACCCAACTGACAAATATGTCGTCACCCCATGAACGGTGTAGAAAAAAGGAAATTGTAACAGAAACGAAATCTTCCAATTCCTTTAATGAATTTGCTCAATTTCGATTTTAAAGTCGAACCGAAAAGATTTTTGAACGTTTCCATATATATACACTTATCCAGTTCACCCCCCGTAGCTTTTGCGGTGCCTTCAATGATCACCAACTCGCGACGATCTAATTGCAATCAACCTGTCTGCTCAGGCCTTTGCGTGAAGAAAAAAAGTTTGCCTCGAAGCGATAGCTGGAGAAACCTGCTAGGTATTTTCTATTTACAACAATGCGGCAACATCTCTTACAGTGTCCCCAATGCTATAGTTTATTCGTTATTTCCTTCTGGCGTGCAAAATCTTACCCCGGCTTAAGACTGTCCAATGATAGAGAAAGATGTTAATTATGACTGCTAGAAATTTCAATCTACCCCCCGTGATCATTGCACGGCGTTGTTTTTAGCAAGGGCAATCGAAATAAAGCTAATAAGTGTACGTTTTCTACCCGACGTGCAAAAATTCGTTGAGATCAGAGCGAGGGAACGTAAATCCTGAGTCTCGCTAATCCCTCAGCGGCGGCCATGTTTGAGAAGCGAAGCGGCGGGGAGATAGCTGGCTGGTCTGGGCGAGGGAAGCGACCATACCCCGGGCTGGTGGGACGCTAGGGAGGGGCAGGGAGAGGGGTCAGGACGTGAGGGGGTCGGAATGTGAAGATGAAGATCGAATAATACCCAAAGTCGATCGTAGCAGACCCCTGATCATGTACTGAGACGACAGGCCGGCGACGGGAGTTCCCAGTGAGTAAACACACAATGTTTTTACATATGCGCATAATGTTTATCTCCGCAGATTGATGAAATTATAACTTAAAGTTGTTTTGTTGTGTTCTTAAGTTTCATTCTAAATATCATTTGCAGCTATATAGTGTTTAGTTTTGTTTATTTCGTTTGCATTCGATTCCTTTGTTCCCGTGAAACAGATTTAAGCGAATGTTGTCGATAGGGTGCGCTATCGATTGTTTTTAATCTTATCTTTGCATTGTTATTTCCTGTGAGAAACACATCTGTAAATATGTCGATATGTTTATTATCATTATGACTTCAGTGTGGGTACACACGACGTCCGATACATAATTTATCCATAGCATGCCATGATAACGTTATCGAAAGATTGTAGGTGATAGCAATTATTACAACGAAATATCAAATATACCTCAGGTGAAAAGTTACTTATAAGTTTCAAGGTATAATTCTATGTTGCAATAATGTTTATTAACATAAACTAGCTCTGAACTCCACCATGGATTGACTCATCCAACACACTAGGGCAACCACCGGCGATATCCGCCATTTTCTATTCAAAGTGAATATGCTTGGCCTAATGCGACGAACGAAATTCCCGAAGGATTAGGACCCAACTCACACTTATTGCACAAATTTGAAACAACAGTCAAGTTTGACTACGCTGATTGTGGATAATGTGTAAATACAGGCCCGATTCCTGCAGTGTAACTAACAAACAGTTGTTTGTCGTCAACACTCAAAGGAAGATCCTAGGCGCCATTTTGGAGCAGCCAGGGCCTCCAAATTGAGGATAAGGTTTGAAAATTTGCACCTTTGACTCACCACACCTGTAAAAGCTTTTATCTGCACTATATTAATTTGTTCATGATGTTATAATAATGCATAAATCCACAAAAACCGATAATCAAATCAACTTGCGCAGCGAGTCAAACGAAAATATCTTTAATATTTTAACAAACGATTTTGTCTTCAAAAAGCAAGGTGATGAAACATCATCTGAAAAAGCACTGAAAGTTTCAGCTTCTTCATCCGTCTCAAACACAGCTACATCAACTCGATGTACATTTCATCACCGGATCAGCGCGACGAAGTAATTGCGTTTTGGGATGTCGATCTCACATCGCGGGCAAGGCGCGTCACCCCAATTGCAATTAACATGTCGTGTTCCGTCGTGGACAATAGGCTAGGCTATATCGAAGTTGCTACCCCTACAATGGGGTGCCCCCGGGCAGCAGCTAGGGGCAAATCGACGCAAGACAACCCTACCTATCCGAATACCCCTAGGAAGTGATATGCACAAGGTGAACGTGGCTAGTAGACGTCCTGATTGCAATAAGCCCGGTGACCTGAAGGCCCGAGGCAATGATCGCACGTCAAAGGTCGAAAACATATAAGAATTAATTTGAGCAGGATTGTTTTGAAATCGCGAGGAGATAACAGGTATTATCTCACAAAATGTAGAGAGCACGCGAGTTCATTTGATACAGCTGTGAATTATTGTAATTCATTTCTAAATTTAACGAAACCTAGCTAGAAAATATAAACGGTCAATACAAGAGAGAATCCAATCTAGGTTATCAACCAAAACAGATTCCATTTGTCATATAGGGCTAAAGCCTGCGGATATTGTGAAAATGGACACCTGAAAATCAGTGACGACACCGGGTGTTCTCCAAAAGTGTAAGCGTGTCCTGCCTACCAGTAGGACGCATCCACATAATTGATTAATATTACAAAAAGTATTGTAATTTAATACAGTTTTATCACAAGTGGCAACTTTACTACATTACTACTTTGCTACACTTTCTTATTAGAATATCGATCAACGTTGCACTTAAGTAGGCAGTTATATTTCCAATCGCGTAAAGAGGCTCAACCACTAGAAACTAAGTGTTACTATTGTCATAAAAACTCAAAAATCAGCTACAGAGCAAATAGGTTTCATTCATTTATCCGGAAATCACCGAACATTCACATCGGTATAAGTTCTGAAGGTATATAAAATGTTCTCAGTAAGTGAAATAAATGACAGGTGATGCCTCTTAAGATTACTATGATAATACTCTTCATCATAACAGTCTTTCGTAAGGAATATATAATAGCCTATATCAGCAGTCCGCTAAACAAACACTCATTGGAGATAGTTGTAGACAGTCATGATCGTGTTTGTGGACCTAGGCACTAAAATACAGCTAATGTAACGGGTTTTTGTCCAGCTAAAGGGGTGAATTTCAAAGTAAACAAATCCAGACCCTCTCACCCACTGACTACCATACACAGATATTCTCAACGACTTTAACGTATGGAGGAGCACCAGGGCCACATTGTAATGAATTCTAGACAATTCGTTGTGCTGAGATCACGATTTTATCAAATTATCGAAATTTTGACATTATGAAATATTTTCTATAAATGTTGCACTTTGATATATACATCCCAGTCCCAGGCCCAGTTACCTTACACGAGAATATATTGGAGGTATATGTACATTTGTTTTGTATGTATAGGTATGTTAGGTATAAGTACAATTTTACATTTTTTTAATTGTACTAACACAGTTTCGAAATGACAGTTCATTTTCAATTCAGTATTCACGGCATTAATTGATGCAAATCCCAGCAGAAGCTGGTTACATTAGAGCAGTTTGAAACTATGTGCTAACATTTTTGAATAAGTCCAACCTGTGACAGACCTTTCTAGAACTGTGTGTGGAATTACTTTGTGGACCAAGTGCCAACAATTCGTAACCAAGACTTCATTTATTTACCGAAAAGCTGGTCGAAATATGTACGTTATGGACGAGTGACACACATAGAAATAATTTGCAGAAAAAAACCCATTTAACCCTTTCCTCTTTCCAGCTGGCTGAATTCCTATAAAGAGCAAACACATTACGTTTGTTATCTCTCTGTAGATTAGCAATAGTTAATTCATTCAAAACTTGAAAACACATGGAATGTATTTTACTAAAGGCAAACTTAAGAACAAATAAAAATCGAAATCCAAAGGTGCAAACTTGCCTTAAAAATGACATTTAATTTTAACAGTTTAACAACGTCAATAAACCATTGAATCAATAAATTACAAAATGTATGGTTTCCACCTCAAAAAGCAGCTGTCAGAATAGTCTTGATATCAGGAAGGCCTCACACTAAATAAATAGTAAAAGGTCTTAATAATATGTCTCTCCACAAACTAAAACCTAGTCATATCAACAATCAGCCCAACAAAACAGTCAACATTTATCGAGAGAGATACAAAACTATGGTAGACCAAAGGGACCAAATTTACTAAGATATCCGAATTATCAGCTTATGGTACAGCGATATCGGTCGTCTCCCTCCATCTATTCCCACATAACACACGTCATAAACATAATTACTACCTGTATGTGGGTCAATGGCGGTATTTAACAATCGGAGTCCACTGTGACCCATAAACCCACAGAGAGCAATTACACTGAATGTCATGTTTCTGTGGAAACCGGTAGGACGAAAAAAACACCCATTTATCCTACAAATGCCAGAAAAGATTTTATCACAAGTTTATGTCACTCTGGAGCGTGGAGTACAGTTGTATGTGTTTTCATACTCAGTCTCGCGGTATAAACTGAACAGGGCATATGAATCATCCCCAGTGGGCAAATTTGCTGTTATTATTATCGACGGTTTGATTTGTGAAAGTATTCTGAATGAATATTACAATGAAGTAAGACCTGTATGGCTTTATGATAAAATCGATTAAATAATATATTTGATTTTATAAACAATTCACAATGTTTACACACACGTTCAAGGTATTTCATAACATCAAGGTTAAACTAACCTCACAGATATAATTTGGCATCTACAAGCCGAAATACAAACGTTCATACAATACGTGAGATGAGTATTTCATTATATAAATAAAAACGACAACAAAAGAATCTGAATGGGCATATTCATTTTGTTAACAATATATTGATAAATTTCGTCTTATAGAAGCATCATATTTTTTCTGTGTCGGTGTGGACATGGGAGGGGCCAGTCAGCCTGAAAATCCAGGGTTAGCCAATGGGAGGTCTTGGTCTGTAACGAGGTCATCTTTCCAACCAATCACTATGCTCTCACATGACTTTTATTGCTTATGTGCCGTTCGTAAACGTTTCTACTTTATCTCTTCGTATAAAAAGATTTTTTTGCGTGATTAATGATATCAGGAAAACAAGTTACATTAATGTATAATATTCACACTTACAGCATAAATAAGAGTTATAGTTTGTGACAAGAAATTCGTCAAGTAAAACAGTTTGAAGTACAAGGAGACGATTTGACACGAATTGGATTTCATATACAACACATATACGTATGTTTCACAGCCACAATAACGAACTGGTTTTGATTTTCGAAACAGAATCGTCTTTTTACTGAAGTGACCAAGATTCCCTCCAAGACATTCCAAAAATCATCAGACAAAAATACTGTTTTCTCAAATGTTTTAATAATGTTTGTTAATTGTAAAAGCACATGTTATTATTACATTTTTATTAGCAAAAGAAAACAATTCAAATTAGATTTAACTCCACCGAAATGGCGTACAGAATCATTTAATTTCGTTTATAGTCGACAATCTGAAATCCCTTTGATAAATGATCTCAAATCGTGCATACAATGTGCTTGTTTTTCGGATATCGAAATTTGGCATGTATGTTAGAAAAGCCCTGAAGGGACACTCCTGTAAGATTTATGGGTGTCTATAAATATGTCCTTTTGTCAGTTACATCAACGAATTATGTTTTAAAGATCCTGACAGTTCTGGTATAGATTCACTGTGAATGGGGACATTCAATCCTCGACATAGACCGATGTCATTGCTCCACATATAACGCTAACTATGTGTCTCAGGCTTCATCAAACGGGGTTGGTTTTAGGGGCCTGAATAACTGGTAACCGCCTGATTAGGTCGTCTCGGTAAACATAATGGATGACCTATGACCCTCCTCTTGTGTCACGTGATAAACATCACGTGATCGTTCTGGTATGGAAGAACTCATGCAGGGGGGGAGATAAAACAGAAAGAAATTAGCACCTATGTATGCCGAACGACAGTTGAAATGGTTTAATAATTACCACAGGAAAGATTGAATGTGATGTGATTGGATAAATTGCCACTTATAGTGTCTGTGTTGGTTTGTTTGTGTTTACAAATGACGGGTTGTCCATCAATTCTGATGAATGCGATGCTTCTGACCCCGATATGGGCCTATAAGCTGGAGTGGGAAGGCCTGTAAGGTTCGGAGTGTTCTCTCCTATAAATTACAGATGTAATGTACACACATGGCCTATCTAATTGAGTATTCACTTCATCATACCATCGTCTAGAACTTCCAGCGTTCTGATTACACAATAAACGTGACTCAGATAAATGGGGGGCACACTGCGTTTAGTATCTACACATAAGCCACCATGGCAATCAACCCTGAAACAGGTATTCAGTAAAATGTGAATTTAAAAAAAATATCCTCTGTTTGTTTACCCAAACATTTTAAATAATACTCTTAAAGGGTAAATGAATTCGTAATTTATAACATATAGATGAAAAAAACCATATACATCCAAAACGAGTTTGTAAACACAAAACGCTATGAATCAACCGCGCTATTATGAACGGAGATATATTTTATGCAGCAACTAACTGGTATTGTTTTGCCCAGTCGGATTAAACCGGCGTTTAAGTTTGACATTCAGGGTAAATAATCGACATCGCCTCTAAAGGATGTCCCCCATTTGGCTACGCCAGGCTGCCTGGGGAAAGACAGGGCTGCATGAACGGGAACAGTGATACTGGAGATCTGTTTCTATTTGTGACATACGTTGACAACAGTCAGTTAAAAATTTAAAATCAGTCCTGTAAAAATTGTAGATTTAATACTTAACCCTGTGTCTACTATTACAATTTGTGATCAACGGAATGACACCTGTAGTTTAAAACATTTTGTATATATATATATAAAGTGTATATTCATTACTCATAAATTTATAAATAACGCTATTTTAACACTGTCTAATGACCGCCACTTATGGAATTGGTAATCTACTTCGTTTCTATCTATTTTAAACAAACAATCCTTGAGATTCCATTTAGCACCTAACTTATGCAGATTTCGTTCAGTCTCTTTAAATTATCATTATTTTCTACACTCTGCAGCTTATTTAGATATAGAAAACCTAATCGCCAAGGCTTGACGTGTGTAAAGTCATGTGCAATAATTTCACACATTTGCTATAACATTTGAAAATAACGAAAAGTAGCAAAATTGCACCTCGTTTCAAAACATTAGACAGTTTAATAGTATTTTTGACGCCTGCAAATGTGCTGTTATAAAATTTAAATGATTTTTAACGTGATTCATTTAAATATAAGGTCGTTAAACGTTAAGCGTTGAACGTTAAGCACGTGTGTGTGGTCCTACACTTAAACCGTCGTTAAAGTGGAGGTCATTTTATGTCACAATACATTCACACAAAGTCAAGGTGTTATTTACTTTTAATTGTCTACTCATACAAAACAGCGATAAATTACCGTGCACTGTGACAGATCACACCTTACAGAAAATAAAGGTGCAATGCAGTGACTTAGATTGCTGAATGGTGTTCTTCAAGCCTGATACATGTGTGTGTTAAATACGTATGAGCAATGCTTCATTTATACTCATCAACCTAACAATAGGGGCGTAACTTAAGCAGAGTGTTGTACACATATATCAAGATACACGTATATGCCCCAACCCTCCCTCATTGGTTAACCAGACACTATATTTTCCATAAATCCAACCGAAAAACAATGTCCCCGAGTTCTATTTGATCATGCAAATGTGCAAGTATGATCTGCATTTGTAACGTACTGTGCAGCGTCGGTGCACGCAATTGTGCCCAGTCAGTGTAAAATACTTTAATCTGGTATTTTTAGTCGTTTCGTAACCCGATTCGTTCTTCTTGGGCGCAGATAAGGAAAGGTCGGGGACCGGTTATTGTAGCCAAAGCTTCGATGACATAAGGGCAGGGAGCAGCAATTGTTGGCAAATACTGTGATGACATTACGTCAGAGAAGACGAGATAGGGAGGACCTGGGTCTGTGTCACGTCAGGGAATGCGGGTCCAGCAACGGGCTGGGGATTAACAGATTTCTCAACCCTTTCATCTGTGATTAGCAAGGGTGGATTGGATAGACTCGTAGCTGTGAAATACACGTTAAGGATTACGAAAACACGTAGTTGTGGATTTGCATATTATTTGTTTACCTTTCAAAATTAGAAAAAAGGCTTAACCTTCAAATATCACCATTTCTTCACAGAATAACATATAAATACAAATTTCTATTTTTCTCCTTTGGTCAAAACATTGAATTTTATTTTGAAATAGCTTTAGTAAAATGCTTTATTTTTTTAATGAAAATCGAGAGATAAACCGTTTTGGACATCTTTTTCAAGTTGATTCCAGAAAGAGCTTCAGATTTGAGGTTACACGGCATATGTACATATATCTGTCTTATTAACTGACAAGTCAACAGAAAAAGGGCATGAATTTGTTAAATCAATGCCAAAGGTGAATAATTTATCATAAAGGACGAACTTATTTTTAAATGGAATTGCCACCTTGGGGTTTATCGGGTACACTGAAATATCCCAGTATTACAAGTGTCAAGCAGATATCATTTTGTAACATCGGACTTTGTCCTACTGATAGAAGAAATGTAGTTTGAAATTCCGACATCGATTACGTCGGGAGTTAGAACGTAGGTCAGCTTGCCGTCACCCCATTGGCTGGACACAAACCGGCGTTATCTATGTAGATGAGGCGTAGCCTCGTTCTGACGTGGAGTGGGCGATCCAACCAATGGTGTGGCAGGTTCAAGCATGGGTCAGGTGTAAGGGGTAATGTTATGAAAGTAAGGAGGTTTTGTGTGAATAGATTACTTAGATAACAATTTGAGTTTCAACGTTACTTTGAAACACAAGAATTTATATTAGCTCTGTAAGGTGACACTGGTACGAACGAAAAATTGCCCTATACCATCACGACGAATCTACACATTATGTATTGATTCGACGGAGTAATTATTCAACAAATCATGCCTTATCTGTCGAATATTTCAGTTAAAAACAACATTCCAAACAACAATATCTTTGGGACTATAACAATACAACACAAAATTGCATAATTTGATACCATCGTCCTTTCGCGCAATTTTCAACCTTAACATTCCAAAAATCAATAGAAACACTACACGATAATTTTCGTTATTGTAAAACACACATTTAGATGTCAGATTCAATCTATATTTACAATGTGTTGACTTCAGTCTGCCCGGCTCAGAAAGAACATTAAAACATCAGCTGACACTCTTCAACGGGCTTTCAATGAAATATTCGTGTAATGATTTTATTATTGAATTGCCTTGTATAACTACCATTTAGCAAAACATGCAATGACGATGAAGACTTTAATATCCAACTGCGTTAATGGGATAATACAACCGTTAGAATACACGTGACAACTATAGCTTTAAGAAACCACAATGAAAATATAATTTAACGAAATATGAATACTTGAAGCACCATGTAATATGATTTTAGCAAAATGTGCAAGTACTTATTATTACCACGCTTTCTGAATAATCTATGAAAGGTTAAGAGGTGAGATTTCTTCGAAATCGTAGCTTACTTTGCGTTAGTGTGTCTGTCTCTTAAACCACGCCCCAACGTTCTTGCGTTCCTTGCAAGTGGTGTTGATTACATCGTCTTTGATTTATCACAGGCTGTCCCCATAGAGTAAAGCCCCTCGTCCTATCGTATACGTTGGAATTGGACCATTAAAATTGATAAAATCACAAGTAAACGGGCCTTACCGTTTACCCTCCACTGCGCTTGGATTCAACTCCTATTCAGAATTTCATCCTTTTATTCTCATTACGAATACTCCATTCAGATTTAAAGGGCCATATTTGAGAGCATGTGATATAAGAATGCTTGACAGATACCTTTGGCTGTATTTCATTGTCGCACTTATTTCAATTTTATTTAAGACTTCCTATGTTCTCGTAAAACAAAAATATAGTCAATTTTCGTAAAGTACTCTCTTCTCTGAATTTCCGATTCTCTCAGGGAATACATTTGAACAGAGAGTTTGAAAATGTTCACTCAGTATTGACAAGTTGTACTGTAGTCCAGTGTTTCTCGTTGCACCCATGCACGTGTTTGGCATTCGAGTGTAATATTCAAGAAAGAAAGTATTTGATTGGCCGCACGTGACAATCGCGTGACTATTAATAGTAATCCTGCCGCCGTAATCAACTTCCGTTCTGGGTGTTAGGATCAGGGATTGGGTGAATTCATCACGTGACTCTTTAAATTCCGGCTACATAAACAGAAGAGACGCATAACTGATGTTCGCTGCCGTAAAACAAACCCTTGTGTAGTAATTGGCAGTTGGTTCAAAGATGGGCTTTGAAGTTGTCACATTTTCTCTTTTTAATGGAAAGTTGCCAGATCAACAGAACAAGTCTCCCACGTTTTCATGAACTTCAAAAGCAACACAGAAACATATCTGTCCGAAAAATATTTTACTTCATTTCTTTGGGCAACTGCTAAGAAACGAGTAAATACATGTTTACGTTTTGATATTAGTGATATTCGAATTTAACATGAAATGGGTAGTAAAACGGTATATTTACCTTACCACAACCTCTTATTTGAAAAGATACATATGCCAAAATAATATATATTTTCCTCTTTCGTAGCCCTGGAATGCCTTCTCGCTCGACTGCTTACAAATGTAAGCTACCTTTTCAGATGCCTATGCATATATCGTTTCCTTCCCTGGGGATTTCTCGTTTGAAATGTGTCCCCGTTTCCCCAATGAAGGCCTCGCATTACAAAAGGGGGACGGGTTGAGAGTTGATATCCCATCCCCGTACTCAGGTATTCGTTCGGCTGACATCCCCAGAAAAAAAATTACTTGTTATGTGCGGGGAGTCTGTCCAGCCTCACCCTTCGCGCATCACTGAGATGAATCGCTTAAAAAGACTTGTCCCAAGATAACCAACTCCAGTCTTTGTGTCATACTTCATAGAATTTGGACGGTGGGACAGGCTGTCCTCCTTTATTCGATTGACAAGGGTGGCATATAAAAAAAAACAGGAATGAAGAAAGATAACTGGAAAAAAATTCAGCGCTAAATCTCTATCCCTACCCCTCCATCCATACCCCCCACGACACCCCCTTCCGTTTTTTTTATGATTAATCATATGACACTGGTGAAAGAAGCAGGCTCAATGGTGGCCAAGCGTACCAGATTTTGTGACCCATTTTATGTCAACTGGTTACTGAATACAGATCAGTCGTTATTTGCCTGTAGTCGCAGTGTTATTGGGTGAAACCAGTATGAATTGTCAGCTAGAGTCATTATAATAGACCTAACTCATGTCTTTGTGAGGTCTGTTAGGCGGGGATTAGTTTATTAGAGTCTTACTCAAGTCTTTCACATAGAGGGGATCTTTCACTCTTTTAGGGTAAACCGCTTCGACTTGGTCGCAAAAAGACGTCAACAAAAGTAAGATCAGATAAATAGACGCACATTGTCACCGTGTGAATAGCGGATCGATGTGAACATGGATGTGTAAACCATAAGGGTCATAACGAGAAGATTGGAACAGCATAAAATAAGTGACGACTCGACCCTACTGTCGACTCGGGCAAAGACGTCGTGTCACAGGGTTTGAATGACGTTCTCATCGAATATTCAAAGAATCCTCTTTAGACTTATAACTGTTGGAGCTAAACTTGTTTGTAAGATTAATCCTTTTATGCCTAGAGTGGTACTAGTGGACCCCAGGGCTAAGCGCTGTGTTAGGCCACAATGGAGTCTGTAGGGCAAATATGTACGGTGGGATTACCCTAATGTTCATTTAACGAATTTTACAATACTATGCCGGAGATTTTAGGTTTTAGTGATTAAGCGTATTTATTAACATCGACTTTTTAGATCCCTTAATCCTGTAAGTGTGGTATATGCTTTACCTCTGAGTTATGTTCGCTATTACGTTACGGCCCCGGCCCGTGAAAGCAGAATGCGGGTTACATGTAACGAAATTTCGCACATTTGCCAATTTAATTCATACTTCAGTGATTAAATTTGTACCTGCTATAAGGGTCATTACGTTTTTCGAAAGACGTTTTGTCACTTGTGCGTAAATAGGGCTAGCCGGTAACACATTTTATTACCATCAGAATCTCGCTCTCCTCTTCTGTATGCATAATGTATGTATGTTCCCATAAAGTATGCTTTCGTTAATTTTATGAAAATCACAACATGAATGTTCTGCTTGTTCTCATCCTTTGTGAATATGTGAACTGTATGTGTGTACTTTGACACATTTGTCATGCAAATGTCTGGAAAACGTTCTACAAAATATGTAAGAAAACAAAACAAAACTTTCCACTAGTTAGTGAAGGCAAATTGACATATTCCATGTTAAAATAACATTACAAATGATCATGGTCTACTGGCATTCCTTTCGGATTAAATCTTCTGCAAACACACAGAGACTCAATTCCTAATTATCATAATAATTATCACCCATAGCTTAATAGTAAATCGAAACATATTTCTAACTTTTGTACAAGTTATTGCTGACACATGAAAATAAATGATGAAATAGACTACTCAGTTTTCGAAATCATTAAATAAATATCTATAAGGATTGAAACTGTGGACCAAACTTATGTTACATGTATATATATACACATGTAGTTTGTAAATGCATTCTAAATGGGTTGTCAAGTGGTACGTTGTTTATATTTGACTTTGGAAAATGATGGAATTCTTTTCTAATCCATATAGCCGGTGTCCTTTCATGGCATTAGGGGGCAAAGGGAGATAATGTATGCTGCGTTATTAATCATTTCTCTTGCTTGTTCCCGTTTTATTGAGTGGTACTAGCATTAAGGGCCAAAAAAGATTCCAAGACTGTAAATCACAATGGCTCTTGAATATTGATGCCGTGTAGAAGAATACACAATTTATCACGATGATTTCGTTTGATATGCCACGTAGTATGTGAAATAACGAAATACAAATACTTAATGCATAATCGTGTTGATTAAGAATATAAAATACGTAATTACCCCATAAACTATGATGCGAAACAATGATTAATCCTAATTACGCTTAACAAGGGGATTTATGGCATGCTGATGAAAAACACGCCCACTTTTGAACATTATTTCAAGCCTTTGAAGCGATTGGACAAATGTTTATCAACGAAAAAACTACAAATATGCGTGTTGAAAAAGTAACCTTGAATAAATCCTGTTGTAAATGCATATATTATATATGTGCTTATTCGAAACAGCTCGACTGGATTGAAATAAAGTTGCATTGACGATGCATAGTTTTAAGTTTTGTAGAAAATATGTGAATGGTTTTGATTGGCTAGCTCGATTCGAAAAGTAGGTCACTGAGACACTGATTGGCTGTGAGGACACTTCCGTTTTAAGGTCTTTGTTTTGACCAATCAGCAGGCTTAAACTGTTCGGAATGGTTCGAATGTTAGCCTAACGAATTAACTTCTATTTACAGCTTTAATGTAACTTTTATGCCAAAATATTTTGATACCCTGTTTACTTGTTGAACTGCAGTTACAAAACGTACGAGAATCGATGTATTGTTAAAGATATACTCGTGCAAACAAATATGTTTAACATAATATTTCTGAAATAGCTATTAATAAAAGTATCGAATAATAGCTAGATTTAACTAATAATAATACTTTTTTCATAAAATATACTTTTCGTGATATTATTTTATGATCCTCTTAGATCATTATGCTTTCCTTGCCTTTGATAAGCTCAAAAATATATATAAAGGTTATAATAAGAAAATAATGTTTTGCGTAGGATATGTAATTAGTGTTAACGAAGTAACAGAAACCATTAATATTGACTGTGAACTATTTACCAAAAAATATTAAACTATGGCTATGGTATCGGTAGCACCCTGATCTATAACTCCCAGGACAATAATTGAGCTAAAATACCTTAAATATGCAAAATACACCTCCCACAGAGATCCCTGTTATCGAATACTTCCTCAACGAAATTTTGTCAGTTTTGACGCCACTGTTTACATTTACTCGACATTTCGGTGACAGGGAGACCCGAGTGTTCGGTAATGTATATGTCGCTGTGCGTAGACCTGTGTATAGAGAACCACGTTATCCTAACTCGCGGAATACAATGTACAGGCTTGAAGATTCTGAGTCCTATCCGTCTCTCGCTCAGTCCAGTACACCTTAACAATAGCCGGCCCTCAACATTCCGGTAACCCTAGCTACAGGTAGCGACGCTAAAGCGGGGTAAATAGGGGAATACGCGGTTAGCATGTAAATTTAGCCTCCTCGTTATAACACCAGTACGCTTTACCTCTGAATATTCAGTTGGCAACTCCTGATGTAGTTTTAACCATGTATAATTTACAACATAAAGTATTTATCTGTGATTCTGTTCAATAATAATTGTATTATAATGATTTATTAATTATGTACATGTTAGGATTTTAGGGCAAGTTGATTAGACGTGGAGATGGTGTGTATGATGTTGGTGTAGTGGTCAGCGGCTACATGTGGTCAATTTCGTTATCCAAATGGCTGAGCACTTCTGAACGTGTAAAACTGACCATGGAGGGACCCCGTTTGTTGTTCTGCTCGGATTTGTACCTCGTAGCACGTGAACACATCACTGTCATGTTGACTTTTATTATTAGAAGATCCCAGAGGGAGATTTGAACACAAAGAATTAACCCACTACACGTTTGGGTGTAGTAATAATGTGTCGGCAATCCAAGCCGGTCGCATTCGCTATTGACGACAGATTTATCCAGTTAGTTATGTGAGTGTATGCCTCCGCCGTACAAAAGAGTTCCCCAGTGACCAGCAGAGTGCGGCGTTTGTGTTTACAATACAAACACGCCGAGAGATAGGGCATGTGGACTTATACTGTAGTACTCAAAATATCATTGCACTTACAAGTTTTCTAGTATTTGACCGCAGTAAATAAACATTTGTGATGCCGAAAAGTAATCGGTAAAGTACTATTCCAGGTCGACTAGTTTTCTATTGACATAATTTGAAGCTTGTTTTAAGCAAATGCAAAACGGCATCAACTGGGAGAAGCATTGATTTCTTTACGTTACAAAAACAATTTCGATATTAATTTTTTCGATTTGAGTTATCTGAAACGTGGTTAAAAAGGCATATGTCAGATTCAACACCAATTTTGCCATTTACCACTTTTCTCCTGTAGATACAAAGCGGCTCTATCGCCCGTGGCCGTTTACGTGACGACAAAATATTGATTTGTAATTTGCTGATATAATCTTCAACATCGAAATGGGTTGTACGAGGGGTCGAATATTGACGGTACACACATACCATTACGAATTCAGATGCGAGGAAAAGGAGCGTTATCATTTACTTAAATGTGTTTTGTTCGTAACCTCCTATCATTGGGCATCGCCAGACGCACACGAATATGTCATTTTCAAATGACATTTGACATGCAACACGTCGGCCACAGTGTTAAATGGAACGTACCCGGTCTCGTGACCTACCCGCTTAACGAAGTTTGATTTTTCGAGCGATCTACCCCTTTAGGAAGAATTCGCACCTGTTATATGGCGTATGAGGAATTATTGACATGCGATTATGAAATTAAAATTGATATTATGTGTGTTTCACTGAGCCTTCGTGCCAAAGTTGCTGCTACTCCTGCAGCTAGAACTCTGTCTATTTCCATAACCAATACTGCCGCCACCTGTTCAGTTACCACGGCTACGACCTCTACTTGGAGTGAGTGAGTGTGGTCTACGCCTCTTTTAGCAATATTCCAGCAATATCACTGGGACACCAGAAAGGACTTCACACATTGTACCCATGGGGGGAATCGAACCTGAGACTTCGGCGTGACGAGTGAACGCTTTAACCACTAGATACCCCACCGCCCCCCTTTACTACTAGAGCATCCATTTGATGCGTATAGGATAGAGGTAGTCTTGAGGTATGTAGGGCGGTGGGGTAGCCTAGTGGTTAAAACGTTCGCTCGTCACGCCGAAAACCCGGGTTCGATTCCCCACATGGGCACAATTTGTGACGCCCATTTCTGGTGTCCCCCGCCGTGATATTGCTGGAATAAACCTAAACCCACTCACTCACTTGAGGTATGTGAGGGTAGGTGTGTGTGGGTAAGGGTTCAGCTTCTACGTCAGCAACGACTACTCTTGATACACCTATTCCTAATACTATAAGGTACGGTGGTCCACGTGGCTATGACACCACAGATTGATGTACACATGCCACAATCGAATGGTTGTGGGTTCAATTCTCAGAGTCGGGCGGATTCTAGGTTTGTCAGCGCCACGCGTCTTCGTTGCTTTGTAAAACCTGCATCACAATAAGCCTTTATCCCTGATCACCGACTGAGTGAGTTTAGTCTTACGCCGCACTCAGCAATATTCCAGCTATATGGCGGCGGTCTGTAAATAATCCAATCTGGACCAGACAATCCAGTGATCAACAGCATGAGCATCGGTCTATGCAATTGGGAACCGATGACATGTGTCAACCAAGTGAGCGAGCCTGACCACCCGATCCCGTTAGTCATCTCATATCCCTGATCAAGCAGACACGCCATGATAAAACTGACAACGGCGTCAAACCAAACTGACTCACTGATGCTCATGAGGTTGATCACTGGATTATCTGGTCCAGACTCGATTATTTACAGACTGGGATATTGCAGAGTGTGGCGGTAAACAACAAACAAACAAACAAACACTAACACTGTCCATACTCCTTATTCCACTTGACCCCCTTTGCCTCACAAGACCGCCTCCGTGGTGTAGTGGTTAGAGCGTCCGCCCGCAGAGCGGAAGGTCGCGGGTTCGATCCCTGATCGCGTCATACCAAATGACGTTAAAATATGGTACCTGTTGGTCCCTGCCTGGCGCTCGGCATGAATGGGTACAACAAGGACTGGTCGGCTCGGAGTCAGTATAATGTGTCTGAGTGGGGTATTCATGCTTCACTGCGGCATGATATCTCAGTGGGCTAGCACAATAAAACCAGCTTAAGTCTGGGCTAGTACAAGCAGCCGCACATACACATACACACGCATGCACGTCGTCATATGAGCGAAATATTCTCAAGTACGACGTTAAACCCAATTTCACCTCACCTCACCTTTGCCTCACATCAAATGTCATCTTTTTGTAACGCAAGAAACATGTAAAGGTCCGGGTTAGAATTGATCCTCAGTAACCCATGCTTGTCGTATTAGGCGACTAACGGGACTCGGTGGTCAGTCTCGCTGACATGATTGATACATGTCATCGTATCCCAGTGGGATCGATGTTCATAATGTCAAGAACGGCATTGTTTGTTCCAGACTGGGTTATTTACAGACCGCCGTCATATATTGGAACATTGCTGAGCGCCGCCGTAAACAACAAACAAAACAAACAAGTAGATGAGGTGTAACTAAAGCCCCTGACCTGCGTAATAGGTAGACTGCTGCCGTGTCAATAACACACTTTCCACAATCCTCTCATTTACAATAATCAAGGACTAATAATCCGGACTACCAACATAAGTATGGGAGAGTTAAGTGTTTTTCTATCTATAACCCTCATAGATAAACCGTGACATATCGCGGACAAAGGACCAAATAACAGCCCGCATGTGTCGGAATTCTAACTTCAATTACAGTTCCGATTTAATATTTGCGTTTCTAATCACCCCAATGTCCGGGCCATCTTAAAGGTTTACGTAGAGTAATAAAATCAATGATTGTGAGGGAGGTTTTGTGGTTGTGATTTCGCAGTTTTTTTCTTGCCCCTGGTCGATGAGTGTTTTTCAGCACAGCGGGAAATCGATGCAGCGAAATGAGTGCCTTGTGGTGGTAATGGGCGATCAATTTGATAGCAATTACAATTGTGATAAGATAGGCTTAATTATACGGAGACTTTATACGGCAGCCATTACACGGTGATGTATGTGTTTGTAACCTGTGGTACAAGGACCGGCGGGAGAAATACTACATCTTCAAGTTTTGTAACTAAAAGGTTCCACCACTAATCCATTTCACAGCAAATGTATTGATTATGGTTTGAGATTAAATTATTTTAAATGTGAGAGGACTTGTTGTGAATGTAACTTCTTAGATGAAGGAAATCACAAACCTTTAACGTTTAACAAGATAAGATGATTCAATTTGAATCAATAATTGCCTATGTTTTTAATTTGGAATTGAAATGCGAATTTCAAAAGAAAATCTTTTGCTCAGATTACATTAATTTAATGAAAAATCCAACATCACGAAAGCAATGGAACAAAATTAACCGATGCTGAAGAACAAAGTGTCATTTGTTTAATGAACAAAACACACTATTCCTTTGTATTTAACCTTTCTTTGTCCCTTTATAACTACGCCACGAATCAGGTACTCAATGATATGGAATATGATACCCCAAGTGTGTACCCTTTTAGACATTTAGATATGTCATTGTCCGTGTGGAGAATAATATTTGCTATATTTACTGGTCAACGACTGGCTAAGTGTCGAATGACCGGACAATGCTGGTGCCCCAATGCTCAACAAATACTGACCTTATGTACGGAATTAGGTATTCTATTGACGTTAATTATGAGAATAGTTGCAATGGAGAAATTTTATACTCTTCCATTTTTATCATAAATCATACAGTTTGAGTCTGTGGCCCTCTACATGAAAATGACATTGACACAATTGCAATACAAAACCCCTTATCTTTGGAACACGTTTTGACGCTTGAAACATTATTTGATCAGTTTTGAGCCCCTATTATACTTTGTTCGTCGAATCGATGATATCTAAATTAAAATGACCACGGAACAGTACCATATATATTATGCTGGAGAAGACTAATTACAATTATCATGATTTTCTGCACGTACTATACATCATAGCCATTGGTTAATATTGATGATGAGAGGTTTTCTTTAAATGCAGACTGTACTGATAGTTACCAGAGATCAGGACAACTGACTCTTTAACACTGAGATCAACAGAGTTGTCGATACATATGTTATGCCGCTGTAAATACAACGACTGTAAAGTAACTGTTACTTAATAGCTTACTCTTTCAAATTTCACGTGTCATTAATTGCTGGTTGGCCACAAGCTCACTTAAACACGTGTAAAGGAAATTAAATGATAAATTAATCATATAAGTACGATAAAGAAAGTGCAGTGTCTGATTATGTATAATTCGTTGTCCTTGTCCATCATAGCAGCTATAGATCATACCAGAATACGCCCAAAATACTTGTACCTTTACACATAACTGTCATTTAAATGCCCCTTTTTTACATTAAATAATTTTTCCCTCACAATTTACACAACAGTATAATATATTACAGTAGAAATATGCTGAAGGCTGGGCCCCATTGATAGCTTGGCGAAACTGACAGCATGGATCCTGATCTGGTCTTCACTGGAGCAAATGACATCCAGTTTTACATTATTTCCAATTCACTCAGCAAAAGCCTGGAGCAATGTTAGAAACTGCGTTATTAGAATACAGAGATGGGAGCCCCTAAGGAGCAAGGACCCCCCAACCATTTGGTGAATAATATCACAAGGAGAGTTAGGTCCCTTGTGTCTTTACCACAAACCGGGGTCAACTTTTGGCAAGTCGTAAACAAAAAACTACAATCTAATGTCAGGGACCGATCGCTCAGTTCTGTTCCCGCTGGGCGTGTTGTCAATTTCATTTTAGATTCATAATTAATCTCAAGCACTAGTGTTTTTGACATCTTCTTAATCAGAAAAAAGATTATTTTCATGTAAACCTATTAGTGGTTTGTGTTTGCTTTTACCATCGGTTTGTCAAATGGATCATGTATACCGGCATATTTCCCCTTTACTCCATACAACATGCATTATTCATTTCAGTACAGCAACTGTTTAATTAATCTCAAGAAATATCTGCTAAAAGAATTAATCGGATTTTATGATAAGTATGACACCAGGTGTTCGCGAAAAGAGAAATCATCTCATCGCATAACGAAATTATACATCATATTATGCAAATATCATCCATGATTTACCTTGACATAGGAATATATTTCTGTCAAATACCTATGTGAAACATACATTTATGAAGTATTTTAACATGCATCTAACAAAACACACCAGACTTGATGTACTGTATGTACATAAAAAAGCCTCCAACAGGGTTTGACAGGTAATGGTTCAAGGAGCATTTAAGTGCATTTTGAAGCACACGCATTTGTTTTGTGAAGGTAGGTGCAAGACTATTGTTATTAACCTGCCCTGTCGACTAAAATGTGTTTTGGTATATATCTTATGCTTGTCAGATCTGCGGCTTTGTTACAGTCAACATGGGAGGTTGCACATGTGTCGTTGTCGCTGGGATGACGAACACCTAAGTAATTAAAATCACGACATGTAACTAATGCAAATTACAATTCTAGGTCAGCAGAAAACGTGAAAATTTACGAGCTAAAAATGAACTGCAAATCCTTTGCTATTGTTAGCAGTCATTTCCTAAAGTTCTAAGTATAGAAAACATCAAAGCTGATGTTTGAATAGACGGGGTGTCAAAACGACGCCTTGGCGTGTTCCTTTTTCATGCCTGAGTAATTGCTTAATGCATGCTCATGTGCATTTGATGTGCAGTTTGTGGTGCTCACTCAAGTAAGTGTGAACCAAATATCGTAAATATCAGTCAGAAGTTAATTAAATGATAACAAAGTGCACATAAACCACACACGAACTGGTCCAAACTAAGTAGTATGTTTTCTGATACCAAACACGGTGAGATTCGATGAATGCATAATGCATCAAAGTGCCAAACAGTCCTAATCCACGGGATCAGCTTTACGTTATTTTATTGCGGTCTAAGCCTATTGGGGTAAAAGTCATCTACAAGGATCAAAATGACTATATTTGTCAAACATATTATATAATTCGTTCTTTATAGGAATGCCAACTTTTCTGACAATTTTACGGTTTAATATGATCGTCATTTATACACAAACACTTTTTCATGCCTTTACTAACAAGGTTCAATGACTTAAGTCACACGTAATGTTTTCTATAATAATATAAGGTAATGAATCTGGTACCTGTACAATGTAACAGAAGGGCACTCGGTGGTACGTATTGCAATATACAAAGCAATAGTGTTGGATCCGTATCAAGGGTATCTATGGATTAATATTTACCATTCTATGATAATTAAACCATGCTTATATAGTCAAATATATATTCGAAAAAAGGAACTTAATATTTCAGGTGAGATAACGTTTTAAGTACCTTCAAAATATCTGAACTGTTTTAACAGACAAAACTATCAACATTTGTATTATTAATGAACCGTGCCATTTGGGAGATATTATTATGAATTTACTTCTCTGGTTGCCTTCCAACTTTTCCCCAATAGATTTTCTCAATGATAGAAAGCAACTGGCATCAGAGGTGTTCCACCACTGCAGGATAAACATGTATGCACATGTACTGTCAATCAATAACTCCAAGAGGCACGTTTTAGTCTCTGAAAGAGAAGCAGTAGTGGGAAGTCTTGTTTAAGTACACCATAGTATCTCGATAGTGATAAGTACTCTCGTGAGAGGTACTGGACAGTGAACGTTTAGAGCAGCCGTGCTAATTAACGTTAGCCATAACCAACCACAAGGGTAAACAAAACGAATAGATAGCTATTGAAGACGCTATTAGTTCTGAGACATATGTGTGCAGAGGGACTACTTCAAGATTCTATAGTAGATACCTGTGGGAATATGCAAAATGTGCATTGATGGCACAGAAAAAGGTAAAACATCAAATTGATTAACTGGAGATCTTGACATCAAACAATGCCACAAGTCTCGATTTCAAAGCAAAGTGTGACATTAACTACTTAAGGCACAATTCGTTCTTTCGAAGATCCTCTGTCACTGCTTTTGTAATTAACAGATAATGGTAATTATCAGTATACTGTCATGAACCAAACAGGGGCTGGAAGTGATATGAGACAAGACTCCGCATTGATTATCAGCAGGAAACAAACTATAACGATGTGGATACACACTGCATCCCTTGGCGCTGGTTGTCCCCAATAAATTGAACATCGATGTAAATTAAATCTAGTACGTCCTACACTAGGTGGAGAGGGGGAGCTTGATAGCGTTAGCCCTTCTCCGAGGGGAGAAATTCCCCCAAGGGCGTCATGACGATAGCCAGACACAAATTTCCAAGCTCCAAAATGGCCTCTTGTTCCGAATCTGGAGTGGTTGGTCCTTGATAGCTTGTTTGGAACACGTACATGCGAAGTTCTATATTTGGTTGAAAGCTTTAGCTCTGCATGGCGAACCTTCTCGTTTTAATCGTCCTCAACCATGATCATGTTACTCAGTTGTTGTATATGTCCCAAGATTATGCACAATTGTCTGTTAACATTGATCTTCTCTCCCATCTCCTTGTTTGTTGTGCACATTTAGGGGACGCATGTTTTTAAATTATACGGGAAAATTAGATTTGATGTTTCCCCAGGCTCATTTACTTCAAACGAAAACCTTCAACGTTTGTAGATGTAAATTTAGATTGATCACATCCCGACGAGATTTTGCAGTCATTCTAGATGATTTCCGCAAACTACAACCGTATTTGCTTTCCATTTGTGTACATATAAATATTGTTGAGTGAAGACGACCGGTTATTTGTGGGCTCTCATTTTACTTATAATGCATTACAATGGGATCCTTCTTCACAAAAGTGTCACGTTGGCTTTTTAAACACACGCCATGCATCTACTGGAGGTATGAGGAAAATGGAAGCAACGACAAACTCGATGTTCTCATTTAAACGCCATTTAAGGACGTTGGCAATGGTCCACATTCGATGTTGGTGAATATGGGCACGTCTCCTGGAATCAAAAGAAAGGGAAAGAAAAGTTAAGAATTTCTCCCGTAATCTGAAAGGGCAATGGAGCGCCATCCTGTCTTTAAAATCGGGAGACATAATTGGGAATACATGTAGGACTGGTTCTACTTCAGTTGTGTGTCCTGTCGTGTTGGGATCAAGGAGTTAAGTTCGGACATATCGTGCTTTCTTCTTCATCTCGCCATGGCAACCCTTTAGATGAAAACTGCAAAACAATCTGATATAGTTGCTCGTGTATAGGCAGTATTAAAAAATAGTCATTTTGATCATTAACTGTTTGATCCATGGAACCAACAGTGCATTTGTATGTAGTTTACTTCATGTGATTGAAATTTCACTAGGATATAAATGCGGTTTATGTAAGTTTGTTCTGGTTAACACTGAAAAACACCACACAATGCATTTCAAAGGTTTCATTTGGCCTCGTATGTACGAAAATATATTTTTATAAGATCATATTACTCATGTAATGTTTAACCACAAAATGGCACATTTTCCCTAATTTAATTGCGTATCTTATCTTCCAGAAGATGAAAATAGACACATCCAGAACTGGTCAAACGAGTGTTTTTATGTGAAATAATGATCTGCTTTGAACCTATTTTGAATTGTATATAAAGTTCTTCATTGCTATCCAGATAAATGATTGAATGCAAATCCTCAATAACACTATGCAATCTGTAAATGATAAAGAACTCTACGTACACTGATACCTCCTAAGTGAGGCACGAGGGGTGTGAAAAGTTCTCAGCCTAACTACGAATGATGTACACCTATTATAGTTTGCATGTATTATGCAAAATTCGTTCCATGCTCAAAGCTGCGTTTGAACCAAATACACAACTAGTCAGCTTATGACTGCAGGCAATAAAGTAACTAGTTATTCACTGTTGACGAAAATGGACAAAATTGGCTACCGTACTGTCATCAACTCCATTAGCCATCCAGGCGGACATAATGTCAATTTTAGGGGATGATGCTTCTTCCTGTGTAACCTCTAAGAAGTTGGCGTCTGAGCTGACGAGAGGGAAGAAGGAGCCTCCAAAATGGCCAAAATCAGAAAGACCTTTAACTGTCATCATTAAAGAATATTTTGATAAAATACATGATAGTATTGGTAAATGACGACACAGCTCACGCCACACACCCAAAACAACAGGCACCTAACATTCTGAGGAAGGAACTACAAATGAAACATGTCTTAGGACGCTGCGGTCGAAGTTAGGTTTCAGGTTCATCATCCCCAGCCAAAATGTATGATGTTTGGAAACCGATTCAGATGATGTTGTGGTGCTATTTGTAACCGTCAAGTCGAAGTCAAAGCAGTAGAAACATCTAAAGTATCCTTCTCTGAAGAAGGCAATATCTGTTGGTTTGGGATTTTAATTTTAAAGAATTCAAAATTAGTGGACAACCTCCCAAAACGTAAGATGATTAATCCAAAATTATTGTCATCTATTTAGGCAACATTGTGAGACTATCAAGGCTTGCCTAAGTGTGTTGGAAGGTGTGTTCTTCAACGTGAACAGTACTCCTGTGCACATGTCTGTTGCCCACATAGCTACAATTCATGTGGCTTTGAACTCATTGAATGTCCCTCAGACTGACCACATCTGGTAGCACCAGATTTCCCTTTCTAAGAAGCTAAAGGCCTGTGATATCAACAGTACAATGTATCTGTCACGTGCCTTATAAGTATACCAAACATTAACTCTTGTCCTAGTACCAATAACGTTCGTGTATATCGTCCCGATTTCGTCGAATCTAAAATAATGACCCGATTGGCATATGGAGCCATAAACTGATTACAGGCCTTCCGTAATGTTTTGCCTAGTCGCTCGCTAACGATCTGGTGTGTCCCTTGGGACAATCAGAGCTTTTAACTCATTCTCCGACCGAATTTCTTTCTTTTTAGAGAATAGGGTTTCAAGAATACTGCTGATGATTCTCTAAAGCTAATGCGGGATGGAACGTCGAAAACCACAACGTCCAACTATCGCCTTATTTGTGAAGGGGAATGTTTTTGAAGGGTGGGGAACTGTAATGACATAAGAGGGGATGTGTCAACGGCTGATTAGTGTATATTTACACAGGGACTAAGACAGTCACATGGAACGAATGTTTTATTTGTTAAACATAGAATGTATGTGTTCCCTTATTTGGAAATCTGCAAGCAATAGTTTACTCGTTTTGAATTATTTCTGAAAGTTTGGGCCATATCCTATTTAAATGTTGACACATTTCGTGTGTATTTTAAAGAGAGTGTTTTCTGGTTAATTGTCGCCTTTGATGTTTAATTTTTCGGAACATATACAAACATATGAACTGTCTACTAAAATTTTTCAACATATCATACAAACACTTATAGGATTAATAAAGTATTTAAGGATCTTCTTGCCATATACTGGTTGTATGCCACCAGTGGAATCCGTTTCTATAAAGCCATTATTAAATCGTCATTCATATGTTAGCAAAGGCACATGTCAATATTTAACGTCTCTAATATTGTAACAAGCATATTAACCAATTAGAGATTGAAAAGTTATAGTGTAAGGCAGTGTTAATCACAAATTCATCATGAGGGTTTCCGACCTTGTATTAAGGCTCTGTTTTACATAATACAGAGAGGCAGCTGAACACTCATCAATCAATCATCCTCACGCAGTCCGACACAAGGCTTGCAAATTGGATTATATTTCTTTTTTACTGATGTGTATTCCCATTAAAGGATTGACCAGTAACTCCATTGTGGAGCAAACCTTTTGCTTCCGCCTTTTGTGTTTTGGGTCAACTTTTCAAGTTGTTGGATTAAATTATCGCACATTACAATTGAGCTGTCCCCCTATCAGGGGATGGGGCATTTCGGTGGAAAGTAATGTAGTGTAAATTGCCGAACGATCGTGTGCCAGTTTTTAATTCTTTCAGCACTACGTCCGTGTCACTTAGATATACACCACACAACATTAAGCCGCGACCTGGCGCTGTCGGCATAGCCCAAACTGTTAACATTGTGACGATGTTAGCATCGGGATGCCGAACCTGGCTTCTGCAAAAACGTGTAACCCATCACTTGAGTAGGTGTGTTTCAGCGCTTGCTTCATACACAAAACGTTCACGTTCGATGGCATAATGGTATCTTTCGGTGGCAAGTGCAATGGTTAGATGACAGAGGAACACGCTGCAAAACATGTCCAAATATTAACTCCTGTATATAATGTATGCTTAAATTTGATAAGTTATTCGGTTTATGTAAACCATACATTGCATAGAGATATCATGTAGAGATACGGCTTAGATTGGTCTTCACCAATCAATGCTTGTCGTAACGGTATCGGGTGGTCAGGCTCGCTGCTTTGATTGACACATGCTATCTGTCCCAGTAACGTAGATCGATGCTCATGATGTTAACCACTTGATTGCCTGTCCAGACTCGATTATATACAGACAAACGTTACATAGCTAAAAATTGCTGAGTGGGGCGTTAAACAGCAAACTCAGCATGGAGGTAGACAGGTGATTCGTCATGACATATCTTCTGGCACCTTAGATGATTTATTATTACGATCCATTTTTATCTGTAAAATATTAACATGGGTGGTACACAATAACTCACAATACGGAAGTGTAACAACAGTCTAAATACTGGATGTTGATGTCTGCATATGATGCATATATAATGAACTATTTATATTTTCTGCTTTGCGGTGAGTCATCGTATGTGAAATCGTAAGCAAAAATAATATTTCTCAGATTGCGAACATCTGTCACAAAAATGACAGCTCATCAGAGTTTTAATGATTTCTTTTATAAAAGCCGCGAATAATTTCAAAATTCCTTATGTCCATGACGGGGTTGGTTGGAATCTATACTTGTCTTTCAGATGGATAGGATTCCTGGATAATCAAGCACATATACTTTTCTCAAACATTTATACTACTAACCAAGTTATTACAGTTAGTACGTCATGCTTTGACAATTTTACTACAGAAATATACAAAATCTATCAAAATCATGAATCTCATCATCGACGTAATCGTCATCATCGAATGTCAGAATGGAGTTAACAGGCTCCAAACCCCTTTGTAGGCGAGCCCTGTAAAAACTTTCTTGTGTGACGTCATGCAGTACGGTGGATACCAAGCTTTATCTTAAACGTGGATGCTAATATTTCCGTGTTGATATATATATTTCGACTTTGTGAGTGACAAAATCAATCAAATAACTTGCCCTAAGTTTCTGAACACACATTGTCGTGCATTCTGTGTGACAACTTGCAGTGTGCGAATTAACCACTGGCCCGCTAGCCCGTGGCTAGTAAAAATCCAGTCGGACCAGTAAATCTTCACAGTCACTGGCCTGACTGGCTAGTGACTTTTCATGGGGACATATGTTTTTGGTAGTATTTTACCTTTTTGTAATCTTTTGCTTAGGTTCTACATTCAAATTTCGTGCTAGTGAATTATTTTGTGGGCTGGTAACTTTCATAGCATAGTAATGAAAATTTGGAAACCATTTCGAACACTGGTGACAACCACAGTCTAGTTTAACTGAACCAGCTATAGAGGCTGATGAAACCTAAGAGTTCTTAAATTTGATGCCAAAACAAATCAGGTATACCGGATGTCCAGAGGGATGGGGTTGACACCCTCAGTAAAAGTGTAATCAAAATGTTATTAGTTTCATATCACCTGAGTTGAACACCACATTATAAGGTACTCTGCTCAAATCCAGTATTCGCAGAATTCCTTACGAAGAAATGTGGAAAGGCACTAAAATAAACGAGCCATAATGATACACATGGGTGCCTCTCAGAACAGTTCTAAAATATATTCTCGGGCCCCGCCCTACACACACGCCCTCTGATCCGTGAAGGGGGCGGGGTGTAGGGGTCCAGTATTGTCCTCAACTACAGGGAGACCAGCTTTACCGTGGGGCAAATTGTGACCTAAATAAAT
Source organism: Haliotis rubra (assembly GCF_003918875.1). Classification (NCBI taxonomy): domain Eukaryota; kingdom Metazoa; phylum Mollusca; class Gastropoda; order Lepetellida; family Haliotidae; genus Haliotis; species Haliotis rubra. The sequence continues at coordinate 2,596,158 of NW_025767634.1, forward strand.
CCCATCTCTTACAAACAAACACACTCTCACACACGGCTTTCTGAAAAAAATATCAAATGTTATTAAATTTGGTTAATGGCCCGAGAATAACATAAATCATGATAATAGTCCCACAGAACATATCATCCTGTCCCCCAAAGTCAAGTCGACAGCTGAGTTTCTGATCCGGTTGACATAAACATGTCTTCCTGGAGAACCTATCAGATTTGAGGAAGTTTCTTTTATTTCTAGACTCTCACAAGTTTTGTACATCATGTTATGTTTGTTATTATGAAACCTAAAGAAACAGCTTTTCCTGGATCCTCTTAATAGTTATTATTTATTTACCAACGTCATACATCGTTTAAACATTATTCCATGTCCTTTGAGGTGTTGGGATGTTATTACAAGCTGAAAATATAATGTTGTTTTGATAGTCAAAATCGCTGTTTCCACGTGCATTTTAATATGAAACTGTTTGAAAGCAGATAGCAAAGTGTACACATATATGTGTAATATGAATCAAAGTCTTTACCACATTAATATACTTCACTTGATATATAAACTGATTTTCTTTTATAAAGCTTCTTCCTTTCAATGCGGATATTTTTTGAAAGCATAGAAATACAAGCACAATTCCCTCAGCTTTTAAAATTCAATAAATAAGACAACAAAGTAACTTCTTGTCAAAACATGTACATACACACTCAAACCTGAACATGTTGCAGAAAAAGGTACAACCCGTATTATCTAATTACACCATCAATATAGAATTATCAATAATTTGTTGCATAATTATGTCTGATAGCTTCGGAAGTTATTTGTGAAAAAGGTCACGAAGATTCTGTTTCATGACCCGAGAATATATGTGGATAAAGGTGGTTATAAGCAACAATGAAGCAGTTCCTTGGTTGACAAGGGCCGACCCCTGTGTGTGGAGGAGGCCCCTAGAATCGCCTCCAGCCATAGATAAAGTTGGATAGTTTCTACACCTCCGCCTATAAACTGGCTGTGCGATTTCACACGGCAAGAAGGTTTATGGCTGTGTCATCTCTTCCTCTGGGCCTGCCTCTCTCTTTGCCTGACAACTGGTATTAAATTACTACGCGGATATCATACGAACTTGGATTATGTAAAATGTAATGTGTTAATTCTGTTAAAGTATTGATATATCATCTCTCAAAAGAAACATCCAGTCCCTACACGAGCTGTGATTTTGTTGAAAATAACATGCATGTTAAATATGTAGGATTATTTATCAAATAAATAATAATAGAAAGAATAATATATCTGTATAGAGTTAAATGCATTCACATACGTTCAGCTTAGGCATTACACACCAAACGGGTTTTAAATGTGTGCTTGGTTCAGTGTTAAATATTTTTCATAATAGTGTGAATAACTTAATGTGTTCGTTTCGTTTGGATGCACAAATATCACACAATATTATTGTAAACTCTGCCGGTACCTGTACAGGCAATTATCGGTAATTTTCACAGTATCACTTGAATGATTAGATGTTTCAGTGATGTAAGGTTTAATACGGCGATAGGCCCCTCATATCAAGAAGACAGCGTGAAAAGAGATGTCGTCTTAGTAAATAGCTTAGCTTTATCTGGTCGCTGCGCGTCAACCAGAGTTTAGACAAAGATAAAACAAGTGTTAAATTACCAGATTTGATAAGTTTGCTACTAATCTTTAATATCCGTACCTTGTTTATCGACCAAAGGCCCGCAATTCTGTGTAGCTAGAGGCTGGCCCTGGCAAGCGTATTTAGGATTCCGTGAAAGTATTGGGTCTTAGGACCTCACCCTGGTGAACTCCTTTTCAAACGCCGCATCTTTAATCCCAGGATAAACAAACTTTGCATATCAGTGTTCGTAACACACCTGCAAACCCAGGCTTTGTCACACAACATCTGATTACAACCTATTATTTTCTCTAATATTATCAAAGAAACGATTTACATTCTTTCGTCGTTTGCGATATTTCGTTTAATTTTAAACGAAACCATAATATTATCAAAATTCATTGACATTATTCAGTATCATAATGATTGAATCTAATTTTATCTGTTTGAACATGCAAAAAAATCATCTAAACATGAAACGTAATTTCGAAACAAATAAGTCTTGTGGACAATATAATGCAGTATATACCTTAAGCAATGAAAAAACTAACCAAAACGCCAATTCATTGAATTGCTACTGCTGTCTCGAAGATATAATACCTTTACCTCGTTATCTGTAAGTTGATAGCTCACTTTATGCCGAGGGCACGGTATACATTAACCGAATGATTTGTTTAATGTATAATTAAGCACGCCAACGGGTATAGATATGATATAAAATGGTATATATTTTACCAGAAAATGGTATGACGGATTATTTTCAAATAAATATCAAAATGAACTCCTAAATAACAAACATTTCGTTCACTGAGCAGGTTGTAAGTAAATCAGTCAATAATCATAACGATCCATTAAATAAATACTCAATTACAAAAAAAATGCATTTACTTCTAAATATTTTCCAGTTAATAATTATTTTAATTGTGTACCATTTGAAACTGGACTACATATAAAATAACTGAAATTGTTCACAATTGCACAAAGACAATAAAGTTATTACAGTGTACAGTGTATTTCAATCCTTCAAACAATATATTCATAATGTTAAGATGCATAGCCATCGCTAATAGAAACCAACGCCTCTCAATTCAATATTTTACGGAGCTTATAAATAAATGCTCCCTCGAATCCCTCAACACATTCGATCAGCAGATCACATTACACATCTTAGAACCAGTTTCTTTCTATATATAGATGACGTGACAGACCGTTGCATGTGTACGTCAATGTTCAGTCATACGTTTTGCTGATAAAATAGACGTTTCAGGACAACTAAAGGCATGACCTGTGTGCAAGGGTTTCTTCATGCTCCATTCTTTATAACGTCGCTTGCCAATCAATGAACGGAAATTGTACCCACTTGCTAAGTTGTAAGACATATATCCATTTGGTCTTTCAATGCTCACAAAACTAGTAAAACACAGAAAAAATATGTTAAAAACCACGAAGTCTAAAGACTTGTGATATGTTCATGGTGATTCAATGCTTTTTTGACAATGGTTACGAAACGGGACTGAACCTTGCCCTGCGTAATAAAGGCTGACAGAAAAATTAGTTAAATGTTTTAACCCCAAAGTTCCTCTTTTCAGTCATATTAATGGAGCATAATTAACCGCGACAATTCTAACACCAAGAAGAAATTTAATCTTTTGTTGTTCCCTTGCTGGAGTGTCTAATGTAGCGTTGTCTGAGTATTCATAACTCTTTGTTGCAGGCTAAGCCTCCTCCACTCGACGCAATGACAGGAAGTTGACAGAATAAACCAATCACTGGCTGGACAAGAAGGCACGTGACTTCTCTCAGGTATGGCTAATTCAATATGTCAGTTGACATTGGTTATAAAGTGAGCATTATACCATATTTCGCACAGTGACAACAACGTGTGATTAATTAGAATGCACTACACCCTTATATGTAAAATGGGAAATTTCCTTTTGTAAGATTGATAACTTTTTTTGGCTGACAACAATCCTCGTAACCCATCAGAAAACAAGTCATGCCACTCTACAAGCTTTACCACTCAGTTTTGCCAAGTGAATGGTAAATGTGACCACAGGTTCGTTCCTAATCCCCGACTGTTAATTGTTTATGTTAAGTTAATTATCATGTCCGTGATACAAATGAATGGCCCATTCACCATAACCCTCAATGTCTCGCCATAGCGAGGTTATCTGGTTGCACGCGTAAAGAGCAGAGTGAAATACCCACGTCATTTCTGCGGTACCACGCCAACAAGATATGACAATATAGAAAAGCGTAGATAATGTCTTGACCACGAGACTGCCCGCGTGATGTAAGAGTAGCTGGGAAATATATACGGAAATAATTGACAGATCACGCATGGCTATTTACATACACCTCCATTCAGGAGGCTGGAGACTTCTTTGAATTGCGAGATAATGTACAATGTATAACATTGTAATCTTTATAGAGAAATGTCACCCTATTCCCACCGAATGCAGTTGTAATCGGTTATTCAATGTCTAGAAGTGCCCAAGTGACAAGTCCCTATTCCAAAAATGATCTCATCGTGTTTTATTTCTGTTTTAGATATATTTTCTGAGCTTATTGCACAATGTTAATAAGTGACATGATCATCCACAGCAACAGTTATAGCTCTTCAAAGGTTATATGCATGTAAAAAGCATGAAAATGACATTGATTTAATATAGCTATTGTTGCAAAAATTATGTTATCTGAAATATACATACTCCACGGAATATAAAAAAATAAATTGGTAGTTGCTAATGACGTCTCATTAAGGTCTCTATTCCACTTAACCACAATGCCGGATCGAAGGTTCGTTTTTGTCTCATCAACTATTATTATGTTCTTGGCTTGTGTGGAGAAATCTGGATGTGGACAATAGACTGAGTCAAGTTCGTTACGGTTGTTGTGTGAGGGTATTTTCACAAATGTATTCTTCCTCGTGAAAAGGTTAAAGATAATTACTCAATTTATGTCTAAAAATATCCATTAATACTTTCTTCTGAACTCATGTCAATTTCTGTCTCCTGCATCCAGAAAACGTACATTCCATTTCATGTAAATGAGTACAGCTATTTACATAATTACGGTAAATATTCACTAATTGTGAATACACTGTTGTCCGTTTCTTATCGAACAAAACTATGACACATATTGTTCGCAGGGTACAGAGTGGCACATGATGTTACTAATTACTGAACAATGACCTTTGTGGTTCCTCTAGGCATCCTCTGCCCACCAGGTTGTCAATATTGCCAATATTGTCTAACCATATCACTGTACATATTTGGCCTAAATCTGATATCGCTACTGTCACACAGACACACGTTTGAAGGTGTTGCATAAGATGAGGAGGCTGTTGAAGGGGCATGGTCGCTGCTAGGCAGGGTTGCTTCCCAGTGTGGCGTTACATTGATGCAATATGAGATAAATGATCATGATGGTCACTGGAACACAATAACGTATGCATAATCGCCGATATGTTGTAACATACACAAGGAAGGCATAAAGCAACGCATCATCATCAATAAACTTGGTAGTTTCTGATTAAAATTTTTGAGTTCTACCAAAAGTTCAAATATCATCTTGGTGTTTTTAAGAGCTTCTGTAGGGCCGTTTTAATAACACAGTGAACAAATATTTTCTATTGAAATCAAATTCTGTAATCATATTGATATTATTCGGATCCTCTAATCACGTTCCATTGCATTCCCCTTTTGACCAGAACGTGGCATCGTTCGAAAGTCCAAACTGAAACAATATCATGCACACATCAATAAAATCCAATCATGTGTGAAATGACACATAAAACAAGCTGTTTCACTACTGCAGTCATTATCTGCTATAAACGACCTGGTGCTTTTGTTATTTAGTCAATGTTTGACCACAGCTGTAGTTCCAAGCGTACTGTACAGTGTTAAGCCACCGCTGGAACACTTCAGTTAAGGGCCTCAAACGCCTGAAAATTGTTCACCATCTCTGATGATTTAAACAGGGATTTTTAACAGGAGGTTTTTTTAACAAAGTAATATATGCTCCAAGCAGTTACACAAATATTAAACATTTTCATGGTTTTCGCGCTGTTTGCTATTAAAGGTCGTGACAACGTGATTAAGTAATCTCTAGAATCTCAACAGTCCTGCTTCTTTCACAAACCGTAGAAGCTTTTCATTCCCTGACATTCCTGAACATAAAATTTACTTATGTTATGAGATGTTCCGGTAAAACAATCAAGTGACGCGCAGGAAAGACATATGTATTTGGGCGGTTGCCTTTGAAGACTCCTAAAAGGTGTTGCCGTGTTAATTTATTACTATTATGACAATCAGTATATGGCTTGAAGCTTTCAGGGTTGTCTAGCGTAAATCAACCTCCAGATTTCGTCCCGAAATAATTTAAGGTTCTAAGATGGCTTTGCTCCCTAAGGTTCCTCATTACGTAGGTTTAACCTATGCCACGTTAAACACTTCTACACCACCTTGTAAGTACCTCGATACAGTCGGAGCACGTCCTCCAGCTTTGTCAATGTCAGGCTGAACAAAATACTGGATTATAAATGTTATTAAAAGATTGAAACTTTTGAACACAAAGTTGAACCTGCTTTTTTTCGGTAGTGCTACTGGGTGCTTGAAAAAGCCAGAGACCTTGTCAGTGTCATGGTGAGGATCCTTCACTTGTTGCTACTGACGAGCAGAGGTCTATTATTGACAGGAGGTTCGCCCCTGCGTCATGGTGTTATATTAACAGGTCTTCCTTGAGGCTCATTATATCTGCTAATTGTAACTCTTATCAATTTATAATTAGAGAGCAGACACGGCCAGGGTCATGAACTGCTGAGAGCCTCGATAGGCACACCAAGCACATCTCTCCAAGACCAGCTGCTGAACTGGAAACGTTGCCCATATCATACTTTACACAAACTCCACCAGAACAAATAGTTTAGTATGACACCCTTGCCCTCTTCTACCACTGACCCACATCGCGTGAATGTCCCATTACACATTTGTGGACACTGGGATATGTGCACATGAATGTATGATTGCTTTGGGTTCATTGTTTCGACATAATGTAGAGTTAATATTTAATATATCTGAAGAGTAGCCCGAGTGAACAAAATACTCCCCGTTCTAGTTATACATGAGCATACACGTGTTGTCGAAGCCTTTGCGAGCAGTTTCAATGTTCTCTCGTGTCATCATGGAAGTTCCTGGATGACATTTCCACTTCTCAGCCTGTATGTATGTCGTCAGTCTGACCTCCTTGGATATAGTGTCCAGTTATGTCTGCTATGTGCCTGTCGTGAGTCTGACACCCCCATGCTGTGCACTGATATGTGCGTGTGGCGATACTGACTATATATCCTCTTCGTGTGATCGCTTCTGGCCAGTAACACGAACCCTGGACATCGGTCTCTGACAGGCGTGTCCAGTCGTGAAATGGCCGAAAGGGGTCGTTTCTTGGGCATACGAGATCATAGTTACCAGTGATAGGGGCACTTGGACAATACAGGCGCTGATCTGGAACTGGAGGTTGAAGAAGGAACCCGTAGGGAAGATTGTGTTGGGTCGGTTACAACCAGCGACTCTTGGCCAAGATACTTTGAAATATCTCTGGAATTCCATCCCTCATAGATGAACATCCTTAAATGCAACCCTTGAAGTCAGATACTTTTAGCAGGATCATTTACTCTGACTATCAGGATGACAGTTCTACCAAACAAGTAATAAACTATGGCTTTATCGTTTTATTGTAACAGATGTAATCCCAAGTTCTTAAAAGAGATCCTGATAACATCTCTCAAATGTTTGTGTGATATATTGATGTAACTACGGTAGTTGTCTGAACCCAGTAAATCACTGACAACATCTCTCTGTGTGTTGGTCAGTTTACATAGATGATCCCTCTTGATCCTATGTGCTCATTGCGTGGCTTGGGTCTAGTGGATCTGCCTAACCCTGAGCACAACAATCCAAGGTTTCAACTGGTCAGCTCTCGGGTGACCACAACTCTATATCATTTACCCCAGTGCTTCTGCTCAACAAAAGCCCTCGTGGACACAAGTCATTGTTGATTCAGTGCTATTGAGGTGCCACTGGGAGTCTTTTATGGGAATTTATTATCAGGAAGCATTAATTAAAGATCATTGCTGGATTACACCGGCCCATAAGTGCCATTGTTTTTACCATCTACTCCAGCTAATGGTTAAGCTTAGAGTACAAATTTCCCAGGGCTGTGTTGAAGAAAGGTCTACCGTGTATTTGACAATGATCAGTTCTAGGAGGAATCGTAACTTTCACCTCATCCACAGCATCTTATGACAAACATAATAACAACGACATGTAGATCAATTATTTTTTTAATACACAGTTGATACATGAGCAGCTTCGAACATTCTGCTGCGGTAAGCCCGATGATCCGCCTCGCATTTTTCTTCACAAGAAAGTGATGAGGAATTTGGTTCAGTGTTACAGTGTGATGGGGATTGCTGCCAAGAAGAATCAGAAACAGGTTTCCTGTGTGGAGTGTTACCCCGTGTCTGTATGACGGGACCCTGTCAGTGAGCCATCTCCCTGTCCCTGTTACCTTGACAGTCCATGAATCAGAGGGGTCAGCACCACAGCCACTATCACTTTTCAGTGTCGACTCACCCCACCTGGGGGTTATGTATGGCTAAGCAACACGTGGGAGATGGGACGACTGTTGAAGATGGATGAAGATCTCAATTGCATGGTTACTGGACGACTTCGAGAAGGTGCACAAGAACTTCCATAACCCCAAGTCCAATGTTGTTCTAGAGGGATGGGCACGAGGAGTCATTATGGGTCGAACAAGTCCCAAGCAAAATGAACATCCTCAGTTGGATGGCAATGGAAACGGAATACTAAAGTCCAGCTCAATGCGCTTTTTAAAAGAATACGTTCTAAACAAAGAATATGCAAACAAACAGGCCATATTTTGGTATGATCTTTTTTGTGTATTATCTGTTTGTGTTATACGGTACGGACAGCGTTTTGGGCGCTTTCTGAAAATTCTGACCGAAAACTCTTCTAGGAGACAAAAGGCACGCTTCATCATTTTTTTTGTCAAGTGACTCCTGTACCCATTTAAGCGAAATGTTTACCACCGTCATGTTTAAGATTTAATACCCTAACATCTCATTAAAATTCCAGACTCTCCGTCTGAAAAGAGTGGAAAACGATCCATATGAAAATTACCACTGCACTTACTCCCTCGCCTCGTTAGTTTCTGATTGCTTTTGGACAGTTACGTTAGCAACACATGAAATAAATTCCAGTGACTTGTCAACGAATACTGGGATAGTGTTACGTTCTTTAAATCACAGCCTCCTAAGATTTCCAATATTAAAAGGATATCTATAATATCAAAATCAATGCATTCCATAGCTCCAAGTAGACTGTGGAAAGTGAGTTCTTGGGCTAAAGCTGGTTAAGATTGTTGTCGGGTGTCACTTGTGGGATTAATTCCTCAAGTAGCAGGGTCAGCAGATGTCCCCAGCTGGAATTGAGATTGAAATACGATCTGGGTTGCAGATTAGGATAAGAAATACAGGTAGTATTAAGTCTGGTGTAGTGTGGCCCTTGCTCTCATCCACTCGGGAACATCACAGTGGTGTGAGAAAGGTTTATCTTGCATGGTCACCTCTCGCCCTGTGATAATAAACGTCATATTTTCTGATGGATGTGCAGGTCTTGGGTAAGCGAGGGTGACAAGGAGGGGGTATCATGTCGTCATTACGTTATGTGCACAGACAGGGTTATTGGAAAGAGGTTAATGTGTGATTTGAGAGGAATGGCGTGTCGTTGGTATATTTCTACTGCCGGCAGGTACATCGTGAGTTAGGTCAATGCTTATGAGGCTGGAATGCAGGGGTGCATATTGTCATAATTATATGATAAGCAATAAAATGAATATAAGGTATGAATTGCTAATAATTGCAAACAGTATATGACAGTAATGACTAATGATGATTATGATGATGAGTATGCTGTTGGTGGTCATACTTGAGTCTGGATGTACTGGAATATGCCAACATATTTATTTTGTGGATGGAAACAGATACAAATGGTAGCTAATTATTGACCTATTTTGTTGGGATAGTGAGGATCCACGATTGATGCTTTTGTGACGGATAGTTTTTCAACTTCACATGCATAAATATATATTTATGAATATGAATATTTCCAGGAATTAGAGGGAAATGGTGGACATGGTAAACCTGTACTAGCCTTTTACAAGCATATTATTCTTCTCCGATTTCCTGCTACGCATATGGTTCCTACCACTTTAATGGAAGATCTTCAAGTATATTCTTCTGAGAATACCACAGCGGCATTGGCTATCTGCTTTGCTATGAGGTATATAAACGATATAAAGTATCTGTGTGCTTGTGTCTGAAGAGTTGTCTAAATAGCTGTCACCAGTATTTTTTCTCGATGCATCATCCGTTTTCATTTGTCATATTAGTGTCACAACAGGCCGCCAAAAGTCGTAAAAATGTTTCATATAACTTGACTTCTCCTTTGCTGTCTCCCTTGTCTTTGAGGGAAACTCTGTTACACTATGCGTGGCATCCACAACTGAAGTTCAAAAGTGTTCCTGTATATACTGTACTTTATTACCCTTGTTAACTATTCTTGATACTGATACTTTCAAGGTACAGATTGCATTGAGGCGATTGCTAATGATTCATTAGCAATAACAATTCTGATAAACATCAGAAAATATATGTAAAAATGAAAATACAAATAACAACGAAAAGCTAATATGGATAAGTAGGTCTTTACTGATGTAAATACACATTGTAAATCGTAATATTTCGGTTTTGATTCGACGCATCATATGAATGGAAATTGTACATTTTTATTCCGTAAACGTATGAAATCCCTCAACTGAAATACTTTTATGAAATGTTAATTATGTGCATATTATTTCTAGCTTCACTGTATAGAGGCAAGGCATATAACGAGATGTGAACTATTGTTTTTGATACTGCTTAAATTCAGTTATAATCACGTTAAAATGCATTTTCTGCTCTTCACTCTTTTATAACTGTTGTGGCATTTTCTGCATGGGATGGCGTCAGTTTTTAAAAAAACATCACCCTGTAATAGCTATTGTAAATAGCATTATTCTAAAAAGTGACAGTTATTTACGCACCAAAGCACTCAGTGCATGATATAGGGTCTTTGTTTGCTATACCTCTTTTTAATGTTTTGGTTTTCTGTGCTCATGTCAGACATTTGTGTCTGCGTTGTGTATGTTGCCTCGTGTAATCTTTAGTTTTCATCTGGCATGTTTAAATATGAGCTCTCTATCACTCAATGAATATCGTATAGCCATTCTGAATGAATTGCTCCCATACTTTGTTGCTGCCCCGATGGAAGTAAACTTGATGCATACGTTGATAAGTGACAGTTTTATAAATCATCAATTTAGTTCTTGCTGTAATTATTTTCACATAACCATCTCGTGTACACTGCTTTATGGTCATTTACATGCAACACAGGGATTATGGTCATCAAAGAGGTAATCGTGACAGGTACATCATTCATTGCAATAAACGTTCATAGCCAATACACCCGGGTTAAATGTCAAAGGTTTAGTACACAAGTGATAGCGAAAAATGCCACCGAGAATAAATCCGACCAAAATGATAAAATATATAGAATGCTTTATGACATGTTGACTTTTATCATGATAATCGCCTAACCTTCCTTTTCTGATATATGACAAAATTGGTTGCTACTAAATAGCAAACCAGTGATAATGAAAAATAATTATCCGGATTTTCTGACAGCTTCAGTTAGTGTTGCAATAGGTACGGAGGAAAATGTTCACCTTGTCTCACACACCTGATGCTAGTGTAACTCTCCCCTAAATTTTAAATGCTACTCCTCCTTCTCGTTTGCGTTTGCACACCTGTCGGCAATGTGATCAATCAGTGAGAGCGTCCTCTACCTGTACCTGTCAATCATACGTCGCGCGTGTCACTTGCAGGTAATATGCATCACTGTCACCTGGGCAGTCTTGTTGACCAGGCTTGTAAATTACTTATCTGCTCTAATGATTGACAGTGTGACTTAGCACAACCATACTGGTCCTTGTATATAAATCTTTATGAAAATCAAAGAAATTTTGTGCACAGTTCAACTGAACCATCTTTTGATGCAAACTTCATTATTTTTATTAGGATTAGATAAATCATAATGATCTATTTTCAAACCTGTCACATTATTTGGATAGAACCAGTTAATTTGTATGCATATCTAAACGTACCTGTTTATCATTTATACATTCCTTCAAATTTTGGACGAACGTTTAAAAGTGTAAATGTTCTGAATTTTAAAAAATTCGTATATCCTGATAAGGTAATGCAGATAGTTACTACTATAGTGTCGGCGTCTCCATGCTCATCTAAAATCTTTGGGATTAAGTAATATTGAGAATTCATTGTGCATTGGTGGAAGTTTATTGTTACAGTTAGTTGAAAATAACACCGCATATTATTCATAGGCATCTACTGTAACCCGTAGGAATAGCGCTTCTGTCCTCGGGACATCATTTAACTCCTTCAGTGAAGAATGTACGTCGCCACTTTTAAGTGATTTGAGTCAGATTAGGAATTATTTTTTAAATCCTGTTGATATAACGTCAGCGTCTGAACATTTAGTTCGAAACATTAATAAATAAGATCAATGCATATATTTTCTTGGTCATTTGCGCATTCCTCTAGATCTCTGCTGTGTGTTTCTTCTAACAGAAATCTGGTTTGGGTTCAAATTCCAGATTAGACCTGCTTATGATGGGTTGGGTTTGCGAGCACCAAATATAATATTTTGGGCATGCCTCCCATATAAAGCAGTCACCAAAATACAACTGAAATGGGATAAAAAAGAAGAAGACAAAAACCACTTAACGTTTTTATTAAGCAGGGGTAAGAGTGAGTGAGTATGGTTTTACGCCGCTTTTAGCAATATTCCAGCAATATCACGGCGGGGGACACCAGAACGGGGCTTCACACATTGTACCCATGTGAGGAATAGAACCTTTAACCACTAGGCTACCCCACCGCCCCAGCAAGGGTAGGAGACAATCTATTTCCACAGTAGAAGCGTATTGTTTCCAATTCGTTTTGTCGAAGGTACGGAATCTATCGAAAATCTATAGTTCGAGTTATCTATAGTTCGAGACAAGCATGACTGCTAACATCAACCTGGATTTGTCCAGGACTAGCATCTTTTTAAACGATATATCGACTAAAAGTAGTAAATGTGTTTTATTGTTTATAACAAGCTGACAACCATTTGAATTGAAATGTATGGAGATATATGTGAAAGGAAACTCATATGCTACACACAGCTCTATATTTCTCATAACAAGTAAACTGGGCTATATTAGTCTATATATATATGGCACATGCCTCATCGTAATGTAATATTCTATACACACTATACACTGAAACAGTATGAAGCATTTTCAAATAGCACTATGGCATGGTCTTTCACAATACGATCTTATTACTTTACTCAAGTAATGTGGCCGACGACTGTTTTCCGTTAATCCCGTCTATTTGACATCGACAGTAATTATCTAATTACATTTTGTCCAAACCTCATTCATTTTATTTAAAGGGAAACAACTCCATCTAAAATGCCGACATACCGCTAATCAGGAGTCTTCCGGGAACAATGGAAGGGTTTTTCAATGTTGGGATATGGAATAGTGCATGAAATGTATACTCCCTGTGAATAGCCATGAACCATTCAACTTATAAATCGGCATGACGTCGATTTATCTTAGACGTTTTTGCACAATTTGTTGCGGTAGATGATATTACTGTTCACCGCGGAATGGATAGCTTCACAGTAGAGGAAAATCAATTGAATACGTGCAGCAAGTTTCAGGATATCATGTTTTAATCTTTATAAGCAGTTCGTCTATTGATCGATATGATGCTGTCTGAAAGATGCTTCATCCGTTATGTTCATTTAACACATGTGAGAAAAGATGAAGATTCTCTCTTGTTTCGCAAACATGTGCATGCTTTCGAATTGTGAAAAACACTTTGTGAAATTAGAACTTTAATAGATCATCTTGCCCATAAGCACAAATAATGTGATCAGCGGTGTAAAGACTATCTTTACTGGGCTTTTTAAAAGAAGTGTATAAAACAGAGATAGTGATATCAATTCCTTAATGATGTTAAGCTATATGTTAACATTATGTGGGCAAAGGAAATGCTAAACAATATTTGATAGTGGATGAAAAATGAAACAAAAGACAAGTGGTCATGCGATGGTGGTACATCTGATACGGTATCATGTTGTATTTCGAGCCTTAAGATTGAAGCGGTTATTTTCAGTCTAACAGCGTTTTGATAACGTTTGAAATGTTTGGCCAGGTACAATTCGATAACGTGTATATTTCTTTTGAGGGCAGCATAGTTTCTGTTGGCTTGTTATTGCTCTTTCTGTGGGCTATCTTTGTCCAGTGCAACGAGAATCCTTGATTAATATTGCATAATCGTTTGTTTCGTGTTTGGGTATGATGCTCTGTTGTATACGATGGTATCTGGCTACCAATTTGGCTATGTAAGACAACATTCACCTGTTTATACAATCAAGCAATAATAGCAGTGGCAGAAATGAGATAATATATATATATATATTTGTTCCAGTGTACTTGTATATATTATTGGACATTGCGGGGTGGTGGTGTAGCCTAGGGGTTAATGCATTCGCCGAAGACCCGGTTTCGATTCCCCACATGGGTACATTTCTGGTGCTCCCAGTCGTGATATTGCTCGAATATTGCTAAAAGCGGCGTAAAACTAAACTCACTCACTGTTGGACATTGCTATCAAAATATTACGTTTATGTGTTCCACGTTCAGCAAGGGTTGTCATCACTGGATGAACATACACATAACTGTTTTCTTTAACATAGAACGTACACTGTTTCTATCTGATGCTTAGGTTTCATCAGCTGAACTGCATAAATGACGTCTTTCTTAATATCTTAACGAGAGATATTAATTCATCCCTGTAAATCATGTTCAGATAACCACGAAGCCTAATGTGATTGAAGTTCATTGTTTTATACAATCATGTAAATAGACTCCGACACGATGTACATTGCATTATGAAATACACAAGAGGATCAGCTGATAAATTTCTCGCACAGCTCTTCAACATTGATTATGGCATTCGCTATCCCTCGGCCCCTACAGACACGGAAAGCATGTGAAACACACTGATAGTCTCCGTATGATTGAGTAGGGCACTAAAGAAAGTTCTCTCACGGGTAATAAGGCCGGATTAATTATCACAAATGGTTTAGATTCAAATCCATGCTCTGTGATGTTTATGTGTTTAACGGGACGACCGATACTGACACAATCCAGGTTTTCGGTTTTTACGAAAGATGCGATTGTAGGTTGACTTGAGATCATGGAAAATGATTTATACCTTACTGTAATTGGATAACTTAAATGGATTAATATATTACACAAGAAGATAGATTGGAAAATAATTAAAAGGAACTTGATTTGAGAGCTTCGTTTAAGAGGTTACTCCTTTGTCGATTTCTTTTTAAAAATCTTTCCTTACTTGTCATGGGCTTGTGGTCAGGTTCCATTACGTTTATAAGTGAGTGGCAAATTGATCGGGGATTGATTGCTATTGATGGGATAACATAATTTAATGTTTAAATTGTTCCATTGTCCAAACTTTAACCATTATCGCAAAACGCGAATTACAATGACACCCTTTACAATATAGTGAATCCCAGACGCAAATGATAATTAAATGTAGACAACTTCAATGTTCGATCTCACAAAATATATTACACCTGACTCATTTCAGTAGACATCATTTAAAATTAGAGCTATTTTATAATAAATTCGTTAAAGTAAGCAACGATGTTGAAATCGGATTCACGAATAGAGATGGGAGGAGCTTCGAAAGGGATATAGTTTGGGCGGAGCTTGTACTGTATTTTGACCTATGCGCCAAGCAGGATAAGATACATCTAAAAACGTTTTGTTTTTATGAATTAGAGATTGGATATAGTGCCATAATTTTCGTAAGAATGTTAAAATTAAGATTAAGAAAATCCTTCTCAATGTCACAATACCAGATACATTCAGAACGATAGACTGATTTTCTCATTATTCATAAACATATATGATTAACCAATTATCTTAATTTAATAATCATGGTTCTGAACTCAATTTTTTTTTCTGTCAATTTTGTAATTGACATCAGAAGAAGTCATTCCATACCATTCGACGCGGATCGTGTTCGTTTCATTCTTGCAGTCACTGACATAATAACTGTCATCGTCAATTTCACACACACGGCTTACACGTGCATGACAGACGCCTGTGTGCTCTTTATTGACGCACGTGTGAGAGTTGAAATGAACCTTCGTAGTAAGTTACGTGAATGAAACTTACCTTCTTGTCGGAGATAGCAAATGAATTATTTAAAATGAAATCGATATCATACATATCACCAGTCATTATTTTAAATCAATTTCGATTCTCAAAATATACATAGCTCTTTCACTCAACAAATGTAAAAATCTCCCAAAATACATCCAAATATAAACTAGACAGTCTCACTTGACATCCATTCAATAATACTCGTCGTAAAACTGTCACAGGTTATTCGTGTTATGTATTAGAAAATTGCAATTTTTACACATGATAAATTGATGGTGATTTATCACCTTATGCAAGATGCCACAATAGATCACGTGACCTTCATTTCCCTACATTCCCTGGTGTATGTTTAACTTGCCAATCAGGAAAGACCCAACCACAAAACACACTCTCTTGTATGCCAACGACAACTCAACCCTCTCATTTTCTCTTCACTTCGACTTTTCCAACGTTATCGATATTTGTAAATTACAAATTTCAGAAAATGCGCGTTTATTGTCTGTGTGTTGCTTATAAGTGATACTTCTGGTATCGTGTTTCATAGTTTCGTTCCCGCTCAGACCGGGTGGCGCCTGAATATGTAATTAGCAACGAGTTGGCTTCAGCAGGCCTACAACCAATCTGTATGTCTCGCTGCAACTGAACAGTATTTCTGAATTTTTCATTCCCTGGGATATTATATTTAAAAGAAGCATTACAAATAATCATATTGTATCGAATGGCAAACTCTCGTTATTTCATTTGAAAACATGCGTATTTATGGTGTGTATTAATGTAACGATATTCATGATTTTTTACTGAAATACTGATAAAATTTAATTTATTGCAAATTAAATAATTATGGTTGATGTATAATTTGTAACTTTGGTACTCTCTGTAGCTGTGATTGGCGTGAAATTATCAAATATCAAAGCCAAGTTTTCGTTTTCTGAAATCACACAAAGAAATGACTTCATTTAACGAAATAACCAGTTTTTGTGAAATCACATGAAGATTAAATTCAAAATATACATGTCAGAAGTGTTGACTCTATGTGTGTTTTAAAGAATTAACTAACAATGGAGTTGTTTGTGAAGCTTTGAGATTAATGTTCCGGTGTTCAGACCATGGATGTGAAGGCATATTCATAGAGTATACATCACAAATACCTTATTTATTATTACATTACCAAGGAACTAGTCATTTTAAATTCCCAATATTGGAGATAATTGTATGACAATGTATTTTTCCATCTTCATGACATTATTTTTTATCAGCTGTGACTAATTTCGTTCACACTGAAAGCGTTACTGATATACCAATACACTTGTTTTGTCAGATATGCTAGGTTTCCGTTAGCCGTGATATTCTATCATCAACATTGGTCTTATATACTCTTAATTGTGAACTTAAATTTGGAATACCCACTTTTGACCTTCAGGAGAAGATAAATTTAAGTATGAGACAGACTGGATAAGAGTAATTTCATATCCAACATAACTTGAAAAATCTCCTTTAGTATACCAGCTGTTGTCTTAAGGAGAGAACCGTTTAGTAGCAGTGAGAACGACTTTACATTTGTTGAAGTCATATGCAAGTGGGTTTTATAAATTTCGTTAATTTACTTTTGAATTGATGATACGGTCTTGTTACTGAAACAAAACCGCAAAAAATGATAATATATATTCTAAAATCTCCTCTTGAAAAGAACTTTAGAAATAGGAAACAGCATCAACATTTGTTTTATAAAATAACAGTGATTTATCACCTGTCCTATAGCTTTCGTTCCATGGTCTTTAAACGCGCGAGTTCAGTGCCCGCACTTTATATTTATATTTGTTTTAAATATACACATTAACCACTTTGCTGCTAACACAGTCATAGAAAAACACCATCTGCTAACGAACACATTGTCTGTACTACTATACTATGATTATATCTGAAATAAGTTATTCAGATAATATCAAATGCCTTCTTCCTCAGCACGGTTGCATTTTTTAAAACGTTCCACCCTCTAGGGAAATACACCGAAGCCAAGTGGGTTAAAGGCAAATTTAACAAGCGATGTTTTGACATGACTTATATTGTCTACATCATCTTATTTAAGCACCTCCCTCTACAAAGTCCCTCAGGGCAAAAGCTTTCTACCGATCTCTCAGATAAACTGTTTCTATAAACGTATGCATGATACCAGAAAACAACATATTCTATCGCAATAGCTGTGATATATACCAAGATGGGATTTACTTTCCTGTGGACTAACGCGATTTTATACCGATAAAAGTGGTTCGTATTTAACAGTTGATGTGGAGATTGTTGGACCGAAATAGCCACCAATGAAATTAGCTGTCTTATATTCTGAAAAGAAGCTTTCTCTTTTTATGTCAATCAGTAATTTGTAAACAATTTGTATTGTAGTCATGTTCATGTGTTTATCCACCTATTGGCACTGACTATATGCGATATGGTCTGTTCTTAAATTCATTGTTAATGTACATATGCAACCGTACTATTGCTGACAATATGACGTTTCTCTCTAATTCATAGGTTATAAAACTCAAATATTGACATGTTTTTTCAGCTTTGTATATATTTGCACAATTTTTACATTATATTTTCGCTCTATTTCAGTCTCAAGAGAGCCTGTGAAGGGTATGTATGCCGCCTGAAACAAAAACAATCCGAATATTATAACCTGTAGAGAAGCGTTTTACAATGAAACTATACGTCCATATGACGTGCATAGGTATTTAAAGAGCGACAAAATCGGCACTGTGTCCCATTGTTGAAAATTTTATTACTCCTGGACATGAGCATGGTCAAATGTTTGTCAAGACACAAGTAATAAATCCGCAATAAATATCTATGTCGGATTGATATATGTACTTCCATACGAATCATGAAATGTGCAATAAAATCTATAGATTTCCGTCCTTTGTTGTCGATTGTTTTACACGGGTGGAGAAATTCTGCGTTATCATTGTAGTAAGAATTAAACCTGACATGGCGTGCGGCAATTTATTACCATTGTACATCTAATTTTCTTGATTTACGTGTCGAAAGAAGGATATTTAGCCTCGACTAGGTTCTGATAAAATGACAAGGCGGAACCCTACTGTGAGAGCGACTAATCTTTAAAGTATACCTCGTCCAAATCCTCACCCGACGTACACCATTACCCTCCCCTAGTGTCAATCGGGGCAAGAAAAAACAGTCTAACGGAATTGGTGATTTATGCTTCTGATCGGACGTACAATAGAACCATGATCGGCTGCAATATATTGTGAATTTTGACATGAGTGGACATTATATATGGCTGTCTCAAGTGTCCGGCCTTCAAAACTACGTTTTTGTGACGTGAGGGGTAGGACAGGGCAGGGGTGGGGGTTGATCGCGTTTTGACAATACCCCTGGAACCAGAGCCTCCCTCTTCCACGTCACTGGCTGAGCCTTCCCCGACCGTCTTTGAAATTGCCCCTTTTTTGTCGTCTAAAATAACGCCCCTACCCTCCCCGCCTTCACCCCACACCCTGCCTCTATTGTTCAACTACCATGATTCTGTTTATTGACCACGTCCGTCCCGAATGGTATTGTCCACTCCAGTGTGAAACCCTGTCCAAGCACTCCTGGTTTATCTAACATACATCTAAAACAAAACCATTTCCTGAAATTCTCCTTGTCATTTATAACAGGGTATCAATTCTCCTTCTACTCCACCCATCCTTGTTCTGTAGCTCCTCCTTACTCTATGTGTTCATGTGGTACCAACCTTTGAAAGGACCACTTTCCTATAGCTGCACACCCTCCTAACTCACAAGCTACTTATTTGACCACATCACCCGATACGACTGTTCATACCATTCTTCTCCTTAACTCTACTTCTTCCTCTAATTTAGATCCACCCTTTAATTATATACGTACTTCCGTTGGGTTATAATTCGTTACATTACAGAACACCAATTCCATTACGACCGTTATTACTTTGACCCGATTGTAATAACCTGGTAATAACACCTGATGTGATGACTGATTTTCAGTGAGCCATTCATGTAATTTAAACCACTATTTTAACTTTGTACGCCCAATGCAATCTGTTTCGCCAAACAATCAAGACATCATATTTTATATGTACCATTAATGGTTTGTAGCTCATAGATTAACATATTCTTTATTCTGTACTTATTTGATGGTTATTAAACTTAATCCAAATACATATATAATGAAGTATAATTGACCCGAACGGTAGGTTAGGCAATGAAATATTTCATATTAACAAATTCAGAAACGAATTCCACTATAAAACAACTACAATCTATCATATTCCCCTATCCAGCTTCATAATCTTCCTTCATGAAGTATGGCACTTCTTGCCTGCCTCCCAAAATGCTTCCACTCTATCCACAAAAAACGTATCCACCCACACCCACAATCTCCCACCATCCAACACGTTTCACATGGGCCCAGTTCCTGACGTGTCAGAGACCATTTCTCACGGGGTCTTCCAAGAAAATTTTGTTTGCCGAATCAATCTTCCTTGAAAAATTGACACTAGTCATAATTGTCATTTCAGAATCAACTAATCAACTTTAAACGTTACGAACACAGAAAAAAATCATTTGTCGAGTAACAATTAGATATGTCAGAGATAGGCGTTGGGAAGTTAAGTCCTTCACTCTTCGAGAGATTAGAGGTGATGGGCTCCTTGCTCCTAGGATTGATGTAGTGGTTTGTTATGTTAATTGTCCGAGTATTCAAAGGGAAATATGAAGTGATTATGGTCATTGACCTGAAAACCATATAACGCAAATCGTGTCCCGAGGTACATAATCGACATTGTTTGTTCACGAACTTTGTGTATGCGGATCATTAAAAAATATAAACTTAACAAAGTCAATCTTATCATTTAGAATGGCCCTATTGTCAGAACACCTGATGTATTCAAGTACCATATTATGTATGGAAACGACACATCATAATCAAATGTTCATGCGAACACTATTTTGTATAGAAAATGACTCTTTAGTCACATTAGAAGCAGCTTCATGAATATAACACACATCTCAAAGAATTTAACTTTCAACTCACATTTGAAAACTAAAATGGTCGTTTTATTGGTTTGGCGCTCCCAAAATTTACATGTTGAGTCAATGATAAGTCCGTTCCAAACATTGAAACAAACGCAACTCCTTTGATACCATCAACCCACTCAAAAAGCCGCTCCCATAGGAATTCGGTACCTGAAAACACTCCATAAACCAATGTCATTTATACATGATCTAACCAGCCTGAGAGTCATAGGGATCTGTACAACATACAAATTCCCACCTTGGTCGTATTACATTTAACTCGCCTATACCTACATTAACATATTTCAGCTACACATACAAATACAGGAAGATGCAATGTTAACTTGCAGATTGTTTGGCCCTCGTGGTTAATTAGGACTTTGGTCATCTTTACGAATGTCATCAAGTCATTCTGTTCAACTAGGCACCACAAACCATCACTTCAGGCAACACGAAGACAACACACAGTATATTGTCGAGAAATCGATCGTACCATAACCAAATAAGTGTTTACGTAAATTGCTTTAGGATTCCACTTTTTTACGTAATTTTCTTTTTCTGAGCCGCATGACTAGAATGCTAATGTTTTTACTTACAATGTCTGTCAGATTCGTTTGAAAAAGAATTCCCTAAACATTGTCATACACGGTAATTGTACAGGATAGATAATTATGGAAATTACCAGAATTCGTTACGTAAGAAAGGTGTTATCGATTTTTAAAGTTTTGTAGAAAAACAACCGTTCCAGTTTGCCTTTCTTTAAAGACAAATGACAGTGAAATGCAATTTAATACTGATGTGTCACTATTTTAACGGAAACAGTTTACTCCCAACTTCAATATCGAAAAACTCGGTGATTGGTACTGTTTAACCGAAAATTTAATCACCTCGTACTCGTATTTCTTGTACGTATATATCTGTGATCTAGTCATTAATTACAAAGCTAGTTTGGGAAAACTTACACAAAATGCAAGTTTGGAGTTATTTCCCTTTGACCATAGACTTTTTATCAATTTAATGTCAAATTAAAATATAAAATAATTTATATGTTTTAAACAAAAATTGCAAAATTCATATTGAAATAAAAAAGTTAGAATTTCGTATTAGATATTATGAAGATGTTCTTTGAACGCAGGCGATTTCACAATTGAGAAACAATTAACATTCATATGAAGAACTAATCTTGGTCAAACCTTAGTCTATCTGATCAGATAAATATACCTCAGGCATTGTATAATGACAAAATACGTAATGACTGATCTTATATATATATATGGTCAAGCAAAATATAACAAAAACCATTACACTGAATCGCAGACAAATGAACGCATCAGGAGTCGAACTTAAAGTAAACAATTGGTACGAAGATGCGACTGACTCGAAACAAAGAAGGATCTTCGCTAGGGTTACTTCCCTTAGACCTCTGACACCTACGCGAGATTAATATTTGAATTGTTGAACAAATAAGCATAAGTATGAAAACTGCCAATGACTGACGTCGGGTACTTAATCTGTAAGTTCAAACAGAAAAGTTAAAACTTTGAAGTTTGAAGAGATTGTGAAGAGATTGTAAAGAACTGTCATCGGGCAAATGAGGGTTATGTTTCACCAGTGTCTACCAAATAAACCGGATGTCTGACAACTCTACAAAATATACATATCTGGGGTCAGAAATATATTCAATTCTAATCCAAACTTTCTTCAAAACTGTATTTAAATACTAACTGTGGACAGAGAACAATCAGGAAATCCCAAATGTTAGCCAAGGGAGGTAATATATTTTCATACCTAAAACTGATTTCACAATCCAAGAAATTCGGGTTCGAATCCACTGTCTGCTCGCAAAGATATTTTTGAGATATTCCCATTTTTGAGAATGTTATTTGGTAAGATAATACGTTGTATGTTAGAACAAAATGTTTCAGCACTAAAAACCGAAAACAAATCCGAATTGTCAAGTAATTCAGATTTGTTTCTGGAACGTTATTTTGACCCTCTTCATACGTAATAGTGGCGTAATTTTCTGCTCAAAATTATTAATGGTCTAGTTTGGAACTAATGAAAACTGTAGAAAAGTGAAGAAGCAAACGAAAATAATGACAATCTTCTCCTTCACAAATGCTTGGCGCAATGTCAAAAACTGCACCTACCAGGCTCCCCCATCCCAATTTCACTGTTATAATGTTGAAAAGTTTAGTGTCAACCACAACCAGTGAACAACCTCTTCATTTGTTGGAAACGAATTCATAGGGAATTCAAATTCTCGCGCCAAGAAACTCTCAACCAATAGACGCTTCCCTGTAGCGAGATAGCATGAACTCCATGGAATGAACCTTCAAGCACAGGTTACCACGTAACAACAAGTTTAAGCTGAGTTCAAGTATAGGTTTAAGAATTATTAAATAGTGTGATGTTTTATAAAGGTTTGGCAAGTTTGTTCAAATAAACAGGACATATGTAATGTGAGCCATCCACATTAAAAAGCCAACTGCAAGTTTCAGTTATACACAAGCTATTAACTCGAATCGCCCATCAACGCACAGGGATGTCAACTGCATGGACATACACTTAGGAGAGATTTATTCTTCGGACCACTTTTGATAAATCTATTTTTCCAAATTTGATCACTAGCTGATGTCCATACACGTACAATTGTGTCACCAATATGTCACCAAAGCTTCATATAACCATCATGGAAGTCATGTCATGTCGTATGTCATTTTCTGCCAGAATAGTCTGTTAATGTCGAACACCAACAGAACTCTGAAGGTGTAAAAAAAACACCTAATCAGAAGCACGAACTGAAATTCAGCTCGTATGAGGCGAGGTGAAATTGAGTTTAACGTCGTACTTGAGAATATTTCGCTCATATGACGACGTGCATGCGTGTGTATGTGTATGTGTGGCTGCTTGTACTAGCCCAGTCTGAAGCTGGCTTTATAGTGCTAGCAAACTGAGATACCATGCTGCAGTGAAACATGAATACCCCACTCAGACACATTATACTGACTCCGAGCCGACCAGTCCTTGTTGTACCCATTAATGCCGAGCGCCAGGCAGGGACCAACAAGTACCCTATTTTAACGTCTTTTGGTATGACGCGGTCGGGGATCGAACCCGCGACCTTCCGCTCTGCGGGCGGACGCTCTAACCACTACACCACGGAGGCGGTCTCAGCTCGTATGAAACCAATTTTAAGACCAAGAGGTACATGCAGAGTCCAGACGACACGAATCCACCACCGAACAAATATTTCAACCACTCATTTTAAACCACTGCTACACTTTGTATTTATTAACACGAACACCGAATTTCATGTGTAAGGTACTGATGTTATGAGTTCCTTAGAGCCATTGTAACCCGTGTGGGCTGTATTCCGCTAAAACCTGATATTCCTGGATAAGGTCTACATATTGTCCACGAAGCATCATGAAACGTGTCCAGTTGTGAGGTACACACATCAGCTACAACAATTAACGTCTTTTTGTTGTTGTAAAATGCAAATTTGCCTTGTTTGACGTAAACATTTATGGAGCTTCTCCTAAAATATGGTACTGACAAATGACAAAACGCCACCAGTTCTGACAAGACATACGGTTTAACTCCCTGACCCAGTCCCAGACGGACCTATAATTACATTCTGGGTCTGCCGCAAGGTTACAGAGCTAAGAGGTATGAAAGAAACTAATACGGCTTGATCTGAGTTCAGAGTCCTGGACACTGCTCGGCAGTCTCTTCCCGCTTGTTTATCGTCATGTACTGCTGTTGGGAATCCACCATCTTAGGAAGTTTAAAGGATATCTGATATATCCAATAGCTTCCCTAGTGTTCTGTCAGCATTTCCCGTAGGAAATGTAGCCCGGGTTCGATAAACGGACCTCCCCTCTTAATTCCATTAGTTTTACTACCGAGCGTAACTTTCATGAGAAACAAGGGCAAGAGGAACGGGAGACGTGGTTCTTCTCTCAGTCCTTTCAAGAGCTGGACAAGTTTGAATCTTGATGTGAAGGGATCCTGAAGCTAAAGTAGAGCACCGGAAGAGTGGAGAAAGACTGGGCTGGTCACGCAAACAGCCGAGAGGGACGTTGATGATGGTGGTCAGTCTGTTGGTCCTTTGTGTGTCCGAATCTGGCTATTTTCCATTAGGTGTATATTGTGGAGTGACGTCTTCAAGAGCGACTCCTTAACGCACGAACAACACGCTGGTCGTGTCTTCTGACCAATTCCCTTACAAGGAGACCAAAACACTGACACTAAAGCAAACAATAGCCCTGGTTCCAAGTTTCCTTCTGTCTAATTGATTAAATTAGCTGCAGTTCGTTATTATGACGTTTAAAGCACGTTGGGCGCTCAGTCGAAATAGAAACTGTATATACAGACCGATTTGGACATGGTTACCGTGATTAAAACGAGCCAAATCTGGTTTGTCATATTACTATGGAGTTCAACGACCAAAGTTCAACTTGTCATGGAATGTTTAATGGATAACGGTCTGACTGAATTAAGATCTATTATTATCTAATGCAGATCCGTACTGGCAAGAAGGGAAGTGTCACAAAACAGAAAGAACTTCAAATTTATGTATTTTATACAAGTGTCAGCCGCCTGCGCTTAGTATAAATACGGTTAACTAATTACTAGTCTACTCTTGGTGGACACACATGTTTATTTATATAAAGATGTCGTGGATGTCAAGACTTCTAAGACAATGCAATCCGCTTCGTCTTGCCCATGTCTTTCTGATGTATTCGTGGGTTCGAATCCAAGATTGTTCCTGAATGTGATCATGGTTTGTTAGCACCATATCCAGCATTTGGGGCTTTCTTCCCACAAGGCGTGATGTAAAGGAAGTACTGTTCTAAGAAGACATAAACAGAACACACATTCACATAACATCCATATCCCACATGAAATAGAGTTAGTGAAGAAGGTAGAGGAATAAAGTTTATATCTTATAAACCTGGTTAGATGAACGAAAATCTTACATTTAATAGCCTTCATAACCGCACGTGCTGTTTGTTGCATAACCATGACATTCACCAGCCGGAGGGTTACGACAAGACACAACGTATGACAAGCCATCAAGGTCAAAATTTTTCCCCCTTAAACGACAAATCTGGTAATGCAGTTCTCATGTTCTTTCGTTTTTTAACCTTAACACGGGGGGTTGTTGTAACACGTCGTTTAATATACCTTATGTTATGCTAGTCTCCTTCTGATGGTTAAAGGGGAAGCCTAGTAGTTAAAGCATTTGCTCGTCACGCCGAAGACCCGGGTTCGATGCCCCACATGGATACATTGTGTGAAGCCCATTTCTGATGTCCCCCGCCGTGATATTGCTGGAATATTGCTAAAAGCGACGTAAAACTAAACTCACTCACTCTGATGGTTAAAAACATGCTCAGATGCTTCGTGAATGAATCGTCCCCACTGACAAATGTAAGAACCGGATTGCTTCCAATATGAACCTCCCAGCAAGTCCATCTAATAAATATATAATGTTGGGACCAAGGTTACTGTGTTAGTGTGTTCATTGATGTTTAGACGAAGCTACAATGACGATCAATACAACAAATGAGGTTTAACTTGATCAAATATCATTTTATGATCTATTTACAAAATAATGTCAGTCTTAACAGCGTGTTTGCCTGGTAAGACAGAATCAATGTTGTGAATGTGTTGCAATGGGATGCATCATATTGGAATTGAAACAATCAAGGTCATCATACTGTACCCTGAATTCTGTAATTGTCTGATGGAAAAGCCTCTAAAAATGTAACTCGAACAATGAAATATGTTTTGCGCACTTTTATTTCTCTAAAAGTAATTTTGACATTTTAGGAAACAAACCGTACCGAAATACCCACCTCAGTGAGTGCTGGAGTCCACTGAAGACATGTCGAGCTCCAGAATTTTAAGAGAAATTTAGAGTCGATGTTAATCCTCAGTTAATCTTCACTGTAGAAATGAACCGACTATACAACTCCTGCAGTTTACTTTATGTAGATTTATTCTATTAACTGTCTAACTTAACTGTCTCTTATTCATATATTTATGAACGTAAATAAATCCACCTATAGGTGAAGGCAGTATCAGCTATGTACGGCCGCACCTCTTACTGTCACTCTCCTCCCCACCTAACTATATACATCCTCCCTCTTTCTGTAATATAAATATTGAATTATCATATATTAGATTATAAGCTTTAATGTTGAATTTTACAGACTAAAATGCATGCGTGTGTGTGTATAACACCAACAACCTCATTCAGTGAGAAGATCTTCATTCACGTATCAAATGTACAAACAACTCGGATAATATTACAAGCGAAAAAAACTTTACATAATCCTAAGACATATCTTCTCAAGCCAGGGTCTATCGCATGGTTCGGCAATATCATAAACTGATGTTCATGTGTCCCTATCACAAATCATACGATAAACAATGTGACGGCCCAATACATCACGAATACAGGGAATACAATCTAAGTTACATTCATGTTGAAATACTCGCAGTACATAACTCTTCGTCACGACAAACCAACGACGAATCAACTCGCAACCTATAGTCCTTGTTTGGGAGTTTTTGACCACAGACACAATCAGTTAGAGACGATGTAGGAGGGGCATTGACGTATTGTCACCATCGAAAATACGTCTCAGGTCAAGATAAGGATTAAAGGGGTTAATCCAGGATTACCCTTTGTTTTTTTTCTCGTGTTACTGTTCATGCCTTCTCCTTCTTAAGATCCACGCTTTCAAACCTCAAGGGTCAGAGGTTAATCCAGGAGTTCCTAAGCCAATATGGCGTTACGTCTTAGGTTGACTGGCGCTCAGTGTTTTTGTGAGGGTCAAGCATATTAAGTGACCAGAGCCTTACACAAGAATTGTTCTCTGTCCGGGTGAATTGTTGTAATTTGCGGGTTAAGCAGAAGATTATGTATCCCAACTCTCCGCCATATACAAGCAGTAAATCTGGAGGTATCGCACACCAACAAAAAGCATTACGTGTCAAGATCTCATTTAAGAGTCTCCTGCGCCTCCTCTGCTTTCAAATGGAACGATACTGTTCCGCCTTTGGGCGAGTACAAAATCATGGCATTGTCTCCTGAAATGATACGCGAAAAGAAGTTAAAGAGAGTGGTCTCTTGTTCTTGGGATATTAGACACCGTGCTTAATCCTTGAAATAACCTCTATAACATTTCTGATAAAACCAACCCACACCATGGAACGGCTGACGGTTTCACCTCCTTGTGTGTCAAACAGAAAAGAAAAGATATGAGTGTGTATCTACATATAGTAAACTAAGAGTCAACGTGCTAAGTATCTGTGACATCGGTTGCTGAGCATTCACTGCCTCTCACGTGTGCAAGGTAACCAATACAGATCATTATTTCTCAAAGTCAAATGACTATTTGACATGACCAGAATTCCGAAAAAGGTGTCACCCAGATCTCTGCGTCATGGGCAGGAAGCAGTCACTACTAGGACGTTCTTTATGGCCATAATCGGTGAGACCGTCTCCGTGGTGTAGTGGTTAGAGCGTCCGCCCGAGGAGCGGAAGGTCGCGGGTTCCATCCCCGATCGCGTCATACCAAAAGACGTTAAAATATGGTACTTGTTGGTCCCTGCCTGGCGCTCGGCATTTATGGGTACAACAAGGACTGGTCGGCTCGGAGTCAGTATAGTGTGTCTGAGTGGGGTATTCATGTTTCACTGCGGCATGGTATCTCAGTTTGCTAGCACTATAAAACCAGCTTAAGTCTGGGCTAGTACAAGCAGCCGCACATACACATACACACGCATGCACGTCGTCATATGAGCGAAATATTCTCAAGCACGACGTTAAACCCAATTTCACCTCACCTCATAACCGATGTATCTGGGGGATGTGTAACGATGTTTTGTGGATTCCACCAGCTTCATAACAATTGCATGAATTTTTAGGGATTACATGTACATGAAATTAATAACATGTGAAATACATAACCAGATTCTTCATTTGAAGAATCTATGACGATCCACCGAAGAGGGCATTTAAGAGAAGATGCAGAGATGATACCATTCTAATTACATATGTACATATGCACCATCAGTTATACCATCGCCATGTCGCTAGTAGGCCAAAGAAACACGATTAAAGGCATCCGATATATCATACACCATAGTTATGTTAATGTCCATCCCTAATCCCTTCTAAGTTACCTTTTATCTTAGAAACATAATCCACAAGGCCACGACTTCAAATACAGAAAGGACTCTCCTTGAGAGCTTGATATTTAAAACTGGCCAACTTAAATTATTTTTTCACGTGCAGTGTATACCAGAAGAAAGTCATAGGAAGTAAAAGCGTTCCCGATCCAGTGTATTGCCCCTAAAGTGGTCGTTATGGTATAACCGGTAAGGAATATGATAGAGTCGCTTGAAGAGCTCAGGGCACCACGCATACATTACAGCAATGACCGGAGTTCATCAAGCTCTCGTTATGACTGTCCACATGTCATCGAGGAGAGTTTCGGCTTTGTCATTTATGCATGGGTAGAACACTGTGCAGGTGTGAAACACATTACGAATATGTAACAAGACAGACTCTCCTTCCACCTTGTAATCTTCAGCGACGACAACAACACATTAATATTTCAACTTTAATATACAGCATTTGTATTACACTGTCATTGTGTTTCAACAACGAAATAAAAGTGACAACTCCCATTCCATATTCATTAGAGATCTACGCTGAAAACTGAGTCAATTGCATGATTCCGGCAATGTCATAATCATGTGTCTCAGATCACAGAGAAATGGTCATGGAACCAGGGGCAGCTGTTCTATCCACCAGAAACATAGTGATTTGGGTATATGATGGTACCAGACACTTCTCCTCCACATACGAAAGATAGGGCATCTTATCTTTAGGATGAAATCACACAAGAATAGCGTGATCAAATGTTCTTCAACGCCACTGTAAGCAATATTCCAGCTATGGCATGGGGCCATTAACAGTAAGCTATAAACCAAATGGTAAATAAAATGAGCAATTATGTAAGCTTATTACGATAACACCAAATAGATCATTCATTCTACTTCTTCAAATATTAAGTATTTAGAACCTCTTCTTCTTTGGATACCTATGAGGGGAGGTCTTCTGGTCATACTCCAATTCAGAATCATTCAAAACATCACCTTGGTCTGCACAAGAAACATAAAAAACACGAGAGGCGCCCTATCATCGGTCTTCTTGAGGGTATCACCCGGATCGGCTTCTGACGGGTGTGTACTTTTAGTATTAGGACGTCTTCAGCCTAAGTCGCATTATGTCACACTATTCTACGGTTTCCTGGGGGTCAGAGAACAACACCTTAAAAACATTATGACGTAAAATGATAGGTCACATGTTATCGAAAAACTGTTTTTATGAGAAGGAACACACACGGGTGAAAATGATATGTGTTATGTTTGGAAAATAATGTTTACTAGGGCGATCAGTGATGCCTTCTTTGTGTATTATACACTCTCCTCTGTGGAGTTCGCGTTTTTTAAGACTTCCCAACCTTTCCCTGTGAACCTGTAACGATGAAAAGTAAATGATATGAATGTTTACCAGGTACCAGGTGCCGACACATCTCTGTTAGATTGAATAAATTTTGAAAATGCATTTCTGAAATTTAGTTTGTCTTTAAAACAGAGCAAACTATATTTCAGTAGTTATATAGTATATAGTTCAGCCTGTGTTACATTTTTAAAAGGGATGATGACTTCACTAGATCGGTAGACATTTGTACTCTGTACAACCAAAGGTATGTAATACAGGATTGGATTGTAAAAGTCATTTTCCGGTGGTCAGTATGAAACTGAGGACTCAGAATAAGACGTTTACCATTTTGATGATGCCCACGGGGATGGGATGCTTCCTGCTGACCAATTACCATTATTGGTACCAAGCCTAATTCTGAACCCATGCCCTCGAGTCCTTGCTTGTAATTTATAAAGAGGCACCGCTCTGCACATCTCATCAAATACATTGTAAGTCACTTGTCACTGAAACACAAAACAATGAAATACCAATTCAAAAAAGCAAATAACACCAAAGGAACAACAACTGGATACTTTTCCAACTTAAACACGAAACTTTGATAGTTAATTATTCAAAGCTATATATTTCCCACAGAAATGTACACCAGGTAAAAGAGGCTGTTAACAGAGCCGCACCTGCCACCTGATGAACAATAACATGTCATACCTACACTCCTTATGCTTAACAAAAGTCATGTATTATCATCAAGAACGTTTTTAATGAAACGACATAAGCACTGGGATCAAGCTATACTTTTCTCTTTAATAACCAGGCGTCATGTTCAAGTATGTTTACAAAGGTTAGAGAATGTTATGATTAAGTCGCTTAAGACATAAGCTCAATTTTCACGCCATATAACCACTCTGTTGAACATTTAAAGTTGAGAATAGCATGAAATGTCACAGTAGTGCTTCAAGACGTGTCAATATCGTCTATTTTATTTTTTCTCATAACTGATTCGTATGTTTGGAGATTAGCATTTAACCCAATGGCCCTGAGCGCTTTTCAAATGAAATGTTTGTGATTAGCAGTATGGAATTGTACAAACGTGTTTGTAACTGAACCGTCAAATTTAACCTATGTGTTGAATGGGAAATAATTGCTACATTAAGAAATGTGTATTACATTTGCTTGTCTCCATGATCTGGTAGCTTCGAATAAGCAGCCTCGATTAATCATTGGATTTAATGTTTAGCAGCCTTTTCTTAAACTGGAACCATGACGTTACCGTTTAAATCCCAATCTTTGTAAAGTCTCGCGAGAGGGTAAGCTGGTAATGACTGGGGTCACGTGAGAGCGTACGAGATCACGTTTTGACATCACACTCATCACATTGCTGGTTTCAAAGCCATTCAACCAAACACCGTGTAGTGTTACTCAACAATGGGGTATCTTGTATCCAAATCCAAATACCTTGTTAGTGTTTTATGAAAATGGCAATTTCTGAGTGTGATGTTTGAACCCAAAATATATATTTTCCCCTGTCGCTACGTCCTCTTTATCTGCACATCCGTCTGTTCACATATCCCATCCATCCTTTATCTGTATACCTGTCTATCCACCCGTCTGTCGGTCTATCCGTTAATTCCTTGAGGCATTTCAACGTTGGGTAAAGGATTCAGTATGCAGATTTACGCTATAACTGTTATGAATATCGCTGATAGTTGCTGAAAACGTTACTTGGTGGGTTTAGACAGAGGCGAGATTGAAGTCAGAGGGCAGAAATACAATCTTACATATGATGCTATCTGGCTGAAGGTAAAGGGGATCGGTTGCCTGGTGATTGTGTAAACGTCAGATGCCAGCCTAGGGCACTACTCATCATGACAGTCAGATACATTTCATCCCGATCAGAATCAGTAACATTTGGTATTTCAGGCATCCCCGCCCATGGTGTTATGTGATACACCTTGTTTAAACGAATCTTCTACAGTAAAATACTAATCCATAACGCTGAGACGTTTTACCCAAGTCATAAATGTTGCTTGAATCTAAGAACGAAAATACATAATAAATGTGAATGACGAGACAGTAGAAACAGAATGTGTGTTGGTTGTGAACAACCAGCAAGCAGTGAAATAACCTTCATGGCACATTTTCCTGTGCATGTATGAAAATACTTTCAATACTGTTATTGTGTCACGTCATTGTTGTAGAAATGCCTTAGTCACTCTCAACACTGACTGACTGACTGAGTTTGGTTTTACGCCGCTTTTAGCAATATTCCAGCAATATCACGGCGGGGGACACCAGAAATGGGCTTCACTCATTGTACCCATGTGGGGATTCGAACCCGGGTCTTCGGCGTGACGAGCCAACGCTTTAACTACTAGACTACCCCACCGCCCAAATGTCATCAACAACAACTGAGACCAATATAAATATAATGCAATGCGAATTGATTTAAAGAACGTTAAAGATTTGTAAGGTGAGTCTTTGTCCCATGACACAACGACACCCCATTTCCTTTCCCTTGGTTGAAAATGTTTCATACCGAAAGTATTTTACAAAAATCTCTTATTGTCATTGTTATTCATTTTATGCTGTGTCAGCACAACAGAATATGCCCATTCATAGTGACAGGAAATATCACTACATCTATGCCATTATCTGTCACTTCTAGCAACTGATAGTCCGTTATGGCGTTTATGGTGTAAATCATAATCATCGACAACAATGCATTTCCTCTGGACAAACCTGCACACATATAGCATACTTCATAAAACTTCCTATCGCCCTCTGTTCTCAGCGACTCCCCACCCTGTGGAGGGAGCAACCCACCCTTGACGTCTGTGATAAACGACATGGTGCTCAGGTGGTCTTACAACAACACTGTTTCAGATGTTTTTGGGATGATTTATTTGAAATATGAATCTTGGAACGAGTATCCGAGAGTTGTATTTTTAGGTTGAACAGAAACAACACCAGTTACTCGGGTAACGCACATTATATACAAAAGATGAAATCAGAGATGGTGATAACACGGGCAGAGTCACATCTATTTAGTATTTTTTTAATATTTAAGGTATGAAAAGGCCCTGTCCAGCTCTTGGTTAGACACCATGACACGGCGTGAAAAGATACTGCTTCACAAACGCGTGGAAACGGGCTGTTCCACAAGATTAACGACTTTTTCTTTTCCAGGGATTTTCAGCAACCGGTCTTGGCTATTTAAAGATGTAAATCACGTGCGTCCCAAACTGGCACACGACAAGGATCCTTGTTTCGTTGATTGGCGGAACAGCACGCGTCTAGACCTTCCATGCCACATGCGTCGTGGACGGTGCCTGTTCAAAAATGGGAAATACATTTGTACATAAAGTATTGGGCATTCAGAACATGCCGGATAGAAGCATCATAGCCATTTACGAATGATGTATGTCCGGGTGACACGTGACGAGCAGCAGGTTAGCCCAGCTCAAGCTTGATAGACGTTTAAGGAAAAGGTGGCGGTTACAAGTGGACTTAGAGCAAGGAGACCAAACAGAAATAGCTTCAAGCTTATTCATTTAACCCACATTTTACCCCGGATGCTTCAGCTAGCACATATGGCTGAAAAAGGTAGTAAATACGTACAAACAGGCAAACCATTGAAAATTAAGATGTTTTACATTAAAACTTTGTAAAGGTGATGCTTGGAAACGCAACAAGAAACAAGGATTTGGTTGAATAAGAATGACTACATGTTGGTAATCAGAACGGCTGGGATGTACAAATTTCCTGGTCAAATGAAGCAAACAGTGCATACTGGATGCTTCCTCAACTGACCTACTTGTAGGAAATTGGTCTATTTTCTTGAATGGCAAAGGCAATTTCTATTCACACGTGATGTGGTCAAAACCCATTTGACCCATATTCGCTAATGAGTCTCACTAAAAGGGAACGGGGATGGTGATAGGCGATGATCACCTATATATTTGCCATTATCAAAATCACCATGTTCGCCTCAAACAGACAAATCTAATTGCACCAGTGCTCTAAAGCATACTGCTCTCTTACAACGGTATGGTACCACAGTCTTCATGGCGTTATCCACACTCATGTTGTACGTATTTAATGTTTCAACTGTAAAATACATGTTCATTGTCCGGAGGCATGAATGGATGGTGATTGAGCTAACCGGTGAATGATGCCTGCTGAAATTCTATTTCAACGTATGAAGATTTCAGTGAGCGAGTGAGTGACTCAACCCTTGCTACTTGAGCTGGTTATTGTAGGAGTGAGTGAGTTTAGGTGTACACCGCTTTTAGCAATATTCCAGCAATATCACGGCGGGGGACACCAGAAATGGGCTTCACATATTGTACCCATGTGGGGAATCGAACCCGGGTATTCGGCGTGACGAGCGAACCACTAGGCTACCCCACCACCCTGTTATTGTAGGAAATGTAAACGCCAGAGAATAATCAGTCTCCATTAACAACCTGAAAAGATTACACTGGGCCTAAAATGAAAAACAATAATGAACATAATATGAACGAATCACTGAAAATCTGTGATTGCACCGGTTGTTCTGGAAAAGAGTGTTCATGTCCAGACCTATGTGTAGCGCCCGTTACTTTCAGAGAAAAACGAAACATCCTTACATTGCTGCACTATGCATTTCCGTCCCTACGCCTTCAATATACATCATGGGCCCGAAAACGACTATTTTCACAGCAAAGTTTGGTCTATTTGGTCTTAGCATTGCGGACATCTTCAATGAGTGATTAAATCCCGATACAGGATGAACTGACCGTTGATTATTATGTTGAAGAAGTCCCAGTGGACTTAACGAGATCGGTAGAACAATGCCATGGGTAATTTAGCAAATAGGGTACTTTAGGAGAAATTATTACTTGAAGTATTTCTTGGACTATAACGAAGTCTTCACAGAATGCTGTACCAAAATACTAAAAGTATTAAAGAATCATCTGACCACTTCGTACGAACTAATTCACCGTACTAGATGACCCATTTCCACACAAGACATTCTCAGTTGCATGACCGTCCTTAAATCTGTTAAATTAAAGCAATTACTAACGATGAAGCGTACAAAATCACTTTGTTCATTCACGGTCGAACCATCTTGTCGACGGAATGTTCCTTTGATACGTTTGTCGACCAATCATTTCTTGTTTTTTAGGATCTGGCTGTGCCTTCAATTGACAAATTTGCTTCAATTATGAAAACATGGGTACCTCGGACAGCCCAGTTGCCAACAAGCCTCATGTCGCTGTGCTAGGTGTGAGCGTCAGCTTCAAGTATCTGCTTGTAGAGAATTAGAATTCCGTCATTCTGAGCTTGATTTCTGTCAGAGCTTTTACCTGGATCATGTTTCGGGTTTCAATATTTGATGCACCTGTAAAGAAAACGCTCACCTTCTCTAATCACCTGGTCTATCTCATTACCTTTGACTGTAAGTCGTACTACATATTTCACCAACTGATTTAATGACCCTTGAAGTCTATATTTTGCTTATGGTGATGTATAGTTGCACTTGCTTTGTATTTCAAACGCCCAGTGGCTCGTTATAAATAAAGTTGTGTCTTGTATCTTCATGTCCCTGAGCCAAAGTATCTTCTGACACCATTTTTCAATGTCTGTATTTTAGCTTTAAGATGCTGACTGGGGTCATTGCAGAAGAAGACGACCTTCACAACGTTCCAGTTCCTGCTTCATCTGAAGACCATACATCAAATTATGAAATCGGAGGAACTACTCGACGCGAGTAACGGTGAGGGGGTGTTCACCCCACTTGACCTTTGCATTAAAAGACAATGGTCACAAGCGCCCATCGCTTGTATCAATCATAAGATCAGGTGCGTCAGTCGATAGTTTAACGATCCATATTGTTGTATCAAACGGTGTAAGCTGCTTCTGCTTGCAGCAGTCAATATTGGGTATTGTCTTGCTGGGTCGAGGTGACGACCTGAAACACTACATCAAGACCAGACCGAGGCTGAAGAGGCTTCGCTCCTTCTCCACTACTCTGTGACAGCGTCGGTGTTACTTCTCAATTGACATCGATTGGTCCCTTTGCTCCTTACTCTGCGGGCCAATTTTAACCAGAATAGTTACTGCGGTAACTTCTGTCCGCTTGTAGAACATCAGTTTAGGCGATGCATTTACCTTAACTCACGGGTGGGTCACATGTCTTGTTTTGTAGCGTACAATATAAACCACACATTGTCAAGATTTCTGGGTGTATTTAGTAATAATGTCTCCTGGTGTAATTTCTTCAGCTGGAAGAAGCATTCTCGAAAGGGCAAAGAGGTTATTAAGTCATTTGGGTCCTAAAATCGGTGTCAGTGGCATTAAAGACTGAGTCTAATTGACTTTCCTGTACACATCAGTTCACTGACCCCGCCGCCATATAGCTGGAATATTGCTGAGTGCGGCGTAAAACTAAACTCACTCACCCCAGTTCACTAATCCACCAATCGCCTTTCAACATGCTAAGGTTCTGGGGCTTTAATAGCCTAGTGGACAAAGCGTTCGCTCGTCACGCCGAAGACCCTTGTTCGATTCCCCACACGGGTAAAATGTGTGAAGCCTTTTTCGGGTGTCCCCCGCCGTGATATTACTGGAATATTGCTGAAAAACGGCGTAAAACCTCATTTCCTCACTTACTCATACTTTCTAACAGAACAAACAGAAACGACAAACGTTTATTCTATGAATGAAATGTACATCAAACTGTCCAATAAATAAATCAGAATGTTTCTAAAACTGATCTCAGTGTATATGATACTAATTTACAGTCTGTGTAATACAACATAAGATGAAAGGCATCTTGACAGCCACGTCGCATTGTTCCCCAGCTGATAGCAATCTGCATGTACACGCTTGTAAATAATGTAACGTGAAATAAACACATGCCGATTAAACCTCATTGTCAATCAATTAAGTACCGGATGCGATCTTGTTGATTTAATGTGTGTGTTCCAGTAACAAAATGGGGGTTATGAGATACGTAGCATAACCGTAGAAGCTGTTTAAGAAGACAGATAAGATTTATTGCAGAGACAACGATAGTCTCACGGGTACACAAAAGACGAGATGGTATACCATGTATTGCGAGAGTAGGCATTGCTTCATTCAACGTCATGTCTTGCAAGCAGAATAAGAAATTGGTCACGGTGGATTTTTTTTCATTTTATGACCTATGATTGGCTGTTATTTTCGGATGGTTAGCCTTCACAACCACAAAGGATTGAGTAATTTCTCGCTTGCTTGAATGAGCGTTTAGCCCCGACACATAAAATGATGTCTCTGAATTGCTAAGACGACATGACTCCTTGGAAGAAGCTGATGGTTTAAACGTTATATAACCGTGTTTGACACAGGATCCGCGGTAATCTGCCTTCATTCAGTTCACTCTGTTCACTTTTTCGCCTCATTTCTGGCAGACGAAACAGTAACTCTTCCATTGTGAGCAACTGATCCCGATATTACTACCAATCAAGTGGCAATCAAGACGTTACCTACCCTTCGACAGCTTCAAAAGATGTGGTATTTGAATTCTCATTGTGACTTTTATGACGAAGTGTCATATTTTATGGCAACACGTGCAAATTGGTCCTGAGTCATGGTGATTGTAAAGAATAGAACGCACAAACCAGTATAAGAATTGTGTATAATACTTGCCCAATTTGACACTGGATTATGTGGAGCAGAATTGGAACGTTTGAGAGCGTTTACTGGATGCACCTGAGGATTTCACCGAAGGGTACAAGCATTAAAGGATAATAGCCCAGATATAGATCCAGAATTATGAAGTGGCATTTGCTTTCATGGGGCTATTTATGAAGCATCTCTTTCTTGTCCTGGGAACGGAACCTACTTATTACCTAGTGATGAACGACAACACAGCTGTAACGTGTTAGGTGTGTCCCTTCCATGCAAAACTCCATTCGAATTCCATGTTCGAATCCAGTGTTTACTGCGATGGTTTTCCATCGCTCTATAGCACCAGACTAGTGTTTGTGGGTTTATTTCATCGATGTGATCATAACATGCGACTTGCGTCACTTTTGTTTTCACCGAAAACGACGTTACATAATGAAAATACCGTTTTTAATACTTCCAAATACTTAACAGGGTATTTTACTTGTTTCTAGTTTAGAATGTCCTTTAGATATCTGGTGTTATGAATTAGGAAAAGACTCCTTATGTAACTGCTTTTGTTAAAAGGCATGTTGGTAACCACGGTAATGTGGGTAATGTTAGTTTGATGTTATTTAGATATAAATAGCCATTCTGCCTATATGTTTTATGATATATGTATTGCTGACATCATAAATACTATTACATATATTGATGTGGTAATCCTCTCAGTCTTTACACAGTATCCTTTCACTTTCAGATATGATGAACATTGTACTGTCGTTATTCCAACATATGTTAATTGTGAATAAATACATTAAATACGAAATGAAATACCGTTGTGGTCTTCTGGAGAAGTCACCATCTGAAGACATTAACCATGTGACCTCCTTTGCACTAAGGAGAAGCGGTAACTAATTGTGTCGACACCGGTCGGTAATTGTGCCCGGGGTCAAATCCAATATGGACGGAGAAAGAATAAGGAAAGTCTTACAAGCGGAACAAACTCGACTCCCTCTCAATAGAACAAACGTGTTAGTCCTCTTTATGAGCCTGTGTATTGTAAAACTACTCCGTAACCTCCGCAAGATGGCACATCTCCATGGTTTCATCGTGTACGCGTGTAGGTCATTTAACTTGGCAGGACAATGCAGTTTAAGGTTTGCGTGTCCAATATGCTCGAAAATGAACCGATAGGAAAATTATGAAAAATTCAACTAGGCTCACCAAGAAAACCTTCTAAATCAGCGGCAATAAAATTTTATTTATGGGTCAACCATGTATTTGAACAGAAATTACATGACAGGGGTCGAAATAAAGGTACAAGTTATAGCCTCTGGATATTCAAGCAGAAAGGGGACCAAATGGAACGTTTTCACCTGCTTGTGAAAATTAAGTGGACGGGCATCATTAGTGTTCCACTATATCACGTGACTGTTTATTGACTATCAAGGGGTTGTGAACTCCTCTGTGTATACTTAATCATCTTGAAGGAGGCTTTTATTGTAAAATGATACGATGAGTACCACTTGTGTCTTATGTACTTCAATATGCCCAGTCATACACTTAACAAAATTACAGTTAAGAATACTGACCTTTTCAATTACATTAGGGGCGGTGGGGTGGCCTAGTGGTTAAAGCGTTGGCTCGTCATGCCGAAATCCCGGGTTCGATTCCCCACATGGGCACAATGTGTGAAACCCATTTCTGGTGTCCCCCGCCGTGATATTGCTGGAATATTGCTAAAAGCGGCGTAAAACTAAACTCAGTCAGTCAGTCAGTCAATTACATTACATCTTTCTTGACCGTTTGTACCTACACACTAGCTATAGTTGAACAATTCTGATGAATTCCAGGTCCAGTTGTCACAGAAAATAACCGGTTTTGAAAATGAGCTCTCTGAAGATGTAGTTTTGCCATATTGCTCCCAAGGTGCATATGGAAATACTATGAACGCATTAATTGCAATATGAATGCGACATTTGTCCCCGACCTTCCACAGAATGCCAGACATCTCCCTCACAGCTTTGATGTCATCCGCCCAAAGCGCCGTGGCCAAAGCGAACATGCCACCAGGGGTAAAACCATAGTTGTGATATTACATGCAAGATTAATATGTTATGTTTAGTCAGTTAATCCCCAATGCCTACTTTTATCGGTATTGATCCAAACTAGAACCGTTCTGTCCTGCGTTAAATGGGTATATCGGACACGCTCGTTTCTTCCGATCGGATGCTTGACATTTGCTACGCATGACCAGAAGAGAGAGGAAAAGTAGGTATTTTGAAGGCGTATTTTCACGCCAGCAGCGTCGGCGTTGAAATTTATGTACGCTGGTGAGCAGAAGCCTCAAGTGTCTAATTGTGTTTTGAGG
Organism: Haliotis rubra; assembly: GCF_003918875.1. Classification (NCBI taxonomy): domain Eukaryota; kingdom Metazoa; phylum Mollusca; class Gastropoda; order Lepetellida; family Haliotidae; genus Haliotis; species Haliotis rubra. The sequence goes on from NW_025767634.1 coordinate 2,636,798, forward strand.
CCCTGAAACACGATGTTTCTCAACCAAAGGATATATTCAGAAAACTTGAATGTCATTTCCTGTGAATAGACTATGTGTAAATCATATCATGTTTGGCATACTTTATAGCCCATTCACGAAACATATTGTGCATGTTAAAGCTTCATTTCCAACCCATTCCGGTTAACTTTCAGTGCCCTTTTAGCACCTATGAGAACAACACCGTAAAGATATTTCTTATTGATGGTGGTTTTATTACATAGGTATACATTTCCTATCGAGCCAAGCCCACTGGACTCATCAGCGTTTACGTCCAGAACATAACAATTCTTACTAACAACATGAAAAAGTGTCATTATCCTGCTCTGTATGTCATCGTTAGAAATAGCCCAACTGGCCTAATCACCTTTATGAAAGGATGCCCTTGACTTGAAAACTTATCTATTTAGTCCAACGCATGAGAATTCATTACAGCAAACTATACGTTCCAATATTACTCGGATCGATGGGGTTCACCTCAATGTTACTACATATAAAACCACACGTTTATGTATTCAATCGATGTTAATTGGGACATTGCTGTTTCGGGTCGGGCTATGTTTATACTACACCAAAATCGATGTTAATATTGGAGCCCGTGTAATTTGTGGACCATTGAATTACAACGATCTTAACTATTTGATTCCAGTGGTGTTGAGGATCTCTCGACTGTTTGGCATTCAGAGTGGATACAAGAAGACAGCAATGAACGACCATCGGGTTCTGATTGATCCTGCAACAAATTTGCAGACAATTGTCTGTCCAAGGACATCATATAGCCAATGTGACTTGATCACTGAATTTGTCTTCTGATAACATGTTTGAAAAAATCTCTACAAGAAGACATTGCGATTAGGATTATAAAATGAGCATGTATTTAAGAATCCTTAAGGGATCGTGACATGATGTGTTCGCTATCCAAATACTGCTAAAACATTCGTCTGAACAAGATGCATTTATTCAGCTTTTTGTCATTGAACATAGACAAGCTTGTAAAAGTCAATTGCCCCTGTTTCATCCTCACGGTTCCAATGATCCAATTATCTCTCCTCTTCGTATTGTGATAACATATAAACATAGACATGAATAAAACTGTTCTGTTATGTTCTGTTCTGTTCACTATGCAGGTAATCTGTGTTTTCAAAAATATAAGGCTCTTGGCTCCCAAGTGATGACATAAAAGATATTCTCTGTATTTCATTTCTTAACATAAGAGTACTTCTACATCCCTTTGCCGTCAAAGGAGATGTCTGCACGTTGTAAACTAATGATTCGCTGCATCCAAGGAGAGGAGTAGAATATAAACACAATCCTCGCTCGTATTAACATTCTTAAAACAGGTCAGCGGTCTTATTGTTTCAAAACTTATAACAAAAGAGTACCCCTCTACCTTTAGGCATGTCCACAACACCTAATCTGGAATCGTATTCCACAACTTCGCTCTAGCCTTTACAGCCCTTGACCTCAAGAGGTTCTCGAAATATGCTTCTTCATTGACGATAGTCCTTCAAGAACTGTGCCTTTTTATCATTTGCTCGCTGAAGAGCTAATTTTTGTAGAATGTTTTATATGTCTTTTTCATATATGATGACTCATTTTGTACCTTTCACATAAATTTACAATGAGCAATATGTGCGATCCAGTTGTGTATTACTACTAATTGATAATAGGATCAACATTTGAAAAGTTTTGTAGCCATTGACAGACACAGCATTTCTCTTCTTTCATAAAGCACTTTGGTAAATTCTGTCCTAAGGTTGATCCGTTAAGACACACTGAAGTATTACTCCATTTATGGCAAATGAAAATACTACAACAGCCTTTTCTGTAAGATGCTGTCACAGTGTTGATACATTCAAATGTTGCTCTTAGGATAAAGACGTTTTTGCCCTTAGAATCTATATAATTCAACAATTGATGAAATGATTTAAATGTTGTTTTGAAAGTCATCAGATGTGTTCTTGCAAAAGGGAATAATAATGTCATTGATGAATTGCTTGGACGTAAAATAACACCACATGCACTCGTAGACCAAAAAGGTGTCAAAACGAATGATTGTACTATTTTCAAAAAGCGTTGTGGTAATATTTTGATCATGATCAAGTTTTGTACCATGGCTGATTTTCATGGGAGAGGTGACATCGTATACGAACAATCATGCTGGTCGAGGGTTTCCTTAGACGTAGTATTTCAGTTGACTCGATGAAGCCTTGCGTGTGCATTTTATCATATCAGAAGTAAAATACATACAAGTGCATTGAAAGGAAAAGAAAAAGGTTTCTTGTCAGCCATTTGATGATGTCGATTAAGATTCATACCAATTTCAAAGTGTTTTAAATATCGTATAATTTGACAAAAAGGATTCATAGCCTTTCCTTTCGTTAAACCACAGTCAGTATATCACTTCCGTCGAAACTGTCAGAGTTGCATCATATTGTTAGGCGGAATTGTTCATTGGGCTGGGAGAGATATATTTCAAGTGTTCCTATCTCTCAGGAAATAAGAATAGGATTGGAACTGAAACTGAGATTCACAACCGTTGGAGCGAAGGAGTTCAGCTACGTGAGCCCGTTACATAACAATTTAAGCTCATATTATGTTGTCGGCAATGCACCAGGGAACCCTTCTAACCTCATGAATGTGTACGGACAGCAAAATAGTCTTCCCTCTTCGGGATACTAAAAAGCATTTTTGAAGCAATTTGAGTGATAAATGGATTATTTGGGATTATGACAAAAGTAGTTTTAACTTATTCATAAATAAATAATTTCATTTAGAAAAAAATATGTCTAGTTGCATTTGCGATAAGGAGTACTAGTAGTGCGTTGCTAAACGACAATTTACAAGACTGATATAATGAAGAGAATCTTTTTGTGAAGCACGAGCTCTGAATACAGAACTGAGATCGCCATAAACTCGCATCATCGTTCGTAACGATGTAACACTCTTGTGGCTTCATAACGTGTCACCATCATGGTTTACTAGGCAGTCTGCTTGTATCGAACTATGGTTTACACAGTAGGTCATCAATGGTCATAATGACTTCAACTGCACGAGTTGTGATCGAGATATTTCGCATCTGTATATTTACTAAGTTTATACTTACTAAGCATTGAGTCAGAACATGGATACAACACAGGAATGGTTTGGTCATAACACCGCCTCGGTGAATGAATATTATGAATTCCATTCTATTGTTCAATGTTTATGAATCGCGCAGTTTGAATATATTGATCGGATTTTGAAGACCTTCGATTATCGTTGCATGCTACATCGGATACTAGCACGTGTGTATATTGTCTATCACAGTAGCTTGAAAACTCCTGTATTATTACCGGGTTTTGGCTGTTCGCATACATTTTATTGTCAAAAGGGTTTTTAAAACAAAAACAATAACTGACCGTTTCCAATATTTAAACTAATTGGTGTAATCAAAACAAATGACTTTGATTTTCCTGAACTTGTAAACACTTACGAGTTGTCCGCCCCCGAATTAATGACGCCATCCCGTTTTCCAGGGTAATATAATTCTATTCTCGAGGGCACGATGTCCTTTCAGAAGTGGAATACCCGCAATGTACTATGAAATCACATCACAAGGACGGCTCAGTATTGATCTAATTATTGATTTAGGGCCCAGAAAGATTCTAAGTGTAAGTTATTTCCGCTGAAAGTGTGCTAAATGTTCCAATTTTCCACATGATGGCATTCAGGGTTTGTGCAATGAGACAAGATATACATGAATGGAGATTCTTTAGAGACAACGTTTTTTATATATTGTATCCCAATCAATATTGATAGGTGTACTGTAAGGAGTCAATTCCGTGTTCAAGAAGATTGGTAGTTGCAGGATATATCTCTTGCATGATGACGTTTGCAATACACGACAAGAGTGATGCCATCTGATGACTGCGACATGGATGGAAGACCAACATCGCATGTGGACACTAATTTACTAGTTTCTATTAGGAAGGAGTTAATACATTAAATATTGGTGCTGAGAGAAGCATTATTTCCCAGTACTATCTTGTCACGGGCCACTGCAAGAGTCCTGCATCAACAGCTGTGTGAGCCGATTGCATCACTGGCTACTCATCACTGGACAGATTAACAGTCATATCAGCCAGGGAAGCATTGACAGCTGGATTGATATTCTTCATCCAGTCTTACAGGACCCTGTCATGTGACGGCTAGGGTTCAAACCCATGACACGAAGCATTAGCGCTAGTGCTTAATCAAATCATCGGATCACTATGGCTGATAATGCACGTGGCTTATCGTTTTATGTTGTGTCAAAATTGCTATCAGCGTATTGTCAATAATATCCAATGATTGAAATTATATTTTCACAATTCTCTAAAGATGAGGCAAAAATCTTTGTACACATTAAGCAGAAATATTGGTACAAATTTGTTGGCATAGAGTGAGTGTATGAGCTTGGAGAATTATCATTGCGAAGGTTTAACATAGTAAACAGTATTGGAAGCAAATCTCTGATTTGACTTACGTTGTGATCGATTTTCGTCACTTCATATCACTTCTAGTTACAGGGCAATTTTCGTGTGCCAAATACTTGGAATACAATTTAGCAATGCCCCGTTGCATTTAGGGCGCAAATGTTACCAAAATGAAGGCCGACTACTATTTGACCTAGAGCAACGCAAATACACCGACAGCCATTTTGGAACACCGACATCTAAGGTCAAGGACGCTTAATCACATGGCGGACTCAATTCGGTGTGTAGTGTAGCATCTTCCTTCAACCATTACTAGGCGGTGAGGGAAAATTACATTACAACAATTTGCTGACAAGAACGCGGCATCAAGAATACAATTATTTCGTACAAGAGGCACATATTGATTCATAAAAGTATATAGGTCGCGGAATGGAGCCGGTGACGTAGACAAATGGGTCTATGAATTGGAGGTCCGGCTCCAGTATCGGTCGGCACAACTTAAGATGGTTGTCAAGGGGAAAGGAACGGAGAGTTGAGATGGACAGGCCTCTAAAACACTTTCGAAAATAATTGCAGTTTTCCATGTCGGCACTCGTTAAACAGGAGAGATGGCGTTTTATTGTAGACGCGTGAAGAGGCGTGGTGAGCAGACGGCCAGCAAAGAGGATTTGAAGTGATAATGACCGAGTGTTGAAACAATGACTCGTCCGAGTAATGTAGGAGAATCACTGCCATGCTGGATTAAGCAAAACAACTTCTGTTCTCAATCACACCCGCGTATTTGTGGACCTCGGTGACGATTGCACTCAACGCGTCATTGATGGTTCAGGAATGAGTGAGTGAACACGTTCAGTGTTTTGCGCCACTTAAAGCAATTTTTTACCACCAGCATGACAGAGGAGACAAGGAATACGCTGCACACTTTCTACCCTGAAACGAACTAAATTATTTATGACTAACGGCATGTTCAGCTATGCTATTTCATTGGTCACATCTTTGATTTGTTAAATTTGTTACAACTAAACCTACCGTCTATACATATGTATGCCTGTGTTCAAATATAGTCTGATGTTGTTCTTTTCTATTTTGACTTATGTAAAGTAATATGCTTATATTTCCTCATCAAGTCATACATTCAAGAAGAGAAAACCGGTTCATGTTTCCAACATCTGTTCTGAAAGTATTACTTTCTAATAGGCATTGGCCTGTTTCTGCGAGACACAAATGTTCCCTAATGCCGTCTTCAGTTTGAATGCTAACTTTATTCACTAACTTAAACCGTTCCTTATTTGCCTGCATAGTAACCATAATTACGAATGAGAAGGGTTGGTTCCAGAAGAATGTGAACACTACCTGGAAAACTTGCTGCAAAATGTGAATCGCTCCATCCTTTTATCAAACCATTTTCATTTCCTTTAAATTGAGCGACAAACAATCATCTTAACTTTAAGCACAAACCATATCAATGCTCTATAATCCCAGCAAAAGTCGCATATTTATTCAAAGGATATACAGTGCGTTCGTTCCGTGTCAAGTACATTGTATATTCCTTTTTCACAGGCTTCAACTCCGGACGAATTAGCCAAAGTGGAGTTTCGAGACAACTGGAAGCTTATGCCGGTAAAAAAAGGGCTTCGAACCACTCCTCGAACTGCGGGAAAGTATTTAATAAAAATATGAAAACCCTCAACTGGCACATTCCAAAATAATTGATAATCCTCCCGTACTTATCACTGCCATTTTGCAGCCTCGTTTTGAGAAGCGGATGTGATCTGATACCAAGGAGCCGCCTATCAAGTTGCTAGGACTCCGAAGAGTCTTCGTAACTGTTAGAAGAGCAGGAATTTGCTTCCGCGAAATTATGGGTCTGTCTCTAATTAGGGGAGGAAAATTGAGAGCACAGTTGCACAAGCCACTATTAATTTCCAGCATGTTATATGATGTAGACTAAACACATTTTCTGAATTAACAGATGTTGTTCTATGCCGGCTGCCAGCCCTGATTGCCTTGATTAGATACTTTTATTAGAAGCAGAGACTCCTCAAGGCAACAACGGGTATCTGCCGTTAGTTAGCGTTACGCCATAGGCCTGTCGGTGCGTCAACATTGGCTAATTATTGTTACTCACATGATCGGTGCAACTATACATTTGTCCTTACACTCACCAACAACAACTAAATATTGGATGTAACAATGTATGTACGAATCTAATTTTGGATGACAGAATATGAAACGCCAATGCCTATTAGTAAGTAATATTTTCAGGAACAGATGTCCAAAACTAGAACAGCCTTTGGCTTCTTGAATGTATGCGTTAATGAGAAAATATCAATTTGTTACTTTATATTAATACAAAATACAAAAGAACAACGGCACATAAATAAAATCTAAATATACGTACGGTTGAAACTGACTTTGTTATAGCCTTTTAATTGCTGTACTTCGTCATATCTAAAGTTTAATGGAATCCAGCACACCAAGGATGAGCATATAGTATATACAGACAAAAACCGTTATGTCAAAGTTGAGGGGATCTAAGAAAATACATCGAGTTATCCGAGGTTCGTCACATCGGTGTTTGACCGATATCCATTTTAGTATATCCTTTTGAAAACCTTTGTAAAGGTTTATTATAAGGTCCGTCTCCTATTCTCGCGGTAAACACGTTTTCTGCCGAAATCGCCGATGTGCGACACTTAGTGGTTGTTTACATCACCGATTGGTAACTAGGAAGTGGTCCAAGTCTGTGAGTGATCAAAATCTTGCAGTGTCACGAATATTGGGGAGTTTATACCAACTTGGACATATCATTACTTTTTCCCGCCCTTTCCAGCAGGATTGCTCTTACATACACTCAATAACGTTAATTCCTGGTAATACCGCGAGAATATGAGAAGCCTTGTTTCGTCAATGGCGGATGGCATTGTTTATCACCGGGCTCACGAGTGGTAATTCACCTGATGGATCTGGCAGCTGATAGATGTAGATGTTAGAGGAGAAGGCCTTTCATTTACAAACAACAAGCATGAATACGATAAGAATTGTTTGTGTGTTTTTTTCAGCCGATATCCATAAGTACCGCGAGAATAGGAAACGCCTTCCTATATGTGATACTGGATCCTCTATGTCTTGACCGGTATACAGGTTACGTTTTATTATGTACTTTACCATTAGTCAGAGGTTCGGATGTACAGCATCTCATTCATAAGTGGAACCGGACCACTTTTATCATCGATCCACAGACACATGTGCACGATAATATAAGCTTGGAGTGATATTAGCTTTACGACTGACCACTGCTGACCAGTTGATGGTCATCGGGAGGGCTGCACACGGCCATCTCGAACAGGCTAGTGTACCCAGCACGAACACATTATTGATACTTCCGGTCAAGCCAACTCTTAAAAGATATCCCTTACGACTAATTATCTCTTACCGGGCCGTGTGGGGTCATCAGACCAGTTTATAGAAAGCATAATACAATTATGGCTGCATACAGAGTGGAACAGCTCTCACTCTTCTGCGGAGATCCCCGAGGACGAATTGCCTGGATTTTGTCAAACCACTGGCAAGGCGTAAGTGAAGAGGCCAAAGAATAACTGTTACAGCGTGATTGAAGATGCTGATGATCACTCATCATGAAACGATGGTCAGCGGAGGACAGCACATTGACCATTGATTCACCAGTGATAAAAATAGCTCGTAAATGTACTGTAAACAAAGTACATTGGGTCTCGTTTCCCAAAGCGATGGACGATTGAAAGACTTAGTACTTTAATGTTTGACTTAAAGCTAAGACCCATTTCAGTATATTGATATATCTGTTTCCACGGGAAGAGTCAGCATCTGTGACTAACGTCTACGTCTTATCCATATGAAATTATGCATGTAGTGCTCCTGTCTACACATTATCAGTTACTAAGGGTTACTATTGAGGGAGAAACATACTATTGCGATGTGAAACTTCGACTTTATCCATGTCTTCCCGGTTACCTCACCTCCCTGTTATCTCAAGTTTCTCAAACATTTTGCCATAGAAACTACTTCTCATATAATCGCAATTGTGTAAATTTATAAAAGAAAATGTATAAATATCATATTAGATTATTTCATGAAATACCGAAATCGACCAATATGTATGTTATTCTTTATCACATCCAATTGTCACATTTATACGCTTTGGAATTTGTGTTATTTTGTCCTTTGTGTGTACCATAAATATTCGAACATAAACCATACTTCACACAGACGGTATGCCATAACGCCACAGTGTCAGTCTAAAGGTGAAGACTTCAAGGCACCGCCTGTGTGGTGACGCTAATTAAGTCTTGATCGATGATACTTATCTAATTAGCCTTTAATTAATCACGCTCTGAGTTGTGAGATCTGTAGTTAATCTAGACCCGCCTTAAGGGACTGCAAGTGGACGATAGCGGGTGTAAAAATGACAGCCTTCTTGGAAACGGAGTTAAGTTCATGTCACCATCTGTTCTAACACATTTCTGATTTTTGTATCAACTTACCTGTAGAAATTCACATAATAATATGCTTTATTATCTTTTTAATACACTTTGGGTCAGCGGTAGTATGAACAAGTCACCGAGCGACTTCAGCTTATCAGTTTTCCAAAGTAGTAAATGTTATTATAATATTAGGTTTAGAGAAAAATAACAATTGTGTTTGGTGCAGTGAATAGACTAGTAACTACCTTATACAGAGCTGGAATGGATTAAGTACTACTTGCACGAGCCTGCATGATCCGTAAAATGACATCAACTCTTCAAGAACGTATGACTTATGGGTGATTAAAGAATTAGGATGGATTCGTAATAAAATTAGTTTTGTATGATCAAGCAGGTGAAATCGAGCGCATGTTATGTTTTCGGCATACACGTCCCATTGTAACAAAATCATCATGGTTTTAGTAGCCAATCTACCGTTAAAATTGACATGTCGGTGCCCGTTATACTGCAAGTTGCTATTAACCCCAAGTTTCACTGCAGTTAAAGGGAAAATTGCTCGTAATATACACTGTGATCATATGTATGTTAAGCGGAATAGCGTATATCTAATTGATTTTTAGTTCCATTGCAGATTAATCAGCCGTTGTTCAGAAATGATGACCGTGACGGACCAAGTGAGGCGTGATGGAAGGCAATGTTTTTTGCCGACTTATCGAGTTTCCTCGTGAGAGCTATAATCTATTCAGGAACTCTTAAGATTATGTTTGTAACACTTTATAAAACGCATCATTACCCACGTTTATGGCATTTAAGTTTCTCCTGGCAACATCTTTCCCATTTCATCCACAGAATAGTTCATATTCTGCAAGTCATCGGATTAAGTTAAGTCCAGAGTGAACACAAATCTGAATCTCCAACCGTTAGCGGAACATAAGCGTTGACCCCCGTTGGTACTTCGGGTATTTCCGCCTTGAGAGTACCTCAATATGGCGGAGGCATCCCACAGAGAGGCTTTTCCAGCGCCACCTATCGAGCAGTAAAGTGGATCCCACACCTTAGGAGGCAAAGTGAGAAAGAGAACTATGGCTTTGTGGGACTATTTCATTTCTCCTGCAGCGATAACAAAATTATATTCCTCATTATTGCATCTTCCTTTGAATTTCCCCCTGTTGTTTCATGACACTCATTTGACTGCCAATTACCTACCCCGACCACTAACACCAGCGGTCATACCTACTATAAATGACCCACCCTTTGAGAAGAGCTGTGAGGTCGGTTTGATCTGGTGTGCCATCGATCATTATTTCAACAACGCAGGACAACGTATACGGTTCAAAGACACCGTTGATTTTGACTTCAGGAATGTGACTATTTGAATGCCGTCATCAGAGGGTGTCGGTATTGAAGGCGGGTTGTTTTCCTTTCTGTTTGGTGATGACATCACTTCTCCGCCCCCAGGCTTGAAAATGATGTTTGAATGTGCCCCCAACAGTGATGGTGAAGAGTGGGAATAACGGGCAATTGAAGGGTCCATACAAACTGATAGCATCGGAGTTAGTTCAGGAGAGGTTCTCTGTGTGGGAAATTGGTCATTGCGTAAACCACAATACCTGGTCAAGGATGGGCAGGGCTGATTACTTGACCCCATCGAGTGTTCACTTTTCGTCAACAGGTCACCACATGGATGCAGACATACTCTATCGTAGACGAGGTCAAGTGAACGTCCTTATGAGCACCGACCGGTGTCATTTGTTTCTTCATCCTATTAAAGTTCATTGTGACATCTTTTTATCATTTAGATCATTATCGTATTAAATTTCATTATGCCAATGAACATATGTGTTAAGTTTAGTTTAACACTGTGGTTATGTAACGTAATTTTAATATGAGTATGATGTTAACAAATCAAAGATCACAAACTGATATAACTTGGGATTCTAATCAATGAGTATAGGATCCTGCAACAGATTAGAAAAATCGAATAAATGGATGGAGACATGGATCTTTCACCATTCATATGGAGAATATCTAAGCATAAATAATATCTTTATACTTGAGGCTTGTGGATAATAATCATGTCCTTTTTGTGAAGTTTGTGGTGTGTGCAATGTGGAAATACTTCTGTGGAAACATCAACAGATGTGATATCATTGTTACGACTCGCTTCTCGTGTTACTACATCTGACAGAAACACCTTCACACACACTGAGCACCATGTTGTAGCTACAACTAAAGCTGATACTCATTTGACTTGTTTTCACCATACAACCTCATTCCTTCTGTCCACCTGTCTTATCCCCATCCTAATATATCACTACATCTGCATCGCACTGTGTCCTGACATGATCCAACATTGTGAGTAACATATGAGAGCCTTCAACTAACACAACACGTGCATGCACTCACTCCACTTAAAACATACGTCGAGTGCTTCTTGAAATAATTACTCTGCACGCCACCATAAACATGTCAAATTAGAGTCTCGCGGTGATACACCAAATAAAAGTCAATGGTCCATTCTATAACCAGTGCAGGAAAGACAAAGGCTGTGATTCAACGTTGCGCTAGCTCTCCACGGCTGGTCAGCTCTACGTTATGTTATAAATCCATGGACACAGGCCAGCTGCAAGGAATGAAAAGACTCACACTGGCGCAGAATTATGTGTTAAAAGTATAAAACACACAATGGCTTAAATGTATAAAAGCATACTGCAGTAGTATCTCTGAAAGGTGTGGTAGCCTTGGACCTAGTCTAGTGAACCATGATGGTGTACAGCAGGGATGTATTCTTCCACCAGTTTTATTAATGTTTCAACATCAAGATGGATAACGTATGAGTATTTCACATTTACGGAACCAGAAAAGGAACCATGTCTTTTGTCTGTTTTTAAACCATGTTTGGGCATCAGCGACGTCTTTGATCTATTTGCAATTTCCTGCAGGGTAGATCTTTTTGATTTGTGGGAAGGCAACAGGACAATAACCATTCTCCTTTTTCATGTTTGTCAGTTCTGCTCTATTGCAGTGAATTGTATCCCCATTTGTGCCCCTTAGATGCTAAATCATGTACGTAGTGAATGTGACATTTTATCAGCTGTCATTTTAAGAACAGGTTTGAAAAGTTTATCACGGGCGCCCAAAGCTTTTTGTTCTTTGCACCGGTTTCATTGACCATTAGAGAAAGACTCCTTGACCCCTTTTAAGCCGAAACGTTCATTAAGGATTTTAATCATAATAAATAAGGTTAACACTGTTTCGTATTTTCTAGCCTTTATGGCTCACGATTCGCATCCTTAAATGCTAGTAACACATGTCTTTGACGTTAACTGCATTTCAGACAAAAACGTAACGTGATGTTTCATCTATAATTATTCAGAAGGACAAAACATCACCAACATGACAGAAAATGTTTCATAGAAAAATAATTCAAGTCGCTCACGGGGAGATTTGTGAGATTTTAGAAGTTACTGTTGTAAAAAATATAAATGATATAGAATTGGACTTTAAAACTGTTTTTGATTGCAATGAGTGAAAGTATTTTGAGAAACTCGTATATGACAATATCATGCTATAAATTCTGTAGTAGTTTCGAAATACACCTCACTATGCAACTAAATTCAATTGTACAATAACGACTATGACTGTGCAGTATGTGTCTACAAGATAATATTATCGTGACATGAATCTTGGAAACCTTCTAAGCCTGTTGGTACGCGACCACCTGCACATATCAACACCGCATCTGTGATTACAATCTCGTCATTATCAAATCTCGCAGAGACTAAATCTGACGCATGCCGCTTTACTCCGGACAGATGTGTGTACCTTGTATCATAACAGACAAATGATTGACATTTATGTAGTTTTTAACTGCTAAGCTACACTTTACATCGTTTTAATATCACAGACTCCTGCATTGCAATTGATACTTATATGTATGGTAGAAATCCCATAAAGGTGTGAAGATTTGCTGTTGAAAGCAAACATATATCTAGCATTCCAGGTCTTGTTTATCAATAATCCTTTTATGCTAATGCGGTATTGGATGGATTAGTTATGTTGTATTTAGGTCGTTGTACAGTGATTGACAAGCACGGAAGTAATTATGTTTGCATTCGGTTCCAATCGTGTTATAAATATGCAATACCGGCAATTGGTCCCTCTTGGAGACATTAATGTTTAATATCATTACCCATATGTCTCAATGACTATTAACGATTCATTGAAAACCATGACCAGACAGATCAGGAAATAGTAAGTATAAAATAATTTAAGCCCTCATTATGTGTAGCTTTAATCGTACAATAACTGTATAGCAAAGCACTTAGTATAAATAATACATGCACCATTTCATCCTGTTTATTGTAAGGACTACATCAGGTAGCATTTCACTGATGAAGACAATACCAAGTTCAATACTTACAGCTCATTTCCTTTTGGAATTAATTCCAATGACGGCAATATCAAAATGTTATAATTTAATAATGATCATAATTTAATAGTTATTCATTTCCTGGTTTTAATGAGCATACAATAGAAAACCGCGCGTTTCGCTTCTAATGCCTATGACCGCCACTAGTATTGGAAGGATATAATTGATTTGAGCTTAGCATGTTTTTCAACCCAAACTGTTTTCTACAACTGTGAAAAGATGAAAGCAGGTAAACACGGAAGAAGACAGAGGAATGTTAATGTTTAAACACCGTCTCACTCCGACACTTGGCAGTTACCCTACGTATTTAACAGAGGCTTATGGTCATTGCTGAACGTCGACGGTAGCCAGAAAGATCAAATGACGAAATGTTCAACACGTTTGATGGCGTCGCTAAGCTTCCTAGGTGGCGCTCGTCTCATCCGGGAACAATGTCTACCAACTAGATGGTCAGTACCCGGCCAGCCTCGCTCTCAACCCTCCACACCCAGACCCTCATTGAAAGGACGGGTGTTCGGTTTCCGACCTTGTCAAGTGTATATGGTAATGAATACGACCGGTGACACTGTTGAGTGGACTAAACAAAGGGTCTTTCCCGTATTGTCTTACCATATTCCCGACTTGGCACTCAGAACAACGAACAAGCCACGTGGTATGGGACACGATGACTATCAGATTAAAGTCCATTTTATACTACCCTCTACCACTGCTAGTTATTGGTAAAACAATTTTAAAAGTTTTGGATTAGGTTTCGTTTTCCATTTTTCCACTTGAAAGCCCATGACAGTATTTGGAAGGCACTTCTGGTCACAAAGAACAGACCCATCTGCGTAAAAAGGGACCCGATTTCGCTAATCACTCTTATTAATTTCGACGTATGTTTTAGGAAGGGATTCGGTTTCATTTCATATCGTGTCAATCAAAATCTAAGAGACTCTATGGTAAAAATACCTTTCGGTAGTACGCGGCCCACGTGTCATAGATACAATGCTATTTCCTAGTGTTGATTGTCAAGGTTTTTATTTCATTACATAGACGATGTTCAATAGCTACATGTCTCAATGACAGCCATTTCCTTTATATAAAACGATCGATCAAAGGACTTTTCAAACGATCTTTTTCTCATATCTGAAAAAGCAGAACAAAGTAAATGTCTAGTTTTCGAGTACATGCACAATGCTTTAAACTTTCGCGTGCACCTGGTATCATTAGCTTGTGATTCATAAGCACACGCTTATGATACAGCTAGAATCACACAAGTTACTTTTAGAATAGGTTTGTTATATTTAAGGAAATGTTTTGTTTGTTTGGATTTTTTTGGCGCTTTTGTTTAAAGTTCACCGAATTTGGTTTGAAAATATATTCCGGCACATTATGTCTACACAGAGCGTTAATATGTCTTAATTTAACCGTGCATGATCTGTTTTAGATCTGGACGCACAAACATTAATGAAAGCGATGGTGTGGGGTGCTATCTTTTATTCATGAAAGCTATGTTAACTACGCCTGGTCACTCTTCCTATGTCCTGGGTGAAGAATCGACTGTCTCCCTGTCAGTGACCTTACGTGACCAGGTCAAGGTCATAGGTGTTCGGACGCTGGTCACGCTAATGTATCACATTGACGTTGCGTGTTGTGTGCCATTATTGATATTCAGCTGACATCAAAGAGTAGCAACAACTGAACCTTGACTTGGTCATTGTACGCAACAATGGACGTTTACTCTTACAATGCCCGTACAAATATTTACTGTCGTTATTTCTAAACGCTTTTTGTACTTTATCGATATGATTTGAGATGATATTGCGGAAATTCGGGATGTTAGGCTATTTAGATTTGGAGCGACTGCTGTAAAACAAAGGCATTTCTGACAATGGCAAGTGATAGGGGGTGTCTGACGCATTCTGAGCTACATAAATAACTAAATATCAACACAAACAAAAATCAGCGTGGGTCATGCAGGTACGAGAGGTTATTGTGCCACGTCTGTTTTACACAAATGTTAAACAGGAATCGATCAAGACAGTCCTACGCAAAATTCCTGAATGTTAGCGACAAGTTTTATTGCTTATAATGATGGAACCACTTGCTTTTCTTCTTCAATTTACATCGCCAAGAAATAGATGAGCACCACAAATGCGCACATTGACTTCAACACTAAAGATGATGGCCATTAAAAGTATGGATGCCTAAAAGGGTCAATGCAATTTCTAGATTTGAACCTATGAAGGATACGCCTATGCTGAATTCGACAGGGGGGGCTTTATGTTTTCTTCAAGCGTGTACTAAACTATAGCAGTGTTTCATAAACCTTCTGCTAAATTATATACAAATATCTTTATTTAAAATTAACTTAACAGCAAAACTATTCTTATTCTTATTTTTGCTCCATGTGCAATACAAGTCAAGATTCGGAAATCAGCATGTATTGTAATCAAAAATAACTATCACAACATTCATATGAGTTGGATTCCTGGCTGGCAGAATGTTAGGCGACCCGACTGCCAGTCGAAGACACAATTGTGTCCTAATTTGTGTTTTGTTTGTGTTTTAGATGACAGCCTTGTCTCCCAGAGGCGGGTTTCATTCAGTTACATTCGATATAGCTGTCAGTATCGGACATGGAAAAAACAAGTGAGAGAAATTAACGGACCCATGCAATTATGTAAATATATTACTACTTTGCTAGCTCTGATAGCGACCTCTGCTGATGAAGAGAACAGCATAACTGACAGGCGATGGTCAATTTCCATTTATTTCTCCATGCGATGATATTTGAGAATCTCTCGCGCACACATCGACCGACTCATAATTTCATAGACGAAAAATCAATGTGAAATGAGTTGTATTTTTGTGTCTTAAGAGAGGTTAATTTTGAGCTGGGGGCAATGCTGGTTTCTTGGCACGCCAGCTTAAAAGAGATTATCTGCTGTGTACTTGCCTCAATGATATAGGCCCGCACGGACTCCTGTAGGTCTAATATTTCCAACTACGATATGTATAAGGTCTTTAATATGGATTTTTGAAAGATTTTTTGTCGATAATGTACTACTTTCAGCCAAATTAACTAGTAGGTACAGTGTATTGAATGTGTGTTATATCTGCAAAAAGAACGTTACTGCTACTACTAATATTATTACTACAATTACAACTACTACAGAGCACTACCGGTGCTGTGGGGTAGCCTAGTGGTTAAAGCGTCCACTCGTCACACCGAAGACCCGGGTTCGATTCCCAACATGGGTACAATCTGTGAAGCCCATTTTCTGGTGTCCCCCGCCGTGATATTGCTGGAATATTGCTAAAGGCGGCGTAAAACTAAACTCACTATGATCCTGAACGCATTTTCGACCCTCTTTAGAAGGGGTAGCCTAGTGGTTAAAGGTTCTCTCGTCAAGGTCCGGATTCGATTCCACGCATGGGTACAATGTTAGACGTCTTACAAACATGATTCACTGTACACTGGGGACGAATACCTCATCGAAATCCACTATTCCATTAAACTGTCACAATCAAACAGAAACGGGTCTTCCGTAACCTTAAGCAGTGCATTGTATGTCGCCGACAGTTCGAGCTACTGATGTTATGCGCGATGATAAGTCGCCAAAGTCAGAACACGTTCAGGTTTCTACCAAAAAAGTGAATTTTACCGGAGGAGGTTATTGCACGTTTTTTGGACCTTAGACATTTATACTTCTATGGACCTATCACGGACATACTGCCAACATTTCAATGTTGGGCAGTTATATCCATTTTGTGCACAGTTTGTGTTTCAATATTCTCCTATTACTTTTTACACAACGTCGACAGGCATACTCGTAACATGTTTAACGTCAAAACGGTCTTTTGATCTTCGCAACTACCACGGACACATCTTATGGGAAATCGGGTTTAGATCTGGTCTTCAGAGGTCAGGCTTGGTCGACTGCGTGGATCGTTAGTCATGACATTGATCACTGGATTAGGAGGTAGCAAGTGCATATGTAAGCATTGTGCTCATACTCTTTTGATAAAAGTTTAGATGTTTAATAGCTATAGGTTCTCAGCTAATTAGTATGGATTTTTGTGTCCACCGAAGCATCATTGCCGAAATATTACACCGGCGTAAAACAGTACTCACTCTCTAACTATATGTCAACATTAGTATGAATTAAAAGTAAAATTTTCAGTTAAAATTACGATAATACCATCAATGCGATATCAATCGAATCATTCCTCACATTTAATCATTTGCTTTATCATCCAACATCTTCCAATTCCATTAGAGAATGTACGTATGAAAAAATGAAACAGAATGCCACCGACTCTGCAGCATTTAGTATGAGAAGTCTCTCGCATCTGATTGTGCCTAACTCAATATTTTACATGGAATAATAGGCTAAAGCAGAACAAACTTTTGTTAAAAGCACGGTAATTGCACAAACAGATTACATTTTCATTTACGGTAGCGTTTATACGAGGCGCGGGACCTATTTGGCCTTTTGAGGGTCCCTTGGGTATGATCCGACCCCCTCGGGGAGGTAATGATCGCGGAAAATGAGGTCCTCAAGTCTCAAAAATTATTTTGCTCGTCCATTTCACCTCAGGCGTTTTGAACAAAAAAACTCAAATTGGTAAGAGGAGGTCGCTATGGTAACGGCTCTGCGTGCTACTGTCACCCTTCTCTCCCGCGAATGTCTCTGTCCCCCCAGAATCCATTAAGACGCCGTTTGGTGGAAACGAGGTTTGATAAGAAAATCTCTCCCTCTATCCCCTAATTGAGAAGGATAAAAGCCGACATATGTCGCCAACTAAAGGTTGATACAACTTGATCAGATTTGTTATTTAATGTTTCCCGGAGCTACATTTCAAAGACAACGACAAAAGCTGCAAACTCGCTATAAAGTAATACCTAATACAAAACGGCATAGGTGCAAGATTTTAGGGGTCACGTGAGCCTACGCTTGCAGAACACATTTGTGAGCATGCGCGGAAGGTTTATTTGCTGCGAGTCGTTTCCCGTCTTTATCCCTTGTTATGATTCTGGTGCTTTTTACCACAGTAAAAAGGAATTTCAGATTAAAGATTAAAGGTTGGAACGGACGTTTCAAACGGAAATTACGTCATTGAAGATTTAATTCAACTTTCGTTTTGACATGGAGGAATAATGTTTATTATATTTGTTGATGACTTTAAATTCTAAACTAAATCCAAACTTTTTGTTGTGGATAGTTGCAAAACAAAGGTGAGATCCGAATGGCATCAAGGAGTTTCCTAGACAGTGGGTAGAACATCTTGGCCGTGGAGGTGGTTTATTATTTCTCTTATCCAGAAAACACTATATCTTTCTCAACAGCCTGTTCAGACTCCATTGTCAGTTTCATGAATCTCGCTCACTTTGATATCCGAAAAAGGTCCTATTTTGTAAAGCACTCTTCGCCTAATTAGCACTACTGCGCACCTGTGCACAAAATAAATTTCGTACACAAATTGGGTGTTGTCATACTGATTGCTTTAGGAGTACTTCTAAAAGTAACAAGCATATTTGACAATCAGTCTACTTTCGCTTTTTTCACTCCTCGAGATTTCTTAAAAATGAAACCTACATCCTGTTGGCTGATTTTGTTTCCGGGGTCACGTGATTAAAATGACCATCAATGTCAGCTTGAAAGTGACAATTAATTGCCACTACGATATCGATGAAGTGTTTATTATGCGATAGGGTCACTATCGGGACCTAATACGAGAGTCAGCTGTGATCATGCTGTGGCTGAATATTGAGGTATTGCTAGCTACATCTTCAGTTGCTTTTTCCCATCTCATGAATCCTTGACTTTTAAATTGATTTGCACAGTCAGACAGGTACTTGTCCATTACAAATAAAAAGTAATCAACATTCTTTATTTGTACTTATTTTTTGCGAAAAGTCAAATGGATTAGGCACACATGAAACACAAATCCTCACAAATCTACATAGGTATATATGGTTATCAATAATACTTGCCACTGAAACTGCACATGATTCCTTACCTCATTACCTAGTCTGTCGTACAGACCCTGAAGCAAATATATCCAAGAAAGCCCACACAAGTCTAGAAAATGTGGCAAGTCTAGATTTCCTCAGCTTCTGAAAATGAAGAAAGTCTTAGGGCTCCTTTTCATTATATTTTTTTTTTTTTACTATGAACTTTTTTCAGTAAAATATGTTCATTTCAGAGACTAGTTGTTAGTCTACTCATTACCATACGTGACTAAATTTTGTTGCGCATGTTTAAGAACCTCGCTGAAACGGCGAGAACCTTACAGACTACCAGTTCTTCCAGATGAATCAGGGATTAAAAGTGGCGGTGGGGTGGCCCAGTTTTTAAAGCGTTCGCTCGTCACGTCAAGACCCGGGTTCGATTCCCCGCATGGGTATAAAGCCAATTTCTGGTGTACCCCGCCGTGATGTTGCTGGAATATTGCTAAAAATCAAACTCACTCACTCACTCAGGAATTAAAACCCAGAAACAGCTGATCCGGCGACTGAGGAACGCTTGCCCTCTCACGGCCTTGACTTCGAAGCCATTATAATAAATTTCATTTTCCATGATACAGTGTTTCTGTTTAATCTTATTGCAGCCATTATTGACATTCTCCTGGTATTTAGAGAGATTTCCGTATACAGTCAAACGCCCTTTTGTCTCACTTTGATACGTTGACCTTGTGGTTGTCTCGATATGCAAGCTTAGTCCTTGTGTATTCCTTCCTATGTCATCATTTTGCTGTAGTGTCGAACATCGGATAACTCGAAGCTCCCACGCAAGTCCTTCAACTTCGACACAAAGGTGTTTGAGCACTTGGAAGAATCACTTACTCAAAGGACATCAAAGGTGGTTTTTGGCAGTCATTGAGGAAATAAAAACACCAATTGACTGTTTAGAAATAGTCCAACTGACAAATCGTATACGTCATTATATTGACATATGGAGTCTCCCACCTGTTTGATGTTATCTAGCTTATAGCCATGACGCCAAACCAGCACTGAACAAATCAATGAAAACCGAACGGTTTCAGCCAAAACATCCGCTCAATACATGTATGAATAGCTGTGCATTGCATCATTACCAAGTTTATTTAAAAAATGTTTCATATTGCTAATTCTTATGTCCAATAACATAGTGTTTATGGTTTCAATCCCGGTTATTAAGAAATGAGCAATTAGGTTTCAACTCCTAATACTTAAAGTCCTAATGTATTGGAAAACGTTTGATTTTACACACTAATATGATGTTCTACACAAACATTCGGTCTTGCACAAGTGCGTGCTCCGAGCCATTATGATTCAAGCCCTATCATCGGCACCATATTGTCTTCCCGTCATTCCCTGCACTGACGTCACTCAGCCAATCAAGCGTGATGATTTCTGTTTGAATGAACTGTTACCCTGAGTGGGTTTCCTGATATTTACTGCGATAACCCACCGCCGTGAAGTGGAGGGACCCGCGCCGACGATGACAAAACGATTACCCTGTTTAACACATTATGAAAAATGGGATTTTTGCATGTTGATTTGATTGACATTAACTCACGGGCGACGGATGAGGGTCTAAACCGGTTTTAACCACTGTCGCTAATTTATATTTTGAATTTGTTAAATATTTGGTTGTTATAATTATATATATTTACCAGGAAGCTGTCCATGAGTAGATTCTGAACGAGGAAAGGTTCTAAAACGCGTTTCTTGTGGTGTTATTGCTTCTCTAGCGTGTAATCGTATTCATGTTACGGGGTCGTTGTTCCTGTGATTATCCACTGGTTCCGTTGATTATTATTTCTAGCTGATTATTATTTTCAGACATCTAAGTATACACCAATAAAGCCAATCATATGTACATTTAGATTAAACAGCTCTATCTTGTTTTAAATTTGCGATGTCACATGGTACGGTTATGTAGAAAAGCGACGTCTTAGAACCAGAGACCAAATAATATGGTCTCTGTTAGAACTTATCAACCGGTGTAGTTTAACATGACATCAGTGCATCATTTTGTGAAAATGATACATATTTACCATTCTACTTGTCTCTAACCGAGGGGCAAGCAATTTCCTGGCCTGGTCCCTCAAAGGTCGAAAAATGCAAAATATTCGACTGGGGTATGATCTCAAACATACCTAAAACTGCACAAGTGGAGACAGCGAGACTGAACAGATGAAGCAACAAAGGCGGACAATTGTGATCAAATAACACAAGCTTCAGGGAAACTAACAAACAGCAAAGTTTCCCCGGTGACCAAAGGGAAATAATTCCGATCATCTCCTGAAAGTGAATCTTTAGTAAGAACGCCGTGTTATAAACTTCCTGCGTGATTAAAAAAAAAGGGGGAAAATGTGGAAAACTTTCAAAATAATTATCAAAGTGTTCAAATGATTGGTCGGTTTTTCTTGTCCTTTGTAACAAATTCGAGTTTCAGACTAATAACAGCATCACCTTTAAGTTAAATTCTAAAAAAAATCAGTTTGAAAGGTTTTCAAAAAGCGTTTTTAAAAAAATATTTGAACATGAACAATTCTTTGGCCCAAGTTGATTTATTGAAGAATGTAAGTAGTGCAGAGAGGTGGAAATTTCATTTTAGGTAATGGAATCACTTTAGATGTTCTCTGGAGGTTTCAACTAGCAGGGTGTTTTTACATATTTAGACGATATATCACTACTTGGTCTTATTTTAACACGAACATTTCGAAGGGATAAGAAATCGTATTCAAGTTTTAAGTCGCATAAATAATTACGTTAACTCCCCCTAAATACTAGTAGCAACAGGTGAAAAACGGTCTTTGTTCTTTATTTAGTTGGTGTCCAAACATCCTCCAACATGCTGCCACCATTTCAGCGCTTTTACAAATGAATACTCTCCATGTTCCTTATGACATATTTTCACGAAATTAAATAGTTGTGAAAAATTAAACATCTCGGTATACATAGGCCAAACCTGGGTATTCTCTCTGAACTCAACGTATGGATTTGCAATTTTTATAGATAGGTGAATGGTACTAGTGAAATGTGTAACTGTTTCAATCCGGATCTGCTGAGACATATCGTATACATCTTCCTTTCAGAAGACTGAAGAACAGTACCCGTGAAGATCAGGTAACCCGAAATTCAATAACCCATGCTTGTCGCAAGAGGCGACTAACGGGATCGGATGGTCAGGCTCGCTGACGTGGTTGACAGTTTCCATCGTATCCCATTTGCGTAGATCGATGCTCATGTTGATCACTGGATTTTTTGGCCCTGACTCGATTATTTACAAATCGCCGCCATATAACTCGAATATTGCTGAAAGCGGCGTAAAACTTAACTCACTCACTGAAGATAAGGATGACAATTCGTGGTGACTGTATAATGTCATTCAACAAGCATGACGTTGACCTTGTGTGTTGACTACTGTCACGCTGTTCTGATAAGTAAAGAGACCGTTGAACGTTTTGCAGAATCGGTGATAAGTGTCACAGAATTAAAAATGTGTTGGGAATGACGTTGTCAGGCCTCCCTTTGAACACAGTACTGTAGATATTCACTGTCGTATTTCCATTATAACCCTCCTTTAGAGGATCAAGAATATGGAATGTGAAGGCTAACGCTTACAGGAAGTACACCATTGGGTGCCTCACTTCCGTGTGCGCATCCACTTCGCTCCTCAAAGTACTATACACCATGCACTGAGCTTGACATGTCTGTTCTTGATTCCAGATCAGAATTAAAAGTTCTGATTTGTCCCGTCTGAAAATCACGACATATTATTCTTGTGTATTAATATTTTCATCTTTGTCGAATGACATGTTTTCAGACGTTTCAACTTTTGAGACGGGTGCGACATTATAGGACATGGCTATGTAAGAAACGGTCATCCAATTCTGCGTGTACAATGAATAGTGTTGTAGAATGTTAAACGCAGTGGTTGACATGTTTGTCCATTCTAGTACACCGGGGTCATCACCGGTGTCAATGCTTGTAATGAGTACCAGACCAGACTGAAGCAGGAACCAGGTCACTACGATGTTGTCTCTGTGTCATGACGTGTATTCCGACTGTGTGGTCTGTTGTCTCTGCCACCGACCCCTGTCCAGATAAAGATGCATCGATATTTTTGCGTAACGCATTTCACGAAAGATATAGTTGTTGTTGTACCTTGAGATAACAGTCATGCGTATTTACATGATCTGAAGACGTTCATATACTCATGGAAACGAATAACGGAACAATTGAAAGTATGAGGGTTCCTTTATGTATTTCCAAAATTTCACCCACAGTGCAATAATACCTTGTGAAGAAACCTGGAAAAGAATAAAGGAACACTCGTACTGTCATGTGTTCCCTTATTCGTTTCCATGAGTATCATATCATACAGATGATTTCAAAGAAAACTCGAAGTGACCGGTTTTCGAAGAATTATCTACATGCACAGTATGCTTTCTTATCCTAGTTAAAGTTTGTGGTTCTAACTTAGAACTTCAGCACCGCAGGCTGTAATCGTAGTGGAATTGGAGTGGACCGTTGCTAAGAACATCAATCACTTGATTATCTGGATCTGTTTTGATTATTCAGCTATATGTTTGGAATTATGCTAGTCTGCTTTAAACTAGGTCCTTCAAATCGGTTAAAGCGACTTCAATATATGGTCATCGCATCATTATGGGTTATTTTCCATATTCCGCCTGTCTCGATCTACAGATGGCTTGAAGGAAGCAGTTTGAGTATATGTGCCAAGTCATCATCTCCCAAGTCTTTTCTGTGAACAATTATGACCTCGTTATCATCACAATCACACTAAACACTACAGTTTCAAATCTGACAAAAGCATAACGAAAAACTATCCATTGCATCGTTTACAAACACCATACTTTATGCTTTTAGCCGTTTAACAGTTACTGATCCCCAAGGATGGAACTATATTTCTTTGCTAATGTTTTGATGAATTTCCCTGTGAACAAAATCAATTTTCATAACTGGTTGTTGTGTGACTTAACATGTCGTGATTGCGTAGAAGGGACATCGAAAGCGCCTCATACAATTAGCTTACCTCCAAAGGAGGTTAAGCGTGATCAATGGATGAGCCTGTGCCAATGAATTAATCAACTCCTTGAGAAATGTGTTTCTAAAACTCACAGACAACCAGGCATTAATCGCAAAAGATGATGCAATCAACTGACCTTTTTGATAGCTTGTGTCACGTATAAGCTTCAGGTTAGAAACAGAGTGGATATATTTGGATTAGTTCACACAATGAAACCGGCACGAAGGTATACGTGTATAAGTGAGTGAGTGAGTGAATATGGTTTTACGCCGCCCTGGCAATATTCCAGCAATATCACGGCGGAGGACACCAGAAATTGGCTTCACACATTGTACCCATGTGGGGAATTGAACCCAGGTCTTCGGCGTGACGAGCGAACACTTTAACCACTAGGCTACCCTTCTAAGCCACGTTTATAAATAGTTTATTATTATGTATTTATTATTCAGAACATTTGTTTAAAACAAATGCTTGTTTATATCATAATTAGGTCTTGGCATTTAGAAGTGATACACATAAGGAAGAAGGTTTTTATGGATGTCAACGTCTTTATTATGATGAACGCAACCTTTATGAGTATATCCTTACTCTTTCATCAGGTGAATGAGTAAGGAGTAAGGGTATACTCCGAAACGTTGTGTTCCTCATAATAAAGAAGCTGACATCCATAAAAACTCTCTTCGTTATAGGGGCGGTGGGGTAGCCTAGTGGTTAATGCGTTCGCTCGTCACGCCGAAGACCCGGGTTCGATTCCCCACATGGCTACAACGTATAAAGCCCATTTCTGGTGTCCCCCTGCCGTGATATTGCTCGAATATTGCTAAAAAGCGGCGTAAAACCATACTCACTCATTCACTCTTCGTTATATATCATAATTGTTCTTTTTGATTGAAATGTCTTGGTGCAAAAGTGTTCGGTATAGAATATGACCCTCCTAACATTATGTTTACTTTCTAACAGACTGACATAGATAGTTCACTTCTTGGCAGTTACGAATTTATACCCAGTGACATTAACACGAGACATATACTTAAAAGGGAGTATTTACGCTTATAATGACATGCAAGTAACACAACTCCGTTAACCGTCATGGGATGATGTATAAACCAACACGCATAAATGATGTCACAGGAGTCTTATCTAATTTATTTATAAAGCATGTATACAGTAATGAAAGTGAGTTATGTCTACAACGATAGTGTTATATTTGACCTATGGTCATCACGTCAAACTGACCAGCCATCCATCAAGACGTTAACAGGTGTCTGGCAGATATATGACCGCTCTCACCGGGCACCTGGGCGATTCTGTGAGAACAGGGTGATGCATGCTGACATATAATGTACCACTGCCGGACGTGTCATGGCAAACTAAGGGAGGCAATGCAACAGCTTCCTGTGCAGAACACCGTTATTATGCAACTGTTAAGGATTAATGCTTACATTTACAACGACAGAATCCTTGAATGTGAGAACTGTCAACTCTCGTTTTGCTCCACGTGGTTAGATATTGATGGTTACTAATTTAATCTGTTTGTCGATTATTTGGTCTTAATAACAAACAACTGTTAAAGACATATTCTGAGGCTGTGATGATATAAAAAGATTAGTATCCAGCTTGTTTCCTTCTTTGTGAAAAGTGTGTATAAGTTCGATGGGGTTTCAATCAAAATAAACTGAAATTTCGTTAAATTTATTATACTTAAAAGTTCCTACAACCAATAACACCCTGGTTCCAGAGAGACGTAGGAGATATAGGACTAGAAGGCATTTTCAATGCAAATCTATTTAATAAATTACAATTTATTTCGTTTATTATTAACTGCATAAAAGGTAATAAACTAGTTACTTCTTGGGAACAAAAATATATATATTATATATACTATATGGATGTGTTTAAATATGCAAAGTTACATAATACGTATACAATTATTTTTTATTCCGGGTCATTGAATCTATACATGGAGTCACATTAACAACTTGCCCTAAACTGAGCACGATTAATCACGCGGTTGATGTTTCATATGGATGTACTGATTCCTAGCCTTCGCTTTAATGAAGATAGATATGATCCTGACATCTCTGACGTGTAAATGATGACCACTGAAATTCATGCCACGTGACCACTCTTCGTATCGTCATCCGATCGTTGCTATATTCTCAAACTGAAATAGTTTTAAATTGGTCTCATTTAGTCTGTGTTGTTGATAGGTCATCAAATTGGTTGACTGATTGCGCACGGTAGACGGTCTTCCACTTGCGGTGAATATGATACCCTTGATAATCTCAAACCAGCAGCTCTCAAAACTGACACATCATGACCTTTCACCTTAATTATCTCCCTTTATACTATACTGGGCATGTAACAGGAATGTTGTCCATCAGAGGTTCCTGCACACACACACATGAAAGGCACTGAGTTGGAGAAGGGAAATGGAGGAAAAGTGTTCCAACGTTTATCAGTTCGTGTAATTATGATAGATAAGCAGCATGTCAGACCTGCGTCGATTGCATGTCGCGATATCGCCTGCGAGCAGACGACGGCTGGCCGCCATGTTGGATAATCAGTAAAATCAGACAACAGGACTTGTTGATAGTTACAGTCTTTGGAGTTTGATTGAAAGTTTATCACTCTTTTGAAGCTGATAGAGCGCTTCTTCTTAGTTCTTGTGGAACGATATTATGTCATATGTGTTGCAACGTGTGGCATCAGTTTTCGTACTGTTATCAACTGTTAGCACAGCAGCTGTTACGTTCTTATTCCATGGATGTTCGTTCATTGGGAACTGCGAGTGAAGCAGAAGATAGCAAACGCTGGTTGCCTTTAAGAAGTAAGCTTATTCAGAGGTCATGGAACATACCTACCGATATCACACATATAAAACTTTTCATACATAGACATTTCATGTTTGTAACGAGTGCCACCCGTGGGGCAGGATATACTCAACATTCAGTTCAGGAGTTCCGTCCAATCACGTCTCACACTGTTACTTTCTTCTTTTGTCAAGTATTGAGTTGTATGAATACGTATTGTCAGATATACACTCATATCGTTTCCCTTGCGTAGTGTCCTGGAATAAACAGATGTCGTGACTGCCGAGTGAGGTATTCAAGTGTTCAATATAACTGACCTGGATTAAATGTCATTACACCCCAGTAGTGGACATCTGCTCATGCTGTTGACCACTGGTTCACCAGGGAGGAACAACGCTATTTATAATCTGTCGTGATCTGTTGGAATTGAGCATGCAGTGTAATACAGCATTCCTCGTGAAATGAAGGTCCGTAAGGCATGATACATCTGCTTTCATAAGTGAGAATTTAGGATCAATCTCATCCACTGCCAGATATACATACAAATACGACGACCCTCCATAAACGTTTGAATTGGTTTCCAAGTCCTAACGCAAAGACAGCCTTAGAATCAAAGTTTAATGGACGTTTTGGTCTCGTTGATAATATGACAGCAACATATTACCCATGACGGCAGCAACTGCATTATCAAACCATGTCTGTCACAACTCCGGCAGTGGCTGTTGAAGATGGAAGGTCATCAGGGTTATATGCCTTTGGAAAGTGAGTGTGCGTGAGTCTTGATTTGAAAGCCTGTACAGACTAAACTCAATCTGTGACCATTTAGGAAAGAAATTTAGCCTCGGAAATGTTTTCCTTGTCGTCATCGTTTCTGCCTGCCAAAGTGACATAAAAATCAAAGTAACGTCTTTGATGTGTTTAAATGTGGAAGTCATTTCCGGTAGTGATTGATCTGTAAATCGATTGGTTGATAGGTTTTCATATTGCTGTCTTATTTTGATATGGTGGTGGTTTCCTAAGGCGGTTTAATGGACAAAGGATGCGTTTGGTGTCATAACAAAATGTTTCAGTGGTTGCAAATCGCATATTTGTGACATGAAACTATGATTACATGTCGAAGTGATTTTAACTCGTATAAACGCTTTATCAAGAGCACGCTATAACCCATTTGGCTGCCACCTTGCTGAAATGGAGTTTCAGTTCTGTGTGTTGAAGCCCAGCTTCTATCCAGCCTCCTAGACTAAGACTTAGTCTCTGTAAACACGTAATTTTGATAGCAACAAATAGCTCTGAATCTGAGGAAGTGTAGACTTGATTCATTTAGAGGTATCGCCGGTTGATGGGAAATATCATAGTCCGGTTCAAGGACTGTGAATCAGACTAGTTCAGGGACGGTGAGACAGACCAGTTAAGGGACTGTGAGACAGACTAGTTCAGGGACTGTGAGACAGACTAGTTAAGGGACTGTGAGACAGACTAGTTCAGGGACTGCGAGACAGACTAGTTCAGGGACTGCGAGACAGACTAGTTCAGGGACTGCGAGACAGAAAACCCAGCCACCGTGTATCTGGTCCAGTTCAGACTTTTAACGCCCCTTCTGCGTTAACAGCAGCCGGGCCATAATGCCAATTAGATAATGAGTAGAGGATGATAAATGAGGGTGACTGATTATTCTATTGACGTTTTATATTTACAGTACAAGGGAATCCTTCCTATGTATCACACTGAATACCACAGGACATCATATATGCCTTAGTGCACTTTAATGCTACTGCATGGGCACAACGGTTGATGCGTATATTGGGTCTGATTTCCGCTATCAGTTGTGAATGGGGAAACTCATTCGGGGGGTGTTGTGTTTAATAGTGCTCAAAGATATCCAGAGTCATTGCACTCGGGATATGTTCTCCTGGATCCGAACCTGCCAATATGTGTTCAAATGTGAACCATTGGTCCTATCAAAGATGGAAAATGTCTCACTTCGAGATGACGAATAATCGGATATGACAATTCGAAGTGTCGGTCATATAACCACAAAGTTGTACCATCTCACCATTGTCATTCTCCTTCGTCTGATTACGGTGACTGGGAGAGGGTTTCGAAGCATTAGTGTACTGAAATAATTACCCTCCCCAAATTCTTGTCATATTGTACTATTTTCAGGACCCTTTCATTGATAAACAACATACAAAAGCACTTACTGTTTTATTACTTAGTGTCCATTTCCATGACCCCCACCCCAAGAGACTGACATATTTTTTTAGTCCCTCTCCTGATTATCACTGGACCCCCCATCCCCAACCTTTTTAATCAATGACCGGTCCCTAAATACTAATAATTGAGAGAAAAATGCGATAGAGCTTTATTCCTACATTCTATCCAATATTTTCGTCATTTTATAGGGCGATTAGAGCGGTGTGTCCGTTGACCATAAACCTCTTATTGTGTAGAAACTATCAAAATATATGCTGGATAAAATATATTTTCTTTGTGACCTATTTTTTGGTATCACGTAGTGATGGTTTCAAAGCTGGGTATCGTACCCATTCTAGTACTTTATTGACCATTTTCCATGCGCAGCGCTCTCCAGCATTTACACAGGCTATAATAGCGTGATTACCTTCGTGACACTGTGTGACGTCACAATTGGTAAGTCACGCACACCGCTTGGCTAGCGGTGTAGAAATAACAATGTGATGAATGGAGAAGTTGGTCAGTGCACACAGTAGCATGAATGGACTTGACTTGATGTTCCTGCCCTACATTGATGTGGGTGCATGGGTACAAGGTGTCAATATTAGCGATAAATAGGAGATACACCTCACACGATCATGTTATGATTGGATTATCTCTGTTCCAAGAAGGTGGATAAGGAGTGGGATTATAGTTTTACGCCTCTCTGCCCAATTTTGCACCAATAACAACATCGAGAACAGCAGAAACGGACTTTACAAACATTGTACCCATTTGTGGAATAAAACCGGGATCCGGGTTAGAATTGATCATCAGCAACCCATGCTTGTCGTAAGAGGCGACTAACGGGATCGGGTGGTCAGGCTCGCTGACCTGGTTGACACATGTCATCGTATCCCAATTGCGTGGATCGATGCCCATGCTGTTGATCACTGCATTGTCTGGTCCAGACTCGATTATTTACATACCGCCGCCATATTGCTGGAATACTGTTGAGTGTGGCGTTAAACCACAAAGCAACCAACCAATAAAATCCGGACCTTCCGCGTGCACCCTTTATCCACTCGACTGACCCATCGCTTTTTGTAGATAATGAAGCCAGCGTACTGATAGAGGTGTGTTTTTCTTGATATACCTATACACTGTGTCACTGATAACGAGTCGAAAAATATAGACCCCAAAAAGGTAAGAGCTAAACCAAATTGTTCACTGGACATACTGAGCGGATGTTCCGAAAAAAACCCAGAGCGTTGTATATTTATATGTTTAAGAGATGAAGTGCTAAGCACTACTGACTAAAGCGATATTCCATCTCTAACAGGGGCGGTGGAATAGCCTAGTGGTTAAAGTGTCCGCTCGTCACGCCGAAGACCCGGGTTCGATTTCCCACATGGGTGCATTGTGTGAAGTCCATGCTGGAGTCCCCCGTCGTACTATTGCTGGAATATAGCTAAAAGCGGCGTACAACCACACTCACTCACTCACCCTTTTCTGGAAGACCTAAATCTTGACATTCTTAACTAAAGGTGTTGTTGTCACTTTGTAAGAACATCCTCGTTATAAAACATTCTATGCTATATATCTCCTTCCTCCTGTGCCCGAGGGGCGATGGACGTTTGCTCGTCACGCCGAAGACCCGGGTTCGATTCCCCACATGGGTGCAATGTGTGAATACCACTTTTGGTGTCCTCCGCCGTGATATTGCTGCAAATATTGCTAAAAGCGCCGTCAAACTAAACTCACTCATTCACTCACTCACTCCTGTGCCCAAGAGCCTTATCATGAGGTTTATCGTTGATTGAGTGGTCACAATGAATGACCGTAGCATTATTCTCCGCCTCGTTGTACACTTTATCAGACACTTAAATGTCCTTAATCCATTATGTACATGGACAAGAACACATCACAATGTTGCACAAAAAGATATTTATTCACTAGTGATTGTGCTGTACTTACAAATTGGGGTAGGGTTTCTGTATACAATGACTGACTTTCTTTCATGTTTGTTACAAGCCACGAGGGATGCGTCACAGTTCCATCACCTTAAACATGTATCCCGACAAAACAACTGAAACATTACAGAACATTATTCATGAAACAGATTCAGGACAATGATCTACCTTATGTCTCGACCAAATTGGCTTCTTTGATCTCTTCTACATCATTCAGAAAAACTGCAAACGTTGGGGGATTTTATTGATAGGTGGGAGGGGGTATATAAGGAAACATATTTATCAAATTGGTTATGTTCCCATCACAGTTCTTAAACACTCAATGATAACATATAACCTTCACGATTGCATGTGTCGCCAGGAACACCATCATGCGCCTAGACTCGTCTAGACTTTGGCATCATAGGACCTGGTTGCTTTGCTGGCACCGCTTGTCGCGGCTCCGAAATATAGGGTCCTGTTTCACTGCAAGCAGATAAACTAATAACGTCTTGGGCCAGATGGCTGGTCTATCAGTTTAGGTTACTTGAACATGTCTTTGCCAACAACAAACTGCATTTGTAACGATTATCAAATTGGGATTTCGGAAACTGAAGATGCTGACATTTAAATTTGGAGCCATTCTGGGACAAATCGATTGCAAATGTTAGAATGGTCTTCAAGGAAGTGTAACATGTATTTTGATATTTATTTTATTACAGGTCCTGTCTACCAAGGACGTTGTTAATCGGTTCCGCCGTAGGTTAGAAAGGCGTATCAATAACCCCTGATTCACAGGAGTATCCTTCAACACAATGATAGGACGAATCCATTAAAAACTGAAACTCTAAATGCATTTCTATCACATATAAATAGATTTCACCAAATCTATTTCCGTCGAAGGGAACTGTTTCAGATCAATACTAGCGGAGGAGACTGGGTGATGGAGACATGGCTGACCTTGACCCAGATTCCCGTTAACTCGTTCCCCATGACCAAACACGTATGTTTCATCCCCTTAAGTACATACGGACGCTACCTGTGAGGACGTAACATAATAACAAGACATCGACCAGCGCCGATAGAAGACGCTCAGGTCAAGTCTCGCAGTATCACGTTTACTAACAAGTGACCACGACTCACCAATTCAGTCAATTTTTTCGACAATTTTCTTGATGTCAGTCTTCTTATGAAGCGGTAGCGGCTTGATTACTGGTGTAGAATAGAACGGAAATTTAATAACATCGAACTACGCACATCGTTTCCTCAATCTTCTGTCGCTATCCGTGCACTTTAGACAGTGAGACAACCGAGTTGTCTCCCCTTTCTACAGAGATACAAATATTTGATGTTCACAGAATTTGTAAATGACTCTCTGTACGACAAGAAAAATGAATAGGGATCATTATAAGCAGACATACATGTATATATGTTGATGTTTGTTCCAGTTAATGTAAATCAAAGCAACATTCCCGTAAAATGTCTTTGAATGGCATTTAGAAGTGATACACATAAGGAAGAGAGGTTTTTTTATGGATGTCAACTTCTTTATTATGAGGAACACAACGTTTCGGAGTATATCCTTACTCCTTACTCATTAGAAAATAGTCTGATATTTCATTCTACAAATTAAATTTATCACATGCATTACATCATATGGGCAACCTTTGTTCACAAATAATCTTTTTTTCAAAGTTCATTGCACGCTGTCCAAATATGTCATAAATCAATTCAATCTTAGCAATCTTAGCAGCCAAATCTGTAATATACATTTATGACTCGTCAAAGAAAATTTTCTGTTTCAAAGATATTCAAAACAACATTAATATTCATCCCATCTAGGTTAGCCACTTCAGAACTACAGAAGGTGCTTCAAACGTAACATAGATTAGCATCATATAGGCAACACATCACTCAAAAACAAAATACACAATTCAATGATAATATCATAAAGAAATGTTAGTGACCTCATCTGAACCGTTTACCGTGAGGGCAATTGTGCAGAACCTATGCTACATTCGCAACCTTGACGACGAGACGACTAGGATGCATTGAAATATAGGTGATGCCTCTTATTTGAAATATCTAATCCATCTTTATTGTCAACGCTCCACTGCAAACATACAATGCAATGTTCTTCATTTCAGTCCCTGGTACATGTGTATTCGATCCATCTGAAGGACGTGCATATATCAAAGGTGTTTTACATAACACATTTAAGGTCCTTGCAGGGTATTCAGCAGTTTTGGCTATGAGAATGTGTAACATAATTATGATTTGAGAATTAACTGTGATGATAATTCTAGAAAATAATACTGTTCATAACAATATGTACTTGAAAGATCCGCTCACCATAAAACTGATACTAGGATGGAGACTGACTTCTGCCATGTTGCGAACTAGTGCATGACTGCAACTCTGTGACGAGGATATGACGGTTTAGGGTACCGCTGATCAGATGATATGATTTGAAATGAAACACAAAACCATAAGCCATGTTCATAACTTGGACTGAAGTAGAAACCATACGACAAACGGAACATTAATTTTACCTGGAATACAAGGCGTCTGAACCGTCAAGAACAAAGGAAGTTAAGAAAGGGAGAAGTGTCGATAAGGATACAGGGAGGTGTCTGAGCAGTGGGTGGGTGCTGTAGGGGGGATGTTGCAGGTGCTCGTTAAAAGCAGGTCAGGGAGCATGAAGGACATGTGTAATATTGCCTACACTTAATGAGTGTAAATATACCATATTTCCAGGTCCCCCCTCCTCCTAAATCCATCGACCACGCCCTTCCCTTGCAGATGTGAAGGTTCATCTCAGCTGGCCATTATGTCTATGTCGGGGATTACCGCTGTCTGATGTTCAACAGTGTAGAGTGACTATTGGTACTTACATGTCGGGACATAAGAGCACGTGTAAGGTTCCGACATGCATTGCACATGCTGTATCTCTTTCACCTCTTCACCTGCCCATTAAATGACCGGTGTCCCGTATCACAATGGCCGCAGTACAAATAGCCACCTTGGTCTGTAATCTTATGTGTAGAGGTTACTAAGCACAATTTTTGTACCCATTGTGCGGCATGGAAGATAAATGTGGTCTAACAAAGAAACGCCACTATATCACAAGGAAGGGATTTAAGATTGTGTCGAGGTGGGATACCCGTCCATAAAGTACATGGACGTGCCGTTTTTAAAAGATAATTTCAAACTCTGATACCACTTTGTGTAATCCTTGATTAGGCAGCGCAAGAAAGACGGTTGTTAACTATGGCGCCACAATTACGCGCAACAACTTCTACATCCTGTGTGCAGAATGAAGTATTAGCATCGAGCTGGTGATTTCCGTTTCCTGCAATGGTCATATTTACCTAGCTACACATCATTAAAGGTTCAGTCTACCTATCATCAGGCGTACGAAAATGAAGCCTGTTCTTACAACACGAGGACATCCATGACATCATGACGCACGACCAAAGAATCCGATCAGAGTGATGCACATGTCCATGTACACATTTTCATTTAAACAACTTCCATACAATGATGAGTGGCTGTTCAGCGATGAGAATAGTTTGGTGTTCGAATGGGGGTACGGCTGATTGGTCAATTTGTAAAATGGGTACCCGGTGGGATGAGATGGCGGTGTGACTGTTAACTTTCTATCGCCTGACAAAGCACCTTAAGGCGTGTACTTAACAGGAGACGGGGAATGAAAATCGAATACACGCTGATTCAATGATGGGTATTAGTTCTGAACTTTATGTATGCGCCAACTCAATGGAATCAATACACAGATTACATAGATTATTACATCATCGTGAAGGGTACGGTTGGGTGAATGAAGCTACATACATTAAGCATGAAAATATAAACGTCAACGCCTAAGAATAATCAGTTTCGTTAACGAGACACAATTCAATGCAAGGCAAAATAGCGTCAGCCTGTACAGGAATGGATCACTGAAAGTCAGCATTGAAACCAGGTTATCATGAAAAAGGTGAGTATGGCTCTCCCTACAGGTAGCACCCACCACTCAACCAGCTTGCATAACAAATATAATTGATGTAAATCAGTTAAGTTCATGAAAGGCATTGAAAAGTTGGACGAACATGAATACATGACAAGTTTGATGGATAACAACTTCTTTTTATTCTTTATCACGACGTTTCAGAGATAATTCTTGCTCCTTCATCACATAAATGAGTAAATACAAAGTAAAGCCAGCAAAACTGTACATAGAAATTAAACATTTGCATGGATAGATACCTGTATGAAGTGATGGTTATTTGTAACTAAATGAGGTTATGGATAATTATATAGATGGATATATATATCATACAGAAACACAGGTGTCTATATCTATTAATGATATATATCATATATAGGTGCTTATCCATTGATGATGTATGTGTTTGTGTGTGTGTGTGTGTGTGTGTGTGTGTGTGTGTGTGTGTGTGTGTGTGTGTGTGTGTGTGTCCATCAATATATCCAATATGCACCATGCATTAGTGCACGAAGCAGTGCAGTCACTTGTCATATATCCATGCAGGAGAGAGGTTGGTATGCAGGTGGTTAAATTGGCATGTAGGTGTTTTACAGGCATTCTGAGTAGCAATTAAGTATAACCTCGCCCCGTGATGTTACAGTTCATACAACTGAAACAAGAGTGAAACAGCTGCATGTGTTTCAGTGAAGTAGTGTCGGGTTCGGTGTTTCTGGCGCTGGAGCAATCAAAGTGGCAGTGAGGTAGTGTTTCTCCTCATGTGGATTACTGCCTGTATATACACAGTTGTAAGAAAGGGAACGGTCGAATGGTCTGCAAATCCAGTATAAATCCCATCATCTATGCGATCTGTCGCCTGTAACTCACACCAAACCTTTGTCTTTGTTTGCAAGTCAGTTTTCCATCTCTTAAGTCAATCTTTGTACAATTAGAGAAGGGCAATAAAACTCGAGACGTATAGTACTACTAAGCTAGGCTTCTTCACCCGTTTAACCACCAGAGTCAGGGAAGAAGAAAGTGTGTTGTTTTAAAGTTAGCCGTTTGTTAAACAAACATATATGTCCTGTTTTCATACTTCTTGATGAATCGATTATTGACTGTGTGTTATCAGCGTCTAATGTGTCTATTGTGTTGCATGTATTGAACATTTCGTGTCTAGGAATGGTTAAGTCAGTGTTGTTGTCTGTGGAATGAAGTGGGCACTTTGTTCTCATGTATCTCATTGATACTGACACACAAACTCTTTTTGTCAATAATTCTCCCACCCATGGAAGACGATATTTCTAGAAATATAAGCTAGCCCAAACAATCAGAATTAATCCCAAAGAGAGGTAAGTTGAGCGGGACCTCTCTCGAGCGAGAAGCCGTGTTCGTAGTGTCGCATAAACAGTGTCACTCACAGTGGACATTGGTAAATTGATCCGCAAGGATGGACCCGTGGGCTCAAATCTTGATGGGCCAAAAGGGACAGAGATTGAGGGTTGGTCATGTTCAAATCTCCTGGTCAGTCCAGGGTGGACAACATTAGAGATAATCACGTGTAAAGCGATAGGTAACAGCCTCGGGGGAGTGACCAGAGGTGGGTTGATATGCGCTGGACACTCGCATGACATGGTCAATCAAGACCTAATCAGCTTCTGGATGGACATGGCGTCTTGTACAGTGACCATGATGATTTCCGGCTTTGTGTGACTGTTTTGGTTGTCATGAGGTCTAGACATGAGACAAATCTGAACACAAACATCCTTCTTTCCGCTACAGTTGACTGAGTGTATGATGTTTGGCACAACCGCTTAACTACAAGAAACCAGTTGTTGTCTGAAAACAAACAAGATCATCATTAAACCAACATGCCTGGAAATTTGACAGCAATGTGTTTCAGCTTTCAAGTATATTTCATGATATTATTTTACTAGCAAACTACTGTCGTAATTCACTTTGATATACGTTCACGAGCTGTTATGATTATTAAACAAATTGATAAATGAATTATTACTTCAATTAGAAGGTGGCTATTACTTTGTCATACAAAAACCCACAGTTCATGATGAATTTTCAGCTTTGAACATTGAAATTCAATCATTAAAGATACATTTTGTATCGTATTCAATGAAAATATTACATGACAAAAATATTGAAAACAACACTTATCTGACCATCCTTCAAAGCAACAACTTTTTGGGTCATGCAGTATACTGAACCCTTTTTGTGTAATTATCATTCATTAGTCAACAAACCGGACACATAGGCTGCCTACCGACAGAGAAAAAACAACAACCGACATTGAAAATAATTATATTATCTGTGACACCAAACTCTGTCCGGGTCTGCACTTGCCGTAGCAATATCAATACTCCCTTGGGTTTTCTACGTGTTATTGGAGACAGGCTAAATCCGTCTTTAAGATGGGGATCTAATTATGTCAGAGATACTTTATGATCATAAAAGCCCATTGTCATGTTGACTTACACGTTTCACAATAGACATAATCTGATTTCGTTGTGTATTAGACCTCAGCACTACAGGGGTCACTCTACGGCAACCACTTATTTTGGTACTTCGCTGGCAAGGACACGAAGTTAGTTTGAAAGTTTGGAAAAAACAATATGTTACATAAGATTTCTTGTTTTGTCTGAAGAACATCGTAAGCAATGAGCGACTATATTTCCATGTCTTCTGTTATGCCCTTATTTCTATTTTTAGATATACATTATTTGTTTTTGTAATTGGATGTTTTGGTTTTGCATGTGGAGTTGGGTGTGGTGTTGGGCGTGGCGGAGGACCAGGTGCGACGGGGTGGGTGTAGATTGTTCCACTTTCAAAGCTACCCCCAACATGAAGAAGCCAGTTGAGAGTGACAATTAATCAGATATCACGGTTGTCCTTTTGTCGTTAAATGTTTTCTAATGGCAGGTGTTTCAAAGCAATATAAAATATTTATTCCCAATTAATAAAATAAATTCCTCTGTGAACATTAAAAACTGATTTAATTTTATTATAGAGATCATTAGAATAGCACACGACAATATGGCATCAATAATAATTATGACCATCTGTACAGCGTTTTGTTTGATCCAAACATCCCGAAGGGCATCAAAGTAGTATTTACAGTTTAACTATCAAGTACAAATGATTTTGACCGTTTTGCTGACATGAGCAGCATCCCGAGAATGCATAAAAGCCTGAAACTTTTATCAGCTTGTTCAAGTCATCTGCATTCAATATTGAAGATCATTTTGGAAACGAAATCACGGATGTTTCAAGATTGGCTAACAAGTGCAGTTCTTTGACAGAATTACATGAGAACTAAACGTCCCGTTGTAAAGTGTGTGCTACTTGCTCGTCTGTCTTCTCTTTTAGACATAAACTGCCACAAACTACAAGCGTTCAAACACATTTGCACCTTTTAAACAAAAATAAAATATGTATTATATAAATTGTTTGGGGGTTATGTATAGCTCGAGGCACTAATGTATATTTATGACGTTAACATTTCGTGCTTGAATGAGTAGCAGGAGGCAGTTACAGAGCTTCAATGGAAGTATCAGCACGAAATGTGGCAACACACGAAAGCCTTGAGATACCATGTGACATGATGGAGATACTACACCCATTTACCTTGGACGCTGTTTTGTAGTACATGCATTTCATTTTCTTCATTTTTAGTCGTCCCAGCAAAATTATTATGCACATATGTTATACATAACCCTTCAGCTTACACCCATATGTGATACGTTAGTAAAGCATTTGTTTTTATATATACAAAATGCAGTTTTAGTACTTCATGTCTTCCCTGAAAAAAAGTTGCAACTTTAAATTATGTCGTACTTTAGATGCAGTTACATCCTTGTTTCATGCTCCGTCTGAAATGAAAACGGTTTCATTAGTATGCTGTACATTTATTTTAATTGTTTAAGTATCAGCAACACATTTATGTCCTAAATGTACCGTATCATAATACATTTTTAAACGACACACGATCTTCCTTAAATGCAATGTTGCATAAAGATGTTCTTCACTAAATGCTAGTTCATCATTATATATGTTCCAATAGCACCATGTATGGCCTTCCTTATCGATGAGAGTGATTCACAAACACGTGCTAATTATATAGTCGGAATGGTATAGTCGATTGTGCTTTTGGCCGAGATTTCATGGATATCCATATGGTTTTGTTGCTCCTATTTAAACACATGTTGCTGAAAACAATATTTTCAGTGCAATATATGTAGTTTCAGCACTCCGTAACAGGCGACAGTCCATGCATGAGAATACTATTGATTTATAGATTGATATGCACATTAATATGTAGGTGGTGTCTTTGTGCATCCCAGGTGTCTTGTGATGCATACATTAAACAAACATCGTCGTTCACGTATCAAAAGGGACAATAGATACCTTCAAGAAACCTTTGAAGAGCAAGTTCAGAAAAGGTCCTCAGTAATTCATCCTTGTCGTAAGATCAAACGAAAATTTAATCACAAACGCGCGCGCGCGCGCACGCACGCACACACAAACACACTCACACACTTACACACAATATATAGATAGAGACATGTTTTCCAACTCGAATAATATATGACAGAAGACGTTATTAACGTTCAGGACCCGGCTCCACAAAGACGTCTTAGCGTTAGGACTAGCGTAAGCCAATATTGAAACGTGGGATAATTTCAGGGTCAAGATCGCTTGGAATGGGGTCCTGTTGGTGATAGTTGTAAGCTTGGACATGTAGTATCAATTCAAATATGTTTCCCTAAGGAATGCTATTTTAATATAATATCATCACTACAGATCAGTCCTATTATTGTGTGTTCGCGTGTTAGTGATGGGCCAGGTACAGACACTTCAGCCCAGGTGAGTGAGAACATTCGCTGAAGGCTACAATTTAGCTGCGTACGGCAGGTGTGAATATTTGATAAGGCAGCCTGGTTACTCCACAATCTAGAGATGCCGCTAATTAACGCGTGGAGATGAATGGCGACAATCCATGCATGAAGAAAAACATCAAAAGATGGCGACAATCGATATCAATGTGCTACCGTCAAAACCACTCTTTATTTTTTGTTTAGTATTTACTTACGACCACTGAGGATTTCCGAATTTCGTCCACCATAAAAAAGTGGCCGGTGGTCGTTTGTCCATTTACTTGTTCTCATCGTTACCTTTCTATTTGGTTAGTGGTTACTTACGACCAGCGAGAATTATAGAACTTTGTCCACCTTGGAAACTGGACAGTGGTCATTTGTCCATTTACAGTTCTTAGGTCTCATATGGTACTGTCTCATTACTGATTTTGACAAGTGGGAATGAGGGTTATAATCAAGCATAAATGGACTACGTGAAGGTTTTACAGAAACATTTAATGGACATGCTACAATACAATGCCAAATTATTCAAGATTCATTTCACAAACGTGACGTTAATTCAGTCACATGTTTCTGTGGAACTTTATCATGGTATTTGTCTGAATTTGACATACAAAGTGCAACATTATGAACATAAATTACCATAAATTGTTAAAATGACGGATTTATTTCCCCAACACAAAGACGAAAAACGGTTATTCAGAGACACAGGTGAATATCCGATTATACTGGTGTGTCTTTGATATTTACATGCATGTCTTGTTATCTTTTTATTTTTACATATTAATCAATTTCAAGGTTAGGATATATCGATACTGTCTACAGTGGCATGCCCTGATCGATTACTTGTCGTGTCACTGTGAATATGTGTTTTCTGTTTGTATCTAACGATGATTAATCACATATCTCCTTCAACACAGATCACGCTCTTAATACACAAATTGGCATGTGTGAATTTCATGCACTTTACACCTATAATGTGTCCTAAATCTTTATCTTTTAAATAGCAAAGCTTATGATGCTATAAAAAGGTCATGAAGTAACTTTGTAACAAGAAGGAAAGATTGTACTCAAACATATCGTATCTATACTTATCAAGATGAAATGTTAACATGACCATCTAACTAGATGTTGGACATTATTCCGGCAATCCAAAAATACATCTAGTCACTCTTTCTACTGTTGAATCATTCCACCTAGTTGAGACACCTTACATATATCTAAGGCACTCTTTCTGCAGTTGTATCACTACATCCGGTTGAGACATCGCACATAAACACCCGAGGATCTCTTTCTACCGTTGTATCACTACACCTAGTGGAGACATTACATATACTTGGACAGCCTTCCACCGTTGTATCACTACACCTAGTAGAGACATCGTACATAAATATCACAGGCACTCTTTCTACGGTTGTATCACTACACCTAGTAGAGACATCGTACATAAATATCACAGGCACTCTTTCTACGGTTGTATCACTACACCTAGTTGAGACATCGTACATAAATATGAGGCACTCTTTCTACCGTTGTATCACTACACCTAGTAGAGACATCGTACATAAATATCACAGGCACTCTTTCTACGGTTGTATCACTACACCTAGTAGAGACATCGTACATAAATATCACAGGCACTCTTTCTACGGTTGTATCACTACACCTAGTAGAGACATCGTACAAATACATTCCACCGTACCACTGAGGCACTCTTTCCGAGGCACTCTTTCTACAGTTGTATCACTACACCTAGTTGAGACACTACATATACCTGAGGCACTCTTTCTACCGTTGTATCAATACACCTAGTAGAGAACACCGCACATACATATCTGAGGTACTCTTTCTACCGTCGTATCACCACACCTAGTTGAGACATCGCACATAAATGTCTGATGCACTCTTTATAAGGTTGTACGACTACATCCGGCTAAGACAGCGGATACATATCTGATGCACTCTTTCTACCCTTGTATCACGGCACCTAGTTGAGACATTACATAACACTGTTGTTACTAAATGTAAAATCACAATGGATTCCTGTTCTTAATACAGCTTTTTCTGTTAAGATTATCTTTCATGTTCACAGTGTTCTTAGTACAATAGTGTGCTATCATTATAAGGGGAAATAACTCTCAACTGAAAATCACCGGATCTGTTTATAACGTTTCCGAAAGAGATCCAGTTCGAACGGCCGTGTTCGAATTTCCACCAACGTGATAGGCCTAACGGTACTGGCGTCTAAACACGCGCGTGCAGTCTCCAGTGAGGAAATCCCCCAATTAGAAACAGCTTTTTGGCTTGTGCGAATCCCCGATCGCCTAGCATAGGTCGGTGTAAGCATATGAACAATGAGAAGGTATGTATCATAAGTCGAGTGTATCCCGCCGGATCTTCTTCTCAAAGCGAGAGGTCAGGATTGTAATGTGGAGTTGAATGCAACAGGTATTCCGCTGTTTTCCTTCGTATTAGGACCAATGCGTTTGTTTGACAAGCGAGGGATTCGGGATTATGCCATTCGTATGACTGACCTCTAGTGAGACCCGGTTGAGCGAGTCTTGCGCACACATAGACGAAGGAGAGCTTAAAAAACGTCGGATTTACTTACTGAGGAATAGTTACCGCGAGAAACCGATATTTTCGCCACCCGTTAAGCCCTTCTCAAAACGAGGTCTAAGCCGCTAAGGACAGCTGAACGAGCGACGAGCGAGTCCGCTGTGGCCTGTGTTGTTGGGTAGACAGGCTTCACACAGGATCGCCTGGTACTACAGCACAACTCAGTGCTCCCAAACACACAGTCATAATGACAGCATCATACCCTTTTATGTGCGGTTCCTACAGTCTATGTGTCATGTTCTATGTCGATGACCGGACTACACATCGCTCCAGCTACAATCCAATGAACTCGTGTCCATGAGTGGAACAGTGACTAATCATTTATGAAAGTGGTTTTCAGAGCCTTAATAGCCCCGTGATGCCGTGAAAACAGCCCGTGGCCATTGGGCGATCTCTTCTTTATTCTATGAAACCTAAATTCTAACATTGTTCAGACCTACAACGTTGTATATTTTCTTACTTCGATCGCCCGAGTCCAAATCTTTGGGTCATAATCAACATTGATACCCTATCGTGTTTCCTTTCATACAATTAGGTCACACTTGAAAGTCTCTCGTCCTCCAATACATGGATAGTCATGGGTTACTGGTAGTTAGCTGTTCACACCTGATATTTATATTTGCTACATCATAATCCCTTTGTATTTTTGACAGCTTAAGGCAAAACTGGCAATGTTTCACTCAAATTCGGTTCATCTTCTCCAATCTTTATTCACAGATAAGTGTCGTCTGCTAGAGCAGAAGAGAGGTGTCGTCTGCCCGTCAGCTTTTCACGCATGCTCGACTCCAACAAGGTCGAGGAGATATGAATACCAAGCTGCTGCTAGTCATTTGAAACTTTATACTCTTTTATAGGGGTGAATAATTTATGTCTGCTCCCCAAATAGGGGCGAGTCCCTCGGCGTCCAACAGTTGAAATTTTTATGTCCGCAACAACTCTCTTGTTTTGATAGTCTCCGAGTTCCACGTAGCGGATAACGGCTAGGTTTATTGAAAAGCGTCCTAATAACTACTCATGAACTCGAGATACAAACCATCACCTCGACCTCAAAGTATATGATAATGTATATAATAGTCTGGCGTAAAAAACAGTTTTTGCACCTCCGCGCCTTGTCTGTTCAACCTTGAATATATGCTGTACAAAGAAAACAATGAAGTCTTTAAACACTCCAAACAAGTCAAATGGTAGGGAAGAAATGCTTTGCATAATCGGACCTTTCAGGCGCGGATTGATCCTTTTCAATTATACCCTCAAAAGCACAATATTCTTACAGAACATAAACTTTTAGTACCTGATGCGTGCTCAGTGACATACTTAAGCATTAAGTATTTCTTTTTATGCATATGTTTGGCACTGTGTCCATGGCTATCAACTGTTACATATTTAATATTCCCTTTGAAAGGTTAAACGCATGAGTGTTCAGGTCGCGTTTTTAACCTTACGCAAAAGAACAATGTTTATGTTCAGTGAGTTCAAGCATAACGGACAAAGACAACCGTTTGTGACAGAAATGTTTTTGTGTTTTTGTTTCAGGTTTCGTGTTCTTGTCATTGACACATGAGTCTTGATGCCATGGGTAACGGTTTCATAGAGTACATCATACAATCTGGGGATCATTGTAAGTAAAACCA
This sequence comes from Haliotis rubra, assembly GCF_003918875.1. Lineage (NCBI taxonomy): Eukaryota > Metazoa > Mollusca > Gastropoda > Lepetellida > Haliotidae > Haliotis > Haliotis rubra. The sequence goes on from NW_025767634.1 coordinate 2,681,259, forward strand.
TAAAATCTATACATCTAAAATTCCGAAGCTATATTTTGGACAAGTTGAGTAATCGTCAACTATTTTCATAGTTTTCAATCTGGAAAGTTTCCACAAAGTACAAGTATTTTGAATTGACCTTATGTCTAATTGCTTTGACTTATTTTGTAAAAGTCACATGATCAGTTGGTTCTTATTTCAATTTAATCAGTGTCAATTACCAACTTGCAAATTTTCGTAGTGATACGACTTCTTGTTTGTATACAGCCCCGGGCCCACACCTGCGTTGGAGGTTGCCATTGTCCGCAAAGAAGCATTTTAGTCCCTCCAAACTAGCCACAACTTTGCAAATCCACCTCACGCCGACTGGTGAATAAAATTACATCCTCTGTTTTATCAAAGGCCAAAAGACTGCCAAATACAGATACCATAGGATAACATTTGTTAACCAACGACTTATATCCGATCAATTTACAGCATCATGGGTCAACAACAGATTTTTTCACTGAACAAAGTTTAATTAGTTTCTAATCCGTATTTGAACAACTCTCCTAATTTACTCTACCGAGCTGTCAAGCCCACTCATAGCCAGTCTCTCCTTTCTTAGCTGTACCCTGTATTTGCCTGGTAGTTTGTTTAACATCTACCTTTCTCTGAGGTAAAACACAGGTGAGTACGGTGGTCGCTACATGCCTGGTGAACGCGAGCTGACTCTACAACGTTCCTCCGTGCAAATACGTTATATGGGTGTAGCTGTGGTCGACCAACAGGACGCCAACGTTGATTTTGCAACGCCAATGTCAAGGGTCAAAACTTGAAAAAAGGCGGAAATGCAAACGACAGCTGTCAACTTTACATATTTGACTTTCCATCAATTAACACTTTAGAGCTGCTTTTGTTGTTCAAGTTTAAGGCTAAAGTTTACTTCTGTTAAGTAAAGACATTGGCGTCTGTATGCATCGCTTGCACGCGTTACATTTGGATTGACTGGAAGAAACTAGACCTCATTACGTATGTGTCTAACATTTCTCATACGCTTTTAACTGTTCGTGTTAAACTATGAACCATTGTGTCATTTTGTTTCATCTAACCTTGTGTGCGTTGTCTTTAACTAAACATATGCATATTCTTTTAATAGATACATCCTTATCTCTTTAGTGGAACTATCTAGGTTACAATGACCAAAGAATGTCGTGCAGCTATTATCTCCTGTTGTGGCTTTTCTTCACATTTCTTTCCGATTTGTGATTTCCAACCAACTGTAATTTCTATGTGAATAATACTAATAACACGTTTGTCTCCACCCCGTTCCGAGTCTGTGTCGATCTGTTCCATATGATCAGTGTAGCACGAATCCTCCAGCTCCAGAAATAAGCTCCCTGGGGTGAAATGTGTATATTTTGATCCCATCGACCAACATCCCCGCATGAGACTAAAGCTTTTTTTCTCCTAACTGTGCGTAACAAACTAGCCTGATACAATGGATGGAAATTATAGGAGAAATGTGGAAATCATTTTAAAAAGAACTCTGAACGCAATGTTACTATAGAAATTCTTGTTTGATGATACGTGGATTTAATGCCAATTAGATGTTTGCCAGAATAGTATGCCCAGCACGATGTCTACAGATTTTTTGGCCCAGCTGGTGTATGTATGATATAAAATGTCCATATAAAATACTTTCAATGTACATAAATGTATTATCCTTTAATCTATTTCCGATGCTCCATGACACAAAGTTGATGGCGAGAGGAGTTTCTTTGTGTTGACGAAGGTTTAATGGCTGTTTTATGACAATAATGTTTCAACTTGGTTCGCAGCAAACACTTTGCACTCGCGGAAAGTTCAAATGCAATGCAACTCGCTTAAATACTTTTGTTATGATTTAATATATCCCTGTATGACGACTTCAGTCTTCAAATGAGGATAACCAAAACTTTATACAAGGTTTGTATCAATTCAGCTGACCCAGGTTAATTTGATCATTTATAATAATATTTTTGCAATTTGCTAAGTCAACTGAGTCAATTCATGGGCAACAACATCACCTTATGTACAGATAAACACCGTTGTGTCGAAGTTGGAGGGACCCATGTAAATACTTCGAGTTATCCGAGGATAGACACTAACACAATATATTGACTAAATGAGGACTATTCAAGTGCAACGCTTTTACTTCGAGACAAATGTTAGTTCGACACATCAAATTCGACAAAGTGGTGTTTGACTTAACTGTCTATTTGATATTGCTTCTACGTCCCGAGAACACACGCCTTGCACTGGAATGATGAAACATTCATATATTCTTCGCATCACGACAATTCGAAAAGAAAGTGACATTTTAACACTCGTCAATGTATTAATGTGTTATCCTTAAAGGATGAACCATTCAAACTATTCCTCGCTCTATATCAATGCTGAAAAACGAGCCATTTTATGTCTTGAGTCATTTCAAGCCTATTCCATCTTCTATAAAGAAAAAATGTACATAACAACAAAAACACTTCCGAACCAAGGTCCCTTTATATATCATACATCACGATGCTAAAGTTCTCTTCTTCACAAATAAATTATTGCTTGTTTATGAATTGCGAGCGTTGATGCGTCCTTCAAAGTGATCTGAGTTTACGATGATCATCTCACTTGTAAACACATACCCGGTTTGTCAAAGTGATCAAAATGATATAAAACATATTCAGAGAATTACTCCATCCGAACGAAAGCAGGCATCAAAATGCAAGTAGATAAAAAACATTTCACCAGTCGGGACTTCGAATAAGGGCGCAGTGAGGGGCAGGTTAACTGCCTCTGAGATTTTGTCTGTTTAGTACTCTGCTTGTGCAAAGGCGCAACGGGGGGCGGGGATAGAAGCAAAGTTACCTTATTAAAATGTACAAGTTTGTCAAAATGACTGCAATCTTGAAAACTTAGGCTATCACCAGGGATTTCCCGCAGTGTTAACTGCCAGCGAAATAGATTACCTCGCCACTGGTGGTTACGAGGGCACTCTGTAATGTGAAGGCGTACGGCAGCTTAAAACCTTTCCATCCATTTACGAATCATAATGCTATATGTGTGGTGTAACGGGACGGTGGGAAATGTCGCATACAACATCCATTGCGTGGGTGCCTGAGACATTTGCTACTTTCACTTTATGGGATATAAATTGATATAACGTTATAACAATCCGCATGTAGTCAGAAACAAATTGTCCTGAGCCTATTATACAAGTTTGATTAGATACATGGTTGAAGTAAACAGTTTTTCAATATTGAAGTAAAGGAAACAGTTTTTCAATATTTGATCAAATATTTCCAGACAAAAGAGAGTATACACTTGAAACTTGGATTAGACAAAGCATTACAAACGTTAAGAAACGTTTCTAGGCGTTGCAGCCGTCGAAAAGCTGCCAACCTAAAGTCCAGTATCCCCATGATACCCTATCTAATACATCACCATTGAATGACCATTTCATGTTTGTAGCATAACAAGTCATTATCAAAAATGGGTGTATAAATTCTTTCGCCTGGAAATATATTTAGAACAACTATATGTTATTTGAAAATGTTATGTTGGTAAGGTACATCCACAAGCGTCAGCATCTGTTTGCATAGTGTTATTACTCAAGATCAACTGATAAGGTTTCCTTTAAAGTATTTATGTTTTGTGTATTCCTTATTCGCTTTAAGCCAAAATCTCTGTAGGCATTTGTGATACGCCTGGTTTTGCTTGTTAGTTTTTAGCTGTCCACAAGTTGATATTGACATGTGGCTTAACTTAACTACCAGCGTCCACTGCACAAACACTCCGACAACACCTAATGCCACTGGACATCAGTCTAAGCGGACACCAGCATAGAAGGGATGTATGTCTGTGTCTAATTTGTACCTCAATCTTATCCCCCATCAGATCATAGCGTTATCCTGCTCATCCTCATCCTAACAAGGGGATGACCTCTAATCCGTTCATCAACATAATCATTATAAAGCATGAGAATACATCAGCTGTTGGGATGATTGTTGCCCCAGGTGCCATCCGTCCACCTGCATCGCTTCTCTACATCTTCCACTACCCAAAACTACCCTCATACCCACTTCTTAAAACATACTGCACCTATTCTCAAATTCACCTATAACTTAAGTCCAAGCAAGTGTTTGAATTACAAGATGATCAGTGTGAATATATAACTTTGAACATACACCGTACCTTAAACCCTATCCTTCTAAAGAAGATACTTCTTCTTAGCCAAAGGATCAACAAAGATCTGTATCACTGTCCTTTGGAGCTCTGCTAAATCCCCCAAATACTTGAATGGCCTTCTATGTCCAGCCCTACAATATTCTACCTATCATTTGTGACCACAGTTACTTTCATCCACCACCACCAATTCACAACACCTATTCCATCTTCCTTCGCCCATTATTCTGCTCTCGGGATCATAACCTGCAGATGGCGCTGCTAATAAGATAACATTGTTAGGGTTTAAACCTGCCCCGGGGTTGCTGCACAGAGGGGTAATATTAAATCATGAACATATAAGTCGGACTTGTCAGGGGTGGTGTATTAACATGGAAAATGGCTTGACCAGGATTTTCTATAATCATATGCTTGGCTACTATCCTGTGCTCTCTTTACCAAAGGGTATTAAACCCAACTCTGGATTGGTCATTACCCTGCTCAACCGCAGCCAGAGGGATATACGAACACACCACCCTGTCTCAACAGAGTGCATGAATCGTAGCTTAATTAGCTGAGCTCGCATGGAAAATAGCATTAGCAACAATTTTGGTTTGACCCTTGTTTGAAATATAATAAAGCCGTAAAGCAGTGTTTCACATGCACCAAACTGTTACCTTATTATTCCCTCGATTCGCTTTATGTGAAAGGTAAAGGAAATGTTTTCGAACTTGTCAGTGAGTTTGTGGCAACGTACAGACTGAAAACGTTTAAAGAAACGGTACGTTTAATGTTTATAGACGTCGATTTCGTACACCCGGTATATAATTATCAAAATTGACAAATATACCTAGTTCAGTAGTCGTTTAGTCAGGATATTGAAACACGAAGTAGTTCCATGTATATATGAGTTTCAGTTTGAGCATTCGTGCGAAGCATACTCACGCTAGGTTGTATCAATCACCGGTTATAATACATTACAACGTTAATAACATTTATTCCCGTCACGCTAACAGGGGTCAACGTCAACGTTTGTCTAGGACGTGATTACATGGGTACGAGTAATTGCTGGTGTAATATCGTAAAGAATGAGTTATATTCTACATCTGTATACGGGACTGAGGTACAATTACAACCTTGAGTGAGGTCCGTGAAAGATAAACATTGGATGATTTAACAATTAGAAGCACATTATCTCATTTCATACATGCATGAATCTATAAATATCCCTGATACTCCTGGCGCAAAATTGCGTCATTTGTTCCCGGTCTTACGCCTCTGTCTGGTTCCACGTGGTGGACAGTGGTCAGCTGAAATCGGAAAGGCGTGGCCAGACATACCCTGGGGCAAAGGGTAAATGACCACTAAATCATGTTTAAGATCAGGACAAACGGCCACGGGGTGACACAGGTAGATTGTCAAGCATCGTCTCCTTCACGCTGTTGACCACAGTGGCCAGATGGATAAAGATTTAATTTAGATATTCTGTACGGGGCCAGGCAAGATGTCACACGGTCATTGCACCATCACTGTATTTCGTCTAAAATACAAAACATACTAATATTCCACCAAGAATTTGAAAAGTACTCGATTCAGAATTAATTCCACTGATTGATACAATGTAATAGTCACCAACATCAAGATAATACGTTGGCATTTTTTTGTTTTATAGAATAAGAATGGTTCCCCGTTGTTATCGGAAAATATTTTCAAATAATTACATGTTTTGTTTAGGTTGCAAATAGTTTTCAGGTTTTGGAGAGACCAGTGAGCTTGACATTTAACGCTATTATATATCCACTGTCCTTTGCGTCGCAATGAGCTGCATGACGCTAAGAAGGTGATGTGTGTAAAATTGAACTTGAGGGCTTGACTTATGTTCTTTAGAAGCACTAACTCTATGTCAGCTTCAGAATTAGCTATGCTACACAACTGCAATATCTAACATATAATTATGCAGATACAGTATAATGATGTTTTACGCCTTACTTCGTTGTTGGACCGCCTCCGCGGTGTAGTGGTTAGAGCGTCCGCCCGGAGAGCGAAAGGTCGCGGGTTCGATCCACGACCGCGTCATGCCAAATGACGTTCAAATATGGTACTTGTTGGTCCCTGTCTGGCGCTCGGCATTAATGGGTACAACAAGGACTGGTCGGCTCGGAGTCAGTATAATGTGTCTGAGTGGGGTATTCATGCTGCTCTGCGGCATGGTATCGCAGTGGGCTAGCACTATAAAACCAGCTTCAGTCTGGGCTAGTACAAGCAGCCGCACATACACACACATACACACGCATGCACGTCGTCATATAAGCGAAATATTCTCCAGCACGACGTTAAACCAAATTTCACCTCACCTACTTCGTTGTTAGGACAAATGGTGTTTCCTTAACTCAGATTGAAAACTCTTAACTCAACCAATGTCTCCCCATTTAATGTCTTCGCTAACACCTTGCGCTTCGGTTCCAGTTCAATATGCAGATACCTAACTCTTCACTGAAAACACAGTGTGTTTATCTCTAACTGTACCATTGAATATGGACTCTGGTTTCTGGTATGTGAATTACCTTATGGTTCTATGTTAACACCCATTCTCTGACACGGACATGCAATAGCTTGCACATTCCAAAAGTAATTGGTTTAAAATTATGTTATGTATCCAATACTCCTCAAAATGCCCCATGACTATGTCGGACCATAAACACCATTGAGTAAGACTGATTTGGGGGTCAATCTGTATAAAAGGGTGGTATTTTTATATTAATTATTCTTTTGTTGGGTCCACTGCTTCAAGACATGCTGAGGAATATACGATGCATGCATAAGGCTGTCAAATGAAAATATTGTAACTCTTTACATCAATTCAACAGTTCCAGAGTGGTTTTTTTGGTAGTCTCAAATGACGCTTGGGGCACATTTTTGCGTTTTGTGGTGATGGTTGTGAATGATTTCAGTTTAATGCTGATTCGAACAGGTGGTAGAAACGTATCACATTTGTGAAAATCAGTTTGGTGTTGTCAGACCAAGGTTACCTAGTGCGAATGTCGGATTCAAACACAAGGCTACAGGGATCAACCGGACCCTTACGACCACCTCCCTTTGCAGCAATCGACTATGAAATCTGATAATGATCTACTCGTCTGAGAGGATGTTCTTTTCTACCCTTCAGGTAGTGACACGTCTTGGAAATTCATTCATATAATAGTGAATATGTCAATAAAAGGTTATGTCTACTTTATCCAGTCAAAGAGAAATATAGTTAAGTCGAAGTCATATCGACCAGTGAGATATCGGGACACCGGTAGTTCGAAAACCGTAGTTCGAACTAATGTCAGATCTTAAATTGCTGATACGGGATCTTTATGGATTATGTATTTATATAGTTATTAATGGTGTATTTAGTTAATTAAGTTCGAGTGACTGTGACTTCATATCATTATATACCAGCGAAGAGAAAAGTGTCCCAGTTGTCGAGATTAGTGTGGTACGGCGGTCAGTTCCCTTTGACCAGCATCAACCAGAGAGACAGACGCGGACGTTCAGTCACACTGACCAGCAGAGCATTGCTACCACGACCTATAAACTCTGTCCTTGGTCAACGAAACTGCATGAAATGGACATCTAGAGTGACCATCAACAATGGCGTCTTTGCACTGGACAATGGGTGGATTATTGGTGATTGCCTATGGCCACAATCTAACAGTAGATAAAATCTACCCGCCTCCTTACCCCCAAGTGTCTATTGTCTGGGTGCAGCGCCTGGCCTGGTACTATTTCCTCGCCCATCTTTCCATTCAAAGAATTTTTTATTACATACAGAGTTAATCCTATTTTTGTAAATCAATTCTACTCAACCTGAAAAATTAACTCATTGGATTAATTTTTAGCATCGCCGCTCGGTCCTGACCTCTGTGTTCAAGGGGATCCATTTCATTAAATGACAGTAGGGGGACTTTTCCAACGGCTATGTTCTCCCAGTGTGGGGCGGTCACACTGATTCCACTTTTTCCTTCTTGTACATGGGTGAAAACGCGATTTTCAATTCCACGTATATCCTATTTACCTACGTCGTACAAAGCGTAGTGTAAACATCATAATTTTTCCGTTGGGTCATGTAATTGCAGATGGTAGTGAAATGAGCTTCTGTACAAGGTTCACGCTTGATAAGATACAGATAATAATACGAAAACATGAAAGCGTTTTTCATTTAATTTCATGACCGCATATTGTTGAACGTGGCAAAGTTGGCATATACTTAACCTTTTAGAACAGAGTTTAATAATCCTGTTTTCTACTATATCGCGTCGTGACATGTTTATAAATGAATTATATGGTGCTTATAACTAGAGTGCAGAACGTGGATGACACGTTCTGGCACCAACTCTTTACATGTTCTAAAAAACTGTTCATGGGGAGTCTTTTTTCACATTATTATTTTTTCATTGGAAATGTTTTCGCCTAGACACAAAGGACGTTTTTGCCTTACCCCTGCACATGAATGAATAAAAAAATATGTTAAATGGCCAAGCTGATGACAGCATATGTTAAGTATGAGTGGGTTTGACCTTTTTTCAAAATTGCAGAAATAACAAGACGAGACACGCCAAAAACACTGTACCACGTTGTGAACCGAATCCCGTTGTTCACGATGAGAACCGAATATGTGGGACGCGGCGAGCACTTGGTCCAACAGACTTCCTGTGACGTATTGTTACCGTTGGCCTTTTGAGCAAGTACAGCATATGTCTTGGTGTCACACGGATTGTTGTGACCCAACGAATCATCAATTATTCCTGAATGCGTATCCTGGACGCCAAAACAAGTTATTCCACATCAATGCATCCCCACTGTATATCAAATTTGTTTTAATTTGTAAGCTTTTATTTATGTCTGCAACCTATATACATAGAGTTTAACATGATGTATTTTTCATGTATAAGTATGTTAGCCAAATAGTAAAACCATTAATTGTTCGGATTCGATCGATTCCCGACATAGATACAATGCGAAAAGCCTATTCTTGGCACAAATAATGAAAGAAGCGTCGTAAATCTTCCCTCACTCATTCATCGGAGGAGGGCCGGCTCGACAATAAATGCCATACAAATGTATTCGTTGACTGATGCAAATCACAAAGAAACATGAAGCTGGGTTTGTGTCATAAAATTAAATAGTTGTATAGTTGTATTACTACTCTATACATATAACTAACAAGTGTCTACTTCAGCAGTTAACCAGAAATGATAAAACATGGAGTTTTAATTTTCTATTTTATTTTTAGTGTGAATACATTTTAGGGTATAAACATAGCACAAAGAGACATACGTTTAAAAACTGATAATGGGCCTGAAGCCTTGAGCATCTCGGAGATGTCGTTGTGTTACGCACGCTGCATCCTAACGCTTCTTGAATATGCAACCAGTCATTTCATATTGTATAGTTACTTCAACCCGACCCATAGCAACCAATTAACGCAGAAGCTGTACCGTGCATACATTACTTAACATTCTGTCATCGTATTTTGATTATTGTAAATGAGCGCTAATAGAAGGGTGCGTTTTTGTGGTTACAGCTATTTTTCTGATACAAAATATGATATAATGCGAAAAACATGTTCAATGTATCATAAGTGTAACTGTTGGGGTCTCAACTGTACATATGTTGCATTTTGCGGACAATATAAACTACACCGTTTATAGGTACACGTGCTACAAATATATTACAATGTGGATCAAGAATAAACGATTGTTTAATAAAAACATTAAATGCATTGTATAATATAATATATACCACAAAACCCTCTCTACGTGATACAAGAGGTCTCTGCTAAAAGCAGAATCGATTTACGATTCCGCCTATATCGTGGCCATGTGTTTATGCATCACAATGAAATCATGATGGTATATCTGTGTGTCGAATGTATGAATGTAGTTCATCCGTCAAAGTATTTCTAATGTCTTTCAGTGATTCTAGTTACCTGTCTTTATTACACAGTCTGTTAAAAGAATTTTAAACCTTATATTATTCCTATACCAGCGCATATTGGAAATGATACGTATATTTCTACTTTAAAATGTATCAACGATTATTGTTAGTATAATTGAATATCAAAATGCAACAATACTTCATATTATGTAATCAATTAAACGCCAGAAGGCAAAATATCAACACAAGGTGCCTTTTAAGAAAATGCGTAATAAAAAGTTGAAAAAGTCCATGAATGGTTTGGCACAATATATTTTTCTTTGCAAATGTCGCTGATTAATCAGTTCCCCAAAACAATTCATCATATCTTAATTAAGCCGATGACATCTTCATTCCATGTTTTGTTAAACTCTGACGCAATACAGACTAATTCCAACAGAAATCCACACCAATTATCCTGTGATTTATACAATCTTATCAGCTCAGCATCACAGATGATTACAATTTGCTAATGTTAATCTCATTTGCACTCAAGACGCCGATCACATTTGATATGGAAGCCTGTTGAGAATTCCTACTGATATAATGAAACTGAAACGTAATCAATTACAAATAGAGCTGTGCCGATTTCAATCACCCAACACTACGTGAAGCAGTATGTGGGTATTAACGGTTTTGTACTTGCATTGTAGGGTTGTGTGCCTTGGCTCTAGGATACCCGTAAGTGTTGAAGTAAGGGGGCAAGGAAACATGCGCCCTGTGTATAAATTTCCCCGAAACATAAGCTCATAAATATGAGGGTTGTGCGGGAATAACAGTGATGTGCAGAAACCTGAGCTATCAAGGCATAAATCACTCAGATGGGATTTAGCAAGATCAGAGGGTTTTGATATATCGAGAAATAATTTACGCTTTGTTGTCGTGGTGTTAGGAATCTGAAGATTTCTCCGTGGTGTCTCTCTGAAACGTTGTTGATGATGACGTTTAATTAAATGTTAAAACTCTATTAGTCTTTGATAGGACAGACCCGCGCACTATCAGGTGAACCAAATATTACGCATCTGCCATCTTAATCAAAATAAGTGTTAAGGAATTAGTATCAAATATACATATTTTACTGTTATCTGTTAAATTGCTTTTAACGGGAAATTAACAGAAGTAAAATATCAATTATGTGACCCTGTTGAACTCGTGAACTAAAAAATACAAAACCGCGTCCGTGAGAGCAGGGAGGGGGTGCGCGTCTTGCTGAGAAGAAAGATGTTTATGTCATGGCGATGTCTTCGTAAATTGTTTTTGTTTACACAGGTGTGCGGTAGTACAGGTGTGAAAACATTTTATTTACGATATAACCGCAGGACTCCATAGATACAACATCGAACACACTTATATATCTTATATATTGTCTTCCACTGAACCCACAGTGATAATCACGATGATTTATTCACTTGTTTTTCTAATGAAGTATTCTTGCTTTGTTATAATAGCTCAAGTAAATGTATATAGCAATACTTGTATTTGAAATAAGCTTACGCTATTTTATTACAAAAGAATATATTTCCAAGTTTCTAATATGTAACTAAACTAAAACATAAGACAAATATGTTAAGAATATAGATCATCCGATTTGATTTTATCAATGTTCATGTCAAAGGTGTAAGATAAAATGAACGAAGTCTTGTAGGTATATACAGTGTTTACACATATGCTCCGACGTAAATACAATTTCATAGCAGAAATGAACGCATTGCTATCAGCAATACGTTCTTGTAAGAAAAAGCTTATATTAGCAAACCTTTCTCAAAGCAATATGTAAAGGTCGATATAAGGTGCGCTTAAAATTCAAAGTAAATGTGTTATCGACAAAGAAAGATGTAATGTGATGTGCATGTATTTGCATAACAGAGCCAATCATTCTTCTTCAGCACAGTGTATTTATTCCCTATACACAATCAAAATACTTGGAGACATGTCCTTCAATAATGTTAAGCCATTACACACAGATTTCATCTCCGTATCGGAATGCCTGTTGGTTCTATATACTGTATATGGCTATGGTAGTGTTATTGGTGGTAAACACGCTTAATTAAGGGGATGAACTTTTGGACTTGCCAGTCATGGTGATTCATCATAAACCATCAATCAAGGTGACCATCTCGAACAGACTCACCTGGGGGCTAATCAACACATGTTGGCAGGTGAAAATTGTCCCACCTCATCAGTCAACTTTACACCTCTGACTGCTCGACACCTTTCAACATATGTGTAATATACATGTTATATACACTTATCATACACCTTTGTGGTGTGTGCTATAACATGGATGTTATTGCAGGTATTAAGTGTTATGTTTATGTATGTAGTGTTATACACACTATATTCTCAGGACAGACATATTTGCGTTATGTTTCTACTTGGAACTTGGAACTCTCTCCGCAGACTACGACCTGCTTAGATAGATGTATGCGCATAGACTTTTTCAGTTTTTTTTTATTATTATTATTATTATCTTTTCATAAATTGCTTGTTTGTGTACTTCATTACTCACTTGCCTAAACTGCTATTATAGTCAATCTATGGGTGGTTTTAGCATATTATTACATACTATTAAATACATACATACTAGATTACACGCAATAAACATCTTATATGCGTGCTATCTCCTCAATATATACGATAACTAATATACCATCAAATACATACTAGTACACATGCAATAATAAATTATATACATGCTATCTCCTCAATATATACGATAAGTAATATATCATAAAATACATACTAGTATACATGCAATAATAAATTATAAACATGCTATTTCCTCAATATATACGATAAGTAATATACCATAAAATACATATTAGTACACATACAATAAAAAATTATAAACATGCTATTTCCTCAATATATACGATAAGTAATATACCATAAAATACATACTAGTATACATACAATAAACAAATTATAAACATGCTATTTCCTTAATATATACGATACGTAATATACTATTAAATGCATACTAGTATACATGCAATAAACAAATTATAAACATGCTATTTCCTTAATATATACGATACGTAATATACTATTAAATGCATACTAGTATACATGCAATAAACAAATTATAAACATGCTATTTCCTTAATATATACGATACGTAATATACTATTAAATGCATACTAGTATACATGCAATAAACAAATTATAAACATGCTATTTCCTTAATATATACGATACGTAATATACTATTAAATGCATACTAGTATACAGGCAATAAACAAATTATAAACATGCTATTTCCTCAATATATACGATAAGTAATATACCATAAAATACATACTAGTACACATACAATAAACAAATTATAAACATGCTATTTCCTTAATATATACGATAAGTAATATACCATCAAATAAATACCAGTACACATGCAATAATTAATTATAAACATGCTACCTCTGTAATATATACGATAAGTAACATTGCACCAAATACATACTATACACATGCAATAAACAAATTATATAGAAGAAGAAGTGAGATAATAAGAATATTATGGACATTCCTTTAAGAAACCGTTGCGGCTATGGAATTTATATGCCATTCGTTGAATAATAAGTAAATAGCTTTATCAACTGAGGATAAGGCATTGAAGGACCTATCATATGTATCTAGTTTATGAAAGAACCCATATATGATTTCATTATAAAACCTGCTATCTCCTTAATATATACGAAAGGTCATATACCATCAAATACATGCTAGTATACATGCAACAAACAAACTATATACATGCTATCTCCATTATGCACTTAACGATTTGAATGATTTGACTATTTCCACATATATTGAAATTATCAAAAGGACATGTACTGCCACTACATCACAGGCACGCGACGAGTGCCTTATGCATCAAAAAGATTCTTCACAAATGTAAAGTGAACGCACTGGAAAAAAATCCACATTTACAAGCTTGGAAATGTCTTGGAAAGATGATGTTTCCAAGACATTTCCAATTTTGGAAATTTTTGGAAATATGATATTTCCAAATTGGGAATTTTTTCACCATTTTTTTTCTTGTGACGGTTGTTCTATCATTTAAAGTGCATCTTCAAGGTACAATTATGTTTATACATACTAATCGATAGCCCCAATACAGTAACGATTCCCTCTTGCAATGTCCGTGTCACTTTAGAGAATATCTATTAACTAGTTAAAGATCTTTCTGTTTTCCAGAACCACTGCTTTGCATAGAACCGATACTGTCGACATTTTTCACGACCGTGAAATGATAGTGATATATAAACAGCCGTATGACGACAGTGGTTTAACAGTCAACCATGGCATATATACAGCTGTATGACAGCAATATCACAACGGTATATATATCATTCACACGCTAAGGATCAAATCATTGATACAACAGACAACTATGATCTGGGTCTAATTTGGATTAAATATCTAAGCTTATTGTAAGAATGTATCCTAGGTTTCAGTATGTCACTGCATCTTGTGGATCCCATACCTGCTATTGACAGGTGCTGTGTACTTATCAATGACTCATTACGTGATTTGCAAAATGGCTGATTGGTGCCATGAAAACCATTTTTATGGAACTCATGTATCAATTGGCTGTTTGAATAAAGAAATGTTACCGTATTATCATAAATCCAGTTTCAAATGGATACAGATTCACATTAAAATCTTATGTTTAAGTAAATTTCGGAATTTTTGTGATCCTTAGCAACGTGAGTAGTATATATATACACCTCCATCTAAACGAATGACAAACGTGATGTAACATTCCGCCATGACATATATACAACTTGACAGTCATAATGCAAGCGTATATAATGGTCGACATCTAGACGTATGACAAACGTGATATAACATTCAACCATGCCATATATACAGCTGTAAGACAGCCATAGTACAACGGTATGTCATGGCCTACATCTAGACGTATGACAAACGTGATGCAACGGTTAACCATGACATATAGACAGCAGTATGACAGTCATAATACAACGTGATGACGTAACGGTTAACCATGACATATAGACAGCAGTATGACAGTCATAATACAACGGTATGTCAAGACCTACATCTAGACGTATGATAAACGTGATGTAACGGTTAACCATGACATATATACAGCAGTATGACAGCCATAATACAACGGTATGTCATGGCCTACATCTAGACGTATGACAAACGTGATGTAACGGTTAACCATGACATATAGACAGCAGTATGACAGTCATAATGTAAGGGTGTATAATGGCCTACATCTAGAAATATGACAAACGTGATGTAACGGCTAACCATGACATATATACAGTTGTATGACAGATATTAATGAAATGGTTTATAATGGCCTACACATAGACGTATGACAACAGTGATGTAACATTCAACCATGACATGTAGACAGACAGACAGACAGACAGACAGACAGACAGACAGACAGACAGACAGATAGATAGATAGTGGTTAAAGCGTTGGCTCGTCACGCCGAAGACAGGGGTTCGATTCCCCACATGGGTACAATGTATATTGCTGGATTATTGCTACTAGCGGGGTAAAATTAAACTCACTCACTCATATAACGATACGCCATGGTATGTATCAAGTTATTTGGCAGTTCAGAATGGTGTACAGTTAACTAGACAAGTATGTTAGTCTGGTACGAGGTCAAAACAATGAGAAACAACAAGATATCTATCACAATTTACAGGATTTTCTTTCCTAGATTTGCGTCTATGTATGAGAGATCCTCATACCGCGGTATACGTATATTGTAGGGGTGGGCGCTAATACTGGTTAACCGGTATATTGCAGTTCGAACTTCATAATACGATATATTGCGCTACATTTTTCGCGAACCGGTTCACCCGATACGATCGGCAATTTCCGTGACCATGATCGGTATTTTCGTGATGTGGTAAAAAATACTAATAACATTTGTATTTCCTTAATATTATTATACATTAATAGTTTTGAGAATGATTATTGGTCATATAATTGCATTAACATGGCATTTAAATCAAATAATAAAAAATAGATTGGTACCGGCACTCGTTGTATTGATTATCAAACCAAAATGGCGGACGCCGCTGCAGACGCTCTTGAGTTCCAAACTTTAGAGCGAAGTCTTCAATTTGGAAACATTTTGAATTGATCTCTTGTACAATCACATCTGAGTCCTGACTGTGGAAAGTGGCATTGCTTCAAAACAAAGGAAACGGTAATTTCATTACCTTAAACCATGTGTTACACCGTCACAATATATTGCAATACATATTGCAAAACGCCAACACATATCACAATATATCGCAAAACGAACATATTGTAGACATTTCACCTTATTTACATTTGAAGTGGAACCAGTTCAGAGTAATGATAAAAATACAATGTATTACGGAAATTAAAACAAACCATTATTGTGAGTGAGTGAGTTTAGTTTTACGCTGGACTCGGCAATATTCCAGCTATATTATTATGGCGGTGGTCTGTAAATAATCGAGTCTGGACCAGACAATCCAGTGATCAACAGCATGAGCATCGATCTCGCAATTGGGAACCGATGACATGTGTCAACAAAGCCAGCGAGCCTGCAATCCGATCCCGCAAATTAACGTTTGCCGTGATGATGGCGTTTTCACTCCAATCTTTATATAGATTGACGCCGTTCATGCCGTACCTTGGAGTAGCAACGATTATGCATTACTTAAAATATATATTTACTTCGGATTCAATATTTATATCTAAACCTCAACATAAGTTGAACGCATGTGTTCACCCATTTCCAGGTAAACTGGTAAGAATAAATGTTATTCCCATTATGCGATCAGATCCCTGTTCGGGGTGGATTACTCTATTTGTTTCGTTGTGTTGTCTTCAATGACAAATGCATTATGCTGACAGATACGTGCTCCTGCAACTGTCCAAGCCGATATATATTTAGGAAATTCTTCAC
Source organism: Haliotis rubra (assembly GCF_003918875.1). Lineage (NCBI taxonomy): Eukaryota > Metazoa > Mollusca > Gastropoda > Lepetellida > Haliotidae > Haliotis > Haliotis rubra. The sequence continues at coordinate 2,698,315 of NW_025767634.1, forward strand.
ATCTAAAGGAATATCTGTTCTGAGAGGTAATGGCATAGGTTATAACACATATAGATGTTAACTGTTGGCCAAACATATTTGGACGGGGCTAAAATGCAGCAAAAATAGAATGATTTTTTTTTTGATTTTTTTTTTTTTTTTTTGGGTGAGGGATTTCACAGTACATAATAATGGGCAGAGTGAAGCAGGTATTTGTATGATGACTTTCAGTGTATACACCCGTACACCTTTCTTTAACATTGTATATCCAGGTAACATCTATACAACTACACTGCTATATTGGTGTTCCTTTGCATTATCACATGTGCCTATCGCCGCGGTTCATAAGTGAAAAATGGTCCTTCAGCTGATGAACCAGCGCCATAAATATGTTATTGTCTCCTGAAAACCTTACACTATTTCTGTTTCGAAAACAACGCACACACACACACACACACACACACTCACTCTCTCAATGAACTTTTCCTCTCTCTTCTCCTCCACACACACACACACATGCACACAAATTCCTCCTCCTCTCCTCTCTCTCATTTTATTCAATGTTCAACTTTGAAACAATCGTATTACAAAAAAAAACGAAAAGAATTTTTTTCTAAATAGGTATTAAGGTTTTAATTTTTGTGATTTAAAATCAAAACATAGATTTTGCCACATATACACAAGAGCATTACGCTCAAAGTGTGTCGTCACTCTCATCGTAATCCCTCTTCACATAATTGACACCCTAATGTTTGCCTCTGTAAGCCGATTAGGGGGGTTGCCCCTCCCGAGTGCACATGGGCTTTCAAGACAGCATCGGCACGCGTGATTGATTTTCAGGCAAAATCGATGACTTTGGGTTCAACTGGTAATGCGAGGGCGATTTATCACTAGGGTGGCGATAACCGGCTACTTTGATACATCAGTTATGATATCCGACATTCATCATTCTGAGCAACAGTGGCATCTCACCTGTGTAGCTCTAATATGTAGAGTTACACTGGACAGTGCCTCAGGTATGTGATGTAATTTAGAAACAAAAATGTAGTATGGCGTAATATGACTTTAGTGGATTGCGTTGCAGAATTTCCAATATCGCTTTACAATATTTCTGACACGGTGATAAGTTCACCTAAATATATTGTACAGGTGAAAGTCAAAACAACCTCAGGTTTGTTTAAACAAATCTTTGAACTCTAGATGTAATACGTAATCTCTTAATAAATATTATGACAAAGTTGCGATATGCTGAGAGTGTGGATTATTTTTGAAAGGAATAATAAAGACTTTCATAATTCACATTTGCGTGTCAAAATCAGGGTGTATGACATATGATTTTTTAAAATGGGTTTGCTTTAAAAAGGCGCTGGATACGTGCAACAGGCTTGGATATACTTTATCTCATAAAACATCGTAATACGTGCAAAAAGCCGATACTTTAAGGCTACTTTTTCACAAAGTGGGTTTGTCACACATTAACACTGGAACAGAGTCTAAATACTTACTATGTGTTACCAGCTGATGAAAAATACAAATAATACAAATTGAATTATTTAATAACGGAGTGGTTGTCATCCATATGTTATGTGGAATGCATGGAACAGAGCAACGATGACATAGAAAACGGCATTACACACATACGCGTTTTTGTCATCCCAAGTGTTATGTGGAAGGCATACACACACACAAACGCGCGCGCACACGCACACATGTGTTTATATATTTTTATATGTATATGCATTTTCTTACATTTAACGACTTTACTTGAAATTCGATATGTCATATATACACAAGATGATATATATTTCATATATTGAACATTCTTCAACAAGAGCATGAAATACAAATCTGTCAGTCACATATCTTCCTTGATACACCTGAAATGAAATGAATCGATTTGTACAGACCATTAGGGAATAATTATGGTTCTATACAAATGTGTTGATAACTACACAACTTCGAAAATAATTGCGCCTGAAATATCTTTGCAGCGTGTTAATATATTTGACAGAAGAAACGAGTTGTGAAATAAGACATAAACATGTTTTTCATATTCAGTAAAAAATTTTGAGCTGAAACAACAGTGTGTGCCTTCATCAACAAAAGTATTTTATATTAATGTACAAACCGACAATTCTCTCGTCTTCTCTATGGAAGTATATATCCATGCCTTGTTTATTAAAAACTACATCCATCTGATCTTTCGAACTTATTCGACAAAATGGCTGTTGTCGTTTACTTATATATGCCAGGTAATCCTCATGCATAAAGAAAACATTCCTCGGATTAATTTTGACAAACGGCACAAAGCATCTGAAATCAAGATATATGGGAATTTCTTACATATAATCTCTGACTAAAGAATGTTTTGTGCGTTAAAAGCATAACATAAACAAGTGAAGAGGCGGTCAGATTTCAAAGTGAATGCGTAAGTGTCCCTTTTTGCACTATCGACCAGTATAAATATGTTAATTATTAATCGGATATCGTTTACATATCAAATTTTTATCAAGGTTCTGAGCCTTTACATTTTCCGAACCTACAACCAAGAACTGAAAAGTTCAGGTGATCTTAAATTCCACTTTTCTGTAACTACGTTATCTAATAAGTAAGTCAATTGTCGTTGCATTTAAGTATATGTATCACCACAATCCAGTTTAATACAACTTGTACGAAGAGAGATCAAGCATTTATCGAATAACTACATTATGCCTTATAATGAAATTAACACAGTTTGATCATTAAGTTTGATGACAAAAGAGGTAGCTAGCACAAACCTTGCTCCTGCACGTAGTTTCACAAGCCTCAGTAAAGGCTAACAAGAAAACGGTTTTTCATCTGCAAAATTCTACTTTTTTGTGATTAATGAAGTAAAAATACACTTCTGTAAGTAGAGTGGTAAGACTGACAGGATAGAGTTTAATATCAAGGTACTACTCGTACATATTTAAAATAGTTTTTCGTTATCTTGATAGAATTCAGCCGTTTTTAAACATGAACGCTTTAACATTCATATGTTTATTCTCGATGTCATGCTTTGGTAGCATAGGTAATACATTTCCAAGTTGAATATAAATATTATATGTGTTACTATAAGAGGGGGCGACAACGCATATAGTTAGCTCTTTTGATGGATATTAACACTATAGAAGAGGGGTACTTACGTTCTGTGCACAGAACGTTTGGCAGTATGGTGATGAATGTCTTTTCGAAACATGTGATGTTTTGAATAATTTGCAAAATACTCCATTAAATACCTCAAACCCCCTTACGAAACGCACGGAGAGAAACGCTGCCAAACTTAATTTACTTTGATATCAGGAGGAAAAACCAATCGCTGATGGATCAGCTGCGAGTAAATGCACTCTGAATCATCTGACTGCCGAGGATGAAGATGATAAGTTGATTGTATAGATGAGAAAAAGCTTTCCGATCGGGTTAGACATCAAAAAGTCATTACAAATGAAATTTGATTTATTGAGGACTTTTTCTGCAGTATTTCATCAGATTGGACTCACGCTTAGAAAGGCATGACTAGAAAACACCTACCAAGCATTCATGCAAGCGTCGATTTATTTCCAAAATGTGTTTCGGTGAAGCAGATGTAGCACATAGAAATATAACTTACATTTCAAGAAAAGGTCCGATCACTTGTAGCTTTAAGTAAAACAAATATAGTTGACATGAAAACGAACGTGGATCAAATAAACATATATGATAAATCAAGGGAACATTACATGTATGAGGATATGTGTTATGCGTCTCATTTAATTTTTATAGTTAAATATAAACAGACACACATAAACAAACTAACTAACAAACAAATAAAGTCACACCCCCTCAGCAATGTTTATGTGTTTTATACATCTTACAATGATCATATCTATTTCGGCTTTCACGAGTTGTAGTTGTCATAAACTTCTCAATGACACTCGGATATTGCCATATAATTATCAGTTAAAGATGGGCACCATATCCCAATCAAAGCAATTAAGTATTTTGATCACGGTATGAATATACTGCTCAAAATGTCTTAGTATGTCTGTGTTTCAATATGTATTCATATCCCAATTTCATCTGCAATCAATAACAAGTCTTAAATGTGCATTGCACAGCTGCCTTTTAATGGTTCGGATAAAAAAACTTTATACTGGAGTTTGGCTTCTGTTCACTATGAAGAAAATCTAACTGGGCTGATTGAATACACTAGCGACAGATATAACAAACCTGAGTATATCAAACAGTTCGAATATAGATACAAATAAAACCGATTCATTTGTTACTGTAATATATCAGAAAAACAGTATCTACTAACTCCTAGTGACATATACAAATATTACCAGTCATTCCAAAGATGAAAAATTCTTGCATTATTCACAGAAGCTGTCTTTAATACATATTGGTTACAATAAGTGCGCTCTTTTTTTTCAAAACAAATTTCTAATGTGAAGTAATTCGCATATGTAAACAACATCACTGATGCATTATCTGCTACATATTTGTTCCTTTCATAAACATATTGCAATGCTCTCGTTATGAAAATTACATTCAAATACATTTATGTAATGCCACAATATATTTAAATTGAAGAAGAAGAAATGTCCAGATATGTCAAATCTCGACACACTGCTATAAACAGTAACACTATCTTTGATTCGCTATCGTTCCTTCATCTCAGTATTGTTTACAGGGAGAAGAACAATAAATCTCAACACGAACATTGAAATCAGGACTGGACTTACCTCCACACACAACAAACACAAGCGCTTCATGAATATGTGTGACATGAAGCCATGCACCTTCTCCACTAGTATTTAATGTCGAATATATGAAAAAGTGGTGTTAGCATAACTATAAAAATAAGTCCTCCAAATCCCTCATTTGGCCCAAGGAAGACGCTTGCTTTGTATCAAACACTGGATAATGGTTGGAGCTTTACCTCCAGTATGCAGCTCCCTATTTCATGACAACTGGAAATCCATCGTTAATCCATGTTTGTTTATTATAGCCCCCTTTTCCCTACTAATGTTCCGTGTGTGTGTTTTTGTCACTCAGCGAGACAATCACAGGCTCATCATTTATCGAAATTCAGCTTTGAGGAGGTAGGGTGTTTATAGGTAAATTTTTATATGTTTATAACGTTGTAATACGAATCGAAGAATTGTCAACCTTTGCTAAGAACAACTCAACATCTGCAACTCTTAAGAATAATTAAACGAATGGTAGGGAAAGTAACATGAAAATTAAAAATGCATTTAAAAAAAACACTTTATTCAATCACACAAAGCCATTTTGTTTCCACGAGACTATTTTGTCTGATCGCCCAGTGATTTATTCTTAACATAAAAAAAATAAATTTTTATGATAAAGTATAGTGTTCAACAACACTATTCAATTCGCACTGACAGTTTTTTGCATATATATCACTTAACTATTAAAATGCTATTCAGAGTTAAAAGTAAGAAATGGAAGTCATATGAGTTTCTCTATATGCTTCTGTTATCCAGGTTGGCTTAACGTTTGGACATAGTTAATGCGTTTCGACACCGTTAATGCGGCATATGAAGGATGGGGCCAGTTGGCCTCTGATGGTTGTCATAAACATCACCAAACCGAGACATATTTTCTATCTCATGAATAAATACGCGTTTACGAGACGGAAATTGTCTCATCATTTTACTTGGCTGACATATTCCCTGAAATGTGTTGATAAATCCTTTGAAAATAAGAACATAGGCAATCATTTAGCCATATAATGTGTTTTTTTCACATACATATGTACATATCACTGAACAGTGTGCTCTACCCTCATGATATAACAGTTACTCATTTCTTCTGATTATGTCATTGATGTGTCTGCAGATCTCAATGATGTCATTTTGACGTCATTGATTGTAACGAATATGTATTATGACTATGTGATGTACCAGCTTGACTATATTTTAAGAAGTCAGATCTTTTGAGCGAACTATAAAAACATATATGTGTTTCATTTCTTTATCAAAGTAATTCATTTTGAATATCATTCCTCCATTTACGTACCTGTGAATTCTAGTTTTGGGCCTCTTTGTTAAATAAAATGTTTGTGATAATATCATCGTTTTTATGCAGAAGATATGTGTCATTGCCTCCTACGCATGTTATCAGAAACCACTGAAGTTGATGGGTTGGTCTTCGTGGTCTGATGCCGTGGATAATGCTAGTTCTTTCAGTCACTGGATTGTCTGGTCCAGACAATGCCATTATAGTCTGTATAAAGTTTCGATACTGATGAATATGATGTGAAATATTTTCACTCCCACACATTCACGCATATTATCATTTACTTACTAAATCAGTCTGTAACTGAAAATATTCTGGTTTATCATCGTGTTAGAAGTTAGGATAAATGATGCAAGTTAAAGCACCTCCAGTGAAATCCCGTAAATATAAAACTTCAACACCAGAGGATAATGAGTCACGATTATCTTCCGAAACAGATTACAATGAGCGTAAAAAGCAAATCCGTTTTGACATGTTCGCAAAAAGCGCAAGCATGTCTTGCCCTGACGGTAGCACCTGTCACTCACACAGTTTTCATCAAAAAGTGAAAATGTGAGTGAAGATGTAAGCCTGCTGCCGCACAGCGGTAGGCCTGCCAAACCTCGCATCTCAGACGAAAGGAATAAGGAGTGATTCGAAGGACAAAACTCAATAATATTGATTTGTTGATCAGGTTGGTATCGTCAGAGATTCAGTTAAAACCGTTCATACTTTCAACAAACACATCTCTCACATCCTTGATCTCTTTACAGCCGTTGTACAGTTCTCTCTCAAAATGTTGAGTTTTCGAAGCTTACCACAATACTCGGCAATAACACGGCAGGGGACATCATAAAGGGGATTCCCACATTTTATTAATGTAGAATTTCAAGACAATTCATTTACCTCCAGGCTTCCAAACATAAGGATCGTAAACCACGTTCAATGCCCACAAAACAGAAACACAGTAAATGTAACCATTGACAGCTACACGATCGTGTACTATATGCAAATCATCCAACTAGTTTCTGGTGTGTATGGCTGTATTCATGAGTATGGAAAAGGCAATATCGTTTTTACAAAAATACAACAACACAAAACCCGAAAACACTAAACTGTAAAAATAAAGGCATAAATCTAAACAAAATACAAGCAGATATTTTGGGGTTATGTACAAACAGTGTCTTTATTTGTCAACAGTAAACATTAGCCCTTTTGGAAAAGATTTGATATACTATCCCCGGGTAGTGTTCATAATCTTATCAACAAAATAAGTAAAAGAGCACACCTGTCATAAATTAATTTTTTTGCTGATAGATTTTCCTGAAGTTTAAAACACATGCTTGCTCAATAACGCTGACAAATTGTTGAATGGTGATAGTACTTATATGAAGCGCATGGCGATGTCATTCTGTGTCAATCTTAAGAGGATATACGACTTACTCAAAAACATAAGATCAAAGGGTGGTCTATCAGCCGGCATTCAGACGTATATTTGAAGTCAATCGTAAAGCGTATAAACAAATTTGACGATGAAGTTTATTTCACAAAAAACCTCTTCCGCTAACACCTGGTGCGCCTTAGCGAAGTAATTTGGAACTTTCAAAGCAGTAAATCAAACTATATTGCACCTTTAAACTTGTTACCTTTTGCACCTGTTATACCTGTCACTATAGAAACCACACATTCAAAGTAGGGAGGATACACCTGAAAGGTAAAGTGTAACTAAATTAAATGAAGTATTTCCTTCCACTGGCGTTAATGATGTAACTCGTTCAGATGTATGAATTTAGGAAACGGTTTACACGCTCATGTCATTACTGTCCAGTGCTTTTCAGACAGGTTAATCCATTTGTCAATACAACGACCTCAGTGGCACGGGTCATTCTATTGGTTAAGGTTTAAGACAAACAGCGTTATCTCCCCCTGTATGTTGTAACTAACTCCGACGGCTGAACGTGACAGGTACCCTCAACGAGTTTCGTAGTTTCAGTCAAATTGCTCTTTCAAACGTCCGGCCTAAACAATCAGGGTGTTCGGGGTTCATGTCATTATGAGAGTCCGGCAAATAACAACTTTTGTTTCCTTATCTGTCCCAGCCACGCGTCGTTTCAAAGCGTGCGAGAGCACGTTATCACGTGAGAATTCGCGGCACGAAAATTGATGACGATTGGCCCATCTCACCCCTTTGCTGATTGGCTCATTAATCACAGTCGTGGATAATATTGAAGGAAACAAAATAAGTCTCTTTTGTCAATTTGAAGCAATTTATGATAGAGAGTTAATTCTCAGGTTGGCGCGATATCGGCCTGCACCCGATAGCTCGAGCCGCCCTGCTAGCCACCCAATAGAAGCAGGGTATGGGGCAAAGGGCAGGGGAATTAATTTTCTCTTTTCCTTTGGACTGTCAGGGCCGAAGGGTACAAAAAAGTTTCCCTCCCCACACTCTAAGATATGTCCATCAGTTCTGAAGCAAGGGTCGTCATGATTAATATGATCTTGCAATTCCATTTTGGTGAGTGGTATCAAAGCACTCTTATTCTCAGTGCAAAGTACTTTATCATGACAAGCAAACAGATTCGTTTTTATACTTCCAAGGTATGTTGTTCAATGTCACGTAAGAAACTGATTTATAGGAATTCACATCTGGATCGATTTGGTGGCCACCCCTTAAAAACTGCACTCAAAACACCAATGTAGATTCAATAGTGTTGAAGGTATTATACCTCTTACGAAAACGCTGTAATAAAAAGTCCCAGTTTACGCAACCGTTAATCCACGTTTTTCAAAATAACGTGTGTTAACAATACATATCATCTACTGCAATAACGAGGTGTCAAATAATCTATTGCCTAACGTAACCTTTAAACGAGCAAACTGAAACTTTGTGATTACGAGATTTCAACGGTCACGACTTTTCCCGCCTTCCACTTAGGAAAGACTCTGGAGACGAAATATCGTCTGCGTGCAAAGTCGAGCAGACGGCTTAGGGGGTTTTGCAGACGACATATTAAAGTGAACCATTTATCCTTCAATTCGTTGTTTTGTGCTCACGGAGAACTGTGAAGCTAATCAGCACGCGTATATCAACCACGAGAGCAGGAGCTTTATTACCCACAGCTACTGTTCCTAACATATATAATACATTTATCATAACACAAAGGGATTAGATCCGATCTACAAGTTGCTATGCTTTTCAATCATGCTCCTGGATTTTGGCACGAGTACGAACAGCGATGGGGGCTGTATCACGGGGATGGCATATACTTCTAATCCGTTAGCTCACGTTGACCAATAGCACAGGCTCATAACGCAAACAACTCCTCGGATACTTCCCTTTGTAAATCCAGCAGATTTCACAAATGAACGCAGGGATATGCACTGCAATAAATCTTAATACTTTCACAGGCAGCTTGCGTTTCCTCCATAGCACAGACACGCGACGGGAGCTTTGGGTCTTCTATTACCTAACAATTTCTCAATCAAACGCCGAATCGTTTAGCGGCACAAGGTCTTTTTTAAGTTATAAAATTGTTAATATGATAAGTGGAAGGGGGCCAGGAATTGTTTAGGTCATCCTGCCTCCACGACAAAGGAAACAATCTGAAACAGACATCATGAAGTACACAGATGTGTTGGTACACTACTAGTATTTAAAACCATTTTACTTCAAGTGAATTTACATGCAAATGTGATCTTTAAGCAAACACTGTGTATAACACATAATAAATATATCCGGATATATCCTAGATATACAATTTTCGAAACATTTATAAAAATATTATCACATACATCACAGCTCCAAAACGGGTCATGCAAACCAAAAGCAACATATCCTTGACAATCACTTATTGCCATAAAAATTCAAATAGAAAAAAAAAACTTGATGAAAACACATAGCTGAGGGAGGTGCTAATTTAATATCATTTGGAGCAACGTATGCCACTTAAAACAATTCTTCGTTTGCTTTAGCATGATTAAATATAGGTGCCCCCTGCTAAGCACCCTCAAACCCGAACAACACGTCAATCTCATTCATACAATGTTTACGTAACTCTCAGATACTCAATCTAGCAGAGACATTCCAATTTAGTTAGTTGTTAGTATTATCTCAGTTTCAAGGAGCACGAGACAAATTCTACACACGTGGTGGCAAGGGGAGATTACTCTAATTATCATTATCACTATCTACTTAATGACACTTGTATTCAGACGCGAGTGCAGACCTTTTATCCCACAAGTAAAAAGGGGACCACTTAATAGCGCCAGGCACACGTTCATTGTTTTAAAGTGAATATTTATCAGCAAAACTATTTCGTAGCTTGTAATTGGTACATATACCCGTATGGAGAAGAGATTGGTATGTGCACTAATTATTTCGGACGATCTTGAGGAAAAGTGAGTTTAAAATTGTCCAGCCATCAAAACTAGCACAGGAAACAAATTAAAGAAAAGACAATGGACTCACATATTGCTTTTTCAATTTATTTCAATGTCATTTTGTACAAAGTAACTACACCATTTCTAAAAACACATATACTAATACATGCTTAATCTCGAAGCAATAAATCGGCAACTGATGCTGAAAATGATGAACGGGTACAATTAAGATAGAGGAATGACAGACGTCTTTGTTTTGGCCTTTCCGTCGAGTGTATTTGAATCCGAGTTAAACTTTATGCGCCAACCAGGTCAGAAATAGCATGTTTTACTATCTGTAGCTAAGTAAAGTCCAAAGAGAGGTTCGGGGTATGGTGTTACGGCACGAAATTTTGCCGGGTTGAGGGATACTTCCATGGCCACACACTCATTGCACAGGAACGTGTTCGTCCCGAATGCCAGTTAGTGCTTTGATAAGGACAATCCGGTATACATTTAGTGATAACCGGGCTATTTATCATCACATGTAGTTCACCATGCTGATATAATGCGAGTAATATATCAACACGTCCAGGAGAACGGGTACTATTTACGAGTACGGTAGGATTTGATTTGAACGCACCAAGTGGCGTTCAGGCCTTGTGTTGCCTTATCACAGCCCTTTGAGTGATGAGTCGCAATGATTATTCTGGTATTACTAATGTGTATTAAATCAGCGATAATTATTAATACACGTGCCAGAAGCTTGTGGTTACACAAAGGAACGCTAACAGACCAGGTCGTTTGTCTTAATATTTTCCAAAGATTCTAACCTCATGTGATATCATTTATCCACGGTTCTTATAAAACCCATCTCCTCTAAGCGAAATGGGATTAAGTCTTTTCGTCGCACTCTATTCTCTGTTGTCATCCTGTGACAATAGTCACCCCCCTTGTCGTGGCACTGTTGGTATTTTATCATATCTTCCTCGCAACTCCTTTCTTATGTGGAAAAGATTAAGCGCACTTTACACTGAATGGTAGATAGAAAAGAAAACATACTTAAATTGTTAAGAGTGAGGGGATTTTATTGGCCACAAACCTCCCTTAATTGTCGACTTTATGAACGAAACGTACATTGTTTGGCTTTACGGATAAGGTAGGAATTTCATGGCGTGTCAAATTTATTTCAAACAATGGATTTTTGACACTTGTGTATAGCTAATCTAAGACCAACATCTACATATATATCTACATGTCCAGGCAATTGGGGTATAGCTAAGAGAGCTATCTATCCTCGAGGCGTTTTTGGTTAAACCATATCAACGCGATTTGCTTCTAATCACTGGTAATTAATGGTAGACTGAAGGTATGATGACTTTTAAACCATGTTTTACAGGTAGTAATTACGCGGTGCCCAAGAGCAATACAAATGTCATATCTTACCTGTCATTCTGATAATGCTGTAATACATTTATTGAAGTACACATACACCATATATGGAACATATTTTTGGTTCCGAGAATTGATGCCTTCATATTGACATGTTGCATGTCTTTAATCGATTATATAGCCTGATATATCACGGAATAAGTGTAAAGACGGGTAATGCAACAGCTTGACAGACGTCGTTCACATGTATACGGTAGCAGACGACACCTCCGGCTTCGGTAGGTGAAGCAGACGACTCGGCGTTGGAAGCAGACGACATCTTTATCAAGAGGACCATATCGCACAGACGACATTCCAAACCATAGCCTTGTTCCTCCCGCCACAGACGCCCGAGAGGGGTTAGATTGTGACTGGGGCGACTGCTAATGTGTCATATTCAACAGATTTGTTTATCGGAAAAGATGAAAGTGGCACGTCACCTTGATACAAGCTTTTAGAGGTACCCGTGTTTGGGCACTAGTGTAATGGAGAGAGGGACTTAGCGGACAAACAGAGCGCTCGGGAACACCTCGCGAAGAATGTCGCTCAGGATGTATCAAATCTACATCCGGGCATGTCTTTGAAGGCTAATGGTAGACTTCCGCAAGGAACTGATCACAGTTACTGAGGCTTACAATGGGTACTCTGCCGACAAATGCACTAAACAATATTAATAAACTGGACACGGTGAATCGGGCAGTCAAAACACTTCCAGTAAAAGGCAATTATTTTAATATAGATCACTGACCGACGCACACTGATTCGATTCGCGTGAACCTGTTTCCTAACCTTGTGATCTAATGCATCCTGGCAAATGACCTGATTGATGTTATTTCCTGGAACTGATTGTTGACTGTTTTTAGGGTCATCCTTTTTAATGAACCTGTTCTCCACACACGATGGGCGCTAACGATAAAGCGGCGCACGAGAATACCTGGCGTCGTTGTGAGAATACCTGGCTTCAAAACTGTAACCATGAGTCTCGAGTTTGTCATTTCTACTAGACAGTGTTTCATGCTCATGTGATACCCAGAACTGTACAATACACTCTGTTTTAGCACAGATTTCGTGAGATTATAGAAATAATTTGTCATTTTGTTTAGATTCTCAAGCTTGTCGATTCCACGTATACCATAAGAATACTGTCACAGCTTTTAGGGCTTTTGAAGGTGTTTGTCATACATAAGTCGTTTGTAAATTCACATTTAAAAACTTCTCTGTTAGTGAATGGGCAAACAGCGTCACCGTTGAAGCGTCTAAATGAAGCATCAATTCAACAGAAACATTCATAAAATACATAACTACTATTTTGAACCATATATATATGGTCGTGTTGAATTTTGTATCAAAACGCCATATGATAAGGACATGAAACTTATAAACACTGAGCGGCTGGGTCATACTGTAATACTCTGAATTTAAAGAACCTTGCCCGCCAAATATGCCCTTGTATAATATAACTTGACATTGTCAGTGTTATCTCATGAATATGACTGTTTTGATGTTGTTTACTTCTAGAATCTAGCAACAAGGCGATACGGATGTCATAATTTTGTTCACAACGTTTTGACAACCAACATGAGGAAGGGTTGTCCGTCAGAACCCACAAAGGCCTGTATTGTTTTATTGCCTTGTATAATGTAACTTGACATTTTCAGCGAATATGACTGTTTTGGTGGGGTTTTTTAGTTATAGAATCAGAAACAAGGCGATACGTATGTCATAACTTTTGACAGCCAACATGAGGAAGGATTGGTCCTCAGAACCCAGAAAGGCAAGCCAAAACACAGGAAAACACAACAAATAATGTGAAAAGCATTTTGTCAAGAATATTTTATGTACCCTGCTTGAATCCACTTCCTGCCAAAACAACAATCATCGTGGGTCGAATACCAGATATGGAAATGTTTCTGTGTGTGTCAGTACCATTCCCACCGTCTTTGGTTCCAACTAGATAAAACGCCGAAACCTCCATCACTTCGGGATTCCTCCCACAAGTTTCGCGTGATCCAACTGAAACGCCGTTATAAAACGGCGTTAAACCGGCATTCATTCTTTCAGATGTCATCTATAGTATGGTCAAGCATAAAACATTGCTTACTAAGAAACAGAAATAATATTTTAGACATGCAGATTAAATGCAGCATATGTTTCAGTGTATTGTTACTTAAGACTTCTACCATGGCTTCAGTAGGTACCGAATTGTGATTGGTTAATTGAAGCCATTCAGAGGTATATAATTTCGTTATATACCTCTGATTTTCCAACACAGTATTATTATTTTTTAAATCTTAATAACGCGGGTTATGAAAGAATGGAGATAAAAATGTTGGAAAATCAGAGGTTGATAACGAAATTATAATAGCTATAAATTTGATTTACAACCTACCCGTTCAGTTTTGAATCAAATTTAGAACATATTATAATTTCGTTATATACCCCTGATTTTCCAACACAGTATGTTTATCTCCTAATTATTCCACAGCATTTTGGAAATGTTCAGTTTGTTTTGTTACATAATCTTGAAATTTCATTTTTAAACATTTTGGAATATTTCCGCCTCATAAACTATTCAACTGAGATTGGACTTTAAGTTTTCATAGTTTGCTACCTACAGTTGAACAGTTTATGAATTAATAAAGATATGAAACATGTCGGCTTCAGTTTGACTCCGAATAAACATGACTGCACATCATTGGGAACATTACAATGGGCACATGACATATTACTCAAATCATTTGTTGATAAATGAATTCAAAATGAAATGTTGTGTTTTTTATCAAATGATCGAGTGAAGTGTTTCTCGAAATTTCCATATTGTCTTTGCTGTGTGGTGTATTTTGTCCGAGATGCGATCATGAATAACGTCTTAAATTACCGATGCTAGGGCGATGATTGCCCATTTCTCGACATCATATATTGAATTAACACGTATAAACTAACATTACTTAAGACATACTGCTAACATAAAGAACGTTTCGCTAATACGTGTAATCAAATGTATCGTATGCACGTGCACTAACAATATGCAATGTATTTTTTAAAGATTATCGGTACATATATCGTTTCACTAAAATGATACCTTGTCATTCCATATTTGTTCAAGGTCTGTAAAGTATTATTATAGATTAATACACTCACATTTATGTCTCTAAAGATCACATTTCAAGTCCCATGTGTGATAGCTTAACAAATCTTTAAATTAGAATAATTTCTCTCAATAGCCTTATTAGAAGAAAGACGAACGAGGCATAAAGATTTATAATTCCGAAAGTAATATTAATTAAACTGTTTAAGTGATATTTGATCTTTTACCTTGTCAGCGACCTGATGCTGGATGACGAACGATGTTTACCATTATCAATGTTTAAAGAGCATATGCAAATCCCTCTTTGAAGATGCTGCCAGATTGGCCTATTGCTATTCCTCCCTTTGTCTGGGTTTACCTGTAATTGGCACCTTTATCCTTAACGCTGTGCAGGTGAGAAAAGAATTAGTCTGCAGCCAGGTAAGATTTCGAAATAAAAGAAGGGACTAGCCCTTAAATTGACAGAGTCCCAGTCAGCGAAACTTCGATCATCTTTGAAGGTTTATCTGGATTCTTGACTAGTTTGTTAAGGTCTTCCGAACATCCTGTCCTTCTCGACAGATGCTATGGATGAAGGATTAAGGTCTCAGTCGGGTCTGTTTGGCACAGTGCTAGGACAGATTACCGTATCATTTGATGGAATATGCATTGACAGACGCTGATTTTTTACCTGTATTCTAAGCTTGTCATTTGTCATATTCTATATAAAAGTCGTGACACTTTTTTAATACGTCTCGTTTTGTAAGACCCTAATCTCGGTGTTAATCTGAATACTGGCTTCGTTGGATGCTATGGATACCAACGCGACATTAACGCTTTCTCTGCGATGACGTTATTTCTGGCATAGCCGGTGGCACTATATACATACAGAACGTGTATCAATCATCCCGACTCGGTTCACGAACACATGTGAAAGACTAAATACGTAAAAGTGCAAACAATTTATAAACGAGGTGGTTCACCGTATCTGCACAAACGAATACCATGATCATGCATGCTATGGAATACAATGGTTTTAAAGAACATGCATGCAAATGATTCACCTGTAGATGTTCCGAATGATCAATTTGACTTCCTCCATATGTGGTAGACTAGATCGGTATTGTATTGAGACTATGCATACCCAAACGTTTGCTCTAATTAACCTGATCATCAAAGCGCCTAAATATGGTACTTGCCAGATGTTCATAGTTGGTTTTGATATGCTTCATATCACGACAATTTTATCTGATCAAGCGATATACTGTCCGACAATCAAACGAGACAATCAAAATATTAACCCTTGAATAATTTACTTTACATTGGTTTCTTATGATGATAGTTCAAAACGATTTATTTAATATTATCCCGAGTGTTTAATTTATTCAACCCCATACACTAAACGCCAAAGGAAACGTTACCCTCCTACATTTATGTATTACTTAAACACTATCAAAGATATGTTAGAAGGTATTAGTTTAAAAGAAAGCTGAACAAAACCGCTTTATGCCAATCACGAAAATTATTTCTCAAATGCATTCGTATTTAGGTGAAATGCATCTTTTTCAGAAGAATTAAATTGTTCTATTTTCGTCCATGCCGAAATAAACCAATAAGAGTGATTTTGACGTCCAAAGAAAGGTTGAAATAAAACCTTGTTTGAGACAAAGAAAAACCATTTAAAGACATCATTTTTCAACTATTAAAACAAGAAACAACTGTTGTAGAGTGTGTAAAATTGTCAAATAATCATTCCTATGAATATTTTCTGCTGATTTGCATTAGTGAAAACAAGTAAAACGTGTCTGTGATATTGTGAAAAAATGTTTGGGAACATCTGAAATTATCTTTGTTAACATGTTTGCTTGCAAAGTAACATTTTTTCCATTTTCTGTTTACACATAGCAATATCAATCGCCAAAACGCAACAATATGTAAGCAGTATCTGCATCCATTTCACATGTAGAATGATTCTGTAGGGTATGTAGAGAGCCTGGAATGCATGATATGATACACAAGTACGAGACATATGCCACGATTAACAGCTGAAGAGAGAGAAAGAGCCATTGTAATGGTGCAGATGGGGTGGACATACGATGCCGTCGCCAACGCCCTCGGATGCCATCGTATCACGGTTATCAGATTATTCAGGGCTTCAGACACACTGGGGTCCCCGTAGACAGACCAAGAAGTGGACGTCCACGCATCACAACGCCAGCTGAAGATAGGTACCCCCGCCATTGAGGAAGGAGGGTAACGTTTCTTTTGGCGTTTAGTGTATGATCCATTAATGTTGATGGTTTGTATTTACTAAAATTATAAACTTTGATCTTGTTTAGATGCACTTCTGTAAATGTTATTATATTTATTGGTCTTATTGAAAGGTCTGAACTTTTAATGAACCTGCATTTTATATCAACAATAGAAGCAGATGTTTAGCCCATGATTAGACATGAGTGTGATTAATGGGATCCATCGCATGCAGTAACTCTTAGAGCAACAACCACGCCAAAAGAGGCTCTATTGAAGCCTGGCATAGCAGCATATCACCCAAAGCATCCCATAAGCCAGGCTAATCAAACACCATCAGAAAACTATTAACAAACAACATCCACTTGTAAAATAACTCTAAATTTATCTACTGATTGAGAATTTGCATGAGTGTGTACATTTGGAGACATAAAATCTCAAATATCTTTGTCTTTGGAGATTTTCCATGTCGTTAGGTAAAGCTTGTTCTGTCTACAGGAATTGACCAATCTATCACTGAGATATTCAGGGGATAACTCAGCACTGATTTGGTTTTAACAGTTGCCCGGATTCAAATCAACCAATGGAAGCTAGAGATTTGTTTTAAGAGTCTGGTAATGATATAGAGATCCCTTTAAACCGCAGCTGAAGGTGCGAACGCTACGGATTGGGATAATTGTTCAGTAAACAAACCGACTACGACAATTTACGACATTAAATCTATCAGGGGTGCAGCCTTTGAGATGTTTATGTAAAGTAACGTTTTATTAATTATTTTGTGGATTTGTAATGTCAGTAGTCGGACCCTTCGGGTTATGTATTTGTTTCTGATCGCCAAGTTCTAGCTGTACTATAGGTCTCAAGAGATTGTGCAATTTGCCAAAGGTAATTTGTATGATCGGGTTCGGAAAGTTCTACTCCAAGACCAATTATGCCAAACGTTCCGAGAATACTAGCTATGCATATATTATGAACTGGTGACAGACAGAGAATCTATTCTGTATTGAAACCCCCGTGAACATGCGTACATTTTCATATTACGTAAGTACTTTAGTGGTATGTGGATGTATTAAGTATTCAGTGGAAACGACATGTATACCTGTAAATACATCCATACCGTTATTACAGGGTAATATTTCTTATTACATGGTACATTTGTAAATACAGAGCGAAATCTTTTATATTTGCATTCTTTCGGGACATCAGGAGAAAGGGAATTCCCTGTTTCTGCTTTTCTTGTAATATGGACAAACTATTGCAAAATTATATTCATTTTTACACAGGAAACGAGCCGTACAGTAGAGGCACAAGATATATGGATTTCCGTTTTCAGGAACAGTACAGAAGACGAAATCTGCCTAACGCAGTACCAACATTTGAATGCAATGGATATCAAAGACATGGATACTACTACTAATTAATGATTTCGCATTAGATTATTTCATTATAAAGTAAACATGTTTAATATCGTTGTAAAATGTCGAGAGTCTAATATATCCCCTTAGAAATCATGTCATTATTTCTTTGATATTATATATTCATTAAACACGTGTAACACGTGTCAGTGAAAATTATCTTATACCAGTTCGCTTCTACCCACACTTGTCACATCAACATATTGATATATTCATCAACATGGAACAGACTTCAGTCACAAACAACATAAAAGTAAAATGATGCAAAACGTCAACCTATATTAGAAAACCAATCTTTGACATGTTGTCTTTCCAGATTAAAGGGCGCCAACTTAACTTGAAAGTCTTCATCGAATTATTAAATAAATTATTTGAATTAATCAATAAAAAGTGTAATTGACATGCATTTTTCAGTGGGGAAAATGCGGAAACAGATTGGAAACAGTAATATTTCTTTTCCATTCAATAAAATGAAAGATTGTCCAGCAGGTTGATATTAAACCATATGTATGTATCTATATGCAATGTATATGTTTGGTGTTGTTTTTGTTGTTGTTGTTTTGTATTTTTTTAATTAACGTTAGTCATACTCAGAAACATTTTTATTAGCCATATGCTGTATATCTATTCATATCCGAATATGTAATACCCACTATATGTTGTGCTTGTTCGTACTTACATACATGAAGAAAAAACATATACAATTCATATGTATACATATTTTTTTAGGGGGGGGGGGTCTTCAAAATGTATGTAAGAGAATCTTTGCCACAATAAACAGCAGTAACACGACACAAAACGATGTAAACATCAACCCATATTCGTGTACCAATCTTTGACACGTTGTCCCTCGCCACACATCTACATATCCCCCTTAAGCTGACCAGATCCCCCAGCCTTCTCCCCACTTACTGGGAAATGCTGTAAATACACCGTTATGACCACTATGCCATGCAGTCAATTTGCCTACCATCCCGCCACGCTACACTCCTCACGGCTCTTGATCTTTATTTACACAGAATTAAACCCGAGGATGTTGTGGTAATGTCTACCAAGGCCGGTTATAGACTCGAACAGTGTAAGATGGATGAAGTTTGATATTTTTCGGGATAAAATGTTTAGGTTGGTTGAAGGTTAAAATCTCTCCTGGATGAAGTGGAATCCGTGGCGGTATTAAGATCTAGGGGTAATTAAGTTATATTGTTGCATGTGTTCGTATGCGAGTTACACTGTTATGTTTACGACCGTGGTTTATTTAGCTCCGACGCTTACTAGGTGTTGCAACAGCGGTTAATAAGTTCTTCTTTGACAACACGCAACACTGTATATATGATGTAATACTAAAATAAACTCGAATATTTCCTCCTTGAGAAGATATTTAGGAAAGTCAGTAATCTTGTTGCTTAGTCTTCTAGTCGTACCATTTCTGTCAGCTTCTTGGAGGTGTACTTTTATGGTATAAGCCAGAAGATATTCCGACCATATGTTTTTTTTAAAGATTTTTTGTTAAAACATATATTTATATGTATAAAACATATTGTTGTAAATCATTGGTAAACGAGTATTTTATTTTACAAGCAGAATATCGAGGTAGTCTAGTCTGTAGTAACAGTAAAATGTCTTACGTGCTTTGTAATCAGACTTTGTAATTTTTCCTAATCTACTTTGTCCTTTTTAAATTCAGGAATAATATATTCAGGTGAAATTAGTACCGCTTTTGTATATATTATCTTCCAAGGTAACATCAACGTCGCTCTTTCGAAATAGGTTCCCGACACCAAAGCTTTTATGGAATCCACATCAAAGAAACATTTGCAATCAGTGAAGACACCAGGTGTGAATGGGGACACCAGAGAGAGCACATTCTGCTCCACAGGTAGCACCAGTCACATATAGCAAACATCATTACTTACCTAGTAATAAGTGTATGTGCCTCCCATACTCAACAATACTGGGATATTTCATCCTGGTACTGGTGGATACATCGTATAGAATAAGACTTAGTTTATGTTGCTGAAATTAAACGTGATTCGGTCCCACTGCAATATCACAGTCACTTTCTTTGTCTCTTCGCAATAATAAGTCTCGTTTAGTGCCAAATTTTACATTCAGAATATGCTTATAAATATTGAGAAGTATAGTTTTAAACAAGTATTCAGTTAAGACTATGAGACAGAAATAGTATCGACCCAGTAATGCTTTTCCACTGAACAACATAAATTACTTTTTTATGAATACACTGCATATGAATGAATGCATTAAGTTTCATTATATTTCTCCTGATGTCTAGGAATCAATAACTGTTTTATTTGTTATTTTATAATTCATTTTCGTCACCCGTGACTGATTATGGATTACATCTTTCATGGCGTATATTTTCGTATTGTATAGCGTTTTCATGTTTTATTGAACGGGTGGGTTTGTTTTATTTTTGAGAAATTTGTTGGTTTCCGCTTAAAGTAGTTGTTTTGTTAATGCTTACGCTTTTGGATTTCTATTTTGTTTAGTATGTATATATCGGAAGTGTTGACAGATTAGAAGACATTCTAGCAGATGACATATGAAATGTGTCCTCCATTATGCCAGGTTGGTAAAAGAAGGATCGCACTAGATCTCCAGATCATCCGTTTCACTCCTACACGGGCTTCGAAATTGAACTTATTTCTGACCCTCTCTAATTCAGTAGCAGGTTTGTTTCCAGCTTCTCCAGTTTACATTTGGAGATTATTACCCATAATTTGCTAATTGGAGGAATTCTCCATCATGTGTTATTTACCAGATTGATTCTGACACTGCACGGAGTTAACCTCGCAGACAGCCAGTCACAGCGTGGCGATGGCGGCGCGACGTATATTTCTAGCGTCTTTTTCCGGTGTGCTTGAAAGAAAATATGCTTATTGAAGGGAGCAAGCGTCATATTATTTCTATTCTGTCAGCTTTATTCATTTTTAAAACACTAGGTTGCTTATTTGAGGGTAATTTGGCCCCGGAAACGAGAAACAGTTGCAACAAAAAGTTAACCCGGAGCGAAACCGGATCCACATTATTCGCTCGTGCCTCGATCAGCAATGTGTGTTTATCGGTTGGAGAAAACAACAATCCTTCACCTCTAATAATTTTTAACAGATTCAGGGAAATACTTTTCGATGCCACGTCTCACTAGTCAGAAATGATTTCTCTCAAAGTCAACGAGGACACACATACAGAAGCAATTGTCTTTTTTCCAATCCTGATCCGCAGTATTACACGTGTCAATTTTCAACGTCACTTGCAGCCTCGCCTACGAAACAGACGTTGACGCTAGCCAGGGTCACGATAAATTTCAATACTGTTTCACACTCATGAAGCATAATTTGACAAATTGAAGAAACATTTATCACCTTAAGTGTCAGCGTGGCAACCTTCAAGGGAGACATTTGATCCCAAGGATTATGAGGTCACACAGAAAATGAGATTTTTGACGCGAATAAGGAATCTTCCTGTGTCATCCTCATTTTCGTAATTTTTCTCAATTACCATTTCAGTTTGGTTATAAAAGTTCACGAATTTTACTATGACAGTCAAAAACGATACAAATAATGTGTTTCAAATAAAGTTTGATAAAGATACGAAAGCATACATTGTTCACGTTAAGGTAACATATATGTTAGATTGGTGTTTGGATCTTCTTTTGTGGATAGCTGCTTCTTTCTTGATCGCACATACACGCATGCATACATACACATGCACCCAAATATAAAAACACACGCATTCACGTTGTTTTAATATTTAACACGGAATTAAACCCATTTTCACCTCACCTCATCTCAAATTCTGTTTGGACAAAAATATATTTATCATAAGGAGAGTTGGTTCAGCATAACGTTTTCCTTGTCATGGTATTCATGGTATTCTCAGCTGCAATTTGTAACAAGCCGTGTATCACTAATTTAGGATGATTTATATTTTCTTGTATACTTCTCCTTTATGCTGTACATTGCAGACATATCAGAAGGTGATCAATTAATATTCATCTTACAAGTTGTTATAACTGAAGCTTTCAAGTGCGATAATGTGTATCAATAGATAATGTGATCAATAAAAATGATGAGTACAAGTTGTTGTAACTGAAGTTTCCAAGTGTAATAATGTTCTCTTTGTTGCTGCACATGTTTTGATTGATCCTTAAACCATATGTCCAGCTGCTACCAAAGGCACATTTACATGCAAACCCATCTATCTTTGGAGTGATAAAAGAATCTGACTGCCATTACCTTAGCACTCAACTCAGCCACACGCCCCATACCTGCTCTTATAATACAACATGCATCTACCTATTCTAATGCACTTCATTTCCACTTCCTTTTCAGATCACACGAATGTGGTTTTCTTGGTATGTTTAGCTCTCGGTATGCAGAGGTCACTCAATGCAACAGTGTGCTTCTTACCTCAAACATACACGATATATCATACATCAAGGTGTAAATGTCAAACTGCTATGCTAAATACCATACGACACCTATTGTATTGCCGAGGTCTATATTGTGCGATGGTCATATCAAGTTCAGATAATAGTTCTTTATATTCCAAGGTCTGGGACAAGAGAAGTAAGGTGTGTACATCAATGCTGCAATTGTATCGCGTTCATGGTGGGCTGGTCATTCTATATATGAACAACAGCAATATCCGAAAAATAATAAAATCGATCCATTCCACTAGAAAGTGTGTTTCCCTTCAGTTGCTATGCCGTATTGGGTTGTCAAAGATTTAATTTAATTTGGAGTTTGTACTTTTTATACTTTCCTGTACGTGTTCTCAATCTTCTGATTTTATACTGATTGTTGTTCCTCAAAACTGTTAAACAAAGGCACATGCCATATCTTTTGTTTGGTGTCTCATTGCTACATCGAAGTATGTTTCAATAAAGACATCAATAGGCGTAAATACTATTACACGATACACTGGTTTCAAAATCTGCATTATTTCGTATCCATTGCATTTGTCTTTGCAATGACGACGTCCTTATGAGACGTCGCAACCCATTGTCACCACCTTCATTTAACTCACTGTCAAAGGACATGTCCCTTCTCATACCCCATGTCTAGATCCTGATTAAACTCACGTGTTTCCAGGCAAGAAAAACATAGCAAACGGCGCTCTTCAGTTCCAAACGTGCAACGTCATAGCAAGATCAGCCCATGTGTGAAATTAGGGATTATACGCACCGCAATTCTAATATGAAATGAACTTGGCAGGTAGGCCGCGAATACACTGTGTATTACTTCCCATGACGCCAGTATAACCCTCGGTCCCATAACAGCGTATAAGAGAAACGATGCTTTCACACATACTGCAGCGATTTGGTCTCTGAAAGATGTGCAAAGCAAGTAATGTACCTTTAAGCGCAGCTATAGTGATATGCAAAACGCAACCCAACGCTTACGTAAACACCCCTAAGCTAGAACAGTCTAAGAAAACATATCTAGGACACTGGGACGTTTTTGTCAGTATCTTTGGCATATTCCAAACCAGTAATTACGTTGTCCCTCCACCGTACTTAAGCGTCATTATAACTCGCCTGTTGCCTCTCAGTTTGAAATACGATGGCAACGTGTTACCATCTGAACTGTTTGTTCAACTGTGTGCTTCAAAAGCGCAACCTGTGCACAAATGGTTGAAATAGGGATTATAATCTGCAATTGACCCATTAAGAACTGCTCAGAGCATTTTGTTCTTGAATAAGGGTCACGTTTTTTATGAATTTCCCACTCAAATCGCTGCAATAAAGCAGATAAAGGTTTTGTTATTTTAAAACGGCATTTAAGCACTGCGACCAACTGAAAATATCTAAACATCATCTGACCAATCCCTCAACGTGTGTTGACAATGACACATAACCCTAATCTGGCTAATGGCTCCTAATTCACGTAACAGATTCAGGTTAAATAAAAGCAACCCAAGCGATCCTCCTTGTGCCTTCTAATCATATAATTACAATTAACCCCTGAAAATTAATCACACAAGTATTAATCATATTTTTACCTTTTTTCATTTTGTAAGTGAGCTCGTTATAGTTAGGTTTAAAATCCTAACATTACATTTCTTGTTATTTTGACAGTTTCTGTTTTACAGCAATCTTCTCTTTCTTTCCATATTTCGAACTGAGGATGTAGATGCAGACCAACTGAGGATGTAGATGTAGACGCAGGCCATTAACCCTTGGACACACTGACCGTAAACAATTTTATTATTTTTGTTTCTTTCACTATTCAGAGTATCTAACTACGGTCTTGGTCATTAAGATCCATCAGTGTAAACGATAGACGTGGCCACAGGCAAAACAAAACAGAGGATCAGTTTACTTATGATTTGATCTTAATCCTGTCTGGACACTACCACCGACTTGGGTTTTGATTAAAAGTTTCGGCAGTAAAGTCAATCTGAAAAGACAAGCAAAGATCAAAGTAACACATTCGTAAAATACACGCGCTAAGTAATTTATTGGCTTATCTTTGCAGACTAGCAGACACATATAGACAAATGGCATGTACACCAAAGAAAGTATACATACATGTCTTATCGTGTGTGAAATTCTACAAACAAGAAATGGTTATTCGATGGTGATGGTGTACCAATGCCATGTTCTGGACCTTATGTTTGCAGTGTTTCGGCAACTGTTTTCATTCAAGTAACTTTATGATAACGTTTGTAAAGTTTGGGTGAAATCCATTTTCAAGATTATACTCCTGTGCAATCAGGTGAAACATTCCCTTCGTGAGGACAAGTCAGCTGGACTAGTTTGTTTAAGCGTGTTATGAACAGTTTCACATTTGGTGTTCGAATAGGTGGGAAGAAACGTCGTAAACATTTAAAGTCACACATTGTCCAGTCACGATGTTACCATTATCCATTAAACTATATGTAGTACACCATGTCCATCTTATTAACGACACGTGATAAGGCGCCATGATGTAGTGCATCGCCTGCGATGCAATATTGTGATCCAACTTTGAATACGCCACTTCAGTTGTTTGTCCATAACCTATAAACAAAGTGTAATCTTTGAATTAGCAGTACTAGCCCCAGTTCAAAGCCATTCTAACGGTTCAAACACGTCGTTATACGTCAAAACACGCGGGAAAACCCCGACACATACTGAGTTATTGATTCGTATTAATATGTACGTCTCAATTCAGCATTAATATATGAGCGTCTCTCGAACCGATTTGAAAGGATTGGACGGTTTCCTAATCTGATGTCATGTTCCAGTTTTCCATTTGAAAATATGCATTCTGTATATTTGGTTCATAAGGGAATTTGAAATTAGTATGAAACAACGGGAGCAACGAGTCACATATTTCAAAAGTAACTTTATAGAAACATAGAATAGGATGTAATGAAAATAATCTCTATATTTAGAAGTCAGAATTGCAGGGTACATTTCGCATTATAAATTATATGTTGGTAGCTACAGTAGAAAGCACAACACAAAAAACACAAAATATACATGGACTTGAGCACAGGGTTTCACAAGGTAGCCTGTTGTCCCAGTTGTTATTACTTATGTATTCAGAATTTTACTGTATAATCTCTGATGATATTCCTTATGGTTATGAATACCATCATTATCATCAAGCAAAATCTTTTTAATTCAAAAATAGTTTCTGATGTCAGTATTTGAATATAGAAATGTTCCCAGTCGTCACTGACGCGGATTGATGTATTCTCCTTTAATACACTCTGTATGAGTCATTATCACAACACGAATACAATTTCAGGTGTAATCCGGCATTGAAGAAAGATAAGGTTCATTCATTATGCATTTTCTATGAAACACATATCTCGTAATATTGAAAACATACCCGACTTCAATAAAAACCTATTATGCTCATGTTCAAATTATACGCAACGTTAGATAAACCAGAATTACTACGACGCAAAACAAGTCACTGAGTACAGTCAAGGTAATGCGTACCGTTTTCCATAGTTGCTAAATCTGTCTGATATTACTGTCTGTAAGGCTAGGGGTAAGGTTGCTTAAAAGGTTTAAGCTTTTTTTAATGATTTAATTTTCGCCCATTAGCCTGGGGACTTGACATATACATGTCATTTACTATTATAATGAAGTGGATTCGACCCCTAGACAGCCCAACACAACCAGCTGTGCCCCGACCTAATCTCTCATGTAATAGGCCATGATAAGGCTGAAGTTGAATCATCAGGTCGACACCCTGGTCTCTCAATCAAACACTTCATATCTTGACATCTTCAATTTGTAACTAATAAGTAGTAATGACCCCTGTAGTATCCCTTGCACATTCACAATGTAAGTATGTAACAGGTTAATGTAGTATATAATTAGTTGAGAAGGAATCAACGGTAAGCTTGTTTGACACTTCTTCTTATTGTTATAACGTTTGGCCCTGAACCTCGAACGGGATATGATATTCATGAAGGTGACAATAGGATTTCTTTTCGTAGAATCCCATGGTGTTAGAAGGATAAGCAAGGGGTATATCTTGTTGGTAATGACGTTGAGCTCTAAACGGAGGGTATTTGTTTCTTGGGTGGTTCTCAAATAAATATTTCTCCACCGTGAGACAATCAATTACAATGATGAACGAGGACATTTTGGTCATAAAGCAAAATTATACGGAATATGAAAAGGCATACGAAGAGGTAGTGTAGCTTAATTTGACCCCTGCTGGTTAGGGTTTACGAAAACTGAGACTGGAAAACAAACCCGGGATGCACCACTGTGGTGCTCGTTATTAAAACTGGACTCGGAAGTGATGATGCGGAACGAAACTGATCCGCCTCGATAGCCGTGGCTTCACCACTCAGCAAGAACTAATCCAGGTTAACAAAAAACCTGGATCAGCTTGCCGTTTACGGAATACGTTGTTGTAGAGTCGGTTTTCAAAGGGGCGATGTTCAGTGATCCGAGACGCCACGCAGGTTGGGAAGGAGCAAGAAACAGTCGAGGTTGGATGAAAGAGCCCCTCAGGTTAACGCTTAGTATAAGTGGACATAAAACGACATGAGGGAAATGGACAGTGGCGAATCCTGGTGACGCTAAACATTTCGCTTTTACATTTTCCGTTTTAATGACATTTAATGCTCTATGTAAAAATCGACCTAAATGATAAACTGAAATCTAGGCACTTAATGTGCTATATAAGTGTGAATTTATTCTATATTACGCGCGAGAGAATCTATCAGGTTTTACGGCCTACCAGGAATCCTGTATAACTTCAACGCTTATCGAAACCATTTCCGTAATTGAACGATTTTCGCGCACGAAAATAATATGTTTTCTCTCTTTAAATACAGAAATAATCCTGAAAAAAACATATTCACATACTGGCCTAGATTCAGAGTGCCATGAGTAATAGTTGTAATAATAGAACGAAATGTCATATTGATAAATCAGTGTGAAAACAGTATAATATTTGTGTCATTTCTTGTAACTCTGTATTTGTATATCCCAAAATGTTTAGTAAAAGCCTTCTATCTTCAAAGAGTACATTTAGAAACGATAGGTTAAGAAATATATGTACGGTGTCTGCGTGCGTGCGTGCGTGAGTGTTTGCATGCGTGTGTTCGTGTGTATTGGTAAAAGTAATAAATGTTGAATAACAAGGTCATGTTTGGGATATTTATGGAATGGCCATCGTGAGCATGCAATAAACTAATGCAACGTTTGTCTGCAGGCAAAGACGCCATTAATTAAGACATTGCTTGAGCAACTGCTGCTTCGTGGAATGACGAGGTTTGAATGTAAGTGATACTGATTAGTGAGAGGACGTTGTTAAACGCCGCAGTCAATCATATTCCAACGATATCATGGTGACAAAATATGTTTGGATTAGTAAGACAAACACAACACAAGGCCACGACGATTCTGAAGATTTTACCTTCAAATGGTTTTAATTGTGATGAATAAGCAATAATAGTATTCGAATTTTCCACTTCGTCATCACATGGCAATTGAAATGAAACAAAAATGCTTTGTCATCAAAATGTACATTAGTGATGTCACCAGCTTCTTCTTTCCTTCGCGACAGAGCTCATGATGATGAAGCTATATTGAGCAATTTACCTCATCCTCCGGGTGCTGAAACCTGAAACAGTTACTGGTTACGATGACATCCTACTCAAGTGCTTAGTTATCATCCTCGTTTACCTATCAATCTAACAGTTGAAGTATCATCGCTTTACAAGAAAGTCTATGATTATGGAAAATCCGTACGTTTCATACTTTAATTCATTCATAATGGCACCATAATGGGCAGTACAGAGGAGGTACAAAGGCAGGAGCACCTCTATCTAGACACTTCTTCCCCCCAATCCTGTTCTTAGGATCAGTGTGGTTAATCCATATAAATACCAAACATTCTTCTCAGCCACGATGCACAAAAACCCATTATCTGTTCAGCCTATCCATAAATAGATGCTTACAAAGAAGGACTCTATTTCTTTTTGATTTCAGTTTAATAACATATCCCAGCCTTACAAAGAAGATTGTGAAAGAAACTCCTTCACGTTTCAGAATGAGTTGGGGGCGACCTGTCCCGCTATTTGAGAGCCATCAACCGTCTAAATGTCCATGACCGTTACCGCCATTTTCTTTTAGGATTTTTTCACTGAAGCAACTGAACTGCCCACGGTGTATCCGTGAACCCGTGTAGCATCAGTCGTGTCTCATCATTCAGTAGAAGGGCTTTAATCCAAACTGTCATAACACATGCGCGTCACATTAATTCCGCGTCGACTCAAATAGATTACAAATCATGTTACGATTTGACATATTAAGAAAATACCCTCGACAGTACATTTGCTGTATCCTTTATATTCATTTAAGGCCATTTTGAGGTCGAAGGCTTCCCGCACATGAATATCTTTATTCGAAAGGAAGATTGGAATGTGTTTTATTCTATACATAAATAAAGCTCGGCTATTCCCGATACTGCTGTACACAACTGACATCGACAACAGTCAATAGTTATTGACTTATAATAAGACCTGGTGACAGTATGTGGTGACAAATGTTTATGGGGAACGCCTTCTTTTACTGTGTATGCAAATTATACTGTTGATCCAGAACTGAAATCCATTATTTTTCACGGTATCGAAGCATGAGTAGTCATGCATGAGCCAAGAGACTGCCATGGAAACCATTGATTGGATCCAGCATTTGAAGTACTTTTTGCTTGATATTATTCACCGCTCTTCATATATTTAAAGTTGTATTTAGTCAATTTTAACGTTCGTTTACAAATATATTTCTTTTGCTAAAAACAACTGGCATGTATCTAAATGTTTACATACTATTGGTGACAAAAGTGCCCAGGTATATCATGTTATATCATAGATTGTTTCATTTTGTGAAACTCCGTTATAAAGTGTTGATACCATAATCCTATGTCGAGGAATGTCACGCTTTGACTTAACTTTGACTCTTTATTTACACAAATCTTCATAAACAGCTTAGGCAAATACTGGAGATAATCCAAATCGTTTATGTGTCCCGCCTATTTCAATCTCTCATTGAAAAGACTTGAATTACCTACGCCCGTATTAACCGTCATGGTAGTTTTAACGCACTAGTGCTAGGCTTTGCGAGTGTATGGAAGTTCATTGGCGACATATCGTAAAGACATATAAAGAGCTGTTGTACCAGTGTCACAATAGGTCTGCCACAAGGTTATTCTATAACAGTGTGCATTTCTACTTCTCGACACCTTCCAATGGTATATGGAAATCTGCAGTAGACAAGTTGTATACCCCTCTTGCCTCAATAGACGCCAAATCCTCGTCCTTTTCTTCCACTTTCTGAAGCGTCTCCACCATGGTTTATTGTGTGCAAGGGGTTGACATCGAGATTTGTCGACCATTGAAATTCACGTTAGAAAAGATTAAAAGCCGTGTATTTCTGTCCAGCGGTATAGCCTTGGTATTCTACGGTAAATGACTTCAAAGTGGATCCCAGTGTCAATTAGATTATGATAAATGTCAGCTGGGTAAAGAACTATTGTGGGTATATTCCCACTATCAACTATATCGCCGTGCTTTATAACGCGTGTTGGGGCAAAGGGGTAACGCTGTTTCCCCTTCCTTCAACCCTCTGACCCTAGTGGTCACTATCCTACCTCCGAGAGGAAATTTATCATACTAAAACAAACACTAATGAAAAAGCTAAATAGGCGAGATCCTCTGATCAAACAAGCTGGGTTTGAAGAATTGCCGAATAAGTTTAGCGACGGTAGTATTTGGTGCATGGCTCCCATCGTTAAGTCCATGGGTCGACATTACAGTGGAAAGGTGTTCCACACATGGGGATGTTTCTATGGTGAAGATGGACGCTACTAGGGCTAATGGACGAGGTACAAGTGTTTCTTCACGGGCAGATAATCCTTCCCGATTATCAGCAAGAAATTAGCGTCTTCTACGCAGAGATTCAATTTGTCAAAGAAAGGGGAGCAATGAAGATTACCGGAGGATTTTCTTAGCTTGTTTCTTTCCACCCGCTGGCGTTGGAGGGCTGTTAGAGATAGATTCATTCCGCTGCGAGCCGTGATTGTAACACAATCGAGGTATTACATGCCGTATCCAAAGATATACCCATCCAATATGATATTCTAGGCTCATAGACAAATCTAAGTGATTAGGGACTCTTAGCTAAATTGCCCATCTCTGTTTAGATGTGGCTTTGAAAATGCTTGGTTTGAAGCAATTGCTCCCTCGAAGCATCCAAACGCTGCAATTAAAGAGCAACTGTACCCCTGACTTTTTTCCGTTATTTTGTGTTGGAATATGTTTTCAACAATGACACCTGAAGACGAGAACCTTAATGATCATTTTATATTCTGGGGTAAATAGTTTTAGTTTGATGACCTAGGTCTCTGAAATTTTTATTTTACCCTGTGTTGATCAGTCTTCTATCGCAAAAAGGACCAGGAATGTACTCTGAAAAAAAGATAGGTGTAAGGCAAAAGAAAACGCTTGTGGAACCAACACATCCAGTTGAGCAGAGCTCTGCAAGTGAGTTTGCACGCCCTTACTACATAAGGCTTTCGACATAGAAACAAATACGACAATGAAGCGTCACATGCCAATACATCTCTATACAGACCATGGTTTTGAACATGGCACAACTGTTTAACACCAACACTTATAATATACTGACATTATCTGGCATTAAGCTATAAACAGTAAGGGTTTAAGCATATGAAACATTACGAAACTTCATGACTCGATATTTAAACAATGTCGCTAACGTCACAAATACACATTTCTGTTTAAGAAAGTTTTCTATTTTATTACTGGTTACAAAACAAACTAAATGTATTATTACCAGAATATATATAAACTTATGTGTTTGTAATAAATAAAATGTCTGGGGTCATTTTCGACATTGCTTTTGGCAAGGTACACAATATTCAAAACCCGAACTTGTTCAGAGCTAGATGTTCTGTAATGTTTTTCTCCTACCCATGCACTATTGAAAGAAGTTACAGACCAGAAATAGTCAAGAAATTCATTTTTTCGTGAACGATAGAATTCATGTTTTTTACTGAGAATATGTGCAGGTGCTGTTTTTGGTTTAGAAATACGAGAGTGTTCATGCAACTGTTTATTTGGGAAAATAGTGAATTCTTGGAACATATATTTTGGAAATATGTTAGTGTTGAAAGAGTTGAGTTTGTTTTGGAAAGGAAGTATTACTGGCAGAGGAAAGGAGCTGTCAGACAACTTGTGTTTGGTGGAAACAATTCAGAAAGACCGAAGCCTGGAGCAAAGCCTCCACTCTGTCTAATACGCTTTCCATCAAATAACGTTATTCATGAGAGCAATAAATTTCAATCATGATTCAGGACTTGATCATCGTGCACGGGTCAGACCTCAAACCCCCATAAAATCCGTTAATATAACCAGCAATGACTGATAGTTATGAGGATAATCTGAAACTCGTATGTATTAAAATGTCCTTTCATGTAATATTAAACTGTTATTGCAAACAGAGGGTTTGCAATTTTCATTTTGTTCAGCTTATCTATTTTTCCCTGTATGTAAATACACAACTAAATATGAGGAAATGGGAAAATAATTTCTGAACATTGCTAATCAATATTAATTCGCTTGAGAATGCTTTGACATATCTTCAGATTAAAGATATATATTTCTGTGATCTTTATTGGTTGGTATCTTTTCCTTTTACTAATATGTTGCTTAACTGTAGTTTGCTATAAAGCACACAAAATACATACCACGCTTCCTTGAAACGATACGTCCGTCTATATCATGAGATATTATTTTGTTTAAACATAATTTATATTGGTAGATAGAAAATGAGACAACATGATATATTATATTTTCTGTGTATAGTTGTAAATATAATTTTAAAAACTGACAGACGGACTTATTAATACAACTTACTCGTACTAGATCATCCCCATTTTCAATACAATTGCACAAAGATGATCAAGAAGGTAAAGCAAATCTGTTTTTTTAAGTTTACATAGGCACATGTTTTGACTTCGAATGTGCGCTTCAAAATTGAAACGGAACGAATATTATGAGTGTTATGCAAATGGGATTAGGAATTTCACGAGCACAACCAGTCACGAATTATAAACACATACGGCATCTCGTATCATAAAATTATTATTCTGTTTTCCTTTTTATTATGTATAATGATGTGGCCATTTCTATACCTTTACTAACTGACCACATAATAAGCAAAGTCACACAAGAATATATATTCATATGGCTATTTAATGTTTTTAATCACACCAAACTGCATCAAATTCGATGTGTATAAAACGAATAGTTCATTTTGGATATTCTCAAAACACTTCCACTATAAATACAGTGGTGTACTTCTCTGCAATTGTGTCGTGCCAATCGGTGCCATAATTCATAGTTCTAATATAAATGGAAAATAAACGTGGTATAACAATTATGTATGTATTGTTTATATATAATGTGTTTGTATATAAAGCGAACTACATCATATGTATAAACACAAATTAAATTCAACTATAATCAATGAAGGTAATACATTACTTACAATTTGGTTATATTTACAAAGCAATCAAGTACAATACAAATGAAACACAGTTGTAAAATATTCTTTTTGCAAGTGGATACATAAAATGTAAAAGTAAACAATTACAAGCAACAAGATGTTCTGGAGTTTTGCAACAACAAACGATGATGTACAACAAATGGAACATTTATACAAAAGTAATAGTGCGTCGGTAAAGTAAGACATGAACAAGTAAATAATAAAACAATAACACATGCAATGATCACGTTTTTCAATACTTTTCATAACATATTGATATCTTAATGGTTAATTACTGATTATATACCAATCTTCAAATCAAAGCACAGTACAAAGATGGCTCCAAGAATGTTGATGGTGTTGACACATACATAATGGGCATTGATTATCTTTGACACTTTTATATCGAAAATGAAACAAATCTTCACAAAATGAAACAGAACCAATCTTACAAACACATCCTAAGAACAGTCCGAAACATCCACCACGTCCGTAAAGAAGGAATTAACCATTCCAATCCAAGTTTGTACAGGTAGAACGGATTATGACGAGATTTGCCACAACGTCCAGTGAAATACAGACAAACCTTGCCTGTGCATAAAGTATACATTAAATACACATTATTTGAAGACCTATCCTTAAATCACAGGACAAGATATTCATCAGTCTCCGGCAGAAGAAGAAAGAGCAGAGGAACTTGTGTGGACCATCAATCAAACGAGTTTTTTGAGGTGACATTAAAATGAACATTGGCAAGCTAGGAAAATAAATGTCTCTATCATGTGGCCACACAAATTACCATAACAACAACGTCTTTTGATGTGACCGCCCCCTCCTTTTCTTCGTGATACTATCAAGAGGAACAATAGTCATGAAATACTATACGCTTCGCCTATACAACCAGTAAAACATATAGTTAAGGCATTTATTTTCTGCCAGCAAGGTAGGGATGGAAGCGTCGTCACAGGCGTCTAAACAACAAAATGATGTCTCGGGAACCACATCTCATCAAAGACAAATTTTAGGGTGAAAAACTAAATAATTAGAAACTATCGTCAGGGGAAATTTGATCTAACATGGTTTTATTCAGAAACATTCTTTCGAACTTACAAGAAACATGAGCTGTAAATTCTTTCTAGCAGCGTTTTTATTTAGACTTAAAACTTTCGATGGGGTCGAAAGGAGTATAAAAAATCAACCTTTCTTTAAAGTATCTTAGGGTTCAAGTTAGCCACCAATGTGAAGAATATTTATTATTGATATTTTAAGTATATATTTTCTCTTGCTTCAGATTGTGACTGAGGAGGAGACTGGAGATCAGAGTAATGAGATGCCACAGAGCAAGAATGAACATTCAATTGTCAGAGTATCTTGACTGAAGTATATATGAGCGGAATGGTATAGAAATTAATAGTAATAACCATATTCGACCAGCTTTATAGTACTTAAAATTCCTAAAAGAAAAGGGAACCATCAAACCAACAAATTCGAATGATGTTTATACATTAGGGGCATTGATCTGTCAATATTTTTAGAACAAATAACTTTCATTCTCAGCTGAAAGTGAATATCGTTTTTACACATTTGACGTCCACAAACCGATGGTCTTTGTTTTGCAAAGATGTTTTATATTTATGGTGAAGGTTTGGTCGCATATATAATCATTCTGCAGACTGTCAATACTGTACTTCTTCAGAACTGAGCAGGTACAGTATGGTCTATTTGTTCACTTCACGGAGTGGTGCGGAGTTTACGCCCCTCCAGAATGCATTGTCGGCTCTGTTGGCAACTCAGTGTGATTGCTAAAGAAGAGCGCATTTATTGACTAAGGGAAGTAACCCATACCTATTCTGTGAAATACCTTCCACTGACTGAACCGTCACGAGTTATCGATCTTGCTGAGTTTGTCACCACCTCTCTGTGAGAGTGAGAAAACTAAAGAGAAGAGAACTCTTGTGGGCAAAGTGTTTTCTAGAAATTTATACAAAAGCAATGAACATCTTTTTGCTATGTATGTAACATCTCTTTACACAGGCAACCCGTGAACATAGGCTTAATATTTGCTTTGTTAATTCCAAG
Organism: Haliotis rubra; assembly: GCF_003918875.1. Taxonomy (NCBI): domain Eukaryota; kingdom Metazoa; phylum Mollusca; class Gastropoda; order Lepetellida; family Haliotidae; genus Haliotis; species Haliotis rubra. The sequence goes on from NW_025767634.1 coordinate 2,733,965, forward strand.
CCAATAAACGCGGATGTACAAGTAAACATTGGAGAACTACATTGACAGCTACTTTTGTGTGATTGAACATAAAGTGGTGGGGCCAAGTCACCCCAATGTTGTAGAAAGAAAATACAGCTGTGACATTCATCTCAAGGCTAATGAAAATAAAGGGATATGTACCAAAAGGCTAACATTAATATTTTTATCACACCGTGTTTCTGATGTTTGATTAGATTTTTGGATGACCCCCATACTAGCGATACCATTACATACTGGTGGCGGTGGCGTAGCCTAGTGGTTAAAGCGTTCGTTCGTCACGATGAAGACCCGGGTTCGTTTCCACACATGGGTACAATGTGTGAAGCCCATTCTTGGTGTCCCAAAATGTGATATTGCTGGAATATTGCTAAAAGTTGCGTAAAACTAAACTCACTCACTCGCTCATTACATACTGAACATCAACCCTTTGTATAACCTTTTACATACTTCGGATGTACACATTCATATGATATAAACTAACTCCCTTTCAAAGCCATCACATGATCAGTTCCATGTTTCTAAAGGTCGCATTAAAAGGAAGGATTTATGTTTGAAGGAAACAACACATTGAATTTGTGAAAGTTGAATTCTGACGAGTTACCGCCAATTAGTGACAGTGTTGAGAAAACACCAGCACACCGCATATCGACATTCGCCTTAGTTTAATGTTTGCAAACCCGCGTGTCAACGTTTCAACCACAACGCCTGAAGTGACTCTATCGTGCATATTCCACCTGTAGCCTCTTTAGTCTTTGGATGCATATTCCACCTTCTTTAGTTTTTGAAAGGAAACTAGTTTCTGTAGTTTTTCGATGGATATTCCACCTGTCGTATCCTTAGCCATGGGATGGATATTCTACCTATAGCTTCTTCTGCCTTGGGATGAATATATGAATATATCTCATATAGCTTTTTTAGTCTTTGGATGGATGTTCTACCAGCAGTTTCTTTAGTCTTTGGATGCATATTCCACCTATAGTTTCTTTAGTCTTGGAATGAATCTGATGCTATATTATAGCTCAGCATAGATACTGAGCGTCCTTATTCTTCTTAAATTAACTATCCACTTACTTGGATAATTATATAAAAGTATTATATCACTAACGTTTTAACGTTCAACGGTGTGGTATTGTATTGTATCAGACAGCCATGTGACAAATCGAAAAGTAAAAATCAAGGACGAGGAGTGGTTGATACTAACTGGGTATTCTTTCGCACCGACGCTCTATATCTACCTCAAACATCGTTCGCCACAATTTTAGATTTGAAAAACAATAACAGATCAATGATGTCGTAAAACGGACGGCGTTACATTTTATAGGGGTATTGAGTTGTTTCTCATTGATGCAGCTGGGCGAACGATCGGATTATATATACCAAACGTAACTCCACTGTTCATAAATGGTCTTGACACGTACTGAATTGTATTCAGGGTGTGGTCATTTCAAGAACGGTAAATATCTTTAACATCCTCTGGGATGTTGTTAATATCGTAGATATAAGAAATAAACGACGATATAAGAAATATACACGACGATTAACAAAACACTGCGTGTCATTGCAATTGTTTTGATATGATGATATCATGTGGTTGTGTTGAAGGATCCATTGAAATGTGATCCAAACTACAGCCTTCTTTTTCTTAAGAAACCGCTACGCTGGGCCATGTTCCAGAAGTAGAGTGTGGTGACGTTCCAGAAGGTGCTCATGACATCAACCACCGGTATGTGTATGAAATATGTCGGATATGGCGTTACACAACAAACAAGCTACGATATGACGATGAGAGTATAATTATACGTATAATTAAGATTAGTTATAATACTGTGTTATGATGCTATGGGACTTTATACCAATATTACCTCCGCCATATCAGAAATTCTGATTGCCTGAGACAAGCATCAGTGGTAGGAATATGTTTAGTTTCACAGTTAGATCACAGATATATTTTAAAATAAAATATTTTTCCTTTTTTTCTTTCAGAATACAATCACTCGTGGTATCAGCCTTTGAGAAAACGACATAATTATGTATGCATTGATCATTGTTATGTACGCAGTGATCAAGTTCGCTGATACTGAATTCAACCTTACAAATTATAATTTTATATCAGAGAAAATACGTTCAGCTATCCCTGGATTCCTTTACCCACATGGATGATGTCAAAGAGAGCGCAAAGTTTTCTGCCAAAAGATGCAAGCTCAGTACACATGTTACGTTCCATATGCATTGGTATTTTGTAGATCTGGTAGTGACTGTTAGTTACTTTGTTATACTCCATTCCTTGTCATCGATATTTTGAGCATCAGCCTACGACGTCACAATACAATGACATGCAGTGAGCCCAACACCCGTTAGACGCCTCCTTTGACAAGCATGGGTTACTGAAGACTATTTTTAATCCGGATCTTCGCGAAGAAGACCTTTTCAAAAGGGAATGCTTCGAGTTACACAAATGAATTACAACATTCAAAACTTATCTGCAGTAATGTCACACGGAAAGTAACAATATACATGCTAAACATGCATTAATGAGGACACATATCTACATTAATAAAGGGTATCGTTTCATCAATGCTGCGAACCGTTACCTCAATGTTTCTGGGACATTGCTAATGTCAGCCTGGAACTCATTGTGAAATATGAAACTACATTCTTATTTCTTTTATTTGAAGTATAGTTAGCATTTATAAGTATATTTCGTACATATATTTCAAAATTGCTTGATTAATCCTCCACCTTATATAACACATTTCGATAGCGTCTGATAAATTGTGCATAGAATGATATTGAAATGCCGATGATGCCACCATCTTTGTACAAACTATTTTGAAAAAATGCTTCACAACCATTCCAATTATGATTGCAAATTCCATTCCAAACAGGACATGAAATAAACAGCATGAAATGCGATGCATGGAGAAAATGAACGGAAACTGTGGAATCCGATTTCATATTAATTCACTTATAAGAAAATTCCAAACTAATAATGTTATTCCGATGTTCGCGCGTGAAATTTCTGCATATGTGTCAATATTTCTCTACTAATGGAAAATAATCCCATAATCCCTGTCGTTAAAATCGTGTGTGGAATATAGCGGAAAACATGTTAGCCTAGTCATTCGGGAAATTAATATTCATCGATTTTTGCCAAAATTATCTGTCATAACCACTCCAAACCTATCACCCCTTTTTGCCATTCTTTCTTCGAAAAGGCAAGTTTTTGAACCCTTGGTTTTAGCGAACAAAAGGCCCCGCAAGGCAGAGTGGTGGATTCCAGTGTTAATGACGGGTAGGATTACCTGACTCATTATGATCCCGACAGCCAAACGTTTATTTATTATAATAGAATCTTTATAATCCACAGGATCATGCGTAATTACTTTGCCATCTTCGAAGGGTAGACTAGCCATGCCTCTGTCAGGCAGTGTTCTATTCTATTAGTGTGATATACCGCTAGCAAATTATTATCAAAGTGTCCTTGCTTGAAAATTTTCTTCATTTCTCTGCGTACATTTACCCAAAAGGAAAGAAAAAATGGCGGAAATTTCTTTTCAAATTGTTTCCTTCCTTGCAAATTATCATAATTTCATTATGAATTTCCTGTTTTTCTTCTTCATCCCCTGAAGATACATATAGCACTTTCATGTAAAATATAACTTCGTATTCGACTTAGTGATATTGTGTCAAGTGAAATGTTTTTACACATGCACTTAGATGTGCAGTAGGTATACAATTTCTTCACATTTGTGAAGGCAGTTAGCTTTTATATTCTGTTGGTGTATGAAAAAGTCGATCTATAAAAAAATGATGAATTGGTAATCTTTGAAAAAGTGCTGAGCAAAAAAGTACATATTGCAAAAACTCATCATCTTATAACTATTTCTCCAGGGCTATGTTTGAATATTTTGTTCACTTAGTTTTTAGGTTCGTATATATTACGATTTGTATATAAAGCATGACGCGCTTTTTAATATGTGTTGCAATTGAGATCGAGAATTGTAGGCAAGAGACACAATTTTACGCAAACTACTGCGAAGACAGCGTAACAATACTTTCTTTACAGATTAGAAACGCCACACTCCAGCAATATTTACGTTCTTTTGTAAATAATCAGTTCTGGGTCAAACAAACCTGTGATTGATAACATCAGCAACGCTATATGCCCACAGCCCGACAGTCCCCGAACCTGTCCACTCGATCCACTAAGACGCCTCAAACGACAAGCATATTCAAACGTATACAAACCCAGAATCCATAGAGAAGAAAGATCAATTAACATATCAATTGAATAATGTCAGCTATCGAAGAGATTGATTGGCATATGTCTGCCTTTAAAACTGATCCCTTTAAAACACTCCCTTCTTGTGTGCATGCGCGTGTGTGTGTATGTGCATGTGTGTATGCGTATATGTGTATGTGTGTATATGTATGTGCATATGTAAATGTGTCTATGTGTATAGTGTGTGTGTGTGTGTGTGTGTGTGTGTGTGTGTGTGTGTGTGTGTGTGTGTTTGTGTGTAGGGGGGTATTTCTTTGGTTGTGTGGGTGTGTCTTGCTGGTTTGTTGTTGTGTGTGCGTGTGCGTGCGGGCGTGCGTGCGGGCGGGCGGGCGAACGATATGTTATTCTTTGTGACGGTTGTCATTTCGCAACATCCACTTGTTACTAACTTTGATTCTATTGGCTTTTGTGTAATCATTGTCTATTCTTCTTCATTATTTATCCATATTACGTAAAAATGAACTGAGATCACACAAAAAATCAGACATAAAAAAATATCGCTAAGCTACCAAATTTGAGCGCGGACACTATGTCTGACACTCTCACAACTGACCAACCCCAAAACGTTAAGAAAGACATGCTTGCACAGCGAATCCGTTTTTGAATTGTATATACTTTCAAAATGATACAATCTCATCATACCGAACGTCTTTTCTTTAGCCAAATCGCTTTTACGACAAGCGAAATACCCGGTTTAACATATCACGACTGCTTCTTATGATCACAGATGATCGCTTTGTGACAGTAATCATAGATCTCTGTCCTGAAAAACAATTTAATTGAAGTGTTTTGACCTCCGTCTTCCCTTGCCTACAGGGGCGATGCACAAAACATATATTAATGTTTTACAATCGCCTGTTTCATATAGCAACTTTGACCCTTACCCTTTAATCCAAACCGGGAGTATAATACAAGAAAATAGTTTAACCTTCCTTAATCATGGGGTAATGCGTTCCTCAAGGCCAAAGCGGTCTTCACAACTCAACCAAACCCCATTTTTGTAAATGAACGAAAATTACCTAGGTTCTGATTTCTGTATACTCAGGAACATGCTATTAACCAGGATAAGCGGAGAGACAGGGAGCGAGCCATCAATCAGAAACCATTCCGACTAATTTTCGGCTTAATTGCCATAATTCCATACTTCAAAAAACTTTACTTGAATGTTTTATACTGTTGAGAAAACCTATCCTGGATCAACTGTCCAACTCACCAGGCAGTGCCAAAACACCTCGTCTCAAATATTACCTAATAGCTACAGATTTAACCTTTTTTCTACTTTCTCTGGTTTTATTGTCCTCTCAGCTCGTTTCAGCGATAATTTCGTGAAACCATAGATTGCTTAGTATGGGAGAAGCCAAAACAGAAAACAGCAAATCTGGTAAACTGAGTGAAGCAATTAGATGGGAACTCGCCAAACTATCAATTAGGTTATAAACGTCTGATTTTACGCTTCTAGAGTGCAAAGTTGAATGTCGTTTTATTAGGGGGCATCGAAGGAAAATGGTCACGATAACATATTTCACTATGTCGTAAAGATTCTGGAGTGCAATTGTTTCCTTCTGTTGAAATCACTTGTCAAGCGAAGAATAGTTGGAATTGATTTCTCGTTTACTTTTTATCCGCGCGCAACATTTATTTTCAGTTTAGGTCAAATAATGTATTAGCGAAACAAATCACTCATTTAATGCGACATTTTAAACATTTTATTCATTAGAGACGAAATAATCAATCTGAAGCAAGTTTTTCATTACAGGATGTGCGTGCGTGTGTGCCTGTGTCTGAGGCGTGTTTAACGTAGGTTTCTATGTAGATACATCATTGACCACGTTTATGACTATTTCAGGAACCTTAGACTCCTTTACATCCGCAATTTGCTAAAGTAGTACAACAGCAAATGTCACTGGTTCACCAACTGTGGGATGTAAACAAGGAGGTGAGGTGAAATTGGATTTAACGTCTTGCTGTAGAATATTTCGCTCATATGACGGCGTGCATGCGTGAGTATGTGTATGTGCGGCTGCTTGTACTAGCCCAGACTGAAGCTGGTTTTATAGTGCTAGCCCACTGAGATACCATGCCGCAGTGAAGCATGAATACCCCACTCAGACACATTATACTGACTCCGAGCCGACCAGTCCTTGTTGTACCCATTAATGCCGAGCGCCAGGCAGGGACCAAACCCGCGACCTTCCGCTCACTGGGTGGACGCTCTAACCACTACACCACGAAGGCGGTCTGTAAACAAGGAATCGTATGAACAATAAATCGTCCATATAACATATACATAACTTAACGGTAAGCATGACGGTGAGATACATGTATGTAGGTTAAATATACACAAATGCAAATAAATATTATTTTACATCAGCATACATGAAATATACATCAGTTCACATCACGATACGTCAGTGGTCAATGTACATCATGAAACCGCAGTATACATCATTATTCAACAGTGTACAGCAAGATACAGCAGTGTACAGCAAGATACATCAATATACCTTATGATGCATCACGTACACATCTGTATACGAGTTCTTAATTAGGATACAGCATGACACATCAGGAATACATCAGGATATGTTACCATGCATCAAGAATACATCAACTATACATCAAGAAGACACCATCATTCATCAATTATGCATCAAAATATGTAAAGTATACGGGGAAATACGTCAAGTATTCATATTCACACATCAAGTATACATTCTTGATGCATCAAGTGCACATAAATCACGATTCATAATGTATGCATTAATATGCATCAACCATACGCCAGGATCCATCGCGATACAAGATGTGTTAATCAATATTCCAGTGTGTATCCTGATACATCAAGGTAAATCAAGTATACCTTATGATACATTGCAATTGCATTAGGGTACATCGGATAGATCATATATGAATTATACATCGTGAACTAGTCTGTCTCACAGTCCCTGAACCACATTATTTTCCCTACTGCCAAGCTCTCTCTGCAGTGCTAAAGCCCTAAATAAAGCAAGTCTAGATTTCCTCAGGTTCAGGAATCTGAATCTCTGGTCTCCCTAGGGCTCCTTTTCAATTTAAATGGGCTTGTTTGTTACTATCAAAATTATATATATTCAGAGACTAAGCATTAGTCTAATCGTGAACAAGCAGTGTTTAGAAAAGGCTTTTAAACCATTGAAATTCTTTGTGTCGTTTACAGTACTGTAGTAAATAAAGGTTATATACCTGATTATATATAAGACCTAGTATTTTAGTAGACTTTATTGTTCCTTTATGGATCCCAAATATGCCGTTTATTTTGTACCTAGAAACGGCCTTCTTTAAACTTTTGAACAAGTGGTGTATAGGGTAAAACGTTCCTATTAATTAGAAACATGTACAAAAATGTGCAGTCCTGTGCATCTACAAACAGAGGATCAACTGAATGCAACTGTGCCTTTGGAGTGAGACAAGGGTGTCAATTATCACCAATACTTTTCTCTTTAACACTGTGGAGCATCTACATAATGATGGGATTCGCGGTATTGAATTTGGTATTTTAAATGTTTTCACCGCCTCCTCTTTGCAGAAGACATGATACTAGTCGACAGAATTGTGGTTGGCATGCAAAAACGCTTTAAAAAACTATCAGCATATTGTAATGAGGGGAATCGTGCGGTCAGCGTTGACAAAACTAAAATCATCGTCATTAGAAAGACAAACAGACTTAAGAAATATGTAAAGTTTTACTTTGATAAGGCTCCATTAGAGAATGTAAAATTAACACATCGGGTACCAGTTAGAAGAACGTTGCAGAACATACACAAGAATGGAAAGAACAGAGCATTTCCCTGAGCTACTCACCTATAAATAAATAAACCGAAGTTATTGTTTTGAGAACTACTTGTCTGTTGTAACTGTTCCTCTTTACAGGATTGATCTTGCAAAATGTACATGTTATAATCATGTGTTAATGGCAGAAGAAGGAAGAACTTAAGAACTTAACATCGCAAGAAACCAAACACTATGTCCATTATGAATCATTCCGGTTGTTGCTTGTCTAATTTATCTATTCTATTTTAACCTCAGGGAAAATGTTCTATCGAAATATTTCGCAACAAATCCTAATTATAAAACGTTTGTACAGCTTTTGATGTCCCACAAGTTAGAGGTTTTTCATACTTCAGCTAAATACATATTTATGTCTATGAAGTATCGTTGTAAATTCCTTCAACTCAAAACAGTATAACACCGTCACTAACTGTACCGCGGCCTCAAAGCTTTGAAGCATCGTCTGATGACGTGGTATGATGGTCATATGGCCCCCGTACAGATATAAACCATGTATACTTCATGGTTCATATCGTGTTATATCAAATATACTTTACAATATATCAAGAATACATCAAGATACATCAAGATACATCAAGATGCATCAACTAAACATCACTACTCGTCCTGATAAATCGCAATATATCAAACGCGTCAAATAGGGATACACAAGTATAAAGGATAATATATACATGTACTAGGATAAGTCTATATCTAAATACATCAAAGTACATCAAGATACATAAAATATATATTACGATACATCAATAAAGATCATCATGCATGAAGATACATCGTGATATATATATATATGAGACATGACGATCTGTCAAACTGACAGCAGGATCATCAAGTATAAAAATATACAAATTCACAATACAAGATCATGCAAGTTTGTATCAAGGTACATCGAGTATATATTAAGATATCAACATCAACTAGACGTCAAAATACATCAATAGCAAAAGCATGTCATGTGATTTAAGCAGTATTCCAGTTATATCTTCCCCTGGCACGGATATGGTGCTGACAAACCGTGAAATCCAGTCGGAGTAAATTCAGATTTTAACTCCAACCATAGAAATCTCACATCCCTATGCAAAAAGAATTGCTTGGCCTCCCGTACACATGCATCCAAATACGTGTATTACATATAATGCTATAATTATTGCTAATGTCAGAAGGTTGTAAAAACAAGGTTACTGTTATATGAGTGAGGTGTACCGATTGTTGACCTGTATGTGTTGAGCCATCTATAACGCTTTGTCATGCGTCTGACCAGTGACTTTGACTCTGGTGTACTCCTGTGATGGACAAAACTGAGTATAAAACAGCACAACCACCACAGGTTATTGATGAACGATGTGATAGAGAGTTTGTAATATGCCCTGGTCGATCCATCAGCGTTACCACAGAAGAAAGCATTGATGCCGACCTCAACCAGTAGTTGAAAAAAACAGGTGCATTCACAATATGGGCCAAAACGAACAATCCTTCACGAACATCCTACAATGGATGAAATGATGGCTAAACGTTTCACCAGCTCTAAAGTACTGCAAACCAGATTCCTTGAAGAAGAAACATGAGACAAGGCCGGCAGTGAAAGTTATGGTTATATTTTGGGACAGCTATGGCTGTCTAATTATTTACCAGATTGAAAAGTACCATGAACGGTGAACAACGTATTAATAATATTACTCTGGTCTATCTATCAAAGAGTGTCGCGGCAAACTGTTCCTACAGGACAGTGTACCAGCTGACACAGATGATGATGCAATAGCTGTTGTATGTGAAGGGACATCCAACCTACATGACAATCCAGGCTAGTTACTATCTGATTTCACAATTTGGTGTCAGACACTTGATGATGACCAAGAACTGCCTGACAGTTGATGGTCGACAAAGTAAGATTTGATCTTCTAGGCGAAGCAATGGAGCTAGTGGACTGGTCTTCCTGGCCTCTACTTCTGATTTCATATCATCAGTATTGTTCATGACATGTAATCAAGTCTCACAATCTGTCTGAATGAATTGTATACATTGATATATACATTTTACGAATGTCCATAGAACAGGATAGCAACTGAATACAACCATCGGTCTGCATGGGCTGTAGTCATGGGCATAAGTTTAGTATCCAGTTTATATGTGCGATACGACCAAATATCTCCACGGGTTGTATTCATGGCCATAACTTGTGAGAACATATGAGCTCGACAACAGCATACAATAATGACATGGCCTTTCTTCATTGAAATGTAATGACCATAAAGTGTGATGTACACGATACTGTCTGAAAGTAGCCATGTTCTTCAAGTCTACTGCATGCATATGAGGGTTGACTGAAACGTTGCGAGTCTATTTATGACGAAATCATCTTCGAAATCCATGCGCTTCTGCCCGCGATGGTGGAGCGCATAGACCATACACGTGTAGACGCTTTTCTGCCATATGACTTCATCATCATGTGCACATTTTTTCCGACATTTATTTATTTAGGTTTGAGAACAGATGGTAACGATGCCAAATCTGGGAAATACGGACAAGTCGGAGTTCATATCTATAATTACGCCTTGCAGCCATGGCGACAAAAGACAAATGAACGGATGCTCTGGCCCGGTGGACCAACACACCTTTCAATGATGCTTCCACGATATTCCTGGACACATAAACGCAGTATTGTCCATTAGTGGTGTGACCTATCGGGCGGTAGTACACCAATGGGATTCCTTTTCGCGATGTCATCATTGATTGTCTGTGGTCCATTCATGTACTTTTCACAGTTAATTTGCCCGTTACACTAAAATGGAATCTATTTCTGAGGATAGTCAAGACTGTGTATATTCTGTTTGCACTGACGTTGTACATTTGGAATCCTACTTTGGAACAATATTTGCTGTCAGTGTACCTCTACCTGCATCATATATACCATTCAAAAAAAGTAAGGGATATTCCATTTTGCGAGCATACCACTAGCCAATGTCAATGCATATGAGAAAAGTAATACATATCCATACATATGTAACATTTCCAAAGGAATGGAATAAATTGTCACATTTTCCGGTAATTTCTCTTCATTGTCTGTTTCCTCCTTGGCTTCATCATTTGGATTTTATCAATCTTGTAAATCCAATATCCCCTACTTTTTTTGAATGGTATATATACCCCATCACGCATAAATGTCCATAAACCATGATAACATGTATACTTATCCATAACATATCATCGTAACCATGTCCATTCATCACTCTGAAACCACATATATTTTTATCGTATATCCATACCATAACTTGTGTGCCTGTCAGTACCAATGCCATATCAAGTGAGTACGCTTTTAACATGCTGAACCTACAAACACTCAATACTCCATGGTATGTTTTAAAGCCGACTATGGATAAAACTCCAGTGAAACATCAAACCAGCTCGATCCATCGAGACTTCGAGAAGATTCGTATTATCTTCGCATTAAACGATGCTTCGTTGTAACCGTTGCCTAAGCTACACACCGAGGGTGAATCCTGGGCATGTACGTGTCATGTGGTTCATGTCTACACATGTACGTACAACAAATACATGACGTAGTTGTTCATGTCGAGCTCAAATGAAACGTATATACACATCAACTTGCAAATGAAGGCAATGAACGCTGCATTAGGCCCCTTGTCAGTTTCACTGGCTCTTTTGATTGACAGAGTGTCAGTTGAAAATCGCCTCATTGGAAATATGATAACAGTCTTTATGCTAGTCGGGTTCTAAGTGAGGTCAATTTCACGTAATAATTGTAACGTCGATTATTTAACCAATAGGAGACTCAGCTTATTTGTACCCGAGATTTGCAGGCTGAATACTGTTATTGTCAGCAATTTACGAGTCGGCTGTTTTCTGATACGGGTGATATTAGGCATATCCGTGCACGCTGCCTCGCCGTGAAAGGCTACTCCAATCACGTTAATTTCACACAATATTAGAGATGGCGATTTATCTATAAATCCTCTGTATTTGTGCTGTTATATGTCATGGTAGTCGTGTCTATTCCTTAGCATCAATCATGGTCAGGTTACACACAACTAACTAGCACAGCGGATGAATACATCACCCACGGCTTCCGGAAATGCGTCCGCGGAGTGAAGAACTCTGTTGTCGGAATGTTGCAATTACAGATGTGACCTTAATAAGTTTGGTTGCAGAAAATGTCAAGCATAGGCCTGAGGTGAAGAAAGCCCTATTTGCTATAAAGTGAAAATTATACTTAATTAGGATCGATAATTCTAGAATTTAATTCCAAAGTATTGGCAGAGGAAATGGACTGCTCGTTACAAGGTCAGTCCATAAAAAAGGCGATTTTTGCCAAACCCCTTTCAATGCCCCGGTGAGCTATGGTGATCTTTGGAGGCAGTTTGGAGACAAATTGGAAGTGTCGTCTGCACCAAGGATGGAAATGACTTCTGCTAAGGAAAATTGGCGGGAAAGTGCTACACTGTCTCTTCCTCTGTCTCGTTCTTTCATTGTCCTTAACAGAGGCTTTGCTTCAAACCACAGCTAAATTTGCCAACTGGAGAAGTCAATTTAAATTTGTTCCCTGTGTATGGGAAGACGCCAATTTCTGGCTTCTTTGAGCAGTAATCTTCTGCGCCACCTTCAGACGACCGTCCCCAGTCCACCACTTTGCTGCGATGATACACACAACAGTGTCTTCAAGATGAGGGTAATAATTGGTAACGCGGCTTTCAAACAAAATTGACACCTCGACAAGAACACGAAATTAAGACATGGGTCAAGTGTTCTATATAATGCCGCCCGGAGCGGCAACGTCCATTCCAGGTCTCATCCCCATTGACTACCTTCAACGCCAGAGCGAATCTATCTACGCGTACAAGAGGCATGATTTACTTCAGCAGAGGAGGGGTAGTTCTATTCGCCAACACAAACACCCAAGGGTATATAAAACAAACGCTTTATGGACCTATCTCCCGACACATATAGCAAGGTAACAGTGTTCATATTGTATATGTAATTGAAGGTTACAATGTTATTCTAGCAAGTTCAGCGACCGGATAGTCATAATGGATCATAAATTCAATTTGCCCGCCTGCCTACGGGATAGCTTTAAAAAATCCCAAACCATTACCCAGACAACTTGTTTTTCTGCTCAGTGAAGGGGAGAACCTCCTACAGAATGTACATCAATAGCATCGGGTCGTCGTTTGGGTAGCATAATGAAACTTTCTTAGGGGAATAGTATGCTAAGCAGTACTAATGGTATTTTCTGGCAACAATACAACTGAAAATATACAAATAGCTTCATTGGCAGACGGCGAAATGGCTTCTTTATAGGAGAGGGTTTCCTTTCATAAAAAAGCCGTATTCAAGAACACTTGACGTCTACTTAAATATTTCTTCGTCTAAGACATCGTTTCAGATACTTGAAAAATCTTGTATGCTTAAAGCTTTAAGTCATTGTCTAATGCAATTTACTTTGCTTTACGGTACACACTTTAAATCACGTGATTCAGTGTGAGTGAGTTCAGTTTTACGCTGCTTTTAGCAATATTCAAGCGGAGGTGATTCAGTGTAAGTAAACCAATCAGGTAATGAAGATAAAACAGCTGGGGGTACAGAAGAACTGGTTCATTTGTGTATTTAATGTCTACCATTTTGTCTCTATTCGTTGTAGATTTAAGTTACAGTTAAAACTGTGTCATAACTGACCTGTGTCTTGATCAAGAGACCAACGAACTGTAACAGTTACGTTAGTTGAGTGGGTATCGTTTTACGCCACTTTTAGCAATATCCCAGCAATGTCATGGCGGACGTTCAGTTAAGAAGTAGTTCAGTTCCATATAACTTTTAACATCAGTCGAAGTTGATTTTGTAAGCTAGTCAAACACCTTGATGATACTCATGCTGTGAGTCACTGGATTGTCTGGTCCAGGCGCGGTTATTTACAGATCGTTGGAATATTGCTGCGGCGTTAAACAATAAACAACAAACAAACAAACACTGCAGTAGACGGATTACGTTGTACCTACATCCCTTCTGCAACATCTGCCCGTGAAGATCCGGGTTAGATATTGATCTTCAGTAACCCATGCTTATCGTAACAGGCGACTAACGGGTCGGGTGGTCAGGCTCGCTGACTTGGTTGACACATGTCATCGGTTCCCAGTTGCGTAGATCGATGCTCATGCTGTTGATCACTGGATTCTCTGGTCCAGACTCGATTATTTACAGACCGCCGCCATATAGCTGGAATACTGCTGAGTGCGGCGTAAAACTAAACTCACTCACTCTCTCACTCACTTCTACAACATCGTCGTGCGGGCTGCGTTGGAGGGCCAGCTGCCGCGACAGACGAAGGGTAACTCTCGACTAGGACCTCCAGGGCGACACAAGATACACTCGCACGCTCGATCGATTATTGAGTCCTGTGTCTCATCAAGTTGCTATGTCACGCGAGAACTGAACGAACTCGTGCGATATTTGAGTGGTATCGAAGAATTGCTTCCTTTGGCTGTAAGACACTATCGGCTCCTTACTGCTAGCCCCTATCAATGATGATGACCTTAACTCGATAGTAATTTAGATTTGGATAACAGGGGTATAGTTCTGTAAGTGAACTATGTCTCCGAACAGCCGAACCACTATGTATGAAACATCATGTTTGCGCTTAAATTTTCCACGTGGTAGGCCAAATACCAAGCATTCTCATTCCTCATCTCATTTTACTCATTACATTAAGGGGTTTACTGATCGCAATTTGTTATGTTTAGCTCATATTCATTCAGACATATCAATACATTTATGTACCAGCAGAAGTGAAACATACAACTCGAACATCTAAGTCATGCATTCTGATATCTCGAAACGCGAAGCTGATACATAACGGGAATATACCTGGTGGTACATACTTGAAACGCGACCCGCAAAGGTAATGCTTTATAATGATGTCAACTAGAACCACAAAGGCGATACATACATTTCAAGTAGAACCACAAAGGTGATACTTACATTTCAACTAGAACCACACACGTGATACATACATTTCAACTAGAACCACAAAGGTGATACATACATTTCAACTAGAACCACAAAGGTGATACATACATTTCAACTAGAACCACAAAGGTGATACATATATTTCAACTAGAACCACAAAGGTGATACATACATTTCAACTAGAACCACAAAGGTGATACTTACATTTCAACTAGAACCACAAAGGTGATACACGGATTTCAACTAGAACCACAAAGGTGATACATACATTTCAACTAGAACCACAAAGGTGACACATACATTTCAAGTAGAACCACAAAGGTGATACATACATTTCAACTAGAATCCACAAAGGTGATACATACATTTCAACTAGAACCACAAAGGTGATACATACATTTCAGCTAGAACCACAAAGGTGATACTTACATTTCAAGTAGAATCACAAAGGTGATACATACATTTCAACTAGAACCACACACGTGATACATACATTTTAACTAGAACCACAAAGGTGATACATACATTTCAACTAGAAACCACAAAGGTGATACATACATTTCAACTAGAACCACAAAGGTGATACATACATTTCAACTAGAACCACAAAGGTGATACATACATTTCAACTAGAACCACAAAGGTGATACATACATTTCAACTAGAACCACAAAGGTGATACATACATTTCAACTAGAACCACAAAGGTGATACATACATTTCAACTAGAACCACAAAGGTGATACATACATTTCAACTAGAACCACACACGTGATACATACATTTCAACTAGAACCACAAAGGTGATACATACATTTCAACTAGAACCACAAAGGTGATACATACATTTCAACTAGAACCACAAAGGTGATACATACATTTCAACTAGAACCACAAAGGTGATACATACATTTCAACTAGAACCACAAAGGTGATACATACATTTCAACAACCACAAAGGTGATACATACATACATTTCAACTAGAACCACAAAGGTGATACATACATTTCAACTAGACATTTCAAACTATACATACATTTCAACTAGAACCACAAAGGTGATACATACATTTCAATAGAACTAGATACATACATTTCAACTAGAACCACAAAGGTGATGATACAATACATACATTTCAACTAGAACCACAAAGGTGATACATACATTTCAACTAGAACCACACACGTGATACATACATTTTAACTAGAACCACAAAGGTGATACATACATTTCAACTAGAAACCACAAAGGTGATACATATATTTCAACTAGAACCACACAAGTAGAACCACAAAGGTGATGATGATACATACATTTCAACTAGAACCACAAGGTGATACATACATTTCAACTAGAACCACAAAGGTGATACATACATTTCAACTAGAACCTAACTAGAACCACAAAGGTGATATGCATATATATTTCAACTAGAACCACAATAGGGATACTTACATTTCAACTAGGAACCACAAAGGTGATACATACATTTCAACTATACATACATTTCAACTAGAACCACAAAGGTGATACATACATTTCAACTAGGGTGATACATTTTAACAGAACCGCACTATACATTTCAATACATACAATTCAACTAAAACCACATAGGTTTTATACATACATTTCAACTAGAACCTCAAAGGTGATATTTCCATTTCAACTAGAACCACAAAGGTGATACATATATTTCAACTAGAACCACAATAGGGATACTTACATTTCAACTAGAACCACAAAGGTGATACTTACATTTCAACTATGACCACAAGGGCGATTCACACATTTTAACTAGAACCACACACGTGATACATACATTTCAACTAGAACCACAAAGGTGATACATACATTTCAACTAGAACCACACACGTGATACATACATTTCAACTAGAACCACAAAGGTAATACAAAGTGGGAGTTTGAAGCGAAAGGTGATTCATGCTGGAAACGCAAACCGGAAGGTGGTACATATTTAGAACACGAACCTCAAAGATGACACAAAATGGGAGCTTGACCAGAAAAGATAATACAAAATGGGAATTCGACTTTATTTCATATGGTAATTTTAAATTGAACTTCACCTATACAACACAACAGACGCAATGCATCACAAATAAGAATCTATACTAGTCACACTTTGCTAAGGATCAACTCATTGATTCAACAGAAAACTATGACGTGGGGTCAAATTTGGTTTAAATATCTAAACTTATTGTAAGTCATGGATCCTAGGTTTCAGTATGTCACTGCATCTTGTGGATCCAATACCTGCTACTTACAGGCGTTGTGTACTTGTCAATGACTCGTTCCATGATTTGCAAAATGGTTGATTGGTGCCATGAAAACCAATTTTATGGTTACTCATGTATCAAGAGCATACGGTTAGATTAAAGTGACTGTTTGCCTGAAGAAGCGTTACTATATTATTATTTATCCAGTTTTAAATGGATACAATTTGAAATTATAAATCTATGTTTAAGTAAAGTTGGGAATTTTTGTGATCCTTAGCAAAGTGTGAATAGTATATATATTGTTTGGTACATATCTGAACAGTTTGGTTATAATTAAACTCGGATAAATGTCGATTATCAGTGATGTAAAATATGAAGTACGATATAGTTTGAATGTTCTTATGTACGAAATGATACAATAATCATTGTATTCCTATATAATGACATCGTTATTTTAATATAATTATATATTGTATTTTTTTTAAATAGCATATACTTTAAAACATGCATTAACCCCATATAATTTTCGATAGGTGTATGAAATATTTATGGTTACAGAAACTCTAATCTGAGTTTCCTCGATCATATAATAAAAAAAAGATAATAACATTTTAAAAACATTTACACGCAAGCAGTATTTGACATCACAGTCCTCATGTGTAATTATCATACCTTTCCATTCATAGCCAAGGTGCTTTGATAGGATAAAGGTTGTCATATGCTTTATGATATACATGCAAACAAAGTAATACGCCAGCATACGTTTACCGTGCATTAAAAGTGCAAGTTTTAAAAAATAGTGTTGTCATGATGAAATGAAAAACTTGTTACTGATACAAAACACCCGGAAGCATTTTTGTTCCATTTGCGTCGTAAAAATGCTTACACATTAAATCTCTTCACGAAATGTGCTGTATTTCATTTACATATGTTAAAATACTTTGAGATTTACAATACATTTCATAAAATGACATAATGATGTCTACAATCCGAATTCTGCAGCATGTTCTGAGCTCTATTCATGCTCGTCTACTCCTTCCACATTCCAGGAATTCATGACATGCTGTCTTGTGATGTTACGCACGTTGTATTCAACCCGTGGTGCACGCTGGATGTGAAGGCATCAAGACTCAACTCACACACAAACACAAAACGAGAGTTTAACTTTTTGCTTGGCGAGAGCTCCAGATTCTTCCTGCAGAAATATTGACAAAGTTTAACAAAACTAAACACATCCTTTTGGCCGAAAAGCGCGGCTCTCTTTGAAGAAGCACGTGACACCGAGGCAAACGCTTCCTTGTCCAAAAGACATATTGTAAACACGAGCCATCATTTTTTTTCCTGGCAAGTCGGATTCTCTACGATCTAAGAATGATTTGTTTC
Organism: Haliotis rubra; assembly: GCF_003918875.1. Classification (NCBI taxonomy): domain Eukaryota; kingdom Metazoa; phylum Mollusca; class Gastropoda; order Lepetellida; family Haliotidae; genus Haliotis; species Haliotis rubra. The sequence continues at coordinate 2,752,690 of NW_025767634.1, forward strand.
TCAGAAATGCAGGATTTCATTTCATGTGGGAGGTTTATTTATTCAACAAACATTCATCCAACAAATGTCATGGGTTTCTTTGTACTCTAAATATGCCTTCGTATACTGCTCACTACAAATTGTGCGTGTTTTCTGAAACCGATACCAACGTCTTTGAGTCTCAAGTTTGTGCCGAATATCGAATTTTTGCTTTAGAATGCTTCTTTTTTAAGCTTTCCCTCAACATCCAAAAGAGGTATTCATTGTTTTGAAACATTTGTGAAGAAATGCCTTCACGCTGTTTTGATTTTTACATTTCTAATCATGTTTAACGAAAAGGATTACACACTTTTGAACTTAAGTTATGTTGTTAAAAATCTGTTGCAATCAAGTTTCGAAAAAAGGTGCATCTAGTCTCACCTTTCATATACAACGGAAACCTCTGCGCCTCTTTTCATGAAGACAAAACTCTTAACACACTAGAGTTAATAAGACATTCAACCTTAAACACACGCGATAAGTACATTAATGATTATGTTCTGTGTGTAAGCCAACTACCAAATAACAACTGCACATACAAAGTCACAACACAGTGGAGTTAATAAGACACAAAAGACATTAAAGCCCTAAGTACATGCAATAAGTAGATTAATGTGTATATTTTGTATGTGTTCCAACTGCCAAATGACGATACTGCTAATGTAAGAAGGACACACTGACCCTATTGAAATACACGTGTAGCATTGTATAGACAGACAGACATCAGATCTATTCACATGGATGGGATGGGAACTAGATTTAATTCATTTCAACACTTGCATGTATGGAAATATGTATTTACCAAATCAAATACATATTTATATAATTCGATGTTCTGTAGTGTACAGAAGTACATAGATAGCGAAATCCACAAATCAATGACAGAACACGGATTTCCCACCAAGACGTTTTAGCATTTATAGACATACGCATAGCATTTTTGTGCATCAGGTTTACACAGGAAACGACTCTAAGTCAGATGTAATGTAAAACTCGGATTTAGTCGTAGCACATCTCACGAAACATAAATCAAAACTGCATTCTGAATTGCATTTTACTGCTCTTTATGGAATTAACGTAATGCATAGCATTTTGTTTCTTACACTCAAACTGTAATTTATTATAATCAGATTATGTCGTGTTAGATGAGGGCGTGTTGCATTATTCGACGACTGGAACATACCTCGCAATCCACTCTATAATAAAATTTTATTCGACACAAAGAAATCACGCATGCGTGTTATGCTTTAAGATGTTAATGCACAGCTCACGTCACAGAATTGTACCTGTTCGTGTATTTTTAACGTATATCACAGCAGGTTCAAGTGGTTTCCGGAAAGTGAATCCAGCGATCTTAAGTCATCCGGATACGAATATCAATGCTTTTAAAACTCGTTTTCACTTTAACCAGTTATTAAGAATAAACCGCCTGAGCCATGTCAAGGAGGGGATTAAGAATTATCATAATAACCGACACAACTGCCACGTTCTGTGTATGTGGATAATATACTATGATCAGCCGTAGAATAGTTAATTGTAAGCGATGTAAGATGCACTCAGCCGTACTCGGCATGTAATATACGATGCTGTTGACGTTGCTGCGAAGGAAGCGCCTTTGTTACACAATTTAGTCTGGTCTTTTAGCGCAGATTAAGGTGACACGAACCGCATCATTCGTCATTTTACAGTCAATTAATAAAGAGTTAACCGATTGGTGGCGCATTGTGATACCAGAGTGGCGAGTTCTGTTACACAGCGTAATTAATGTCCACCCCTTCTCGGTGTGTTCAGGAAGTCCTGTAATCTGTTCGCTGTTACCACACACCGATATATGTTCTCATTTGCAATCTGAGGAACTGGCCCCCATTTTCACGCTTATTGATGATGATGTCATGTTAATCAGTTATTGATCACACATAAAATACTCTCAACTCTGTCATTGTGTTGTTCTGTCCTTTCATGTTTTGGTTTTTGTAAAATGGAACTCTATGTGTAAAGGTTTATAAGGTGATATTGTTTTTGTTTTGAGTTGTTTTTATTTTGCCATACCATTCATTTCTAGAAGTTGGTGAGTCAATAATAAAGCAGACAGGTTTACGAATAACTTCCTGTTTATTTCACAGAGCGACCTTTCGGTGTAGATTCCAGCTTGAAAACGGTGTAAGAATCTACACCGAAACGTCGCTCTGTGCAATAAACAAGAAGTTGTTATCCATAGAGTTGTATGCTTTATCATTCATTTCTTCTTCAAAAGTAATCTGCTTGTACTTGGAAATGTGTAAAACAACCATGAAAGAGTATTTTGTGTGAATGTTGATGAATTTCGAAGTTAAACTGACGTTGATCAATTTATTTCCTGATTTAAACTTGCTCTAAAAGATGTCAGGAAGACATCTAAAGGAACATATCTCTTGTGTTTCTCACATATAGCGAATGAACAATGACAGTATATGCTGAAACTCACAATTAAAAAGAATACATTCAAGATGTATTTCCTATAAGCAGAGATTTCTTGTGGATGTGGAAAGTGTTTTAAGGATTGTATTTACAACCCTCGTCACACTATGTACGCCCTCCTGGTGATAAGTATTACTTTTTTATTTTATTGTGCATAAACGTTGAGGATTACTGTTTCAGTAATTCACGATAATGGTTCCTCTTCCTTGTTCAATCACAGCTTCATTTCTATTCGATATCACCCACGTGGGTTGCCTTGTCTGAAAAAATAAACAATAATAAACCAATCTCGCAATTTACAAAGTCGTCTTTAAGAACTGTCTTTATGATAATAACTGGAGCAACGGCTTTGTTGTTTCACGTCGCCCTCAGGGTAGATGGGGTCGTTTCAACAAGCCAGAAAAACTCTTTATTGAACTTTTATTTGTGTGACAAAAGAAACCATATATAAGATGATTATGGATTTATGGATTCAATATGAAATTTATGAAAATCAAATTTTTTCGCCCCCTAATTGTTTTGTACCTTTGTTCACAATAACATTCCAGTGTGCAGACCCGGGTTCGAATCCCCACATGGGTACAATGTGTGAAGCCCATTTCTGGTGTCCCCTGCCGTGATGTTGCTGGAATATTGCTAAAAGCGGCGTAAAACCAAACTCAGTCAGTCAGTCCAGTGTGCTGACCAATTCAAAATATAAAAATGGGTTTCAATAAATAGTTACATACGCTCTTACCTTAGTTTGATCCTGACCTCCATATTGAGGGAATGAAAGAACAAAATACTCGCCTATCTCCTGTGTGGTAGGAGGAGAAATAAGTTCCTAAAATAAAAGCAAATAAAAGCAAATACGGATTGTACGAAATCGTTATAGAACACCACCACACTGATCGCTTTGTTCAAATACGCTATCATCAATAGGAGACTGGCACTCGTTAATCCAGACATGTTTATTCCAAAATAAATTGTACGGAAAAACAAATTTCTGTATTAACCAGTGCCAGACTTCTGTTAATGATACCATGATATATGGACATTCCCTTTGGTAATCGCCCGGAATGTGCAGTTTTTCAGAATAAGCAGGTCCTGACTTAGGAGAACTGTATGTACTGAATACTTGCACTAGGATGAGCTATATAATCATATATGGACGTTCCCACTTGTAATCACCCGGAATGTGCAGTTTTGCTGAATAAACAGGTCCTGACTAACGGGAACTGTATGTTCTGAATATTTGCACTGGGGTGAGGTATGATGTTTCTCGGCATCAGAATGTAGAGTTACAGATGGGTCGCGACATTCCATGTGAAGGGCATTTATCAAATTAGCACAAGAGCATGTGTGCACCTCTGAACGCAGCCCTGTGTAGGATTACATTATGTAACAATACACGTACCGACATCAATCTTAGTTGAAAAGGATGACATGTACGTTTATTCACATGTCGTTATATATCGTGAGAAATGTCCTGGAAACTACAAATTACTCATGGATAGATTGGGAACGGTTTTGGTGTATCTCATCATATTTGAATGATGCTGTTTGAAAAAATGTACATCAGGAATAATCATGATTCACATGGCGCTGGATGCGGGCGCTTTTATTGTTTCTCTTATAATATTTAGAATAATGTTATTGTCTAAGTGAAGATCTTGGACCTATGGGCTTTGTTGACTACAAGATTGTGGTGTCAGTGACAATGGATTGTGTGGTCCAGACTCGATTATTAACACACTACATTCATATATTGGGAACAGCGCTGAGAGGGGAGGTACACTACACACACTTACACACACACGGGTCTACACAGAGAGAGAGGGGGAGGGGGAGAGAGAGTGTGAAAGTTCACATCACACGCACACTCACAAAAGCGCACTCACACACTCACGGGTATTCGGAGTGAGAGAGAAAGAGGAGAGAGAGAGAGAGAGAGGGTGACAGAGAGTGTGTGTGAAGGTACACTACACACACACACTCGCACACGCGAGAGACAGAGAGAGGGTGGGAGAGAGAGAGAGAGAAAGAGGACAGAAAGAGGAGAGAGAGAGAGGTGACAGAGTGTGTGAAGGTACACTACACACACACTCGCACACGCGAGAGACAGAGAGAGGGTGGGAGAGAGAGAGAGAAAGAGAAAGAGGAGAGAGAGAAAGAGGAGAGAGCGAGAGAGAGGTGACAGAGAGTGTGTGTGAAGGTACACTACACACACACACACGAGCACACGCGAGAGACAGAGAGAGGGTGGGAGAGAGAGGAGGGAGGGGGAGAGGGAGAGTAAGAGGGAAGAAAAATATTAAGGGCATTTCGTAGTATCAAATGAAACCTAGGCCCTTGCAATTCGGCGTATTTTATTTCGTATCATTATTTCAAAGTTTACTTCAATATAAATACCACAATAGTTGATTTAGAAGAAACATGCATTTAACGACGTGTACTGGTAGCTGTGGTATATTAATGGCGGGTTCACGACGGACAAAACAATTGTACTTTCCTTTTATCTATTTAAATATGTATGTCCTAGATTGTGGAGAAACGTTGAATGTATTTTGAATGTTTCATTTCCAACCCTGAAACCAACGTTGGTTTCTGTTCAAAGTCATAACACACGAGCCAAATCCGACAGCTTGGTGTAGGGGAGATAACCCACTCCATTTACATCGATCATGACCAATGCACGTATTTCAAAACAGTCTTCGGTGTTTCAAAAGTGTTTTGAAAACAATCTACTGATAGCATTGAATATTGCTCCTAGAAGATCCAATCAATTAACAACACATTCAAACTTATCGAGTGTGTTTTGGGTTGTTTTTTTCACACATTAATAAATTCAACACAGTTTCTCAATTAAAATGAGTTGCGCCCATAAATTCACTCCGAAATATACGGGAGTTTCTATTGTGCTATATTAGTTCTTTCCATCTTCCATCTTTCCATCCTACAGTACGGAATTTGTGGATTAATTCAGATACATCCAGGGTTGTAACCAGAGGCATGCACACCGTGTATGAAATACCAAGACAAGTATGTATCCGTTTACAAATATGGTCAATCATTGTTCTTACACGCGAGGTGCACAAAGCGGCCATAAAATATAATAGCAAGTGAGACGTCTCATTTGGAGAAGTGAGGCTCGGCGCCGATTTTAATATCGCGACTTTGCAGCGGTTAAAGCTTTAGTTTGTCCTGTCTAAGATCAAAGCTTGATTTTCCTCCTGGGTAGCTGTTGTGACGAATATCTGGGATGCATGTACCTTCACATATGCTATTACCAAACTAAGGCAAAATAAACTAATCAGTTGAAAATTGGATATGGAAATAAACTTGAAAAGAAGAGGTGAGGTGAAATTGGGTTTAACGTCGTGCTGGAGAATATTTCGCTCATATGACGACGTGCATGCGTGTGTATGTGTATGTGCGGCTGCTTGTACTAGCCCAGACTTAAGCTGGTTTTATAGTGCTAGGTCACTGAGATACCATGCCGCAGTGAAGCATGAATACCCCACTCAGACACATTATACTGACTCCGAGCCGACCAGTCCTTGTTGTACCCATTAATGCCGAGCGCCAGGCAGGGACCAACAAGTACCATATTTTAACGTCTTTTGGTATGACTCGGTCGGGGATCGAACCCGCGACCTTCCGCTCCCCGGCGGACGCTCTAACCACTACACCACGGAGGCGGTCCTTGAAAAGAAGAGTTAAAATAGGGTGGTCAAGCGTTATTTGGATGACAGCTCTCGCGGAAACACGGTTAACCTAAGGCCCAAAACACACGTTGAACTGTGACACCTGAATCAAATGCATATCCATCGAAGAATTATTTCCTGTTTCATTTTAGCCACCGTCAAGCACAGGTTTACACTTTCTGCTGACTCACCCCAAATTCGCAAATGTTTCCCTTCACTTATGAAAACCAACCTCTTTCCATCCTGAACCAATTACCAACAGAAAACAAACAGCACATAGCAATACACACAGAGAACCAAGTGTCACTTAAAGAAGTTGGGGCGGTAGGGTAGCCTAGTGGTTAAAGCGTTCGCTCGTCACCCCGAAGACCCGGGTTTGATTCTCCACATGGGTACAATGTGTGAAGCCCATTTCTGATGCCCCACGGCGTGATATAGCAAAAAGTGGCGTAAAACCTGGTAAAAAGTGGGGTATTCTTCATATTTTTATCTAATTATTTATATTTAATCTAGATGACGTAAAAATAGTACCAGTCATCTCAACTTATCTGTAGGGTGAAGTCAGACAAAGCATATGATTCATAGTTCCAGGCTGAGCTGAAGAGGATTTTAATGGCCTATCAAACAACAGCGACACGGTGCCGAAGTATGAACTAAGGTTATCGCAGTTATCTCCCTTTAACTGTTTGTGGCTGAGCACATACCCCAAGTTCCTGGTTCAGCGTCGTTTCTCTCTTAAAACCATTACCGATATTGTTTATAACACAGTTCAAAGTAAGGAATAAACCTCAGCATGAAAGTTCCCCGACATAAAAATACTTATATCTTTTCCTGTCGGTTATCACGTTCCGATATTCATTGCAGTATAAAGAGGGTGGCAGGTGTGAAGGATGGAGCATGACTGTCGGGGAATAACCCGTCTTTGTCTCTGATACACCGTACTTCATCACCTAGGATTCGCTTCTCTTAACTGTGATCTTCATCTCAACATCCACATCAATATACCGTTCTAAGGATGACGTGTATTGCAGGGGGATTTCCATCTTCAGGAAATGTTATCTTTACTGCAATCGAAGCGGGTCTGTGTGAAAGCATTTAAACAGGCTTTACGCTGAGTCACGTGATTTACACAGGTTGCCTAATACGTATGGGGAAGGTAAAATTGTCTTTAACAACGTCGCCAAACACGTATGAATGAAACTCTTTGGAGGTGTGGTAGAGTTACGTGTGTCATATCATAGATGTGTTCAACGGGAGATACTGATTGAATACGATGTTACTGTGCTCTGAACATTAGCGTTCGTATGTGAATTGGTTTTCGAAGCAGTAGTGAACAGTATTTAATTAGGGTGTACACTCCCCAGGGAGTCGAAAATGCGATATGAATGCTCCTGGTTCATACAACGAGTTAACAGTGGCCATGCCTTCTGTAATGTGGACACTTTGTAAATTATCTTTCGCCTTGAAACGCGTTGTCACACACCTTTAGATTCCAGAATCGTTGTCTTCAGCTCAATTCCTGCTCGGGACATTTACGAAATACAACGGAAACGTTTCCCGAACATACTTCGTAAATCCGGACATTTGGTTATCCGAAAACCCGCCACTCCTCCCGATTTTACATGAAATGCGACGTCCGAATTACAGTCGATTAACTTTCTGGTGTCCCCCCGCCTTGATATTGCTGGAATATTGCTAAAGCGGCGTAAAGCCCAACTCACTCACTCACTCACTCACTCTATACGACGGTTAGAAGAGCGCACCTTTCTTTTAGCACCCAGTTTTTAGCGATTTAATGTAACTGAGTGTGTTTGTATATGGTAAAAAAAGGCATAAATGATGTTTGAATCATTCGCCCTATCCAGAAAAATCATTTTGAAATATTTTCGTCCCAAATTGAAGGTTTTCCTTCATTGTTATCATGTAATTTCGTAACAGGGATCGCGTTTCTAGCTATGTCAAGGAATAAATTATTGAATCTGGACCAGAATCTGAGTCACAGCCGTGATTGGATGCGTCAGTGAAGTGAGTGAGGATGGGACTGGTGTTTCTTGGGTAAGATATTGGCTCTTGGTGGTGATGATGATGATGGCGGCGACGACGACGACGACGACGACGATGCTGATGATGATGAGTGAGTGAGTTTAGTTTTACGCTGCTTTTAGCAATATTCCAGCAATATCATGGCGGGGGACACTAAAAATCTGCTTCACACATTGCACCTATTTGGAGAAAGGAACCCGGGTCTTCGGCGTGACGAGCGAACGCTTTAACCACAAGGCTACCCCACCGCCCACCTGATGATGATGATTGATGATGATGATGATGATGATGATGATGATGATGATGATGATGAACACGACATGAATTAGAAGGCATGATTTATATATCAGTTTTTCTATTTTCCTTTCGAAGGGCTGCAGTTATAACAGGAAAACTGGTTACAAATGCTTTGTTTGTTTGTTATTTAACGCCATCCTCCGCAATATCCCTGCCATATATCAGCGATCTGTAAATAATCGCGTCTGGACCAGACAATCCAGTGATTGGCGTCATGAACATCGATCTACGCAATTTTGGAATCGATGACATGTGTCAACCGAGTCAGCGAGCTTGACTACCCGATCCCGTTAGTTGCCTCTTTCGACAAGCATGGGTTGCTGAAGATCAATTCTAGCCCGGGTCTTCAGGGGTTGGTTACATGTGAAAAATTGCATCTGAAATATATATGTTCTCAGCATCCTTATTACTGTCTTATTTAGTTTCTCTATAATCTTTTAAGTATTGTTCAGTGTGTTAGACTAACCACTAGTCTCTGAAATGAATATATTTTACAGAAAAAAAGTTCATTGTAAAAAAAATGTACATGTATATAATGAAAAGGAGCCCTGTGACTTTCTTCATTTAGCTGTGGAAATCTAGACTTGACACATTTTCTAGACTTGTTTGGGCTTTCTTGGACATATTTGCTTCTGGGTCTGTATGACAGACTATGAATGAGTGTGTTTTGCTTAACCCCACTTTATACAGTATTCCATAATATATCAAGGTTTTATGTGGTATGGATGGCCGAACTGATGCAGGTCTTGGACGTTCACCGGGATTCGAACCCAGGATCTTAGGATTCCAGCAACGGACGACCTGGCCACCAATGTCTTAATAGTTTTTAGTTGGTTTGGTCTTAAACGCCACACTCAGCAATATGCTAGCTATATGACAGCGGTCTGTAAATGATCGAATCTGGACCAGAGAATCCAGTGATCAACAGCATGAGCATCGATATAGGCAGTTGGGATACGACGAGAATCAAATCAGCGAATCTGACCACCCGATCCCGTTAGTCGCCAGTTACGACAAGCATGGATTGCTAACATGGATCTTCACGGGTTCCAAGTAGTAGTAGTAGCAGTAGTAGTAGTAGTAGCAGTAGTAGTAGTAGTAGTAAGTAGTAGTAGTAGTAGTAGTAGTAGTAGTAGTAGCAGTAGCAGCAGTAGTAGTAGCAGTAGCAGCAGCAGTAGTAGCAGCAGCAGCAGCAGCAGCAGCAGCAGCAGCAGCAGCAGCAGTAGCAGTAGTAGCAGCAGCAGCAGTAGTAGCAGCAGCAGTAGCAGTAGTAGCAGCAGCAGCAGCAGTAGTAGTAGTAGTAGTAGTAGTAGTAGCAGTAGCAGCAGTAGTAGTAGTAGCAGCAGCAGCAGTAGTAGCAGTAGCAGTAGTAGTAGCAGCAGCAGCAGTAGTAGTAGCAGCAGCAGTAGCAGCAGTAGCAGCAGCAGTAGCAGCAGCAGTAGTAGTAGTAGCAGCAGCAGCAGTAGTAGCAGTAGCAGCAGCAGTAGTAGTAGCAGCAGCAGCAGTGAGTAGTAGCAGCAGCAGCAGTAGTGCCAGTAGCAGTAGTAGTAGCAGCAGCGGTAGTAGTAGTAGCAGCAGCAGTAAGTTGTGGTAGTAGCAGCAGTAGTAGTAGTAGTAGTAGCAGTAGTAGTAGTAGTAGTAGTAGTAGTAGTAGTAGTAGTAGTAGTAGTAGTAGTAGTAGTGTGATCGTTGTTACACGTAAATTCGGTTGGTTGTCATATTTGTTTCTATGTTGAGGACGTTCCAGCAGTATTCAGTAGACATTTTATCAGTAGTGTAATAAAATGGCTCTATTCAGTCCGTTGAGCATTGTGGATCAAATATAACTTAAAATTACACAAATTATATGGCATACATAATGATAATAAACTACAAGTCAAAGGTATCTACTTCCACTCAGATATATTGGTATTGATATATTCTACACAGACTGTAACAAGGCGGGCTTACATTTATTTCAGAATTTTCTGTCATTGAACATCGTGTCAGTCAAATTAAAAACTAAAACTAAACTCTTTCAGCGTGCACAGGTGGCCGATGGCAGAGTTGCGTCCCTTGGTACGCCAGAATACTGATTAAAGGAGTTCGCCTCCGATCAGATTTTTAAGGTTGTCAGCAGAACACCCATGCTTGCTGATTTGTCTGTTTTTTGTTGTTGTTGTTTTTTTGTTTTTACTAAAGATTGGTTGTCATAGCATAACGCACAAACATAATGAAGTGTTTAAACATAGACCAACACGTGAATACAATGTATTATGTTTAAAAGGTACATATCGTCAAGGAGAATAGAAGACGCTGCAGATTATCCCTGATTTCGTGTATGAGTAAGTGTGTGTGTGCGAGTGTTGTTTTGAAGCTGATTATTCATTCAACTTGTTTCAATACTAACTTTTTTCGTCTCTTGTAAATTATGTTATCCCAAAACTATATCAAACTAATTTCAGCTTTCTAAAGTCATATAGAGCTATTACCCAGGGGAAAGAATGTCGCAATTAGGTGTATGTGAGTGTGTCATGTTATTCATATATTATGCAGCATAAAAAATTACAATCTAGATTTCCCATTTATTATGAAAGGATACCTTCATAAATGTCAATTATCGGGATATTTGTTATGACCATTTAATACCATTTATGACCATTTGATGCTTACGGAAAATCATGAGTGGTGGTAAATGAAAACTGCAAAGATAGACATGACACAACGGATTCGAAACTGAATACGTCTGAATCTACCGGGATTGGTACTAGTAAGTAAATATAAAAGGGGGTCCCCCTGTTTATATTTACTGAGGAAATGAACTTGTTTTACCATGAATCAGGATCGTAATTATATAGTGGCCATGAACAGTATATTTATAAACTTCGACATTAATGACTCAAGTCCGCATTTCCCATCTGCTATATCTCAATGAAATTAACTTTCTGTCAATTTCCCCGTTTACTTTGTAAATAATGCTATTATTCCAGTGTTGTTGGATTGAACACGTCCTTCGTGGGCTTTTGCGGGAAACCGGTTTCGTAACCTGTCTCTGACGTTAGAGTAGCCTCCCTTTGGTTTCTGGCATAATCAGCGCCATCTAGACCATCACCACGTCACTTTAGAATACGAAGTAATGTACAACATGGAATGATATTGTCAATAAGCATGTGTGTCCTAATGGCAGTCACCGTGCAGAATGGATAGTCAAATATGACATAAATGGGCATGTAAGATGTCCACGACATAACCGCTGTCATTTCGCAGATATTAGACAACGAAATTATCCAAGTGAACGAGTCAGCCATTTTTGTTTGATCTACGAATTAGTTCTTGTTGATCATTTCTGATAGTGACATCTCGACTGTGATCGTCTCATCAACTCACGCAGGTACCATTTTAACCGATTGGTTATCTTGTTTGCTCTTATAACATTTGTAAAAAGCAATAATACTGTGATTCGGGACTCATGGTTTCCTTCATGTGACAGTCTTTGACAAGTGGGCCATTTGGGAGCACGACGTTTCATCAAATTAATGATTATGAAGCCAATATAAATTACGTCCACAATATTTTTACGCGTATGTTCTATTCGATACTGTCACGTGAATTACTGATCATATGTGATGGTTCTTTTTTTGTGAAGAAGTCTGACATATGCACAACTCACAACACACATGTTCTTACAATTACATGACAGGCAAAAATGAGCATCCTGCAATTGTTCAGTTCTTCTGATTGATGTGACAGTGTTTTGAGCAAGATCCAAATGAGAGGACTAAGAGTAGACAGTTCTGTGTGTCTTTATAAAATACATAAAATAAGTTCCAAGCGTAACATAACTATAGTTCATAAACAATTCAATTCTCAAACTAAACCTTTTGACTCCAACCAAAGCACTGGACAGAAAATGCTGTCTTCTGTCACTGTCAAACTGGAGAAAAAGCTCATGTGGATTTCTCATGTCAGCACGATTAGGTTGAATCCCATGGGTTATCAATGCCAAGATTATGATATAAAGTCCTGATTGTATTTTGACAGATCATTCTCCTATCCAGAGTTCAATGCGACCAGTCTTATGCCGTGTTAGACCTCTGTCATATCCTCACATTACATAAAATACATCAAGAGGGAATGTCAAGTCCTTTATAATAGTGTGTAATAATCTAACTTGTTTATTGTTAGCTTGTATGGGCAATGGGGTAGCCTAGTGGTTAAAGTGTTCACTCGTTACGCCGAAGATCCGGGTTCGATTGCCCACATGGACACAATGTGTGAAGCCCATTTCTTGTGTTCCCTGCCGTGATATTGCTGGAATATTACTAAAAGCGGCGTAAAACTCAATTCACTCACTATTAGCTTGTGTAATGAATTACTTAGAAAGACCAGTTCATGTTGTAATGTTAAACATGATCATCTCTCTCAATATGTTTAAGGAGACAACCTGCAGGATGAGTCCACCAAATGGCATCTACATTATTCAGGGAGAGATCTCCCTGGTTGTCACGGCGATGAGGAGGACATCGCGATGGGCAACACATACACATCATGTAAGCAGACATATTTCATATTTAATGCCTGTGATCATGTAAAAATATATTGTTTACATGCTTGATTGGTGTAAAGCAGATATCTCTTTATTAGTACATTCACACATGGATATGCAACAAGGGTGTCAAGCATTACATTAATTACTGAAGTGAAAGACAGATGCATGGTAACATTTTATTATTACCAGTAGTTTCTTTGACAACATGTTCACTGGTGTCTGCAAAGTGCAAGTGGACAATTTGTGTTTGTATCTTTTATTTACGACTTTTTTTGTATATAATTCAAACTGAGCTACCTAATTAACACTACTTTTGTGATCTATTGTAATTTTGCCTTTTGCTTTCTATGCATCGTTTTGCACCCAAGCAGAATGTAGGCATGGGCAACACTGGTCTGTCTTTATCATGTTTAAGCAAGTCTTCATTATGAACATACTGATAAACTGTATTTTGAAATTGTGTGTTTTATCAATTGTGATTTTTACTTACAGCAGGATGAAGACAATGATCCATTGTTTGGCAGCTTCTCACAGCTTAAAGATGTTCTCAACAACATCTCAGGTAAATGTAGATGTTAATTTTCAACAGTGCATGTTTATTATGTGAGCCTCATGTCATCAAATGTGTGCAGTAACCATGGTAACTTGTTATATTCTTGATGACAACTCATTAGGGCTGTAACGTTGGCACTGAGTTCATCCATTCTTCCTCTTCTCAACGGGGAGTAATTTTGCTAAAAACTGTTTATTTTGGAAGACTGAAATATTACAAAGATGATGGAACTAGTTCCGATCTCTAATGAGTTCTGTTTGGGTCTTAATTTATTTTTGTTTTCAGAGTTATGTCCCTTGCTCAATGCATGGATTTATTGTGGACTTCTCATTTTCAGTGTTTGGCTCTTGAAATAACATTTCTAATTCTAGTGGCTGTTATTTTGATAATTTCAAATGTTTCAGCTTTGCAAATGTCGATTGTGTACAGTAACAGGATCAGTAAAAAGAAAACTACTTCAATTTCTGGTTTAACATCATTGCTTTGACTTCAGTGTTAAAATAACTCTGTTACATAATGCTTTCTTTCCCAGTTTGCCTTTTTCTGACACTTACAGTTGATGAGCCTAGATAAATTCATGTGTAATAGTGTTTATGCCAACTCACCTTGCTCACCATATGTACTTTTCTTGTAGATCTGGATGAGCTTGAGCCTAATGTTTTTCTGAGCCCTTTCCTTGAAGTTATCCGATCTGAGGATACAACAGGGCCCATTACAGGACTTGCTCTCACCTCCATCAACAAATTTCTCTCCTATGGCTTAGTTGGTGAGTAGACAAGTAAATCACTGAAATTTTGTTGTTATGGTTTTAGCATATTTATGATCTGTGACAATACCTGTATTATATATATGGGGCCTTTGAACTTTTGAGCTTTTGAATGCAACCCTATATAGTAAAACACTGCGTCAGTGGTAGAGTGGATGCTGTTCGTGGTTTAACCCAAGTCTTCGATTGAAACAGATTACTCCAGGATTTTTGAGGTCGTGAAACGGGTGCAGTTATTTTGCACACCCAGCTTAATAGTATTATAGGATATGACTAAGATGGTGATGGGTGGACAAAATGGTTGCTTGGTAGTAAATGGATGGATGTAACCATCCTTTGTCATGCTTAGTTTTATCACTATTTGCACTTGTGCTGCGCGTCCGTGGTGTTGAGGATAGAGTGTCCGCCCGGAGAGCAGAAGGTTGCAGGTTCGATCCCGGGCCTCATCATACCAAAAGACATTATAATGTGGTACTTGTTGGTCCCTGCCTGGCACTTGGCATTAATGGGTATAACAAGGACTGGACAGCTCGGAGTCAGTATAATGTGGTTGAGTGTATGCTTAACTGTGGCATGGTTTCACAGTGAGATAGAACTATAAAACTAGCTAAAGTCTGGGCTGGTACAAGCAGCCACACACGTTGTCATATGAGCGAAAAAATTCTTAAGTACGACGTTAAACCCCATTTCACCTCACCTGTTTGCACTTGTCTTCAGTCTGATCCAGTCTTGGCTGCTTGATTAAACTGTCAAATGCTATACTGAAATATCCCAAAGGAAAACACACATCTGTAGTCTCGAGTTGTCTTCCTATGCTTTGTTTGTGAAATATGTGCTTTGTCCTCTTTTCAGTTCCAACTCGGGAGTCTGCCTCAGCTGCCATAGAGAATATAGCAGATGCTGTTACCCATGCAAGATTTGTTGGCACCGACCCTTCGTCCGATGAAGTTGTCCTCATGAGGATATTATATGTAAGTTCCTGGTTGAGGCGGCAGTTTTGCTAGCCCAGACACTACAGTTTGCTCCTTGTTGGTTAAAACTAGGGCTGTAATGATGCATCAAACTATCGATGGATTGCAATAGTTCAGTCTCCGATAGCAATTAATCGGTGGTAGAAACAAAAAACAATCAATGCATCGATAGTATGTGAGGCTATCGATAGTTTAGTAATTGACTTCCATTGATAAATGCACAGTGCAAAATACAGGATGTTTGGGTGCAGACTTGCAGCTTCATTGAGTTTATGTGTTAACTCTTTGCTTCATCTGGATGTCAAGTTTCTTGTCAGTTATTAATAGAGAGTGAAACTACTTCAACTTGTTTTTATTTCATATTAACAGTTAATATGAAATGAAAACAAGTTACTATACAATCATTTGAGACATGACTTCAAGTAAGATAATACAAGGAGAAGAAAACTATTAAAGTAGTATTGCAATGGTTGGTTGCAATAGACTATCGCTATCGCAATAGTATGTTGCAATAGACTGTCACTATCGTAATAGTTGTTTCCCCTTCAATAGTTAAAACCAAGGATATTTGTCATTGCTACCATGACCAGGTGCCATGATCAGTTGTGTGTTATTGATAACATGAGATGCTGCTCTTAATATCAATCATTGGTTTGTTCGCTTCATACTTCATTTTATCTGCAAGTACCAGTGAATAGCTGCAATATTGCTGTTGCAGCTTAAAGCAATATTTCGTCACTTGTACTTCATTACTTGATTTGGGGGCGGTGGGGTAGCCTAGTGGTTAAAGTGTGCGCTCGTCACAGCGAAGACCCGGGTTCAATTCCCCACATGGGTACAATGTGTGAAACCCATTTCTGGTGTCCCCCGCCGTGATATTACTGTAATATTGCTAAAAGCGGCGTAAAACTAAAACTCATTCACTCATTACTTACAGACCCACATCATGTTAATATTGGGGAGAACCACAATCCAACAAAGACCCAAAATAATCGAGAAAATAACATAGCAGCAACAAAGCTGCTGAAACCAACTCTCAGTCTCATGTCTGGGTATAGCTGTGTGTTAAGATATTGTTGAATACTGGGGCTGTAATGTCCACTCTCCTTGTGCCAGGTGTTGAGGACTCTGCTGCTGTGTCCGGCCGGCATCCTGCTCACTAATGAGTCTGTGTGCGAGATCATGCAGTCCTGCTTCCGAATCTGCTTCGAGATGAGACTCAGTGGTAACTCATGGTTCTCTTAGATATGTAATGTAGATATGATTTAACTCTTTCAGCTCCAAGTAGCCTTACTGTTAAATGAGTTTTGGTCATAACTTGAGTTATCTGCTAAGTCCAGGCCCCGATTTCTCGAAACAAACTTAAGTTTTTACTCAAATTTCAAACTGAGTTTGACAATTTGAAACAGCTGAATTTTTAACTCAACTGCATTTTTTAAATAAAAAAAGCCCAAACAACTTAAGTAGTCAATCCACCAAACTCAAATTGTCTACTATGTTTGAGTTTAATATTGATTTCAGTTTATTCTGGGGAATGCATTTTCCTGCGTTTTCTCAAATTTGAGTGAAAACTCAGACTTAAGTTTGTTTCGAGAAATCGGGGCCAGAGCTACAGATAACTTTTTGGGTCATTGAGTTATGTACTCACTTGTGTTCATCTCAATTGGGTATCCTAAAGTTTCTTTGAGTAACCAAATAAATTGTAGTCACCTCACTCAAACTCATTTGGGTATTTTGCCATTTTCCATTAAATTTGAAAATATAGTAAAGTTTAAATGTTAATGTTTGTTATTTATATTTGATCTGTAATATGAGAAACGATAAGAAAGACTGCAAGTTGTCAAGTTTATGTCCTGAAATAGAACCTCTCAGTATACTGCAGTTATTTTATCTATCTAAGCTAAGATTTGACATTTTTGTGTGTACGCACATAAGATCACATTTATTGAGTATTTACAAAAATTCAAGCGCACTGGTACGCAGTAGACTGAATAGAAATTGAGTTTTCACATAAATATTTGCATAATTTACGCAGATACGCATGCTTATCTGTACTTCTGTTAAGTATTAATGATAAAAAAATGAATTTATGATAAATATTTCATGTTACATACTCTTTCATATCTGAGTATGGTAAACTTACTGTCCAGAGATTATCCTGATAATTATGTAATTTTGGGGTGCATCTCTTCATTTCTGTTCTGTTTTTGTGGTGCAGAAATCAAGCTTTTGAACTTGTTGTTAAAACTGTTTGCCTAAAGAATACACATGTAGTCCTTTTGCAAAAGTACAATAATACACTCTTAGCATACTTATCATGCTTATGACAGTTCCTCTTTATTGGAAACTGATGGTAGTTTCTTTAGGGAGAAAGGGTTTGGGTTCATGTGGATGTTATATTATCACCGAGGTATTGTACATTCCTGGATCTTGGTTCCCTTTACCAGAGCTGTTGCGGAAGTCAGCTGAGCACACCCTCATGGACATGGTTCAACTGTTGTTTACACGACTACCACAGTTCAAAGAGGATCCCAAGTGGAGTGCAAACATGAAGAAGGTGCAGAAGCTTTTTATTAAATTTAACTACATTACAAAATGTTTGGACCAATATTACTTGTAGGAAGGGTCGGGAAATTAATTTGTTTAGGAAGGGGAAAAAAACTTGCAATCTATACTGCCAACAAAACTTTCTGTGTATCAAGGACAAGGGATGTAACTCCAGTTAGGTCATGCAAGGAATTTCTCATCTGAACAATTTGCCAAAATATTAATGTTGAATTGAGCTTCGGGAGTTTAATCAATAAAAAATAATAGATGATATTTTAAAACACTGAGCAATTTCAAAGCAACATTTGTGTATGACAGTGTTTTGGCAGAAAAACTATATATTTTTCCTTATCCTGACTCATGCTAATTATGCTTGTCTCCTTCCTCTTGCAAATGTTAGTGGAACACTTGAAATCCCTTGAAGTTCCCTTCTTAAAAAGCGGACGTAAAATCACTCTCACGAGTAGCGTCCCTTTAGAGACGTCTAAATCAGAGGATGAAGGTGAAGGCATATTCTCCGATACGGAACTTAACTCCTGGATCATCACCTTCTAAGGACACAGATGAGGCGTTTACCTACAAGATGTCCTACAATGATTTTGACACGCTCTACTTTCCACCGATCGACCCGATCTCTCAAGTACCAGACAACCTCAGCGCAGCTTTTGATAAAGCCACCAAGTCGCAGAATCAGCACATCCCAACGTTTAACGCCAGGAAATTCCCTCTACATAGGATGGAACCCTTCCTGAAGGCTCCAGAGGTTGATGATGACTACAAGATTATCACCGACTCCCGTCAGAGAACTTACAAGATTGAGGATAAGAAGTTAGCGCAGCTGGATACAACCACCAGACGTACTTTCTTCGGATTAGCCAGAAACAACGAAGCACTCATCTCGAAGTTCAAGAATTCCTCCGCCGAAGATTACCAGGTGATATACTCCGCTCTACTAATGCAGAAGAGGGACTATCAGTTTATGTCGGAGCACCTAGCATCCACATCAGCGGGCTTGACTCTCCTGAGAAGACAAGGGTTATTGTCAGCATGCACTTGGAGTGAATGCTTCACCAGGTCCTTATACAGAGCCCCATGGTCAGCATCTTACATCTTCGGAGGATGAAATTGAAGAAGTCGCCAGAGAAGTCTCTCACGAATCAAGGGAGGTTATGATGATTAAATCCATCAACACCTTGGCTAACGTGATTCGTCAGACGTCCCAACGCTACTCCAATAAGTCTAAGTTAGCAGGAGTCGAGAGAGCCAGAGAAAAGAAGTATTCCAGCATGAAAGGAGGAAGAGGCTCCTTTTGTCGCCCAACCGGAGCTCCTAGAGGTAACCCCAGAAGAGGCCGAGCACCTAGGGCTGCAAGAGGAATCAAGCGCTGAAGGCAAGGTTCGGAACGACTGGAGTCTTCTACCCCCAGCCGTTTTCTGTACAACCTTCGACAGTGGGTGGACATCTTCAACGCTACTGGGAGAATTGGGGATTACTACAGGATGACTACGTATCCCAGATATTGCTCAGAGGATACAAGATACAGTTGGAAGCCACTCCGCCGCTCAGAAGCAACCTGATGGACTTCAACTATGCAGCCAACCAGATAGAGAAACTGGATGATGCTATCAAGACCCTACTCGACAAAGAGGCAGTAGAAGAGATAGATCAAGATCTCATCACACCCGGTTTTACTCCCCAATTTTCCTGGAACCGAAGAAGAATTCCAAGGAGAAATTTCGGCTCATCTACAACATGAGGAAGTTCAACCGGGAGTATCTACGCAGACCAGCAAAATTCAAGATGATACATCTTTCTCAGCTCCGACATCTCATTCGTCCAGCAGACTAGCTCGCCAGCATAGATCTGCAAGATGCGTACCTCCACTTCCCGATACATGTGGAAATATTTCAAGGAAATACCTACGATTCCTTTTCAACCGCTCTAAGCATCTCATGGGAAGGACTAAACGTTTACTACAGAAAATCAAGCAGACGACTACGTTGCAACTGATTTTGGTCGCGCCCTACTGGCCAGCGAGGGTATGGTTTCCCGTCCCCATACAAGAACTCAGAAGTCCAACCTTGAAACTACCAGAGTGGTCGAACCTACTCGTCCATCCACACACCAAGCACGCATCAAGAGATGGAGTTGCAATAGATAACTAATGGAATATTAGTATATCTAAAATCCACATGAAAATGTCAGGAGAAGTTTCTGAAGAAATCTGACAAGTTGTTGTCCCCCCAGACTCATCAGAGAGAAGTTGAAAGAACAGAATCTTCAACAGTGCCGTCATAAGTTCCCAAGGGGGGTAATACAGGACGTAAATCTACAACCAGTGAATCCAGAACGTGGCCTGACCCACCACCATTTCCGACGGATTCTGCAAGCATAATTAGCATGAGTCAGGATAAGGAAAAATATGTAATTTTCTAACTAAAATTGATATTTTATACTTATCCTGACTCATGAGGTTAGCCCTCCCAACCTCCCCTCTTATGGCACTCTGGATTTCCCTGTAAATCCAGGTGTCTGGCTTACATACGGAGAGAGTGACAAATATGGCCGATCATGTGACCATTTGGGCCCCAAAAGGGAGGAAAGGGACGCTACTCGTGGGTGAGTGATTTTACGTCCGCTTTTTTAGAAGGGAACTTCAAGGGATTTCAAGTGTTCCACTATCATTCGCAAGAGGAAGGAGACAAGCATAATTAGCATGAGTCAGGATAAGTATAAAATATCAATTTTAGTCTGAAAATTACATGTTTTTAGATAGTTTGGATTACTGATAATTTTTTCACCAATTTTGAAGAAAATGTGGTATGTGGTCTGTGATACAAAAAACAGAAAAAATCCCAAATTTCACGTACATGGTTTCTTTGAAACAAGACTTAGTATTCATGACTTTGGCTGTTCAGTATGTTCATAAGCTTTTATCATGCCTATGTGATGATTGGAGTTAAATATACGTAAAATCTTCATCATGGCTAAATGCATTGTGTTAACTTCGTGTTATTTTCTCAAACCAGTTGAAGATGAGAGCTGGTGGGGTGGACCCAACACGGATGTCAAAAAGGAAACGTTCTCCAAAACCTCGCCCCAAACGATCTCACACCAACACGCAGCAACCCACAGACAGTCCCCAGGGTCATGCCTCTATAGCAGAGGGTGTGGAGGAGCCAGTAGAACAGCCAGAGGTTATGGATACCTCATCCTTTGAACATATAACGACAGACAGAATCATTGCCACAACACCTGTAGCACCCAATGGAGAAGGGGTTATTGATATTACTAGGAGTTTTGAGGTAAGTCCTCAAATATGTAGGATCTATTTATGCTTTATTATCTTCAGATATTATGGTAAGACAGTTTTCATATCGACCCAAGACCCACATGTCAGACAGAGAAGGTAAAGCCACTAAAAGACATTCAGACAGACATTCAGACAAAATTCCAGTTTCTGATCTACCTGGCTGATATCAGTCACCTACTGATAGACTGTTGACAAGCCATATCAGCTCAGCAGGGGTGAAGTGCAGGTTTGTTTTTCACTAGCATTGGTTACATCGCACATGCAAATGCCTCATTTATATCATTGATAGGTGTATGGTTAACCAGAGTATTGCTCATATATGATCAACATCACATACTGAATCCAGATTGGTTATCCAGGGAAACATTCACAACAGGTTAGGACAGTTTGCTTGATCATGTTAATGGCAAACATACTTCAGGATTGATAGAATTTTCAAGGTGCTCTTGTATGTGTCATCACAGTGTATGCATTAATAGTTTCCATGCCCTGCAACCTTGTTTTGTGATTATGTAATTTGGGAGAATGGCATTCTCTTCTGTCTCTTCCCATGCCTACCTCAACCAGATGCTTCATTTGCTGGCAATTTTACTATGTTTAGAAATCAGTAAATATTTTGATTGCTCGTCCATGAAGGAAAATCTCAAAAGAGTTTGCTTCACATGTTCCTATTAGATATGAGACCAAAGTGTCTCCTTATGTCTTATCACAATAATGATTGTATATCACTTGTTTACTGTCATCTATGTCTGTCTAGGCTGCGTCCAAGGCTGAGGAATCCCAACAACATACTACACAGACAACAGTTGTAGAAGCCCCAGAACAACTTCCAGCAGACCAGTCTGCAAGGGACCGTCCATCAGACGAAGCGCCCGAGAACAAGGCACCAGAGGACAAAGCATACAGGCTCCCTGCAGTAACACTTACATTGCCAGAAGATGGTTACCACCTAAAGGTACCGGCTGATTGCATGTCTGTATTTTGTTTTTGTTGGACAGGCAACTGAGTAGTTTCAGATCCCATAAGGTTGTCCCCCTTTGCTGTGTCAGGTTGTGGTTGTGGGTCTCAATAAGTTCATCCAGATTAGCATCTTGGCTTGACATCCCCCCTTGTCAGTTTAAGCTGACCTGTTCAGATAGAACTGAAATACTGTTTAAATCAGAATTTAACTGGATTCACTTTTCTCATTCAGTGGTTCTTTGTGCTATTATTTATGAAAAGAAACGTATCAGGCAATGAATTTGAACAATTTTAGAAGTAAACATGAGATTTGTGGGTGTTATTTATTTGACAAAACCCAAGGCATTCATATGCAGATTACATCTGCCATATTACAGTGTGGTTTTTTAAACAGAATACAGCATGCTCATGTCATTTACAATGTCTGGATATTTCTGACAATATTGATGGTATTGAAAATCACAAATGTCTGCTTAGTGCACATTTCTATGACTAGGGTAACTATTCTTGTATCTAAGGAGTTTACAGAGAAGGAGGAAACAGAAGCAGAATGTTGTGACAATTATGAGAATTAACATACCATTATGACTGGAGAAATGTTCATGGGCCTGTTCCACAAAATGATCTTAGTGATAGGTTACTCGTAATTCCCATACTTTACCCGGGTCGGTTGGGTAGCCTAGTGGTTTGAGTGTTTGCTCGTCGCTCCGAAGACCCAGGTTAGCTATTCTCGAAACGTTCATAGCCCTACAAACTTCTTAAACCCTTTCTTAACACATTGGCTACAATCAATGTTAAGAATTCTTAGGGCTACAAACGTTTGGAGAATAAGGGCCCTGGTTCTATTCCCCACATGGGTACAATGTATGAAGCCCATTTCTGGTGTCCTCTGCCGTGATATTGCTGGAATATTGCAAACAGCGGTGTAAAACTAAACTCACTCACTCATACTTTACCCTAAGCTTACGATCATCGTAGCATTAAGGTTGCTTTGTGGGCCCAATCTTTTAGTTACGTACTTGTTTGGCAGAAATCAGCGAGTGACTCTGAGCTGTACTCTGAAGGCGGGGATGACACAGAATCTATAAACTCCACAGCAGACTCAGTGGACACATCCTCGGTCCAAGACAGCGAGTTCATCAATCCTCGGGGTGTCCGCTTCACTCAGCATCACTATATGAAGAAGGTCAGTAACAATCTTGTAACACTTGCAACCTGATCTTTCAACACTCTTCAAGCTGTTTATGATTATCATGTCCTGTCAGTACTAGACTAACAGCTAGTCTCTGAAATGAACATATTATATAGAGAAAAATGTTTTTAAATTAAAATAAAATACAATGAAAGGGAGCCCAGAGACTCTTCATCCCTGAAACTGTGGTCATCTAGACTTGCCACACATCCTAAACTTGCATGGGTTGTATTGGGTATATTTGTTTCAGGGTCTTTATGACAGACTATGTCACCACATGAACTCTCTCTCAGCAAAATAGAGTACAATGAGAACTATTAAGCTTCAGATTGCTTTGTTACTTTATTCTGGGTTAGAATATAGGTCCCCAGCAACCATGGCTACATGTACAGTAAACAGGTAATAAATGATGACGAAGTGTGGTCAGTCTTGGTATCTGGGTTGATTGCATATCAATGACCCCAGAAGCAATATATTAATATTTCAATCACTGAATTGTATCATCCAGAATGGATTATTTACCTGGCCATGTGGCATGATGTTGCAGCATCATTTCACCTGACCTCCACTCACCTCATCTTGCCAATACTAGCCACAACATTTTTAACTCCAGAACACTTTCATCTCATCTCCTTCAGGTTCTGGCCCTCTCATTCCCTATGGTCTGCCCTGTGTTCGAGAACTGTTCCGATTTCTTGTGTCTCTCACCAACCCCATTGACCGCCACAACACTGACGTCATGATCCACATGGGCCTCAGCTTGGCAACTGTGGCACTGGAGGCTGGTGCAGACCACATCAGTTCATTCAACTCTCTCTTGTATCTCGTCAAGGATGAGATGTGCAGGAATCTCTTCATGGTCAGTAGATCAGCTTTATGTATTAAATATATCATGTTTTCTGCCCTAAATTCTAAATTTCAGAATTTAGAATGACAAAGCCTATCCAGGTTTCAAGTAAAATAACAAATTCTTCCCAATTTGCCTGCCAGAGTCACTTTGTTTAGAATCCTGGAAAAATCACTTGACTGCCTGGGCAAGTCACATTGGGAGGCTCCTTAAATAGAATTATTTCATTCTTGAAAAAAGTTGTTTTTATATTTCTTATTAATTAGGCAAATACTAACTCCTGTTGTTTGTGTATCAGCTCCTGCAGGCCGAGAGGCTGTCCCTGTTTGCTGCGTCTCTCCGAGTCTGTTTCCTGCTGTTTGAGTCCATGCGCTCACACCTCAAGTTCCAGCTGGAGGTACGTCCTAGCCTGGTAGTCATGCAGCGACTGGGGGTATACTTACAGTAGCCATAACATTACTTCATGTGTTTGAATAATTTTATATCAGGTACATATCATGTAATTTGCTATGAAGCCCATGTGATAGGGAGTGGTCAGAATGTCATTCTTTCTGCGTATTTCAACCAAGCTGGTTCATCAGTGTGAAAGGTTATTTAGCAGATTTTTAGTTAATCCAAAGAAGAACAAACCAGTAGAACAAGTCCAGTCAAGACAATTCTTGAAATAAGGACCTCAAATAACTCTGCATCTCTGCATAAAATATCCAAGTTAAATTATTAAACCTGAATTAAATGAACTTGTAAGAACACTGTTTTGAGAACTTGATGTTTTGTGTTTATGCATGTTTTCCATTTTTTGCAGATGTTCCTGACAAAATTGAGTGAAATTATTGTTTCCGAATCACCCAAATTGTCGTACGAAGTTCGTGAGATTGCCCTGGAGTCTGTGGTCCAACTGTGGAGGATCCCTGGCCTCGTCACAGAACTCTATCTCAACTATGACTGTGACCTGTACTGCTCCAACCTCTTTGAAGAACTCACCAAGCTCCTTTCAAAGGTCAGTCGGAAAGAAATGGTTGAGAATTCTTTCAACATCTGGACTTGTATCGTTGTAATGTATCTCAGCAACTTTCACCATTTGGATTGTGTGTATGAAAACGTGAAACAAGATAAAAGACAAATTGGAGAAGAAATATCTAATTTCCAGATTTATATTGTGACTTATGAATAAATAACAAAGAAGTTTTAACGTTGTATTTTACTGAAATATAACTGATTTGAGTGTTTTTTAAACTTTATTGGAAGTATTGCTTTCTCTAATTGGGAAAATATGCAGGTGATAACAAATCTGTTCAGTGTCATAAGTTTTGAACCTAACAACTCCATGGTTTGTCTTGTCCAGAATGCATTTCCAGTGTCAGGGCTGTTCACCACACACCTGCTGTCTCTGGACGCTCTCCTGACCGTAGTGGACAGCATTGAGCAGCACTGCCACAGTCGCATCCTCACCTCTACCAAAACAGCCAGCAGCAGCATCGACACTGACCCCAAGCAGCAAGACACAGCAGCTAGCCAGGCTGAAGGTAAACATGCTGGGCAGATCAGCACATTTCCCACAGACTGGCGAACCTGACTCCTTCCTTCTTATTCACCATATACTGATGGATGAAATACATGGATTGTATTTTTAGACAAATAATGATTCTGAATCATGTTATAAAGACTCTGTATTGGGTTGGTTACACCACAGAAGTAGAAAGGCAGAGGTAATTTGCTCTTAGTTTATGTTTGTGTAAGAAGACATGGCTATATTTTAGGAGCTACAACTCACTGTTCAGAGTTGCCTCCCTGGACAAAGCCTGGTAATTGGTTCTTGGCTTATGTTTGTGTAAGAAGACATGGCTATATTTTAGGAGCTACTACTCACTGTTCAGAGTTGCCTCCCTTGGACGAGCCTGGTAATTGGTTCTTGGCTGATGTTTGTGTAAGAAGACATGGCTATATTTTAGGAGCTACTACTCACTGTTCAGAGTTGCCTCCCTTGGACAAGCCTGAAACCTGTGATTTTGGGTTGGAAATGTACACACTGATTATGTTTCTAAGGTTGTAGGCATCATACGGTAATCACAATTTTCACGAAATTGGTAAACATTTTCATCTGCATGGACTCGTGTCACTTCAAGCTTTCTTCCTACATTAAGGTGAGAGCAGTGATTATAACGGGAATGGCTTTTAATGCATCGCTCACTAAACCCAGCTCACTCGCTCACTTGTGTTTCACATGATTATTTTAATGATAAATCTTGTGTTCAGGAAGTGACCAGTCTTCTGGTTCAGTGGAGGCTGATGTGGGTGGGGAGAGCAAACTTGTCGGACCCCCCACCACAGGGTATGGCATGGCACAGCACATCATAAAGGGAAGTCTCACAGGTAAACCAGGGACAAATTTGTGCTGCTTGCTTGCGAATAATAATTGTTGTCATAATGTGTATTCGGTGGTGGCGGGGTAGTCTAGCGGTTAAAGCATTCACATGTCACCTTGATGGCCCGGTTTTGTTTACCCACAGATACATTGTGGAAACAAATTCTGTTGATCTGTGCATTGAAGTTGCTGGAATATTGCGAAAATATGGCATCAAATCACATTCACTGGACACGAGGCTGACAAGCTACAATAAGAGAGGAATACCTATAAAGCACTGCCTGCAGCTATGTATTGATTACTGATAATGTACGTCAGGTGGTGATGCCTCCAAGACTTCAAAGACAAAGGAACCCAAGCGAGGACCACATATCAAACCCAACAGGATGAAGATTACATCCAAAATACCCTCACTTGAAGAACTGGCTGCTATCAAGCACAAGAAAAAGGTCTGTGTCATTCAAATGAACTTGCTTGATAATCAAATAATATTTGGTAAAGTCTATTTAGTGATTTGTTAGTATGGTATGTAAAGGGGTGGGGCAGTTCACATGATTGCTAATTCAAAGAATGATAGGTTGAATGGAGATAATTGATCAGGTGCCCTGGTTTAGAGTCTGTGCCCAAAATGTGAAAGGCTGTGGAGTAGCTGAGTGGCTAAAGCTTTTGCTCGTCACACCAAAGGCCCAAGTTAGTTTCTAAGGGTACAACATGTGCAGTCATTTCTGTAGTCCTTCACTTCATTGCCTGGTCACGACTTGATAATTTACTGACCTCCCTCATATAGCTGGAATATCACCGATGTGGTGTGAAACAATAAAAACATAATTACATACGGAAGTACTTTTTTCACAGGAAGACATTTTGAATATGTTTAGGACAGTTGTCCTTAGGATTTCTGTTTGTTGTAATGTAAATGTTTTGTCAATGTTTTCCATGACAGTTGTACCAGACAGGGACGGAGCTGTTCAACATGAAGCCATCTAAAGGCATCCTGTTCCTCCAGGAGCAAGGCCTGCTAGACTCACCCCTCGACCCAGGACAGGTCGTCATGCTGTTCAAGGAAAACCCGAAGATGGACAAGAAGATGATTGGAGAATATGTCAGTAATAAGAAAAATAACAAAGTGCTTGAAGCATTTGTCAAGTAAGTTATTGCTGATTTCTGTAAATATGTTCTTGATATGTTTTGTTCTTTAATACACAGAGGTGCATAGATGCTTCTACTGATATTTGTCAACATTTGACATTGGAAGATGATTTGAAAATTAATGTCCAAATAATCCCTTACACTGAAAAAAGATCACTGATTTCCAAGGTTATTTTTATGAATCTTGTAAACCTGATCCAAGGATTTGACTATGTTTTGATTTTCCATGAAGTGAGACAACACATCTTAACATGCTAAACATGCTTACTATTTGGCAGTAATGAACTATTGTGGTTGTCTAGGTTTCATACCAGTATCAATGAAGGTGTAGAAAATGGAGTTGTCTGCCCTTGACAACAGTGACAATCATGTTTCAGATCCTTCAACTTTGAAGATATCCGAATAGATGAGGCACTGAGGATGTACCTGGAAGCATTCCGCCTCCCTGGTGAAGCCCCAGTCATCTCCTACTTGATGGAGCACTTTGCAGACCACTGGCATGTGAGTTGAGACAGAACCTAACTACATGAACCTACAAACATGAATCTATAAACAGAAACATCACCAAAGTGACACAGTGTCAAATCCCAGCATGTCAACCTCTTCCTTGGTTAAATAGCATACTGGAAATGATGTCATAGAGTCAGTGAAGTAACTGGGATGATTGCCTGTTTTGAATACCCGAAGAATGAAACAACAGATACCAAGTTCTCTTTCAAACAGGTTGATTGGCCACTGGTGGCCCGGTCAGGGCAGAGTTGTGCCCCTTGGCCCTGAATTGAAGGACATTAATTTAGGTTTATGTTCTTCAGTGGGGTGAAACTACCTTAACATGGGTGCTGTTACACCCCTGTGTTTCATTACTACCAAAATGTATTAAGATATATTCCTAAGCCTGAAATGTAAGAATTGCTTTGTTCACTTTTAGAAAACCAATGGAGAGCCGTTTGTCAACAACGATGCAGCCTTTACACTGGCCTATGCTGTGATAATGCTGAATGTGGACCAGCACAACCATAATGTCAAGAAGCAGAACATACCCATGACAGTGGAGGTATGTATATGTAGCAAGCTGAACTTCTATGTAACAGTAATTGTATGTATGTGTGTATGTAGGTAGCTGAAATTGGAATACATGAAACACATAAGAAAAAAATGATGCCTTAATCTGCGTATCCATAAATCCTGGTTGTGAGTTTGGATCATAAGAAAAAAATGATGCCTTAATCTGCGTATCCATAAATCCTGGTTGTGAGTTTGGATCATAAGAAAAAAATGATGCCTTAATCTGCATATCCATAAATCCTGGTTGTGAGTTTGGATCATAAGAAAAAAATAATGCCCTAATCTGCTTATCCATAAATCCTGGTTGTGAGTTCGGATCGTCTTCCGTAGAAGTTCAGACTTGGCAACTCGGCCTGTTTTATCAGGACAAAATAATAGAATTAAAGCCCTCAAATGCTTCAGCATTTGAATTTTAGTTGTTAATTTAAAATAGTCAAAGACTACTGGGTCCTGTAACTTGGGCTTACACTGTATAATAGTGCGGAAATAGTGACGTTTGATGTCAAGTATTTTTCTATCATTTCAGCAATTTAAGAGGAATGTGTCCAAAACAAATGGCGGTCAAGATTTTGAGTCTGATATGCTGTGTGAAATATATGCAGCCATCAAGTAAGTGAACCAAACCCATGTGTCTTGAAATATAGTACTAGTCTGCCTATGTTATTGTCATCACGGAAGCATGAAAGCATGTGGTTCCAATTATTCAAAAGAAATGACGCTGTTGTAACGCGGTATCTGTTGCGTGAAATAGTTGTCATACAGTTCTCTTTTGGGGGTGGTGGGGTAGCCTAGTGGTTAAAGCGTTCGCTCACCACGTCGAAGACCCGGGTTCAATTCCCCACATGGGTACAATGTGTGAAGCCCATTTCTGGTGTCCCTCCGCCGCGATATTGCTGGAATATTGCTAAAAGCGGCGTAAAACCATGCTCACTCACTCACTCACTCACTCAGTGCTCTTGCTTGATTATAAATCTATTACTTTGTTCTGAGAATGTGATATGCAGTGACAATCATGTTTCAGGTCTGATGAGATTGTAATGCCTGCAGAACACACAGGTCTAGTCAAGGAGAATTACATGTGGAAGGTGAGAGCTTTGTGCTATATATCTGAGCCACTATTCATATATTTGTTCATGGTCGAAGATGTCACTATGGCTAAAGAGAAATAATCCCCTCGCTTTTGTTTTTTTAAAATATTTCCATATTCTGACACCAGAATTGATGGAGGGAGATAACTCTTTCGACCATCCTAAACAAATATTTCCTAATGTGTGTTGGTATTGTATATATAAGTGTGAGTGGGGGGGCATGGCATCACTGAACAAATATTGACAGTTAAGAATGACCCCCCTTTGATGAACACTACTAAACCTTTCCCAACCTTATGGTGCATGTCTCTTTCAGGTTCTGCTGCGTCGAGGTTCAACCAAAGAAGGGGTATTCCGCCATTCCCCAACAGGAGCATTCGACCACGAGTTGTTTTCTCTCATTTGGGGGCCCACAGTTGCTGCTCTGTCATTTGTCTTTGACAAGAGCACTGACGAGTCTATCATACAGAAAGCAATATCAGGTTTCAGGTCAGTTGAATTTTCTCATGATTTTCCTGTTTTCTAATCATTACAATGCAGTTGTCTTTAACATAGAAAAAGCTATAGCAAAATATTTTTAAATGTGATTTAAATGTTGTTGTACCTCTGTTTCAGGAAATGTGCAATGATCTCCGCTCACTACGGCATGAGTGATGTGTTCGACAACCTTGTGATATCCCTGTGTAAATTCACTACACTACTCAGCTCGATTGACGTACGTCCTTGACCTTATCGCTATTTTCATATGGCATGTAGATTCTACTGAAGAAAAGAAAAGACCACCCAGATGTTTTTCATTTTGGTGCGACAGAGTAACTGTGGGCTTAAGATGTCAGATGGTCCTCTACATATTTTTAGTAGTATATTTTCCAAAGCTATAAGTATCCCAGTGATATTTGTCAGAGGTGACTAAAATGGTTCTATATGGAATCTCTGCAAGTTCCGTGTGATTGATTGTACAAATTTTGAACGCACATGCTTCATAGTTGATATTCATAGTTATCACATCATGTATTTTGAGTTATGATGGTAAGACAACTACACATTTGACTAATTCTTCATTGTATTTACCAGGCCCCCGAAAACATTCCAGTTACATTTGGCGTCAACTTCAAGGCTCAGCTAGCTGGCCGCACTGTATTCGGGTTGGCACACAGACATGGGGATATACTGAGAGAAGGCTGGAAGAACATCCTGGACTGTATGCTGCAACTGTTCAGAGCCAAACTCCTGCCAAAAGCCATGATAGAGGTCAGTCACAGTAATCATCAAGATATTGCTCATTCAATCATTGAAGTGGAGCAATAGCAGTAAATATGCCTCCAGTTTGAACATTTGTATTGGGCATGCACTGACTTTTATGTAAAATTGAACAGAGTTGATTAGTGATGTATTGATTTGAGTGTATTTGTTTTGTCTTGAAGGTTGAAGACTTTGCAGATGCAAGTGGGAAAATTTCCATTGTAAGAGAAGACAATACAGCAAACCAAAGGTACTAAAATATGTTTTATTATTGTTTAAAATGTAATTTAATCGTTAATATTTAGAGAAATTCAAAATTAAGAATTGTTTATTGGTTACAAACATAAACATTAACATTCATCACGACTGGTAGCAAATTGTCTCTCACTGGTGTCTCCCAACTTCAGATCTGATTCGGGAGTGCTGAGCAGCTTCTACTCCTACTTCTCCCTATCGGAGTCGTCCAATCAAAAGGGACCATCACTAGAAGACCAGGAGTCCATCAAACAGGCTCAGAGCTGCATCCGTGACTGTCACCTTGACCAGCTCATCATTGACAGCAAGTTCCTCAGAGAAGATTCACTTCAGGAACTGGTTAAGGTGAGTGTGGGATATTGCTCAAATTGCATCAAGCAAGTCAGCAAGACTGATATGCCTATCCCATCAGTCACCTCTTCCAAAAAGCATCGTTTGATCAGGACCAGTTCTGAAATGATCTTCACTAGTTCAACTTGTATGTAGCAACTGTAGGATATATGGTTTGATAGGAAGGCAAAGAACAGCTCTTTGAAGTTACTTTGTTATAAAGATAATTCTTTTTCAGAGAGATCGTCCTTGGGGTACATATTATGCATTTTCCGGCTGAAAAATGTCCTGTGACAGTTGTATCAATGTTTTTTGAATAAAAAGATTGAACAATAAATAAACTCTTTTATTTATTATACGGCCCCTACCTCACGGAGTTACCTCCCGTTACGCATGCGCACCAACTGGGTAGGCTCCTAGACCTGTATCATCATTCCTTCTGCTGTCACTGCCATGAACAGGCGTTACATGAGCCGTTACAGTGTTGATAGAGCTGAGCTTTCTGAGAAAGCGACTATGTCTGAGACACCACCTGTATGTATGGTCTTTATTTGCCTATGAAAAGGAACAGTAAAGCTTTACAGTTGGTTGTTTCATAATTGTGACTTTGTATTAATTATATTACGCGAACTTTCCGTGGTTTTACGCCGCGTGTTGCTCTGCCATGGCGGGAAGTTTAGCGTGCCATGTGGTCGTAATATTGCGTATTGAACCAACTATTACTTTCCGTGGTAGCCTTCACGTATTTTTCAATGTTTTCTACGTGTATATATGCTGCTGGTCCGCCGTTAGCTACATGCTTGCGTGTTTGCTTTCAGGCCTTTTCATCCTGTTAGGTCTGTGGACAGAGCATTCCACGGGCCGACAGGCATGACCAATCGTCGCCTGTCTAGAAAAGACTGGCCATGGCGGAAGCATGTCCGATATGTCTTGGGTTTTCCCCGGGCCCAAAAGAGGAGGGCGGCGGACACGCTGTTTTACAGAGAGATCGCGTGGCGGGTGGGGAACTGGCGCAGGTCCCCGTCTAAGTCTAAGAAACAGTCACGTAAGGGAAAAAAATCCCGAAGCCAAACCCCCTCTCCCGCTAGTACAAGTGGTGGATTTGACATGTCACTAATGGACAAATTGTTTCAGCAGCATATGGACTCTGTGAAGTCCCTCGTTCGTGAGTCTGTTGGAGGTCTCCGCCAGGAGTTCCTCGCTCACTCCGGACGGGGGGCGGAGAGTCAGGGGGTGGGATCGCCGGGCTCGGCTCGATCCCTCAGCCTTGAGGCGTCTGTAGACCCGTTGCCTCTGGCTTCGGGTCCGGGCGCCCTCGGCTGCCCGGAGGAGAGTGCTCCCAGTCCCCTCGGAGTTGGCGCAGGGACCGTTGAGTATTCCTGGTATTCCGATCCCTCGCCTCCCGCCCCATGAGGCGGAGGCACCAGTTCTGCCTGGTCTGCCTCCAGCGTCTCGGGACGAGGTCGTGTGCAGCTTCCAGGCGCCCGGCGTGGAGCACTCTGTCTGCTCTTCCCTCTCTGTGCTTCCCTAGTGCTAGGCATACCACGGGTCGGGGTTAGGGTCCTCTTTCAGAGGAGACCCAGCCTCAGACTTCGGGCTCGGGCGCCCGAGTCAATGGAGCTTGGGGAGGTAGAGGAGCATGGCGGTGGTTTCCGTTTTGCCCGGCTCTGCGGGAGGTCCGGCAAAAGAATTGCGAGGGCCTACCCCAGCAGCGGTGCCTGTTGGCAGCTTCGGACTTCGGCTGAGTTCCGCTTGCCAGGCGGGCGTTTGCCCCTCGGCAGCCCTGCGCAGAGCGCAGCTCCGCATTCTGCCTTCGTTGGTCCAGGGCGTGGTTGATCCCCTCTTGTCTGGTACCCGTGCCGGTTCGACTTGCGGTTGAAATGCGGAGATACCAACTTGGGGAGGACTCCCTGTTCGTGGTTCCCATCGTTGGCGAGTGCGTGTTCACTTCCGTAAGCCCTGGGGAGGCTCGGCTTCCTCGGAGCAGCTCCGGCTGCTTTCGGCAAGGCGCCTCATTCCACCGTTTGCCCTCGCGGGCGCCCCTGAGGCACGCGCGTGCGGACCTCGAGGAGGTCTACGGGCAGCGATGCAGCAGGTCAGGGTGGTGGTCCATGAGGCCTACCTCTCCTCGATTCAGAGGTCGGCCCTGGAGGCAGAGGGCATGCTGGCGGCGTTTACGCGCGCGCCGTGCTGCTCCGTCAGCTCGGAAGTTCAGGCACACCTGCAGCGACTCTTTTGCGGTCTGCTGCGTCGGCGGTGATGTCGCGCCAGTCATGGGGATGCGCAGGCTGTGGCTGTCGGCGTCACTCGGTGCTCGGCAGCGGCGCGGCAGACCTTGCTGGCCCTCCCTTTCCGTCTGGGGCAACCCTCTTTCCAGGGGCCCAGCAGGTCATTCGGGGAGGCTGCGCTGCAGCTACCTCCTTCAAGGACTCTAAGGCCTTGTTGGAGCACCAGCGGGTGTGTCGCCCCAGCTCCCGTTCCACCTTCCTCCGCCCGGGGTGCAGCCTACACCCGAGTCTGCCGGCTGGCTTTGGCGCTTGGTAGGGGTAGGCGGCGGAGGAGCAGGTCCGCCAAGGGTAGGGGCAAGGAGCAGTCCTCGACTAGCTCCCAGCCTTTTCGCGGGCGCGGGAGGTCTGCCCCGACCTCCCGTTAACCCATCAGGCTGCCGCTCAAGCCGTGTGTCACACCCAGTCAGCTCCGCTACTTTCGGGACAACGCACGCGCTCCTACCCCATATCCCAGTGGGAGGCCGCCTCTCTCTATTCCTGCCGGAATGGGAGAAGGCTACCAACAATGCTTGGGTGCTGGCCACGGTCAGCATAGGCCATTTACCACTGTGGAAGCGAGGTCCGCCCGACTTCACCGGCACGGACGCATCCGCGCGGTCAAGTTCAGGCTCTGCTGGACAAGTCCGGCAATCTGGACAAGCCTTGCATTCCACCGGGAGAGGAACAGGCGGGATTTTACTCCACGTACTTCCTCGTCCCGAAGAAAGACGGCGGGTTCCGTCCCATTCTCAACCTCAAGGGGTTGAATCGCATGCTAGAAGTACCATCCTTCAAGATGGAGACACTGCGCTCGGTGATCTCATCTGTTCAGCCCGGCGATTGGCTCCGTCAATCGACCTAAAAGGATCGCGTATCTGCATGTGCCCATACATCCATCGTTCAAGCAGTACCTTCCGGTTCTCTTCTGGCGGGATGTGTTACCAATTCAGGGTGCTCCCCTTGACGGCATATCGACTGCCCCAAGGGTGTTCACCAAGCTCATGTTAGTCCCAGCTACCCTAGCTTCGTTTCGCAAGGAAGGCGTTGTCACCCTTACCTCGGCGACTGGTTGCTCGGAGCACTAACACAGCCAGCGAGTCTAGATGCTACTCACACAGTGATAGACATTCTAACTTCGACTGGGGTGGATCATCAACCTCAAGAAATCCGACCTGGTACCCACCCAGGACTTGGTTTTCTTGGAGGCGATTCAAACAAACAAGGATCTCGTTTCCTTGTCGCCCGACCGGATCACCAGAGTTCGGGAGATGGTATCTTCGTTCCTCTCCCAGCCCCAGGCACCAGCGCGGACTTGGCTCCGTCTACTGGGCCATATGGCGGCGGCGATCTCTGTAGTGTGGCGAGCGCGGTTTGAGGATCGTCCTATACAGCAAGCTTTGGCTCGGCTGTGGACTCACCGGAGGATCTGGGCGCGCAGTCTCACAGTCCCAGTGGTTGACACCTCACCTTCAGTGGTGGACAAATGTCGGGAATCTCACCAGGGGATCCCTTGGAAATCCCGCGCCAGCTCTCACAGTTCAGACCCGATCGTCCCTCACGGGCTGGGGGTGTTCTGGGCAGTCTGTCGGCGTCCGGACTCTGGTCGAAGCGAAGCCCACCTTCACATCAGCGTGTTGGAACTGAGAGCTGTCGCGGTTGGTATTCGGCGGCTTCAGAGAGCATGTCCGTGGCCAGGTAGTCCGTCTTCAGTTGGACAACCAGGCTGACCATGTCGTACATCCTGAAGCAGGGAGGCCGCGGTGTCCCCAGCTCCTCCGGGAGGCGTGGGACTTTCTCCTCTGGTGCGATCAGTGCGACTGTCAGGTACTCCCTGTTTATCTCCCGGGGCTGGAGAGCGTCGCGAGCAGATCGCGCTCTCGCCCGGATCCTGGCCCTTGCGCAGTGGATGCTTTCGACAGGCAGATTTTCAGAGTAATCTCCCAGTTGTGCGGGTGCGTTCCCAGGTGGATCTGTTTGCGTCGGCGGGGCATCAGACACCCGTGTTCTGCTCGGATACGGACCCAGAGGCGTTGGCTGCCGGCGCCTTCCTGCTGGATTGGGCGGGCAAAGTGCTCTGGGCGTTCCCCGTTACCACTCATTCCCGTGTCCTTTCACAGCTGTCCACCCAGCCAGCTCGGCTACTTGTGCTACTGGCACCGCTTTGGCCGTCACAGAGCTGGTTTCGGTAATTCTCAGGTTTCTGGCTCAGCCTCCTGTTCTATTACCTTTCTGACCCGGACATTCTCACTCAGAGCGGGCGCCCACCCAAATCCAAGGATTCAGTGGGTGGCTTGGCCTCTGTCAGGTCTAACCTCGAGGCCGCAGAATTCCTGCAGCAGTTGCAGACACAATTCTGGCCGGTGGGGATTAGACAAGCGTTCAGTACGAGGATAGGTGGTCCCGCTATGTGCGCTGGTGTTCAGATAGGGGCATTGCAGATCCCTTTTCTGCAGTTTAGTCCGGTATTGGAGTTTTGCAAGCTCGTTTGGAAGAAGGCCTGGCGGCCGACCATTAAATGGCTACTCCACGCTATTTCCACTTTTCACACCCCTGTCGATGGTGCTCTTCTGGGGCAGCACCCTCTCGTCTGGCGCTTTCTTGCTGGCGGAGCGGATTCAACCTGCGCTCAGGCGAACCAGTCCACCTTGGGATTTGTCAATTGTGCTAGATTGGCTGTCGGTCCAACTTTCTCACACCTATCGGCTATTTCCATTCAGTTGTTAACTTGGAAAGCTGTTTTCTGGTGGCGGTAACATCTGGGCGTAGAATTCGGCGATTTACATGCTATGTCGTCCGACCGAGCTGACTGTGTTTCACGGATCGTGTCAGTATTAGCCTCCCAGATACTTACCGACCGAAGAAGATCGATCACGCTTTCCATGTGACAGCTCCTATCGAACTTCCTACTCTTACCCAGCCTTCCACATCGGGGACCACTCCTCTGAGCACTCACCCGTTGGATGTCCGTAAGACGCTCAAAGTCTATATCAAAGCGAGCGCGGGGAATCCGTGCGGGTACCCAGCTGTTCTGTTGTTCTGGTGGCGGGAAGGCTGGTGTGCCAGCGAGCAAGCAGACTTTGTCTCGCTGGCTAGTTTCGTGTATTTGTGCGGCTTATCAGGCTAAGGGCAAGCCTCCCCTGAGGGGTTGAAGGCTCACTCGGTCAGGGCAGTAGCGCATCAAAAGCTTTTGCATCGGCACTCCCCATTGAAGAGATCTGCTCTGCGGCTATTTGGAGCCGGCCAAGCTGCGTTTATCACGGCACTATCAGCTCGATCGCATTCCCGTGTCGTCGATGCGAGCTTTGGCCGTTCTGTTCTCTCCAGTGGACAGTGTCCTGCCATCCCTGACCGAGTGAGTCTTGGTTTATTGGTTTGTTTTGGCGGCTGCTGTACAATAATTGTGTATTATTGACATATCTGCTACTGTGAGCTAACTACATGTACCCCTTCGATTCTCTCAGGAGTTATTTGTCGATTGTGAGCGGTATTTACATTCCCCTCACGGTGCTCACTAATAGACACATGGTGGGTGGGGCTTTGTTGACATTCGCACCACGTGCGTTGTCTCACTATGCTAAATGGAGGTCGTCTTTGAGCACATTCCTCCCTGTCAGTTCCCCTCCCAGCATGCCTCTCGCGGAAGCGAAACTGGGTCAAGTGACAGGTGAGTGTTATGGCGTCTGTTCAATTTTTTTCCATGATACATTCGCTATATTTGTGTGTGCTTGGACAGAATTCCCTCCTCCCTGGCCTCCGGTCTTTGGGAGTCTGTGTTTATGCATAATATGTACCCCAATGGCGATCTCTCTGAAAAGAATTAACCAAACCTGAAGGGTTTTCAATTCTTTGAAGAGAGTAGATCCTTGAGAGGTAGACCTCCATACCTCCCGCAATTCTGTTCACTGATTTATTCAGCAGAAGGAATGATGATCACGGGTCTAGGAGCCTACCCAGTTGGTGCGCATGCGCAACGGGAGGTAACTCCGTGAGGTAGGGGCCGTATAATAAATAAAAGAGTTTATTTATTGTTCAATCTTTTTATTCAAAAAACATTGATACAACTGTCACAGGACATTTTTCAGCCGGAAAATGCATAATATGTACCCCAAGGACGACTCTCTTCAAAGAATTGAAAACCTCTTCAGGTTTGGTTAAATTGTAGTTTCATCTGTTTCCCTTTCTTTGATGTAGTGTTTGGTCCATAAATTTTGTGAAAACCCATTCATTCTTTCAGTGATCTCTGCACATATAGATTTACATTGATGTTACAAGTAATACCGACAATATGATTATCCTCAACACTATACATTTATGTGTGATTCAGGCACTGATCGTGGCATGTCAGGGCTCTGAGGATGGCTCCACAATGGGGCTCCAGTATGATGAAGATGCAGCAGTGTTTTTCCTGGAGCTGCTCATTAAGGTGGTGCTACAGAACAGGTATGTACTTGACTGATATATTGCAGAAGTACTTGTATAGAGAACAGGTACTACTTGCCTTATGTGTCATGCTGCAGAACAGTTACTGGTCTGATATGCTGCAGAACAGGTACTTCTCTCATATGCTGCAGAACAGATACATGTCTGCAGTGATACGCTGCACAATAGATACATGTCTGAGATCAAGTGAGGTGAAATTGGGTTTAACGTCGTGCTTGAGAATATTTCGCTCATATGACGACGTGCATGCATGTGTATGTGTATGTGCGGCTGCTTGTACTAGCCCAGACTTAAGCTGGTTTTATAGTGCTAGCCCACTGAGATACCATGCCGCAGTGAAGCATGAATACCCCACTCAGACACATTATACTGACTCCGAGCCGACCAGTCCTTGTTGTACCCATTAATGCTGAACGCCAGGCAGGGACCAACAAGTACCATATTTTAACGTCTTTTGGTGTGATGCGGTCGGGGATCGAACCCACGACCTTCCGCTCTCCGAGTGAACGCTCTTACCACTACACCACGGAGGCGGTCTCTGAGATCAAGCAATTATCTGAAGTGCTACATAACAGATAGTTACTGCACAATATACACTTGTCTGATATGCTGCAGAACAGGTACTTGTCTTGACTCGTACACTAAACAGTAGATACTTGTGTGATAAGCTGCAGAAAAATTACTTGTCTCATATGCTGTAGAACAGATGTATACTTGTTTTGTGTCATGCTGAAGAACAGGTTATTTTTGTGTGAAGAGATGCTTGATCGTACTACAGGGAGGTAACTCTTACTTCTTGGTTGTAATTCATTATTGCTTTCTTTCTTGGTTTGCAGAGATCGTGTGAACCCAATCTGGCAGGCTGTGAGGGACTTTCTCTACAATGTGGTTGTCAATGCTAATGAACACACCTTCTTAAACGAACGTGCTGTAGTTGGACTGCTGCGATTGGCTGTGAGATTATTACGGAGAGAAGAAATTGCTTCTCAGGTGCTCACATCGCTCAGGATATTAATGATGATGAAACCAAATGTGATACACAGTATAAGTCGCCAGGTGGCGTTCGGACTTCATGAATTGTTGAGGACTAACGCAGCAAACATTCACTCCAGCCAGGACTGGTATACTCTGTTCATGTTGCTGGAGATAGTCGGGGCGGGAGCTAATCCTCCACCTGTCATGCAGGTGTGTTCTGGTGTAGATGTAGGCGAGGCCATTCACGATGCAGGTTAGTATGTAGTCATACACTGTGCAGTTGTCAACTATTTATCAACATGTGATTGTCTTATATTATACTACAATAATGGACAGCAGTGGTCGAAATTAAGAGCGAAATTCATCAAAGAACCTTAGTGCTGGGCCTCTATCACTTGGATGAGAGTGTTTCTTTCTTCTGCAGACTAGCTGAAGCGAAACATGTAAACAATTATGCCAGTGTAGAGTCATTTGTTTTTCTTGTTAAAATAAGGTAGCTTGACCCACCCAAGTTTCAGAATCCATGAAACTGACTTGAAATGTTTGACCAACAGGTGCCCAGAGTGACAGTGAAATAGTCAGTGAAAGCTGCATATCGGAGCTGAGTGACCGGGGGTACACGTCTGACAGTGAGCTGTATGAGAGTCAGAGTAAGCATCACCATCAACGGGGGCAGGCAGAACTACAGCTCAGGCCAATACCAGACAATGGCAGCTGGCTGCTGGTAGGTCCTGCAGGAGGGTCCTGTCTCTTATTTTGTAATACAGTCAGCTCTCGTTAATCCGACACTCATTAATCCGACAATCACGTTAATCCGACAAAAAATTAGGGAACCATTTAAAACAGTGATAATTACTCTCGTTAATCCGACATTCTCGCATTCCGACTCCGACACACCAATCTAGCAACTGATTATTGTAAATACATTGTAAAAACATTCGTTAATCCGACAATCAACACAGCCGGTCGGATAATCCGACCGTATACAAACAATCACACGCGAGTAGTAAATAGCGTGTGCCTTACTGG
Source organism: Haliotis rubra (assembly GCF_003918875.1). Taxonomy (NCBI): domain Eukaryota; kingdom Metazoa; phylum Mollusca; class Gastropoda; order Lepetellida; family Haliotidae; genus Haliotis; species Haliotis rubra. Next base: position 2,793,070 of record NW_025767634.1, read on the forward strand.
CTGCTTGACACTGACGTCGGTGAATATCACACTGTGAATATTTTTACATACGGTGAAGATCAACCATTTCTGATATGCATGCAACAGTATGATGATCATGACATTTAGTAAACATTGATATTTTCACACAAATACATTAATCCGACATTTTCATTAATCCGACATTTTCGTTAATCCGACATATTTCTCTGCAACCACAAGTGTCGGATTAACGAGAGTTGACTGTATTTGTTTGTTCTTCTTATTGCATCCAGCAATATTCCAGCTGTATGATGGCAATCTAAATAATAGATGTCTAGTAATAGATGGCATGAGCTCTCAAGTCTACTCAATATATGTGACATACCTACTCTGAGAGCCTGACCATGTTAGTCACCTGTTACACCAAGCATGGGTTACTGAAGGCCAATTTTAATCCAGATCTTCTTTTCGGTACTTTTTGATTCACGGATGAATGCTGATGGGAAACTTGTGATCTGATGAATGATGAATGGTTGGTTTGTTGTTTAACGCCCCACTCAGCAGTATTCGAGCTCTAAGGCGGCAGTCTGTATATAATTGAGTCGGGACCAGACACTCCAGTGATCAACATCATGAACATCGATCTACGCAACTGGAATACGATGACATGTGTCAGCGAAGTCATCAAGCCTGACCACCCAATCCCATTAGCCGCCTCTTACGACAAGCGTGCGGATTGCCGAAGACCAGTTCTTACCTGGATCATCATGGGTTAAATGACCTTAAAATAGTGAAGACATGGCTAAATTTTGTAGATTTTCAATTGCAGTACTATGAACTATCATGATACTGCTTGTCAGTTGCCTGGACATTTTTGACACATGCCAGCATCCTATAGGATGCAATATATGTCAATCAGACATTGATGTAAAGTCATTAAAGAATGTGAGGCTTGGGGGGACGAGTGATAAGTAAGAACATCATGTTTATAGATAATCATTAGCTAAGCTTTGTTCAGTATGAGAGAGAATACTGTAGATCGACTTCAGTGTGAAGGCATGTAATATCCCCAAGTCACTGCCACATCACTCCATCTCATTGATGGTGCAGGTGAACAAAGAGGAGTCCAGCAACCCTCAACCTCCACAACGCAAGAAGTCCAACCCAATCAACCAGTTCAGCATCGACTTGAATGAAGAACTCCATTACTGTGATAGCAAAGCCCTTCTCAAGTCGTCGGAAACACTCTCATTCCTTGTACGAGATGCTGCTCATGTTACCCCTCATAACTTCGAAAGCTGTGTTCATGCCATCCGGACGTTTGTGGAAGCAAGTGTTAACGGAGGTAAGTCATCAACAGTCATTGCTATCAGGTGTTGAGAACCACTTCTACGCAGCATCCTGTAATAAAATGGTGACATTGTAGTTTGGTAGCTTCACTCACTTGGAATATTCAGGCTTTCTTATCTGTTGAAGTTCTTATCATTGACCGGTGCCTGGTTGCAAAATGCAAAGATGTTACAGTTGGGCAAAGATGTTACAGTTGGGAAAAGATGTTACATTTGGGCAAAGATGTTACAGTTGGGCAAAGATGTTACATTTGGCCAAAGATGTTACAGTTGGGCAAAGATGTTACATGGGCAATGCCAATATCTGCAATGTTATAGGTCTGGCTATCCGATCCTGATTCACAATAGATGTGATCTTTTGTCCCCTGCCATAACGCACAACAGGGGACTATGTATATTCAGCGGCGCTGTCCGTCCGTCTCAAGTCATGTCCATCCCAGATGCATCCGTACGTACATCCCGATTCTTGTTAAGGCGATATCTCATGAACTGTTGTACCCAATGTCTTCAAATTTGGTGACAGCCTACATTGGGGGATTACACAGACACCAGTTTATTTGGGTGACCTTGACCTTATCTTCAAGGTCACCACGACACTTTGAACACTTTTCAAACTCTTGTTACCGCTGTTGTACCCAATGTCTTCAAATAACCTATTTAAGACACCGCGAGATATCTCTAAACATTGCACCCAATGTTTTCAATTATGTTGACAGCCCCATTGGTCACCCACGACACTTTGACCGCTTTTCTAACCTATTTAAGCTGAGATATCTCTAAACATTGATTATGCAGACACCAGTCATTTCAGGCATCTTGTATGTGACCAAAATATAAAAAGTAGTAAATATAGTTATTCCATTCTTTAGCGGCAGGGGACATTGCCATATCAGTGGCAAACACTTATTTTCTGTGAGTTGACCCACATCAATGGACTTCACTAGTACATAACATATTTGACTTGTATTACTTACAGCTTTTTCTTCATCATTCACATCATCACGTAACTTACCACACAGACAATGACAGTATATATATTTACAATACACTGACATATAACTGATTGCCTTGTTAGGTCATCTGAAGTCTTCATTACCTCAAAACAAAGAAAGAAGATCACATAGGATTCCCCGATCAAAGAGAAACAGCATCAAGTTGATGAAGAAGTCCCAGTCGTCTCCGAGCGAGTTATCTCACATGACTAACTCCGATGATGAGGGTGATGGTGATGGAATGACCGCTGGCCTGCACTCACTGTCGATACAGCTGCTGGATCTCATGCACACGTTACACACACGGGCAGCTACCATCTTCAGCTCCTGGGCGGAGGAGGAAGAAAAAGAGGAAGAATCTGTGAAGATTGATGCAGGGACCAGCACACTATGGGGCAAGTGTTGGTGTCCCCTCCTGCAAGGTGAGGTGTAATTTCATCATTGACAAGGAATAACAGTCAAATCATAATCTTGAAAGTCTTGAATATTGTCATATTCCTAATTCAAAAATGAAACATGTCAAGGTGCCGTGAGGTATCCTAAAGATGCAGGAGTGATTAGCAAATGCTTTAACCACTGAGCAACCCCACCACCCCCAAAGATGCAGGAGTCATTAGCAAATGCTTTAACCACTGAGCAACCCCACCACCCCCAAAGATGCAGGAACTCAATTTGTTTCTAACACAAAACAATTGTTAACTGACTGCTTTCTGGCTCCGGTTCTCAGAACTTACTAGCCTTTGATGTGAATACTCACATCAACCCACTCACCCTCAGATGGTGGTCTACCTTTAGTCACTAGCGATTTAGAGCCCATGTTTATATCATCTTGTTGATTAGTAATGTTTTCTTTTAACTGCTATCAACTAGTTTTAAATTGTATCTGTGATAATCTAGTTATTATACTGTCCATGGATGACAGACTTCATATTTATACTATATTTAGTATTTATATTCAATTTCTCGTCACGATATGGCTGCAATATTGCCCTTGTGACGAAGACGTTTTAACTCACTCGCTCACTCTTAAAGAAGGATGCTTCAATACAGGTATTGCTCGGTTGTGCTGTGATGGCCGACGGGGGGTGCGAAGCCAGGCTCTGACCTACCTTCAGAGGGCGCTGCTCGTACACGACCTGCAGACTCTGTCAGCTGTAGAGTGGGAGGCCTGCTTCAATAAGGTAAACTGTTTTAATTCAGCTCAAGATTTGATCGTCAAATACATCAACACTTGTGTAATAATGCTAACCATCATTATGTTTTGAACAAATTTCCAGCAACTGCAAATATATTACGAATGATGTTCAAAATACATCAAGATTGTCACTTGACTACAGGCATTGTCATTTATAAAACCAGTTTGTGGACAAATAACAATCACTATTATCCTATTATTATCAGTAATCTGAAGGATCTGGCCAAACCATACAGTCCACATGGCCTGTCATGCTTAAAATGGTAACTAACTTTAGACACTGATTTCCTCAGATATTCATGACATTGTTAATTTGGGGTTGGCATCTCTTCAAATGTCTGGGTTGGCATCTCTTCAAATGTCTGGGGTTGAATTCTGCGGATTAAACTGTAATTTAAGCATGTGTTATCTTTCAGAAATATGAGAATATAATGTGAATAGTAGTGCCGTTCATTTGTTGGTTGTCTGGTTGTTGTTTAATGCAGCACTCAGCAGTATTCCAGCTATATGGCGGAGGTCTGTAAATAATCGAGTCTCGACCAGACAATCCAGTGATCAACAGCATGAGCATCGATCTTCGTAATTGGGATACAATGACATGTGTCAACCAAGTCAGCGAACCTGACCACCTGATCCCATTAGTTGCCTCTTACGACAAACATGGGTTACTGAAGACCAATTCTTATCCGGATCTTCATGGGTCACTCATTTAACAATAATTGCATGTAACCACATGCAGATCCTAGCAGTGATGTTAAAACTTCCCTAAAAGCCTGTACAAGGTGTTATACATGTAAACTGTTCTGCTGAACACACTCATCAAGAATGTTCAGATTGGTAATTAGAGGAGCTTGTCATGCAACTTGATGGTGACTCTCCGCTCTGATGCAGGTGTTGTTCCCACTGCTGACGAAGCTGCTGGAGAACATCAACCCTCAGGACCCTGCTGGTATGGAGGAGACACGCATGAGAGCATCAACTCTGCTTTGCAAGGTGACAACCACTCTAGGGACATATTCATAAGATTCCAATGATTTCTTTCATTGATTTCACAGTGATGTCTGTTTTCAACTTAATCTTTACATTAAGTTGCCCCTGTTAAACTTTAAATAGGATTCATTTATTAGTCTTAAAACTACTGTCAAACAGAGTTGCCCTCTACCAAGAAATTCTACTTAACCCCATTTGCCAGGCAACATACACAGCTACAGTATATATCTAGTCTCTGCTTTTATGAATAATGTCAAAATATGGAATACCTGAATCATGAGTAGCTGTACCATTCTTGAAAACGTTACTCTATGTTTTTGATTACATTTCAGTATGACATGTAATTTTTTTCCATTTGAAGTTCAACTTGAGTATGTTTGCTTGGCATTAAATAATGATCCATTATTCTTAAAACATACAGTATGTCCTTATTTGTAAAGTAGGCCATATGCCCACATTTGAAGAAATCTGGAAAACATTGTATGACTGTTCTGACTCCAGGTGTTCCTGCAACATCTGACACCACTGCTGTCGCTGACAACGTTTCAGCGGCTATGGCTGACTATACTTGACTTCATGGAGAAGTACATGAAAGCTGATCGTAGTGACTTGCTGGTAGGTTACCCTCATAGATAACGCGAAAAGAAACATTAATGTACTCCAGAAATCTTTTACAGTCATTGGTGTGCTCTTAGAACCTGCATATCTGACCCTTTTGTGTCTTGAAACAATCTTCCCTCTCAAAGCATATATGTCCTGAAAAATAACCCAGGTTCCTTCCTCAACCTTAAGTATCAGTTTAACTCAAATAACAACTGATATCTTTGATGTTGTGTAACATTAATGCATTATTTTTCCTTATCCTGACTCATGATCTTTTGCTTATCTCCTTCTATGCGAATGTTAGTGGAACACTTGAATCCCTTATAGTTCCCTAAAGTGGACATAAGAGTTCACTAACCCACGAGTTACCTCCCTTTTCCCACGCGCACAGTCATTTGACCAGCCATACTTACCACTCTCTCCTTCATCTCCCAAGCGGAGGGTTGGGCGAGCACTGGAGTCCCGTATACAGCATTATATCCTTTACATTTAGATCCTTTTATCCAAATTACGTGCATCGTGGGTGAGTGAACTTTTACTTCCGCTTTAGGGAACTACAAGGGATTCAAGTGTTCCAATAACATTCGCATAGAAGAAGGAGCTAAGCAAAAGATCATGAGTCAGGATAAGTGTAAAATATCAATTTTACTTAAAAAATGACATCTTTGTACTGGCACCAAACAGTGTTTAAGTTCAGAATGAAAGGCAGGTCCTTTTTCTAGGTCCATAGTTTTTGTCTGATTGTTATGTACACATCAATTCATGAATTTTATTTTGAGCTGTTGAGATAAGTTTCCATAGTTTAATATTAAATGTATTTTTTTTAAAGCAGAAATACCTTTAAATGATACTTTCCAAAATTCAGCCTGTAACCTTGAATGATGAGATGAACTATTCCTTTAAGAATGTTTGGTGAGTGGTCATCTGAGAAATGGCATCCCTTCATTGTTGTGTCTGTTGTCCAGTCGGAAGCTATTCCGGAGTCCCTGAAGAACATGCTGCTGGTGATGGATACAGCTGGAATCTTCCAGACCGGAGATGGACGAGAGTCACAGTTCTGGAAACTCACCTGGGACAAAATAGACACCTTCTTACCTCATCTCAAAGAAGAGCTCTTCAAGCCATTTGAACCTGGTATTACTTTGATGAGAATTTCTTTGTCACCTCTTGATATAGTGTGATATGCTTTTTAAGACATGTCAGAATGTTGTGGCAAAGTATTTACCTTCACAGAGATGCCATTGTTGATGACACAACATGCAAACATGACTGAATAGTGTGACGTTAAGTTAATACTAAAACTAAGGTATGACTGTGTTTCTGGTCACGTGCAAATGACAAATGCCTTGTTCAATTTGGGGCAGTTGGGTAGCCTTGTGCTTAATGCACTCACTCATGACAATAAAGACCTGGGTTAAATTCATCTCATGTTTACCAAGCAGCCCTTTTCTGATGTCCTCCACAGTCATGATGCTGGAATATTGCTAAAAGTATACACACTTATTCATTCATTAGTAACTGTCATCAAATTGTTTAGTCATTTTTCACAATGTTTGCACTATGTTAACCGTCATCTCTTTAGAAAATCAGCTCAGTTCAAAGACCAGGCTCAAATATTTGTAAAATACGCTACTTTGAAAATCTTTTTAGATGATTTTCAGGTTTATTTTAAAAATGGTGTTCTCTTATCTCTAAAACATACATATCTTCTTTCAGTTTAAAGTCTCTTATTCTTTCATATCATATCATCTATAGCTCAATGCATGTATTAACACATCATCATGATCATGTTGCTTTCATAGCACTGTGTTTTATTTAAAACGCTGTTCAATGCAGTATTCAGCATAATTCCCTCTGAAGTTCAGTACATCATTTATCTTTCTTTAATGAGTTAAACAATGAAGTACAGGTTCTGATTTTTGAAAATTACAGAACACAGACATATAGACCGAACTGCAACAAGTCCACCTGCAGCTTCTCAGGCTGAGTATGTTGAGAGTCTGCCTACATCACAAGCACCTGCTGCCCAGGCTGCCCCTCAACCAGCAGAAGACTGTCCCCCACTGGAGGGTATCACTGTCATCAAGGACACACGACCAGGTGAGCTGCACACTGCAATACATCATTACAAAAAAATGCATTATACAAAAAATAACTGGGGGTGAATAATGAAAATAAAATGACAATCTTAAAGTATAGAGGTAATTACCAAGTATTTTCATCGGTCCAACTTGAGATATTTTGAAAAGTCTTATATCAATTTTTCATTCTTGTCCATATGATTGGCAGCTATGAACATCAACTAAACTTTGACCCAAACTTATTTTATTGATAATGTCATGCATTTACATTTATGATCTATCCCTGAATATGTGAATTGTAGATTACTAGATAAAATCATGTGACATGATCTTTTGGTCAAGTCGGACACACTTCTCTTGAAACTAATTATTAGGTTTGTCAACTTCCAAACAAATAATCATTCCAAACCACCTTGTTTCAGAATACACTGTGCCATCTCCTCCTCGTCCCAGCAGCCCGCTGATGTCGAATCCAGACCCGTCTCCTGCCGGCACCTCCTACATCCTCCAACCACCCTTGCCAACAGTTACCTCCCTTTCGTCCTCCCAGCCTAGTCCTCCAGGTAGCTCGGCAGTCCTAAGTGGGGCCAGCGCCAGCCCCCCGCCCATATTCCTCTTCTTTTAAACCCAGCCATCATGCAGAGCACTACTGTTCCTTACATAACTCCACAAGTAAGTACAAGGCCTGGTGTTATCTCCCATCTCTACCTGCATCGTCTAATGCACCTGGACCATATACACCTTCCACTTTCGGCCTTGAGTCATAAAAATATTACAACAAAAGATCTGAAATAACGGGTCCCTTATCAGCTCACGAGTTGTCCTTGAAATCATTTAAAGTGAAGTCAACTTTCCCAAACAGAGGAATCGGAACAGTCAACATGACAAAACAGTTTGTTTCAAAATTGTGTTTCAGTAGGTTCACAGTGCTAAGCATTTTGTAACTGCATGATAGCCCAAAGTTTAACTGCAGGAAATTGAATGTTACTTAACATTTTCCTGATTTCTTGCAGTTCTAACATTGAAGTTCTCCAGTGTATGTGGATGTTGCATGAACCTTGAATAACTTAGTTGTCAACTAATCCCAAACGTAGATTGTGTTGATTTTTATTTGTACATATTATGCATGCTTTGAATCTGTGTTAATAACATGCGCAATTAGGAACCGATGACGTGTGTCAACCAAGTCAGCGTGCCTGACCACCCGACCCCGTTAGTTGCCTCTTACGACAAGCATGGGTTACTGAACATCAATATTCTAACCCAGGCCCTTCACGGGTAAAAGCTTCATGATACTGTCAGTTGACAGTAATAGCATCTACAACACTACCAATTTCTTGAAATATAAATCAATCTCTATTACTAAATAAATTATATTAAGCAGTTATGACAAGGCACTGATAGATGCTCATGCTGTTGACCACTGGATTGTCTGGTCCAGACTCGACTATTTACAGACCGCCGCCATATAGCTGGAATATTGCTGAGTGTGGCGTAAAACTAAACTCACTCACTCACTCACTCACGCATGAAGCTTTCATTCTATGCCGGTCTGGGCGGTGGGGTAGCAGCCTAGTGGTTACAGCCTTCGCTCGCCACGCCGAAGACCCAGGTTCCATTCCCCACATGGGTACAATGTGTGAAGCCCATTTCTGGTGTTCCCCGCTGTGATATTGCTGGAATATTGTTAAGAGTGGCGTAAAACTAAACTCACTCACTTTGTGGATCAAAGCCGAGAAGAAAATTGTGTTTTCTCTTTGAGTAGTGTAGGTGACAAATGCATACATTCTGAGCCACCATGTATGTTGTTAGCTACAGCAAAAATTGTCATCCGCTAACTTAGTCATTGTAGTGGGATAGATGAAGATGTAAAGAACGTTCTCAGTATGGGCAGGGGTAACCACATTTAGCACAGCTGTTGCAGGGTTTATTTATCTTTCAAAATTAGAACCTCTGCTGAGTACAGGGCATTAGAAACAAAACATTACCTGTATCATTACAAGTATATATCTCTATATGAGGTATATATCAGAGAATGATGAATTGCCATATAAAAATATTAGTAGAGCAGGTCATATGTGTACATGAACAAGAACTGGTGGACGAGGGGAGGAGGGGTGAGAAAATAGATTAAAAATGAGTCAGTATTCTCTCAGGATTTACCCAGCAGGATTTAAAGAGGTGCTACCTAGAATGTGCCGTGAATTTATCACTCAAAACATTTTTTCAACATTTGCTTTATGGTTGTTACTCTGATTAAATAACAGGCTATTTTCATAACTCGGGGATATTGTTTGAACTGAGTAGTTTGGAATTTGACAATAGTTGCTTGTCCTGGGAGATTCCAAGAAAATTCCTATGATCTGAAACAGTTATAGATGACTTAGATCAATTTTACTGGAAGGTCCCAAAGTAAAATGGACACTATATCATCAAACAATATCAAAATACCTATTGTATTCTAACAAAATTAACACGCACCCATAGCTTTAAAATATAGATACTTCTCTCAGTTTACTTTATTAACAACTTATTAACAGCATTATTAAAATGTGCTTGCTTTTAGCTGTTGATTATGTACATTATTGTAATTATTTACAGGGCATGTCTGCATGAACATTATATTTATGACATTTTTGTACAGTCTAATTTCTGTAGGTTGTTGTAAATGAAATTTTTTAGTATCACTGTTTAAACTAGCCTTTGATGATATACATTAGTGGCAAACAAGCATTTGTAACTGAAGATTTACCTACATCCGTGATAAGAGTTTTTATTGTCTTAAATGTTATTCAAATCTTGTTGATATTGTAAATAATGGAAAACTTGCATGGTCAGCTTGTGATCTTAAAAGGATCATTTTAAAAACGAATGTTTAAATTCGATAACATGTCTGGTTAAATTATTAATAGGAACAAAGGTAAAGGTTGATATCAAGTATCATGAAGGTTCTCACTATTTCTTCAGGGGCAGTGGGGTAGACCTGGGTTCAATTCCCCACATGGGTTCAGTGTGTAAAGCCCATTTCTGGTGTCCACACCACGATATTGCTTGCATATTTCTAAAAGTAGCATTTAACCTTACTCACTGGCACATGCCACTATTACTTTCAGATAGCGGAGAGTCCTCGTCACCTGGTCAGCGACAGCCAATGATGTTGGGGACCTCGTCCAGACAGTCCCCTGTCATTCATACAATATAACCACACTTCATTGTCCTGTACCAACAGAAGATCAACATCACTCTCATTAGGATGACTTGAAGCAAACACCTGCTCCAGTAATAGGAATCCTGCCTTTTAGAATCCTGCATGTTATACACAGACGTTAAATGATTCTGCAGATAAGCTGTCTGGTGTCTGCAAAGTCCGTGGGTTTTATTTCATGATGCGAGGAGACGGTTGTTGAGGTGTAACGCCAGTTCATGGTGATGTTCGTGGAGACAGGAAGGTACTCTCCATCTTCATCTCCACTACACGATTAAAAACAGGAGACTTGACCTTGTTGAACAAGTCTTCTATCATTCTTGTGAACAGTGTTCCCCTTACTGTTGACAGGCTAATGGTAGCCAAACAAGAACCATTGTCCATTCCCAACTACTAGTATTTGTTATTCACGTGGATTACATAAGATTAGCACAGGCAGTATAATGTAATCAAAAGTTAAGCCCCAGTGGTCCGATTTGACAGCCAAAACAAGACCATATGTTTGATGCTTGTTAGAAGTGACACCTTCGTATTTGCAACAATATTGACATTTTTTTACTTTTCACAAGGTTAAGGTCATGTCATATAAGCCATCATGTCCGTCACACAAATGGCAAATGTGCTTTTTGTTTTCTTAAAAAACATTTTATGGGATCAATTGGACAAACTGCATTTATTTCATATTGGAAGTTGTATTTAAAGGGTAATTATGTACACACGAAATTGTAATGATTTTATGGTTTTTGTAATGTCCAGTCTTGTTTGATATTAGAGTCGAGAATTTGACTCTTATGCATGGAAAGTATTTCAGGAAAGATAAAAATGTTGGTACTCTTGGAGTACTTAGTACTTTTATGCACAACCTCAAACATTAGATTATTTATTTACTTCACATATGCAATGTATAATAATCAGATTAATATATTTTACCACACGCATTTTGTATGATCTATCTCATACAAGTGTATAAATTTAAAAGGAAAAGGTCTGTGGAAGTTGTCATGGCAGACCTTAGATATGTTTGCTTTAATCTGATGGATTAGAATTGTCCTGAGTTTACACATTGTGTTATAATAATGACTGCTTTGGTGAAAGTCATTTTGTATTACTGCAAACACAATTGCTTTTAGGGATGTGGTTTGTGTTTCATATATATTTCTCGTCAGTTTCATCAGATTGTGAGTATATCATCATTTGCCATGTCTCTATCCTCTTTTCAAGCTGGCATGGTGATAGCCTCTTACGCTTCTGAATAACGGTTTATGTTTTCCTTTTCGGCATAGCTTAAACTGAGTTAGACAATGTACGTCACAGTTTATCAGTCATAAGGTTGTGTCTGTGATTGTGATTCATTATCTGTGCTGAGGGTTATTAAAGCTATTGTTCCAAGTCATATGTGACTGTTACTTTTTTCCCCCAAACTACATGTTGGATTAAGTGAACCATTCTTGTAACAATTCAGACCAAGATTTGGTTTCTTAAAGACATCATAAACACCATTTGACAAACTAAATTAAACACTATTTGAAGTTTTAAGATCATTCTCAGAAGTCTCAAGCTTCAGGAAACAGAAATGTCTGAATGAGAATAATCATAGGTAATGTTATCAGAAGATGCTCAACTTTGTGACGATATTGCATGAACAGTGTACACAACATATATACTACTCGAAAAAGGTTAAGAAATGCTGATGTTCTTTACATCTTGTGAGTAGTTTACATTGGGAATGAAATGGCATGAGTGTTTTAATGTATCACAAACAATTCCATGTTTGTGTTGGGTGAGCTTCCTGGCACTTGGGACTACTTAATGATATATATTAATGGTCCATTTGGCTGGGAGTTTTGTGTCCATGCAGTAGTAATGTTCTGTGATTGATGTTCGAATTTGTTTATCACAAAGCAGCCATTCACACTGTAACCACACACATATTTGTTTGGGAACGTTTTCAAACTGCATCTAAGCATGCTAAATTTGGGATTATTGCAAGATCTAAACTTGGGATTTTTTCTTAATACCTACCTTACAACAGCTTGCAAAACAAGTGTTAGATTCTAGTCAACCTAACTCTATTGTGTCAAAAATAACTGTAATTTATTATTTGTAATATTTCATCTATGATAATTTGTTAGCAACCTCTGCCAAGAGTATTTGTGGAAATAATTAGAAACAAATTAAGATTCTCATCAACACTTGATTCTGATGAAGAAATACGACTGTTTGTGACGTATTCAAGATGCAAGTTATTATTCCCCAATACAGTGAACCTATTTAAAAAATTTTTTCAGCAAAACATCATGTGTTTTACAATTTGTTCAAACTAAAATGAATGAAATGAGTAACAACGGATATTTGATTACTTTCCGGTTGTGAACTAAGTCATATCTGCAAAAATTGGTAATGTTCAAGTACAATTTCATATCTCTTCACATAAACTAGTCCTTTGGTATACTACCCAGTTATGTTCATGACAAGCAATCCCAGATTTTGCCACTAACGCATGTGCAGTAGGTTGCATTGTATTTTATTTTATTGAGTAAACTTCAGAGTAGTACGAAACGTACACATTCTGTACTGGAGGCTGCCTCTTTTTGTACATATCACTCATTATTTAAAATAATCATTTGTAGATAGATTCCTCATTGTTGCCAAATCAAACTATGTTTGAATTTCAATTTTAAGAATCAGACTTTTGATTCTTCCTATAATATATATTGCAGTGTCACAAACATGTTAAAGGTCGAGTCATAATGTACAGGTTCATGTGTAGATTGTCTTGTCAGTTACTAGTTTGTGCCTGCATTACCGCAGTGGCTAGCCAATACCCAGGCATTGTATAATGTAGACACTTCCATATGATCTTGGGTTATGGTATTTCCATGTAGTTTGAGTAAAGCTTTTTTAGTGTATGCATTGTTAATTTTCTCTTTAGGGATGCAGGTGTCCAAGTCACATCTCTGCATAGTTGCCTCCCCTAGATATGTCAGGATGCACTGGTTCCATGCCAGATTTGCAAATTGTTAACCACGATCTGTCAGCACGTATGAATGCTGGTTACTTCCAGGTTACCTGACACATTGAGCGGACAGGCCAGATAAACTGAAAAACTGTAACCAAGCTCACTAGATCCATCTTAGGGTTTAAATTTTAAACAATTAGTGTGCACCAGACTATTGATCAAATATGAAAGTTGAAGAGAACCTGTCATCACTAACCCAAGATCTGCAAAATTTCTGAAGATTAGTCTCTCCAGTCAGCATTAATCACAGCTCATGTCATGTTGGGCTGAAAGTTTGTGATGTTCCAAGTCATCCCACTTATCAATATCTCAATGATATGTTTTGGCTTGATGAGTTGAACTAATTTGTACTCTTGCTATTTAACCAGTTATTAACAGACCTGGGTGCCATTGTATACAACAAACTTAGTGCTGTGCCAGTCGTAAGTCTGTTAAGGTATGGGAGTTACGATCACCTAAACGCTATGATAATTTTGTACCACAGCACCCAAATCTTTGAACTATTATTTTTCTCCGGTAATTCTCAGGCGTCGCCAAGTAGTTTGTTGTTTTCGTCAACTGGGTGTTGTAATAATTCACCTCATTCATCATGATCATTTAGTGATGAAATTATGAAAAATGTCTCATCTTCAAAATGTAGATATCGTTAATCTTTTTGTTACAAAAAGAAGTGGCGGTGGGGTAGCCTAGTGGTTAAAGCGTTGGCTCGTCACGCCGAAGACCCGGGTTCGATTCCCCACATGGGTACAATGTGTGAAGCCCATTTCTGGTGTCCCCTGCCGTGATGTTGCTGGAATATTGCTAAAAGCGGTGTAAAACCAAAACTCAGTCAGTCAGTGTTACAAAAAGAACCTTATTTGCCAGGGAACACTTAACATGATTGGAAGTTATGACTCCTGAATGTATCTACAGTCTACAAATATACATTAACCTGCCAGTTTGACTCTTCACTTTATACCTTGTTATTTCATGAGTAAACATTACAACCTCAATATTACTGTGTGGCCTATCTGGCATTAAACATTCTCCAATATCAGTATTTAGAGGCTTTCATACCAGTCATCCCATAATATCCATGACTTCTGCTGTGAGCATCTTTTTTGCTATTCTGAGGACGACAGTGCTTATTTGTACATGTCTTTTAATCAGTAGGATCATCTTTCAAAGTATGTCTTTTTATCCACATCAGCCTCATGAGATTTATTAGAAGTGTTGTGTGAAAGCTGACCTGGGCCCTTATACTCGAAACGTTCGTAGCTCTGAGAATCCTTAACTTTGATCATAGCCAATGTGTTAAGAATAGGCTTAAGAAGTTTGTAGGACTACGAACCTTTCGAGAATAGCTAGCCAGGTGAGTGACAAGTGAAGATGCTCACTTAAACCTCAGTTAAAATCCTCAAAAGAGAAGAGGCTGTTAGTCAACTCAACAGCTTCCTATTTCATGAGAAATGTCCAAAACGGAGTATAAACTTAACTCTCTCACTATTTAATTGGCCAGGGATAACAAGCAAAAGTTAAAAAAATATACTTTATGTCAAATATGGCAATCTGTTTCTTTTAAATCATTTTAAATGCTTACATTTCTTACTGTCCACTACTAAATTGTTTCATTAGAAAAGAAGTTTTTTAAGATCTTAATGTGCAGTCCTAATTAGTTTCAAAACCTGTTTGTGTTGGGGGGAGCTTGTGCAGACAATGTGGCACCTCACCCTGTGCAATAGCATCTCCTTGTTACTTATGTACATTTGTGAGTACATCCGTTGTTAAATATATAATCCTGTGAAATATGTACAGTAATAATTGTGATATTGTACAGATGTGGTGTCTTATATCACAGAAAGAACATATTTTAATCCAGTATTCTACATTTATTGCTGTTGTATACAGTTTAACATGGTGAGCGTGTTAACTTGTAGATTAATTTAACTGGATGTGTCAAATAAACCATGAAAAACAAGCTTCATTAGTTATTGTTTTTATTCTCTCTATTTCTATACGCATGGTTTGATCAGTATTGGGGCGGTGGGGTAGTCTAGTGGTTAAGGTGTTTGCTGGTCACGCTGAAGACCTGGGTTTGATTCCACAAATAGGTACAATGTGTGAAACCCATTTCTGGTGTCTCTCTCCCCCCCTCCCCCCCCCCCCTTTCTATAAGCAGCGTAAAACTAAACTCACTCACTTGATCAGTATTTGTTGGTTTGTATTAATTTTTGTTTTACCTTTTGTTTTTTGTAATTTGGTAATGTACAGTTCAACATCGGTGGAGGTGTAAAACTAGTCGATATCATGACAAGCAAGGGTTGATTGATACTGTGTTCCTGCCTCACCTAAAAGGTGAGTGAGTGAGTTTAGTTTTACGCTGCACTCAGCAACCCATGACTGTCGTAAGTGGCCACTAAGGGGATCGGGTGGTCAGGCTCGCTGACGTGGTTGACACATGTCATCGTATCCCAATAGCGTAGATCGATGTTCATGCTGCTGATCACTGGATTGTCTGGTCCAGGTTCGATTATTTACAGACCGCCGCCATATAGCTGGAATATTGTTGAGTGCGGCGTAAAACTAAACTCGTACTCGTACAGCCACTCGTGCTGTGTAGTAGCTACATCATGGCCGGCCTGCTGTGAATCCTCACGCCGCCACCATGTAGGTGTGTCACAGTCACAAAGCTATCCAACAAACACCAAGCAACCTGTCAATTTGATAATGCAAATGATATGTGCAATTCTCAATCGAAATGGTTAATATTAATAATGCAGCATTGGACGTTCAGAAGTTCTCTTGTGTAAGGATGCGATCACAAAATGTTAATATTAATGCAGAAAGGAACCGTGAGGAAACCATTATTTGTAACAATCAGTATTATCTCTGGAGTTTCGGCGTAACGGTTTGTCATTCGTGCCTTTTTTCTTGTCTGCTTGACTGTTGTGTGTGACGTTCAGTTTGACCTTGTCTAGCTAGGATGAGTGCCCATCAGGAACAAGAACCATAGCAACAGCTGGTTAGCTTTAAATAGTAATTATGCCGTTTTAAACATGAGTTTAGAGGTTTACTGAACAATAATTATCTAACAGTATTACAACTTGGTCCATTGGTCTGACACACGATTCATAATGTATGGCATGAATCTATGTATGATGTAGATGGGACTGTATGAAGCTATAAGGAAACGTACATAGTGACGCATGAATGTATACATATGTGCATAAAATAAGCACCACCATGTATTTTTACCAATTAAATTTGTCTGAAATGAAATTGTAAACTCTTTCCAAACAAGAACCTTTATAATTTGATAGAGCATGCATTTAACATTTCAAAAACGAAAACATCATTGAAATTACCATGCACTTTAATTAGGATAATTGCCTATATTTAAAACAGGGTTTTTCTGTCCTAAAACAAGTTACCTTATTTTTAAAAAAGTGAAAGTAATAATTGATCGTTGTGTGGCCTATAAATTCGATATTTATTGTGAGTGGATGAAAGTTTGTAAACTAAGATTGAGGAAAAGTTACAGTCAAACGAAAAAAAGGAAATATTTTAAAATGCAGTGAAAGTTGCTGTACAAACACAACAAACCGATTTTAGCTGTTATCATCAGTATCCGGCAAGGAGAAGTGTTTATTCATTACAATAAACTCAAAATCATAAAAATTTATTCCAAAATCTTATTAATGTGGCCTTGTTTCAGCTTTTGTCAATTAGCAATCTGAATTGTTGGAAAAAGGTCTGAATCTTTGACATTCGGGTTCTTCCTGATTATGCATAAATAAAGCTTACTTGATGTGTAAATGTCATCTTGGTATATAACAGAATTGTTATTTTTAGTCAAAACTTAATTTAATTGTGTAGTTTGAGCAGGAGAGGAATAGTTATTTTGGGTAAAAATTCAGTCCCATCACATTTTCATCAACATATTCTTTCATAAAAAATAGACAAGGTTATGGTATTTGTAAAACTGTCAATGGATAAAGCTTCTTTAACTACAGGTTGATTAAATTGATGGCTATACCCTAACTTTTCTGTAGCATCACATTTTATTATCAAAATAGGATGGTGCTTAATTAATGCACGGGTGTTTAGTTTAAAGTATGAAATGATGAGAGGTGAGGTGAGGTGAAATTGGGTTTATCGTCGTACTTGAGAATATTTCGCTCATATGACGACGTGCATGCGTGTGTATGTGTATGTCACACTTTTTGTACTAGTCCACTGAGATACCATGCCGCAGTGAAGCATGAATACCCCACTCAGACACATTATACTGACTCCAAGCCGACCAGTCCTTTTTGAACCCATTAATGCCGAGCGCCAGGCAGGGACCAACAAGTACCATATTTTAACGTCTTTTGGTATAACGCGACCTTCCGCTCTCCGGGCGGACGCTCTAACCACTACACCACGGAGGCGGTCGAAACGATGAGAAGTAGGTGACACCTTTATCCATCGACTCTAAGTTACCATATATAATAACTGGTCCATGGATCAAAATGGTGAACAGTTTTTGAAACAGATGTGATGTCACACTTGTTTCTTATGTATTTTAACTTTGATTGCTTGTTAAAGAATTTCATCCATGTCTTCATTGGGTTATTAACATATACTACCCAAGTTCAAAAACGCCCGTTCTTTCAAATGACTGTCTTGACACACCGTTCATAACCCGCGAAGATCCGGGTTAGAATTGGTTTTCAGTAACCCATGCTTGTCGTAAGAGCTACTACCGGGATCGGGTGGTCTGACTTGGTTGACACATGTCATCGTATCCCCATTGCGAACATCGATGCGCATGCTGTTGATCACTGGATTGTCTGATCCAGGACTCGATTATTTACAGACAGCCGCGATAAAGCTGGAATATTGTTGAGTGCGGCGTTAAACAACAAACCAATTAACCACACCGTGTTTGAAACCGGGGTCGAACCCCCAACCCCTCACCCCTCCTACAAACACACATTGTACTCAATATCATCAGTTCAGAACTGCAATTATATGTTTTTATTGATCAGCCGTTTTTTCGTAAACAAGTGAACTCCGAGGTACCTATATTTTTATTACATTTAGATTTCTACAATATTAAACAAACCTTATGGATAACAACTTCTTAATTTCGTGAGTGCGGCGTTTCATTAACGATTCTTGTACCGTTGTCAATGCCACTCAAACTTGATTTCTACAATCTATTAGTCCAAACTGTTCCTTCAACGTGGTCGTCAGTAGTTTCTAACTTCTGGCTCAAAGACACGCATTCCTTTTCCAGTTCTGCCACGTCTTCTTCCCGATCCTGATGAGTTGCAGGTTTTCTATATTTCTAGAAACACCAATGGAGTAATATGTAAGGCTAATCGACACGTTAATCGCGGAAGTGAACTATATATAATTTGTTGGTAATATTATAATAGTGAACTATGCTTTCATTCATTGTTCAGACCGCCTCCGTGGTGTAGTGGTTAGAGCTTCCGCCCGGAGAGCGGAAGGTCGCGGATTCGATCCCCGACCGCGTCATACCAAAAGACGTTAAAATATGGTACTTTTTTATCCCTGCCTGGCGCTCGGCATTAATGGGTACAACAAGGACTGGTCAGTATAATGTGTCTGAGTGGGGTATTCATGCTTCACTGCGGCATGGTATCTCAGTGGGCTAGCACTATAAAACCAGCTTCAGTCTGGGCTAGTACAAGCAGCCGCACATACACATACACACGCATGCACGTCGTCATATGAGCGAAATATTCTCAAGTACGACGTTAAACCCAATTTCACCTCACCTCACCTCATTCATTGTTCAGACCCGTGAAGATCCGGGTATTAGTCTTCAGCAATTCATGCTTGTCACAAAAGCCGACGGGATCGGGTAGTCAGGCTCGCTGACTTGGCTGACACATGTCATCGTATCCCAATGCTCATGCCGTTGATCAGTGGTTTGTCTGGTCCAGACTCGATTATTTACAGACCGCCGCCATATAGCTGGAATATTGCTGAGTGCGGCGTAAAACTAAACTCACTCACTCATAGCTTTACTCACTCCTTTATGGACGATGCCAAATCGGAGAGGCTTGAGAACACGTTCCGGCAGGAAAGGGAAGAGCTTGTCAAACAATGGACTGATCAGACGGGGATCCAAGGTCTCGGGTTTCACTGGACCTATGGAGGATTATGTCATTTTGTGTGCATTATACATGAGGGAAGTATTTCAGCATTGATTGATAGACGAGAAGCGACTGTAAATACAACTAACATACAATGCTGCACATCTCTTGTCCCGAACAGCTCTTAACTGAAGTTACTTGCTTTCGGATCCAGCGTACACATCTATCAGTTTATATTGATCTCCTCTTGCAATGTCATCGATGGGGTTCTCGGTTCTGAACTGAATTGAGCTTTATTTACAGTCCGACCGTTTTCAGTGGCATTAGAGGTACATATTTACAGCACTATGTACAACTGATATAAGTTACATACATGTATGAAACACAAAGTGGTAATATATACATATCGCTTTGTTGCAAGAATAAACTACGTCTGTACATACATTTAACCAGTTAAATCAACAATGTTACACTCATGCGTTATTGATTATCTTTTGTGGGGGCGTTGCTTAAATTGAGACATTACTATTTTGCAAAATACTGCTAATTTCCTAATTGTTCCTAGTTTTTAGAGTGAAATAGCCGGTTCATTTTGTGCACATTCGAGTTTCTACAGAAATAGTTGTTGACATATAATTGTTTTCCTTTCTAGGGCCAAGGTGAGGTCAATAAACAAAAAGTGAAATTCATCTCCAATATCGTTGACAGTACAAAGAGTATATAATCTTTCATTTCGGTTTGTTTTAATCCATCGTCCTATTTCAACTGGTAGGTAATGGTTCGTAAGTTCTGAAATTAAGTAACGCTCTCCGATTATCATAATGCAATAAATTGACCTAGGTTTCACATTTCAGTGCAGAATTTGTAAAAATATTATAAATAGCTCCACTTGAAGACCTTTCAGTGTTTGATATCCAAATCTGTAGATTAATTTCTTCCAGTCTGTTTAGAAGTGCTTTAACACTATTTTTATTAGGATATGGATATGCATGCTGGCCACTAGTTTCTAACAGTGTCTAAATCTGGCTCTGTGACGTAGCTGACTGTTCGTGTTTGTACACAGCCACGGGTTTCTTGGATCGTCAGATTTGCATTCACGTACTGGACAAAACTCCATTTTCTACAGGCAGTGGTTGTACACAATTGGATAATATATTATAACAAACCATTTGGAACGTGTTGAACACATCGGTCTAACAGTGAAGTCCGAAGATCATATACCTGTTAATAAACTGACAATGGATCCCACAACGCCGACTACCACCGTAGAAACCAGTGTGAAGTAGAGGTAAGACAGGCGATACATCGGGGAAAAGGGATCTCTGTAAACACAATACAGCATAGATACAGACACACTTCCGAGAACAACCCAAAACATCTCTGTTAGGAAACAATTGGAGTTTGTATGTCGAAACTACAGGTTGTTCAGCTTGACCTGATCAAGTGAATACTAATGCATTGCGTGACCGTGTCACAACTGGTTGGGTCTATTACTGTGAAGGGGTGCGCCTTTGTCAGCAGATTGTCAACAGACCGAATAGCGGAGGCAAGGTCCATAGGCGCTTGACTCTGATATGTTTATAAGTATGACCTATATATATAAGATATAAGTTATATCATACATATATAGGTCAGAGTCGGGCGCCTAAGGCAAGGTCGATAGAAAAAAATGATAATTGAACTGGGTGGAGAGAGTGATAGCGAGAGTGAATTGGATTCTGAAAGTTACTGACTTTACATCGTTAAGTTAGTAAACCAAACTAGATAGCATATGACTGTAAAAACAATTCATGTTTTAATTGAATTGTTTTTTCAGAAGTGTTGTTTTCCGGGACAAGTTCTGTAACGAATCCATGTATGCATGTTTCGCACGAACGTAACAATAACAACAGTCTCTGCTCCCCTATTTAATGAAGTTAACTCAACCAGCCGTTTGTGCCATTGACCTCTCGGGTCATGCATATGTTGAGTAGCTCAGGTCAAGCTGAACAACCTGTAGTCATGTTGACATGAAAAAGATCAAGTGAAGATGAAGGTCCTCCTACGATCAAGGGTCTCAAGATGAAAGTCCGTCTACTCATGTCAATATTCCAATATAAAGAGTGTCGATGGTTTAGGTCAACAAATCATGTTACTCAGCAATCCAAAACCAGAGACCATTTACCATATCGGTATATGGTCTCTGCCAAAACTTAAGCCCCGTAAGATACAACTAAGATACGTCTCTCATATGACTAAGGAGATGTTTGTGTCTATTGTATTTGCTTGCTTTATACCATCACCTTCCCAACAGAGGCGTTAGTTGATGGAAATGTGTTACAGAAACTTACACTGGCTTCACACTTGACGCGTTCGCTGAATCATCTGACGTCATGCTGACGTTAGGAGAGGTAGAGGTAACGTTCCAGTTGCAGCCGTGAGTCAAGAAGGTAGCTGCATGCGACGATGGTGCGTGAACGAAACGTCCAAAAGAAAACCATCCTGTGACGAAGATTGCCACGAAGTAACCACTTAATGCTCCCTTCAGAGTTCAGAGGATACAAAGGAAACGTTTCAGTGCAAAATTTACAGCAAACACTCACCCCTTTAAAGAAAATATACATGGTACAACATGAGTGAATTATTAAGAAACTATATATTTCGAAGTGTGTCGTGAGTAAGAAATGCCATTTGTTAATGAATGGCATTCAGCTGTGTTGACTGTAAAGACAAAATTCGTATCCATTTTTATATCGTGCTTGTTAAACGAAAATCGATCTTAAAATACATGCTAATTATTCATTCGTATATATAACAGCGAGTCGATGATAAAGATATCGATTAATAAAAAACCACGTATTTTGTTTTTATTGTTCTTGCAATAATCTTGCTTTGCACGTTACATGTTTGATCGCTTTCTAGCATACAGTGTCAAAACACACACACACACACACACACACACACACACACACACACACACACATATTCAGACAATAACATTAATACTTGTACCTTTTTATTCGCCCATGGGCAAAACATTCCAAGACAAAATATGCCAACCTTTGGCCCAAGTAACACTGGAAGAATGCTCAACACTCCCTGAAATACAAAACATACTCTATAATGTACACAATAACGTTCATGGGACGAGTATCCGATGTTACGATTTGTGTGGGAGAGATACTTTAATCCGTTAAAAGGCCGCAGCCCCAAAGAGCATGCAGTTTACATGAAATATAGTATACAGCTTTATGTTAAGATTGAGGACCTGTGTGATGAAAATGGTTTCATGCCTTATGAAGCAATGATATGTAAATAAACATATTTGATGAAACAATTCAGATCATAACTATGGTCCACATATTTTGACCGAATCGTGAAAAAATACAAGAAGAACTAAAATTATCAAAACTAAATGTAATCTTAAAGAGGTTGGATACCGTGATTTGTGCACATACCGTATGCGAAAAGATGTGACAGTAGGAGCGCGTACTTATGTTACGCAGTTATTTCCCTTCATCTTGCTTCTAATCATATTTCTTGATATTTTGGCCACACAAGCATTTATCCTGAGGTAAACCTGGGCAAGAGTTATCTCTCCTTATCAAATTTAATTTGGGTATGCTGTTGTAATTGGAAATAATGTTGACACCCTCCGGTAACATATTTATTCTATTTTTGAATATTAATCTAGTGTGAATTTACTGTATAAAAATTCATTTTATAAGTTTTTTGTTATTATAAAAATCTTTTTTTCATTGATGAATCAATACGTTTTTTTAAATTCCTGGGTTTTTAAAGTTATTTAATGTGTCAAATCCTACATACTGCCTTGAAAATTGATTTTCCAGCTTTATTTCATGTCAATACTGAAATATCTTTATAAAAAACACATATTGAATAATGAAGTAAACAATTTACTTTTAAGAGAACTTTATTGACATATTACTTTTTACAGACGGTGCCACAAGGGTGCGCCACTTGTCAAACGAATGCCTTGGTGACTTGCTATTTTTATTACATAAATAGATTTGGGACACATTTTGATACAAACTGATGCCAAATTTAGCAATTTCGTGACATTTTGTATGCAACCTCCTTAATATGTATCTTCTTATAAAATCATCTCATGGTTCAAGGTTATTTTATGACACACTTGTGTATAAAATATATATGATGTCTTTTTATTGGCATGAAGTTTCATCTCAAAATGAGATAATGCTATGGATAATTATTATAGTTATGTTTTGCTGTTACTCCCAATATTCAATACTGGACATTGGATGTACGTTTCCTTGTAAACAAAATCATCTGACGCCATTTTATGTTATTGACATCTACTTACAACATATTACTTTAATAAAGGGAACACATAATTTTTTTAAATTCGAACAGTACAGACTAAAACTTTGAGAAAATAATGTATCGACGCAAAACTGCATGTAATGTGTCTGATCTAGGAAAGCTTTTGGTTTCAGATGTTTCAATATAGTACCTTCTGGACTAAACACAATGTGTATGACACAATGTGAGGTGAGGTGAGGTGAAATTGGGTTTAACGTCGTGCTTGAGAATATTTCGCTCATATGACGACGTGCATGCGTGTGTATGTGTATGTGCGGCTGCTTGTACTAGCCCAGACTCAAGCTTGTTTTATAGTGCTAGCCCACTGAGATACCATGCCGCAGTGAAGCATGAATACCCCACTCAGACACATTATACTGACTCCAAGCCGACCAGTCCTTGTTGTACCCATTAATGCCGAGCGCCAGGCAGGGACCAACAAGTACCATATTTTAACGTCTTTTGGTATGACGCGGTCGGGGATCGAACCCGCGACCTTCCGCTCTCCGGGCGGACGCTCTAACCACTACACCACGGAGGCGGTTCGTATGGCACAATGTAAAAACGGCTTACCTGAAATAAGGCACCAAGCAGAGAGATGAAATACGATGTACAGATGGTGACAAATCCACAAACAAGCACTGAATAACAAATGATAGAAATATCTTTAACGTATAGAATAGATCCATAAACTAAAGATTGGTGTCAGTAATTTTCGTTCAAGCAAATCAGACATGAATCCATCAACTAGATGTAATACCTTGGATCTCAGGTTTTATACGGTGCTTTGAGGTATTGTGTGACCACAATTTTAAATTTATGAAGATTTTGTGGATGTTTATCAGCTCCTGTATCCATTATACTTAAAACGTGGGTTTCAATAAGTGACGTCCAACATGACTGTAGGCGACCGTTTCTAGTTTTGAATAAGATAGCTGAACGTTAATAGAGAATTCAATAGTTCTTGAATAGTAGAAATATTCCATCATACAATACCTGTACTCTTAGCAAGTCTCATTTCTCCTTTGGCTGAGAGGTGCTTCAAACAGAATGGTTTGATAATATCATCAGGGATCACCATCCCTAAGCAGTTCAAGACACTAGACATCGTGCTGAAGAATAGAAAGTCCATCTGTCAACGATCAGTCTCGCATACTTAAACCTGTTATTTTTACCACATCACTTCACTCGTCTGATTATATACTCACAATACTTTATTGGAGGTTACCTAGATGTAGTTTGGCAGCTTGATACAAATGAGCACCTCAAAAACATAACAAGCAAAGCTGTGGTAAAACGATAAAAACGGCAATGTCACTTACGTTAAAGGTCAACTTCCACCTGCATTAAATATAAATGGCATTGTACTGCCGACATCGTTTCTCACACAGTCTGTACCGAAGAGACTCACACGGTATGTACCTGAGACTCTCACACGGTATGTGTCGGAGATGTCTCACACAGTCTGCATCAGAGACACTGTCCCAGTCTGTACCAGAGACACTCACATAGTCTGTACGTGAGGCTCCCCCACGGTACGTACGGCTGACACTGTCTACCTGAGGCTGCCACACGGTATGTACCTAAGACACTCACACAGTCTGTACCAGAGACACTCACAGAGTCTGTACCTGAGGCTCCCACACAGTAGGTACCGCTGACACTCACACAGTCTACCTGACTCTCCCACACGGTATGTACCACACAGTAGGTACCAGGTAGTCTCTCACAGTCTGTACCTGCGGTTCCCACACAGTCTGTACCCGAGACACTCACACAGTCTGTAACAGAGACACTCACACAGCCTACATAAGGCTCCCACACAGTCTGTACCGCTGACACTCAAACAGTCTACCTGACTCTCCCACAATCTGTACCAGGTAGTCTCACACATTATAAACCTCCAGTGACGTCACCTATTGTCTCGCCAGGTTCTTCGTTTACAGAGTAAACCTCTACAGGCAGATTCGCGGGCATTCTCCTTGGATTTCCGTGGATTTTCTACAGAATTGCCTGCATCCCTGGAAGTTTCTACAGAATTGCCCGCATCCCGGGGATTTTCTGAGGAATAGCCCTTGACTTTGAATTATTACTTGTTAAGAAGATTGATATAACTTTGTCTTGCTATCACTGAATTCGTAAAATATCGATTATTGAAAACTTCCAACATGCAGCGTCGATACCTGGTTTCGAACCTGCAACTGTTCGCCTACTAGCTTGGCGGTTTTATCCACTAGGCTACGAAGAATCGCTGTGAAGAATAAGATTGTTTGTCAGCATGAACCGTGTGTTCCTCACAAGACGGGCAGTGCACGTGCAGGCCACGGGTAGCGCGTGCAGAGCACGTGTATTGCGCGTGCAAGGCAAGGTGTTGGCTGCCAGTCTCATCCCAGTTGATTTCAAAAGTAAATACCAAATATTGAAATTATATCGAAAGTATATATTCGGTAGGTTTATAACTACGATAACACATGACCCTCGGGCATTATTAAGAAGTAAGGATGTTTTTCTTCGGTCCTTGGGCATTCCCTCGGGAAAACATCTTTACTTCTTAATAATGCCCACGGGTCATGCTTTATCCTATACGTATGTTACTGAGGCCCCCACACAGTCTGTACCTGAGGCTCCCACACGGTATGTGTCGGCGATGTCTCACACAGTCTGTACCTGAGAGACTCCCACACGGTATTTGTCGGAGATGTCTCATACAGTTTGTACCTGAGACTTCCACACAGTCTGTACCTGAGACTCCCACACGGTAGGTACCGCTGACACTCACGCAGTCTGTACCAGCTAGTCTCACACAGTCTGTACCTGAGGCTCCCACGTGGTAGGTACCAGAGACACTCACACAGTCTGTACCTGAGGCTCCCACATGGTAGGTACCAGAGACATCCACACAGTCTGTATCAGAGACTCTCACACAGTATGTACCAGAGACACTTACACATTATAAACCTCCAGTGACGCCCGGGATACAAATCTGATCATTCGGCTATTACTTTAACCATATATAACTCTTTGAGTAAGAATAGAGGAAAGTGGTACTGGAAATTCAACACATCTCTTTTGAGAATTAAAGAATACATTGATATTGTAAAAAGAATTCTGCTAGAAACTAAGTCAGAATATGCTAAGAACAGTTATACACACCTGGAACTTAATTAAGGACCCCCCCCCTATTTTCTGGATGATGAGAAACAAAACTTGCTGTAACTTTCTCACTATTCCAAAGATAGTGGAACCTTAGCTATTGTGAAACATACCATCTATTGGCAAATGAAAAACAAGACAATGATTCCAATACGTGTTGTTTTAATAGCGTAACCAATGTGATTTGGTCACTATTGATTTTTGATGAAAATAGTCACTGAACAAGTATGGTCGTAGCATTGTCAATGGCTGACTATTACAAGAAATGATGCACAAGGAATGTCACATGTTAACATCTGATGGGTCTGGCATCAGTATTGGTTGTATCCCCCACGTGCTTGGATGACAGCTTGAATCCTCCTCCTCATGCTACTGGTAAACCTTCTGATTCGATCAAGTGGCAATTGCCGCCATTCTTCATGCAATGCAGCTTCCAGCTGTGCAAGATGCTGGAGAGAGGGTTCTCTCAACCTCACACGGCGTCCAAGAAAGTCCCAGATGTGCTCCAAAGGATTCAAATCGGGGCTCATTGCTGGCCAAGGTAATGTCATGATAGCCTCATTCTGGAGATGTGCGGTCACAGCACGTGAACGATGCAGCCTGGCGTTGTCGTCCATGAATATAAGGTGAGTAGCCAACGGGTGGTTGTCAAAGTGAGGCATGACAACTGGATGGAGAATATCCCGGATGTACTGCTGACCATTAAGTTTTCCTCGGACAGTCACCATTTGAAGTTTACAGTCGTGTGAAAGACAACCCCAGATCATAACCGATCCTCCACCATAAGGAACAGTAGGGTGGATATTCCTGGGCACGTAAGCAGTGTTTTTATGCCTCCACACTCTCATTCGACCATCTGTAACGTGGAGGAGGAACCTGCTCTCATCTGACCAGTGGACCCTCCTCCATGTCCTCAGGTTCCACTGCCGACGGGCCATACACCACTCCAGACGTCGTCTCTTATGGAGATCAGACAGAGCAGGACGTTTGATGACTCTTCTGGACCTCATACCAAGTGCCCTCAGGCGATTTCTGACGGTTCTGGTGGATAATTGTCTGTAGGGTAACCACAGGCGCTTCAAAACCGAACTTGTGGCAAAGGGTTCTCGCCTTACCAGACGTGCCAGGCTGCGATCATCACAGGCCGTTGTCTTCCTGGGTTGTCCAGGCCTTGGACGATCTCTCACATCTGTCATCTGATGTTTTCGGACAAGTCGGTTGATGACCGAGTGACTGTAGCCCAGCTGTCGTCCAATAGCTTTGAAGGACATGCCTGTTGCATGCATGCCGACAATTTGCCACCTTAGTGCTTCAGAAAGTCTTCTCCTCGCCATTTCAGTATTCATTAATGGAGACAGTTGCAAATTTGTCTGCTTTTATGCCCATAAATTGCATGTCAGAGAAACTGAATTTTGGGAAAAGTGTGGGTTGTATGCTTCACGTGCA
Organism: Haliotis rubra; assembly: GCF_003918875.1. NCBI lineage: Eukaryota > Metazoa > Mollusca > Gastropoda > Lepetellida > Haliotidae > Haliotis > Haliotis rubra. The sequence goes on from NW_025767634.1 coordinate 2,821,479, forward strand.
CAAGGGATGCGTTGTGACGAGTGCAATGGAACTGAAACACCTTTTTAGACTACTAGAGATGTGTTGTAATACAGAGATATCATTCATGTTTAACGATGGTTAACAGTTGCTCTACTATCATGAAATATATCAGGGGGTGCTTAATTAAATTCCAGGTGTATAGTTTAAAAGACCTTAATGAGATTGAAGACCAAAACTTAGAACTTACTATCAGTGATCCACTATTTTTGGAGACTTTCCTCATGAAAGTCAGAGGCAAAACTATCTCTTATGCAAGCTACCATAAAGAGAAAAAATTTGACACTCTAGAATTGGAAAACAGAATTAAAGAAAAGGAAGATGAAATAAGGAACAACTTTCAAGTAATCATTGAAGATCTCCTTGCTGAATTATCATCAGATAAATTGAAACTTGAAAATATTAAACAGGAACATACGAAAGATCTTGATTTTAGAACTAGATCTCTTTGGTATGAAGAAAGGGAAAAGCCGACAAGGTACTTTTGTCACCTGGAAAACCGTCAATATACCAGTAAATTATTGTATCCCTTATTAAAGACACTGGAGAGGAAATTTTTGATGTTAAAGAAATAATTAAAGAACAAAAATCTTTTTATGAAAATTTATATAAATCTTCGGATGTCACTACTGCGGATACTAGAAATATTTTGAATAATATCACAGTCCCAACTCTGGATAGTCAAACGAGTGAAACATTAGAAGAATATTTTGATTTGAAAGAAATAGCTTTTGATGTTAAATCAATGAAAAACAACAAATCTCCGGGACTAGATGGATTTCCAATAGATTTACTTAAATTCTTTTGGAAGGAATAAAAATTACGTATCTTTTCTTATTTGTAGCCGAAATTCTGGGCTGTATGATTAGGCAAAACAAAGACATTAAAGGTTATTGTTTGAATGGGCAAGAATATGTGTTAGGACAGTACGCAGATGATACCGAACTTTTTCTTGACGGATCTGAATCAAGCCTAAAAACTGCTACTGAAACGTTACACTCCTTTTATGAAATGTCTGGCCTCAAAATGAACATTGAAAAAACAAAAGTTATCTGGATAGGCTCTATGGCTGGTAAAAATATTAAGTTTTGCGAAAATTTAGATTTGGATTGGCACACAGACAACTTTGAAGTTCTTGGCATCATCCTTAATGCCAATTTACAAGACCTTTGGGTCATAAATACAAGAAAGAGAATCGAAACCATAAAGAGAATCCTCGCATCATGGAAGCATAGATCACTGACTTTGATTGGCAAAATTACAGTTATTAAATCCTTAGCGTTATCTACCTTAGTTCATATATTTTTAGCCCTGCCTACTCCCCCTGAAGCTTTTGTTAAAGAATTAAATCAAATATTTTTTTATTTTTTATGGAATGGGAAAAGGGACAAAATAAAAAGGAATAATATGATCAGGAAATATGATGAAGGCGGTCTAAGAATGATTGATATCAATTCTTTTATTCAAGCCTTGAAACTTTCTCATTTAAGAAAATGCTGCCAAAATCCCAACTTTATGAACCCAAGCCAGTTTCCCTTGTCTGAAATTTTTCTCATTGAGGAGCAAATATTAATATCCGAAATAACTGTAAAAATCCTTATTGGAGAAGTGTTCTGGATGCATGGTCAAACTATCTAAGAATCGAGAAAGAATATCCTGATAATATCAATTACATCTTATCTCAACCCCTTTGGTTGAATCATCAGTTTAAAGATAAATCCTTCTTTATACAAAACTGGTACCACAAAGGGCTGCATTGTGTTAGGGATGTTTATAACACAAGAGGCCTAATGACTTTCAATGAACTGAAAAACGTATATGATATCCGGGGAACTTTCTTAGATTATCACAGACTGCTATCTAGCATCCCTCCTAAGTGGAAACAGTGCATCAACCAGCAAATGTGTATTATAAAATCTAACCTGACAATTGGAAACAGTTTACTCGATTTGCTTAAGCCTGGAAAGGGCTCCAGATATTTTTATGATAATATCATCACTTGTGATACGTGCCCCACAGTATGCAAAAAAATGGGAGGAAAACTTTAATCTTGACTCTCCAAACTGGAAAAATATATTTCTCCAGTATAGGGGTTGTACAAAAGATGTAAAACTTTTAGAATTTAGATTTAAATTTCTTCACCGCATAGTTTACACTAAGAGGGAACTAAAGGTTATGAACCTAGTAAACGATGATATCTGCACTGTTTGTAAAACTGACTGGGAAGACTTAGCTCATGTTTTCCTTCAATGTGAATATGTAAAACATTTTTGGGTGACTCTGGAACTATTTCTGAATACCCACATTAATATGGGTATAACTCTGGATACCAATGCAATCCTTTTTGGCTATCCAGACCAATATAAATTGCTGAATCACCTAATCCTACTGAGCAAAAGGCATATTTTTCTATGCAGTCTAAAGGGCAACACCCTATCAATGGATAAGGTTATATATAACATCAGACAAGTTTATGCCATTGAAAGGTTCATTGCTTATAAGAACAACAAATATGATGCCTTTGAAATTTTTTGTCTCCACGCACAAATAGTTTTAAACTTTAAGTAGATGTATTACATATAGATGTTATTTAGCATTGTCTTTCAGCCACAGTTACTACTCGATGTAAACAATGTACAATCACTGAACTTTGTTGCTCCAACACACTGTGACTACAGCTACTGACTGTCTTCTCTCTGAGAATTTTGTACCACTTCTGAGTCTTAGGATCCATAACCCGTAGATTTTTAGTCAGATAAACTACATCTGATGGTGTTTACTATTGGCTTATAGTTATATACCATGTGCAAACACTATGCCTTTTTTAACCTTTTCAGGTCAATATGTATACACATCTATAGTCAGATAAATCACACCTGATATGGTAGCCTATTAGCTCATAGTCATAGAGTGACTCTTCTTGCAGACATTCTGCCACTGTTCAATTATTGTATTTTCAAACATGCTTGTACATCTCTAAGCTGACAAATTACATCTGATCGTGTATACTATTGGCCATATGTGCCTTTCTTGAACTTTGCATCTCAAACAGTCAGATTGTCTGTCTATATCTGATTTTACGTATCACTAGCATACAACCTTGAAGTTTACAATCTCTGTCAAACATTGTGCCAATCTTGAACCGGTTTGTACCAGCCGGAGATAGAGTATATCTGGTTTTATACAGCAGTTTTATATAATACTGTATATCTGTACAGCCATAGAATTACTTCGTTACACTTTTCAATGTCCATCTCCTTGAACTTTGTTATGAAGCTTGTACCACAACAGCCTGATGCCGGTTCGTACCCATGTGTGAAATCCATGTTTTACCCATGTGTTTGTACCCATTATGCTGGAAGAAAAAAAGAAAAAAAAGAAACAAACCTCCAGTGACGTCACTCTATTGTCTCGCCAGGTTCTTTTACAGAGTAAACCTCTACGGGCAGATTCGCAGGCATTCTCCATGAATTCCCGTTGATTTTCTACAGAATTGCCCGCATCTTGGGAATTTTCTGAGGAATAGCCCTTGACTTTGAATTATTACTTGTTTAGAAGATTGATATAACTTTGTCTTGCTATCACTGAATGCGATCGTAAAATATCACATTATTGAAAACTTCCAACATACTGCGCCGGTACCTGTGAAATTAAGATTTGCGAATCCTTATAATATTACCTTGCCAATTGAATATTTAACTCTCACTTTTTTTTTAACAAACGATCATAGATCAACTTATGATACAAAGTTGTTTAAACAAACGATCATAGATTCAAATCGTTATTATTGGTTTGTATTACAAAGGGCATAATATACCTGCGCAGTAGTAGGAACAGTGTATCTGAAACAAATGCACGTGCTGTACGTGATGAGGCGTTACTTTACACCAACCTTACGTGTTCTCAGCTTTCATTTAATGTGCATAATACACAGTATGTACCTGAGGCTGCCACACGGTATGTGTCGGAGATGAGGCTCTCACACACAGTGTCTCACACAGTATGTATCTGAGGCTGCCACACGGTATGTAGTGTCGGAGATGTCTCACACAGTGTGTACCACAGGCACTCACACAGTATATGTACCTGAGGCTCTCACAGTCTGTACCACCGACACTCACACAGTATATGTACCTGAGGCTCACACAGCCTGTACCACAGACACTCACACAGTATATGTACCTGAGGCTCACACAGTCTGTACCACAGACACTCACACAGTATGTACCTGAGGCTCCCACACAGTATGGCAGATATGAAGAGTCCAGGCAGCCCTGGCAGATCTCCCAAGATGTCCATCACCATCAGAGGAAGCATCTGCAGACAGACCATTTCAGTCTAGATACTCGCCTTAATCTGTATTTTTATTAATGACATACATAAATATTTTGCATTTATCAGTAATCATAAACAACATCGTACATTTATGTAAAAGTACGGGCTGCAATTAAAAGGATGCCCTCGTGTCCACTTAAACCTGCCATGGTTTTAATTTTTTGTAAAGTAAGATGAGTTACCTAATTTATCCTTACACGTACCTATACGTGATTGATAGGTAAAATGGTTTTGAAATGCAAGGGTCGGAACGTTTGAGATGGCGATCCATGGGGATGGATCCAGAGATTAGTAAAGAATTACCGCATTGCTCGCTCTGGAGATATAGAGGATGGTATTTGATGTGTGTGCTGACGTACCTGATCGTCCTTGTCGATGAGGTTGAAGCTGACGGGGTGACAGTCACTGTAGAAGGCGAACATGATGACACCGACCATCACAAGGAGGATATAAACTAACATGTAGCCTACTCCATTGATTGCCAGAGCTCTGAAAACCAAAAGGAACTGCGTATATGAGTCCGATACAACTAATGTGATGGCACGTGGAGGTTGCGAGACACATGTGCAGGCCGTACGTCGTTTTCAGCATAGTTACCTGTTTTTAAAACTACCTTGTGTACATGTGTAATTTTAACTATTCTTATAGTTCTGTAACATTCTATGTAGATATGTCGATTTGAATGATTGAATGACGCATGATGAAGTTTTTGAAACGTTATGAATGTATGAATGTGACTAAACTTACTAAGATTATGAGTGTGGGAATGGTTGTATGTGTGTGGTGGTGGTGGTAGTGGGGGGGGGGGTGGTGGTTAGGATGGGATGCTGCAGTGTTGTGTAATGGGTGTACAGGTTGGGTGGTGGGAGAGGAAGTTGTGTGTGGGGGGGGATGTGGATGTGTGTGGGGGGGGATGTTGATGTAGGATGAGATGCTGTAGTATTGTGCAATGGGTGTAGAGGTTTGGTGGTGGGAGTGGAGGATGTGTGTGTGGGTGTGGGTGGGTGGGGTGGGGGATGGGGATGTATGTGGGTGTAGGATGGGATGATGTAGTGTTGTATAATGGGTGTAGAGGTTTGGTGGTGGGAGTGGAGGAGTGTGTGTGTGTGTGTGTGTGGGGGGTATGTGGGTGTAGCATGGGATGCTGTGTGTGTTGGGTAATGGGTGTAGAGGTTTGGTGGTGGGAGCGGAGGATGTGGGTGTGTGGGTGTGGGTGTGAGTGTTGGGGGTATGTGGGTGTAGTGTGGGATGCTGTAGTGTTGTGTAATGGGTGTAGAGGTTTACTGGTGGGAGCGGAGGATGTGTGTGTGTGTGGGTGGGGGTGTTTTTGTTGTGTGGGGGTATGTGGGTGTAGTGTTGGATGCTGTAGTATTGTGTAATGGGTGTAGAGTTTGGTGGTGGGGGTGGAGGATGTGTGTGTGTGTGTGCATGTGTTTGTTGTGGGGGTATGTGGGTGTAGTGTTGGATGCTGTAGTATTGTGTAATGGGTGTAGAGTTTGGTGGTGGGGGTGGAGGATGTGGAGTGTAGAGTGTTGTGGATGGGATGGGATGCTGTAGTGTTGTGTAATGGGTGTAGAGGTTGGGTGTGGGAGTGGAGGATGTGGGTGTGGGTGTGTATATGTGTGGGGAGGGGGATGTGGATGTAGGATGGGATGCTGTAGTGTTGTGTCATGGGTGTAGAGGTTGGGTTGTGGGAGTGGAGGATGTGGGTGTAGTGTGGGTGGGGGAGGAGGATGTGGGTGTAGTGTGGGGGAGGATGTGGGTGTAGTGTGGGATGCTGTAGTGTTGTGTAATGGGTGTAGAGGTTTGGTGGTGGGAGTGGAGGATGTTGGGTATATGTGTGTGTGTGGGGAGGGATGTGGATGTAGGATGGGATGCTGTAGTGTTGTGTAATAATGTAGAGGTTGTTGTAGGAGTGGAGAGGATTGGGTGTAAGTTGTGGGATGTGGGTGTAGTGGAGGATGTGGGTGTGTGGGATGCTGTAGTGTTTGTGTAATGGGTGTACAGGTTGGATGTGGGTGTGGAGGATGTGGGTGGATGTGGAGGACGATATGTGGGTGTAGTGTGGGATACTGTAGTGTTGTGTAATGGGTGTAGAGGTTTGGTGGTGGGAAGTGGAGGATGTGGGTGTGGGTGTGGGGACGATGTGGGTGTAGTGGTGTATGTGGGTGTAGGATGGGATGATGTGTTGTGTGTTGTGTAATGTGGAGGGATGGTGTAGATGTGGGTTTGGTGGTGGGAATAGTGGAGATGTGGATGTGGGTGTGGGGTGGGTGGGGTGGGTGGTAGGGGTGTATGTGGGTGTAGGATGGGATGATGTAGTGTTGTGTAATGGGTGTAGAGAGAGTTGGGTAGTGGTGTGTGGAGAGATGTGGGTGGGAGTGGGGGACGATGTGGGTGTAGTGTGGGATGCTGTAGTGTTGTGTAATAGGTGTAGAGAGTTTGGTGGTGGGAGTGGAGGATGTGGGTGTGGGTGTGGGTGGGTGTGGGTGTATTGGTGGGGGTGTATGTGGGTGTAGGATGGGATGATGTAGTGTTGTGTAATGGGTGTAGAGGGTGGTGGGAGCGGAGAGGATGTGTGTGTGTGTGTGTAGTAGTATGTGGGTGTAGGATGGGATGCTGTGGGTGTTGGGTAATGGGTGTAGAGGTTTGGTGGTGGGAGTGGAGAGATGTGGGTGTGTGGTGTGGGTGTGAGTGTTGGGGGTATGTGGGTGTAGTGTAGGATGCTGTAGTATTGTGTAATGGGTGTAGAGGTTTGCTGGTGGGAGCAGGAGGATGTGGGGTGGGGGTGGGGGTGTTTGTTGAGGTATGTGGGTGTAAATGTGGGATGCTGTAGTATTGTGTAATAGGTGTAGAGGTTTGGTGGTGGGAGTGGAGGATGTGGGTGTAGTGTGTGTGAGGGAGATGTGGGTGTGTGTGGGGGGATGTGGATGTAGGATGGGATGCTGTAGTGTTGTGTAATGGGTGTAGAGGTTTGGTGGTAGGAGTGGAGAGATGTGGGTGTGGGTGTATGTGTGTGTGGTGGGGAGATGTGGATGTAGGATGGGATGCTGTAGTGTTGTGTAACAGGTGTAGAGGAGTTGGGTGGTGGGAGTGGAGGGATGTGGGTGTGTGGGTGGGGGAGGATGTGGGTGTAGTGTGGGGGAGGATGGTGTAGTGTGGATGGTAGTGTAGTGTAACAGGATGAGGTTGTAGTGTGGGTGTGGAGGATGTTGGTGTGGGGGAGGATGTGGGTGTAGTGTGGGATGCTGTAGTGTTGTGTAACGGGTGTAGAGGTTGGGTGGTGGGAGCGGAGGATGTGGGTGTGTGTAGTAGCTACGTGCATTTAGCATTCATTTGGTGTGTATGCGTGTTGCGATTAAAGGCGTGAGTGGGCTGAAGAGTTAAGACTGACTGACTAGCAATATTCTAGCAATATCACGGCCGGGGACACCAGAAATGGGCTTTACACATTGTGCCCATGTGGGGATTCGAACCCGGGTCTTCGGCGTGACGAGCCAACGCTTTAACCACTCTATAGGCTACCCCACCGCCCCGAAGAGTTTAGAATAATGTGTGAGTGGTGTGGGGAGTACTGGGAAAGTGTTGACTGTTTAAGTTATGTTTGTTTTAAGTATAAATTAAGGAAAAAGGTCTCCCATAACCCATGTGAGTGGCTAATACAACAAAAACAGCTCTCTCTCTGTCTCTCTCTCTCTCTCTGTCTCTCTCTCTCTCTCTCTCTCTCTCTCTGACTGTCTGTCTGTCTGTCTGTCTCTGTCTCTCTCTCTCTCTCTGACTGTCTGTCTGTCTGTCTGTCTCTGTCTCTGTCTCTGTCTCTCTCTCTCTGACTGTCTGTCTGTCTGTCTGTCTGTCTCTGTCTCTCTCTCTCTCTGACTGTCTGACTGTCTGTCTGTCTGTCTGTCTCTGTCTCTGTCTCTCTCTCTCTCTCTCTCTCTCTCTCTCTCTCTCTCTCTCTCTCTCTCTCTCTCTCTCTCTCTGTATTTGTGGGCGAAGGCAATTTCTTTCGACAACTCAAAGAACAACTGTGTTCAGAAAGGCAAATATGTGTGTGAGGCTTACAGTCATTTCATGTTATATGTCTTAGGTCTGGGAAATAGTTTGATTTTCACGAGGTAACTAAAAATGTAACATCTTTTTTTGTTATTAACGTTTCACAGGGCTGTAATGGGTGAGAACTGTAACATACAGGGAAGTGAGGGAGTGAGTGAGTCTAGTTTTACGCCGCACTCAGCAATATTCCAGCTATATGGCGGTGGTCTGTAAATAATCGAGTCTGGACCAGACAATCCAGGGATCAACAATATGAACATTGATCTACGCAATTGGGATACAATGACATGTGTCAACTCAGTCAGCGAGCCTGAATATACAGGGAAGGAGAATGAAGGTAGTGAACAAGGAAATATTTCTTACCAAGATCCATACACATGATGTATGTGAATCACCATGATGACACACTATATATCAAATCTGGGTCATGATCCATCTCCTAGAACAGTGCGATAACATGAGTAACTGTGCCATCGGACAAAGACATTGCTCCCGCAACGTCATTACACCGATGCAGCAAGAAATGATTTAACTAATATATCGACTAGGTCATACTCATATCACAAAACATCCAATAACTGTCATTCTTGAATTTGAGTAGCCTCCCTTGAGTGCCAGGATCTGCTGAAGTTCTTCAGCGCAATACCCATGGTCGCAGGTTTCCCCTCAAGCGTAACATGTTCAACACAAAGCAGACATTACCTAACTGATACTACTCAAGCTTGCGTTTATCCCACCTGACTGATGTAGCCTCAAATGCCATCAGATCAACTTACATCTGGGCTGTCTTGAGAGTTGAACAAGACAGTGCCCTCTGGACCTCCGCTTGGTTGGTTCCATAAGTACCCATAAAAAAAGTCCCAAACCCAAACAGATATGTCCACACCGAATACGTCGTGGTCGGATCGAAGGTGACTCTAAAACAGAGGTGGCGAAAGGGGTTTAACTTTGCGTTCAAGATGCTTGTGTGCGTACGTGGCTGACTACTGATCCAGAATTAAGCCACTCTTATAAGCTAAGCCACCTAGATGATATTCCGCAGTTCAACGTGAAGACCACACACACAGCATTCTGAGAAGAACAGTCATCGTTTTATCCTCTTCATTCCGAATGGCAACTGCCACCTTTTAACGTCTTTTAGTATGAAGTGGTTGTGGATTTAACCACTGACCTTACGCTCTAAAGGCTGTCACTATGCAACTGAGGCCTAGAGAAGTATAATATTCAGTTTCTCTTATAAGCTAAGCCACCAAGATACTGTGCCGCAGTTCAACGTGAAGACACAGGATTTTGAGCAGGAAGTCCATGTTTCACTGCCTTCATTCCGAAGAGCGAGTGTCAGCTTTTAAAATCTTTTTGTATGAAAGGCTGTTGGTTAAGCAGCTGAACTGGCACTAATCTCAAAGAGATGCATGCATAACAGTCATTTTTCTGTATTCAAACAATTAATGATAATTCATTCAACGATTTCGCTTTAGGTAATCAGAATCAGAGACAAGCGTTAATATATAAGATTAAGCAAGAACTGACACTGAGAAATACTTCCGGGGTAGAATAAATAAACAAATTGAAGGTATATCAACGACAATTGATACTGGTAAGAAATGGTGAAAGATATATTCCGTGGGGTGAATAGTTTTAATGATTGCATCTGATTAGTATTCAACTCCATCATACTCATCTAACTTGATCCGGGATCTATTCTCGGCGACTGCCCAGGCCACACTGAATCCACCAACAGCTGCAGAACCTTTGATAACGAGGACAACGCAGCCTACGATAATGATGCCAGCTTGGAGAGTGTCCGCCCACAGTACAGCCCTCATACCACCCTAGAGGGAGGCACAAAGCACATGGGGTAATCGTGTACTAAGCAATGTGTGATCATTTGTTGCCAGTTTAATCTGTATGAAAGCAGTAACTGGAACCCATGAAGCCGAGAAGCCAGACTGCTTACAAACACAGGATTCAAGGTCCCTATTTTCGGAATCCCCACAGCTGACATGCATGATGTACCAGGGACCAATTTTCTCAGAAACCCCCAATAGTGGGTCATGCAAGGCGTAGTGGGAAGTTATCTTTCTATGTCCGAATCCCTGCAAGTGTCATGCAAGGTGAACTGATGAGTTTTTGGTCATTCTCGAAATGCTTGCAGGTGTCATGCAGAGTGAACTTGTGAGCTATGTTTCCAAACAGGTGGTACATTCAGATTATCGACAATTACATCGGACAGTGAAATCTATGGCCTATTCCCTGGATATACTACTCAACGTTTGAAAGGCATATTTAGATATATCATGTTATTTAAACATACACATATCATATTATGGCAGAAATATTCATGGGAAAAAAAACCCCATAGTTGTCATTTCTGAATCAGTGGCTTCTCTAATAACATTTAGTTTCAATATGAAGTCATTCAGGCAATATAAATGTATGCAAAATTATTCCCACCATCGCAGTGTATAATGTGCTGACTGATCCAAGGACTATGACGATTCCCCAAAGGTTGAAACCCGTCACTGAAAACACATTGGAGAGAGATACGACAAATGTGTTACGGAGATTCCTCAGTCCATACAATTGACAGTTACTGGCTTGGTATTCACATTAAGGAAGACTAATGAGGACAATGTCACTCTATCACAGCTTTAAGTAGGAGACAATTGTATTATCCAAATTACGATAAAATACAAACAGCTTATGGGACGTGAATTTTAGAAGGGACATTGCACCATTATTGCATTGTCGTGTTGATACCCTTACAAAAGCAAGAAAAGTGTCACAATCAAACGACACAATGCAGTTGAACCCAGTCACTGAAAACATATTGAAGAGAGATACGAGAAATGTGTTACGGTTTTTCTTAGTCCACACAATTGGGAGTTTCGGGTTTGTACGGAATTGTTATTCAAATTACGCAAGATTAAATTATGGCAATGTCGCTCTGTCACAGCTTTACGTTGGGAGACTATTACAGTATCCAAATAACAATAAAGTACCAACAACCTATGAGACGTGAAACAGTTGAATCCTAGAAGGGACATTGTAGCATAGCTGCATTGCCGTGTTTTGGAGCTTACAAAAACCAGCTTACAAAAACTTGTTATTCACATTAAGGAAGAGTAATAAGGACAATGTCACTCTATCACAGCATTACGTAGGAGACAATTGTATTATCCAAATACCGATAAAATACAAACAGCTTATGGGACATGAATCCTAGAAGGGACATTGTACCATTGTTGCATTGTCGTGTTGATGCCCTTACAAAAGCAAGAAAAGTGTCACAATCAAACGAGACAATGCCACATCCCAATTGAAAAATGAATTTTCTCGTTATGTGAGAAAATGAGTTCAGTCTGTTAAAAAGCTTGACAAACACTGGTATGTGTTTGTTGTTGATCGCAACTGATCGAACATTTGTTTATTGATCCTTACCTGCACTGACAGCAATGGATGGCAAATACAGAACTACCGACGTGTAGAATCCCTGTGTGGAAGTAGAAAACCAAATTATCGGGGTTCATTTCTCTTAAAAGCTACAGTCAGGTTTAACGACTAGATTCGTTCCCCAGTCTATTGGTTTAATTGTTACCCATATGGATACAATGAGATGATGTAGTGAGTAAGTGAGTTTAGTTTTACGCCGCACTCAGCAATATTTCAGCGATATAGCGGCGGCCTGTAAATAATCGAGTCTGCGGTCCAGTCAATCCAGTGATCAACAACATGAGCATCGATCCACGCAATTGGGATACGATAAAGTGTCAACCAAGTCACTGAGTCTGACCACCCGATCACGTTATTCGCCTTTTACGACAAGCATGAGTTACTGAAGATCAATTCCAACCCGGATCTTCACGGGTCCTGTTCCGGAATAAAATTTACAGCTAAGTACCACCTCATATACTCATTCTAAAATACCGGGGGCAGTAATACAAATACAGTTCTTTTAGCAAAGAGCACCTGACATATGTTTTGACTGCGAGGCAACAATCAATGCCTTGATAATTGAAATGTTTATTTATTTCTCAGTCGTTCTCTTATCTCTATTTCTTGGATAGAAAGTAAATCTTAATATGGGCAGACATTTGATTAACAATTCTACACCATTTTCCTGCATACGGAATTGAAAAAAATACATAATATAAGATAAATTTCATGCTGTAAATGTTACATTAATTACCATAGCGATGAGGAAAAAAACCAACACAGTTGTCCGGACCTGCTTGTCAAATCTCATTTCGAGGAACTGAAAAAAAAGAAATGCTACCTATTTTTTACAGTTTTAAGAAAATATACCTCTCTGCTGAATTTCAGTTGCACATATCTGTACTTAGCAATATTTAATTAAAACATTCACTGTACTGGTGCCTACACGACACCCAAAGAAAACATACTTGATTTATATTTTTGGCAACATAATTTAATCAACAACTTTTGAAAACAAACATACCTAATTTTCAAAATACACAATTGTCGGTGGGTATCTTAGACCCTAGCTTATTTAAACTATATTACCTGAATGGATCTGATACAATATTTACAGTTCCCCAGCCTGTTGACACTATTTTCTCTGATAATACCTGATGTAAGTGTCAGAGATCCCCAGTATATGTAAACTGTTTTCCATGAATATGCCTGATGCAAGTTTCAGAGATACTCACTATATATAAACTGTATTCCATGAGTATACCTGATACAGGTTTCAGAGATACTCAGTATATATAAACTGTATTCCATAAAAACTACCTGATGCAAGCGTCAGAGGTGCCATGTATTTCTAAAAGAAACAACATTTTCCCTGAATAAACCTGATACCGGTGAAAAAGATGTCCAGTATATATAAGCTGTATTCCATGAATATACCTGATGCAAGTGTCAGAGATACCCAGTATATAAAAACCCAAACATTTTCGCTGAATATACCTGACACAAGTGTCAGAGATCCTAGTATATATAAGCTGTATTCCATGATTATACCTGATACATGTGTCAGAGATCCCCAGTATATATAAGATGTATTCCATGAATATACCTGGTGCTAGTGTAAGAGATCCGCAGTATATACAAACCATTTCCCTGAATATGCCTAATACAAGTGTCAGAGTTC